>NC_136059.1:774856462-776261712 GCF_964261635.1 Lissotriton helveticus | reverse complement strand
GCCATGGGGATACATTTTTCCATATATATCTTCGCCAGGGCCGCAATGGGTTTAGTCCCTAGTTTTGTAGCGAAATTTAATGTGGCCCCTGTAGCCCTTGAAAGGGCATTCTTTTTTTGCGTAATTTGTGGGTACCATGACGCACGTTCGTCAAAAATTACCCCCAAGTAAGGGAAAGTTGTAACCATTGTTAAGTCTGGGGATCATCTTGTCTCCAAATCTAGGAATATCTGTGCAACTGGCTATTAAAGAATCTCCCAAATTATGTATGTATAGTGTGAATAAGAGAGGGGCCAGGATACAACCTTGGCATACCCCTCTTTTCACATCCCAGGTGGTTGTCAAATCCCCATTACTGTTATATCTGACAGCCGCTGTAGTATTCTTATGGATAGCGTGCAGGAAGTCCACGAGCTCTGGTTCGGGACCCATATCACTTAGGATAGACCACAACTTTGATCTGTTAACACAATCAAAGGCTTGCGTCAAGTCCATGAAAGCCAAATGTTTCGTTCCCTTTTTGGCGATGGTGTACTTCCCTACCACTAAGTGTACATTTAAGCATTGGTCCAAGGTCCCTTTTGCCAGGGCTAAAGCCATATCGCAGATTGGAAATAACATTTCAGTTATCCAGCAATGTCGTTAAGCGATTTAGTACGACTTTTCCCAAAATGTTGACTGCTGAATCTAAAAGTGAGATTGGCCTGTAACATGTAGGCTCATCCCTTGCACCCTTTATAAAAATGGGAACGATGACTGTTTTCCCCCAGGATATTTGGCATCCATGTGAACACTCAGCATTAAAAATATTTGTTAAAATGCTAGTCCATACATTTGGATCTGCTTTGTATAGATCGGCCGGTGACCCATCGGGCCTGGGGCCGTTCCGTCAGCTGTAGTTGCAATTGCTTTATAAACCTCCTCTACACTAAAGAGGAGTTTTGTGCTAGTTTGTCCACCTTCCCTACAGTCCTCTGTTTTGCCCAGGTTTACATCACTAAAAATATTTCTAAAATGCGATAACCATTTGTCTGCTGTGATAAAACTGTCAGTGTTAGAGTTAGGAATTTTGGAGAGAAAGAGGCTGTTAACTACCAACCAGAAGTTCGAGCTATCTTTCTGTATGCTAGCCTGTTGTAGGGCATCCCAGGCTTGCTCTTTTAACTCCTTCTTCCTGTTGTGTCTATCTTATAAGCCTTTCTTTTGTCCCTAATTTCTGTTTTGTCTCTAGGGGTATTTTTAAGGACCTGTATAAGCTCCGTATGAGTTGCTGAACATGCTCCATTAAACCATCTTACAGCTTTCGGGCGTCTAGTCCCACCATTAATTGTGAGGTCAGTTTGAATTTGTTTTGTTAATTTCCCAAAGGCTTTTAAGATAGAGCTGTCCTGTATATCGGGGTCTAAACAGGACTCAATTTCGGGAGCGCAAACGGTGTACAAATTGGTAAAAAAGATATCTGGGGGTTTCATTTCCCACTTTGGCCTGCGGGCCTGATCTTTAGTGCTAATATTTGTATTTGTCAAAACAAGTAGCAGATTCTTCAGCTTCGGTAGCAGAAAATAGTATAGCAACAGTAAGTGGATTATGGTCGCTAAAGCCTGACCAAGTAACCAATAAATCCTCAATAAATAAAACTAGTGAAGCAGACAATAGGATATATTCAATAGTGCTAGATCTTCCATTTCCTACATAAGTGGATACTGGCACCATATTGTCCAACTGTTGGAGACAGCATAGTCTTTGATTTGATACAATGCCTTAGAGCAAAATACCTGATAGTGTGTGCTCAAAATAATTTGATGAAAATACCAATTTCCCCTGGTCCTTGTTTATGAGACAATTTAAGTGACATTAATGGATGTTAAAACCCCCTAGAATTAATATTTCATAATACACTGGTTTAACCTCCTCATAACATTCCAAGAAGTCCTTTAAATCTTGTAGGTGTTCCAGCTCATGCCCTCTAGTAAAAGAATTATAAAAATGTATCACTAACACGGTGGCGCAATTCTTAAAAGACAGTTCTACAACCAAAACATTCTGATATTTACAATCAATCAAGCCTGTCTTGCAAGAGAGTTTTAGTGAGAACATTAGCAGTAAACCCCCTCTCGCTCTACCCATGTTCGACGGAATAGCCCATTTATGAAATAAAATGAAACTGTCTAGATAAAACAATCGTTTACTTCCCAAGTTTCCTGAAGGGCGATAATATGATGCATTGAAAGAAAGTTTTCCCAGCATGAATTCCCTCTTTTGGCTCTTATTCCCACTATGTTCCATGAGAGGACCTTATCATACTTGACCACAGTGGGATTTGGGATCGGGAGAGATTCTGGGATTGTAGTGATTATTTCAACATGATCCTGAGCCGCTGGGATGTGTGGGTTTAGGTCATGCTAATTGAGGGAATGCCCTGATCAGTTTTATCTTCTGGCTCTAATCAGTCGTTAATAATGTCAGATGATATGTACTGGCCATTTATTACATTTTTAGTACACCAATGGGTCACTTCATGTATTAGAACCTGGGTGGTTTCCCTAGTTTCTTGGGAGAGAGAAGGGACCTCTAGTAAAACTTTACTAACGGGCGGATGCCGCGGGCAAATCAAGGGTACTTTGATTCGCAACTTTGGGTATGCCATGATTAGGCTGATTGCGTGTGGATAAAAATGTCCTCTCAGCATCCAGGAGTTTTCTGACCTGGGCTACCTCAGGACCCTGGGCTGCAGGTCCTGTCACCTCGGATGTATTTGACTGACTTGATCCACTAAGTATACCATTAGTTCTTAAAACATTAAAAACATTTAAACGTCAGCCAGGTGGGTCAGGTTGAGTTTGAATCTTATTTTGCAGTGGAACTTCTGACCCTGTTAGTTTTGACACGGCAGTCGTAGCACATTTATTACAATTGGCGATTAAGGGCCCGATTAGGATCGCGGACGGACTTGAGTCTGTCCGCGACCCCTGAGGAGGAGGGAACGTCCGCAGGGGCTGCGGCGTTCCCTCCGAGCAGATTAGGATGTGACCGCCAGGGTGGCGGTCACATCCTCTATCTTTAACATTGCGGCGGGTGCAGCTTCAAGCTGCACCCGCCGCAAGGTTAAAAATGCATGATCGCATTTGCATGCACAAAGCGGCAGGCACCGCGCAGTGCCTGCTGCTTTGTGCATGCAAATGCAGGGGGGTACCTACCCAGGGGGCCCGCAACGGGCCCCCGAAGTGAAAGTCCGTATGCTTTCCCACGGCGGAAAAGCCGCCGCGGAAAAGCATGTCTTTCCCACCATCCTAATATGGCTGGCGGTGTCTGTTAGACACCGCCACCATATTAGGGCTATTCCGCCGCGGTTGTAATGCGACCGCGGCGGAAAAGCAGCGGACGGAATTCCAGACCCACCAGCCATCCTAATATGGCAGTGGGTCTTTGGAGGCTCCGCAGCGTTTTTTCCGCATCCTCCGGGCCGGCGGAGGATGCGGAAAAACCGCAATCATAATCGGCACCTAAGTTGTGGACTAATTCTTCTACTTTTTCTATTTTTGTGTTATTGGCACTGAGAGGATCTTTATCATTGATTCAAACTTTGTAAGTAAAGAGTCCAGTTACTGCCCTTGGTTCAAATCAGGTTGTGAAGATGGCTGTTTCCTCATTTGTAACCGGGGCCGCTTCAATTCCCTCTGGTGTTTTGTCGGCTAAAATATTAGAAGACATGTTGGGTTCGCCAGAAATAAGTATTTGACTTAGAGGTGCGAAGATTATGGAAACTGCTGGCCTTTCTGGAGGGTCCATACTAGCCAAAGAATTCCCTTTTTCTCCCTCCTCCCTGATAATGTGGGTTTGAAGACATTTTCCAGCCTCTAAGTATAACCTGCATCTCGAGATGCGGGAGCCCTGAAGAGTTTTTAAATGCACCTCCTGACGCTCCCGCTGCTGTCGGCGTGACGTTGGAGGCAAAGGACGGCCGTGGTGCTGCTGGGGCTTGTAGTCCTGGCCCCTGTCCTCAGAGTACCCCCAGTGCCTGCAAGAAGGGCGTCCCACGCTGTGGGAGCCCTGAAGAGCTTTTAAATGCACCTCCCGGTGCTCGCACTGCTGTTGGCGTGATGTTGGCGGCAAACGACGGCTGCGGTGCTGCTGGGGCTTGTAGTCCTGGCCCCCCGTCCTGAGAGTACCCCGGTGGCTGCAAGAAGGGAGTCCCGCACTGCGGAAGCCCTGAAGAGTTTTTAAATGTGCCTCTTGGTGCTCGCACTGCTGTCGGTGTGACGTTGGCGGCAAAGGAAGGCTGCGGTGCTTCTGGGGCTTGTAGTCCTGCACCCCGTCCTCCGAGTACCCCCGATGGCTGCAAGACGGGTGTCCCGTGCTGCGGGAGCCCTGAAGAGTTTTTAAATGTGCCTCACGGTGCTTGCACTGCTGTCGCCGTGACATTGGAGGCAAAGGACTGCCGCAGTGCTGCTGGGGCTTGTAGTCCTGGCCCCCATCCTCATGATATCCCCGGTGGCTGCAAGTAGAGCGTCTCGCTCTGCGGGAGCCCTGAAGAGTTATTAAATGCACCTCCTGGCGCTCGCACTGCTGTCGGTGTGACGTTGGAGGCAAAGGACAGCCACGGTGCTGCTGGGGCGTGTAGTCCTGGCAACCGTCCTCAGACTAACCCCGGTGGCTGCAAGAAGGGCGTCTCGCTCTGCGGGAGCCCTGAAGAGTTATTAAATGCACCTCCTGGCGCTCGCACTGCTGTCGGTGTGACGTTGGAGGCAAAGGACAGCCACGGTGCTGCTGGGGCGTGTAGTCCTGGCAACCGTCCTCAGACTAACCCCGGTGGCTGCAAGAAGGGCGTCTCGCGCTGCGGGAGCCCTGAAGAGTTTTTAAATGCACCTCCTTGTGCTCGCGCTGCTGTCGGTGTGACGTTGGTGGCAAAGAATGGCCGCGGTGCTGCTGGGGCTCGTAGTCCTGCACCCCGTCCTCAGAGTACCCCTGGTGGCTCCAAGAAGGGCGTCCCGCGCTGTGGGAGCCCTGAAGAGTTTTTAAATTGGCCTCCCAGTGCTCGCACTGCTGTTGGGGTGACATTGGCGGCAAACGACAGTCACGGTGCTGCTGGGGCTTGTAGACCTGTCCCCTGTCCTCAGAGTACCCCCTGTGGCTGCAAGAAGGGAGTCTCGCACTGCGGGAGCCCTGAAGAGTTATTAAATGCACCTCCTGGTGCTCGCACCGCTGTTGGTGTGACGTTGGCGGCAAAGGAAGGCTGCGGTGCTGCTGGGGCTTGTAGTCCTGCACCCCGTCCTCCAAGTACCCCTGATGGCTGCAAGAAGGGTGTCCCGTGCTGCGGGAGCCCTGAAGAGTTTTTAAATGCGCCTCACGGTGCTTGCACTGGTGTCGGCGTGACATTGGAGGCAAAGGACTGCCGCAGTGCTGCTGGGGCTTGTAGTCCTGGCCCCCATCCTCATAATATCCCCGGTGGCTGCAAGAAGGGCCTCTCGCGCTGCGGGAGCCCTGAATAGTTTTTAAATGCACCTCCTGGCACTCACACTGCTGTTGGTGTGACGTTGGAGTCAAAGGACAGCCAAGGTGCTGCTGGGGCGTGTAGTCCTGGCAACCGTCCTCAGACTAACCCCGGTGGCTGCAAGAAGGGCGTCTCGCGCTGCGGGAGCCCTGAAGAGTTTTTAAATGCACCTCCTGGTGCTCGCGCTGCTGTCGGTGTGACGTTGGTGGCAAAGGATGGCCGCGGTACTGCTGGGGCTCGTAGTCCTGCACCCCATCCTCGGAGTACCCCTGGTGGCTGCAAGAAGGGCGTACCGCGCTGTGGGAGCCCTGAAGAGTTTTTAAATTGGCCTCCCAGTGCTCGCACTGCTGTTGGGGTGACATTGGCTGCAAACGACAGTCACGGTGCTGCTGGGGATTTTAGACCTGTCCCCTGTCCTCAGAGTACCCCCTGTGGCTGCAAGAAGGGAGTCTTGCACTGCGGGAGCCCTGAAGAGTTATTAAATGCGCCTCCTGGTGCTCGCACTGCTGTCGGTGTGACGTTGGCAGCAAAGGACCTCCGCGGTGTTGCTGAGGCTTGAAGTCCTGGCCCCCATCCTCAGAATACCACCGGTGGCTGCAAGAAGGGGGTACAACAATCACATCTGAGGAGAACAACAGGTGAATGATTGTTCAGGGTCAAACAGGCATTAACTGTGCTTCTTCAATATGGCCATTATCAGGTATTTAGTATAAGGCTGAAATCCGAATAAAGTAAACAAGGCAATATGCAGATAATGTCTAATCCTAATAGTAAAAGGATCTTAACAACAGGTTGTCAAGCAAGCATCTTTGCACCTTGTGTTTCAAAGTCTTCATAGATGTATATATACTTCAGAGTTCAGGAAGAAGCCAGAAGAGACATCAGGCTGTCAGAGGTAGTGCATACCATCCATCATCTTTGTGTCAGACGTAGTGGTACATACATTCTACAGGGAAATTTGTTGGGATAAGTGAGCAGGGGTAAAATTCAATAAGGTGACAGCCTGCCTGTTGATTTTTGGGCTGCCTGTATTGATTTGCTAACACCTACATTGTCAGCAATTTGTGAAGTTGGTGTATTTCACAACTCCATGATGCCCTAATATCTAACAATGATAAGAAAATGGTAAACCGTGTGTCATATTGTCCATTGTGGATGCTGAGGACCAGTACCGTAGTATTACATAACTGGGCCCTTATTTATAAATGTTTCGCCCAATGCAGCACAGCATTCACATTTGCTACCCTGTGTTGCACAAGGGAGAGAATGCAGCGCAGGTTCATATCTACAAAGACTTGCCATGATGCATGTCTCATCCCACGCACTGGTGCACAAACAGGCTGCCTTACACGGAGAATATTTGTGCACCATGTGCAAGGTTAGTGTGTACTGTCCAGCATACGATTTGTACTGGAGGCCTACCCCTCCAGAACCAATTCCTAGAAGTAGAGATTCCTATGCATAGATAAACTCAGAAGGTTCCATGCATTGAATCTGTGATGTGCACTACAGCAAACAAGCAATATGTTGTCTATTTCGTTGAAAGATCACATTTTCCCTTGCTTGCACCTGCTTCAGGTAGCTGTTAGTGTTTGACGCGAAGCCCAAAAACTAATATCTACTACTTAAGTGGATTAGGTTTGCATCAAATCCTATAGGTTTTTGTTGATCAAGCTTAGTATTGCTTCCTTGATGACTCACAGTGCTGCAAAGCAGTTTTTGTGTTGTGAACAGTTTGCCTTTCCAATGCAAAACACCTTTTGTTCTGTTTTAGTAATTAGCATGCACCTTTTTGCACAGCTTTATCTTGGTAGCGCTGTTGGCAAACCTTAGTAAATTTTACTCTTAGACATTACTTGCATATTTTAGTGTGTGCCTAGTATCATATGTTGAGGCAAGACCTGGCACCCCCAACTGCTTTAATTGTGTCAAGTGGCATTAAATATTCAAAACACCTACGAGTTTTTTTATTGGGTGAATCCTTTGCTCTTCAGGTTTCGATGCAATGAGTCTTAGTGATGTGCAGATTTATGAGTATGAAACTATTTGCCTAAATGCTCACATTTAGAGGAACCAAGCAGAATTGCCATGTATTTTCCTTAAATATAAGGACATGATAACAACATTTGAAAATACATATTTTTTCTATAAAAATATTGCTCTAATAACTTCTAAAAGATTGCTTTTAGATATAAATAATTAAAGCATGTTTTAACGTAAGTACCAGAACAATGAGAGTTTTAAAAAAAAAGTTAATATTCTCATGACCTACACAAATTCTGCAGTGGAACAATTTAAATATCTAATACAAACAAATGAAAAGGAATGTTATTGGAGTTGGTTTGTTTTGGGATTTATAGCAGCAGAGGTAAAAAACATGTTCACGTATATTTTCAGTCATCTTTACAGGGATATGAACTATTCTAAAGCTGTCTTCTCCAAAATATTTCACAGTGCTGGCACATACTGTGAGCATTGTGAGCATTCTACTTCTATATCAAAACTCTGTGATCTTTACAGGTGTCTCTTATGGCAGGAAGGCAAACTGATATGTGGTTTGATACAGCAGTGAGTCTTGTTTCAGGTACTGGCATGGATATTGCAGGTAGATATCAAATCAGATAGGAGCCAATTACAATGCAGCATTTTTGGTAGTGTACAGTTGCCTGTTTTACAATAATGCTTACACACGGCTTTATATATCTAAATGGAAGTGTGTACACGTGGGCAGAAGATGAGCCCATTTCGATACAGCTGAGAACATAACAATCCACACACATAAATGTGCTGCCCAATTAGTGTTGTTGCGGCACAAATGTGGAAACAAAGGCTACAAACCGGTTTAGCTGAAGTTAGAAAGTACACTTATAAGGCACCAGGAAGGACTGCTGATCTTTGAACAGTTAGTAACAAATAACACAGCGCATAACTACAATATTCAGAGGAAAACTATTCTATAAGCTGATAGTTCTCGCAAATAGAAGGAGACTTGTAGGATAAATGTTCCCGGATCACTCAGAAAAGCCTGTGCGTTTGAAGTGTTAATTAGGTCCTAATTAGTAACTCTTTCATGTATAAACACTTCCACAGCTTTAGTTGCTTTTGGATACTCAAGCGCTAGAGAATGCAAGGGCGCACAATCATTATCCCCCAGAGGATGGTCCCTTTCAGCTGAATCACAAAGGTATCTGACAGTCTGATATCTTGGAATATGGCCACTCTCCTTGTCTTATGAAAAGGAAATACCATTTACACTATTTTAGGGTGTCTCCTCTAAATAACATATATTATCTTCATATCAATTGTAATTACTTATTGAAAACAAAATTAGCTGTTTCATTATGTTTGCAATACCCTTTCCTTGTTCCCTTTTTGTTGTGGAAGGGCTGAACAGTAGCTATCATTCATTATACATCTTTATGACATATATTTTTAGAGGACCCTCGGGATTCAATTTCTTATCCTTGGATAATCTTAGCTCATTTCAATTTACACACTTAAGCCTTTTCAAAGGCAATTAGGGGCAGATTTATGAAGGCCAGATTTATGAAGGCCTAGGTTTGTAGCCTTTCCAACGTGACGCATCTAAGAGATGCGTCACGTTGGAAAGCCCTGCGCCATGAGGAGGCGTTCCTGCGCAGGGGGGGGCGTTCCTGCGCAGGAACGCCTCCTAAAAGTGGCTGAGTGAAATCTATGAGATTTCACTCAGTCACTTTCTACGTCAATTCCTTACGCCTGCTTGAAGCAGGCGTAAGGGTGACGCAACATGCATTGAATGGGAGGCTCCTGTGCATTGCAGGAGTCATGTCGCACTTGCGACATGACTCCTGCAATGCGCCGCCCGTGCGCCGAGAGATGCGTCACGCATCCTCACTGTCTTGCACCATGGTGCGCCGCATCATAAATGCGGCGCACCATGTGTGGCGGAGCAGTGGCGCACTGTGGCGCATGTTAACTGGCGCATCCCTGGGGATGCGCCAGTTAACATAAATCTGCCCCTAGTGTTCACAGTACTCTACTAATGACGCAATATTTCAATCCTTTCGAGGCATCACAGTGGCTTTTTTAATGTGTTAAGGCAAATGGACCCAACTCTTTTTCTGACTTTTTTTCTACTTTATCAGTCGTGTTAGTTAATATTTTGTCAAATCATATAATGCTAATGTGAAGCCTGATTTGCTTCACACTCTGTATCAGCAACTGCCTCTTCCCAATTTTAATGTATTTTTAAGGTGTGTTAAATCTGTTTAAGAATTGTATTTAAGGTTCAAAGTTGATGAGATATCCCGATTTCTGTCTGCGTGTCAGTTTTGGTTGAAATCTAGTGTTCCTGCTGCATATCTGCTGCATAGGACAGCAGCGGTTTTCTATATGACAGTTATCCAAGGAGTATCTATACTAATATAATAAAGAGAGAGCCCAAACATTTGAGGCGGGTAATCTCAGGAACCACAGCACCAATCACAACACCCAATACAGCGTTGGAAAGGGCAGTTGCAGCAGAAGGACATAGGCTATGCAGACGCCCACCATATACATTTAAAAGGTAAAAGAACCGTGCCCGCAAAGTAGTCCCTTGTGGGCGTGTCTATGTTGTGCTGTGGGAGTGTGCTGGGGGCGTGACAATCGCTGGGGGCGTGTGGTACGTTCCGCCCTTCATGCCATGTCTCATATCGTGTGCAGTGGGCGTGTGCTGGGGGCGTGGGCGTGTGCGGGGAAGCGGGATTACGGGAAAAAAAAGCATACGTTGTGCCCAATATTTCATTGTTTTTTCTTCCCAGGTTCTGTACATTCCAGCTCCGGGTGTCCAACCTGCTCCATTTAAATACCCCTGCACCCCATAATCATAACCCACCCTTACTCCTTAAAATACCCCAACACCCTTAAACACTAACCCATCTTAACCCTATAAATATACCCTGTACCCAAAACCCAAACCTATCCCTAAACCCTAAAAATACCCCTGTACCCCAAAACCCAAACCTAGCCCTGAACCCTATAAATACCCCTGTACCTCAAAACCCAAACCTACCCCTGAACCCTAAAAATACCCCTGTACCCCAAAACCCAAACCTAGCCTTGAACCCTAAAAATACCCCTGTACCCCAAAACCCAAACCTACCCCTGAACCCTAAAATACCCCTCTACCCCAAAACCCAAACCTAGCCCTGAACCCTTAAAATACCCCTCTACCCCAAAACCCAAACCTACCCCTGAGCCCTAAAAATACCCCTGTACCCCAAAACCCATACCTACCCCTGAACCGTAAAATATCCCTGTACCCCAAAACCTAAACCTAGCCCTGAACCCTAAAATTACCCCTGTACCCCAAAACCTAAACCTAGCCCTGAACCCTTAAAATACCCCTGTACCCCAAAACCCAAACCTACCCCTGAACGCTAAAAATACCCCTATACCCCAAAACCCAAACCTAGCCCTGAACCCTAAAAATACCCCTGTACCCCAAAACCCATACCTATAACTAAACCCTAAAACTACCCCTGTACCCCATAACCCAAAACTATATCTGAACCCTTAAAATACCCAAACACCCCAAAACATATACCTCAGTACCCCAAAACATATACCCCTATACCCATACTTACCTTATCCAGACATTAAAAAAACATGCTTTTACCATTCATGCATTTACAACGAATTTCGTTGTAAATGTATGCGTGGTAAAAGCATATAAAATGTAATGCCATGCGTTATAATGGCATTGCGGAGTCATGGTACTTTTGTAATGAAAGTATGCGGAGTGATGGTATGCGGAAAGAAAGTTGCGGAATAATGGGTGTTTACCCTCCCCCGGTAAGTACATTGGTTGCACGGCGGCCCACATCTCCAGCAACATACTCATAGTTTTTTCACCACCGATTTGAAAAATGCACAGGTCTCTCTCATTGATGGCCAGCACCGACATACACTTTTAGACACACCTCCCGCCACAAGTTCTAGAATTGCGAACGTTAGAGCTGGGAAACTACATTCGAATCTCGGCATCAGCTCAACATCCTGTGATTCCAGGCAAATCGATTTGTCTCCCCGTGCCTACCACAAATGAATGTGTTCTTCTGTAATGTAAATTGTGCTCATGCCATGTTGTCGACTTCGCCCTATATAATATTGCAAGGAAAAATAAAGTAGGGAAACTCGAGTTCACACACTACTGAAGGCGCACTCTTAAGTGCATCAGCAGTGCACTGTGATTCGGAGCGTTTCACAGGCTTGTCATAGATAAGAAATGCTATCAAAACGAAATCCTACAAAACAATATACTACTGGCCGGCAGCAATTCATACCCGGACAACGTCGGGACGGGCAACTAGTTTACTTATAAATTTGGGAATTGCTGTTGATAATCAGCTGATTTATTTGAATGGAAGAAAACTGATTATGGCGCAGGTCCAGACGGAGAAAGGCGGGAAACAACAGTCACCCAGGTCAGCATCAGTAAAATAAATGTAATCAGGTTGAGACAGTTATCTTAGGAAGAGGAGGCAAAGTAGGAGTGTGACACCTGTGGACCTGGCTCCTGCATAAGAGGGATCAACTCTGGCGGAGATAGATGCATCTGTAGAACAGGAGCATGGGGGGGCATAAGGGAGAGGAAAGTGCACTGAATGCGACCAGTAGAACTGTAGAAATGCACATGTGTATCAGGTTCTTGAGGAGAAAAGGAGAGCACAGGTAAATGTGGGATTAAACATGAATACGTGAAACTAGAAGAAATCTGATGTGTGGGTTGTATACAACGATAAAAAAGCAAGTTCAAACACAGGGAAATAGAAGAGTAATAAAGGAGAAGGTATATTTTGGACATTTGCTTTTTGGATAAACTGTAGAGGTGTGTGAATTTTCTGTCCGTAAACTTTCTGGGCCATGAAAGAACAAATTATAACTTTAATTAGAACATTGGAATGTGGAGCACTCCATTGCAGACAATGGAGTGCTGTGTGATTCTACGGGCCGGTAAAGGCCCGCAGAGCAACATTCCAATGTTTAAACAAAGTCCTCTCGGTGCTCGAGGGTATTTCAATCCCCTTGGGCTCGAGAGGCCTTTGTTTAATTTGTTAGAACATTGGGCCCTCTAGTGGCAGAATTTTCTAATAGCCTTATAGCCCTTCATAGCTGGGCTATACCGGCTATTAAAGTCCCGCTCCCATGTTTAACGCTAGAGCGGGCCTTTAATAGACGGTGTAGCCTGATCCGGCAAGCTATAAGGCTATATTATATCGTAGGCTAACTACAGAACAGTTTATTTATCATACTTTAAAAATTTGTGAGATACTTCTAAGAGTTGAGGCTCTGTTCATTTCCATTGTCTACTGAACATGAATTATAAATTGACAAAATCTTTAGGTACTACTCACAATAAATGCTCTTTCAATATGTTGCAATTAGGGTTTGCTACAGAAACAGATTTATCTTCTATCTGTTTACTTCATATTTTAAATAAAGGGTTAATACTGCGATTCTACCAGGCTACTGATGACTTTATTCCCACTGTCCCTTTATTATACAAGCAATACCCGCTATTCAAGTACTAATAGGCAGTACTTCTTTCTGAGAAATCCTGGGACTCTCCCATTGCTAGTAAGGGATCACTGCTGTGAAGTGCTGACACGTTCCATGGCAAATAAATACGTGATATTATTCATAGAGCACCATTCACAAAGGAGAATTTGGACTTAAATGTAAGTTTACAACCACATGTCTTTGTTTTATGCCTGGTAGAAACTTACTCAGGGATTTTTGGTTGGTGTAAATCCAATTACCTGTGTAGAGATCCCCTATGAGTGTGGAGGTCTCCACACCAGTAATTCCAACTCAAGCAGTGGATAAACTAGGAACTCCATGGTGTATAGGTGAGCGTAGAATTTTGTGAATGACCACAAAAATGTCTGTTTTGTGGGCATTCACAAACATTTGTCATTCCTATTCCACCCTGGAACTGTTCAGAACTGGTAAACGAACCAAATACACATCAGAATAGGTGTAGAGGTGTACTTCATCCACTGCCCCCATAACGTTTCCCCAGAACTGCAGCAGATACAAGGGAATAGGTAGAAAAGAAGATAAATGCAGTTCTACCAATCTTCCTTCTTGTACTTAATTCTAGACATTGCAGTCACCACATTCTACTTTGACAAAAAAAAGTATGAATACTGTGCAACTGGTACAGGTTAAAACGTCTTCTCAGTGCTTCCACACTGTAAGTGTGCATACCCAACTGGTCAGCAGGTTCTTTTTGGTTACATAATATTCCCAAGACTAAAGTCCTTCAGGCCTCAGTAGTTTCCCATTGCATTAAACTCTGTCAAGAACAGTTCTAGATATTCATAAGGGTCTATTCATGAGGATGTCTTCCAAAACCGTAGAACAAGTCTGAGGAGGCAAAGGATTTTAGATGAATAGACAGGTCAACTATCCTAGGGATTCCACAGAGGACAAAGTAGAGGAAATGCCTTACATTTCATGCTCTATCCGTGAGTCCAGTTGGCTGTGCATGGGTTCTTAAAGAGCAAAGCTACTAATTGATTGGTAAATACCACTAATATATTCCCTACTTTCCTTAAAGTTTCACCACTTCAAATTTCCCATCAATATGTACTTCCTGTTTCAACAATGTGACAAATGGAGGAGAAAACTCCCAAAGATTGTTCCTTGCAAATTTCAAGAGGTCAGAAGAACCTTATCAGAACTGTGTATTCTCTGAATACTGATTTACCCCCTTGGTAACTAAATCAGACCCTCGCAACAGCAAACAAAATATAACATTTTGTAGTAACCTCACCAAAACACTCTTCAATAGAAAAGGGAAACATCAATGTTAATGGAATGTAAATACAAAAGTGTAGTGAACTGCCATGTTGTAATTTTTTTGGTCATAATTTACCTATGGCAAATGTAATGCATCCCTATGGATTTGAGCAATGTTCTTTATACACTAATCTCTTTACCAGGTGCAATGAGACTAGAAGGGAAGGTAAACCTTCCTGCACAAAAATACTCACAAGAGATATTTTCCTCTTTCTGTGTGTGCTGCAGAATGCAGCACACATTGAAAGAGGAACAACGAGGAGAAATAAAGATATTTCTTCTCACTGTGCCTCCCTTACGCCTTCCCTGAGAATGCGTAAGTTTTTGGCACTGCCTCAGACTTCTTATTTCTCGTAAATCTGGGCAGTGTCAAAAAGTCATGGGTGTTGCTGGAAACACCCTCAGCAACACCCATGGAAGGTCCCTTTCATGCAGTTTTCTGTGTGAAAGGGGCACATATTTCTAAGGTCATGAAAAGCCATGTAACGTGGCTTTACGTAGCCTTATAAATATTCCAGTGGAACATTGTGCCACCCGAATGTCAAAAAAGTGATGTCCCTGTGCCGCAATAGTACCCACAGGGTCTCATAAATGAGGCCACCAGTCTCCAAGGCTTGGTGCAACCTCCCCTGGTTGAGCTCCAGCATTTAATCCCTCGCTCAACATTTCCAGGAGCAACCTGAAGCCCAAATCCTCAACTCTACCCTCCAATGCTTGGTGCAATTGTCTCATCTAAATTACTTTTGCTAAGTTCAAGTATGGGTCAATATCCAAGGTGCTGTGTCAGCTATCCAGGTACAAACAGTGCCTTGGATACCCACTTCTGCAAAATTCTTTAGAGTGAGATGGTTGACTATGTTGAATGTTGCGGCTAGATCTAAAATAATTTGGGCCTCAACACCGTCAGCATACTACTATCATCTCTGGTTAACAATAGTCTACAGCACAAGCAACCCCATGCTAATGCCTGGATGAATGTCTGCCTGTACATGATGAAGGAGGTCATGATGTCCTACTTGATCTTGATTTGAAACCAAGTTTATATTTCAAAGTATATGCTGGATGGGGAAGGAGAGAAGTAAGGCAGTAATAAAAATGGTCTGTGGCACAAACTTCTGCTTTACTTTTTCCTTTCTTTTCATCTAACTTTAATTCTTTCTCTCTCCTCTGTTCTTGTTTTTAGTGTGCCCCCTCTTCATTTACCATCACTATTTCTCTCTCTCATTTTCACTATTGGCCCTTCTCTCTCAAACTGTTCTCTTCTCCCCTTCAGCTACCTTCGCCCAGGCCTGTCAGGTCAATTTCTCATCCAGATTACTTATGATGCTGTGATTCTGTTTCTTCACACAAAACAGTAGAGGTACAGCAGAAAGAGAAACTGTGCAAACGTATTGTTAATCCACACACAAAATTGACAAATGTATTGCAAGCCTTCTTCACATACAGACATGAAAGGCATTTTATAGGCAGCAACTTTGAAAAACACCCCCACACCAAACAGCTTTATCATTGTAATTAGCGCATGGCTACTCAAAGAGTAGATGATACATTGGAAGGGGGTTGTCGACATTGAGGATTTTTTGGACAATTTGAGGATTACGTATGACAGATCATTTCCAAGTAATTTTAAACCAAACTCAACTTTTATTCCCCATATGGGCAGCAGTACTAAGGAAACAAAAAAAGAAATTGAGGCACGATGCCAGAGTAGAACTTGGAACTTGTCATGGAACCAGAAGGTGGTGTTAGAAGCCATCTCCCAGGATACTAATGATGCTATCCGCCCTGCTGATAAGGGTGGTAATATAGTGGTATTACCTAGAAACATGCACATTTTGGAAATTCTTAGGCAGTTGTCTGACAGTCACTGTAATATGCTCTTTAACAGAGAAAAGTACAATAAAACCATTGCGGATTATTGGGAGAAACTAGACAGATGGAAAAATAAAGGGTTACTTGAACAAGAGGAATATTGACTACCCCAAGAATGATTATCCATGCATGCCTGTGATATATCTTTTACCCAAGTGTAAAAGAACAGTATCAATCCCCACGAAGCCCTACTGATTCATCCAGAGGGAGTGCCTTGGAGAATACATCAAAATATGTTTTGTTTTTTTAAATGTTTGTAATGACATTGCCTTCCTATATTAACGAGACTAAAGACTTCCTAAGATTAAAGGAATAGTATGAGAAGATGATTTTCTACATATGACCTTAGATGTGTGTTCCTTGTATATAAACATCGGGCATGAAGATGGCATCAAAGCATGCCAACAATTGCTAAGGGCTAGACCTAAGCATTATCACACATACAGGCATGATTATGGAGATCTTAATCATTGCCTCAAGAATGCTATCTTTGTTTTCAATGGGGTCATATGTACACAACTTAAAGGCACTGTGATGGGCTTGTGCTTTGACCTCAGTTTGTAAACCTATTCCTTGGGTGGTTGGTGGAGCAGGTGTCCGGAGCACCAGAAACCATAGATGAGGCAGACTACATTATTATCTGGTTCAGGTTCATAGCTGATTTATTGATCATTTGAGGGGGTGGGAAGAATCAGCATTGGGGTTAGTACAGAAACTCAATCAGCGAGGATGAAATTGAATTTCTAGATAGACTAATTGAGGTTAACGATAACAGACTGAAAACCAGCCTATATAGAAAACCATTGGCTGGTAACAGCCACCTACATGCTTTCAGCAGTCAGTCGAAGGTTGAGTATCCCTAGCGGGAAGCTGTTGAGAGTGAAGCAGTACTGTAAAATAAAGACATAATTTCAGAAGAAACAAAAACTCACAATAGAGAGATTTAGAAAGCGAGGAAACACCCAGTGGGCTCTTAAGGGGAGAGATGAGAATCTCTTTCACTCCAGTGGATGGCTAAGGCCAAAGAAAGGGGAGAGACTAGACTGCTTATCATAGCAGTAGTTCCAGGAAGAGCAAGGACATTTTAGAGAAACATTTGAAAATCCTTAGAAGTGACCATACATTGGAGAAGGTTCGCTGTGAAAGGCCCAGCATTATAAAAAGGGAGAAAATATGTCTTAGGGTTATACAAGTACACAGTGACACCACAGAAAGATGGACAGTGAACAAAAGTGAACTTAAGGGCTTGTAATGCATGTAAGGCTTGTACGTGGAATTAATGGTTCATTTAGGAAAGACTGTGTACTTGCCCTCCTTTGCCCTGTGATGAAGCAGGAGAAACAAAGTATTTTTTGTACCCCTTGGAAGTTAATAACCTCATACCCTTAATGATACTAACTGTTTGAACGCATGTATTAATCAAGAAATGCACCCTTATTAAACAGTACACGTGGGCAACTTGCTGGAATTTCAAATTCTAATTTATTTACAAATGTAAAGCAAAATAACATTAGAGATGTGTTTTGCATTGTAAATAGAGTAAATTGCATGATTTGTGTTGCGTAGAGAATTGTACTGTGGCAAAGAATGCAGATGGTAAGTAAAATGGCTTTAAAGGTCGCTTCTGCTAGGTAATACCTAACACAGGTCTTTAGAATGGTCTTTGTTAAACAGAAAGGCTTATTTTCTATTTCAAATTTTTGTTGTGTTTGTTCTTATATTAGTTTCATTCCGGCCTGCTAGGCTGTGCTTCAAAAATGGCCGTCAGAAATGGATAAGGTTGCATGCGCTGAACAAAATGGCCCCGCGCAAGAGCAGAGTGAATGCTTCAGTCACGTGTATGCAGCCTGTGCCCGGAGCGAGAGATGTCAAGGCCAGCCTGACCTGCAGCAAGAGTTGTGCCAAGAGTTCAGAATGTATGCATGGGAACGGATGGGAGATTCGAGCTACAAAGGATGGACTAATGAGTGACCATCAGAGTTTGTTACAATATACCTTAACACAAGGAATTACACTTGGACATTGTGGATCATGATAACTACTGTATGCATTATTGTCTTAAAACCGGTTTGAACAAGGAGGGCGATGAGGTGACCATCACCATCCCTGCAATGGACCAATTAGCATGATTGCAACTTTAAGTGTAGTGAGCCAGAGAAAAGGGTATAAGAAAGTCTGCTCTTACGTTGTGCGCAGCTTGCTGCTTCTTCTATTCTGTCATTCTGGACTTATTGAACTATTGACTGCGTAAGGAACGAGATAGTTGCGGGAGTTGTCCCTGGGAGGAGATTGCGTCCAAGGAGGTTAGAGGCAGCTCGATCTGTAGCAGCACTCCCTACCCCCTAAGCGCCTTGAGACCCTCACAGGTATGTAGTGCGCTTTATAAGTGTATTGATTGATTGATTGATTGATTGATTAGGACAGTCAATCAGTTTTGGGAGTCCTATCCTATGACCTGTGGTTCATATTTCTTTCCTGGTGATTCATTCTTGTCATCGCCCTATGGCCAAGGGTAATGAATATTTTCCGTTTCTATTTTAAATTTTACCTAAATGCTGATCGATATTTTAAATGTATTTTGTCTAATAAAGAACTTTACTTATTTGCTCAAAGAATTTAGATAAAATCATATGCTAACTCTAAATGAGTCTGTGGTTCTTTAAAAATAGAATTGTGATTAATAAATGTTAAAGGTTTTAATTGTGATTGAGCTGAACTTAATCGCATCAACCGATTCTACTGGTTGGTCCATCGACCAAATTGAGGAGTACTTTGATGTTTAGAACCAACAGGATCTTAAATTAATGCATATAATGTGTAAGTAATAATTCTGTCATTTTAACAAGGTACTCTGTTAGTCCAGCAGCTCATTTTTCTTAGCGTTTGATCCAGAAATTTGAGGGAATGTATGTATGCGGTGTTATGGGCCCCACCGACATAGAGTTTAATATGATAAAGTTTGTGTAGATGTTTTCTGGGTTAAGTGTCATTAAGGAAAGATTTATATTAGTCGGTGCTGGATCAGATGTCTTGGTAGCAGAGTTATGGTTTCTATAGATTAGTTTGGTGATTATTGATTATTGATTTTTCATGTCTAACACTCTATGTTGAGTTTGTATTACATTATATGTAGTCAGAATTTTGAAGCTTCCGGGAAGTAGGAAGTGGACACGTGTGGCAAGAGAAGTCACATGGAATTGTACATTGTCTGATTTCAAGTTGGTGATAACACAAGATAGTGTTATGTTAGGGAAACTCATGTATGATTTGCATTGAGTGAAATAGCAACAGGTTTTCTTGTGAAACTTTGGCCTTAATTCTCAGGAGCAGTATAGTCTCCATATGTGTTTTATCCCCAGAGAAACGGGTTTACCTCTTGCTTGAGAGAAGGGTAAGGTAGAGAGGTGAGCTACACCTATAGAATGAAACAGTATTCTTGTAAGTTCGAATAAACTATCACTTTTGTTTAGAGAAACAGACAATGGTAATGTGTTTTACGTTGTAACTAATCGATTTAGTCAGAACAGACCAGTTAAGAAACAATGCTGATCATTTTTGTAAAGGAGGGGTCAGCAGAAGCAGGAGTAGAGCTGACATCAACAAGGACTGCTCTGGTATTGGCCAGTTGTAAAAGAATGAAGAGCTTTCTGATTGGTGCATTGGTGTGAGACGTGCTGGAATAGGTCAGTGTGAGAGTGACGTAGAGTTTTCGGATTGGTGAGTTGGGGAGAGATGTGCGGGGATGGGTTAGAATGGTCGAACAGTAGAAAGAACAGATTGGAGGAAAATTGTGTGAATTTGCTTCGGCAAAAAAACAGTAAAATATGGCTTAATACAATAAGCGAGATAGAGAGAAACCGCCATGGTTTGCATAGTTCAAATATCTTTTCAAGAAAGACAAAAAGGTTGTGACTAGGGAAGGAGAGGTACTTACACCACTGAAAACACCAGCATCTTATATGATGGTGAAATATGGCTATCATACCTGTATTTGGTTGGAAAATTGAGCGAAGTATACTAAAAGTGATGGAGTATTGGCATTTCCAGAAATCGGTTAATTTTGCACAGCTGTACTTCAAAATTTGAGAGAAAGAATATTGAGACTAGAACCGAGACCGAGACCTAGACCGACTCAGTTTGAAGCCTTAGGTGAATGGGAAGATGAGATATATGAAAGAGACACAAAGGTGCAAAGAATTATCCTTTTTATTCATAGAAGAGTATGGGGTTTGAGTCATAAAGACATGATGAGACGGTGGGGGGTGATAACATGACGGACGGTATGTTTCCTACCAGAACAGTTGAGGAATTAACGAGAAAAAAGTGTACAGAGAAAAAGAAAGATGCAGTACCAGAGAAGTATGGGTATGGAGTTAGTGACACAGATGATGAACTGCTGGAAGACATTTTAAATACAGTTCCCCTTCATATCAACAGGATTCTGCGGTAGTGACACCAAATGCACCACCAATGGAAACTGTGATAAGTTAAAGCCCTGAACAATTTTCTGAAATAAGTAGTCCATTTAATAGACAAGAAACATAACAGACTGTGAAACCTGATAATGATAATGCGGCGAACTAGCCAAAACCACAAGAGAATTGACTGAAAAGATAAGAGAACTGACAAAGAATATGGAAGCTGTAACTGTGCCAGTAACTATAGGTCCAGTAATCCCAGTATTTGAAAGTCAAAAGATAGAAGACATTCCTTAACCATTCTATTACATTTTAGCATGCAAAAAGTAAGAGAAGGGATAATTACAGATAATAAGAAGACAAACGATTCTGTTAGATCAACTGCACCTAGGAATTTGACAATAAACCAGAGTCCGATAAATCAGATTCCAATAGGAGCAAAGTCAGCAACTGAAACCCCAGAGAGAAGTGTAAATAGGGTAGAATTAAATACGTCTCCTGTGGGTCCAACTGCAGAAGAATTAAATGTTTGGGTAAGACGTTTGCAGAAGAAAGACACAGAACCATAACCCTTGGATGAGGTTAGATTAAAGATAGATATGGAAGAATTGATCCTAGAGACTATTGGTACAGATCGAATGATGTCCTATCAGGATGATAAATTAATGTTTATGTGTAAAAGCATTACTTGGAGAGCTCAGAGCTTGCATGAAAAATTGGAAGAAACAGTGAACGAACTGGGAGTAGATTTTGTGATAATTAGGGATTGCAGAAGCCGTACAGGGTAGATTTTACTGAGAAAGATATCGAACATCTAAACACTTCAGGACGGTTAACACAGATAAAAGAACTAATTGTGTTACTGAGAAAATGGGGAGAGGTAGACAAGTGGAGAAGTAGGCGGATAAGGAGAAAAGAAGGAACGACTGATAAAGCATCATTGGCTTTTCCAGTACGAGAATAAGAATCAACAGTAGTAGAATTTCCAATGAGAGAAATCCCAGGAGGAGATCATGTACACGTCCCATGGTCCAGACAAGATATATTGTAATTTACAAATGATTTTCCACGATTGAGAGAAAAGCCTGTAGAATGGTATGGACAGTTAGAAAGTTTTGTAAAGGTTATAAAAGTGTTGTGGGAAAAATCTGGATGGATTGTTTGAGATTGTTTTTCCTGCTGACTTGTGGACAGAATGTAAAATTACAATAGACTGACCGAAGGAAGAATATCCTAGAGATGCCAAATCAGGAGCCCCAATTTCAGAAGTAATGAAAAAGTATGAGCAGGTAATAACCTTCCTGAAAAATAAGATTCTACCAAAAGAAACAGATTGGGTAAAAATTAATGGAACAACTCAGGAAAATAGGGAGTCTGTGAATGCTTATTTTGAAAGTTGATTTTGGTTTTTAAACAGTATAGTAGATACAAGAATTTGAGTGAAAAAGATATGAGCCATTTTGTGTATCGATTTTTGTCTGGTTTAAAACCTGAGATAAGTGAAATGATTAAACAGCATATGTTATGTTGGCATACTAGCACAGTAGATGAGGTACTACGGTATGCAAAATACTGCAGTGATGATATGGAGGCCAGACAGCGTAAACTCAAGGAAAAGGCAATGTGGGCACAAGTAAAGGTTGCAGAACAACAAGAAGCACAGATGAATAATAAGTCTAGTGGTGCAGGACAGACCAAGTTCAGACCTAATATTGGTAAGGGAAAAGGTCAGATGAGTATGGAAGAAGCCAAAAAGAAATGGCCATGTCATAATTGCGGAAAGTTAGGGCACTGGAGGAATGAGTGTAGATTATCTCCGAGAGTTAACACAGAGAATCAACCATTGAATCCACAGGTGCAGAATAAGGTGAGTTACCAAGAGCCGCAACAGCAGCAGGTAGTTACTCAACAGTGTCAGGTGCCGAAACCACATCTCCCAAAGAGTGTAAATCCTCAAAGATACAGTACAGAGCCAGGATTCTACAGAGGAGAGCATGTAACAAAATTGTCATGCGCAGCTGCTGTTTCACAATATTGGTTACGGCAAGATGGAGATGAATCGGATGAAAGCTTATAACTGTGCCTAGGAGAGGAAGAGAAGTGCGTGCTTGGCACAACTCCAGAGGTAGATCAGACAGGTCCGTTTGTGGATGGAAAAGTGAATGGTGTAAATGTTACTTTCCTTGTGGACACTGGTGCTACCCGTTCTACTGTTAGATCAGTGGAAATCCCAAATCTTCCACTCTCAGGAGAATACATCCAAGTCGTAAGTGTTTCAAACAGGCAAATTAAAACTCCTCTTACCAAACCAGTAGAGGTGGAAATTGGTCAATTTAAAGATATGCACCACTTTGTGTTGTGTGATTGTAGTCCTGTATAATTATTAGGACACAATCTGCTTTGCAAAATGAATTGTACCATCTACTGTACTCCAGATGGTATTGCCATTTCCAGACACCAGATGAGGATGTTCTGTATAAAATGACAGTGGCAGAACTAGAACCAGGAATGTATGATATGTTTCCTGTGTTCGATGCAGAGAAAATCCCTACTGATTTGAAAGGAACAGTCAGGTCCGATGTATGGGATTTCACAGGTGAAGATATTAGACTAATAAGAGAAGTTGATCCTATGAAAATTTCTGTAAAAGAAGGAAAGAATTACCCAAACACCCCGCAGTATAAACTGACACCAGAAATTATTGAAGGAATAACACCAGTAATTAATAAGATGATTGAACAAGGAATTTTGAGAGAAATAATTAGCAGTCCATGTGATTCGCCTATCATGGGATTGAAAAAGCCTAACGGAACATATAGGAAAGTACAGGTTTCGAGAAAAGTGAATAAAATTGTTATTCCTTGCTGCCCAATTGTGCCAAACCCTGCTGTAATACTGTATCAAATACATCATGATGCAGAATGGTACAGTTATTGATTTGTGCCATGCATTCGTTTCTATTCCATTACACCCTGACAGCCAGCCATTATTTGCATTTCGGTTTGGAGAACGTATCTTGGCATGGTGTCGATAAAGTCCATCTATTTGTAACCAAATTCTGAAGAAATCCTTAGAAAGCTTGAAAATGCCTGAAAAATCTGTGATGGTCCAGTATATTAGCCTTATTTTTTCTTCACTTTCTTCACTGAAGATCGACCTGTAAGTTGACATCTGCAAATATCAGATACCAGTTCAGCATCTGAAGCAGACCAACCTGAATCCAGTGAAAGACAAACAGAAGATTTCGAAAAACAAAGAATGATATTGAAAGAGGAGAAATTGAACCAATAGACAGTGATGGTGAACAGCCAAGTCCAAGCTTTGGGGAGGTTCCTCCAGAAATTATAGAAATAACTCAAGAAAATTCAGATTCAGACAGAGAGGTTGAGGAAAATGTGGAAGAAACACTAGGAGAATTTGACTCAGAATTACAAGCAGAAGAAACCCAAGGAGATTCGAATTCAGACAAAGAGACAGAGATTATAAAGTTCATAGTTAAAGAAAGTGAAATGAGATCTGAAACAGAATCTGAAGAAAGTAAAGAAGAAATAAGGCAAAGAATAGGACCAAGAAAGAGAACTTGGAGAGTGGAACGAGGAGAAAAGGAAAATGAACTGAAAAGGCCAAGAAAAGGAGTCAATTGGCCCAACTAAAATAAAAGACTGAGATATAAAATAGTAAATTTGAACAAAGACAAAGCCGAACAAGTGAATGAAATAACAAGTCAAAGAAAACAGAGAAAATCGAATAAAGGACAATTACAGAGAGCCAAAAGAGTGAAAAGACCTATCCTGAAATACAAGTCACCTGAATGGGTATATATGGCATTCCCTGACATTAAAGAAGTGGATAGCAGTCACGAAAACCCAGAGAAGGACTGTGAACAAATGGGTAAGAGTGAACTGCACCCATCCTGAGGAGGGGAAACGAAAATTGGACTAGACACACAAACCGATAAAGTCAAAGAAAAATGTTCTGAAAGATCAAAAAGTATGCCAAAAGTGATAGAGATCGCAGGTCACCCAGCCAATAATTTTCACCATACACGTACCAGGCCCATATTCTTCCAATTTATCATATACATTAATCGGGTGACCTAACAATTCGTCTACCAGCAACCCTGGTTCCTTCCTATTTATTTCTATTGTACCCGACTTACCAATCCACCGTTACGGGTACCTAAGATCCACAATGGATCAGGGAGCTAGCTGTAAAAGAAAGGCAGGCAAAATACAAAACCCAACTTATTTCTATTCCGCATTAAATGATCACAGACAACTGGGAAGTTTTAAAAGTTTATCTAGAAATCAGATTCGGAAATCATCAAATTTACAGTTAAAAGGCAGTCAATAATCAAGATAACGAAAAGAACATAACCATAGAGGAACAGTGTCAGGGCAACCATTTATGAGTCTATAAGAAAGTTAAAACAATGCGATCTACTAAATGGATTTTTGAAACTTGGATCACAAACTAGACTTTACTGTTTGAAAAATACTGCAGGGTATGAATTGGAAATCCTATACATCTATAGGGGGGAAAAATTGGAACACGCTATAGTTCTAGCATCTTTACGTAAAATCAGATTTCAGGAGAAATTTAAATACCACAGTTATGTTTCATAAACAGTATGGAGAGAATGTGTTCTAAAAGGTAGGAAAACATAGGAACATACTAAGGAAAATATACTGTATGACTTTATGATAGGTTGCGGAAAGCATGGAAAATTAACATATGCCAAGAAATGTCTTTATTAAAGCAAAGACAGGAAAATAGAAGGTCCAGTGAAGAGTTTTTGCACTATATTTACCTAGAAAGGTGTGCACACCAACCCTGGCCACGGACCAGTCAAGGACAGGAAATACCCCAAGGAAGGACAGTCATCTATGGGACAGCAGGTGCAGATTGGACACCCCAGGACAGGACAGGAAAACCAGATTAGGATCAAGACAGGACCACCAAGGCACGACCAGCACCCGCAGTTTGGAAGCAACGCCTGCGCTCCACCCTCTCTGCAGCTATCAGTCAGAACCCCGATTGGGTTAGCGAACTCCCCAGCAAAGTGCTCCGCCAGCACTTAAGGTTTAGTAAAACCTTAGAGTCTATGGTCAAATTCGGACAGAGTGCTCCGCAGCGCTCTGTATTCAGTCACCTATTCAGTGCGTTGGGTCAGTGACAAGTCAGCTATTCAGACAAGTCGGACAATTTCTCTAGCTGAACCTAGGCTAGATATACTGCTTTCGGGTCAGTGTACCACCCCCCAATGTTGCAAAGTGTCAGAATTCCCAATTTTGATTGGTCCCCAAGTAGGAAAGGTCAACACACCAATCAGAACAAACTTCTACAAGCCTAAATTACCATTTTCTGGGACCGCCTAGTGATTTTGGGGTTCTCACGGTAGATATGACAGAATACAATAGGAAAAATAACATTTGTTGCTAATGCAGCGCAAGTCAGCTTCTCCGGCTGGGTGAAGGTGCATCTTCCCAGACGCTTCTTGGCAGAGACCTTCAGTTGGCTCTTGGTCAATGCCACCGGAAGAATACGGACATGCGCAGAACCTCCCATCAATATGGAGTCTTTAAGCACTGCATCAGACCCTCAATACCGCGGTACATGAAAAGTAAGCGAAAACAAATTAAAACATAGAAATAAATGATTTCACAATATACCATGAGTAGTTACTTTATACTTCTTACTATAAAAATATACTATGCGATTACGAATTAGTGCAACAGACAATAACACGAGAGCATCTGCGCAAGCTTCACCATGTGAGTATTCAGACAGCCATATTAGAGGCGAATACGCATGCGCACATTTTCCCACCAGAACTGCAACTACGTCACGTCACGTGAGTGTGACTAACGCATGCGCAGTAGAGAATTCTCAAGCGGCGGCCATATTAAGACAAGGATTATTCGTATTAGTAAAACACATAGGCAAGCATCACTTAGATACATGTATATCAAAAATAAAGGAAATTAGTAAGACATACAAATTGAATTATAGGATTATAATGTGATTCGAGGTTCTAGATTTCAGCAAGTCGCGTAATGTGCGAAATCTTGCTTCATCAATCCCCTCTTTGATGATATTTACTATCATCACAAACTAATGGAACCAGATGTCAACTTTTCTCACACTTTGTGCATTTCGATTTCTTCCAACATCCTATTCAATTTCTCTTTCACATCTTTGTTAGGGTGAGAATTTTTCACCCTTTTGTAAATTTGATTATTCAAGTCTTCCAATTCAAGTTCATCCACACTCCGTTTCACACCCCTCTTATTCACAGCGTATTTCTTTGTGTGTTTGCGACATTTGCAGCAGACAAATATGAGGAAAATGATGAAACCTATCATTCCAATTGGCATCAGTACCTTAAACAATAAACTTTTACCTAAATTAGCAAACCAATGTCCTACATTGGAGAGACCATCGACAAGTCTCTTCCAGGCACTGTCAACCTCCAGTGGTTTGAGTTCCTTTTCCAAATTAGTAATGTTTTTCACATATCTTTTGATCTGTACACTTTTATCCGGTATGTAAGTGCAACAATGTTGCGCCTTCAGCATCCGGCAGACTCCGCCCTCTTTTGCTAATAAGGTATCAAGCGCAAGTCTGTTCTGCAAAACCATTGATCTGATCGCAACCATTTCGGTATTGACCAATAGAAATCCATGAGCTGTGTCAGTAGACAGCACATCCACTATTGTGGATAATTTGCAAATTCTGTGTGTATTCAGAACCACTCCCACTCCAGGTATCAGTGCACTAAAAATACTACCCATTATTTCACCTACGCTTTCTCTTTTACTACGCACTAAGCCATTAGTGTTTTCATTGCTTCCAGCAATTTCCTTCACATGGTATATTTTCGGGAAGACAATGCCAAAGTAGCAACTTCCATACCAGTGATCCGGCAATTTGAAATAAGCCTTGTTTCCACATATATAATAAATTCCGGGAAACACAGGTTCTGACCCATTTTTGAAACCCCAACCTCCAATTACCTTGTAATTGTGCTCACATTGACTGGAACCAATGAAAATGTTATTATAATAACTAGTCTTCTCACGGTGAAGACAGAGTTTCCCTTTCCTTTCGAAATCCAGCAACAAAGCAGGACCACTCCCACCATTTGACGTGCTTTCCATGTTTTCAGCCCATTTAGGAGTTTTCTGTCTTTTATCATTTGCCTTTCTTTGGAAACTCTCTCTTCTTTTCTCTGCCATGTTTAAAAACATTTTCTCTTGTTCATGTAATGAACAGGTCAAGTTATCTCTGTATGCTTCATTTAAGTCTATGGTACCTATAGTCAGAAAGTATTCTCCCATATAACGTGTAACGTCACTTTTAGTATGTACAGGATTCAGATTTCCACGTATGGGAAGTTCAGAAAATATCAAGTCTGAGTTAGAATAGTAGTACTGTAACGGTCCTCTTTTGTAAAATAAACTAGCTAAAATGCTACAGGAAATTCCATAGGTCAAAGGTAGGTGATGATAAGTCACGCCTTCAGCTACAGAAGTAGGTAGATTCATGCAGACATAGCAGTCTTCTATTTCCATAGTTTCTACATAGTGCACTAAAAGATTAGCGAAAACATTTAACTGTGTCTGGTTTTTAACTCCATGATAATGTAGTCCTTCCTCATCTGATGCTTCTAAGTCTCGTTTTGTTTGTCTGAGTGCTTTTTCACGTCTTTCTACACTTCGTGTTGTCAGTTCTTCAGTGTCAGTGGTCACAGTCCGAGTAGGGTCAATTTTAGTATTTTTGCTCACCATATAAGGAATGAAAACTGTTAGTCCTATCCAAATTATCAATACTATAGCTATGCTACATATACATACTCTGCAGCATGTTTTACAACAACTGCGCCTAGGCCTTCCATTCACATTTGAATCAGACATTTTCGTTCAGAAGAAGATTTCTCAACCCCTCTTTGTAACTTTGCACAGGTAGCTTACCCTGCACAACTTCAGGTTAGTTCGTCTTCCTCGGCAGAATAGTCAGCTGTCTGTTCTTCGTCACTTTCGTCAGTAATATCAAGATCTTCAAATTCTTCCAACACTAAATATGTCCATTCAGGATCTTGGTATTTTTCGTTCAGTCTTTTTATTCGATCACTCCTTCTTTGTGAACTTTCTCCAACTTGCTCTGCAATACGAGGACTTTTCCTTCTTTCTGCAAGTTTTTCCTCTACTGTTTTTATCCTCAGTCTCAGTCTCTTAATATACCTTGGTTCAATATGTTTCTTTTTCTTTAGTCTTTTAGTTGGCACTGTGATTTGGCTTTCTTCTAATGCTCTTTTATTTTCATTTGTTTGTGGCACTTCTGATTCTTCCCTGCCTGTCTGACTAGTTCCAGGTCTTGTCTCTATTTCTTCTGCCTGGGTACTAAGCTGGCCTGGTTCAGGTGTATTCTTATTTTGACTTTTGAGCTTCTCTGTTTCTGTGTCCTGAACACGTTCTTCTATTTCTATCTGATCCTGTTCAAGCACTTCGATCCCTTGATTTTCTTCTCCTTGAACCTTTTCACTATTTCTTGTCTGTCCCTTTTCGACTTCAGGAGTTTGTGGAGGTGTGCCGATCACTTGTTCTGTCCCTGTCTGACCTTCCTCTTCTTCCTCAGATTTGACGTGAATCTCAATAATCTGAGGGTCTTCGCCTGTGCCTATCTCTTCCTCTCTATTCCACTCTCTATCTTCATATATTTGACTTCTTGTTCTGATTGGGTCATCAGTCAGGTCGATTATGGGTATCCAATCCTCTTGACTGGTGCTCGGTTGTTCGTCATCAGCTACTTCAGGACCAACTTTTGCAGACCCCTCAGCTGGACAACCTTCAGCGTCAGTCTTCCCGTCTGGAATCACCTTTTGTGTATGGCTGGCATGGATCCACTTTGGAACGCCGGCACACTTCACCGCTGTCGTGGTCACCAGTATTATTTGGCGTTTTTCTCCCCACCTCGGTGCAAGGCAACTCGAACGAGTATGTTTCTTGATTCTAACCCAGTCGCCAGGAACCAATTTGTGGACTGGGGTGGTTGGATTGGCGACGGCGTCTTCCCCAATCTGGCGAGAGATAGAACGCACTTGGTCACCCAGTTGCTTGCAGTACTCAAGTACCAAATCATCAGAAATGTTTAACAATTTGTATCCTGGTACCCATGCTTGTCTCATCACTCTTCCCATCAGGATTTCATGAGGGCTCAGGCCTGTTTTTCGGTCTGGAATACTTCTGAGTCCCATCAGAACAAGAGGCAAGGCATTTATCCAGTTCATGCCAGTAGAATCACACATTTTTGCTAATCTCGATTTTATAGTGCCATTTATTTGCTCTACCACTCCAGAAGCCTCTGGACGATATGCACAGTGCAGCTTTTGTGTGATTTTGAATGCTTTACAGAGCTGATCGATTACCCCATTCTGAAAATGTTTGCCTCTATCTGATTCAATAGTGACTGGAACCCCGAACCTAGGTATCAATTCTCGTAGTAACAATTTGGCTACTGTTATGGCGTCACTCTGTTTGGTAGGGTAGGCTTCCACCCATTTTGAAAACAGGCAGACGATGACTAGGACATATCTTTTTCCCTCACAACGAGGCATGGTGATGAAGTCAATCTGTACTCTCACAAAGGGACCCCCTGATTTCCCAATCTTCCCTAATTCAACTACTGTTCTTTTGCCAGCATTGAACTGCTGACATGTCAAGCACCTCTGGCAGAGTGACTCTGCTACCTTCCTGAACTTCGGATTGTACCATGTTTGTTGGAAAACTAGAACCATGGCATCCCTACCAGTGTGTGAATTTCCATGTATCAGTCTGGCCATAGAAGCAAGCAGATGTCTAGGCAACACAGGCATACCATTTGGGCCCACAATGACACCATCCTCACTTCTCGGTCGACAACCAAGTTTCCTCCACTTTTCTTTTTCTTTCGATGGCACCGCATGCTGCCAATCTCTCACCTCTTCCCAGGTAGGCACCTCCTCAAACACCATAAGTTGGCAGCTGTTTCCAAGTCCCCCCAGTTTAACATTTACAGACATGCGATTTCTGGCACAATGTTTGGCCACTTCATCAGCAAAATTATTTCCCAAAGATACATGGTCAAGGCCCGATTTATGAGCAGCACATTTGACCACTGCCAATTCTTTTGGTAATTGGATTGCCTCCAGTAAATCTTGTACAACTTTTCCATTTCTGATGGGAGTACCTGAAGAAGTCAGAAACTCCCTCTGTAGCCACAATTGGCCGAAGTCATGCACAACCCCATAACAGTACTGACTGTCAGTATATACTGTTATTCTTTTGTTTTTCCCAATTTTACAGGCTCTTATCAATGCAATCAATTCGGCTACTTGTGCAGACTTCACTCCATATAAACAGGATGCTTCTTTAAAGGTGTCTATAGTGACTACAGCATAAGCAGCACTTAGGCCCACTAGTTCGTGTCTCATACATGAGCCATCCACAAACAGCTCTTCATCTTCAACAGGCAAAGGCATTTCTTTAATGTCTGGGCGGGGTTTAGTACTGAATTCTGTCAGGTCAATGCAATCATGCTCGTTCTCTCCCTCGTCTTCTACAACCATTGAGTCAGGGAGTAGGGTGGCTGGATTCAGGATATTACACCAAGTAATGACTACATTTGCAGCACCCACGAGAATCCTCTCGTATTAATCAGCCGACTAGGGGTGAGATACTGTGTTTTAGTTCGGGTTAATAAAATCACAACTGCATGAGGAACATACACAGTGACAGGATGTCCCATTACAATGGATTCACTCTGCTCTAAACTTGTGCAAGTTGCAGCTACTGCTTTCAGACATCCAGGTAATCCAGCAGCCACTGGATCCAAAGTGGCAGAAAAATATGCCACCGGGCGTCTAGTCAACCCATGCTCCTGAGTTAAAACTGACAATGCACAATTGTCACGTGTGTCACAGAACAGAGCAAACTCCTTAGAATAGTCAGGCATCCCTAAAGCAGGGGCTGTACACAGGCAATCTCGTAATTTAGTGAATGCTGTTAAGCTTTCATCATCCCATTCCACTGCGTCCTTTGCTCCTTTCTTTGTCATTTTTATCAAAGGCTTTGCCAGGACTGCGAATCCCACAATCCATTCCCTGCAGTAACCTACCACTCCAAGAAACATTCTGACTTCTTTCTGAGTACGGGGTAACTGCATCTTTTGAATTATCCTGACTCTCTCTGAATTTACTTTTCTGATGCCTTTTTCTATCTGGTGCCCCAGATGTTTCACTGATTTTGAACAGAACTGTAATTTTTCAGGGGCCACTTTATGTCCCTTTTCACCTAGGTGATTCAGTAAAGCAATAGTGTCAATCACACAGGGCCGATGTAGGTCGGTCGGTAACGGTCGAAAATCGGTATTTTTGGCCGTTACCGATCGGAATTGAGCCATCGGGATTTAGGAGCCCGAAATCCGACAAAATCGGTGATATTACCGAATCGGTAAAGTTACCGATTCGGTAGAATTCCGAATCGGAAAAAATAAGGAATCTGAAAATTCTCCGAATCGGTAGAATACCGAATCGGTAAAAATACAGAATCGGTGATTTTACAGATTCGTTAACGTACCGAATCGGTAAAAATACCGATTCCGTAAAGGCAGCGATTCGGTATAATTACCGATTCGGTGATAATCCGAATCGTTGTGGAAAACTGAAGATTGAGATGTAGGTAAGCACTGAAATACCGAATTTGCTTCAAATTCGGTATTTCAGATTCGGTAATTACCATGGATTGGAATCAGGTGGTAACCAGGTGCAACCTATAAAAATGGACCCAAAATGCAGTTCTTCTTGCAACATGGCAGCTTTCTATGTCATAGCAAGACGGCTACGGCTACAGCAGGAAGGAGAGAGGGAATGGCAGAGACAGGAGCAGGTGTACAGACAGAGGATCACCTTGATCATGCTCACAGATGCAGAGATCCTACAGAGGTACAGGCTGGACTCTGAGACCATCTTAGACCTCATTAGGGACCTCCAACCCCTGTTGCAGCACCCCACCCCAAGGGCACACGCAATCCCTGTGCATGTGCAGGTGCTATGCTGCCTACACCTGCTGGCGTCTGGCAGCTATCAAAGTGTAGTTGCTGTGGCAGGAGGGGTGACCCAGAGCAGCCTGTCAAGGTTCTTCCACAAGTTCCTTGACGCCATGATCCAGAGGATGGACCAGTACATTTCCTTCCCTGCAACCCATGCAGAACTGGTACAGACTAAAGCAGACTTCTACCAGATGGCAAGATTCCCCCACATCATTGGCTGCATAGACGGCACACACATTCCGATTTGCCCCCCTGCTGACACGGAATACGTATACCGCAATCGGAAGTCACGGCACACCATAAATGTGCAGGTGATTTGCAATGCCAAGTGTGTCATCACTGACCTGGTTGCGAAGTTTCCGGGGAGTACCCACGACTCCTATATCTTCCAGAGTAGCGGAATTTATGCACGGCTGATGGCAGGGGAATTCGGTGAAGGATACCTCCTAGGTAAGACACAGTGTCAGACCCCCATAACCTAAATAGCAGTGTGAAGTACATGTATGCATGTGAGTAATGTTACCCCTTTTCCTTCTAGGCGACAGTGCATATGCCCTCCGCTCGTTCATTCTCACCCCCTACCTGAACCCCTCAACACCCAGCCAAAGGAGGTATAACCGTGCCCACAAAAGCACGAGGAATGTAGTGGAAAGGACCTTTGGCATCTGGAAGAGCAGGTTCAGATGCCTGCACAAGAGCGGAGGTGCAAGGCAATATACCCCCATCACCTGCTGCAAGATAATTGCTGTCTGTGCAATGTTGCACAACCTTGCAGTCAGGAAAGGCACTGAGGTTGAGTTGTCCGACTACGAGGACCCTGACGATGACAATGCTGTGCCACTACCACAACCTGCTGGAGTGTCTGCACCAAGTGACGGCAGATACAGGCGTGAGGAGATAACAGACAACTATTTCTGAGTGAGTACAGATGCACAGACAGGTCAATGTTTGTTTTCAAAAAGGAAATTTAATAATGTTGCAACAACGTTACTGCACTGATGTGCAACAAAAGAAAAGGTAAACAAGATGTGGTTAAATGTCAATTGTCCGGGTTGCCTCACCCGCCCTGGCAGTCTTATTTCTTGCTGCGCTTAGCAGCCCCACTAGGATGTGGCTCACCCCCTTCTGTATGACCAGCAGCCTCAGCTGAGCGCCTGCTGCTCTGGCGCGGCTCAGACACTGCGCTGGCCGGGCTGCTGCGGCTGCTGCTGTCCCCAGCCTCGCCCAGGCCCAGGGCGGGATTAACAACTGTGTTCGATATGAGTAGTGTCTCCATGGCGGTGGTAATGCGGGCCATGCCCCTAGTCACCTCTGCCATGTTCTGGGTGAGGCTGGCCTCCATGTTTGCCCCACGTTGGCATAGCTGGGCGGTTGCAGCAGCAAGGCGGTTGATAGACCTATTCTGCACGCGGGCATCCCTGCGGCGACAGTGCTCGTGTTCATCCATTTTATTGCAGAGCTGGGTGATGGCAGTGGTCATTCGCCCAAGACCTGTTGCAATGTCCTTGTTGCTATCAACAAATGTTTTGAATCCCTGTGCCATCTCCCCCATCTGCAGGTTGTGCAGCCGCAACTGGCGATGGCAGGCCAAGATTGATTTTGCCTGCATCCTCTGGATACTGACCATACTGCCCTCCAGCCCTAGGAACACACTGCCCTCCTGTGCTGGAAGTGCACTGCTGGATGCACGTGGCCTCTGGGGATTGCTGCTGCCCTGCTGTGTCTGCTGGGGTGCCACAGGTGTTACAGGGGTTTGTGCTGGAGCCTGACCCGCTGCTCCCTCCATGAGGTTTAATGGAGCAACAATTATCCTCCTGGCAGGAGATGTGGCAGGTGCAGGGTGGCTCTGTGGTGGTGAGTGCTCCGGGGAGAACTGCAATGGGGGCGTCTGAGACAGAGACAGTCGGGGGGAGTGTGGAAATGTGAGGGAATGTCCAGTGTCTTCCTCATTGCCCAGGGCACTGCTGTTGTCCTCCTCCTGTGTATGTACACTGGTGCTTGGCACTGCCACCGCACTGGCTGATGGTGCTGGAGCTGGTGCTTGAGTAGCTGCTGCTCCCCCGCCTGATGGTGCCCCTAGGTATGAAGAAGCATTTGTCAACTGAGTGCTAATGTATTACAGTCACTACTATTAAAGCATTGCACATTTCATTACAAATACTTTGATGCAGTATTACAGTTCTTTTTATTATGCTTCTGCAGTGGCATTTTTGGGTACTTTTGCTGACTACATTTAGCATGATGCATTGCTCATGTCTGTTGCTAGCAGTACTGGGCTGGGGTTTGGCTGTGCATTGGGTCTAAAGGGGAGGTGTCTGGTAGGGTGTGTCAAGTTGCGCATGCTTCTTACCTGTAGCTGTAGCTCTGGATGAGCTATCCAGGTCCCCAATTCCCACAACACTCTCGCTCTCAATGGTAGTCGCCACAAGTTCCTCCAGGTCAGTGAGGGGTGGCGCCTGGTTCTTGCCTCCACCAGTTAGTCCAGCCTGCTTGTGTAGCTCGGCCAGTTTCCTCTTTGTGAGGCTGCGGATGTCGTAGAACCTCTTTTTGAGGTCGTCCTGGCTCCTGTGGGTGACACCAACAGCGTTTACTCTTTCCCCAATTTCAATCCACAGCTTCCTCTTAGTGCTCTCTGGAACAGTGAGGGACAGCCTTCCATACAGCTGCCTGTGTACCCTCACCACCTCCTCCACCAACACTTGCAGCTCCATGGTGCTGAATTTGGTCTTCCGCTTGCGCTCTGCCTTCTGCCTCTCAGAGCTGCTTGCCATGTTTCACAGGGATCTGGATACTGCTACCACTGCTGCTCACTGTGGATGCTCAGCTAAGGCTGCCTCTCCAGAAAGTTCTGATGAGTTGCACCTGCCTGGGTTGCCACACCCTGCTAGGGTGGGGGAGGGTGCTTCCACCTCATTGGCTGATGTCTTTAGTTTCAGTTTCCTTGCTCGATGAATCGGCATTTACCGAATCGGTAAATACCGATTCGGATTATACCGAATCGGCTACTACCGAATCGGTAAATACCGATTCCGTATTTATAATGCGTTCCTATTGGGCTTTTGGCCCATGGGGTGTATTGCTATTACCGATTCGGTATTTACCGATTCGGTAGTGGCCGAATCGGTCTATACCGAATCGGTACTTGCCGAATCGGTACGTATCGACTCACGATACCGATTGCTACCGATTCGGTAATTTTCCGAATTTTTTTATCTACATATCATTTTCCGATTTTGAAATACCGATTCGGTACGAATCGGTATTTTAAAATCGGTAAATGCGTTTTACCTACATCGGGCCCACAATCCCTATGACTTTTAGACGCCACCAAGAGGTCGTCAATATATTGCACCAAAACAGATTGTCCAGGTAAGACTAAAGATTCAAGGCATTTTTTCAGGATCTGATTAAAGATAGAGGGGCTTTTTGTGTACCCCTGGGGGACACGATTCCAAACATACACGTGACTGTCGAAAGCAAATGAGAAAAGAAATTTGCTGTCTGGATGCAATGGGATCGAAAAGAATGCGTGACATAGGTCTATCACAGTGAACCACTCAGCATCCCAGGGAATCTGATACAGGATCACTGCTGGGTTTGGGACAATAGGACAGCAAGGAACCACAATTTTGTTTACCTTTCTCAGGTCCTGCACTACTCTGTACTTGCCACTAGGTTTCTTGATTCCAATTATGGGTGAGTTACACGGACTACTCATCACTTCTTGTATGATGTTTGCTTCTAGCAATTTTTGTATTTCAATTGCAACTCCTGCTCTCACTTCAGCACTCATTTTGTATGGCTTGGTATTGGGGTAAACTGCATTTTCTTTCATGGCTATTTGTATTGGGTCTACATTGGCCATTAATCCTACATCCTTTCCAGTAAAGTCCCATACTTCTGGTTTTACTGTCTTTTGGAGGTCTTCGGCTAAGTCTTGTATAGTCATTCGTTTAATTTCTGAGTCAGGTCTGATTAACATTAATTTGTATATGCCATCCTCGTCTGGGGTTTGAATTTCGACGCCTTTTGGTGTGCAAAAGATGGTGCAGTTCATTTTTCACAACAAATCACGTCCCAATAAATTTACTGGACTGGTATCACAAACGACAAACCTGTGCATTTCTTTGAAGTTCCCTATTGTGATCTACATGGGCTCTGTAACTGGGGTACTAATCAATTGATTAGATACACCCACTACTTGGATTGCTTCTCCCGAGAGGGGTAGGTTTGGAACGTCCGCTGTTCTCACAGTAGAACGGGTAGCACCAGTGTCCAATAGAAAGGTGACATCATTTCCATCAACCTTTCCTTCAATGTATGGCCCTGACTGGTCTACCGGCAAGGAGGCGCCAAGAACACACTCCTTGTCCTCCCCTCTCAGGCCTCGTCAGTATTGGTCGTCACAGAAAAAGGTATCATTCAACAAAAACTGCGAAGTTGCTGCATTTCTATTCTCATCGCCTCCCCAGATCTCTATGTCATCACCCTGTGGTGACTTTCCCTTATAATTTGGTTTTGGCGCTCGGGACAATTGACTTGCCTTTACCTGATGCTGAGTCTTTCTTGGTTTTTCATTCTGCATCTGTGGAGTTAAATCAGGGGTTTGGGTATTATCATGCTGTAAATATGGACACTCGTCTCTCCAGTGCCTGATTTCTCCGCACTGGTGGCAGGGAAATTTCTTTTTAGCTTCTTCTCTGCTCATTTTTACCTTGGGCTTCCCTCCACCCCCAGAGCCTTGATTTTGGGTATTCTTATTCATCTTATTCAACTGCTTTTCCTGTTGTTCTGCTAGCTTCACTTGTGCCCACATGACCTTCTCCTTGAGTGCCTTTTTCTTATCTGCCATCTCGTCCTCACAGTACTTTGCATACCGTAGGACCTCATCCATTTTCTTAGACTGCCAACAAATCTTATTGTCTTTGATCCACTGGCAAATTTCGGGTCTTAAACCGTTTACAAACCTGTAAATGAAGTGGGTCATGTCCTTCATCTCGATGTTATCTATTCCACTGTAAGTTTTGAACACCTGTAACAGTCTTTCATAAAAGGAGTACACAGACTCATCCCTTTCCTGCGTAGTTCTATCTATCTTAGTCCAATCAGTTTCCTTTGCAGGCACCTTCATTTTCAGATGTAACATGACCTGGTCATACTTTCTCATTACCTCATCAGAGGGAGCACCGGTTACAGGGTCCCTATCATACTCCTTGTTGGGCCAATCAATGGCAACCTTGCATTCGGTCCATAAATCCACAGGAACCACAATGTCGAAAAACCCATCCAGGTCTTTCCACAAGCACTTTTGCACCTTTACAAACCTTTCCACCTGCCTGTACCAGTCCACAGGCTTTTCTCGTAATTTTGGAAAGTCATTGGTAAAGGACACAATATCCTGTCTGGACCATGGAACGTGCACTTATTTTCCACCTGGCACTTCACGCATAGGGTATAACTGCTCAGGTTTGTCAGCTTCCTTTAGAACGAACTCGGAAGTCGTCTGTTTAGATCTGGCCTCATCTTTCTTCTATGCCCACCTGGCTTTCCACTTTTCTACGTCTCTCCATTTTTGCAACACTGTCAATAATTCTTTAACCTGCGCCTTTTTCCCTGACACATTCATATTTTCCAGATCTTTGTCTGAAAAATCAGCTCTATAGGGTTTCTGCAGTGGCTTTGATTTTGAAATATCGATTCCCATACTAGCTGCAGTGTCTGTTAATTTTTCATGGAGCACTCTGGTGTTTCGGGTAAAACTTTTGCCAATAAACAGCAACTCTTCTTCAGAATAGGTATTTAATCTGTCTAACCCTACATTTCCCGCCATTAGCTCTTCCATTTCTATTCTGAGTTTGAAAATATCTAAAGGTTTCGACTGAGGAGTTTGTTTCTCTAACTCTCGACTCCACCTTTCAATTTCTTCAGGAGTCACCAATGTGACACTCTTGGTACCCGAAGTCGATTCCATTTGAATCTCCCTCGTGTTAAAAGGATTGTGTCTTTTCTGTAATCTTTTCCCTGCACCCGTAATGGGCAGGTCCATTAGTGAGACCTTGGACTCACATTCACTGGTCTGGTCATCCACAATTAAGGGCTCCGGTCTTGGCTGAGCTACAACTGGAGTAATAACTGGAGTCTTCGGACTTCCCTGTCTATCCCCATACAGCGGAACCACTGGTCCAATAGTTACCGGGATTGTCAAGGCTTCAGGACTTGTGTTTAACTGGGAAATCTTCTGAATTATCTCGGCTCTCTGCTTAGCTAAAGCCTCTCGTTCCCTGTCCTCCAGTATCCTGTATAAAGAATTGTCATGTAATACCTGCGGGGTCAAAGTTGGGGCATAACTCGGGGCAGTGGGATGTGTCTCACTTGGTCCTTCACCGTAATTAGGTTTTGGGAACAGACTTCCTGTACCTAGGGATCTTGGTTCTTCCTCAGACGGGGGTCTTGAGAACGGAATTCCTGACGTGGAAGGCCTTGCCTCACCCTCGTAGGGAGGTCTAGAGCAGAAGTCTCTTTCTCTCGAATATCTTGACTCCCCACAAAATGGTGCTCTTTGACAGCTATCTCTAGCACCTAGAGGTCCCAAACCCTAATTATACGGAGGTATTTGACGACTCTCTCCTACACTTACTGATCTGGCCTCTTCCTGAGGAGGAGGTCTCCGTGAATTGTCCCCTTCACTAGAGGGTCGGTGTCCTTCATTATAAGGAGGCGGACTTCTCATAAACATGTCATCTAATAATTCATCATCCGACTCCCCCATGGGCACCCAATGTTTACATTTTTCTGTTCTCTTCTCTCCTGCAGGAGGACCACCCATTGGCATCATTGGAAACAACCCTTCTACGATCATATTCTGTCTCCACTGTTTCATTTTTTTATCACGGGTCTCTTGTTTCCACTTTGGATAAAATTTTGTCAACCCTTTATCCATTCGGGGCTTGTCTCTCTCAAAAGCTTCGATCTCCCATTCCTCTAAAGCTTCGTACTGCGTTAATCTAGGTCTGGGATGTAAGTCATTCATTCGGGTTCTCAAATTAAATAGAATTCTGCCATTGAATGTACCCTCTAACGGAAAAGCCAAAATTCCGTCATCCTTGGTGTATTCCGTCCAGTTTTCTAACCATACACACGAGTGGTACCCTTTATCAAACATCATGACAGATGCGGGAGTATTAGGTGGCGGAATGACAACACCTTCTCTGGTTTTAATCGGCTTGTCCTTTTTGAAATAATTCTTTACCTTATTTACAAGGGATATTTTTCTCATATTTCCGTACATAATGTTGGTTTTTGCCCTTTCCACTGATCGTTCTCAAAACCTAAATATCGTGGATCAGGTATAGTGTGCGGTCTATACGAATGCCACATACGATTTCTGCGAGCGACTTTGTTTACAAATCACTCCCAATCCAAGTGCGTCTCTTATTTTCGTGCAACCAATAAAGTGCACGGGTTCAAATAATCTCGACCAATGGGTGCGCGGCCTTTCGCGAGACAGGTTCTCACGCTTCGGCACTCACCCCTCCTTTACAATTCCAGCTCCGCTACACACCCGCTGCGTCTACCAATCCCAGCGCGGCACAGAGTGACGTCAGAGCAACTCCGCAACTGACTCCCTCCCTCACAAGGTAACGGAAACTTAATTTCTCTCTAAAAGTGCAAGTGCTTTGTTATTTTACAAACGAATACACATTCGCCACTGTACCCAAGTGTCTAGACAGCAAAGATTTGTTTCACTGCAAGTAAACTACTTCCATTTACTTTTCACTCACTACGGATAGATCTCTTCCGCCTACCCTTCACGCAAGCATTAGGGAACCTGCTACTTCTTTTGACTTATCCACTTCTTTCCGGGATATATACTAAGTCTAAAGTTTCACCAGCGAACCCCTTTGCTATCACCCAAGCTCCGATGAACCTGCTACTCCTTCCGGTGAGATCCTCACTAGGTTTTTCTCACAATAGAAGTTTTGCCAGTGATCTCGTCGCTATCATTTATTCAATCATACATTCAGAAAACCCTAGTTAGTGCTTCCAGTTCTGCCTAACCTGCACTAACCTTCCTTAGGCCAGTGACCTCAACGCGAAGTGGATTCTCTTCATCACTCGCGATTCAATTCCCCGGGGATTCCCAACAAACATATAAACACTTTACTAACGAGTGGGTTAATACATATATCAGTATAATAATAGGAAAAACAATTTAAAACATTTCATAATTTTTCAAAGCAAAACATTTCACGTGAGTGATCAGTTCACGAAAAAGTCTACCTTTTTAGCAGCAATAATTTTCTCGACTAGCAGCAATAATTTTCTCGACTAGCAGCAATAACTTCTAACAGCATCCAACTCATCTAGCTTAAATAGTCCTACGTAACTTTAACTAGTCCCTAACCATACCTCTGCTACCAGAAAATTACTGATAGAGATCGCAGGTCACCCGGCCAATAATTTTCACCATACACGTACCAGGCCCATATTCTTCCAATTTATCATATACATTAATCGGGTGACCTAACAATTCGTCTACCAGCAACCCTGGTTCCTTCCTATTTATTTCTATTGTACCCGACTTACCAATCCACCGTTACGGGTACCTAAGATTCACAATGGATCAGGGAGCTAGCTGTAAAAGAAAGGCAGGCAAAATACAAAACCCAACTTATTTCTATTCCGCATTAAATGATCACAGACTGGAAGTTTTAAAAGTTTATCTAGAAATGAGATTCGGAAATCATCAAATTTACAATTAAAAGGCAGTCAATAATCAAGATAACGAAAAGAACATAACCATAGAGGAACAGTGTCAGGGCAACCATTTATGAGTCTATAAGAAAGTTAAAACAATGCGATCTACTAAATGGATTTTAGAAACTTGGATCACGAACTAGACTTTACTGTTTGAAAAATACTGCAGGGTATGAATTGGAAATCCTATACATCTATAGGGGGGAAAAATTGGAACACGCTATAGTTCTAGCATCTTTACGTAAAATCAGATTTCAGGAGAAATTTATATACCACAGTTATGTTTCATAAACAGTATGGAGAGAATGTGTTCTAAAAGGTAGGAAAACATAGGAACATGCTAAGGAAAATATACTGTATGACTTTATAATAGGTTGCGGAAAGCATGGAAAATTAACATATGCCAAGAAATGTCTTTATTAAAGCAAAGACAGGAAAATAGAAGGTGCAGTGAAGAGTTTTCGCACTATATTTACCTAGAAAGGTGTGCAGACCAACCCTGGCCACGGACCAGTCAAGGACAGTAAATACCCCAAGGAAGGACAGTCATCTATGGGACAGCAGGTGCAGATTGGACACCCCAGGACAGGACAGGAAAACCAGATTAGGATCAAGACAGGACCACCAAGGCACGACCAGCACCCGCAGTTTGGAAGCAACGCCTGCGCTCCACCCTCTCTGCAGCTATCAGTCAGAACCCCGATTGGGTTAGCGAACTCCCCAGCAAAGTGCTCCACCAGCACTTAAGGTTTAGTAAAACCTTAGAGTCTATGATCAAATTCGGACAGAGTGCTCCGCAGCGCTCTGTATTCAGTCACCTGTTGAGTGCGTTGGGTCAGTGACAGGTCAGCTATTCAGACAAGTCGGACAATTTCTCTAGCTGAACCTAGGCTAGATATACTGTTTTCGGGTCAGTGTACCACCCCCCAATGTTGCAAAGTGTCAGAATTCCCAATTTTGATTGGTCCCCAAGTAGGAAAGGTCAACACACCAATCAGAACAAACTTCTACAAGCCTAAATTACCATTTTCTGGGACCGCCTAGTGATTTTGATACAATAGGAAAAACAACATTTGTTGCTAATGCAGCGCAAGTCAGCTTCTCCGGCTGGGTGAAAGTGCATCTTCCCAGGTGCTTCTTGGCAGATACCTTCAGTTGGCTCTTGGTCAATGCCACCGGAGGAATACGGACATGCGCAGAACCTCCCATCAATATGGAGTCTTTAAGCACTGCATCAGACCCTCAATACCGCGGTACATGAAAAGTAAGCGAAAACAAATTAAAACATAGAAATAAATGATTTCACAATATACCATGAGTAGTTACTTTATACTTCTTACTATAAAAATATACTATGCGATTACGAATTAGTGCAACAGACAATAACACGAGAGCATCTGCGCAAGCTTCACCATGTGAGTATTCAGACAGCCATATTAGAGGCGAATACGCATGCGCACATTTTCCCACCAGAACTGCAACTACGTCACGTCACGTGAGTGTGACTAACGCATGCGCAGTAGAGAATTCTCAAGCGGCGGCCATATTAAGACAAGGATTATTCGTATTAGTAAAACACATAGGCAAGCATCACTAAGATACATGTATATCAAAAATAAAGGAAATTAGTAAAACATACAAATTGAATTATAGGATTATAATGTGATTCGAGGTTCTTGATTTCAGCAAGTCGCGTAATGTGCGAAATCTTGCTTCATCAAAAGCATTTGGCTCCAGTCAACAATAGGAGAGAGGGTAAAACGGCAAAAGTCATTTTGAGGTGTGGAGATATACATTTTCCCTGTACATATTTCAGATTATAGTTCACCATGGTAGACACTGAGAATAGAAAACCTAGATGTGAGTTATTACGAATATGGTGTATCATGCGTTTCTATTGTACAGGTTGACTGATGCTTATTTAGTTCATTTTAGCAATAATCATTCCACTTAGATTAGTAGGAGACAATACATCTGAAATCACCAATGACACGAATAGTGACAAGAAATCTAACATAAAGAACACTGCAACACTGATAGATACTCCAAAAAGACAAGTCTATAACTGATTTTTCAAAGAATGTTTTAACAAAACTTTTATATGAATATGTAGAGACAATAGATGTTAGATATTGTTATGTATGTATGCAGTTACCTGCGTCTATGACAGAAGGTGTAACGTATCATCACTTTCCTTTGACGTATGGAATAACTTATAGTGTTTTAGCAAGCTTGCTTTATAAGACAGGTAAATTAGAATATTATTACACTGACATAGATGCTGTTATTGATAAAGTTGCCGTAGTCCCCGAGCTAAATAAGGTGAAACTTGCTAAGATTTTTAGAGAATGTTTCTTGGAAACGAAAGAATTAACATTAGATTATGCATGTAAACACAATCTTACTTGTAGATTAAGGAAGGGAGAAAAGGTCTTTTTAGACATGGTAGAAGACAGAAGGGTTAAGTTCCAAAGAAAAGAAACAGGAGAAAAGATAAAACCCCCACCTTGAGCATTTGAGGAAGGAAGTTATGACAACGGTAAAACAAATGCAGCCATGAGTTTAGATTGACAACAACAAGGAAAATTGTGTATTCGTAGAGATAACACTATGTATGACAACTATTTCGTGGGTTCTAGTGAGTGCCGAGATACACACAAAATTATAGGAGAATGGGGAGTCAAAGAAGGAAATGATCCAGTATTCCAAGAATCTAATATATTTACAGGAACCAAGCTTATTATAGGTTGCTGGACCATTGGTATGGAACAAGCTATCTAGGCCTGGTCTTTCCAAAGAAATTTAATGTGGAAAGAGGAACAAAGGGAATTCACGAGATAGGTAATCTATTAACACGAAAAAGAAGGGAAAGCTTCTCAGAGATAATAGGTGAAATTTTTGGAGCATTGATACCAGTAGTGGGTGTATCTTTGAATCCATACAGAATTCGAAAATTGTCTGCAGTAGTAGATTGTGTGTCAATGAATACTGCTGGTGGATTCTTGATGGTAAATACCGAGATGGTTGCCATGAGAGCTATGGTGATGCAAAATCGACTTTGTCCTTGATATTATTTTGGCAAAAGAGGGTGGAGTCTGTGAAATACTGAAGGTACAACATTGTTGCACTTTCATTCCAGACAAAAGTCAAAATATACAAAAGTATATAAAGAACATTACTGAGTTGCAGAAAGAAATTACCCCACTGGAGGTTGAAGGTGCTTGGGAGAAGGTTGGTAAAAAATGTCCTCAATAAAGAAATGGTTCACTGAAATAGGTAGTTCTCTAATTAGGAAAATACTAAATCCAGTGACATTAGTAACATTAATAACATTAATGTTGAGATTAGCATATGTGTGTATTAAAAAGAGAAAAAGACAAAATAAAGCAAAAAGTGAAAATAAGAAAAATAAAGAAAATGAAACGAGAATGGGAGATGGGAGAGATTGAATTAGAAGAATTTAAAGAGAACATGTGCAACAGGTCTAAAAGACAACATGAAAAGAACACAATTGTCTGAAATAACAAACGCAAATGAACAAGAAACATTTTTGGATAAAACTTGTAGAGATAGGTTTTAGTGGTGATGTTAAAAATCACCAAAGGGGGGAATTGATGGAGCAGGGAAATCAAAATATTTGTTGTACCCCTTGGAAGTTAATGACCCAATAACCTTAAAGAGACTAACTGTTTGAACGCATGTAATAATCAACAAATGAACCCTTATTAAACAGCTCTCTCATAATCAAGAAGGGGAAAGGATCACTAGTCCCGCTTAGACCAAGGTTTTGCAGGTCGGTAGTCGGTATCTTCCAAAAAAATGACCCTCATACACGTGTATGTTGGAAGTATCTCATAGCGGTATATAATGTGTCCCCGCTTTAATTTACACGTGCGTGCGTAATCATTGGGTCGTTTCTTGTGTGTGCACCCTCCACCAGGAGGTTTTACCTTCGGTTTAAGGCAGTAGTGATCATAGAACAGTAGTGAGATGGGTGGTGATTCTAAAAAAAGTCCGGACAGCCAGAGAGGAAATTTTAATAATTCTGGATTCGGACAATAGTTAAAATTTGCGTGCAGCTTTAGAATGAGTTAGGAATTCGAGCGCACTTCTTTTGTGAATTAAAAAAGGTCAACATGTTTCAGCCTTACGTTGCCAGAAGGTCAATAGGCTTTCGTCAGGACCATTAGGGGTGAAAACGTGAAAAAATTAAGGAAATTGTGAAGAATAAGTGAGTTTTAACCTGATTCTTCAGGAGGTAGAGGCATCATTGTACCTGTAGAATAAAGATAAACAGACATACACACAACATACAGGGAGATGGGGTATGGAAAACATATAGTTATGTACAAAAGTACTCTTACGAAATCAGATGATTTAGAAAAGGAACTAGAAAATGGCAATGCTTTTCAGTGAACCACACTCATTTCTGGCCTCAACTCTCCCATTGTCATGCTTCGGCGGGGGGAGGTGATTCAAGCTATACTGTAGTGATGTGTCCATAGTTCTAAAATTCGCTGTGACTTACTTAATTTGATGCGTGGTCTAGGGTGAGATAACGTGGAGGTATTCGGTAAAATGCCTCGTGAATTGCGTTTATAACGCTGCATACATCCAGTGCTCAGGTGTTAATTCACTGTTCGTGCGTGTTGTTATAACGGTTTTCATTATACAATTGTGCTCCTTATTATACATTGGCATTTTTCTATAAATACCATTTCTATTCTTGGATATTATTCTAATCTGTGGTATTACTATGCGGGGTCTATATTTGGTTAGGTTTTCAAAAATAAGACACATGACTTCATTCTCGATGTACTCGTAATGAGTACGCTTTTTGGAATGTCAGACTCTGTGGTATTCTAGCGTACCTTTGTTATATTGAGGTATTGCTTCATCGGGGGATAAGGCAGGACGAGAGAGGCCTCACTGTTGGAATTATAAAAGGAAAGGGTTTAGAGAAAAGGGTTTGTTACTTGCGGTTCCGTTGTGTAAAGAAGACGCGGTCTCCTCGGATACCTGGGTTCCTTCTACTCCGTCCCGGCAGCATGTGCTGACTTTGCCTTCCATCACCCGGAAATCAGAGAACGGTCATTTCCGGGTTGATTTGTACTCCGGACCCATGGTCATGAATGAAATACTATAGCGCAGATTTGCACAGCAATAATTGGAAAAGGTGTTTTTCGCGCTTATTGATTTCCTTACATAAAGTCGGTCGACTTACGAGTTTTAAGGATGTTTTTGCGGGCTCAGAGATGTTAATTTGTACTTCAAAAACATAAAGGTAGAAGAAATACTATTGTGCAGTTTGCCCGATAGTGTTATAAAAAAAGGGGGGGTCCACGTGTTTTAAGGTTATAATTCTTTTATTACCACACTAAATGAAGTACACATGAGCAACTTGCTAGAATTTCAAATTCTAATTCATTTCCAAACATTAGAGATGTGCTTTGCATAATAAATAGAGTAAATTGCATGATTTGTGTTGCGTAAAAAATTGTACTGTGGCAAATAATGCAGATGGTAAGTAAAATGGCTTTAAAGGTCGCTTCTGCTAGGTAATACCTAATACTGGTCTTTAGAATTGTGGGTGGTAAACAGAAAGGCTTATTTTCTATTTCTATTTTTGTTGTGTTTGTTCTTATATTCGTTTCATTCAGGCCTGCTAGGCCGTGCTTCGAAAATGGCCATCGGAAATGGATAAGATTGCGTGCGCTGAACAAAATGGCCCCCACGCAGGAGCAGAGTGAATGCTTCTGTCACGTGTATGCAGCCTGTGCCCGGAGTGAGAGATGTCAAGGCCAGCCTGACCTGCAGCAAGAGTCATGCCAAGAGTTCAGAATGTATGCATGGGAACGGATGGGAGAATCAAGCTACAAAGGATGAACTAATGTGTGACCATCAGAGTTTGTTACAAAATACATAAACAAGTTGAATTCCATTTGGACATTGTGGATCATGAAAACTAATGTATGCGTTTTTGTCTGCAAACCGGTTCAAACAAGGAGGGCAATGAAGTGACTATCACCACCCCTCCAATGGACCAATTAGCATGATTTCTGTCTAAGGGCCTAACCCAATTTATGGACAAAGTAAAGTCTAGGTCTCCCGAAGATCCCTGCCCTCCCTCGGTGTTTAAAAAGTTCATCTCTGCAGTAGGGCCAGAAGTACTATCCCTACTAAATCTCTCTCTAACTACAGGGAAGGTATCTCAAAATTTAAAGAAGCTATAGTGATCCCACTGCCAAAAAAAAATGGGGCGGCCCTGAGCAACCTGAAAAACCTCCGACCAATCTCCCAGCTGCCTTTCCTGACAATGGTCCTGGAGCAACATGTACTCAAAACCCTTTCGACCTTCCTGTAAGAACACCAGCTGCTGCATACACGATAAGAAGGTTTCAGAACACACAACAGCACTGAGCTGGTGATTCTCTCAGTGCTGGATGAATTGAGGCTAGCAGCTGACAAGAGGATCCCCTCGGCACTGATCCTACTAGACCTCTCAGCCGTGTTTGACACGGTGGACTATGCACAGCTGCTAGCCCGTGTCCGGAGACTGGTAGTAGGTGGGAGGATACTTCAATGGATTACTACCTTTTTGGAAAATCTATCTCAAAGAACCCAACTTGGGGACTGCAGGTCTAGGTAGGGTGTCCTACCCTGAGGGGTCACACAAGGCTCAGCGCTATCTGACATCTATCTTCAACCTCTGGTCGAATCACTGGCAAAACTTGATTGCCAGGTGTTCAACTATGCTCACGACACCCAGCTAATAGTCTGAATCAATAATTGTCCCCAAGCTCAGCTCAATATCCAGAATATACTACGGTTCACCATGAACTGGATGACCTTGAACTCGCTAAAAATGAATCCTGATAAGCGAGAGGTGCTGTCCCTAACTACAGAGGCCTCACCCTGGTTAAACCTTTTCTGGCCCCTAGAGCTCAGTTCCACGCCAACACCAGTACCTATTGTAAAGAGTCTCGACATCAAATTAGATGCCAAACTTACCCTCAACAATCAGGTGTCAGCAGTGGTGAGGAGATGTACAAATCTGCTGCGACAATTTCGATTTTCTTCCATGTGTACCATTGTGACAGCCCTACTACTGTCACGCTTGGACTATGGTAATGCAATATACACAGGGCTCCCTGAAAAACTTCTGGGGAAACTTCAGGTAGTCTTAAATGATACAGCAAGGCTGATCTTTAAATCTCCAATAAGAACACATGCCACCCCCCTGCTGAAACAGTTGCACTGGCTCCCTATTAAGCAGGGGATCAGGTTTAAGGGTCTGTGCATTGCGCACAAAGCCAAATATGGAATGGCACTGAAATATTTCACAGAGCTCCTGAAGCCCTATGTTCCTAGTAGGCACCTTCGATCATTGGAGGCCAGCTTGCTGGCCTGCCCGCGCTTCAATAGAACCACCATGGGAGGACGGGCCTTTTCTGTCGTAATCACCCAGGCCTGGAATAAACTCCCGGTTAATATACAAATGGAAACTATGTTACTGCCATTTAGGAAAAAACTCAAAACCATCTTGTTTACTGAGGCTTTAGGCTAAATCCACACAGTGCACTGACTACTCCTGGGACCAATGGACCTGGGTCCATGCTACTAGTGCCTAGAGACCTATGGTGATTGGCGCTCTACAAGTATAAAATAACAATAACAAAAGATTGCAAGTTTGAGTGTAGTGAGCCAGAGAAAAGGGTATAAGAAAGTCTGCTTTTACATTTTGCGCAGCTTGCTGCAGCTTCTATCCTTCTGACTGTTGGAACCGGAGGTCTCTGCTTGGCACAGGTATGCACTTGTGACAAGCAGGGACCCTCACTTCCAGTCAGGGCAAGGGAACTACTCCTTCGAATAACCCCTGCTCACCCTCTAGGTAGTGTGGCACGAGCAGACAAGGCTAATCCTCAGGGCGATAATAAGTTAAGCATTTATGATCACACACAGTAAACCCACTGACCCACCACAAATGGACACCAGTCGTATGGTTGTATCAAAAATACGTATACTTTATATAAAAGATAGATTCAAGCAGGATTATCACAAGACCATATAACGTTCAGCGATTTGAGGCCACCAGATTACAATAGGCAATTAGTCTTTTCAGGCGCTGCTACTGGTGAGGGCGGTCCCGGGACGGGGCCGACGGTTCTCCAGAGGATCTCTCCGGCTCGATCCCCCTTGAGGAGCGAGGTGAGGAGCAGGACTGTGGAGGGTTGCGGCGATCCTGGGTCGATGCAGCTCACGGGGCGAGGCGCCGTTCAGGCCTGCGGGACGTACTACTTCTTAGCACGCCGGGTCGTACTCGTGGATCTGTGAGGGGCATCGCGTTCTCGGGCAGACGGGTGCAGCATCAGGCTTCCGGTACCACTGGGCAGGCAGACCTTTCTTGAGGTGCGGCACGAGCCTAGGTATGCAGGAGGCAAAGCGAGACAGTCGGGTACGTTATGACGTACGGATCGTCCGAGGCTATGGACTGCGCTCCGTGCAGATTCCGGCTAGAGAAGATGAGAGGCGCACAACGCGCTCCGTTAGCGGCGAGGTGACAGGAGAGCAGGCGGCCCGGCACTGAAGCAGAGAGCGACTCAGGGATGAGCGGGGCTCTCTGTGGCGGGGCGACCAGGCTCCGAGCTGTCACGACCTGGGAGGGGGCGAAGGCACCCGAGTCACAACTCTGGCGGGGGAATAAGAACTAAGGCCCAACAGCAGATGGGCACAAGCAGAATAGAAGCCATTGGTCCTGGGGTTCTGTTCAGGGAGCAAGCTCTCGATCAAGCCCTTGGAGATCGTTTCAGGCACAAGTCTACGAAGTCCTCTCTGGTCCTTTCCTCTCCGTTCTCAGCAAGGCACCACTGCAGGCCAGTCTTACAGGATACAGACTGGTTTCCGTCCTTCAGCTTCTCTTGGTCCTTCTTGTCAGGCAGAGGTTCGTCGTGGTCAAAACTGGATCTGATTTGTAAGGAGCGGAGCTCATATCTTTATACTGCGTTTCTTTTGTCTTTGCAGGCCAGGGGGCCTGAGCCTAGTTCAACCCGGTTTTGGATTACTCTGTTGACAGGACGCTGCCTTCTTCTTTCAGGGCGCAGGGCAGAGACATCAGACGCTCCGCAGGAGGTGGAGCCAGCATTGTGGTGGTGGAGCACAACCCTATTCAGAGTCAAGGACTACTCCGCCCACCCATCCTGGAGTAAGCACCCTATTCACCACCTAGAGCCCCAGACTGTCCCCGGCAATCTCCCAGCCCTGTCACTCACACAAACCCAGACAGCTGATACACATCATGGCAGAGGTGGGCTGAACAGTTAGGCCAGCAAAGGCTAACTTTCTAAAAGTAGCATTTGCAAACACAGGATATTAAAATAAACCTTACTAAAGGAAGTATTTTATTATTCTGAGTTCAGGCATACTAAACTCGACGTGCTACCGTGTTCCCTGAGCCTGCCGGGACTATAGCGTGTAATCATTCCGGCAGCTCATCTGGGCCTAAGAGAACAGGTAGCCCTTCAATAGTGAAGAACGAAAAGGGCGGTAGTTCACTACTAGGACATGCCACACTCTAGGCTTGTCCTACCTTACGCTTACAATGCACCCTGCCCGTAGGCCCACCATAAGGGTGACTGATATGAAGGTTAGGGAAGGTTCAGGGACTGGCGAGTGTGGGCACTTGCACAGTCAGCGTGACAGTACGACACTGTACGCGGGGTCTGCAATGGCGGACCCGAGACACATCTTACGAGGCTGCTTCGGTGGGTGGCGCAACCAGCGCTGCAGGCCCACTAACAGCAGTTGTATCTACAAGATCCGGCACTCCTCGTGCACTGTACTGGGGACTGACAGTAAACCAAATAAGCCAATCGTGGAAATCAATTACATATACACTTTACATTGGGAGCACTTGCACTGTGGCCCGCATTGGCCGTGGCGCAGTGCCCTGAGCATCGAATACCAGCAAAACATCTGAGGCACATCAGCAAAAAGTGGAAGGGAGACTCACGCCATGGTGCCAGGTCTAACACGTGTCCCCTCCAGCTGAAACGTGAGGAGAACTACCCTTTCCCAGGGAGTTCCTCATCACTAAGGCGGAAAAACCTTGACAGACCGTCAGCATTGGCGTGGTCTATGCCAGGGCGGTGTTCCACCGTGAAGTCCATACTCTGTAGAGAAATGGACCACCTCAACAGTTTCGGGTTCTCACCCCTCATTTGCATCAACCATCTGAGGGGCCTGTGGTCTGTCTGAACTCGGAAGTGAGACCCAAACAAGTAGGGTCTTAGCTTCTTCAGGGCCCAGACCACAACAAAATATTCTCTCTCGTTCGCACTCCACTTCTGTTCCCGTGGAAGTAACCTCCGACTGATGAAGGCCACAGGTTGATCCCAGCCCTCCTCAGTCGTATGTGAAAGGACAGCCCCTATCCCATGCTCTGAAGCATCTGTCTGTACTAAGAACTCTTTGGAGAAATCAGGCGCCAGGAGCACAGGCACCGTGCACATGGCCGTCTTCAGGGTGTTGAATGCTACCTGACAGGCGTCAGTCCAGATCATTTTCCGGGGCTGCTTCTTCGAAGTCAGCTCTGTCAAGGGGGCAACGATGGTGCCGTATCCCTTGACAAACCTCCTGTAATACCCGGTGAGTCCGAGGAAGGCCCTCACCTCCGTTTGGGTCTTGGGGGCTTCCCAAGCCAGGATGGTCTGAATTTTGGGTTGAAGGGGCGCCACCTGGCCGCTCCCAACTTGGTGTCCCAAATACACCACCGAACCCTGCCCGATCTGGCACTTGCTTGCCTTGATCGTGAGACCTGCCTTGCGCAGCGCCGCCAACACTTCCCACAGGTGTCGCAAGTGTTCTTCCCACGTACCGCTGAACACTGCGATGTCGTCCAGGTAGGCGGCAATGAACGGGTCCAGCCCAACCAACACCTGGTTGACCAACCTCTGGAAGGTGACAGGGGCGTTTTTTATCCCGAAAGGCATGACCCGGAATTGGTAGAGCCCATCTGGGGTTGAAAACGCTGACCTCTCTTTGGCCCTATCAGTTAAGGCGATTTGCCAGTACCCAGACGTTAAGTCAAACGTACTGAGGTACCGGGCAGCCCCCAACCGATCGATGAGCTCATCAGCTCTGGGGATGGGGTGCGCGTCAGTCTTCGTGACCGAATTGAGACCTCGATAGTCCACACAGAACCGGAGTTCGGATGTGGCTCCCGGCGTCGCAGCCTTCGGGACCAAGACCACTGGGCTGGCCCAAGGACTGCTGGAGGACTCAATCACCCCAGGAGCAAACATCTTCGAGACTTCCTCCTTGATGCAGTCTCGCACCCCGTCAGTCATGCGGTAAGCCTTGTGCTTTACCGGTAAACTGTCTCCCGTGTCCACATCATGGACGCACCAATCTGTGACACCCGGAACCAGGGAGAACAAGTCAGAGAATTGCCCCAGCAGCTGGCGGCAATCACTCTGCTGCTCAGGGGTCAGGGAGGGTGAGAGGTTAACTCCATCCACTGACCCGTCTCGCTCGGAGGCCACCAAGAGGTCCGGAAGAGGCTCGGTCTCCTCCTCCATTCCATCATCAGTTGCCAACAGCATGCACACTTCGGACCTCTCCAAGTGGGGCTTAAGGCGGTTAACATGTAGGCCCCTCAAAGGGTTCCTGGGAGTTTGCAAGTTCACCAGGTAGGTGACTGGACTCTTGCGCTCCACAACCTCAAATGGACCCGTCCACTTGTCCTGAAGTGCACAGGGCTCCACTGGGGCCAAGACCCACACCTTTTGTCCTGGTTGAAGCTCCACCAGAGTGGCATTCTGGTCGTACCACCGCTTCATCTCTTCCTGGCTTGCTTCCAGGTTTGCCTCAGCAAGTTGCCTGAATCGCCTGGTCTGGTTTCGGAAGGCCAGCATGTAACTGTATACATTCTGGGGAGGTTTCCTGGGAGATTGCTCCCAGGCTTCCCTAACCACACTTGGAGGTCCTCAGACTGGGTGACTGTACAGAAGCTCGAAGGGACTGAACCCGAGCGACTTCTGCGGCACCTCTCGGTACGCAAACAGTAGGCATGGCAAGAGGATGTCCCACTTACGCCTCATCGGTCCTTCTAGGCCCATGATCATGCCTTTCAAGGTTCGGTTGAACCTTTCAACCAACCCGTTTCCTTGGGGGTGGTAAGGGGTGGTGAACTTGTACGTTACACCACACTCTTGCCAAAGGGATTCCATATATTTCGATATGAAATTGGTGTCCCTGTCAGACACCACCTCTAGAGGGAATCCCACTCGTGAGAAAATTCCCATCAGTGCTCGTCCCACCACGGAGGCCGTCACTGTCCTCAGAGGGATGGCTTCAGGGTACCGGGTGGCATGGTCCACCAAGACCAGGATGAGCCTGTTGCCCATGGCTGTCTTGGGGTCCAGAGGCCCCACAATGTCAATTCCCACTAGCTGGAATGGGGTACCAACAACGGGGAATGGTTGGAGGGGAGCCTTGTTCTTCCCTCCGCACTTACCACGTGCCTGGCAAGTTTGGCAGGTCCTACAGTGAGCGTCTGAGCTCCTGTGCATTTGGGGCCAATAAAAGTGGGTGACAAGCCTGTCATAGGTCTTGTCCATCCCCAAATGTAATGCTAAAGGCACATCGTGAGCCAAACCCAGTAGGAAGGCTCTGGACTTCTGGGGTACCACCAGCGCACGGGCTGACCCAGGTTTAGCAGCCTTAGGCTCTGAATACAGGAGATCGTTCTCCCAGTAGACCAAGTGTTTTCCGGACTGAACACCATTGGCCAGACTGAAGATATCACTCGGCATCCCCACCTTAAACGCATCTCCAATCCCATAAGTGCAGATGAGCTGGTCTTACAAGATGGGTATTTATCTTGTTTCTGAAGTAGAGGAATAAAAGAGCACACCTTGTGCCCTGTTACACATAGGGCACACTTTCCCTCTTTGCGCCATTGCGCACCTTAATACAGATGCGCCAGGTGAAATATTAATAATCCAAATTTGTAATAAAGATCCATATTTGTATAGCGCGAACATAAGGCGCTGGGGCCATCAGGGAGATTGAGTGAGCTACTGGCCAGAGTCACATGGTTGCTGTGCTGAGTTGTCGCCGGCGCCGGGAACTAAACCATGAGCCCCGCACTGCAGATCCAGCAGCTCTGGCCGCTGCGCCACATCTCTCCCTCCAGGCAGGGAAAGTGCGTCCTATTACATTGAATGTGCTGGTTCCAGGGCAGACACAGAGTCGCGCTGCCCTGGGGGCAGCACATTCAAGTGAAAAATGGAGGAGCTTTGAAGCAGCCGCTCCGTGATTCACTGTGCAGGCGGCAACCCACCTGAACTTTTACGAGGGGAGAGAGATTTCCTTGCATACAGGGGGAAGTCTGGGGGTCCATAGCACCCCCTTTTCCCCCTCCAGAGTGTTGCCATCAGGGAACATGCTGACAGCTTCTTTGCATCTGCACCCATGTCTATAATACTGCATGGCGCAGTGCCAAAGTGATTCACTGATTTGCATGGTGTGATGCCTCATGCAAATGAGGGAACACTCTCTCGTGGTAGTACTGGCCTTATATGTGAGCTAGCCCTCCCTGTATTACAAAAAGGGCCGCACAAGTGCCTGAAGCCCATAATGTAATACCAAAGTGCCCAGGGGGCACATATACCTATTGCACCCTCGGGGCACTTTTTGTAATTTGGCCCCTGATCTGTGATGAATACTGTTTCATCTCCAAAGTGCACAGTTTGATTAAGTTTTCCTACTGATCTTTGCCTTTGCAATTCTAGCAATTTCATGGTACTGTGCATTGCCTTGAACTCCTCAGATGGCTAGTTTCTCTGCGTTGTGAGGCAATGTGTTTGTTTTTACTCCTCTATAGGCATTAAATAGGATGTGAGCCTGCCGTGGCAGTCATTGCAGCTAGTGGCGGCTCCTCCACTAAGGGGGAGGAGCATCGCCCCACTGCTCAAAAGGAACATTTTTATGAATGATAATAACTAACGTTATTTTCAATGTATTTTTCCTATTGCAGTTAGTGGTGGGGTAGGGCTGGCCAGAGCAGTGTGGGGAGTGGTTTGCACTCCCTAAATACTTATGACTGTTTGGCTGGCCCTCTTGGGCCGGCCAAACAGTCATGCACACTTTGCATGTTCTTCACCAGGCTGCATTACACAGCCTGGGGAGGAACATGGATAGGTTCCCTGTTCCCGTTGACCACCGAACCATGGCACTCAGACCAATCACAACTCTACATTGCAGCGTTGTGATTGCCTCAGGTGAGCATGTGTGCCTGGGTGCTTCCTGCTGCCAGCTGGGACTGGAGATAAAAACAGGACGAGGACGGAGACGGAGGAGCGGTGGTAAGTTTTTCTTTTTTTTTTATACTCGCCTTCCGTCCCACCACTGCCACCCCACTACCCCCGTCCGGTAGTAGCCACTACTGATTGCAGCCCCATACAGTCTCTTAAATATATGTAGTTAAGAATGTATCATTTTTGAAAAACAACTTTTGCTCCAAAAAAACAAATGTTGTTATTAGAAGGAAGAAAATGTCGAATATATTCCCTGAATGGTGCAGTTAAGACACTGATTGAAATTATAATGTTAACGCTGCTTTTACCTTTCACGACTGTGAAATATTGTACATATTTTACAGGTCTTTGTGAATTATGGGTTTTATTTCAATAATATTTGATCATTAAGAATACCTCAACATTTTATTGAAATAAACATTTTACAAACACCTTTACATTTTAAACATATCTTGCCGTATGTATCTCGGCTAATTCTGCGCAAGAAGTGAAAACATCCTTAAAATACCCTGCCAGCACATCTATACTCTGTCCATGGCGTTCATGTAGTTTGATGTAAGCGTGCAATACTGCTTCAGAAGTGATCCAGGCCCTCGGTTATTGTTTTGTGAAACAAGTCAGGCTGAGACATTGAGCAGAAATAGCACGTCAATGTCCAAAGCTGTAGGAAAGCAATTACTCAATATTACAGTGGCTTGCTGCAAGTGTAGGCCAGCATGGGAACATTGTGGCTCTGAGAATGTGGCATGGACCCACTGAGAGGTCTGATTACTGAGATGAAGGGGAGTTGTTTCCATCAATTATAAGTGAAAGAGGAGCCGGCTCTCACGCATAGAGGCCTGCGACTACAACAGAGCATAAAAAACTCTCAAATAAATAAATATGCCATCCCCTAGCGCTATTTCTAAGGCTACAAGAGCAACTCTTAAACTGATGAGAACTTAGGTATGATACATTTACTATTCAACAATTGTACTTACAGGTATATCAGCCCCAATGTGTATTCGGGGGATAAAAGACGTTATGCAACGACCACCTACAGTTTCAACCAGCTCAATTGATAATGGCTCCTTTCCTGGTAAGTTACAAGGGTCTCACCAGAACAATTGTGGTATGGGGACATCTTTAAAAAATGAATAAAGAAATAAAAATCTATTGGATACGGTGGTGATCTGACTGAGCCAGAATATTGAGTAGATGTATGGAATATTAGCCGAATTATCCTAATGAATAGGGCAACAAATAACCATGTGAAATCAAGGCCACCGTGTATACAGTTAGGTCAAATGTCAAAGCACTTGGGGAGCAGGGGAGAAATGTTAACCATTTTATTGTGTTTGTATTTGTGACCTTGTATAAGTGTTTTCAATGAAGCGCCATAAATTATATTCAGGCTGGAGAACGTTATAGTTAGGTATGTTAATTAGATCTTAATTTACGATCAAACAACCTCAGAAGTTCACTGAAAAATATCAAAATTTGGGAAAATAAAAACAATATTCTAGAATGGTAAAACAAAAGTCTCTCTACTTCTACCTAAAAACCTCAATTACACCTATATGTAGGTTTGATCAGCCAAATCCACCACCTTATATGCATAGATTGAGGAGGCAGCCAACGGTGTGAGAACATTTCGAGATAACTAACAATTCCTTGAAACCAACAGCTCTTTTTATTCTCTGAAACACTTCACAAGAGCTCAGTTACTGCATCACCTTTGCTAGTGATATTGTCACCTTTTTTTCTATTTATGACTATTCCCTGTGTCTGTAATAAAGGATCTTTTATCCTTTGACTGAGACCTCTGATGATTCATATCTGCAGTGCATCTTTAAAGCAGGATTTGTTCCAGTGGGAGTGAAAAAGCCAAAAATAGACACCGGCTAAAAAAAATCTCCTATTATATCCTTCAATCCTCTCAGCTATCAGTCCCTTCCATTCATCTAGCCCTAGGAAAGATCAAGGATAAAGTAGATTAGGACTGGTTTACCACCCACCTAAAGCACACTAACTTTTCTGACCCCAAAGACGCTTGTGTCACATCCTTAACAAAGGAACTGAATTTGGCCTGTTCACCACCTTGTCCTGACTGCGATGCACACTTGGAAAAGAGGATGCTTTGGCCTTGGCCCACTCCTCAGTAGTAGATACAGACCAATATAAAGTTGTTATCATGCAGATTGCTCCTTTAGGATTGTTGGTAGTTTGCCACTCATTCCGTTGTTTAATCTCATAGCACTCTTAAGCCTTTTCCCTTCATCATTACAGGTGCTGACCTTTTGATAACATCAACCGAGCCCTCCCAGGTATCTGCCTCCCACATGGTTAAATGTAGATATACAACCACCAACCCTTCCTCTTCACTCTTTCATATGCTTGTATGACAGAATATCAGGAACAACAATATCATGAAAAGAGATTATGACCTAAAAAATATTTTCTACAAAAATATCAATTTTACATAGTTTGGATATAAACTACCAAAACTTTGGGCCTAATTACGAAGGTGGTCAGATGAGTGTGCGACCACCAGTTCAGGGTGTTGGAAACTGACCGACATGTAGTCAGTGGTTCCGCCCTTTTTGGCTGAAGTTCCCTAAACTTTTTGCTTTTCCCCTAGACCTTTTTTCTGACATTTGTTGCCAAGTTAGATGCTCTGGACACTTTGCCACTGCTAAACAGTGTCAAAGTGCAAGTGTTCCCTGTGTAAAGTGTAATGGTGATTGTTTGTCCATTATTGGTATGTTTGCTTACTAGTAAAGTCCCTAGTGAAGTGCACTATGTGTGCCAGGGCTAGTAATGCAAATACTACTGGTAGGCCTGCAAAGCAAATACAAAGAGATGATGGTAGGAGGGTTTAAACTTTTCAGACACTCACCCCAGTCCCAAATCTGGGTTGAATGCATTATCATTCTATAGCTCACTTTGCCACCTCAGTTCAGAACCAACTATATGCAAATCAGTCTTGACCCTGTGCCTCGTGGGAACAGTCCAGCCCGAACTGCCAAGCCAGGTCTTCCCTGAACCAGAAACAAGCATCCTGGGACCACGTTTCTGGGTAGCACACTTCATCAGTCACGCTAGCTTGAATCCAGTGGCAAAGTGAGCCTGCAGCACCTATTGTGCCACTCACACAAGTAGCATTGGAAAGGGAACTCAGGCCTGCCATTGCAGAGCCTGCGCTCAGTTTCCTACGCTGCCATGTTTCCCTTTCCATACACATCAGGCACCCCTATTGTAGGTCTAGGGCAGTGGTCTTCAAACTTTTTTATTCCGTGCCCCCCCCCCCCAGTGTAGAAAAACAATTCACCGGGCCCCCCCCTCAAAATATTTCACAATTATTTAATTTAACTGGCAATGTTTAAATATGTCTAGACTTATTTAAACATTGCAGCTAAGTTCTGTCACTGTTTTAGAAATGCAAACAAATACATGATTTCCAAACATACTATTCCGGTGAGGCAGGCCTTACTAATGTGCAAAGGATCCAGTGTGGTTATTCAAAATGGCAGTGTGGGTCTTGGAGAAAATTTGAAGTCCCTTCCCTTTTGACACCTTCTCCCAGCCAGGATTTAAATGACAAAGGATGTGAATGATGGCCCATTACAGACGTGCTTACTGCAGTTCATTTTTTTTGGCTGAAAACAAAGCATAATGTTTCTTTTGGCCAGAGCCTGGCGCCCCCCCCTGAGATCACTCGAGGCCCCCCTAGGGGGGCCCGACCCCCAGTTTGAAGACCTCTGGTCTAGGGTATCCCCTTGACACGGTGCAGTGCATGTGAAAGTTCGGACATGTACCAAGGTGTGTGCCATGTCCTGGCAGTGAAATAATCTCCATTTCATTTTCACTGCTGAAAGGCCATCTTGCCCATTAAAATAGAATGGGGAGGCTGTGTAATATGTTTTACCAGCCTATCTCCCCAAGGGCTTAAGATGGAAAGGTGAAGTTTAGTATGCCGGAACTCACCCTGCAACAACACATCTTTTTATGAAGATGGTTTTTGCATTATATGTCTGTAAGCAAATCTTTTAGAAGTGGCTGGGTGTTTGTGCTTTAAACATTTCTGTGTGTCTCTGCCTGGTTGTGGATTAACTGGCTGGATTTGAAAGCGATAGGATCTGGGGAATGTCTTGACCCAGGGGAGGAGGTGAGACAGCACAAGCTGACCTGCATCTGGTGTGTAGGAGGAGGAGTAGGCTTAGAGGTGAAGAGGACTGGGCTGGTGACATAAAAGAATTGTCCCATCTCCTGTTGAGTGATTTAGAATCCAGACCCCCACTAATCAAAGGGAGACGGTGTCACTGGTAGGGAGGCACCCATAATTGGTTTGAGCTGAGGTCAGTGACCCCTGTAGCACAAAGACTTCAAAACCATTGAGGGGTATAACTATGCGAGCTGAAGCCCCTGAACTTTGGAGAATGGCTTGATCAAGTGTGAACAAGACTGGAGCTACTTCATGGATCAAGAGGAACCTTTTCCTAACAAGAAACAACTGAATAGACTGCTGGATAGGACTGCTCCTGCTGTGTGATCTGGGGCTGGCCTGCAGTTTGCTGTTTTAACCAAGGAAAGGCTGTAGGGACCTTGCTGTGTGATGTGTCGCTCTGCTTGAAGGACTTTGCTGTGTGCTGTGTCCTAAAGTAACTCAGATACGTCGTGGGTGCGTGTGTTCTTTCTAGCCTGAGACCTTCGCAAGTTATGCCCTGTGATCTTGGGCACTGGGACTTCCAAACGAGACTCTGAGATGCGGTGTGCTTGTGCTCTGTCTAGCCTGAGTCCTTGGAGAGGATCGTCCTGTGAACATGTGTGCTGAGGAGCCAAGTAAGTCCCAGCGACGCTGTGTGCCTGTGCTTGGGGCCAGCCTGAGACTTTCGTGTGGATTGGCATGTGATTGTGCACACCAGAAGAGTGAGTGTGCCTCAGCGACACTGTGTGCATGTGCTGTTCACAGCCTGAGACCCTCGCTGGAGGTGCCCTGTGATTGGGGGCACCGGGAGATAAAGTGTGTCTCAAGCGATGCTGTGTGCGTGTACCTTCTACTGCCTGAGACCTGTGCAACTTTTGCCCTATTAATCGGGTGCACCGGAGGATAAAGTGTGTCTCAGCGACACGGAGTGCGTGTGTTTTTTTCTACCTCAGACCTGTGCAAGTTGTACCTTGTGATCGTTGGCAGAATAAGATCAAGTGTGTCTCAGCGACGCTGCGTGTGTCTATTGTGCATAGGCTGTGACTCTGCTGAGGAGTTGTCTGGTTAACGTGCACCCGGAGTTTCAGGGAGTCTTTGTGACTCTGAGTGCAGGTGTACCGTGCAGCCTGGGATATTTCCATTACCCGGAAAGTCTGAGATTGCATTGGAGGCCCAAGTCGCTGACCGATGAGAGGAGAGTGGGTTTGCGCCCCCTCCTGGGGCGGGGCGCGAGCTCAGAAGGAGACGCCCTGGCCACTCTCTCTGTTTTGCAGTGCGAGCCTCTGCACAAAAACAACCTGATTTCAATGCAGGCACCCTTGTGCCATTGTGCATGAGTGCCTGAGTTGGCACTAGGCAGCCATTTGTGTGCCAGTGCAGTGTAAGAGGACAGGAATGCGCTTTATCTCATGGATTCAAATGCATTCCTACCCTTTTCTTTTGACACAGGGCAGTGCAGCAAAGTAACATGCAGCGCTGTGCTACATCACATTGTTGTAAACGAGGCCCTCAGTATGTATAACTTCATTTACAAAGGTAGGCATTCTCAATGTATTTCACCCAGATTACATTTTTTCCATATACATTTTCCAGATCAGCCCCATCGAATACCTTCCTCTCTACACCAGCCCACATGCAATTTACATAGCTGGCGTGAAGCAGGTACTCTTAGCAGTTCCTCTTAGTTGTTTGTAAGTACATCATTAAAGAGGAAAATGTTCTTTTCTAGACACCAATATATCATTTCAATGACATCAAAGAAGGTCTAGATCTTAAGAAATATTGGCAGGAAATAAGGCCATCCTCATGTTTAATACTAGCATACAGTGACATGACTTCCATTGTTACCATTATGATGAAATTATACTCCCATTTTATATGAAAGATTCTGCATAAAACATCTATAGAATCTTTGATACACCAGAGCGATATCTCCACATATGGGTATGAAAATAGACATTGTAACAAGACGTATTCTCAAGCAGGCTTCCAGTAGCAAAAGTTACTATTCTTCTTGGGGGATTCTGATCATTTATTTGTGCCCTTTTAGTAGGAGGTAGAATGTGGGTACTCTGGGAAAATCAGTCCCACCAACGATACAGTTTAACATGGATTTTTGTGTTTAAGCTCAATGTAATATCTTTTTGGTATTATGGCATAACATTATATGTCTGTAAGATGTTGCATTGCCTCTTCCAGGTACAATTCTTGGGGCCACAAAACAGCATTGCTGCAAGTATCATTCTATGAGAACTGATTTACCCACCACCAATGATTTAGTAACAGAGAGGTAGTTATCATTTTGTATCTTATTTTCTTTCTTTTAATTTCTTTCCACATTGAGATGTAATTTTTGCAAATCAGATCTTATCAAGTTGTTAAAAGTATCAATATAATCCTACAGCATCTGTGGTAAGAATTTGACTGAAGGACGAAAATATGCATTTTCACTTTTCTGAGGTATTCAAATCTAGTTCTCGGACAATATCTGACTCATTCATATCACAGCTCGATTTCACTTTAATATTTCCTGATTACTCATGAGATAAAAACATTAGATCATACAGACCCTGAATAGCATTCATACATAATTAGTAGGGGTAGGCGGAAATTGCGTAATCGTGTTACGCAACTCTTTGCGAAAATGTCAAAAATCTCCGCAAACAAGCAGAAATATCGCAAAGATGCGGAACTGTTTTTCCCGCCTGTTCGCGATATTTTCTGCGTGGTCACGTTGGAAATGTCTCGCCAACTTGCCCATGCAGTTGCTTAGGGGCACTGCCATCTTGTTTTCACTTGTCCCGCCCGCTCTCGATGCTTATTTCCTGTTGCGGGTCGCGCAATGCATGCTCGCACCCGTTCGCGATACGTATTTCCAGTTCGGGAATGCTATTGCATGTTCGCAACACTTTTTAAGTTCTTGGGGGGAAATATCGCGCAAACTTGCCCACACGGTCGCAATGGGCGTGGCCATATTGTTTTTCACTCTATTTCCATGGTTCTGGGACCTGCTTTTAAATCCTCCCTCTATCTTTGCAATCCTTTGTTTCTGGAAACTTTTTTTGGATCTTTTTTATTTATTATCTCTCAGACTATTTTCCTGATTCTATATTTTTTGTTTTTGTCTACTTTTTGTGTGTTTTTACCACTTTTACATTTCATTCTATTATCTGCTTTATTAATTTCTTTTACTTACTTTTCTTTTCTTTCCCGCCCCCACCTACCCCAGAACCATGGCAGAGGGCCGAAGGGCTCGTCGTAGTCAGAGTCGCGACCGCCTTCCTTGCGGAAGGCGGCGCGCACGAGGGGTGCAGTCACGGGCCTTATTTGGGGAGGTGGAGTTGGCCGCACTGGTTTTCTTTGTGCAACGCCACTTCTCCTTAACCCTGGCAGCAGGCAGCAGGCCTGGGTCCGGGTACGGGCTGTGGGAGCATCAGCAGCATTGGGGAAAGGTGCGCCGGGCAGTGTTTTGCTGCTCTGGTGTCCGGTGCACACAGAACCAGTCGATGCACCCGTGGTCCGATATCCTGGACCGGGAGCAGGATCTGCTGGACGTGCTAGGAGTGGAGGTCCAAGGTCTTGGTGAGTGTTAGACCTGTCTGTCCTTTGGGTAGTCCCTCCTAATTATTTATTTTTTTGTCCACTTTCTGCCCCTCATATCCCTTAATTTTTATGTCCACTGGATATTTTTGTGGTGTTGACCTGGGGGATAGATGCTCTTTTGCCCTCATCGTTTTTTACCTAAGGCCCAGGTGCCTTTCCTGACTAAAATTCATCCAGACCTACAAAATGGTGGACAACAACTGCCATAACTGCCACTCCTGAGACTTGACCCATAGGGAAGAATAGGAGCCCTCTAGAACCTTCTGGTCCCTTCTGGACCTCTTAGGGTCAGCCTATATAAGGCCAGAACCAGGGCGGCCATTTTGGGAAGTGGTGTGATGTGAAGAGGAGAGTTGAAGGACAGGAGTATAGACGGTCGAGTGAGGAGACTGGTGCACTGTGGGGATTGACAGACCTGTTGGGTCACGGTCCCTGTTGTTGTGAGACTATCCCTCATCTACCGATCTGACCCTGTCAAAGCGTGGACCAAAAAAATCCCTGCCGCAGAGGAAACCGGTGGGAATCCTATGTGGAGTTCCTGAGGCGAGGACTGTGAGATACAGCCAGGTGAGGGCGATCGAGGTTGCCTCTTAAACTAGGGCATGGCCTGAGTGGTGGGGAAGGAAGAAGAATCCCTACTCTTGCTAATCACCGATGTCCGGTTGAACTGAACTCGTGGCTTTTCCGGAAGTGACCCGTCTAAATCCGACACTTCGGGTGAGGAAATACCAAGAGTTTATTTACCTCCTGGGCTGAATCACCTTCTGGTGAGGCGCCGCATTTCCCTGCCGAGAGTAGCGTCTCGAGCGCTGCGTAGGCCAAGTGTGGAGCGGGGCGGTGCCATTAAGGAGGAGCGCTGTCCAGAGGCTGCGCATGCTTGGTACAGGCTTGGGCGGATCCTGAGGTGCGATAGTGTCCTGTGCGCCGCGCAGGCCCAGAGGAGGGCTGAAGGAACTCTCGGCTTGGGTGAAGAGCGGAGCCGAGTGGGTCGTCGGCCGAGCAGGCCGGGTGAGGGGCAAAGGAGGAGGAGCGCCGAAGTCCCGGTGGGTGTACAGAGAGGTCTGATTACTGAATGAGTGAGCGTCTAGCTTTGGTAGAGCAACCAGAGCTGGACAGATTTGATTTCCTACACATCGACAGGGTCTTTGAGTAGAAGTGAAGCAGAGTCACCGAAGCTCGAATTGGGCAACTAAGGGTTTACTAGACCTCCTGTCTCCTGACTGGAACAAGACAAGCCTTAGTTGGGTTGAAAGAGACCTGAACCCCTTATACTAACGCTGACTGCAATGCTGTATGTGCTGCTTTATAACAGAAAACAGAGGGGAAGGGTTACTGGCACTGTCCATGAGGCAGATCTTGCATTCTAGCTATTGATAGTAGTAATTCACCAACTGTCAGATGGAGAAGGAAGTACCTTGGTCAAAGTAAAGTGATGCTCTGGCCTGATACAGTACCTGAAAAGTCTAAAGCTTCCAATTAAATTGCTGTACTAGCTTAAAGGTTTGAGAAACTGTGATCTGCTTAAGGTGAATAACCTGGGTGTCTAGAAGAAAGGGATCAGCTGAGGAAACTTCTGTTATCACTGTAAATCTGCCTGTTTAGAATGCCTATGTTTACTGAGGGAACGGCATAGGCTGATTTCCTCAATCCACAGCTCACTCAATATTTACTGTGTAGTACTGTTATTATACTGGTGGGTAAAGTAGTGCTGAATTCATATGTAAATTGTCGAAGGAAGTAAAATATAACTTTGTAATGTGTTATCAAATTCTAAAAGTAGAAAGTAGTATAAGGAGAAATAATGGTGTGAAAAGGATAAAGTGAATCAAAATATTTTTATAAACCAGTCCATATTTTTCCACAAATTTGGTGTAGTGTTGTTTTTGTGTGGAAGTGCATTGAGTTACTGCTGGGTGGAGCGCAAACTTTACACTTGTGCTTCTAGGGACTGACTGTCTTACCCTAGGCCAGGCTCCCCTATGTGACTTGGTAACACTAGGTCCAACATGTTTGGTGTCTAGCGGTGGGATGAGAACTGTGGTTGTGACTACTCTGCAGTAACTGAGTGTATTCCACTGACCTACACCAGGAGTTTTCTCCTGGCGGACTTCCCAATTACTACTTTTGCTTTTTCTAAATTCTTTCCTGGTGGTGGGTGGAGGTAGCTTCAAATTGCCCCTAGTGAATCTGTTCTTTTTGTGTGCTTGTCCCTACATTGCTCTTCAGCAAAATGGAATTTGCTCTGGAAGAACTGGAAACTTATTCTGCAGCCCAGCTTAGGGACTTTTGTCAAAAGATGGGAGTGTTCTTTAAGCGTGGTGCCAAGAAGGGGGAACTCCAGACCAGTTTGAGGGGTTGGGTGGCAGCACATGGAGAAGGGAAGGAGGAGGAAGAGGGGACGGACAGGGACACAGTCATAGGGGTAGAGGGATTGTTCCATCCTGAGATGGGAAATCTACTTCCAGGACCAATGGCCTACTCAAGGAGGGGCAGTAGTGTCTCCGGAGGAAGCTTGACTGAAGCTGAGCTAACAGACAGGAGGGAAAAAAGGAAGCTGAAGTGGGAGTTAGCCAGGTTAGAACAGGAGAGGGAGGAAAAGAGGATGGCTCATGAGCTTAAACTAAGAGAGCTAGAACTCAAGGCCCTACAGTTAGGACCCTCCAACTCTCCAAATGGTGGCAGCAAAACCAGAGAACCAACCAGGGAATCCAGACCCTACCTACCTAAAGACATAGTTGCCAGCTATAGCCAAGGGGATGACATTGCCAAGTGGCTGGCTGCCTATGAGGTCTCATTAAGAGTCCATGGGATCCAGGAGAAACACTGGGGGGGTGGATTATACAAGTACATGCCTCCTTATGGTCGGGACACCTTGTTAGCCCTGGAAAAGGAGGAGCAGACCCACTACCCCACCATGAAGGTAGCGTTAATCATAAAGTTTGGGCTAACCCCGGAGAAGTATCGCCAAAAGTTCAGGGGGAGCCACAAATTAAGCACTCAAAACTGGGTGGATTTCCTGGACTATGTGAGGAAGGCATTGGAGGGCTGGGTACAGGGCAGCGAGGTGAAGGACTATGAGGGGTTATATGACCTTTTTCTTAAAGAGCATCTACTCGAGAAATGTTTTCCCGAGCTGCGCCAACACCTGGTGGTCAGCAAGCTGACCAACCCCCGGAAGCTTGCAGAGGAAGCGGACATCTGGGAAAGTACCCGGGTGTCCTCAAAGGGGACTGGAGGGGATTCCCAAAGGGCCGGACAGGGCACCCCTCAGAAGAAGGAGGGGGGAGATAAAAAGCAGGAGTTCTCTAAAGGTCCCCAAAACAGTTTCCAGGGAAAGGGAACAGGTTCCACCCCTAAGGCTAACCCGCCCAGAAACCCTCATCCTGGCCGGAGCCAGCAGCCAAGGGTTGTCCACTGCTTCGAGTGTGGTGGTGTTGGACATTATAAGGGAGATGCTAAATGCCCAAAGAGACCACCCCCTCCCAACGGAGGAAAAGCCCCGGGAGTAGCTAGTGTAGCGCTCGGGGAGGAGTTGCCCTTAGATAAGGGGGGTGAGTGGGCGGGTGTCACCTTAGTGTCCCTGGGAGATCGGGAGATGGTTCCTAAGATCCAGGTGCCCCCAAATACTACCAAGTATGGGCAATGGATCACCATCAATGGCCTGAGAGGGGAGGCTCTGAGAGATACAGGAGCCAGTATGACTATGGTGAGGAGTCAACTGGTGTCTCCAGAGCAGGTGATTCCCAATGTACTCCACCCTGCAGCGATGGCTGACGGCAGAATGGGCCACTACCCTGTGGTCGAGGTTCCCTTTGAGTGCGAAGGGGTTGCAGGTTCACTTCGAGTTGCCGTAAGCCCTGCCGTGCCAGTCGATTGTCTGCTGGGGAATGACATGGAGCACAATGCTTGGAGAGAGGTGGAATACCGGACTCATTCGGAGATGCTGGGTACACCTGACTGGGCCTGTGTAAGCACAAGGTCTGCGACTGCCCAGAGAGGGAGTTTGCCTGGGTTGGAGCCTGGAACAATGGCCCAGCCCGCTGCCAAAAAGGGACAGACCCGAAGACAGGAGAAACCTGCTTCGGCTTCCACGCCCCATGTGTCAGATCGGCCACCTGTGGTGGTGAGCCAGGAGTCCGTGGAGGGGGAAGTAGTCTCCCTGGCGGACCTACCCATCCCTGCTGAGTGGCATGTGGAGGGAGGGCCTACCAGGGAGGAGTTCTGTAAGGGCCAGAAGGAGTGCCCTACCCTTGAGGGACTGAGGCGACAGGCCGAAGCCCAGGCAGCAGGGAACGTTGCAGGGCACTACCACCTTTACTGGGAGGACGGACTCCTCTACAGTGAACCTAAGGAACCCTTGCCTGGTTCATCCCGGGCCTTGGTAGTTCCGCAACATTACCGAGCCTTTCTGTTAGAATTGGCTCATGAAATACCCTTGGCAGGACACTTAGGTCAGGACAAGACCTTTGCTCGGCTTGTCCCCCACTTTTACAGGCCTCAGATGAAAGTGGCGTCTGACACCTACTGTCGGACATGTGTATCCTGTCAAGCCAGTGGGAAAACAGGGGTGAAGCTGAAAGCTCCCCTGGAACCACTACCTGTCGTTAGCACCCCCTTTGAAAGGGTGGGCATCGACATTGTGGGGCCATTGGATCCACCCACTACAGCTGGTCACAGGTTTATCCTGGTTCTGGTGGACCACGCCATGCGGTACCCAGAGGTAATTCCTCTGAGGACTGTCACTGCACCTGTAGTGGCTAGGGCCCTGATGGGGATCTTCACCCGAGTGGGTTTCCCCAAGGAAGTTGTGTCTGACAGGGGGACCAACTTCATGTCAGCATATATGCGGGCAATGTGGAAGGAGTGTGGAGTGACCTATCGGTTCACCACACCCTATAACCCCCAGTCAAATGGACTGGTAGAAAGGTTTAACAAAACCTTGAAGGGCATGATCAGAAGTCTGCCTGAAAGCCTGCGGAGGAAATGGGACGTCCTCCTACCCTGTTTGCTATTTTCCTACAGGGAAGTGCCACAGAAGGGAGTGGGCTTCAGCCCCTTTGAGCTTCTGTATGGGCACCCTGTACGCGGACCTCTCAGCCTGGTGAAGGATGGATGAGAAAAGTCTCCCAAGTTCAAGTTCAAGTTCAGGGATTTGTATAGCGCACTGCTCACCCAGAGGGTCTCAAGGCGCTTGGGGAAGGGGATCATTATTTGTCGAATATCCAAGTTTTAAGATCTTTCCTGAAGGCGATGTGATTTTGAGTAAGGCGGAGGTGAGTGGGGAGTGAGTTCCAGGTCTTGGCGGCAAGGAAGGAGAAGGATCTGCCACCCATGGTGGATTTTCGGATGCGTGGGACTACGGCAAGGGCTTGATTGGACGATCTTAGTTGGCGGGTGGGCTTGTAGAAGGACAGGCGAGTGTTGAGGCATTCGGGACCTAGATTGTAGAGGGCCTTGTGTGCGTGGGTGAGAAGGCGGAATGTAATTCTTTTGTTGACGGGAAGCCAGTGGAGGTCTTTTAAGTGTTCGGTGATGTGATCTTGGCGAGGGATGTCCAATATGAGTCTCGCTGATGCGTTTTGGATGCGTTGGAGTTTTTTCTGTAATTTTGCTGTGATTCCGGCGTAAAGTGTGTTGCCGTAATCCAGTCGACTTGTGACAAGTGCGTGGGTGACAGTCTTTCTTGTATCCAGGGGGATCCAGCGGAAGATCTTTTTGAGAGGGTGAAGTATGTTGAAGCAAGAGGATGAGACTGCGTTGACTTGTCTGGACATCGAGAGAGAGGAGTCTAGGATGAAGCCAAGGTTACGTGCGTGGTCTGTGGGTGTGGGTGCTGTGCCCAGAGCGGAAGGCCACCAAGAGTCGTCCCATGCAGTGGGGGAAGATCCTAGGATGAGCACCTCCGTTTTGTCTGAGTTGAGCTTTAGGCGGCTATGATTCATCCATTCGGCTACATCTTTCATGCCTTCGTGAAGATTGGTTTTGGCGGTGTTGGGGTCTTTGGTGAGGGAAAGGATAAGCTGGGTGTCGTCGGCGTAAGAGATGATGTTGAGGTTGTGTTGACGCGCGATGGAAGCGAGTGGACTCATGTAAACGTTGAAGAGGGTGGGACTGAGTGAAGATCCTTGTGGTACGCCACAGATGACTTCGGTGGCTTCAGAGTTGAAAGGGGGAAATCGGACTCTTTGGGTTCTCCCAGCGAGGAATGAGGTGATCCAGTTCAAGGCTTTTCCTTGTATTCCAATGTTGCTGAGGCGTTGTATAAGGGTACTGTGGCGGACTGTGTCGAAAGCGGGGGAGAGGTCGAGTAGAACGAGGGCCACTGTTTCACCGTTGTCCAGTAGAGTTCGGATGTCGTCAGTAGCTGCAATTAGGGCAGTTTCGGTGCTGTGTTTGGCTCGAAATCCGGATTGGGATGGGTCTAGGGAGTTGTTGTATTCAAGGAAGGCGGCGAGCTGGCTGTTGACGGCTTTCTCGATGACTTTGGCCGGGAATGGGAGGAGGTAGATGGGCCGGTAGTTTTTAAGTTCAGAGGGGTCTGCTGTGGGTTTCTTCAGGAGGGCGCTGAGCTCGGCGTGTTTCCAGCTTTCCGGAAAGGTGGCAGAGTTGAATGAGCAGTTGATGACATCACGGAGATGGGGTGCGATGATGGAGTCTGCTTTGTTGAAGATGTGGTGGGGGCAGGGGTCAGTTGGCGAGCCAGAGTGGATTGAGTTCATTAGGCGGATGGTTTCTTCAGTGGTGATTGTGTTCCAGGCGCTAAGGATGTTAGTTGGCGGGGTAGGATCTGAGGGGGATGGGGAGGGATGAACGCTGGGAGTATTCTCGAAGCTGTTGTGGATGTCGGCAATTTTGTTGTAGAAGAAGGAAGATAACGCGTTGCAGAGGTCTTGGGAAGGAGTAATGTCGTTGGATGCTGCGGTGGGGTTGGTGAATTCTTTAACGATGTTGAAGAGTTCCTTGCTGTTGTGAGAGTTGTTGTCGAGACGATCCTTGAATGCTGATTTCTTGGCGGATCGGATCAGTTGGTGGTGTACTCGGGTGGCTGCCTTAAGGGTGGCCATTTTGTCTGTGGTCGGGTTTTTTCTCCATGTTTTCTCCAGGGTGCGGCATAGCTTCTTGGATTTTTTAAGGTCATCGTTGAACCAGGGAGCCTTTTTGTTGGTTGATTTGATCTGGTGTTTTTTCAGGGGTGCTAATTCGTCAGCGCTATGGGTGATCCATTGCTTGAGATTGGTGGCTGCTTGGTTTGGGTCCAATGAGAGGGTGGGAGGGTTTTGATTGAGTGATGTGAGGAGTTGGTCGGAGGTGATTTTATTCCAGTTTCTCCGAGGAATGGGTTGTGGGCGGTTGTGGTTTAGGGTGGTTTTGTAGCTGAAGTTAACACAGCTGTGGTCCGTCCAGTGGAGGGCTGTGGTGTGATTGAAGGAGATGTGCTTGCTGGAGGTGAAGATAGGGTCGAGCGTGTGTCCGGCTGCGTGGGTGGGGGCGTCAACGAGTTGTTTGAGTCCGAGATTGGCCAAGTTGTCCAGAAGGGAGGTGGTGCTGCAGTCGTGTTTGTTTTCAAGGTGGTAGTTGAAGTCGCCTAAAAGAATGTAGTTATCGGAGGCGAGGGCATGTTGGCTGACGAAGTCCGTGATGTCATCGCTGAATTGAGTGCGGGTGCCTGGGGGCCTGTAGATGAGGGTGCCTCTAAGTGTGGTCCTGGGGTCTGTGTGGATTTGAAAGTGGAGATGTTCTGTGGATGTAAGATTATCATCGGTGCTGTTCGTGACTTTGATGGTGTTCTTATGGACGATGGCGATGCCTCCTCCTGTTTGGTTGGTGCGGTCTTTACGGGTAATCTTGTAGCCGTCCGGTATGGCTATGGCGATGTCGGGTGCTGATGATGTGTTCATCCATGTTTCTGTAAGGAAGGCGATGTCAGGTGAAGCAGTGTCGAGTAGGTCCCAGAGTTCCGTAGCGTGTCTGTGGACCGAGCGGGTGTTGATCAGGATGCACTTCAGGTGGTTAGCGTCGGGGCGGCGTGTGGCGGAGGAGGGTTTGGTGAGGGTCCTGGAGCAATTGAACTTGCAGGAGAGGCAGGTGAATGGACCATGGGTACGTCCTGGGGTGGCTAAGCAGCATTGTGGTGTGCGTCCGGGGTTGAGGGCGAGGAGAGTTGCGGCATCATATGTGACTCTAGTGGGTTGGGTGCGGCGGGGAACAGGGGGTCTGGTGCTGGGCGCGGTCCAGGCGCGGACGGGCGTAGACGGGCTTACCTTTGGCGCACCTTCGGCGCGCATGGGGCGCGACCGCTGCGCGTAAACGCTGCGCGCAAAAGCATCTGTCATAAATGGTTGGCGGGGGGGAGGGGCGAGGGAGGGTCAGCAGGGAGGCGGGAGCGTGATTGGAGGGACGGGGCTGGGACTGCACAAACAACAAAATGGCAGCAGCAGTAAACAACGGTGATCAGGGAGAGGTTGGGGCGAGCAGTGAGCACAAAAATAAAATACACAGTAGCGTTATGGTTACAGCGCGTTAAAGCAGAGTGCAGCGCTATGGGATGTGGCAAATGAAATGCGGTAACAGTACAAGTAGCGTCTAGTCACAGGCACAATGCGGCTCTAAAAATGTGGCAAATCAAATTAAGTTACAAAGCACAGGTAGCGTCTAAACACGAGGCACAATGCGGCGCTATGAAATGTGGCGAGATGGAAAGCGACACCAAATGATTGCAAGCAAAGCCCAGGCAGCGTGGAACAAGAAGCGCTACGATACCAGGAGGAAATGCGGGGAGCGACCGCTTCTGTGCAGGACAGGACGGTCAGGAAGCCTCCCCAGGATGTGGTGAGCTACATGCTGGCCTTCAGGAGCCAAATGGCGAAGTTGTGGAAGCAAGCTTCTGACAACTTGGAGGCCAGTCAAGCTGTAATGAAGGAGTGGTATGACCACAACGCTCACCCGGTGGAGTTGGAGCCTGGCCAGAAAGTGTGGGTGATGGAGCCTGGAGAGCTAAGTGCCCTCCAGGATCGCTGGACAGGCCCCTTTGAGGTGTTAGAGAAGAAGGGTAAGGCCACATACCTGGTGGACCTTAAGACCCCTCAACAGCCCCTACGGGTGCTACATGCTAATCGCCTCAAACTCCACCATGAAAGGCCCAAAGTCATCTTAATGATGGTGACTGATGGAGGAGAGGAAGCGGAAAGCGAACCTCTCCCAGACTTGTTTTCGTCTCAGGAAAAGGATGGGTCGGTGGAGGGAGTGATTCTCTCCCCATCCCTAACTCCTGATCAGCGGGAGGACTGCCGCCAGATACTGGAGCAGTACTCTACGTTGTTCTCCCTTGTCCCGGGAAGGACCCACCTGTGTACCCATGATGTGGACACAGGAGACAGCCCACCAGTGAAGTCAAAGACCTACCGGCTGTCAGACAAGGTGAAGGCCAGCATCCATGGTGAGGTTACCAAGATGCTGGAGCTAGGAGTTATTGAACCTTCCGGTAGCCCCTGGTCCAGTCCGGTGGTTCTAGTGCCAAAAGCAGCTCCACCAGGCACCACTCCAGAACTGAGGTTCTGTGTGGATTACCGGGGACTGAACTCAGTTACCAAAACTGATGCTCATCCGATCCCTAGGGGGGATGAATTGATTGACCGGCTGGGAGCTGCCCAATACTTGAGTACCTTTGACCTCACTTCAGGGTACTGGCAGATCTCCCTTACAGATGGAGCAAAGGAAAGGTCAGCTTTCTCCACGCCTGAGGGACACTTCCAGTTCTGTGTGATGCCCTTTGGGCTCAAGAACGCCCCTGCCACTTTTCAGCGGCTGGTGAACCAGGTCCTCTCCGGAATGGAGGGTTTCTCCGCTGCTTACCTGGATGACATTGCTGTCTTCAGCAGCAGTTGGGAGGACCATTTGCATCACTTGCAAGCAGTTCTCCAGGCCCTGAAACAAGCTGGCTTGACAATCAAGGCCAGCAAATGTCAGATTGGGCAGGGATCAGTTGTGTACCTAGGTCACTTGGTGGGTAGGGGAACAGTGCAGCCCCTCCAGGCAAAGATTGAGGCAATCATGGCCTGGGAACCCCCAAGACCCAGACTGAGGTCCGAGCTTTCCTGGGCCTCACAGGTTATTACCGTCGCTTTGTGAAGGGGTATGGCACTATTGTAGCGCCCCTCACATAGCTCACATCCAAGAAACAACCTCGACGGGTAGTCTGGACAGAGGCTTGTCAGCAAGCCTTTGAGAAATTGAAGCAGGCAATGTGTGCAGCACCGGTCCTGAGGGCCCCAGACTTCTCCAAGGAGTTCATTGTCCAGACAGACGCATCAGAACATGGCATTGGGGCAGTGTTATCGCAACTCAATGAAGAGGGTCTGGATCAGCCTGTAGTCTTCCTATCCCGGAGACTACTTCCCCGGGAACAGAAGTGGAGTGCAATTGAGCGGGAAGCTTTTGCGGTGGTGTGGGCTCTGAAGAAGTTGCGGCCATACTTGTTTGGCTCGCACTTCCTGGTTCAGACTGACCACCGACCTCTTCGTTGGCTAATGCAAATGAAGGGGGAAAATCCCAAGTTGTTGAGATGGTCTATCTCCCTACAGGGAATGGACTTCCGGGTGGAACATCGGCCTGGAGTGGATCACGCCAATGCAGACGGTCTCTCTAGGTATTTCCGCCTTAGTGATGAGGACTCCCAAGGGGTTGGGTAGCTCTCCCCACTTTCAGCTGGGGGGGACGCGTGTTAGACCTGTCTGCCCTTTGGGTAGTCCCTCCTAATTATTTATTTTTTGTCCCCTTTCTGCCCCTCATATCCCTTAATTTTTATGTCCACTGGATATTTTTGTGGTGTTGACCTGGGGGATAGATGCTCTTTTGCCCTCATAGTGTTTTACCTAAGGCCCAGGTGCCTTTCCTGACTAAAATTCATCCAGACCTACAAAATGGTGGACAACAACTGCCATAACTGCCACTCCTGAGACTTGACCCATAGGGAAGAATAGGAGCCCTCTAGAACCTTCTGGTCCCTTCTGGACCTCCTAGGGTCAGCCTATATAAGGCCAGAACCAGGGCGGCCATTTTGGGAAGTGGTGTGATGTGAAGAGGAGAGTTGAAGGACAGGAGTATAGACGGTCGAGTGAGGAGACTGGTGCACTGTGGGGATTGACAGACCTGCTGGGTCACAGTCCCTGTTGTTGTGAGACTATCCCTCATCTACCGATCTGACCCTGTCAAAGCGTGGACCCGAAAAATCCCTGCCGCAGAGGAAACCGGTGGGAATCCTATGTGGAGTTCCTGAGGCGAGGACAGTGAGATACCGCCAGGTGAGGGCGATCGAGGTTGCCTCTTAAACTAGGGCATGGCCTGAGTGGTGGGGAAGGAAGAAGAATCCCTACTCTCGCTAATCACCGATGTCCGGTTGAACTGAACTCGTGGCTTTTCCGGAAGTGACCCGTCTAAATCCGGCACTTCGGGTGAGGAAATACCAAGAGTTTATTTACCTCCTGGGCTGAATCACCTTCTGGTGAGGCGCCGCATTTCCCTGCCGAAAGTAGGGTCTCGAGCGCTGCGTAGGCCAAGTGTGGAGCGGGGCGGTGCCATTAAGGAGGAGCGCTGTCCCAAGGCTGCGCATGCTTGGTACAGGCTTGGGCGGATCCTGAGGTGCGGAAGTGTCCTGTGCGCTGCGCAGGCCCAGAGGAGGCAGAGGAGGGCTGAAGGAACTCTCGGCTTGGGTGAAGAGCGGAGCCGAGTGGGTCGTCGGCCGAGCAGGCCGGGTGAGGGGCAAAGGAGGAGGAGCGCCGAAGTCCCGGTGGGTGTACAGAGAGGTCTGATTACTGAATGAGTGAGCGTCTAGCTTTGGTAGAGCAACCAGAGCTGGACAGATTTGATTTCCTACACATCGACAGGGTCTTTGAGTAGAAGTGAAGCAGAGTCACCGAAGCTCGAATTGGGCAACTAAGGGTTTACTAGACCTCCTGTCTCCTGACTGGAACAAGACAAGCCTTAGTTGGGTTGAAAGAGACCTGAACCCCTTATACTAACGCTGACTGCAATGCTGTATGTGCTGCTTTATAACTGAAAACAGAGGGTAAAGGTTACTGGCACTGTCCATGAGGCAGATCTTGCATTCTAGCTATTGATAGTAGTAATTCACCAACTGTCAGATGGAGAAGGTAGTACCTTGGTCAAAGTAAAGTGATGCTCTGCCCTGATACAGTACCTGAAAAGTCTAAAGCTTCCAATTGAATCGCTGTACTAGCTTAAAGGTTTGAGAAACTGTGATCTGCTTAAGGTGAATAACCTGGGTGTCTAGAAGAAAGGGATCAGCTGAGGAAACTTCTGTTATCACTGTAAATCTGCCTGTTTAGAATGCCTATGTTTACTGAGGGAACGGCATAGGCTGATTTCTTCAATCCACAGCCCACTCAATATTTACTGTGTAGTACTGTTATTATACTGGTGGGTAAAGTAGTGCTGAATTCATATGTAAGTTGTCGAAGGAAGTAAAATATACCTTTGTAATGTGTTATCAAATTCTAAAAGTAGAAAGGAGTATAAGGAGAAATAATGGTGTGAAAAGGATAAAGTGAATCAAAATATTTTATAAACCAGTCCATATGTTTCCACAAATTTGGTGTAGTGTTGTTTTTGTGTGGAAGTGCATTGAGTTACTGCTGGGTGGAGCGCAAACTTTACACTTGTGCTTCTAGGGACTGACTGTCTTACCCTAGGCCAGGCTACCCTATGTGACTTGGTAACACTAGGTCCAACAGTGAGTAACTATTTAATTGTTACTACTTTGTGTCTGTTCTTCTGCTCTGTGTTATATATTGCGAATATCTATCTTGCAGGGCGGCGGAAAGAGCTTGGCGTGCCCAATATGATCCTGAGGCAAAACTGCTTTATAAGTCTGCGGTTAAGGCTTATCAACGGGACATTCGTCTTGGGAAAAGGGTTTACCTTGCTGGGAGAATAGAGGCTGCCTCTAACTCCTGCAAGGAAATCTTTTCCATTGTGAAGAAATTTACAGCTCCCCGCTCGAATGTCGCTCACGATATGCCTTTAAAATCCTGGGCCGCGGACCTTGCCAAGTTTTTTACTGACAAGATAAAGCTCATCCAGGATTCTTTCCATTTGGTGGTGCCTGCGGGTGTAACTTGTATAAGGGAGGACCTCCACCTGGCTGCTACATCTGGCCCGTCATTGGCAGTCTTCCCTCCTCTTTCAGCCGCTGAGTCGTTAGGACTTATGGGCGCGCTCAAGTCCGGTTCGCCTATGGACCCCTGTCCGGCAAAGTTTCTGTCTAAGATGGCGGAAGTTTTAAATCCCCTGGTCAATCCCCTTCTTAATTTATCACTGAGTCAGGGCTTGGTCCCATTAGCCTGGAAACAGGCTATGGTGATCCCCCTGTTGAAAAAGCCCGGTCTCGATTCGGAGGCATTGGTCAACTATAGACCAATCTCTCTTCTGCCTGCCCTGATAAAAATTTTGGAGAAGCACATCCAAATGGTGCTCTCCAATTTTTTGGAAGTGCATGAGCTTTTGCATGCCTCCCAATCAGGCTTTCGCCCCAATCTCAGTACTGAGACAGCACTCCTGGAAGTGTCGGAAGACATCAAAGGAGTTCTGGACTCCGGAGGCAGGGTCATGCTGGTCATGTTGGACCTGTCGGCGGCGTTTGACACTGTCCCCCATAATGGCCTTCTCTCGAGACTCTCCGAGATAGGTCTCAGGGGGACGGTGCTCAGCTGGTTCTCATCATTTCTAGCCGACCGCCGACAAACGGTCTGGACCCCGCCGGACTCTGCTGTGATGCCGCCACTGGGTGTTGGGGTCCCTCAGGGCTCTATTTTGAGCCCGACCCTCTTTAACATCTTCATGACCCCTTTGGCGGCACTGGCGGAGTCTTTCGGAGCCCGGATCGTGTCCTATGCAGACGACACTCAGCTCCTCTTCTCCTGTGAGAGGGGAGGGGATTTTAATGGGGAGAGCATCCGGGATTGCCTTGGGGCTGTCTTCAGATGGTTTCATTTGAGTGGCCTCAAGTGCAATCCCGAGAAGTCCGAGGTGCTCTTCTTTGGGTGTGCGTCGGATCCTGACTGGTACGACTGGTGGCCGACCGACATGTTTCCACCTTCCTCCTCATCCCTAGTTGCTACGAATCTGGGGGTGAAGATGGACAAGGGCTTGTCGATGAGAGCCCAGATTCTGGGAGTGACGGGCACCTGTTTCGGTCTCCTGAAGGTACTAAGAAAGTTCCTACCCCTGTTGTCGGAAGAACACCGGAAACTGACTGTGCAGGCTCTGATCGGGTCCAGGTTGGACTACGCCAACGTCCTCTACCTGGGCCTGCCGGAGTATCTGCTACAGCGTCTCCAGGTGACGCAGAACGCTGCGGCAAGAGCCATTTATGGCTTAAATAGGCGAGCAAGGGTGGCGGGCCTCTTGAAGGCCCTACACTGGCTGCCTATCAGCAAGCGTATTATTTTTAAGACCTTGACTTTGGCCTATAAGGCCCTGCACTCTGGAGGCGCAAAGTACCTCCAAAGGAGACTGTCCTTTTACCAGCCGGCCCGGTCGCTCAGATAGGAGTCACAGTTTTTGGCTGTGGTGCCGCGCGTCCAAAGAGCCCGCATCGGGGGTCGCTCCTTTGGGTTGCGTGCCCCCCAGCTGTGGAACGCCTTGCCGCTGACACTTCGGGGCGCTTCGAGCCTGTTGGCTTTTAGAAAAGGTCTTAAGACTTGGTTGTTTACTTTATGGGCCTTTCTTTTCTCCTTTTATTTTATCTCCTCTCTGTTTTTATCGTTGTGTTGTGTTACTCTCCAGTAGGTCTCGCTGTGAAAGCGCCGGGATACTCTTTTTAAGTCGCCGCGCACTATACAAAAGAAACATAACATAACATAACATATTTTTCCCGACCAGCTAGAATGCTGCTGCTTACATTAAAGGTAAATTACGTTTAAAAGTCTTCAGTGAGTGTTATGACACAGGTGCTCAGCGCCACTAATCTTACTTGTTTGCAACTTTGCGTTTGCGCTCGCTTACCGTGCTTATGTAAGAGTTTATTTTAGAGAACTTAAGTTAGGTAATGCTAGAGTGACTCTAGTCCTTCCTTCGTCCTGTCACTAAGAGATAGGGGTGGATTGATACTTAGGTTTAGTTACTTATTTGTATGAGTTTGTAATTTTTTAGTGGTCTGCGTGATGCCCCCTCTGTTACGTCACGTGCTGCTAGTGCTTACCCCAGTCCTTAGTAGAACCTTTTGTAGTTTGTTCAATGAGTGGTAATAGGCTTAGCACTAGCAGAACATCACCATCAATCAATCAACGAACAATTTGGTGTATGCAAAAATGTAGTCATGTGTCGTCCATTTATGCATTTTTGAGGACTAAAAGAAGTGGAAATGCATACTTAATGCACAATTGGCACGCCTGGAATAGGTGGGCTAGGTCAGGTGGTACGTACTGCTTAGGTTTACTTAGTATTCTGGAATCCGAATGGAAGACTGGATCAGTGTTGATAAATAATAAGTAGTCAATCCGTGAATCCCCCGATTCTACTTGTTGACCAAATGAGATAGGTCAATTTTATTGCAATTGTTGTCTATATAAAAAAAATGTGACCGTCCATTAAAAATATTTTATTTGTTTCACACCAGTCATCAATGTTTGTCTCTTTCTTATATCTTTCACGATCAGCACCCAGGGGCAAGAAGACAGGGTCTGAGTCGGTGGGAGCACAAGAACAACACCAGGGACAGGAGGACCACGGCAAGGGCTCTTCTGCTGGCCCTAGTAAGTCTTCTTGTTTTCAATATTAATAATTCTTAATCCTTAATTTTTTCTGCACCATATTTTTTCCGAACTATTGTTTCAGTTTCCTAATGCTATTTTTTCCCAACATTATCCTTCCATCTGGACTATCGGTTTCTAAATTCTTGTTATCCCTGCCTCTAACTGCCTCTGCTATGATGACTCTGTGTACTACTACTATTAGTCTGTCTGTAGCTAAGCTTGCCCAGTTGGCCACTCTTTATTTAAAAGGTTTTAAATAAAACTCAGATTCACCAGTAGCTCTAGCCATTGAGTCCAGTCCTTTGGGTTGTCCTCTTGTACTACTTCTAGTCTAATTGATCTTGAGTTTTTGTTAATCTTGAGGCTTTTCGACAATTCCCACCAACAAATGCCCAACCAGATTTTACTATTTTGATAGGATAGGACATACTTCTACTGTTGTAGGGATTTTGCACATACAGAACGTTGCACAAGAAAATAGGATATTGCTGATGGGAGATTGGACCTTACTCACACCTCAATCAGAAGTTCAGACCCACCACAATCCCTTGTCCGTCTAGTTATAGTAGTGTCTTGTCATAACTATTAGCTCTCTGAACCCTTCCCCCAAGATACCCAACAAGTAGACAACCCAAACATAAAACACCCGACCTCTCAGTCGTGGAAGCAATGCACATGCACATCCCTTCCTTTGCACATCCAAATGGTGCTCTCCAATTTTTTGGAAGTGCATGAGCTTTTGCATGCCTCCCAATCAGGCTTTCGCCCCAATCTCAGTACTGAGACAGCACTCCTGGAAGTGTCGGAAGACATCAAAGGAGTTCTGGACTCCGGAGGCAGGGTCATGCTGGTCATGTTGGACCTGTCGGCGGCGTTTGACACCGTCCCCCATAATGGCCTTCTCTCGAGACTCTCCGAGATAGGTCTCAGGGGGACGGTGCTCAGCTGGTTCTCATCATTTCTAGCCGACCGCCGACAAACGGTCTGGACCCCGCCGGACTCTGCTGTGATGCCGCCACTGGGTGTTGGGGTCCCTCAGGGCTCTATTTTGAGCCCGACCCTCTTTAACATCTTCATGACCCCTTTGGCGGCACTGGCGGAGTCTTTCGGAGCCCGGATCGTGTCCTATGCAGACGACACTCAGCTCCTCTTCTCCTGTGAGAGGGGAGGGGATTTTAATGGGGAGAGCATCCGGGATTGCCTTGGGGCTGTCTTCAGATGGTTTCATTTGAGTGGCCTCAAGTGCAATCCCGAGAAGTCCGAGGTGCTCTTCTTTGGGTGTGCGTCGGATCCTGACTGGTACGACTGGTGGCCGACCGACATGTTTCCACCTTCCTCCTCATCCCTAGTTGCTACGAATCTGGGGGTGAAGATGGACAAGGGCTTGTCGATGAGAGCCCAGATTCTGGGAGTGACGGGCACCTGTTTCGGTCTCCTGAAGGTACTAAGAAAGTTCCTACCCCTGTTGTCGGAAGAACACCGGAAACTGACTGTGCAGGCTCTGATCGGGTCCAGGTTGGACTACGCCAACGTCCTCTACCTGGGCCTGCCGGAGTATCTGCTACAGCATCTCCAGGTGACGCAGAACGCTGCGGCAAGAGCCATTTATGGCTTAAATAGGCGAGCAAGGGTGGCGGGCCTCTTGAAGGCCCTACACTGGCTGCCTATCCGCAAGCGTATTATTTTTAAGACCTTGACTTTGGCCTATAAGGCCCTGCACTCTGGAGGCGCAAAGTACCTCCAAAGGAGACTGTCCTTTTACCAGCCGGCCCGGTCGCTCAGATCGGAGTCACAGTTTTTGGCTGTGGTGCCGCGCGTCCAAAGAGCCCGCATCGGGGGTCGCTCCTTTGGGTTGCGTGCCCCCCAGCTGTGGAACGCCTTGCCGCTGACACTTCGGGGCGCTTCGAGCCTGTTGGCTTTTAGAAAAGGTCTTAAGACTTGGTTGTTTACTTTATGGGCCTTTCTTTTCTCCTTTTATTTTATCTCCTCTCTGTTTTTATCGTTGTGTTGTGTTACTCTCCAGTAGGTCTCGCTGTGAAAGCGCCGGGATACTCTTTTTAAGTCGCCGCGCACTATACAAAAGAAACATAACATAACATATTTTTCCCGACCAGCTAGAATGCTGCTGCTTACATTAAAGGTAAATTACGTTTAAAAGTCTTCAGTGAGTGTTATGACACAGGTGCTCAGCGCCACTAATCTTACTTGTTTGCAACTTTGCGTTTGCGCTCGCTTACCGTGCTTATGTAAGAGTTTATTTTAGAGAACTTAAGTTAGGTAATGCTAGAGTGACTCTAGTCCTTCCTTCGTCCTGTCACTAAGAGATAGGGGTGGATTGATACTTAGGTTTAGTTACTTATTTGTATGAGTTTGTAATTTTTTAGTGGTCTGCGTGATGCCCCCTCTGTTACGTCACGTGCTGCTAGTGCTTACCCCAGTCCTTAGTAGAACCTTTTGTAGTTTGTTCAATGAGTGGTAATAGGCTTAGCACTAGCAGAACATCACCATCAATCAATCAACGAACAATTTGGTGTATGCAAAAATGTAGTCATGTGTCGTCCATTTATGCATTTTTGAGGACTAAAAGAAGTGGAAATGCATACTTAATGCACAATTGGCACGCCTGGAATAGGTGGGCTAGGTCAGGTGGTACGTACTGCTTAGGTTTACTTAGTATTCTGGAATCCGAATGGAAGACTGGATCAGTGTTGATAAATAATAAGTAGTCAATCCGTGAATCCCCCGATTCTACTTGTTGACCAAATGAGATAGGTCAATTTTATTGCAATTGTTGTCTATATAAAAAAAATGTGACCGTCCATTAAAAATATTTTATTTGTTTCACACCAGTCATCAATGTTTGTCTCTTTCTTATATCTTTCACGATCAGCACCCAGGGGCAAGAAGACAGGGTCTGAGTCGGTGGGAGCACAAGAACAACACCAGGGACAGGAGGACCACGGCAAGGGCTCTTCTGCTGGCCCTAGTAAGTCTTCTTGTTTTCAATATTAATAATTCTTAATCCTTAATTTTTTCTGCACCATATTTTTTCCGAACTATTGTTTCAGTTTCCTAATGCTATTTTTTCCCAACATTATCCTTCCATCTGGACTATCGGTTTCTAAATTCTTGTTATCCCTGCCTCTAACTGCCTCTGCTATGATGACTCTGTGTACTACTACTATTAGTCTGTCTGTAGCTAAGCTTGCCCAGTTGGCCACTCTTTATTTAAAAGGTTTTAAATAAAACTCAGATTCACCAGTAGCTCTAGCCATTGAGTCCAGTCCTTTGGGTTGTCCTCTTGTACTACTTCTAGTCTAATTGATCTTGAGTTTTTGTTAATCTTGAGGCTTTTCGACAATTCCCACCAACAAATGCCCAACCAGATTTTACTATTTTGATAGGATAGGACATACTTCTACTGTTGTAGGGATTTTGCACATACAGAACGTTGCACAAGAAAATAGGATATTGCTGATGGGAGATTGGACCTTACTCACACCTCAATCAGAAGTTCAGACCCACCACAATCCCTTGTCCGTCTAGTTATAGTAGTGTCTTGTCATAACTATTAGCTCTCTGAACCCTTCCCCCAAGATACCCAACAAGTAGACAACCCAAACATAAAACACCCGACCTCTCAGTCGTGGAAGCAATGCACATGCACATCCCTTCCTTTGCACATCCAAATGGTGCTCTCCAATTTTTTGGAAGTGCATGAGCTTTTGCATGCCTCCCAATCAGGCTTTCGCCCCAATCTCAGTACTGAGACAGCACTCCTGGAAGTGTCGGAAGACATCAAAGGAGTTCTGGACTCCGGAGGCAGGGTCATGCTGGTCATGTTGGACCTGTCGGCGGCGTTTGACACCGTCCCCCATAATGGCCTTCTCTCGAGACTCTCCGAGATAGGTCTCAGGGGGACGGTGCTCAGCTGGTTCTCATCATTTCTAGCCGACCGCCGACAAACGGTCTGGACCCCGCCGGACTCTGCTGTGATGCCGCCACTGGGTGTTGGGGTCCCTCAGGGCTCTATTTTGAGCCCGACCCTCTTTAACATCTTCATGACCCCTTTGGCGGCACTGGCGGAGTCTTTCGGAGCCCGGATCGTGTCCTATGCAGACGACACTCAGCTCCTCTTCTCCTGTGAGAGGGGAGGGGATTTTAATGGGGAGAGCATCCGGGATTGCCTTGGGGCTGTCTTCAGATGGTTTCATTTGAGTGGCCTCAAGTGCAATCCCGAGAAGTCCGAGGTGCTCTTCTTTGGGTGTGCGTCGGATCCTGACTGGTACGACTGGTGGCCGACCGACATGTTTCCACCTTCCTCCTCATCCCTAGTTGCTACGAATCTGGGGGTGAAGATGGACAAGGGCTTGTCGATGAGAGCCCAGATTCTGGGAGTGACGGGCACCTGTTTCGGTCTCCTGAAGGTACTAAGAAAGTTCCTACCCCTGTTGTCGGAAGAACACCGGAAACTGACTGTGCAGGCTCTGATCGGGTCCAGGTTGGACTACGCCAACGTCCTCTACCTGGGCCTGCCGGAGTATCTGCTACAGCATCTCCAGGTGACGCAGAACGCTGCGGCAAGAGCCATTTATGGCTTAAATAGGCGAGCAAGGGTGGCGGGCCTCTTGAAGGCCCTACACTGGCTGCCTATCCGCAAGCGTATTATTTTTAAGACCTTGACTTTGGCCTATAAGGCCCTGCACTCTGGAGGCGCAAAGTACCTCCAAAGGAGACTGTCCTTTTACCAGCCGGCCCGGTCGCTCAGATCGGAGTCACAGTTTTTGGCTGTGGTGCCGCGCGTCCAAAGAGCCCGCATCGGGGGTCGCTCCTTTGGGTTGCGTGCCCCCCAGCTGTGGAACGCCTTGCCGCTGACACTTCGGGGCGCTTCGAGCCTGTTGGCTTTTAGAAAAGGTCTTAAGACTTGGTTGTTTACTTTATGGGCCTTTCTTTTCTCCTTTTATTTTATCTCCTCTCTGTTTTTATCGTTGTGTTGTGTTACTCTCCAGTAGGTCTCGCTGTGAAAGCGCCGGGATACTCTTTTTAAGTCGCCGCGCACTATACAAAAGAAACATAACATAACATATTTTTCCCGACCAGCTAGAATGCTGCTGCTTACATTAAAGGTAAATTACGTTTAAAAGTCTTCAGTGAGTGTTATGACACAGGTGCTCAGCGCCACTAATCTTACTTGTTTGCAACTTTGCGTTTGCGCTCGCTTACCGTGCTTATGTAAGAGTTTATTTTAGAGAACTTAAGTTAGGTAATGCTAGAGTGACTCTAGTCCTTCCTTCGTCCTGTCACTAAGAGATAGGGGTGGATTGATACTTAGGTTTAGTTACTTATTTGTATGAGTTTGTAATTTTTTAGTGGTCTGCGTGATGCCCCCTCTGTTACGTCACGTGCTGCTAGTGCTTACCCCAGTCCTTAGTAGAACCTTTTGTAGTTTGTTCAATGAGTGGTAATAGGCTTAGCACTAGCAGAACATCACCATCAATCAATCAACGAACAATTTGGTGTATGCAAAAATGTAGTCATGTGTCGTCCATTTATGCATTTTTGAGGACTAAAAGAAGTGGAAATGCATACTTAATGCACAATTGGCACGCCTGGAATAGGTGGGCTAGGTCAGGTGGTACGTACTGCTTAGGTTTACTTAGTATTCTGGAATCCGAATGGAAGACTGGATCAGTGTTGATAAATAATAAGTAGTCAATCCGTGAATCCCCCGATTCTACTTGTTGACCAAATGAGATAGGTCAATTTTATTGCAATTGTTGTCTATATAAAAAAAATGTGACCGTCCATTAAAAATATTTTATTTGTTTCACACCAGTCATCAATGTTTGTCTCTTTCTTATATCTTTCACGATCAGCACCCAGGGGCAAGAAGACAGGGTCTGAGTCGGTGGGAGCACAAGAACAACACCAGGGACAGGAGGACCACGGCAAGGGCTCTTCTGCTGGCCCTAGTAAGTCTTCTTGTTTTCAATATTAATAATTCTTAATCCTTAATTTTTTCTGCACCATATTTTTTCCGAACTATTGTTTCAGTTTCCTAATGCTATTTTTTCCCAACATTATCCTTCCATCTGGACTATCGGTTTCTAAATTCTTGTTATCCCTGCCTCTAACTGCCTCTGCTATGATGACTCTGTGTACTACTACTATTAGTCTGTCTGTAGCTAAGCTTGCCCAGTTGGCCACTCTTTATTTAAAAGGTTTTAAATAAAACTCAGATTCACCAGTAGCTCTAGCCATTGAGTCCAGTCCTTTGGGTTGTCCTCTTGTACTACTTCTAGTCTAATTGATCTTGAGTTTTTGTTAATCTTGAGGCTTTTCGACAATTCCCACCAACAAATGCCCAACCAGATTTTACTATTTTGATAGGATAGGACATACTTCTACTGTTGTAGGGATTTTGCACATACAGAACGTTGCACAAGAAAATAGGATATTGCTGATGGGAGATTGGACCTTACTCACACCTCAATCAGAAGTTCAGACCCACCACAATCCCTTGTCCGTCTAGTTATAGTAGTGTCTTGTCATAACTATTAGCTCTCTGAACCCTTCCCCCAAGATACCCAACAAGTAGACAACCCAAACATAAAACACCCGACCTCTCAGTCGTGGAAGCAATGCACATGCACATCCCTTCCTTTTGCTCGCTCACTCGTGTAAGTCCACACCAAATACCACCGAGTCTAAGTAAGTTCAAAAGTTTTATTTTCAATTGAAAAGCTCTGTACGTTGTTCTATAATGCAGCACCAACAGGAAAATGCATAACATTAAAACAATAAACATTGTTACACTTAGTTACAGTTACAACAACTACAAGTCCATATAAAATTATAAATGAAGATCTCTGAGCAAATTCTGGGGACTAGCTAATGTTTTAGGTCGTGCACAGCCTCTTTCTTCTGTGAGTCTCTGTGTTTTCCGTGCTCCTGGGTATCACTCCCCGCCAGGAGTGTATTCAATGTTATTGGTAGGTTGCAGTACTATGGTATATACGACTGTCACCCGGGGCACAAGATAGTTGCTGAAAAATCCAGCCTTCTTTGTCAAAATAATTCTTCACTCCTTGTTTGTTTCACGTATTGCATTTTATTTCATTTGGCTTGAATTTCGGGTTGAATTCACACAGTATTTCATTATTATTCAAAGTGTATACTTTATCCAATGCATTTCGGCGGTTAAACCGCCTTCGTCAGGGAAACTATCCGTAAATATCAAACAATAATATCTCTAAGTATACAATATTATTCACAAACATCCTTTTTAAACCTCTAATAGAATTTATTGCCAAACCACTAAGAGCGGGGCCCCACTTTCTAAACTGCCATTCTGATATCGAGTGTTAAAAATGTGCTATCCTAGAAAATCTAAATTAATGGCCAAAAGTTCCTCTTTATTCTGTAATCATGATTTAATGAATAAAATCCGCACAGTCTTCTATGGGTCTTTATCTTACTAGATACAGCAGGTACATCAACAGAGGTACCTTTTTTAGAGAGAGGTACCGGAGACAACGGAGACCCCGGAGGGGACACGGCAAAAGAAAAGGAAAAAGGGCAACCCCAAACCAGGAATGTCACGGCGAAGAAGGACAAGACGAAGAAAACCTAAGGGAGGAGAGAAACCTTGTATTAAATATTACTGATTGCAGATTAAATCCAGCACAAATAAACACACTTCAAAAGGAAATGTCGTATGTACCCACGGCACATACCAACTTACTAGAACTAGAAGTCAGCTTGTTTAAGCTAACAAGGAAGATGAGACTACGAGATTTTTTTTTTGGGATAATGTCATCACGGACACCAGAACCCAAGAACCGGATGAACTGAGAGGTTTGAAAACCCACAGTACATATATCGCACCTATTAGCCATAAGACGATTGATCTTTTCGAGCAACTGTGTAAAAAGGATATCAGTCAATTGATTACAAAAAAGAAAAGCAAGAGGATGAACATGACTAAGAAATAACTTGGGACATTAAAATCCTTAGCAAACAACAAGGACATTATCTGCCAGAAGGCGGATAAAGGGGGAGCATTGGTAATTCTCAACAAAACGTATTATCAAGAAGCTGTCACTGAACATCTGGATGAGGAACATATTTATATGGAGATAGACTTTAACCCCACGGAAGAGATAAGGAAAACACTTCAAACCATACTTCAAAAAGCTTGTGAGAGAGGAGTGATAAATGAACGAACCAAGAAATACTTAACACAAGACAATCCTAACAGTCCAGTTCTGTATATGGTACCAAAGGTACACAAGAACCTAACAAGACCACCATGTCGTCCTATTGTGTCCACTAAGAGAAACTTGCACGAACCTATAGGGAAATTTCTAGACAAACACCTTCAACAACTAGTATTGAAAACCAAGTCTTACATAAGGGACACCACAGACTTTCTGGTGAAATTGAAGGCAATGAAGAGTGAAGAACATCTCACAATGGCTACCATCGACGTAAAAGCCTTATATACTTCCATACCGCATCAACAAGGCCTAGAGGCCGTAGAAAAAGCCTTGTTACGAAGTGATTACACACATGAATTACAGGTGTTTTTAATGGAACTTATGGAGTTCACACTAATGCATAGTTACCTTGTGTATGAGAACAGATGGTTTATTCAGAGAAGCGGTACCTCAATGGGAAATTGTGCCGCCCCAGCTTATGCCAACCTCAATATGGCATAATTTGAAGACGAACATATTTACGACAATCGTACATGGAAGGAGCATATCAACATGTATGTTTGTTTCATAGACGAAATATTTGTGATTTGGAAGGGCAGCAACCAAAGCCTTCAGGAACAAATAGAAATTTTGGATACTAAGGATGAGAGAATAAAATTTATGTGGCAAATCAGTGAAACCCGTATTCAATATCTGGACGTTGAAATAACTAAAGTGGATGGTAATTTCACAACAAACCTTTATCGAAAGGAGACGGACAGAAACAATCTCCTTAAATATGATAGCCATCATCCTCCAGCACTTAAGAGACATTTACCTTACTCCCAATTTCTCAAGGTTAAGAGAGTAGTCTCGGAAGAAAACCAATTCGAGCAACAACTGTCCATCATGATTAAAAGGTTCCAAGACAGAGGATACCCGGAACAGATCATACAACCAGCGCTTCAACGGACCCATTCCAGAACTCGACAAAGTGAAAATCGCCTTACATGTGTCAGCAAGTATTCCAACGTAAGCCACCAATTTAAGGCCATAATCAAAAGACACTGGTCAATATTGACATTAGTATTGGACTTCAACGGAATATTCACCAGTGAGCCACTGTTTGCCTATACCAGAGCTAAGAACCTGTCAGACTTTTTGAAAACACCCAAAGAACCACATCAGAAAATTATCTTTCGGGGTACCACACCTTGTTTAAATTGTAGCAATTGCCACAACAAAATGAAGGGAAATTTCATCACCCATCCGATGAAAGGAAATAAAATTCACATTAAAGTTAACGCAACTTGTGATACCACCAACATTATATATATGTTGAAATGCCCATGTGGTTCTGTGTATGTAGGTCACACAGAAAGAAAACTCAAGACCAGACTGACTGAACACAAAAGCAACATCCGTACGAATTCATTGAAATCATCAGTGGCGGCACATTTTTTGGCGAAGAAACACCATATAAGTCAATTAAGGGCATGTGTATTGGAAGAGGTCGACAGGAAAGAAGGACCCATAAATAAGAAAAACTTGTTGAAACGAGAAAATTATTGGATTTTTCATTTGAACAGTTTGAAACCTCATGGGTTAAATGACAGGACTGAATTTACTTGTTATTTATGATTAAGTTGTACATGATCTGTCAACTGTGAATCGAATATATATCAGCATATTTTTTTAACTGGAACCTAAATGGAGCGAGTGAAAATATCGCAATTTTGACCTTGGTAACGGGGTGTAACCGGGTGAAGTCAAACCACTTAGATTGATCAACACAGTTTCATTTTAGATAACCAATAAAGTTAGCCTAGAGCCCACATATAAAAAACTAACACTCACTGCAGTGATTTACACGCATGCGCACGTAAATACGCAACGTGCGTAACACGCTAAACATCACAGAACAGAGAAGCCGCGAAATACAGCATGGAGGTGAGATCGCTAGCGAGCAGTGATAGTGGGCAAATCACGCTAGATTAAGGTCCTTATGACTACAGGGGCGAGTATATTTTAGTATACTGAAGTCAGTGAGCCATCAAGTAAAGAGGGGAAAGAGTTTACATGTATCAACTGCTCGCTAAACAACAGTCTGTACGAACTTCTAATTGAGTGAGAGCAGCTCTTACTAGTAAGATAAAGACCCACAGCAGACTGTGCAGATTTTATTCATTTAATCATGATTACAGAATAAAGAGGAACATATGGCCAATAAATTGAGATTTTCTAGGATAGCACATTTTTAACACTCGATATCAGAATGGCAGTGTAGAAATTGGGGACCCACTCTTAGTGGTTTGGCAATAAATTCTATTAGAGGTATAAAAAGGATGTTTGTGAATAATATTGTATACTTAGAGATGTTATTGTTTGATATTTACAGATGGTTTCCCTGACGAAGGCGGTTAAACCACCGAAATGCATTGGATAAAGTATACACTTGCAATAATAATGAAATACCGTGTGAATTCAACACGAAATTCAAGCCAAATGAAATAAAATGCAATACGTGAAACAAACAAGGAGTGAAGAATTATTTTGACAAAGAAGGCTGGATTTTTCAGCAACTATCTTGTGCCCCGGGTGACAGTCGTATATACCATAGGACTGCAACCTACCAAATTCTGGGAACCCCTCACCTTAGAAGAACCTAGTACAGGTAGTTGTTACATCATAAGCTCTGCAAAGCTCTGGTTCGTAATAGGGAATCTTCCATCTGTAATGAGAAAAATGGTGCGCATTAGAATATTGCAAGCATTTCTCAGCCGTGCCAAAAAGTGTAGCATTTTTATGGATAAGCAATATGGACTAACACCAGAACTCCATAAAAAGGTGGCTTGTTAATGTTTTGGTTGACCTTGTATGCAGCGCTTAGACAGTAGTAGTATGAGGTCATGTGGGCTCAAAGGTGTCTTATACAACAAGCTGCGAGGTAACGTCACGTGTGCAACAATAAAAGACGCAAAGGTAAAATGGTTGCATGGCTCGGGCTAACTAAGCAAAGACTAGAGTGACCCTAGGGACCATATATAACTACTAGTGTCTACTCTACTACTACCTGATCTGTACTAGTGATGTATGTTGTATATGTATGTATTACTATTAACTCATTTTTCAATCTTGCAACTGAAAAATAGGGGGAGGTGTATATGACACCTAAAAAATGTGTAATGTTTTTTCTAGGTGCACTACCAACCACTAGTGCTGGGGCCAGCGGCGAAGGCGATGCGGCTGGAGAGGATGTAGCAGTTGCAGATGGAGCTGCAGGGGGTGAGCCAGCACCAGTGGCGGGCGGTGGTAAGTTAGATTCCACGGGCCATATGTATCAAGCCAAATTGAATTCACAAACGCCGAAATACGCAGAATTTCGGCGTTTGCGAATGCAAATTGGACTAATGGTATGATCAAGCAAATCTGCTTGAAAAATAAGGAATCACAAAATAGCGATTCCTTATCTTGCGATTGCATTTAAGGAATCGCAAATTTTGCGATTCCTTAAATGCAATGTAAGAAGCCAAAAAAATTAGCAAATTGGCCTTAAGGAATGGTAAGTTGCGAATTCCTTTCAAAATGCATATTTTTACAATTTTCTAAGTGCCATGTGACGCACATACATGCCCATAGGGCATGTATGTGCGCCACATGTGCACCCATGCCGATTTCAGGGGTGCAACTGGGTGTCCTTTGGACACCCCTGCACCCTTGAAAATATTCACAATTTGCGATTAGCAAATTGCGATTGGCCCATAGAAATGAATAGGAAATTATTCCTTAATTGCGATTAGCAATTTGCTAATCGCAATTAAGGAATTTTAAGAAATCGCTAAAAAGAAGCTGACTTCTACATACATACCATTTTGCAATTTCTAAATAGCGATTCCTTAAAAATCGCTATTTAGGAATCGCAAAACGGAATGTTGATACATATGGCCCTAAATCCTTACTTATTGACATTACACTCACTGCAAGGGTGTACAGTATACTGTATATCGTTGTGTATATATCGTTGTGTTGTGTTACTCTCCAGTAGGTCTCGCTGTGAAAGCGCCGGGATACTCTTTTTGAGTCGCCGCGCGCTATACAAAAGAAACATAACATAACATAACATCTTTTTCCCGACCAGCTAGAATGCTGCTGCTTACATTAAAGGTAAATTACGTTTAAAAGTCTTCAGTGAGTGTTATGACACAGGTGCTCAGCGCCACTAATCTTACTTGTTTGCAACTTTGCGTTTGCGCTCGCTTACCGTGCTTATGTAAGAGTTTATTTTAGAGAACTTAAGTTAGGTAATGCTAGAGTGACTCTAGTCCTTCCTTCGTCCTGTCACTAAGAGATAGGGGTGGATTGATACTTAGGTTTAGTTACTTATTTGTATGAGTTTGTAATTTTTTAGTGGTCTGCGTGATGCCCCCTCTGTTACGTCACGTGCTGCTAGTGCTTACCCCAGTCCTTAGTAGAACCTTTTGTAGTTTGTTCAATGAGTGGTAATAGGCTTAGCACTAGCAGAACATCACCATCAATCAATCAACGAACAATTTGGTGTATGCAAAAATGTAGTCATGTGTCGTCCATTTATGCATTTTTGAGGACTAAAAGAAGTGGAAATGCATACTTAATGCACAATTGGCACGCCTGGAATAGGTGGGCTAGGTCAGGTGGTACGTACTGCTTAGGTTTACTTAGTATTCTGGAATCCGAATGGAAGACTGGATCAGTGTTGATAAATAATAAGTAGTCAATCCGTGAATCCCCCGATTCTACTTGTTGACCAAATGAGATAGGTCAATTTTATTGCAATTGTTGTCTATATAAAAAAAATGTGACCGTCCATTAAAAATATTTTATTTGTTTCACACCAGTCATCAATGTTTGTCTCTTTCTTATATCTTTCACGATCAGCACCCAGGGGCAAGAAGACAGGGTCTGAGTCGGTGGGAGCACAAGAACAACACCAGGGACAGGAGGACCACGGCAAGGGCTCTTCTGCTGGCCCTAGTAAGTCTTCTTGTTTTCAATATTAATAATTCTTAATCCTTAATTTTTTCTGCACCATATTTTTTCCGAACTATTGTTTCAGTTTCCTAATGCTATTTTTTCCCAACATTATCCTTCCATCTGGACTATCGGTTTCTAAATTCTTGTTATCCCTGCCTCTAACTGCCTCTGCTATGATGACTCTGTGTACTACTACTATTAGTCTGTCTGTAGCTAAGCTTGCCCAGTTGGCCACTCTTTATTTAAAAGGTTTTAAATAAAACTCAGATTCACCAGTAGCTCTAGCCATTGAGTCCAGTCCTTTGGGTTGTCCTCTTGTACTACTTCTAGTCTAATTGATCTTGAGTTTTTGTTAATCTTGAGGCTTTTCGACAATTCCCACCAACAAATGCCCAACCAGATTTTACTATTTTGATAGGATAGGACATACTTCTACTGTTGTAGGGATTTTGCACATACAGAACGTTGCACAAGAAAATAGGATATTGCTGATGGGAGATTGGACCTTACTCACACCTCAATCAGAAGTTCAGACCCACCACAATCCCTTGTCCGTCTAGTTATAGTAGTGTCTTGTCATAACTATTAGCTCTCTGAACCCTTCCCCCAAGATACCCAACAAGTAGACAACCCAAACATAAAACACCCGACCTCTCAGTCGTGGAAGCAATGCACATGCACATCCCTTCCTTTTGCTCGCTCACTCGTGTAAGTCCACACCAAATACCACCGAGTCTAAGTAAGTTCAAAAGTTTTATTTTCAATTGAAAAGCTCTGTACGTTGTTCTATAATGCAGCACCAACAGGAAAATGCATAACATTAAAACAATAAACATTGTTACACTTAGTTACAGTTACAACAACTACAAGTCCATATAAAATTATAAATGAAGATCTCTGAGCAAATTCTGGGGACTAGCTAATGTTTTAGGTCGTGCACAGCCTCTTTCTTCTGTGAGTCTCTGTGTTTTCCGTGCTCCTGGGTATCACTCCCCGCCAGGAGTGTATTCAATGTTATTGGTAGGTTGCAGTACTATGGTATATACGACTGTCACCCGGGGCACAAGATAGTTGCTGAAAAATCCAGCCTTCTTTGTCAAAATAATTCTTCACTCCTTGTTTGTTTCACGTATTGCATTTTATTTCATTTGGCTTGAATTTCGTGTTGAATTCACACAGTATTTCATTATTATTCAAAGTGTATACTTTATCCAATGCATTTCGGCGGTTAAACCGCCTTCGTCAGGGAAACTATCCGTAAATATCAAACAATAATATCTCTAAGTATACAATATTATTCACAAACATCCTTTTTAAACCTCTAATAGAATTTATTGCCAAACCACTAAGAGCGGGTCCCCACTTTCTAAACTGCCATTCTGATATCGAGTGTTAAAAATGTGCTATCCTAGAAAATCTAAATTAATGGCCAAAAGTTCCTCTTTATTCTGTAATCATGATTTAATGAATAAAATCCGCACAGTCTTCTATGGGTCTTTATCTTACTAGATACAGCAGGTACATCAACAGAGGTACCTTTTTTAGAGAGAGGTACCGGAGACAACGGAGACCCCGGAGGGGACACGGCAAAAGAAAAGGAAAAAGGGCAACCCCAAACCAGGAATGTCACGGCGAAGAAGGACAAGACGAAGAAAACCTAAGGGAGGAGAGAAACCTTGTATTAAATATTACTGATTGCAGATTAAATCCAGCACAAATAAACACACTTCAAAAGGAAATGTCGTATGTACCCACGGCACATACCAACTTACTAGAACTAGAAGTCAGCTTGTTTAAGCTAACAAGGAAGATGAGACTACGAGATTTTTTTTTTGGGATAATGTCATCACGGACACCAGAACCCAAGAACCGGATGAACTGAGAGGTTTGAAAACCCACAGTACATATATCGCACCTATTAGCCATAAGACGATTGATCTTTTCGAGCAACTGTGTAAAAAGGATATCAGTCAATTGATTACAAAAAAGAAAAGCAAGAGGATGAACATGACTAAGAAATAACTTGGGACATTAAAATCCTTAGCAAACAACAAGGACATTATCTGCCAGAAGGCGGATAAAGGGGGAGCATTGGTAATTCTCAACAAAACGTATTATCAAGAAGCTGTCACTGAACATCTGGATGAGGAACATATTTATATGGAGATAGACTTTAACCCCACGGAAGAGATAAGGAAAACACTTCAAACCATACTTCAAAAAGCTTGTGAGAGAGGAGTGATAAATGAACGAACCAAGAAATACTTAACACAAGACAATCCTAACAGTCCAGTTCTGTATATGGTACCAAAGGTACACAAGAACCTAACAAGACCACCATGTCGTCCTATTGTGTCCACTAAGAGAAACTTGCACGAACCTATAGGGAAATTTCTAGACAAACACCTTCAACAACTAGTATTGAAAACCAAGTCTTACATAAGGGACACCACAGACTTTCTGGTGAAATTGAAGGCAATGAAGAGTGAAGAACATCTCACAATGGCTACCATCGACGTAAAAGCCTTATATACTTCCATACCGCATCAACAAGGCCTAGAGGCCGTAGAAAAAGCCTTGTTACGAAGTGATTACACACATGAATTACAGGTGTTTTTAATGGAACTTATGGAGTTCACACTAATGCATAGTTACCTTGTGTATGAGAACAGATGGTTTATTCAGAGAAGCGGTACCTCAATGGGAAATTGTGCCGCCCCAGCTTATGCCAACCTCAATATGGCATAATTTGAAGACGAACATATTTACGACAATCGTACATGGAAGGAGCATATCAACATGTATGTTTGTTTCATAGACGAAATATTTGTGATTTGGAAGGGCAGCAACCAAAGCCTTCAGGAACAAATAGAAATTTTGGATACTAAGGATGAGAGAATAAAATTTATGTGGCAAATCAGTGAAACCCGTATTCAATATCTGGACGTTGAAATAACTAAAGTGGATGGTAATTTCACAACAAACCTTTATCGAAAGGAGACGGACAGAAACAATCTCCTTAAATATGATAGCCATCATCCTCCAGCACTTAAGAGACATTTACCTTACTCCCAATTTCTCAAGGTTAAGAGAGTAGTCTCGGAAGAAAACCAATTCGAGCAACAACTGTCCATCATGATTAAAAGGTTCCAAGACAGAGGATACCCGGAACAGATCATACAACCAGCGCTTCAACGGACCCATTCCAGAACTCGACAAAGTGAAAATCGCCTTACATGTGTCAGCAAGTATTCCAACGTAAGCCACCAATTTAAGGCCATAATCAAAAGACACTGGTCAATATTGACATTAGTATTGGACTTCAACGGAATATTCACCAGTGAGCCACTGTTTGCCTATACCAGAGCTAAGAACCTGTCAGACTTTTTGAAAACACCCAAAGAACCACATCAGAAAATTATCTTTCGGGGTACCACACCTTGTTTAAATTGTAGCAATTGCCACAACAAAATGAAGGGAAATTTCATCACCCATCCGATGAAAGGAAATAAAATTCACATTAAAGTTAACGCAACTTGTGATACCACCAACATTATATATATGTTGAAATGCCCATGTGGTTCTGTGTATGTAGGTCACACAGAAAGAAAACTCAAGACCAGACTGACTGAACACAAAAGCAACATCCGTACGAATTCATTGAAATCATCAGTGGCGGCACATTTTTTGGCGAAGAAACACCATATAAGTCAATTAAGGGCATGTGTATTGGAAGAGGTCGACAGGAAAGAAGGACCCATAAATAAGAAAAACTTGTTGAAACGAGAAAATTATTGGATTTTTCATTTGAACAGTTTGAAACCTCATGGGTTAAATGACAGGACTGAATTTACTTGTTATTTATGATTAAGTTGTACATGATCTGTCAACTGTGAATCGAATATATATCAGCATATTTTTTTAACTGGAACCTAAATGGAGCGAGTGAAAATATCGCAATTTTGACCTTGGTAACGGGGTGTAACCGGGTGAAGTCAAACCACTTAGATTGATCAACACAGTTTCATTTTAGATAACCAATAAAGTTAGCCTAGAGCCCACATATAAAAAACTAACACTCACTGCAGTGATTTACACGCATGCGCACGTAAATACGCAACGTGCGTAACACGCTAAACATCACAGAACAGAGAAGCCGCGAAATACAGCATGGAGGTGAGATCGCTAGCGAGCAGTGATAGTGGGCAAATCACGCTAGATTAAGGTCCTTATGACTACAGGGGCGAGTATATTTTAGTATACTGAAGTCAGTGAGCCATCAAGTAAAGAGGGGAAAGAGTTTACATGTATCAACTGCTCGCTAAACAACAGTCTGTACGAACTTCTAATTGAGTGAGAGCAGCTCTTACTAGTAAGATAAAGACCCACAGCAGACTGTGCAGATTTTATTCATTTAATCATGATTACAGAATAAAGAGGAACATATGGCCAATAAATTGAGATTTTCTAGGATAGCACATTTTTAACACTCGATATCAGAATGGCAGTGTAGAAATTGGGGACCCACTCTTAGTGGTTTGGCAATAAATTCTATTAGAGGTATAAAAAGGATGTTTGTGAATAATATTGTATACTTAGAGATGTTATTGTTTGATATTTACAGATGGTTTCCCTGACGAAGGCGGTTAAACCACCGAAATGCATTGGATAAAGTATACACTTTCAATAATAATGAAATACCGTGTGAATTCAACACGAAATTCAAGCCAAATGAAATAAAATGCAATACGTGAAACAAACAAGGAGTGAAGAATTATTTTGACAAAGAAGGCTGGATTTTTCAGCAACTATCTTGTGCCCCGGGTGACAGTCGTATATACCATAGGACTGCAACCTACCAAATTCTGGGAACCCCTCACCTTAGAAGAACCTAGTACAGGTAGTTGTTACATCATAAGCTCTGCAAAGCTCTGGTTCGTAATAGGGAATCTTCCATCTGTAATGAGAAAAATGGTGCGCATTAGAATATTGCAAGCATTTCTCAGCCGTGCCAAAAAGTGTAGCATTTTTATGGATAAGCAATATGGACTAACACCAGAACTCCATAAAAAGGTGGCTTGTTAATGTTTTGGTTGACCTTGTATGCAGCGCTTAGACAGTAGTAGTATGAGGTCATGTGGGCTCAAAGGTGTCTTATACAACAAGCTGCGAGGTAACGTCACGTGTGCAACAATAAAAGACGCAAAGGTAAAATGGTTGCATGGCTCGGGCTAACTAAGCAAAGACTAGAGTGACCCTAGGGACCATATATAACTACTAGTGTCTACTCTACTACTACCTGATCTGTACTAGTGATGTATGTTGTATATGTATGTATTACTATTAACTCATTTTTCAATCTTGCAACTGAAAAATAGGGGGAGGTGTATATGACACCTAAAAAATGTGTAATGTTTTTTCTAGGTGCACTACCAACCACTAGTGCTGGGGCCAGCGGCGAAGGCGATGCGGCTGGAGAGGATGTAGCAGTTGCAGATGGAGCTGCAGGGGGTGAGCCAGCACCAGTGGCGGGCGGTGGTAAGTTAGATTCCACGGGCCATATGTATCAAGCCAAATTGAATTCACAAACGCCGAAATACGCAGAATTTCGGCGTTTGCGAATGCAAATTGGACTAATGGTATGATCAAGCAAATCTGCTTGAAAAATAAGGAATCACAAAATAGCGATTCCTTATCTTGCGATTGCATTTAAGGAATCGCAAATTTTGCGATTCCTTAAATGCAATGTAAGAAGCCAAAAAAATTAGCAAATTGGCCTTAAGGAATGGTAAGTTGCGAATTCCTTTCAAAATGCATATTTTTACAATTTTCTAAGTGCCATGTGACGCACATACATGCCCATAGGGCATGTATGTGCGCCACATGTGCACCCATGCCGATTTCAGGGGTGCAACTGGGTGTCCTTTGGACACCCCTGCACCCTTGAAAATATTCACAATTTGCGATTAGCAAATTGCGATTGGCCCATAGAAATGAATAGGAAATTATTCCTTAATTGCGATTAGCAATTTGCTAATCGCAATTAAGGAATTTTAAGAAATCGCTAAAAAGAAGCTGACTTCTACATACATACCATTTTGCAATTTCTAAATAGCGATTCCTTAAAAATCGCTATTTAGGAATCGCAAAACGGAATGTTGATACATATGGCCCTAAATCCTTACTTATTGACATTACACTCACTGCAAGGGTGTACAGTATACTGTATATCGTTGTGTATATATCGTTGTGTTGTGTTACTCTCCAGTAGGTCTCGCTGTGAAAGCGCCGGGATACTCTTTTTGAGTCGCCGCGCGCTATACAAAAGAAACATAACATAACATAACATCTTTTTCCCGACCAGCTAGAATGCTGCTGCTTACATTAAAGGTAAATTACGTTTAAAAGTCTTCAGTGAGTGTTATGACACAGGTGCTCAGCGCCACTAATCTTACTTGTTTGCAACTTTGCGTTTGCGCTCGCTTACCGTGCTTATGTAAGAGTTTATTTTAGAGAACTTAAGTTAGGTAATGCTAGAGTGACTCTAGTCCTTCCTTCGTCCTGTCACTAAGAGATAGGGGTGGATTGATACTTAGGTTTAGTTACTTATTTGTATGAGTTTGTAATTTTTTAGTGGTCTGCGTGATGCCCCCTCTGTTACGTCACGTGCTGCTAGTGCTTACCCCAGTCCTTAGTAGAACCTTTTGTAGTTTGTTCAATGAGTGGTAATAGGCTTAGCACTAGCAGAACATCACCATCAATCAATCAACGAACAATTTGGTGTATGCAAAAATGTAGTCATGTGTCGTCCATTTATGCATTTTTGAGGACTAAAAGAAGTGGAAATGCATACTTAATGCACAATTGGCACGCCTGGAATAGGTGGGCTAGGTCAGGTGGTACGTACTGCTTAGGTTTACTTAGTATTCTGGAATCCGAATGGAAGACTGGATCAGTGTTGATAAATAATAAGTAGTCAATCCGTGAATCCCCCGATTCTACTTGTTGACCAAATGAGATAGGTCAATTTTATTGCAATTGTTGTCTATATAAAAAAAATGTGACCGTCCATTAAAAATATTTTATTTGTTTCACACCAGTCATCAATGTTTGTCTCTTTCTTATATCTTTCACGATCAGCACCCAGGGGCAAGAAGACAGGGTCTGAGTTGGTGGGAGCACAAGAACAACACCAGGGACAGGAGGACCACGGCAAGGGCTCTTCTGCTGGCCCTAGTAAGTCTTCTTGTTTTCAATATTAATAATTCTTAATCCTTAATTTTTTCTGCACCATATTTTTTCCGAACTATTGTTTCAGTTTCCTAATGCTATTTTTTCCCAACATTATCCTTCCATCTGGACTATCGGTTTCTAAATTCTTGTTATCCCTGCCTCTAACTGCCTCTGCTATGATGACTCTGTGTACTACTACTATTAGTCTGTCTGTAGCTAAGCTTGCCCAGTTGGCCACTCTTTATTTAAAAGGTTTTAAATAAAACTCAGATTCACCAGTAGCTCTAGCCATTGAGTCCAGTCCTTTGGGTTGTCCTCTTGTACTACTTCTAGTCTAATTGATCTTGAGTTTTTGTTAATCTTGAGGCTTTTCGACAATTCCCACCAACAAATGCCCAACCAGATTTTACTATTTTGATAGGATAGGACATACTTCTACTGTTGTAGGGATTTTGCACATACAGAACGTTGCACAAGAAAATAGGATATTGGTGATGGGAGATTGGACCTTACTCACACCTCAATCAAAAGTTCAGACCCACCACAATCCCTTGTCCGTCTAGTTATAGTAGTGTCTTGTCATAACTATTAGCTCTCTGAACCCTTCCCCCAAGATACCCAACAAGTAGACAACCCAAACATAACACACCCGACCTCTCAGTCGTGGAAGCAATGCACATGCACATCCCTTCCTTTCGCTCGCTCACTCGTGTAAGTCCACACCAAATACCACCGAGTCTAAGTAAGTTCAAAAGTTTTATTTTCAATTGAAAAGCTCTGTACGTTGTTCTATAATGCAGCACCAACAGGAAAATGCATAACATTAAAACAATAAACATTGTTACACTTAGTTACAGTTACAACAACTACAAGTCCATATAAAATTATAAATGAAGATCTCTGCGCAAATTCTGGGGACTAGCTAATGTTTTAGGTCGTGCACAGCCTCTTTCTTCTGTGAGTCTCTGTGTTTTCCGTGCTCCTGGGTATCACTCCCCGCCAGGAGTGTATTCAATGTTATTGGTAGGTTGCAGTACTATGGTATATACGACTGTCACCCGGGGCACAAGATAGTTGCTGAAAAATCCAGCCTTCTTTGTCAAAATAATTCTTCACTCCTTGTTTGTTTCACGTATTGCATTTTATTTCATTTGGCTTGAATTTCGTGTTGAATTCACACGGTATTTCATTATTATTCAAAGTGTATACTTTATCCAATGCATTTCGGCGGTTAAACCGCCTTCGTCAGGGAAACTATCCGTAAATATCAAACAATAATATCTCTAAGTATACAATATTATTCACAAACATCCTTTTTAAACCTCTAATAGAATTTATTGCCAAACCACTAAGAGCGGGTCCCCACTTTCTAAACTGCCATTCTGATATCGAGTGTTAAAAATGTGCTATCCTAGAAAATCTAAATTAATGGCCAAAAGTTCCTCTTTATTCGGTAATCATGATTAAATGAATAAAATCCGCACAGTCTTCTATGGGTCTTTATCTTACTAGATACAGCAGGTACATCAACAGAGGTACCTTTTTTAGAGAGAGGTACCGGAGACAACGGAGACCCCGGAGGGGACACGGCAAAAGAAAAGGAAAAAGGGCAACCCCAAACCAGGAATGTCACGGCCAAGAAGGACAAGACGAAGAAAACCTAAGGGAGGAGAGAAAACTTGTATTAAATATTACTGATTGCAGATTAAATCCAGCACAAATAAACACACTTCAAAAGGAAATGTCGTATGTACCCACGGCACATACCAACTTACTAGAACTAGAAGTCAGCTTGTTTAAGCTAACAAGGAAGATGAGACTACGAGATTTTTTTGGGGGGATAATGTCATCACGGACACCAGAACCCAAGAACCGGATGAACTGAGAGGTTTGAAAACCCACAGTACATATATCGCACCTATTAGCCATAAGACGATTGATCTTTTCGAGCAACTGTGTAAAAAGGATATCAGTCAATTGATTACAAAAAAGAAAAGCAAGAGGATGAACATGACTAAGAAATAACGTGGGACATTAAAATCCTTAGCAAACAACAAGGACATTATCTGCCAGAAGGCGGATAAAGGGGGAGCATTGGTAATTCTCAACAAAACGTATTATCAAGAAGCTGTCACTGAACATCTGGATGAGGAACATATTTATATGGAGATAGACTTTAACCCCACGGAAGAGATAACGAAAACACTTCAAACCATACTTCAAAAAGCTTGTGAGAGAGGAGTGATAAATGAACGAACCAAGAAATACTTAACACAAGACAATCCTAACAGTCCAGTTCTGTATATGGTACCAAAGGTACACAAGAACCTAACAAGACCACCATGTCGTCCTATTGTGTCCACTAAGAGAAACTTGCACGAACCTATAGGGAAATTTCTAGACAAACACCTTCAACAACTAGTATTGAAAACCAAGTCTTACATAAGGGACACCACAGACTTTCTGGTGAAATTGAAGGCAATGAAGAGTGAAGAACATCTCACAATGGCTACCATCGACGTAAAAGCCTTATATACTTCCATACCGCATCAACAAGGCCTAGAGGCCGTAGAAAAAGCCTTGTTACAAAGTGATTACACACATGAATTACAGGTGTTTTTAATGGAACTTATGGAGTTCACACTAATGCATAGTTACCTTGTGTATGAGAACAGATGGTTTATTCAGAGAAGCGGTACCTCAATGGGAAATTGTGCCGCCCCAGCATATGCCAACCTCAATATGGCATAATTTGAAGACGAACATATTTACGACAATCGTACATGGAAGGAGCATATCAACATGTATGTTTGTTTCATAGACGAAATATTTGTGATTTGGAAGGGCAGCAACCAAAGCCTTCAGGAACAAATAGAAATTTTGGATACTAAGGATGAGAGAATAAAATTTATGTGGCAAATCAGTGAAACCCGTATTCAATATCTGGACGTTGAAATAACTAAAGTGGATGGTAATTTCACAACAAACCTTTATCGAAAGGAGACGGACAGAAACAATCTCCTTAAATATGATAGCCATCATCCTCCAGCACTTAAGAGACATTTACCTTACTCCCAATTTCTCAAGGTTAAGAGAGTAGTCTCGGAAGAAAACCAATTCGAGCAACAACTGTCCATCATGATTAAAAGGTTCCAAGACAGAGGATACCCGGAACAGATCATACAACCAGCGCTTCAACTGACCCATTCCAGAACTCGACAAAGTGAAAATCGCCTTACATGTGTCAGCAAGTATTCCAACGTAAGCCACCAATTTAAGGCCATAATCAAAAGACACTGGTCAATATTGACATTAGTATTGGACTTCAACGGAATATTCACCAGTGAGCCACTGTTTGCCTATACCAGAGCTAAGAACCTGTCAGACTTTTTGAAAACACCCAAAGAACCACATCAGAAAATGATCTTTCGGGGTACCACACCTTGTTTAAATTGTAGCAATTGCCACAACAAAATGAAGGGAAATTTCATCACCCATCCGATGAAAGGAAATAAAATTCACATTAAAGTTAACGCAACTTGTGATACCACCAACATTATATATATGTTGAAATGCCCATGTGGTTCTGTGTATGTAGGTCACACAGAAAGAAAACTCAAGACCAGACTGACTGAACACAAAAGCAACATCCGTACGAATTCATTGAAATCATCAGTGGCGGCACATTTTTTGGAGAAGAAACACCATATAAGTCAATTAAGGGCATGTGTATTGGAAGAGGTCGACAGGAACGAAGGACCCATAAATAAGAAAAACTTGTTGAAACGAGAAAATTATTGGATTTTTCATTTGAACAGTTTGAAACCTCATGGGTTAAATGACAGGACTGAATTTACTTGTTATTTATGATTAAGTTGTACATGATCTGTCAACTGTGAATCGAATATATATCAGCATATTTTTTTAACTGGAACCTAAATGGAGCGAGTGAAAATATCGCAATTTTGACCTTGGTAACGGGGTGTAACCGGGTGAAGTCAAACCACTTAGATTGATCAACACAGTTTCATTTTAGATAACCAATAAAGTTAGCCTAGAGCCCACATATAAAAAACTAACACTCACTGCAGTGATTTACACGCATGCGCACGTAAATACGCAACGTGATAAACCCGGAAGAACACATAGCGCGTAACACGCTAAACATCACAGAACAGAGAAGCCGCGAAATACAGCATGGAGGTGAGATTGCTAGCGAGCAGTGATAGTGGGCAAATCACGCTAGATTAAGGTCCTTATTACTACAGGGGCGAGTATATTTTAGTATACTGAAGTCAGTGAGCCATCAAGTAAAGAGGGGAAAGAGTTTACATGTATCAACTGCTCGCTAAACAACAGTCTGTACGAACTTCTAATTGAGTGAGAGCAGCTCTTACTAGTAAGATAAAGACCCACAGCAGACTGTGCAGATTTTATTCATTTAATCATGATTACAGAATAAAGAGGAACATATGGCCAATAAATTGAGATTTTCTAGGATAGCACATTTTTAACACTCGATATCAGAATGGCAGTGTAGAAATTGGGGACCCACTCTTAGTGGTTTGGCAATAAATTCTATTAGAGGTATAAAAAGGATGTTTGTGAATAATATTGTATACTTAGAGATGTTATTGTTTGATATTTACAGATGGTTTCCCTGACGAAGGCGGTTAAACCACCGAAATGCATTGGATAAAGTATACACTTTCAATAATAATGAAATACCGTGTGAATTCAACACGAAATTCAAGCCAAATGAAATAAAATGCAATACGTGAAACAAACAAGGAGTGAAGAATTATTTTGACAAAGAAGGCTGGATTTTTCAGCAACTATCTTGTGCCCCGGGTGACAGTCGTATATACCATATACTGCAACCTACCAAATTCTGGGAACCCCTCACCTTAGAAGAACCTAGTACAGGTAGTTGTTACATCATAAGCTCTGCAAAGCTCTGGTTCGTAATAGGGAATCTTCCATCTGTAATGAGAAAAATGGTGCGCATTAGAATATTGCAAGCATTTCTCAGCCGTGCCAAAAAGTGTAGCATTTTTATGGATAAGCAATATGGACTAACACCAGAACTCCATAAAAAGGTGGCTTGTTAATGTTTTGGTTGACCTTGTATGCAGCGCTTAGACAGTAGGAGTATGAGGTCATGTGGGCTCAAAGGTGTCTTATACAACAAGCTGCGAGGTAACGTCACGTGTGCAACAATAAAAGACGCAAAGGTAAAATGGTTGCATGGCTTGGGCTAACTAAGCAAAGACTAGAGTGACCCTAGGGACCATATATAACTACTAGTGTCTACTCTACTACTACCTGATCTGTACTAGTGATGTATGTTGTATATGTATGTATTACTATTAACTCATTTTTCAATCTTACAACTGAAAAATAGGGGGAGGTGTATATGACACCTAAAAAATGTGTAATGTTTTTTCTAGGTGCACTACCAACCACCAGTGCTGGGGCCAGCGGCGAAGGCGATGCGGCTGGAGAGGATGTAGCAGTTGCAGATGGAGCTGCAGGGGGTGAGCCAGCACCAGTGGCGGGCGGTGGTAAGTTAGATTCCACGGGCCATATGTATCAAGCCAAATTGAATTCACAAACGCCGAAATACGCAGAATTTCGGTGTTTGCGAATGCAAATTGGACTAATGGTATGATCAAGCAAATCTGCTTGAAAAATAAGGAATCACAAAATAGCGATTCCTTATCTTGCGATTGCATTTAAGGAATCGCAAATTTTGCGATTCCTTAAATGCAATGTAAGAAGCCAAAAAAATTAGCAAATTGGCCTTAAGGAATGGTAAGTTGCGAATTCCTTTCAAAATGCATATTTTTACAATTTTCTAAGTGCCATGTGACGCACATACATGCCCTTAGGGCATGTATGTGCGCCACATGTGCACCCATGCCGATTTCAGGGGTGCAACTGGGTGTCCTTTGGACACCCCTGCACCCTTGAAAATATTCACAATTTGCGATTAGCAAATTGCGATTGGCCCATAGAAATGAATGGGAAATTATTCCTTAATTGCGATTAGCAATTTGCTAATCGCAATTAAGGAATTTTAAGAAATCGCTAAAAAGAAGCTGACTTCTACATACATACCATTTTGCAATTTCTAAATAGCGATTCCTTAAAAATCGCTATTTAGGAATCGCAAAACGGAATGTTGATACATATGGCCCTAAATCCTTACTTATTGACATTACACTCACTGCAAGGGTGTACAGTATACTGTACTGTTGAGACTTAGTAAGTAAGAAGTTGTTGTGAACGTTTGAAGAGTGAAGACACCCTTTATTTGGCATTAGTAAAGGCATTAGCGGCGGGAGTGTTGAGTAACCAATAGCCTCTTCTAGCTGACTTCAACTCTGCTGTGAAAGTTTTATGGAGAAGACTAAAAGTCAGATCAGATCACCTTCATGGATCGTGTTGAACTAAAAGGGAAAGACGGGTGGAAGGAAGAAGGACAGGCGAGATTTCATATTTATGACTGACAGAGAAGGATACGTGTGATGCATGCATGCATGCATGCATAGGTGGCAGATATGAATCAGATGCTTGGTTGGTTGAAAGCCTGAAAAACTCCCACAAATGTTAAAGCCCAAGGAAGTGGGAGGATAGATACATACCATAAATGTTATGTACTGAGCTTGATAGTGCTACCATGCCACTATGTGTATAATTAACTTGTCTTACTGCTTTTCTAAGAGTATATTTTACAATAGACTTGTTTTTTCTTTTTGATATATAGCTACTCCTTCCACGGGGAAACCTGATCAGAAGGAGTTGGCCGCCAAGGACCGGCGCCGGAAGCTGGAGGCCATCCAGCGGGAATATCGTCGGCTGGTGGTCCTGGAAGAGGAGGAGGAGGCAGCAGCTGTAGCCTCCTCCAATGCCCCGGGCCCCTGCCACCGCCCTCGATTGGTACGGCGCCACCGTCTGGCAGCCTCCCGCCACCCCCCTTCCTTCAGCATCACTGGTAGCTGCAACTGCTCTCTTTGAAGAGCCGTGTCGCTCTTCTTGAGGAGCAAGTGCGTGTCCTCCAAAGTCGATCCCGCCGAACCTAAAGAGACCCTGTTCATTGCCCCTTTTTTATTTATTCTTTTGGTGGGTGGGAATTGGGCGTTGGGGTTTCGTGTTTTGGACAATTAGGTTGGACTTTTTCTTTACGGACATTGGTTGGGGTTAGGGAGAGGGGTGTGTCAGGTTTCGTGTTTTTTTTTACATAGTTTATTTTTGTTAGGGTTATTAAATCAATATTTCTACTTTACATACACTGTTGTTAATGTTTTGTGGGTGGGGTTACTGTTTTACATAACACTGTATCCTTGCTGGTGCAGGGCCGCCCATAGCCAGTGTTTGATTTAAATAATTAGCTGACTTTGTAAGACACAAACAGATAGATGCGGCACCCCTCATTAATTGAGTTGTCCTACTAGTACTGTCAGTCTCTTCTAGTCTATGCATTCTTTAACAGGACTAAAAGGGGTGTGTGAATTGATTGAAAACATGTCCATTATTAATTATGCCTCCCCCAAACTTCTCTTACCATTGCTTGATGTTTAACTTAGGCACAGCGATGGCTGCATGGTGATGATGGTTTCCTTTCCTAACATGCCATGGTTGTGGGGGTAGTAGTAGTAGTAGTAGACACTGGCAGCAGCATTTGCAAAAACAGAAAATGAGACAGTCAGTCGCCTTAGAGAGACTGTTTGAGGAGTAGTAGACTGAAGTGCAGTACAGATCTTACTGCGAAACAATAATATGCAAAAATATTTTACAACAAAACATAATGGTGGTGGGGATAGCCTACTACGGTACAAAAGGGGGTGGTGATGGACGGAGCATCTGAACCAATCAAACACTCACACCCAGTCAAAGATCTGGGTTTAATCCATCACTGTTTTTTAGCCCACTCTGCCACCCCAGTTCAGACATGGCTATATGCAAATCAGTCTCACCCTGTGCCTCATGGGAACAGTCCAGCCCGAACTGCCAAGCCATGCCTTCCCTAGACCGGAAAAAAGCTTCCGAGGACCGGTTTCTGGCATTACAGCCGTCTTCAGCCCGGCTTGCTTGAATCCAGTGGCAAAGTGAGCAAGGGACTCACGTCTGAGCATACCCTGCCACACTTATGGCGGCCAAAAGCGGTACAAAACGGGGTGGTGATGGACGGAGCATCTGAACCAATCAAACACTCACACCCAGTCAAAGATCTGGGTTTAATCCATCACCGTTCTTTAGCCCACTCTGCCACCCCAGTTCAGACATGGCTATATGCAAATCAGTCTGACTCTGTGCCTCATGGGAACAGTCCAGCCCGAGCTGCCAAGCCATGCCTTCCCTAGGCCGGAAACAAGCTTCCGAGGACCGGTTTCTGGCATTACAGCCATCTTCAGCCCGGCTTGCTTGAATCCAGTGGCAAAGTGAGCAAGGGACTCACGTCTGAGCATACCCTGCCACACTTATGGTGGCCAAAAGCGGTACAAAAGGGGGTAGTGATGGACGGAGCATCTGAACCAATCAAACACTCACACCCAGTCAAAGATCTGGGTTTAATCCATCACCGTTCTTTAGCCCACTCTGCCACCCCAGTTCAGACATGGCTATATGCAAATCAGTCTGACCCTGTGCCTCATGGGAACAGTCTAGCCCGAACTGCCAAGCCATGCCTTCCCTGGACCGGAAACAAGCTTCCGAGGACCGGTTTCTTGCATTACAGCCGTCTTCAGCCCGGCTTACTTGAATCCAGTGGCAAAGTGAGCAAGGGACTCACGTCTGAGCATACCCTGCCACACTTATGGTGGCCAAAAGCGGTACAAAGGGGGTGGTGATGGACGGAGCATCTGAACCAATCAAACACTCACACCCAGGTAAAGATCTGGGTTTAATCCATCACCGTTCTTTAGCCCACTCTGCCACCCCAGTTCAGACATGGCTATATGCAAATCAGTCTGACCCTATGCCTCATGGGAACAGTCCAGCCCGAACTGCCAAGCCATGCCTTCCCTGGACCGGAAACAAGCTTCCGATAGCCTACTACACAGAGTTATAAACTATAGTTGTGTCGAGTCACTTGACTAGGCCTACAGTACACTGGACACAAGCGTAACCATTAGTGCTGTGTAGGAGGATGACAACAAATCCAATCGATGCCGGCAATTAATGCAGATGTATAGGTTCCTTTGGTAAATAAAAATCACCTCACAAATATACTGCTCATGGGTGAGCAAGAAGAAGAAGATCCTCACCCTGCCTTGAAATTGAAGTACTGTTGCTTTTGCCACATCCGCCCCAGCAAGCGTGTGAAAAATGATTGTTGTACATTTAATTTAGTCACACCTCAATAAGTCAAACAGCCCAGGGGAAGAGCGTTAGGGTTTGTTGAATGTATAGGAAGGGGGGTTTGGGGAAAGGTTTGAAAATGAAAAACAGTACTCATGGACAAACAACAAACGACAAACTCTGTAGACTGCCATATCCATATCAATATGTTAAGGGAGAAAAAAGAAATGCATGCATGATGGTGATTGATAAGGAGACCCGGATTACATACAGTTTGTGTTCAGTTGTTCCGGGCTTACATTTACAGATAGCAAAGAAAATGTTTAAATATCTGTAGGGATGAATTATAAACAGAGAGCAAACCTAATGCTAATATTAACAACAGCAAGAACACACTGTTGTAAAGATTGTAGACAAAAAAATTAATCAAAATTATTTAAAAGATGATGAAAGTTGATACTGTTACTGTGTTATCCTGGTAAAAAATGTGGATTTGCATCTCGGCATTCCTCTTGGTCCTCTCGTCCATCAATCTTGGGTGTTGCCACTGCCTGCCTGGCAGATGTAGATTTATTGGTAAGGTAAGTGTGCATTGTTTTCCCAGGTATAGCACAGGGTAAGGCCCCGCCTGTAATTGTAGATGGAAAAACAAAAGGGATATTGAGAAACAAAGTTGAAAAAAATGTACAAGTTATGGTGTAGTGCAACCAGAACACTTTCCGAGGAGGCATGTATGCATCATCTCTACTCTAGTATGTTTCCAGCATTGACCTACAACAACAACAGGACAGAGCAGGCCCACAGTGACTGCACGCTTAGCTCATCCTCTGTTTAGTGTACATTTTTTGAAAGAGTTGGACAAAGCACATATCCAGCAACATAGCATTTTATAATTTAGGTGACTAAATCAATACACTGCAGTCATACCACCGCTACACTCGACTCCACTGCTACACAGACATTTAGGTCTGCTGTGGTTGTTGTTGAATTGTTTACCTTTTATGCCACTCATGAAATGTCCTGACTTATTATTCCATCAATCGTTTCCGATACTTGTACTGAGTGACTGTGAAGATTGGCCTGCAGAAGAAGTACAATTTTGTTATTAAACAACAAGAGTAGAAATATTATTGACTTGAGTCACTCTTTTCTGTGTAGAGTAATACTAGTACACTTTGACTTTACTTCATGCACAACAAACAACTAAAACACAAACACCAATCACTCAGAGTCGGTGTCCAGTGCATGGCATTCATTTTCATTACCTGTTCCTTCTCATCTTAAGTTAAGGGGCCGTCTCTCTCGCCATCATCACCATGGTGCTGTTGTACTACTCAGTGTGTAGTGTACAGATTGAGTCCCCTTCCTGTATTCAAAAGCAATGTATCAGGCTGCTGTAGAAGTACACATTTCTTAATAAAAATAGTGGCAAGAAGGGGAAAATTGCCTTGAGTTACCTTTAGTGCGTAGAATGATGATTATTATTAATATAGTACACAATGAAATAACTTCATGCACAACAAAGAACAACAAAATCACTCAGTCTGCATCCAATGCATGGCATCATTCATTACCTGTTCCATCTCATCTTCAGTTAATAGGCAGTCTCTCTCTGTTCAGAAAGGAGGATAGCTATAGGAGTCATTATCATGTTCCACTTCTTTTGGAGGGACTAGGAAGGATTTTATTTTTTCTTCTATTTTGCATCATCCAATCATCATCTGTCTTAAGGCCAATGGATTTAGGGAGATTCAGGAGGATGGAGGAGCAGGATTCGAAGGACTGTACTGTGAAATGCAGACAGCTGAAACTCGTATATTGAAATAAAAAGAGTAGAAGACGGTGGTGAAGGATTTGTTGTGATTCAAAGTTTGTAACCGGAAAGACAGACACACAAATAAAGGAAAAGAAGGGAGGAAGACAGTAAGTGCAAGTCTAATTGTCAGGAAAGTATAGCTCGTCCTCAAACTCTGGGGGATTCAACCAGAAATAGGTAACCATTATGTAACACATTACTTCTGTCACCTGAGCCGCTGTCCTCATCTTCCCCCCTTGATTCATGTATTGTGTAATTCGGTGGTATGAAGTGCTGATTAATTTTTATCATTGTTAACCTCTCCACGTTTTTGGGCGAGAGACTGATCCTTCTCATTGTTACAATGGAACCAGCAGTACTGAAAACACGTTCAGAAGAGACGCTTGCGACAGGGCAAACCAGATAGCTTATCGCCAGCCTGCTGAGCATTGGCCATTGGGCCCTTTTCTAATACCAATACCGCAATGGGTTTTGATCAATGTACACCTCTGTTGGGTCGTCCAGTTAGGCCTGGACCATCCGCTCAATGTTCAGGGGTGCTAAAAAAAATTGTGCTCTTTTCTCTGTGCATCAGCACTGCATTTACCAAAGCCTAAATGTAAATACCATTCCTGTGACGATGCTACTGGGCCTAATGATCCAGTTATTGCTGTTGTTGATAGTGATGGTGAGTGTTCTGAGCCAAACACACTGCCCTCAGCCTCCGAAATTGCACTTGATGCCGGATGTCCTGCTGCAGTACTTGTTGTGGGTTGATTTAGCGGGCTTTTAAGTAGCAGCCATTCATTTTCCAACTTACTCGCTGCCTCAGCTATCCAAGTTTTGTAGCGGGAAACATCCATCTCTGAAAAAGCAATTCATGTCTTCAGTGGCATTTTTGCCCGTGGATCTAGAATTGTGGCAGAAATGTAATGTTCTTGTCACAAAATCTTATTTTGCACCCTTGTATTGTCAGCTAAGCGACGGGCTAAGCTCCCTACCAACTCATAGGCTTCTTTTTTTCCTCTACACCTTTGTATGATTCAGACACCGCCTTCAGCTGATGCTCTAGCATTTTCAATAATGGGATAGCTAGGCCCATAGTACGATCCTCCTTGCTGACTTCACGTGTGAAGACCTCAAAAAGACAAAGCATCTCAGTTAAGCATTTAACTTGGCACCATTGGTCCATCTGAAGGGTGATGCCTTTCACAGTAGCATCCCCTCTTCGCATGACATATTCATTGAGTGGCCTGTACTGCTCAGACAGTCAAGCATGTAATAAGTTGAGTTCCAACGTGTTGCCACCTCCTGGATGAGTGCTTTGACTGGCATCCTATAGTCACGTTGAATGATCCTCAGCTGCTTTCGAGCTTTAAAGTATTGGCTGAAATGAGTACATATTCTTCGGCAGGTGGTCAGTAAGTTGCTGACTATGGCTTCTTTTTCAGAAAGTCTTGAACTATAATGTTAATGCAGAGCGCCAAACACGGAACCTTGAAATACTAACTAAGCTCCATAGCCTTAAGTACATTACTGCCATTATCTGTGGAAACAAAACCAATACTAAGCACTCTTAGGCGCAGCCATTCAAAAACCGTGCTGCGAAACTCTTAAAAAATGTTTACAGCGGAATGAGATTTCTCAATGGCGAACATGGCTACAGTTGCATGCTTTGGAGTAGCTTTAAAAATCTCAGCTGTGTCAACAGCACCTACTTCAGATAGCTTATCTCTAACCCCCACAAAAGAGACCCAGTGTGCACTGATGCACATGTAATCTGTGGCTCGGCAACTGGTCCATATGTCTATTGTTAGGTTGATATTGTGAACAGTACTCTGCTGTAAAGCTTGTCCAACCAATTCCAGCACATCATGATGTAGTGCGGAACAGCAATTCTTTGCGAAATAGGACCAGCTGGGGACCTTCCATTTAGGGTAGATGCTGACACAAATTCAAGGAAACCCACCCCTTCCACAAATGAAAAATGGAGAAGGTCCAGAGCTAACATTTTAGCCAGCTTTACATTGTACAACCGTGCCATTGGGTGGTTGGGTTGGAACTGCCCCTCCAACCTAAGCATGCTCTCACTGGTAGGCTGAATTACTATCCTTTGTGGTGCTGTTGTTTTCATTTACCCACTTAGGCTCAATGACGCACTTTGTTTCATTGCAGTACTCGGTCGCCTTGGTGTCCCAGCCTGACTCTGACTATGGCTCTTACTGCGGTGCCACTGAGATGTTGCTGAGGAGGATGTGGGCAGTACCACTACACTACTGGGGACAGGGCTAGAAATGCCTCCCTCTTCTTCACCTCCCATCGCGATAATATCACCTCCTGATTCTTCATGCCCAACATCAATGGGTTGAGTTTTTTTTACTTTGTGGTAAGTGAAGTAGGTGATCCTCCCACACAATAGTGTGGTGTATTTTGAGATGACTTGTTTGGCCTCTGGTACCATAGTATTGTACCAAGCTTACCCCGTCGAACACCTTGTCGGCAAATTGAGCATATAGCAACGTTCTCCTCCTGAGTGCTAATCGAAAAGAAGTCCCAAACTGGGGAGGAGAACTTTCTGGCGCTGCTGGATGTGCCACTTTCAATACCAGATGAACTGGAGGGTGTGCTTGGAATGTGACTCTGTGCAGCTACACTGTGACTTCTACCTCTACTCACTGAGATGGTTGAGCTGGATGTAGGTCCTTGCCGGGCCTTTGAAATATGGCAGCTGGAGGTCGTGGTGGTGTAACCTGTGTTGGTGGTATTCATGCTACATGCCGCTCAGCAGCCTTTTTGGATAGGGTAATAATGTTGGTCTACATTCTTTTTTGGGGCGAGAATGATGTGTGTGATGACTGGCTCGTAATCATCAACATCAGCCCCCTCTTGTACATCTACCTCCATAACTCTAAGTCTTTCTGGAACCTTCCTTTTCACTAGCCTTGTCTTGCGGCGTGCATCACTCTCAGACTGAGCTGGTGGCTTCCAAGTGGCATCACGATCATCAGAAGCGGGGCTTGAAAAAGAAGATGATGGACTAAGCCTCCTTTTCCTTGCTGGTGGTCTGGAAGAAAATAGATCTTCTGAAATAGTGGTTTGCTCCACTTTGTCTGCAGAAAGCTCGATTTCATGAAATGCCCCTACTTCAGGAGCAACATCTACCATTGTGGGCTGTTCTTGCGGCTGCTGCTGTTGTTGTGGCTGCTGCTGTTCTTGCCACTGCTGCTGTTCTTGCAACTGCTGCTGTTATGGCGGCTGCTGCTGTTCTTGCGGCTGCTGATACACACTTATCTGTTGAGTTTCCGCCTGCGTTGATGTGTACTACTTTGCGATAATGACATTTCAACATCGCTGCTCGTTAGTAGACTGGCTACCTCTACGACACTTAAGGGCTTGGGCCTAGGTTGGTGGGGTTGGACTGCTGGTGCGGAGGTGATGCTCCCAGCTTGGTTCCTGAACAAGACAGCTGCATGCGTCATTTTTTTGGTCCCAAAAAACACATTGGCCAGCACACCAGTCGTGGTTAGTGGCACTTCCTTTTTCTGTTCCTTCTTCTCACCGGCAACTTTCTTGGTACCGGAGGACATGGTACCTTTCTTTGGGGCCATCTTCTTCAGATGTCAGGCAGGACGCAGGTGCACAAGTTGGAGAGATGTCTGTGGTCACACATGGATGTGATGCGCAGCATGACTTCTGTCTGGCAGTACAACGGGTGATGATGATGATGATGATGACACCTCCTCCTCAGTCTTTTTGTGCACCTAAAAGCAAATAAGCCAGGAGAAGAACATCCGTGAAATGTTGCATTTGTTGTTGTGGTTCGACAATTACTACTGTACTAGTACAAACAAACAAACAAACAAATAAAATATATAGTCTAGCCATTTCTGAGACTTTGTCAACAAGGGCTATGGTATACTACTGTGTACACACTACACTCTCGGGAAGGATAGGGAAGAGAATAAGAACAACAACCAAAATACAAATGTAATGGAAGTGGGGTGGACCCTGTTTGGCATTCAATTATTTGAGCATCAAATCATTCAGGGAGCTGCTGCTGGCAAATGGGATGGGTGGATGGATGGATGGAAGCAGTAAGCCAATAGGAAAACCATGCAGGCATATATGGCAAAAGCAGCACACTAATAACTCCCACCACAATAAAGGCCACCAGCCACATGGACACTCACAAATCACAAGCAACAAGCAGGAGCCCTGAGAAATACAATGAACTGACACAAGGCCTATAAAAGCCAGGCAAAGGATGCATGCTAAAGCACACTGCTTTTCTTTTTTTAATGCAATAATATGCATAAACGAAAATACACAGGCCAAAAAAAAGGTCTGCAGGGTGCATCAACATCAACACACCAGACACACACAACAATGGCATTTCTTTAAGACACCCAACAACAGAAATACCCCCCAAAACACATTTCCCAACTCAATCCAATGCCATCCATGCCCTAAATGATGCTATAAATACATTCAAAACACACCAAAGTAACAGTTGCTTCATCATGCACCTACCCATGACTAGCTCTGGGCCTACTGACTACTACTACCCACAACAATTTAAAAAAAGGAATGATAAGTACCAACATTAAATTGTAGTTACAGCAACTGCAATGCCCCTAATCAAACAGACACAACACCAACTTACTTGTAAAATATCAAATTCAAAAGTCCTCAAACCCAATGATAAAGATGCAGCAGACACAGAGAGTGATCCTTTCAGATCAAAATCCAAAGGCAGAATGAACAGGAGATGGACAAAGCACTGGGAGGAGCCTGCTGGACATTAACAGGAAGTTGAAGATTCTGTGGCACTTCCTCCCTCCCCCCCATTTTAAAAAAGGACTCCATGTACAAAAAAGTACAGCCAAATGTCAATCTTTTTTCATCCAAATCATCATTTACAGAAGGTTTTATGCTGCTAGAGATGATATTCTTCTCCAGATTGAAAATTTTACATGTTCGAGTTCTTGAGCTTCACCACACTTCTGCCGGATGTCGATGTTGCGTCCAAAATGACGTGTTCGCGTTCTCACGCTCTCTGTCGCGTTGGATATTGACGTGTTCGTGTCCCCATGTTCTCGCTCGCTGAGGAGAATGACATGTTCGAGATCTTATACTCTTGCGGTGTCTGATGTCGAGATGAATGACATGATCGCGGTCGCGAACTCTTGCGAGATAGTGCGAATGGCTACCAATATCTCGTGGAGCACGCGAGCGGATCAGAAAACACGTCGGCGGAAGCGGGGATCACGCGCGCGTGAACGTATTTTCGATGCGCGAGCATGAAAAAAATCTCCGCTAAGCTGCAGATCACGGAAATTTTGGCATTTTTGCATTGTCAGCAGAACGCGAAAATGCCAAAATATCGCAATTTCCGCGAGCGGACGGAATTCGACGCCTACCCCTAATAATTATTTTGTTGTTTCTCTGGGTTAGTGTCACTTTGAATAGATTCAGAAATAGCAGATGAAATCTTATTTCAAATTCAATTTACATTTTTGTACATCATCCCTGTTTTGTGAATATGCAAATGAGGTATCACAACAGTGCAATAGGCCTAAATTCAGTAATTGTAGCTCAGCACAGTTCAATTCTTTATTTGTTGAGTTAATTACCTTCTTAGAGCCAAGTCTGGGAACATTTTAAATCTTATAGGAGGAGCACAGGAACAATGAACTAAAAGAGAGTAAGTGGCTGCTGGCTATTGCTGTTTGCGCCCATTTAGTGCTATTTCTCAGCACAAAAAGTATCCTCAGGGACATTTTGGAGGTGAGTGTAAATTTAGCACTAAAGTGATGGATTATGAATAATTCAGAGTAATCTTTCAGCAATTATGAGTAATTAAGCTTGAGAAAACTACACCAGTTCTGTCCTCCCCAACTTAGAATCCAAACAGTTCAATTGTTCCTTTTGGCTTTTGGCTTCTGTTAGCAGGTCTTGGTTTCTCCATGTCCTTCGATCCTCTTGTTATTCTTTCCTACTTTTTTCTCATTCTGGCAATTGTTTTTTTTTTAAATCCTGCTCAATCTCAACATTCTGAACTCCTCTAAAAAACTTGAAGTTTTGTCTGAGATTCTGACATTGGAGCAACTACTTCAGGAGCTGTTTCAGGCCCACAACTGACAACAGAGGTCATATCATTGTTCAATGATTCATGACACAATCTCTTTATTTTCATGTATTTTCTTTCTGTAATGGTGTAAAGCGCCTCACAAAAGTATCAATATGCCCTAGTAGATAATTCTAGACAACAACAAAAATTTAAATACTAATTAAATAAAACAATACAATTAAAATACATAAATATTATAAAATACATTTCACAAATGTTTTGTTAAATAAACTGAAAAATGCACTGACAAGTAAATTAACAATTATTTAAAATATCAGAATTGTTTAACATTACATATTCAATAAAGATTCCATAATTAATTTTCATATACATATTTAATTAATATGTAAAATAATTTGTAAAATGCTACCCTGGTCTAGGATATGCACGAATACAAAATTCTGTTAGTATCACCAATTGATAAAGGACCCCACCCATTCGGCTGGCAACCGCCTGGATCTTATCTTTTCGAGTCCGGGTCTAACGCAAGTAGGCGACATCCTGCCTATGAGCTGGACAGATCATTCGCTCATCAAACTTTACATCAACAACACCACTACAAGAAAGCCCAAGACTCACTTGCCACCACAATTCTCTTATCGTAATTGGAAAGCCTTAGAAAAACTTAGTATCTCCGCCAAAGTCTTCGAGGTGGAAGATAGTGTCTCCCCTTCCAATTCGGTGGAATACAACTACAGATCCTTTTAGTGCAAAAATTACATCCATCGCGGACGCGGTCGCCCCTCTAAAACACTGCAAACCTAAAGGTAGAGCACCTGCTCCCTGGTACAACGACTCCCTGAAAATCCTCAAATCAACCTGTAAACAGGCTGAGAGACAGTGGAGACAAGGATACTGTAACAATAAGAAAGCCCTCTGGAAAAAGGCACTCCGTGAATACAAATCCGTTATCATAGAGAGCAAAGCGAATTACTATTGCTCCACCATAGCCAATGCGGCTAACAGTCCTAAAAGCATATTTCAGATTCTGGACAATATTTTACATCCTGACTGTGCCAAAAATCCTATATCTCCTTCTCAGACTCTTTGTGATAGCCTCGCTCAGTTTTTTACTGACAAAATTGAGACTATCATAAATAACTTAGTCTCGCCTCCGCCACACATCCATTCCACCTCTTCCGAAGTCAGCCTTATCATTTCTGACTCTTTGAAGTCAGTCTGTCCTCCCACGAACAGGCTCCGAGCTTTCCCTCTTCTCTCTCAAACTGAATTCGACAAAGTGGCACAAGGCATCACTTCTGGATCTCCCCTAGACCCTTTGCCTCCGAAAATGTGGAAAGCATGTGGACACGAATTATTCTATACTCTCCGGATGATTTGTAACCAATCCCTCAGCTGTGGCTTTGTCCCCACCTCTTGGAAGCAAGCGCTCATCACCCCGCTTCTGAAGAAACCTACGCTCAACCCAGAATGCTTGTCCAACTTCCGCCCCATATCACTTCTGCCATTCCCGGTGAAGGTGCTGGAACGTTGGGTCAGTAACTGCCTCTCGACCCACCTCGAGCAGCACCACATTCTGGACGAATTCCAATTCGGTTTTCGCCCAGCCCATGGCACCGAAACCGCTGTGCTTACCACCATGGAGGAGCTTCGAATGCGTGCAGACAGGGGCCAAGCTGTGGCCTTGATTCTATTAGACCTGTCTGCCGCATTCGATACGGTCAACCACGGGATTCTGCTCGAGCGGCTGAGAGAGGCAGGGATCGACGGCACGGCCCTGATCTGGCTCCACTCTTACCTCAGTGACAGAGCACAGGCGGTATCCCTTCCCCCTTTCCAATCGGCCTTCTCCCCTGTCCCTCACGGTGTTCCTCAGGGCTCCTCCATCAGCCCGATTCTATTTAATGTTTACTTGAAACCTTTGGTCACCCTAATTAAATCATACAACATGACCACAGTAAACTACGCGGACGACACGCAGCTTCTTCTCTCTTGGGAGGGCGAAGATTCCATCCCCTTAGAAGCTTTTCACAACTGTCTAAGAGACACTGCGAGCTGGCTGCACAGAAACTCCCTCCAGTTTAACTCCTCGAAAACCGAGGTTCTGTTTTGCCCGGCGAGCCGAATACCGCGCCCTCTGCCTGCTGAGTTTTGGCCCCCGGAAAACTCTAATAACCCGCCACCGGTCACTAGTGTCCGCAATCTGGGCGTCATGCTTAACCACCAACTAAGCATGGAAACGCAGGTTTCAAGAACAGTCGCCACCTGCTCAGGCCTCTTACGCTCACTGCGCAAAGTCTTGCCTCTATTACCATCTTCTGCCCGAGCACTGATAGTCAGGTGTACTATTCTTAGTCGCCTAGACTATTGTAATGCGCTGCTGTTTGAATCTCCTGCGACACTATTGGACAGACTCCAACGAGTTCAGTCGGCAGCAGCCAAACTGGCCCTTGGCTGGACCAGGAGATCCTCGGCCACTGCAGCACTGGCCGAGCTGCACTGGCTGCCGCTGAAGCAACGCATTGCCTTTAAAGCCCTCTGCCTGGTCTTTAAGGCACTACACGGTGCCGGACCCAGGCCTCTCCAACGTCTGTTCTCGTGGTATACTCCCACCAGAACACTTAGGTCGACAACTGCCTGCCTTGTGAAAGTGCCCAGATGTAAGAAGACCAGGACTGGGGGAAGATCGTTCAGAGTAGCTGCTGCCAAGTTGTGGAACAGTCTGCCTGTCGATATTCGCCAAATCCCCCATCTCCTTCCCTTCAGAAAACGAATTAAAACCTGGCTCTTTCCCCCGTCCCTTTAAATCCCTAACCATTGTTTAACTCCCGTCTAAGAACCTTTAGGAGTAGCCAACAGCGCCAGGATACCTGCCAGGTGACAGTCGCGCTTTATAAATATTTTAAATAAATAAATAAATATCAATAAATCAGCTAGGAAAGTACCACAAGGTTTGGATAGACAAAATGGGCTCTTCGAAGCATTCTACTGACTGTAGTAATTTTGTAATACATGCCTGCTTACAGATTGCCTGCTACTGGTAATACTTTAATTTACAACAGTTATGCCTTCCCCCACTTAGAATCCAGACAGATCATTAGTTTCTGTTTGCCTCTTGTCTTCTTTTAGCAGGTCTTTGTTTCTCCATGTCCTTCGCCCACCTTGTTATTCTTTCTTCCTTTTTTCTCATTTTGGCCAATGTTTCTTTTGATAGTCATGCTCAACCTCAACATTCTGAACTCCTGTAAAAACTTGCATAATTCCATAATTAGTTTTCATAGTCCACTTTGAATTACGACCATTATAAAGAAATCAAAACCCCTGAAGAAGTCCGGTAAGGCAAGCAACGCGTTGACTATCCGTTTTATAGAGAAATCTGAATAAAGAACCCATTTTAAACTGAAGAGTATTCTTCTGAATTTCTTGGGAAAACAACTGGACATTTATGAATTGTCTATGATACCAATATTGCTACGAACTTTAAACATTGTGGTAAATACTTGAAGGGTGCAGGGCCATCTTTGTGCATGTTTCTGTTGAGGAAGTAAGAGGCCTGTCTCACTTCTCTCACCTATGGGACATAGGGGATTGTGTTCCAGGCTACTTGCACCTTCACTAAATTAGCTTTTTACATGTGGGACTTCAGTACCAGTACAGGCATCTTAGCCTTGATTCCTAACTTTTGTTTTTATATGCTGACATTATTCCAGAGCAGTAGTCAGGTGTGTAATCTAGCATATGTCCTTAAATGTTTATGTGCATGTGCACAATTCTGTACCTTGGCTAGTTCCATGGTGTTCGATGTCATTGAGAAGGGGTTTTATGTTTCTGCAGTAACTTTAGGCCTACATTGCTGTGTCTGAATTTGTGGTTTTAAAACAACCTTGTGGGAAGGGTCACCTGACTTCGGCCACATATATATCAATTGGGAACGGTGGAGGGCCATGCAAAAATGTTCGACACTTGGGAGTCCAGTGCCCTAATATGTCCTATGGGCTATCATTTTTTAAATCTTCAGTTAGGATTTTGTGCCGCTCTCATATACATTTTTTGTGCATTTATCTATGGATCTCAGTAAGGTAGTGTCGATCAGAAACAGCGGCTTACCTAGAGGGATGTAAAATGATTGATGTATGTAAAATGATGGACTATAACCACCTTAAGAGCTTGTTCATAGCTTGATCACTCTGCATAATTTGTTTCTGTTTGGGTTACGGGTGGGTATGAATTGTCAGATACTTTGTTTTCCAGGCCCATATTAATGAACATTCTAAGGTATTTAAGGCATTTAGGTTTCCACTGGAATTGGTCGCCCACACTTGCCCCCCTTGTTGTAATTTGGAAAATGGTTAGTTCCTTGCTTTTGTCCCAGTTAACTTTTTTACCTGGGAGCTGAGAGAATTCTGTGATAACAGACATATGGCTTGGAAGGGAGTGACCCAGATTAGTCAGCGTAAGTAGCATATCATCCATGTATAGTAATAATTTTGATGGCACTGCTTGTGTTGAGACTCCTTTTATCACTGTGGATTGGCAGTAGTGGTGACAGGGTGCTCCCTTGTCGCATCTCTCTGTGAATCGGAAAGGGGTCTGGCAGACAACCTCCACAGTATATTTGGGTTGTGGGGACAGTATAAAAGAACTGGGGTGCCATATTTATGACCCAGTTTACATTGCTCTTGCACCATGGAACATGGTGCAAGAGTGGCGCAAACCTAAGTCACATTTTTGAAGCCACACAAAGTCTGCCCACCTAAATATCTTCTAAGTAGTCCATTATTGGAATTCATTTATGTTTGTTTTGTTAGTAAAATTGTCTTTCTATGAGTAAGTTGTAGTGGTTAGCTAATTTTGCTACAGGGACATAATTAGTTTTTTTCATTCCAGGGGCAAACTGACTGGTGCGTAAGACAAGCATGTACCTCTGACGAGGGGAACCCGGAAGAAGAGATCAGTGACTCGGAAGAGGAAGACCTGCGCATCGGAGCAGGAACACATCGGACAGGTCCAATCATGGAACCAAGGACAGGACCCGAGCAGGTAAGTCGAGAACAAAAAGGGAGTGTCAGAAAGGCTAGGCAGATCCGTAACTGAATGCAAATCGCGTTCTTGTCACGGACTACCCATTTTATCTGCACTTTACTCCTCCTCACTCGCTGTCTGCAGTAGGAGTGGGGCACGGCTGACATCCTGTCTCCCCACCTATGGAACCCGTACAGACCTTCTGAGCCCCCCGCCCACCCTGTTCACCTTGCCCATCCCTGCCAGCTCATTGACCCACCTCTATCAGTGACCTGCTGCCCAGATGAGGCCCCCCTCAAAGCGCTATCTCCACCAGCTTAGACTCGCAGTACACAGATCAGTGTTCCCAGTGCTGCAGTTTTGCAGCAGGTACCTCTGCTTTCTACAATTCCTGCCTCACCCCTCCCCTCTTATCTTCACTTCCATATATATATATATGCCCCCCTGATATCTGCACTCTAGATACTAGTACCCGCTCTCCCTTTGACTCAGGCTACTGCCCTTGAGCGCCCTCTCTCTGCATGCCTAGGGAAACATCCTTTAACCCACCCCTTCCTTCTCCCATCTGTCCGCCCCCTCCACCCTATTCTGACATCTGTTGATCTCACCTACTCCTTCCCCTCCTCCGTATCTCCACTCAGACCTAACCCCACCCCTACCCATGCTGTACCATTTTCACTCGTAATTTTTGACACCATCTCCCCAACTACTGTACCATATTTTATCATAGCTTAAGGAACAGCCTCCATCACACTTGATTGCTGAACATTATCTTGGTAACACCACACTAGGGCTGGGATCCCGTCCACTACACCTGTTCCAGATATGTGTCTCCCATCCACTGCGCGCCTTTTCCTAGAATGTTAATGGTCTCAAACACAAAATTAAAAGAAAAAAAGTGCTCTCTTACCTACAATTGAAAAGGGTAGATGTGGCCCTGTTACAAGATACACATTTAGATGCCCTGTAATCTGACAAACTACGTAGAGACTGGGTATGTAGAGTGATACAAGGCAGTATAGCAGCAAAGACAACCCCCAACGGCGGACCTCCCAACAAATGCAGAGTTGCACCCCTTCTCCATGAATCTCTGCCCTTAACAAAGACATGGTCCAACCCCAACCCTGGTAGCAGATATTTTCCAAACTTCACTGTGGAGACACCTCCTTATGCATGGAGTCTTTCCCCTCACCCACTGGGGCAAAATAATGTTCTTCTTCCATTTGAACCAATTATTAATGGAGATAGGAGCCTCGTGATATATTGTGGATGGGGATTGGAACCTTGCATGAGACCCAGTCCTGGACAGAATGGGATCTTTAGACAGAGGCAATGATCCGCATAGGTCTCTGATGAGCTACAAGATCTCAGAAAATGGCCTGGCACCTTAGTGACCCAACAGACACAGAGAATGCTTTCACTTCACCGGTCCATGGCATGCTCTCCAGACTGGACTATTTTCTAATTTCCCAGAGAACAGTTGCGCTCGTCCGGGAGTCTTGAATACTAGAGGCGGCACTATCCGATCACTCCCCAGTTACACTGCCCCTGGAGGTGGGGCTGGCCTTCCCGAAACACAAACCATGGCGTATGAATATACAGATACAACGCACATCTCAGGGAAAATCTCAAAAATAATAACTCAGTAGCCTCTCACAGAGTACTTTGGGCTGCTGCGAAAAGCCACCATTAAAGGTCAACCTTTGAGAGACATCGCAGTGGCCAACAAACAGAAGGAACTGGAGAGGGATATCTCCTCTTATCTCGCATCTACTCCACCCACCCCACCTTGCATCACCACAGACTCCTAGAACACGCCCGGATGGCCATTATCTGCCTTTTCACCTCTAATGCTGAGTACGCCCTGCAATGACTGAAGGGGCGACATTACAAACAGGGGGAAAAGGCTGGGCGACTACTGGCAGCTCAGCTATGACAACTGGAGGCCCCCATGGCCATCCACCTATAAACTCGGTGGGTGGTGAGGTTCTTACCCGCTTGCAAGACATTGTGATTTAATTTGCCTTATTTTACAAGACACTTTACACACCATGGGATCTGGCCAACGTGAACCGAGTGATCACCTTCTTGAGAGTGATAGACCTCCCCCGTCTCTCAGACAATGGTAGAGAGCTCCTAGAGGGCAACATCAGTTAAGTGGCAATAGCGCTCGCTATACCAAACTCCCCTATCATAAAGCTCCGGGGGAGGATGGCTTCACTGCAGAATTTGTGGTCTGGAGAGGAGACGGTTGACACCTTGCATGCTGCTTTCCAAGAGGTGGAACAGGTGTACGCCTAGGGATCCCTATCCAATAAGGGGGTGATTGCTGTCTTACCCAAACCTTGGAGAGACCCTCTACTATGTGGCTGTTATAGACATATTTCCCTACTAAACTGTGATATTAAAATCCTGGCCAGTGTTTTGTCAGGATGTTTAAGCAAGGTTCTCTACTCCCTGATCCACCACACGCTGGTAGGCTTTGTACCAGGGTGTGGCTCCTCAAGAAATCATATCTGTGCCTTAGCATGTACCGTTAGGACAGCCAAAGACCTCCCGATGGATGTGTTGACTCTCTCCCTTGATGCAGACAAAGCGTTCTACTGCATTGAAAGGTCCTACCTATTTGCTACAATGGAACACTTTGGCTTGGGAGACAAATTCAGAGCCAAGGTGTGGTTGCTGTCTGATTGCCCTACTGCCCGGGTTAACTGTGGGGGATTCCTGTTGGACCTCTTACCAATTTGGAGAGGCACACAGCAGGGGTGCCCCCACTCCAAGATATATCTCTATGCTGATGATGTCCTACTTACTCTGACTGATCTTCAATGATCGCTCCGTGGCTTGCTGAGCATCACTGACAACTTTTTGATCCTCTCTGGCTATAGAGTAAACTGGGACAAGAGTGAAGCCCTCACAATTTCGGTTGGCACCTCCAAAGCGGTGACGCACAGCTACCCCTTCCTCTGGCCGCCCTCCCGCCTTACAATTCTACTGATGAGCAGGGGCACGGAGGGGATGGTTTAGGACAATATGGACCCATTAATAGCTCTGAAAAAATTAGGTTTGAGAAGGTCTCTAACCTAGGGTTTTCCATGTGGGGTAGAGTGCAGGCATTACAGATGGCAACATTGCTGCACTTGACATACTCGCCTCATTGATTCCCAAATCAGGTCTTTTGTATGGTGATCTTCAAAACCCAGACTAGCCATAACCAAACTGATGGCGTGCGTTTCATGCGTTGGTCTGGGCCTCCCACTGGTTGAACATTGTATATTGTACCATTAAGGAGGATGGGTAGAAGCCAGTGCTATGGCAGATTCCAGTGCATGCTATACTTTGATGGGCGAGGAATATCTGGATAAAATTCCTGATCACAAATTATTTAAGCCCAATATCAAACTTGCAGTATATGAGAAGAAGCCCATAGAGTTGTTGGGTTATTGTTGGACCTGGCCCTTTTGGCAGGTTCATCCCGAAACTTTTTGCTTTTTCCTAGCCTGTTTCTGGACCCTGGTGTTGGTGATTTTAGGACTCTGCGCACTTTTTCACTGTGGTACAGTGTAAAGTGCTTGAGCTCTCTGTGTATGTGTGGTGAGTGACCTGCCCTCTCATAGGAATGAATGGGGAATATGTATGCCCATAGTAGTTCCTGATGTGTGGGGAGTACAGGGTCTAGTTTGATATGTGCAAACTCATGAGATTGAATGCTGCGTAATGGTGTATGCGGCATGGTTGTGTCTAGTCTAGAAGTGCCACTTTGAGAAGTTGGCATATTTGTGTAATCTGTGGCTGGCGTGTGATTGGCTGGTGAGCCTGGCCCAGAGTGCCTGGGCCTGCTTGTGGATTGACTGTCTGGTTTGAGGATGACAGGGGCTGCAGAGCCCCAGGAGGTTGTCAGAGTCAGCCCGTGGATGAAAGGCAGCATCTGCTGCCAAGGAAGTGGGTGGGGATAGCACCTGAGAGTGAATGAGGCTGTGCCTGCCTGCCACAATGCTGGCTCCACCTCCCCGCTGGGCGACTGTCACCTCTGTCCCTGATACTGAAAGGACTTCCCTATAACCAGTTCTAGCTGGTTCTCACACTGCCTGCACAAAGACTTCAAAGACTTTTCTGTGTATAAGAAGGGGCTGTGTCCCCTTCCAAAATGTTCTTGTTTTGGACTTGAATCTGCCAGGGGCGTGCTGCTGCTTGGGCCCAGGGGAATCCCTGGGCTCTGCCCAGCCCCTGGACCCCTGAAGGACTTTGTGGAAGACTTCTGGGACACTAGCGCCTGAGGAGCGCTTTACTTGTACTTTTGCTTTTAATGGTGACCTTTGGCTGCCTGTAGCGCTGGGAGCGCTTTATTTCCCCCTTTTAGCGCTTAGGAGCGCTTTGTTTTACTTCTAGCGCTGAGAGTGCTTCGTTTGTCAAGCCGGTGCCCACCCGGCATTTGCCCAGGATTGAGGAGCCAATCGAATGCCCACCTAGATTTATTGTTGATTCTTGGTTAAAGAAGCCGGTGCCGACCCGGCATTTGCTTCCCATTCACCGCCGCTGCCCGGGGCTTCAAATGGCCGAGAAACCGAAGGAGCAGAGCCCTGATTGGCCGGAAGCGACGAGCCCCCTCAGCAACGCCGCGCTGGGATCGGTTCCTGGGGCGTCGCGTCATCGGGAAAGCTGCGCTGTGAGTGGCCTCAGTCCCGGTGTCACTGGGGGTCGCCTGCGGAGCTGAGCATCGATTGGAGGATCGCCCGTGCTCCCCGTGAAGAGAAGCCACTTCCCGCTTTTCCGGTCTCCCGAATGCCGAGGGAGACCGGAGATAACTTGCAGGGCCCGTGATCGGGGCCAACGCTGAAGAGAAGAAGAGGCGGAGAGTGGTGATGGCCGACCGGGGCTCCCGTGATCTGGAGGGAGCCCCGGGAAGAGAGGAAGAAGCGTGGCCTGCTGCTGGGGCTCCCGTGTGCTGAGGGAGCCCCGGGGAGAGAGAGAAGACCGGAGCACCTTCGGGGGAGATGGGCCCGAGTGATCGGCGTGACCCGGTGAGTGCCTGAGAAGGGAGAGGGGCGTCGGGGCACATTGCCGGTGCCCGCCCCTCCCCTCGAGTGTGAGGCTCGTGTGGGCTCTTGGTTCGAAGAGCCGATCCCGGCCCAGCGAGGCCGCAATTACTTAATGTTAAGAGCCCAGCGAGGCTCGTGGCTGCAACCGCTTGGTGTTGAGAGCCCAGCGAGGCTCGTGGCCGCATGTACTGTATTTAGAGCCCAGTGAGGCTCTTGGGGGCCTTTGATATTTAAAGCCCTGAGAGGCTCCCTGCCCCATGATGTTTAGAGCCCCGTGAGGCTCTTGGGGGGCACCAGTGTTTTTAGAGCCTGAGTGGCTCCAACGTTTGATCATGTGTTTTGTATCAGAGCCTGTGTGGCTCCAGCGTGGACACGAGTGTTTGTAGAGCCTGTGTGGCTCCAGCAGTGGGTGCAGTTTGCGCCTAAGGGTCAGTGAGGGCCCAGGCGCAGTTTTGATGATTCCCAGCTGCCCAGCAATTAGTGGGCAGCTGCACCGTTTAGGTCTTGGGATGTTCCCAGGTGCCCAGCAAGTAGTGGGCACCTGCACCGTTTAGGCCCCTGACATTGAGACACAGGGCGTCCTAGCCCCAACAAGGCCAGTTGGCCTAGGGACTGCCACAGGTGGTGGCTTATGTAGGTTTTGCGCAATTGTATGGTTATTGCACCTCTGAATGTGCTTTCTTGCATCATGCGTTATTCCTGCACCTCTGAATGTTTTTAGACATCATGTGATTTTTGCGCTATTGTATTGTTCTGGTACCTCTGAATGTATTTTTATTGCATCATGTGCTTTGTTCTTAACACCGCTGAATGTGTAGGTTTATGCATCATGTGTTTCCCTTTACTACTCCTCTGAATGTATATTTATGCATCATGGGTAATGTTTTCCTTCCTAGACCCCTAAATGCTGTGTGATACTTAGGTGGTTGTCCGTACACCTCTGAATGTTTTTAGGCATCATGTGTTTTCCTTTACTACTCCTCTGAATGTGTTTCGTGCATCATGGGTAAGTTGTTCTTGTTTATCCCCCTAAATGTATTTTATTCTTAGGTGGTTGTTCTTTCTAATACAGGTGGTCCTAGTGAGGTCCTGGTTCCCTGCGTGACATTCTCCTAAGGTGTTTAGGGTTGCGTAGGTGGTACTTACCTGTTCCCAGTAGTTACTGGACGTGATTTATGACTGTTATTTTGTTTTATATCTTATTTTCTATGATCTACAAAGTACTATTTCTAAATGTGTTGATTCTGACAGTGGCCCATGTGGCCCTGTCTTGTAAATAATCCCTTATGAATATTGCCCGTGCCAGTTGGCACAATGTACATGTGTGATTTTTATCTGATGTGTTTTGACAATACAAAAGTTATTTTCATATAACCTTGTGTGGAGTTCCTTTTGTGGTGTGCCTAGGATGTTGTTGCTGTTGTGTGCTGGCGCAAATGCTTTACACATTGCCTCCGAGTTTAGCCTTACTGCTCGTGCCAAGCTACCAAGGGGGTGAGCAGGGGTTATCTTGGCGTGTGACTTCCTTGCCCTGACTAGAATGGTGGTTTCTGCCTGGCTTTGGCGTCAGCCTTAGCCTACCTGAAATAGCCAGTTCTAACATTGGTGGCAGCGGTGGGATTAGGACTTGTGTTTGCGCAGTGCCACAGCGACAGCTGGCTACATTACAAAACTCTGCATTTTTTAGATAGTCACATGTTTGTGATTATTGTTTGTGATTTTGTTTTTCCTCAAGAGTGTCATTTTCAGATGGTGTTCCTGCGCTTTATGTTTAGTGGCAGATGAGAGAAAGTGACAAGGCGGGACGCCAGTAGAGGGGGAGGTTCCCATAGATTAGGAATCCCTTGCTGGGTCCAGTGGCCAAACCTGTTCCTGTCCCTGTGTGGGTAGATGGAGAGAGGGAGTGTGGAGGAGAAATGGCTTGCTCGGGAGGGTGGTTATCCCCTGAGTGTAGTGTGTGTCTGGATTCCCCAGTATGGTAGGATCCAGTGGTGGCAGCTTAAATGTGTCCAGTGCGTGAAGTCCCATTCCCAGTTCCCAGAGTATGGTGCCTGGTGCTCAGTAAGAGGGGTACAGGTTGAGAGTCAGGGGCAGTGAGGAACTGTCTCACCAGTCTGGAGGGGGAGTGTGTGGATGAGTGCTGTGTTAAACTGGAGGGGTTGGTGTGAGTTTTTTTTAAAGGAGCATGCACGTGAGGTGTACCTCTGGTTGTGTGCAGGAGGTCCTGCAGAGGCACTGGATAAGAAGGTGGATTTCTGGCGGTGTGCTAGATGTCTTGCAGAGACATTAGGGAGTGATTCTAAAAGTAGTGGCTTGTGTATCTGATGATCCTGTGTAGGTGAAGAGGTTCATGTGTAGCCCAGCTAGGTCCCATTAGGATGGTAGGGGTGTAGGGGCTCACGTCCTGTCTCAGTGGAGGCGGAGTGAGTGTGGGACGGTGTGTCCCACGTTGGACCGAAACCCTGTCTCTGGGCCTGGAGGGTTCCCCCGGGAGGGCCAGGTCAGGGGCCTAGGCTGTACATACAGGTCATTTGAGAAGGATCTTCCTGTGTCTAGAGGACGGGGAGTGTCTGTAAATGTTAGAACTGGCTATTTCTGGTAGGCTAGGGCTGACGCCAAAGCCAGGCAGAAACCACCATTCTAGTCAGGGCAAGGAAGTCACACTCCAAGATAACCCCTGCTCACCCCCTTGGTAGCTTGCCACGAGCAGTAAGGCTAAACTCGGAGGCAATGTGTAAAGCATTTGCGCCAGCACACAACAGCAACAACATCCTAGGCACACCACAAAAGGAACTCCACACAAGGTTATATGAAAATAACTTTTGTATTGTCAAAACACATCAGATAAAAATCACACATGTAAATTGTGCCAACTGGCACGGGCAATATTCATAAGGGATTATTTACAAGACAGGGCCACATGGGCCACTGTCAGAATCAACACATTTAGAAATAGTACTTTGTAGATCATAGAAAATAAGATATAAAACAAAATAACAGTTCTAAATCACATCCAGTAACTACTGGGAACAGGTAAGTACCACCTACGCAACCCTAAACACCTTAGGAGAATGTCACGCAGGGAACCAGGACCTCACTAGGACCACCTGTATTAGAAAGAACAACCACCTAAGAATAAAATACATTTAGGAGGATAAACAAGAACACCTTACCCATGATGCATGAAACACATTCAGAGGAGTAGTAAAGGAAAACACATGATGCTTAAAAACATTCAGAGATGTACGGACAACCACCTAAGTATCACACAGCATTTAGGGGTCTAGGAAGGAACACATTACCCATGAAGCATAAATATACATTCAGAGGAGTAGCAAAGGGAAACACATGATGCATAAACCTACACATTCAGCGGTATTAAGAACAAAGCACATGATGCAATAAAAATACATTCAGAGGTACCAGAACAATACAATAGTGCAAAAATCACATGATGTCTAAAAACATTCAGAGGTGCAGGAATAACACATGATGCAAGAAAGCACATTCAGAGGTGCAATAACCATACAATTGCGCAAATCTTACATAATCCACCACCTGTGGCAGTCCCTAGGCCAACTGGCCTTGTTGGGGCTAGGACGCCCTGTGTCTCAATGTCAGGGGCCTAAACGGTGCAGGTGCCCACTACTTGCTGGGCACCTGGGAACATCCCAAGACCTAAACGGTGCAGCTGCCCACTAATTGCTGGGCAGCTGGGAATCATCAAAACTGCGCCAGGGCCCTCACTGACCCTTAGGCGCAAACTGCACCCACTGCTGGAGCCACACAGGCTCTACAAACACTCGTGTCCACGTTGGAGCCACACAGGCTCTGATACAAAACACATGATCAAACGTTGGAGCCACTCAGGCTCTAAAAACACTGGTGTCTCCCAAGAGCCTCACGGGGCTCTAAACATCATGGGGCAGGGAGCCTCTCAGGGCTTTAAATATCAAATGCCACCAAGAGCCTCACTGGGCTCTAAATACAGTACATGCGGCCACGAGCCTCGCTGGGCTCTCAACACCAAGCGATTGCAGCCACGAGCCTCGCTGGGCTCTTAACATTAAGTAATTGCGGCCTCGCTGGGCCGGGATCGGCTCTTCGAACCAAGAGCCCACACGAGCCTCACACTCGAGGGGAGGGGCGGGCACCGGCAATGTGCCCCGACGCCCCTCTCCCTTCTCAGGCACTCACCGGGTCACGCCGATCACTCGGGCCCATCTCCCCCGAAGGCGCTCCGGTCTTCTCTCTCTCCCCGGGGCTCCCTCAGCACACGGGAGCCCCAGCAGCAGGCCACGCTTCCTCCTCTCTTCCCGGGGCTCCCTCCAGATCACGGGAGCCCCGGGCGGCCATCACCACTCTCCGCCTCTTCTTCTCTTCAACGGTGCCCCGATCAAGGGCCCTGCAGGTTATCTCCGGTCTCCCTCGGCATTCGGGAGACCGGAAAAGCGGGAAGTGGCTTCTCTTCACGGGGAGCACGGGCGATCCTCCAATCGATGCCCAGCTCCGCAGGCGAGCCCCCAGTGACACCGGGACTGCAGCCACTCACAGCGCGGCTTTCCTGATGACGCGTCGGCCCGGGAACCAATCCCAGCGCGGCGTTGCTGAGGGGGCTCGTCGCTTCCGGACAATCTGGGCTCTGCTCCTTCGGTTTCTCGGCCATTTGAAGCCCCGGGCAGCGGCGGTGAATGGGAAGCAAATGCCGGGTGGGCACCAGCTTCTTTAACCAAGAATCGATGTTAAATCGAGGTGGGCACTCGATAGGCTCCTCAATCCTGGGCAAATGCCGGGTGGGCACCGGCTTGACAAACGAAGCGCTGTCAGCGCTAGAAGTAAAACAAAGCGCTCCTAAGCGCTAAAAGGGGAAAATAAAGCGCTCCCAGCGCTACAGGCAGCCAAAGGTCACCATTAAAAGCAAAAGTACAAGTAAAGCGCTCCTCAGGCGCTAGTGTCTCAGAAGTCTTCCACAAAGTCCTTCAGGGGTCCAGGGGCTGGGCAGAGCCCAGGGATTCCCCTGGGCCCAAGCAGCAGCACGCCCCTGGCAGATTCAAGTCCAAAACAAGAACATTTTGGAAGGGGACACAGCCCTTTCTTATACACAGAAAAGTCTTTGAAGTCTTTGTGCAGGCAGTGTGAGAACCAGCTAGAACTGGTTATAGGGAAGTCCTTTCAGTATCAGGGACAGAGGTGACAGTCGCCCAGCGGGGAGGTGGAGCCAGCATTGTGGCAGGCAGGCACAGCCTCATTCACTCTCAGGTGCTATCTCCACCTACTTCCTTGGCAGCAGATGCTGCCTTTCATCCACGGGCTGACTCAGACAACCTCCTGGGGCTCTGCAGCACCTGTCACCCTCAAACCAGACAGTCAATCCACAAGCAGGCCCAGGCACTCTGGGCCAGGCTCACCAGCCAATCGCACGCCAGCCACAGATTACACAAATATTCCAACTTCTCAAAGTGGCACTTCTAGACTAGACACAACCATGCCGCATACACCATTAGGCAGCATTCAATCTCACGAGTTCGCACATATCAAACTCAACCCTGTACTCCCCACACATCAGGAACTACCATGGGCATGCATATTCCCCATTCATTCCTATGGGAGGGCAGGTCACTCACCACATATACACAGAGAGCTCAAGCACTTTACACTGTACCACAGTGAAAAAGTGCGCAGAGGCCTAAAATCACCAACACCAGGTTCCAGAAACAGGCTAGGAAAAAGCAAAAAGTTTCGGGGTGAACCTGCCAAAAGGGCCAGGTCCAACAGTTATCTTGAGGGCATGTTGGATTTCCAAGGCAGAGAGGCATTTTCCAAAGTCAACATTGCCAAGGATGGGTTGTGTCTGTTTAGGTGACCTCAACACAGGGATTTATTGACAAAGCTGGATCCCAACCAGCCTGAATAAGTTCAAGGGGCATGGTCAGATTTGAGCACAGTGTGCAAAATTTTCAAACGTGTTCAGGAGCAAATTGAGTTTGCTCAAGGTCTTTGCTCACAAGATTTTAGTCAACAAAGGTGTGTGTCTGAAAGAGCATAAAGCTTGCACTGTGACTTTGGTAATGAGGGAGCCTTTGAAGAAGGAATTGCAAAAGTTGTGTGATGCTGACATCATCGAGGAAATTGAGGCCTTGGAATGGTTGGCCCCGGTGGTGTTTAGCAAACAAATCCAATGGGGACTTGAGGATGTTTGTTGATCTGCGCAACATAAATAAGGCAATCTGGGTAGAAAGACATCCTCTGCCCAATATTGGGGGAAATATTGACAATACTCAAGGGTGCAAGTGTATTCTCTACCCTGGATTCGACATCTGCCTATCACTAGATAGCATTGCACCTGCATTCAAAACATCTAACATCATTTGTCATCCCTGAAGGGTCATACACGTTCAAGCAATGGGAAAGAGAAGGTGCTCCAGAAATCATTGTAACGGACAATGGTGCACAATTTGTTTCTCAGACAATGTGTGAATTTGTGCAGTTACATGGTGTGGAGCAGATCAGGTCATCTGTAAATTATCTTCAAATCAATGGCCTGCTGGAAAGGTGGAGTGGGATGCTTAAGGAGGGAATTCAGTTGGCCGTAGGTCGTGGGGAACAGTGGAGCGTTGCTGTTCGTCTGGTGTGGGCATATCGCACTACTCCCAACAGCGTCATAGGTAAGATACTCTTTGAAGTCATGAGGGGAAGAAAGTCAAGAGTGTTGTTGGCAAAGGGTGTGCAAAGAAGGAGTGATGAGTTACCTGCTAATTCCAAGAAGGATTGGTATCTAAAACAAGGGAACCCGCAAAGGTGGCGAAGGACCCCGGGTAGTACTAGTTTTTTAGTTAACCAAAGGTCCTTGGCTTCAAATTACTTTAAGGAAAAGATAATCACAGGCTTAAATAAGGACTGTGTGTTTTTTTCTTCAGTGTCCAGCCGGACATAGAAGTATTTATTTAGAAAATTCGAGGAATTTATACATTTTATAAAGTGAAATAAGTCACGCATTAATAACTGGGCACAAGCCTGTACCAAGTCAGGAAAGGACAATACATAGGAGAAGGAACAGTGAGAGGAAGAAAATAACAGGCAAACAAGTTGGAGAAAAAGGCGGCTTACAATACAATAAAATCTTAAGTAAGCTCTGACCCACAGTAACTGCGACACAAATCACAAATTGCAAACGGAGCAGTACTGTACAAACAGTCGACGAACGTTTCGATCCCTATCTCCAAGGTTATGTTGGGATCATCTTCAGGACTACAATAAAAGAGCTTTGCCTGGTTGAATGCAATTACATGAGCTGTGGCACTCGGGAGTAGTGCGACGAACGTTTCGATCCCTATCTCCAAGGTTATGTTGGGATCATCTTCAGGACTACAATAAAAGAGCTTTGCCTGGTTTAATGCAATTACATGAACCTGTGGGGTTAAACAGGAGGGGAGCAAAAAAGAAAAGGAATATCTTACAGATTATTTACATTAGTAAAAGCTAGTCAGTTGCAGTTCTATACATAGGGATGCAACAAGTGCACATGCAAATTGTGCAGCGAGCCTTCGATATTATTTTCAAAGGGCACGGGTGGTGATGTGCTCATATTTGGAGGAGGTGTGAGATCATGCAGCCACACGAACATTAACACGCAATTGAAAATTGGAGAGCCTGGTCTTTATATTGTGCCAAGTGAGAGTGATAATTGTAACAGTGACAAGGGCAGTGAAGATGGCGCAAGTTGTGACCAATTGATGGCGTGTGCCGGATGAACAGACCGGTGAGCAGCAAATAATGTGGCCGATTGTGAGAGCGGCAGATAGGGGCTGCAAACTAACCGTGGCACTCGGGAGTAGTGCGTTCACGTCTTGGGTAGTGGTGCAGCAATGACACTTCTGTAGTGAAAACGGAGAGTTAACACATTAGTGATTTGAAAACCGCCGGGTGAGTGGTGGGCGGTTGTACCGTAGTGATGAATTACCTAGGAGGCCTTGCTTTAGAGCGTAGGCATCGCCCCGGTTATGGCTGGAGCCGCAGGCATGTTTCCTGGGGTTTTGGAGGACCTGCGAAGAATTGTACCAATTTCGTTAACCGTGAAATGCGGCGAAAAATCGTGTGGAGCACCACGTTTTCAAAACAAGATTTACCTTAATTAATAATTACTGGGGGTTTAGGCAGCACGTTAGATGGCGTGAGCCTCTTCAAGACAAACCTGAAATAATGGAGAGAACATATGGGCCATAAGTCAGGTGGACTATTTGGACCTGAGCAGCAACCGAGTATGCGGGGTGAACTAGGGTAAAGCTTACCGCTATTGTGAGCGTGTTTGGACGAAAAGATGGGTCCCGTCTGGTCAGCATGATGGCTGGATGAGTGAAGCCGGTGGGGGAAAAGACCATAATAGTCTCCTCGCCCGCAGTGAAAGAAAGTGAGGAAGGACTAATTGTTTATCATATACGCCGCTGGAGCATGCACGCCATCTTGGAGTGGTGTCATAGGGGGTGAATAGTGCCTAAAAACGGGAGTGGAAGGTTGGCTCTTTACTGTTAGCAAGGAAACATTTGAATGTTGACGATTCCGTAAATTCAGAACACATTTAAAACACATTAACCTGTAACAGTGAAATAAACGTTTTGTGCGTTAGGCTCAGCTGCACTGAAATGTTTACATTTTGCTCACGCAAGAAGGGAAGTTCAGGGACACACAATGAGGAAAAATTGGAGGAAAATGTGAGGAAAATTTTATATTAAACTGGTCCAATCCTCAGTTCTGTTTAGACCTTCCTGAATGGAATTGAATTGTATAATGGACTTCAATTCTTCTTTATTTAGCAGCTGTCCCATATTACCGCCTCTGGGCGGAAGCTTCAGCACTTTTAGAACAGTCCATTTGATGTCGTTTTCTGAGTGTTTCAGTGCTGTGAAGTGCTCAACCAAAGGTGCATTGGGGGTCCCACATCGGATCCGGCTTCGGTGTTGTCCAATGCGGATCTTGACTTTCTGGCTGGTTTGCCCTATATACACCTTTTGGCAAGGGCATTGGATTAGATAAATGACGTTGGAAGTATTACAGTTCGAGAAGGAACGACATTGTACAGTAACATTATTAAAAGTGAAACTTTTTCCTTCCATAGTACAGTCACAATTATTACAACAGCCGCATTTAGCATGTCCGACAATGGGGGACAGACCCCATACAGTTTCAAGAGTAGTAGCAGGTAATGCACTGGCTAGAGCTGCCCTAACCAGGTGGTCTCTGAGGTTTTTATTCTTCTTAAAGGCAAAAACTGGTTTTTCAATGGTGATGACACCTGATATAAGAACTTCCCTTCTTGCGTGAGCAAAATGTAAACATTTCAGTGCAGCTGAGCCTAACGCACAAAACGTTTATTTCACTGTTACAGAATAATGTGTTTTAAATGTGTTCTGAATTTACGGAATCATCAATATTCAAATGTTTCCTTGCTAACAGTAAAGAGCCAACCTTCCACTCTCGTTTTTAGGCACTATTCACCCCCTATGCCACCACTCCAAGATGGCGTGCATGCTCCAGCGGCGTATATGATAAACAATTAGTCTTTCCTCACTTTCGTTCACTGCGGGCGAGGAGACTATTATGGTCTTTTCCCCCACCGTCTTCACTCATCCAGCCATCACGCTGACCAGACGGGACCCATCTTTTCGTCCAAACACGCTCACAATAGCGGTAAGTTTTACCCTAGTTCACCCCGCATACTCGGTTGCTGCTCAGGTCCAAATAGTCCACCTGACTTATGGCCCATATGTTCTCTCCATTATTTCAGGTTCGTCTTGAAGAGGCTCACGCCATCTAACGTGCTGCCTAAACCCCTAGTAATTATTAATTAAGGTAAATCTTGTTTTGAAAACGTGGTGCTCCACACGATTTTTCGCCACATTTCACGGTTAATGAAATTGGTACAATTCTTCGCAGGTCCTCTAAAACCCCAGGAAACATGCCTGCGGCTCCAGCCGTAACCGGGGCGATGCCTACGCTCTAAAGCAAGGCCTCCTAGGTGATTCATCACTACGGTACAACCGCCCACCACTCACCCGGCGGTTTTCAAATCACTAATGTGTTAACTCTCTGTTTTCACTACAAAGTGTCATTGCTGCACCACTACCCAAGACGTGAACGCACTACTCCCGAGTGCCACGGTTAGTTTGCAGCCCCTATCTGCCGCCCTCACAATCGGCCACATTATTTGCTGCTCACCAGTCTGTTCACCCGGCACACGCCATCAATTGGTCACAACTTGCACCATCTTCACTGCCCTTGCCACTGTTACAATTATCACTCTCACTTGGCACAATATAAAGACCAGGCTCTCCAATTTTCAATTGCGTGTTAATGTTCGTGTGGCTGCATGATCTCACACCTCCTCCAAATATGAGCACATCGCCACCCGTGCCCTTTGAAAATAATATCGAAGGCTCGCTGCACAATTTGCATGTGCACTTGTTGCATCCCTATGTATAGAACTGCAACTGACTAGCTTTTACTAATGTAAATAATCTATAAGATATTCCTTTTCTTTTTTGCTCCCCTCCTGTTTAACCCCACAGGCTCATGTAATTGCATTCAACCAGGCAAAGCTCTTTTATTGTAGTCCTGAAGATGATCCCAACATAACCTTGGAGATAGGGATCGAAACGTTCGTCGCACTACTCCCGAGTGCCACGGCTCATGTAATTGCATTCAACCAGGCAAAGCTCTTTTATTGTAGTCCTGAAGATGATCCCAACATAACCTTGGAGATAGGGATCGAAACGTTCGTCGACTGTTTGTACAGTACTGCTCCGTTTGCAATTTGTGATTTGTGTCGCAGTTACTGTGGGTCAGAGCTTACTTAAGATTTTATTGTATTGTAAGCCGCCTTTTTCTCCAACTTGTTTGCCTGTTATGTTCTCCTTCTCACTGTTCCTTCTCCTATGTATTGTCCTTTCCTGACTTGGTACAGGCTTGTGCCCAGTTATTAATGCGTGACTTGTTTCACTTTATAAAATGTATAAATTCCTCGAATTTTCTAAATAAATACTTCTATGTCCGGCTGGACACTGAAGAAAAAAACACACAGTCCTTATTTAAGCCTGTGATTATCTTTTCCTTAAAGTAATTTGAAGCCAAGGACCTTTTGTTAACTTTGTTAACTAAAAAATTAATTCCAAGAAGGATGTCATGGGATGGCTCGTTGTTTGTGACTAGGTACAAGTAAGAAAAGGGTGCAAGAAATGCAAGGGTTTGTCAAAGTTTTCCAAACCTCTTCAAATCAAGAAAGTGAATCTTTACACTGTACTATTGAGTGATGGTAATTGGTGGAACATCAAGAAGGTGGTGAAGGTGCCTAATTGTGTGATGGGTGACAAGGTGTCTGAGAGGAGTTTGGAGATTGAAAGCTTTGGTGTGCCGGTGCAAGTAATAGCGAGGCAAGAGAGAGTGCTTTGCATTCCCAAGTGGTTTGATGATTTTATCATGGATTGTTAAAGCCTATTTTAACTTGCAAATTTATTTTGTGATATATCGTTGTTCTTACATGCCATTGAATCTTCTTATGTTTTGCCATTGTACTTTGTTTTTGTGTCATTCTGGAGCATACTGTTTACTCTGCGTATGTTTGCTGGTGTAACCTTCCTATGTAATTTTCTCCACTTAAGTTATGTTATGTTTCTTCGGGGAAGGGAGATGTGTTATATTCTGTGAGGGAATGTGGAATGTGTGGAGTCCCCTGGAATATGTGGGTAGCCAGGGGAACAGGAGAGTACATAGAGAGAAAAAGAGATGACTGGTTAGGCTGGCTGGCTGCTCCCTCTTTGTCTATCATCTCAGAAAAGAAAGTTATCCTTCCCAACATTCTTGTGTTGGTATTTCATTTCACATCCCTACTAGCACAAAAGCAATTCTGAAGGTGCACCTTTTAAGATAATTAAGTTCTAGGGCACTGCCTTAATGGTCCTCTCAGTACAGAAACAAAATGCCTCCCTATAACCAGGCCTTTTTCTCCTTCTATGGTAGCAGTTTTCACACCTTACTCAAAGCTAAGCACTCATAGAGCTGCAAATTAGCCTCCAGAGTCTTTATGCACAGAAACATTCTTCTTCACCAGTGAATTGGGGTTTTAATAAATATTAAAAAGAGTCAAATAATGTAATTCCTAGATGTTTCATAGCCAGAAATAGCATTATTAAATTTAGTATTGCATCCTAGTGTTTTCTTATGGAACTGTCAATTTTGCTACAGTTAAAGCAGAGTTTAGGGATTTTTTCACAGGACATGTGTAACTCTAAATTCCTGCATGTCCTATTTCTAAAGACTATGCACATTGCCTAATGGGCAATAACACCTACTTAGGGGTGACTCTTTAATATTTAAAAGGAATGTTTAAACACATCAAAAGTGCTCTTTTGGCCTGTGATTTTTGTGGTTTAAAGCTGGTTTAGTTTAGTCAGGCTACAGTTGCAGGTCTGAAACCATATTTCATACTGTCACTGTACTGGGTGGCACAATGAATGCTGCAGTCCACTAGTGACATTTAAGTTACAGGCCCTGGGTACACTTTGTACCATATACTGGGGTATTATAGCTAAGTTAAATATGCCAATTAGAGGTATACAAATTGCATCATGTTTAAAGGGGGATCACAGGCACGTAGTTCTACAGCCAGCAATCACACTTAAGGCAAAAATCTGGTGGTACACCATCCAAAAGATTGTAATTCTTACAGGGATAAATACATTGCTTATTCTTGTTGGTGCAGTTCTCAATTCTAGTTTCCATGCATTTGTGCCTTCCCTAGTCCAATCCAATTGCTATGCAATTATGCCTTGCTTGCTATTTTTTTGTTTGACTCCTTCTGCTCTTTTTTAAGGTCTCCTTTTTTTGCAAGCTTCCTCCTAATCATCCCACAGAAGCTCTTCTTATCTTCCTATGGCATCAGTGATTGTCTGTTGTCCTGTGTTTTGCTTCATGAATTCTGCATTGGATTCCCAGACTAAAGAAGTTGTTGTCCTTCGTCACATTTTGTTATATTTTCTTTGTTTCCTATCTTATTTATTGCTGCTGATGGAGAAAGTAATATAGAGTGTTCCGCACATAATACTTGCTTTCTTATTTTTAATAGAAACTCAGAATTTCTATGCAAATAAACTAAGAAACTCACCATTGTTTTCGTGAATTACAGTATATTAATTGTTCTGTTATAATTTACAATGTATTTCCTTTTTCAATTCCCACTTAATACTTTCTAATGTACTGAATTGCATTCATTAAATATCAGTGGCAATGCAAAAACAAGCGCTGTAGTAAGTGGCTGGTTTCTCCTTGTAGTGCAATATTTGTAAAATTACTAGTGCATTGTTCTGAATAACAAAGTGTCTTTTTTCTCCATTGTATATCATAACAAGACAACCCCATTTCAATGAAGTGCAAAACAATATGTAAGTAGCCCACTTTCGGGTCATTTACAGATTAGTTTGTAGTTTTGAGTACAATCAAAGGAATAGCATCAATTAAGTCCATATGTCACTTAGTTACCAGCCCATTGTCTAAATTTAAAGGCAAACAAGAACTTAACAATGTAAGCAAGATCATGACCTTCCAGTTGTTATGTATTCTGTATAGCACAGAGTACATACATACTGTGTACACCACAGATTGTAGCCACCTGATTCTAATTCCATGATTTGAGTACACAAATTTATCTGTACAGTCTTCGCAAATGTTTGTGAGCATCATCTTATATGAGGTAGATCATTTCACTCCATTAATGCTTCATTAGATACATCATAAAAATAAATGATATATAAATAGACATCTTTTTATTGCTGGACACAGAAACAACATAGTATTTGGAGGTGGTGGATTAATGCCCCATTTTGTTGTTTTGTTGGTTTTCATAACTGTTCACCAGTTCCATAGATCATTCTCTGTAAAGATGGTCCGCTTTTTAGATCTTGACGGCTAGATGCTTGGATGATCACATGTCATCAGAAAGTACAATGAGAAGGTTAGAGAGGACGCCGGGTCATCCCCTTTGAGCCAGTAACTTTCACGTATTGTGCTGATGAGATTCACTTACTAAAGTGACATTATTATTTATTTATTTCTTATTCAGGATTTTTTATATAGTGCAGACTCGATCTCCGAGGTGTGTTAAGTGATTTACAAAGTACAGAGTGTATACAACCGAATACATTAGATACATAAAAGAGTTTGCCATAGAACTGTGTACAATGTACAGTAGCATGAACAAGTGTGTAAATCATGTCAGGTGTAGATCATAATATCCAAAACAAACAATTATAGGCAAGTAAATGTTGTATGGAATAGTGTAGGTACATCAAAAGAGTGGTGTACAACTTTGCACAGGACACAGAGAAATGGTCTTAGATGTGAGTCACTGCGGGGCCAGTGTGGGTCCATGAGATTTAGAGCTTGATTCATATTTTGACAGACCGGTTACCCTGTTACAATGATGATGGATATCCCGTCCGAAGAAATATAAATCCGACTGGATATAATGGAATTTATATTTTGGTGGACAGGATATCCATCACCGTTGTGACAGATTAACCCGTCCGCCGAAATATAAATCAGGCCCTTAGTCAGAGAGTTTACAAGAAATTTGAGAGGTGCACTCGGTGGTGTAGATAGCAAAAAAGTTCAAAAAGTTCGTAAATCTTCTGTTCTTTCTATATTGAATTCTTTTTTCTCCTCTTTTAAGATACAAAGGCACAGCCAACGCGTTTCATTCCCTTTAGTGCCATGGGAATTTCGTCAGGGCTACAAATAGTATCATCTCAATCCGATGGTCCAAAAGTAAAAAAATGCACATTCACCGTAGGCGCAAGGCAAAAATAATGTCAGCGATCTAAACCTGAAATTCCTGTATTATGTACAGTTCACAGAAAAGGAATCCAAGTACGTTCCTCCGTATGCGACAACCGGTTGTGTTTAAAGAAAAAGATTGTCCGTGCCCCCGAGGGGGAAGTCCGTGTCACCAACGGTTCTTACGAGTAAAGATGAGCTTTATGGTAAATGGCGTCCATACGAGCCACCACAGAAGTGTAAATCGTCTGTTGCGGGACCTTTGATAGGGTCTCCAATGCCGCCTACTCCTCCGAGTACTTTTTAGAAGCAGTCAGAGCACTGTCAGCATTCTGTTTAACAGCCAACTGAGCGGAGTGTTGGATATTGAATTTTGATTCTTGCTCTGTTATTTTGCATTTTGGAATGAATGCATTGTGTTTTTTATTATCTCACACATGGAGACTATCCATGGCCGCATATGATAATAAATAGTACACCATAGAAAAACTGCCCTAAATCTAACTTATGGTGCCACCGTCTCCTATCCTCCTGTTAAGACATATTAGAAAACCGAGTAAGGAGGAATCTACAGCAGCTGAGAATAAGCAACCCGTTGGAGATGATCAGACTAACACCGTGTTTGGAATTTAGGTTTCAGAATGCACTGAGAAGGCCTACTATTTTGTTTTTAACACTTTATTTTATTTTATTTTATTTTTCAAATAAAGGATAGTACACATAGCATTGCATTGTATACAGTCCCAGTGCAACTAAAACCATACGTTGCTGACCTCTGTTTGGTACAACACTGTATATGATAACAATCAATGCAGAGATAAACCGCAGCCCACACCTGTACAAACCATCCCCAAATCCCTTCCATTCAAGGACACCCGAAAAAGTGCAAGGCTGTATAATTGCCCAGTATCTCCAATAGCTCTGAGCCACAGTCTGCCACTGTGCTCTCTCTTGCGGCGTTGTATGTTTCGATGGCTGTAGAGCCCTGCACTCAGCCCACACCCTCCGGCACTATACCGCTGTTCACTTGTGTATTGGCGGTCTGCTTAGTAGTTTCTAGATATGCCCTCAGTGCTCCCCATATGTCTTTGGGGCGTGATGTCGGCGGCATAAGACTGGCATATGTCTCAGTGTTGGTGTTGCAATATACCAAGCTATTCAGCCATTCTTGTATTTTGGGGGCCATTTTCCTGCCCCAGTGTATGGCCACCTCCCCCTTTGCCAGCAGTAACCCCAGTGAAACTAGCCTCCTTACTTTATTAGGAATTTGGACTGTGTACCCCAGTAGTGCAATTTCGGGAAGGGGGGTAAGTGGAAGCCCAACTAGTTTCCCCAGTGTCTCATGCACCGCTGCCCAATAGAATTGCAAACGGGGACAGGACCACGCCAGGTGCAGGAAGCCGGCATGTGGGAAGCGCATTTGAGACAGTTGTGTGACCTAGTGGTATCGTTCTTGTGGGCCATGGCAGGTGTGAAATAGGTGCGACGGAGGAATTTAAAATGTAGCAACTTATGACGACTGTTAAGCAAGATGTCCCTTGTGGCCCTGCAACATTTCTCCCACTGTTCGTCTATAATCTCCCCTCCTGTGTCTTCTTCCCAGTCTTGTCTGATCTTGGTGTCATACACCTGGATCAGATGGGCGAAAGGCTTTGTACATTTTAGATAGTTGGTGTGCACCGCTAGGGCTCTCCAGTATCAGTGTCAGGGGGGGAAACGAGTCCAGTTCAAGTGGGTACGAGGGAAACACCGCACATAGCACGGACTTCACTCGGCTCATTAGGAATCGGGTCATGAAGGCGCAATCAGTGAATCTGCTATCCTCATCTGTGGAGAAAACATGACCCTCAGGGAACAGATCGCCAATCTTAACTATGTTCAGTGAGAGCAGTGTTCGCTGTATTATTCCTTCCCCTGTGAGAGGGAACCATTTTGCATTGGGCAGCAGCAGAGCGGAGGAATACAGAAGTGTGGCACCCGTACGTTGTCTCAGCCTGCCCCAAGCCCAAGCAGTAGTGGACACTGTCTGGATATCGTGCCTGTCACTTGGAAACCCCCCAGGAAGCACCTCGTCCAGTTTCGCTGGGAGAACCAGATCCGCCTCTGGTTTCAAAAAAGGGATGTGAGTGTCAGGATGAAACCAAGTGTGCACGTAGTGGCATTTAGCCACCAACTAATACAGGTGGAAGTCCGGTACGTTGAAACCCCTTCTTTTGTATGGGAGAGTTAGTGTGGACCAGCGAACGCGGGGCCGCCTACCATACCAGGCGGATCATCAGTGTTCGCAGGGTGCGAAAGAATCCTTCAGAGAGGGGCACAGGAATATTATTGAAAAGATACAAACATTTGGGAAGCACCACCATTTTTAATATGGCCACTCTTCCTGCAAGAGACAAGGCCAATCGCAGCCACCTGTCCACCTGCTCCTCCAGTTTATGGAAGGTCTGTCCGTAGTTTAGGCGTATGATTTGGGTGGTGTCCAGGTGGATATGGACGCCAAGATATTTCACAGAGTCCTGACACCATTCCAGCGGAAATTCGCAATCCCACCTAACCGTGCTCTCCGTTAGCGGGAATATGATGGACTTATGCCAATTAATGCCCATACCCGAGAATCTGCCGAAGCGGATAATTTCCCGAATCTAGGGTGCCAGGTTCAAGTGAGGTTCCCAGAAAGAAAGGATGGTGTTGTCTGCATAGAGTGAGGCCAATAGAGGACCCGTGCGGAACTGTAGTCCCCGGTGCAAGTGGTGCTCTTGGAAATGCCTGACTAGCGGGTCCATTGCTAAAATGAATAATAGGGGGCAACCGTGTCTGGTTCTCTGATGTAAACGAAATGGAGCGGATAGCGTGCCGTTTAGACGGAGGCGAGCCGAAGGCACTATACAGCAAGGAAACCGTGGCAATAAAGCCAAAGGGTAGGCCCATGCGCTGCATCACCTCCTCCAGGAATGACCACTCTAGGCAGTCAAATTCCTTTACGACATCAAGCAATATCGCTGCCGCCGGTATCTCAGGCTGTATTCTATGTAACACTGTAAAAAGGGTCCGGATGTTCAGGGAGGTTGAGCGTCTAGGGACAAAGCCCGACTGCACCGGAGAAATAATGAATTCCTTCACCTGCGAAAGTTTATTTGCAAGTACTTTAGCGAGAATTTTATAGTCCAAATTCAATACAGACAGTGGTAGATAGAAGCCGCATTGTTTGGGATCTTTGCGTGGCTTGGGAAGCAGAATAATTACAGCTTTACCCATTGTAGGGGGGAGAGATTCCTTTTCCAGCGCTTCTGCATATACCTCAATTAACTGGGGGGCCAAGATGTCTTTAAACTCCTTATAGAAATCCTCTGTGAAGCCATCCAATCCCGGGGCAGATGAGCCCTTCAGGGTATCGATGGCTAGTATAACATCTTCAACGGAAATAGGCTCTGCCATGAAGTCCAACATGTACTTTTCTAAAAACACCAGAGCGATTTCATCTAGGTAGGAGGTCTGGGCCGACCCATCAGAGTCTGCTCTAGATGTGTAGAGTCTGGTATATTAATCCATGAACTCATCCATAATGGCAACAGTGGAGGTGAGATTGGTGCCGGCGGCCGAGTGCAATTCAGTAATATAATTTTTACTGTGCTGGGGTCTCAACATTTGCACCAATACCCGGCCAGGCCGCTCACCCTCCCATATCTCCTTGCAGTGTGGTATTTCCCCATATAAAAAAACTTGCGCTCTGCCGTGTCCCTATATTCAGTCAGCAAAGCTAGCCTCTTGGCCTGTATCGCCGTGTCAGGGAAGGTCGCTAGTTGGATGTCTAATGCAGCTATGTCTCGTTCTATGCGGGTCATTGTCTGACTAAGGTCCCTGAGAACACTGGCCTGCTTGGAGATACTTACGCCTCTGATAACAGCTTTAAATCCCTCCCACAGTACCGCCATGGTGTCAACCGAGCCGGTGTTGAGTTCACAATGGTCCTCAATCGCTTCCCGGACCTCGGACTTGAGCAGGTCATCTTGGAGGGCTCTACTAGGGAAATGCCATTGCCTTTCATATCCCTCCGGTCGGGGGATCAGCAAGTGTAAGACAATTGGGGAGTGATCCGAATAGGTGGAAGGGGGTGTAGCATGCGACCCAAACCAGTCTATCACCTCAGGAGAGATCAACCAATAATCTAGCCTCAACCAAGTTCCGTGTGGGCCAGAGTGATGGGTATATTTGGTGAAGGTGGGATTGCGTTGTCGCCAAATGTAAATCAATGTGTGTTGGTCGCAAAGGACTCTCAGGGTGCGCCTAGCATGGGGCTTGGTGTGTGGTTCCTTGGACGTACTGTCCAATGTAGGGTGCATTAACAAATTGAGGTCCCCCCCAAAATCATTGCATGCGACTCGTGTTTAATGACCCGGGCATTCACGCCATGGAAGAATTCTGGGGTGTCTACGTTGGGTGCATAAACGTTGACTAAAGTGACTTTGCGCTATAAAGACTGCCTGTGATTATCACGTATCTACCCTCTGGGTCAAGGGTCATATCTATCAATGTGAAGGGGAGTCTTCTGTGGACCAATACGGCCGTGCCTCTAGCATAGTTACTATAGTTGGCAAAGAACCTGTGCGCGCCCCAGCTGGTGCCAAAACGGGCCGAGTCTGTAGTGGGGAGGTGCGTTTCTTGCAAGTATGCAATGTCAACCTTATGTCGAATAAGGTAATGGATCACTTGTCTCCTTTTACGGGTGTTATTAAGCCCTCTAAAATTCCATGACATGAGGGTGATGGCCGAGGGCCCCTGCATATTACCCAACCTTGACATGTAAACAGTGTGTAAACCGTAGTCTGACAGGATGTGTACTCAACAACAACGTAATAAGCAATACTAAAATAAAGTGTGAACAACAACATTTCCAGTGCGCGGAGTCTCCCCCCACTCAGCTGCCTTCTAACCAAAAGGTGGCCATTCCCTAAGGAGCTATCTTGCCTGCAGGTCAGCGAGACCATTAGGCACTCAATTGAGGACCAAACGTGGCCCTCCAATAATGCAAAGAGCCTAACACAAAGGATACACCTAAGGGGGGGCAGCCCACAATCAGGCCGGTCAAGTGACATATCATATGACATCATTTAAACAGTGTGATTTCCCATAAACAAAACATCAATGAAATCTAGTACATGTGAACCCTCATCCAGTTCCGGGGTTAGAAAAAAGATCCGCACTAGCATCCGATCCACTGTGTGGTGGGGGGGAAAGTGCACTCTCCGCCGGAGGCGGAGTGTTTCAATTCTTGTGCGTGCGGCAAAATTCTTGGGCCTCTGCAGGAGTCTCCAAAATTCGGGACATGCTGCCGAAGTCGACTTAAATGGGTATAGCATCCTATATTTGAGCCCAATATTATGCAATGCGGCCTTCATGCCTTGAAATTTCTGCCGTGCCTCCTGTACCATTGGGGTAAAGTCAGGGTAGAAGGACAGTTTTGATCCCTGCCACTCGATTACTCCACGCTCTCTCGCTAGTCTCAATGCTGTGTCGCGATCTAAAAAATTCAGGAGTCTCCCTATGATGAGTCTAGGGGGTAGTCCAGGATTAGGTCTGTGCCCGAGTGATTGGTGGGCTCTTTCCACCACATAGCCGGGCGTGAAGGCTTCGCTTCCAAACAGGTCAGTAAGTAGCTTCTCGACAAAAAGATCCATCCAGCCGGTGGGTGTCGTCTCCGGGACCCCCATTATGCGAACGTTGTTGCGGCGCCCACATGCTTCCAGGTCTTTATTATTGATGGTTACTTCTTTTAGCAGGCGCTCCGCCCGTTCTAGCCATTTCAGGGATTGGGCCGTCCCATCCTCCAGGTCCGATACATGCACCTCCACCACATCCAAGCGGCGATCGTGGATCTGAACTTTGGCGCCCAGTGACGCCAGTGATTGATCCCAAAAAATCGAAACGTGAGTCCAGCGCTTTAAAGCCTGCCCTCATCTCAAGCAGCATGGACAATATAGAGGTCTCCGTGAGTTCCGGTGCGTCCACCATGGGTGTCTTGTCCACCATCATCGGGTGGAGAGATTCAGCGCCCTCAGCCTCCTTGCCAAAGGGGACGGTACTTTGTTTGGGATCTCTGCGCCCCATGCCTCAATAGATGGTGCCGGCTATGGAGATGGTGAGGCGGATGTCTAAAGGTGCTGGGCCAAAGTGACTAGAGGTCTGCAAACACACCTGGGTGTGGGATCTCCTTTGTTCGCCACCTGAGAGGAGGCAGGGGGGTCAGCGGGGGCATGGTCGAAGCGGCTCCAATAATCCGTAAATGAGTGTGCGCCCTGGGGGAGCAGACCAGGAGGCCCCACGTGTGTCTCAGGAGGTGCTGGGATGCGACCCCAGCAAGTGTCTCTTGCGGCGCTGGCAGTGCGCTGTTGTGGGGAGGTTCGAGGCACGCAGTCCTGGGCTGCTGATGTAGCGTGTGCTGTCCCCTGAGGCGTCCTAAGATATTCAGTGCGCAGGTAGCATGTGGCACTGCGCCGCGGTGACCCACTGTCGGACGTGCACATCCCCCACCGGGTCCGCACCCCCCCCAGACCCGGGCCCCAGCCCACGACGGCCAGTGGGCTGGGGGCCACACCGCCGATCGCCGACCACCAACACACCTAGGGCGGGGCCCCCGGCCCGAACCGCGAATCCCATAACAGGAGTGAGGGACTTTTTAAGGGCGCCGCCCGACTCACCCGAAGCAGCCGCTGGATCCAAATCGGGCCCAGGTAGACGTTTGCCGCTTCTGCGTAGTGTGGACCCACCCAGGCGCTCGGTGGATCTGCGCCGCCAGGCCCGGCCCTCGCACCACTCGGCAGTGCTCCGGCGCTGGATGGGTCAGAAGCACCTTGGAAGTCACATCTAGGGCAGCGCCGTCTCTGCTGTCCATTACGCTGGAGTTAAAAGCGGTTACAGCGCATATGATGGGGGAAATTGCCTCTGGACCAGGCTGATCTTACGAGCTTCTCTAGCAAGCGGCCATCTTCGCCGATGGCTCGGCCACGCCTCCGAGAAGACCTACTATAGTTCATAAATTCTTTTATAAAGAACTTACTAAAATTTAAAAAGTGGGCCTGATTTCTACCATAATATTTGTGTTAGTCTGAAAATGTATTTCGGATAGCACCTGGAAACACTATCGGGTGATAAGCCGCCCTATATATATCTTGATTAATTGTACGCCAGCTGAAAATTTGAAAAGTTGGTTTATGACCCCTCCCCCCCGACTGCCTGGAGCGAAGAGGACTCCATCCACCATCCTGTCATTGTGCCAGTATGCGCCTGTGTCAACCAGCTATAAGGAACGGAGCGTGGCCAAACATTCTGTAAAGCACCTGCTGCAGTCCCGGTGCTTGGGACATCTCAAAAATGGTAAAGGTGGTTTTTCACCCTCGCAGACTGACAGGAGCAAGGGGACTCAATCTGCCACTCGTCATTGTGCCAGGAGGCTCCTGTTTCAACCAGATGAAAGAAAGAGGGCATGGCCAAACACGCTATAAAGCTCCCACTGCAGTTCCGGGGGATGGGGCGCACCCAGGGGAAGCTGGGCTGTTCCACTTTAATATTTGGAGTTGGAGGTAAGCTTTATCGGAGTTGTTGTTTTCAGAGGATCAATGGACAATTAGTTGAAATGGGGATGGGCAGGGTCATTATCTCAGCATGCTGTATGCCAATTACGGTGGAAAAGAGACCAAGGAATCAGAACTCTATATTGACTTTTTTTTTAAGTGCGGTAGGAGCACCGTCTGATTAAATTAACCATGTGCCTATTGGCTACTTTTGCTTTGAGTATATCAACACCAGACAAAAGTAAGGGTATCCCATGGCTGACTCCACCTACAGAGGCACAGTTTACAGGGGAGGGTAGCACCCTGGTTCAAGCAGTATCCAGTGTTGAGGCTCCTGTCTTCGTAGACGGGCCTCTCTCTGATGCTGTAGAGTTGTTTGTTCCAAAGAGTACAGTGAAATCTATCTATGGAAAACGGGGGACCTCTACTTAGTCACCTGGACTAAAGTTATCAGGAAGGTAGGCAAAGAAGTCTGTGGCACAGGAAGCAGCTGCTTCAGTTGATGAGACCCAGCAGGGAGAATCGTTGGGCATCCCATCCACAGACTCTATGGATTCTATGGCCTCAACTTTTTTTGTAGGAGCATCTAGTATAGCACATAGGCTAGAGAAAGTGGAAAGAGGGTTGATTGATGCTATTAGGATAGTAAAGAGCAGATTTAATAAAATGAAAGAGGAGATGACTAGGGTAATGCATGCATTATAGAAGCTTGAGACGAGGATGAGGAGTAGTGTAGTTCTGCCAGAGGAGAGACTGGGCAGCGGTTCAGTTAACGTTAATGCCATGGCAATAGAGTACCGCCGCCCTTTAGCCAGTAGTGATAGTGGAATCTCTATTGACTTTATTGTGGGGAAGAGCAATATAACAACATCACATTCAGGATCAGCACAGGGAGAAACCATCAGGCTAACTATATTGCAGAAATCTTGTTACTATCAAATAAAGTAAAAACTAAAACCCATGTGGTTAGGTGTCAGCTTCTTAGCAAGATGGACAATTTTTGCTATTGAGGTATCTGGATAGATGTGAAATTGAATTGGGATCCCCTAATCAGGGCTCAGGTGCAATCCCTTAACAGAGCAGCCCATTGCAGTGAAGCCTTCGCAACTTGAAGATTGGGATGTCCACATGTTAAATCAATACTGGCTCTCTATAGAGCCAAGTGTGTTCCCGCAGTATCTTTTGGCGCAGCGATTTTGGGGCTATAAGCCTTGACACTCTGTTCAGATGGTGAAGATCAAATTCTTCAGGAGGATTTGAGGTTACCTCAGTTGGTGCCTGCAGAAGTCTTCCATGAACAAATGAGTATGGGTTTTATCTCAGACTATATTCAAATCCACCCTGTTCTAATATGGTTGTCTGACTGGCTCAAACAAGACCTGGATCTTTGAAAGAGTATTTAGGTTTGGAAAATGGCCATCTAATTCCATGGGTACAGTACATCAACGACATATCAGGGGTCCTAATCAGGCCAAAGAGACCTATCAGTTGTATATGTAAAAAAGAAGGGTAGTGAGGACTCTGTCCAAAAAAGCATGTAGGCATTATGCAATGGTTAAAGTCTCAAGTGATTGTGAACTGCACTTAACACTCAACATGCAAATCTTCCGTAAGCAACTTTTGTCATAATTTCATTTAAATATGGTCACCAAATTGCTGGTTAGCTGGCATAGACCATCAGAGTCTGCAATTTGTACTTGTGATAATGTTATTGCACTCTACAGTTTATACATGGTTTTTACCTGTCCCAATTTCAAATATCTCTGATCTAAATATATTCTCCCTTTACTGCTGCCATTGGGTTTCATGCAAGCGAGGCCGGCCTTACTCTACCTACAGTTTTTAGAGAATGTTTTATGTATCATGGTTTTTGGCTGCAGTTTTTCATTTCACCCATTGAATTGGTATACTTTTTTTTTACTGTTTTTAATTAATTATTTATTGTATGGGCTTCTACGATTTATTATGGTAAATTGAATAAAGTGATTTGATGGCTTGACTTGATTGACAGCTACCTTTTTGATTATTCTGATAACCTCCTTTGGTATTTTTGAGAAATATTTATATGGCGCACGAATGCCCGTCTGCATCTAGGTGCTCATAGCGGAGGAAGTGCCTGAGTTCCAGCTGTGGGTAATTTAAGTTATGGTAATTTGAGAAAAGCCAAGTCTTTATAAGTTTTCTGAATCCGAGCAGAGTTGGACAGCTTTTGATGTTTATTGGGAGCGAGTTCCATAGTTTTTTGCAGATAGATTTAAAACCAGAAATATCAGCGATACAACTTTGTTGACCTGGTATTGTAAAGACAATTTGTCATCAAAGATGATGCCCAAGTTCCTCACCACCAATTATGTGACCAGAATGAGGTATCTGATCCCAGTAGGAGGACCTCTGTTTTTGTACCGTTAAGCTTCAAACAGTTCAACCCCATCCATTGATTTATGTGGTACATACATTGTTTAAAGCTATCAGCTGTATCTTTAGGGCTGCTTGCAATTGACACCACGATTTGGGTGTCATCCGCGTAAGATATTATTATGAAGCCAAATTGCCTGATTATGTTGACTAGAGAAGTCACATAAAGATTGAACAGGGTGGGGCTCAACGAAGAGCCCTGCGGCACCCCACATGGTAGCGTAAACTGTCCTGAACTGGAGTCGCCGACCTGAATGTATTGAGGTCTGCAGTTGAGGATTTGACCAGTTTTAGACCAGTATTCTTGACTCCTGGTTCTTGGAACCATTTAATTAGTATATCATGGTTCAAGGTGTAAAAAGCCGCCAACAGTTCCAACAGGGTCAAGGCGGACTTGGCTCCCATGTCCAGTATTGCCCGGATCTCCCCAGCTGCCATTATCAGGGCAGTTTCTGTGCTGTGCCCTTTTCAGAAACCATAGTGGGAGGGATCCAGTGGGTTTGCCGAGGAGATGTACTTCGTTATTTGGGAGTTCAGGATTTTTCCAGTGCTTTGGCCGGGAAAGGAATCCTTGCTATAGGTCTGTAATTACTGCGATCACTGGGGTCTACATTCGTTTTTTTTTAGTAAAGGCAGAATTGACACCGCGTTCCAAGCATCTGGATAGACGCCTGATGTTACAACTTCTTTGTAGAGTGTGCTAAGTTGTACCCTGATTATGTTTGGTGCCATGTGGAATATTGTGGGTGGACAAGGGTCCGAGGGTGCTCCAGATTTTATGGATATAATTGTCTGTGGTATTTGTTCAATACTGGGAGGAGCAAAGGAATCTAGGACACTGGTGGGACATGGGATGTTTGTAGTGGGACTGACTGTCATGCCATCCTCCCTATCTATTTCAGGAACAGTGTAATTATGTGGTATGAAGTGTTGGTTAATTTTTATCATGGTATAGCTCTTGATGTGTGAGGCGAAAGGCTGGTCCTTATCATTGTGACAATTGTGCCAGCTGCAATGAACACACACTCAGCAGACACACTGGCTACCACACAAACCACATTCTTTATTGCCAGCCTGCTGAGCTCTGGTCATTGGTGCATAATCCCTTACCAATACTCCAATCGGTTTTGATCCACCTTGACCTCTCTTTGTTCATCCAGATAGTCCTGGAACATTCTCTTAATGGTCATTGTGCTGCCACTTGCTCTATATATTTTAATCTCAACTCTGCACTGGACTTAAGCCCTGCCACTTTAAACCAAGCCAATGAAGAGGTTGGGGCTGATTCTTCTGTTCCTGTTGTTGTGGTTGCTGCCGGTGTAGGCTGCTGTGAGACAACAGCACTTCCCTCTCAGGAAGTTGAATGTAACACCCCAGAACTTCTGCCCGGGAGTGGGACTCTAATTTCCATCCATTCTTCTTTCAGATGTCTGGCTTGATTAACAATCCACTTCTTGAATTGTGGAAAACCCCACTCTAAAAAGGAATGAAAGTGGCCAGTATCTTTTTGTACCGTGGATCAAGTATTGGGGCACAGATGTACTCTTTGAACAACAGGATGTCTCTTTGCAGCCTTGTATTTACAGTCAAACAATGTTTTAAGCTTTCAACCAAGCCATGCACTTCTGCATTTTCATTCACACCTGAAAACCTTTCAGAAATCTTTTTAAATTGATCATGTAAATTGATCATGTAGCAGATGAATCAATGGGCTAGCTTGGTTCATTGTACTGTCTTCCTTGCTGACTTACTGTGTGAAAACCTCAAAAGGAAGTAGCATCTCTTTCATGCATTGATTAGGCCCCATTTGTCTATCTCCATGGTCATGCTTTTCCCAGTTGCATCCACTCCTCCTTGAATTACACAGTTTATACTCCCCAAACAGATGCTGCAACATGTAATAGGTGGAGTTCCAACATGTTAGCACCTCCTCTATGAGGGTGTTAATTGGTACTCTATGAATGATCCTCAGATGCTCATGGGCTGTAAAAGAATGGCTGAAATTAGTGCAGATTCTTCTGCAGGTATCCAGTAAGTTGCTGACTATGTCTTCTTTTTTGAATAAGTACTGTATAATCAGTTTGATGGAATGGACGAAAAAACACAGGACCCTGAAATAGCCACCATATGATACCTATGTTACTGCCATTGTCCTTGACAACAAATTCAATTCTGAAACCTCTGGGTCGCAGCCATTCAAACACTTTGCTGTTAAAGTCTTCCAAGATGTTTGTAGTTGTATGGGATTTTCTCCATAGAGAACAAGGCCTCTGTTGCATGCCACTGAATACCCTTAAAAGTGTTTTCAACGCTGAGACCTGTAGATGGCTGTTGTTTAACCCCCCACAAAAGAGACCCAATGTACACTGATACACATGTTGTCAGATCGTGCTTCGCAGAATCCAGACGTGACGAGTAATGGTCCACCTCCTGATAACACCAACACCCCACAGTATTTGTACAGGGTGTTCGAGGGATCAGGCGAGGGAAGGGAAAGGTAAGGAACAGTGTGGGACGGATTGGATCTGTAACGAGAAAGAGAGATATATATACAATGCATACAATCTACTCTCTTTAATTCTCACTAAACCCCTTCTTATATACCTGTCAATATGCTTTGTCTTTTCCTTTAGAAAGCCGCCCCTTCCAAGTTATGTAGTTTGTTAACACTCCCTACAAAGCATGACTCACACAGATTAGAGCCAAAGACTTCATATAATGATCGAAATACAATTCCCAGAACACATTCATACATACCAAGGATTCTTACGCTGTGTATCTAATCAAGAAGAAAGATAAAGTCAATGACCAGCAACCTCTCTACTATGTTGAGAGAAAAGAAAAAAGGAACTCCACAATATCCAGGGCGATCATTGATATAGCAACAGTACAGGCTAAAAGGTCAGCTCAGATGAAGTTGTTCAACACACCCAGCGTTACTATAGGTCAAAGTATAGATTCAGAAAGAGATATCAAATAGCAGAACCAAGCATAATCATGGAACTCCAAACCAAGTTCAAAACCAAGTTGCAAGAAAAGACTCCTGTCCCTCTAACGGTAACGCGTGGTTCGGAAATTAACCACTGCGCTCCGTAGTAATGCAACAGAGACTCCATTCTCTTAACGGTAGCGCATAACCCGAATATTCACCGCGCCCCGTTATTTACAAGCCGCAAGAGACTTCCGTCTCTGAACGGTAACGCGTGGTTAGAACCGCTCCACCGTGCTTTGTTTTACTGCAACAGAGACTCCAGTCTCTTAACGGTAGCGCGTAACCCGAATAGACACCGCGCTCCGTTATTTACAAGCCTCAAAAGACTCCCGTCTCTGAACGGTAATGCGTGGTTAGAACTGCACCACCACGCTCTGTTGTTACTCTCGAAAAGAGATAAAGAAATCCTTGCTCGTTCAACCAAGACACAAGGATAAAGAAACAAACAGATAGACGGCAATGTGCAGCGTACCTGGTTACTGCTACATTCCGCTCAATAACAAACTCTCTTTAGCGTCAGCCGACACTAAAGCTACAGGGGTACTCACAAATAGTCTCAATCCTGGTACAAGACGGCTCCAGCCAAAAGCCGACCGCACGCCGAACTAGACGATGCAGGAACAAGTTTCCGAATTACGCACGCTAACATCAGCGTCATGACGACTGAAATACCAGGCCTCATGCGAATTGTAGTTTCCTCTAGGCAGGCGCCGCTATGGATATTCCTGACACATGTAATCAGTGGCTTGACAACTGTCTGTCATCAAGCGGATAGTGTGAACAGCACTCTGCTGCAAAGCTTGTCCAACCAATTGCAGCACATCATGATAGAGCTTTGGAACAGCAACTCTGGCAAAATAGGTCGAGCTGGGAACCTTCCATATTCTGTAAGATGCACGCCCCAAATTCCCAAAAAAAACCTCCTGCCACAAAAGAAGAACCCATATAACAGACCTGGTTTGGGGGGGCCAGGCATCTGAATCTGCCTGCAGGGCCTTTCTACTCCCCAGACTCAAACCCGTCGCCCTAAGGGTCTTGATCAAGCATATAACGTGCCTCTCATGCCCGAATAATGTCACCCCATGGCTCCGCATACGGCTTACGCCGCTAAGTGATCCTGTCTTCTGAAATTAGCGCCTGTTACTCTGCTCTAGCCCAACATGTGACATCTGCCTCCCACAAGGTTACAAGAGGCGAATTCTTTGCTTTCCTGTGGAGCGCTAGCCTCCTTTTGACCAGGAGGAAGGCCAGGTCTGCAAACCTATACCCCAGCTTGCGTGATTTAGGTCTCTGGAAGAGGCCCAAGGGACAAACCTCAGGACTGCACATCAAAGTGCGAGACAGCACTCTGTTGACCATGTCTACAATCTTGCCCCAGTAGGTAGAAATCATCGGACAGGACTAAATTATGTGGTCAAAGTCTGAATTTCCCAGTAGGCATCTAGAGCAGTTCTGGTCATCCCTGTTGTAGTAGTAAAACAATAGAGAGGTACCCCTTAAACTGGTCAAGGGAAATAGGGTCAAACAACCAAGTGAAAGAAAAGTTCCCTTGAACTAGACTTCAATAACAGATAGAAAGAACAATCTATAACTACATTGACAATATTACTGACAAATCCGCAAATTAGTCTGAAAGTGAAAGTCACGATTTATTATGTATATAAATGTTAAAATACAATAAAAATTACAATAATGTACTAGACAACACAATCCTGGAAGCTAAATAAAAGCATTACATAACAAATCTCAACATTCAATTATGACCCGCATAATTGGTACACAAAGACAGAAACAGTAAGACAAAAAAATGTTGTGCAATACAATTCGTATATTCAAACTCCTATTTGTGGCATCGATGTTATGTACTGATATAATTGATGTATCGACAACGATGACAGAGTCTTGAATTATACAGGACAGGGAAGCGTTGACGCGTTTCGGTGGATTTTCCAGATTTTGGCCACCTTTCTCAAGACTGAACACAATATCTGTCGTAACCAGGGGGTCATTGAAATTTCCCTAAAATAAATATACAATACATTAGGGAATAGCTAAAAGATTATCTTTTATACACCACATATGTTAACAACAAATTACATTTGTTTTGGGAGAAGTCTCCTCAATAAAACCCTTATTGTCCATGAATATCAGAAATGCTTAACTGTCAATAAGGAACACATAACCCACTTGTCTATACGCTGTAGGGCACTAAATATTTGATAAATCCAGACACGAACTCATACAAGATGCAGGGGGCCTCTATGTGGGATAGTTCCACTGGTTTTAAAGCCTGCTTATCTAAACTAAATAACTTAAATGAGCCTTAATTCTAAAGAGGTTTACTGGACTGACGGAGCCCGCTTCTATCTGAAAACAAGGATAATTTAAGACTTACTCTTTTAAGTAAAAAAAAACAATATTAGGTGAAAGATGTCTTACCCTTGTGTGGGCAGGGATGGATCGATTCCCAAACTGAGTCCCTCTATCTACGGGGATGTTGCAGAGTGCATAAATTCAGGATAAGAGGCCTAAAATACAGGGTATAGGATGAAGGACCATATATAGTATGTAATTAGGAAAACTGTCCAACTGGGCTTTATGGTTTAAAGAAAAATTGGTTGAAATACCTGAAAAAGAGACGAGGATATTGCATCTGTTAATTAGAATGGTATCTCCCTATTCGGAACGTTAAAAAGCGTCTCTTTGTCTTCAAAACACCAGGGAGTAGCCTGTAGATACATAAAGGAACACCTAAATTAGGCTTGAAATCTAACTTTGGCCGAGTACCCTACCAGTCTATTTATACTGATACTGTCAGGAGGGAGATCGGCATACCTGGATGAATGGCCGTCGGAGGATAACTGTTAGTTGGAATGTCGAGCCATGAGGATTGCTTCTATGTAAGCAATGTAAGGCTCAGCCCTCTTCACGCTCGGGCACTTGTTGCAGGGGTAAGCCGCTATGAAGAGAAGGAAGAGGGGACAGATGGTATATCGTGAGGTCCGGCACTTGGTATAATTTAAGTACGTACTGCCTTTAATAGAGTATCCTAATGGGGCGAAGTTGACGCTCTGCCCAGTTGTGGCTTACCTTGTAGGTCGGTCCTCGGTTCCCAGCTTCTGTATTTTCCGTAGCGTGTTTCAAAATTGCGGGAAACACGCCCTGTTTAAATATCCGTCCCTTGGGTACGGATTGGTTGAATGGTGCAACCATTCGGGTTAGTTGTTCCCCGAACTGTGAATTAGCATGGATGGAATCATCCATCTCATTTCCTATTGGTTCGCTCCTAATCCTATGTAAACGAGTTTGCCGAGGCTGGTTCTCTCTGTGGTCCACATCACGGCGAGCCAAAACAACATAGAAGCGTGGTAGAACGGCACCATTCACCGTGCTAAAACCAATGTAGTGAAGGTGTTAAATAAAATATCCACTACTATGTAATGTTGTTCTATATAATAAGCTGCTAACTGGAAGTTAATTCTCCAAATAGGAGACTGTTAAAATGAACGAACTAAATAAAATCATAATTGCGAATGGTATCTCAAATATAGGCTAGCGTGATCGTGGGATAGATCCTATCAAATGTAGACACGATTGCCTGTGAGAAAACTCTTAAATGATGTATAGGTACCTGTCCAATGACCAAAAAAGAGAGATTAAACTAATCTTTCTAAGCGTATTAAGGAATTCCAAGTCTCAAGAAATGAGGGAAAATGGAACAACGACTGGAATCCCAATCAATAGGTTCACAATATCCAACTAACAGTTATCCTCCGACGGCCATTCATCCAGGTATGCCGATCTCCCTCCTGACAGTATCAGTATAAATAGACTGGTAGGATACTCGACCAAAGTTAAATTTCAAGCCTAATTTAGGTGTTCCTTTTATGTATCTACAGGCTACTCCCTGGTGTTTTAAAGACAAAGAGACGCTTTTTAACGTTCCGAATAGAGAGATACCATTCTAATTAACAGATGCAATATCCTCGTCTCTTTTTCAGGTATTTCAACCAATTTTTCTTTAAACCATAAAGCCCAGTTGAACAGTTTTCCTAATTACATACTATATATGGTCCTTCATCCTATACCCTGTATTTTAGGCCTCTTATCCTGATTTTATGCACTCTGCAACATCCCCGTAGATAGAGGGACTCAGTTTGGGAATCGATCCATCCCTGCCCACACAAGGGTAAGACATCTTTCACCTAATATTGTTTTTTTCACTTAAAAGAGTAAGTCTTAAATTATCCTTGTTTTCAGATAGAAGCGGGCTCCCTCAGTCCAGTAAACCTCTTTAGAATTAAGGCTCATTTAAGTTATTTAGTTTAGATAAGCAGGCTTTAAAACCAGTGGAACTATCCCAAATAGAGGCCCCCTGCATCTTATATGAGTTTGTGTCTGTATTTATCAAATATTTAGTGCCCTACAGCGTATAGACAAGTGGGTTATGTGTTCCTTATTGACAGTTAAGCATTTCTGATATTCATGGACAATAAGGGTTTTATTGAGGAGACTTCTCCCAAAACAAATGTAATTTGTTGTTAACATATGTGGTGTATAAAAGATAATCTTTTAGCTATTCCCTAATGTATTGTATATTTATTTTAGGGAAATTTCAATGACCCCCTGGTTACGACAGATATTGTGTTCAGTCTTGAGAAAGGTGGCCAAAATCTGGAAAATCCACCGAAACGCGTCGACGCTTCCCTGTCCTGTATAATTCAAGACTCTGTCATCGTTGACGATACATCAATTATATCAGTACATAACATCGATGCCACAAATAGGACTTTGAATATACGAATTGTATTGCACAAATTTTTTTAATCTTACTGTTTCTGTCTTTGTGTACCAATTATGCGGGTCATAATTGAATGTTAAGATTTGTTATGTAATGCTTTTATTTAGCTTCCAGGATTGTGTTGTCTAGTACATTATTGTAATTTTTATTGTATTTTAACATTTATATACATAATAAATCGTGACTTTCACTTTCAGACTAATTTGCGTATGTGTCAATAATATTGTCAATGTAGTTATAGATTGTTCTTTCTATCTGTTATTGAAGTCTAGTTCAAGGGAACTTTTCTTTCACTTCATCCCTGTTGTAGACCACATTCAACCGGTGAGGAGTGAGGTAGGTTCTATAGAGAGTACTGAATTAAAGGACTTTAAAGGCTTTGTTCCTTGAGACATTTTTCATGCTTGTTAGGGTTTTCTGCCATTCTTTATCTGTCATTGATCTTGTCAGCAGCCTTTCTCACCGCTCTCACATGCCCAACAACGTTCGAGATGACAGTTCCCTTATGGCTAAGTAAAGCCATTGAATCAGATGTCCCGCGGAGCCCAAGGCCATCACTGCTTCTAGAGCTGGGAGAGTATCCAGTTCGCCTGTGGCAGTCCCCCACATCTCCGACACCGCCCCCCTGAGCTTGTGTTAGTTCAAGAATTGCCCCGGAAGAAGCTCATGGTATTAGAGAAAGTCAGCCAACGGGAGCCACTCATTATCCCTGTAACTATCACCCACCATATGTATTCCCGCCTCCTCCCAACCCATCAATTGACGCTGCTTGAGATGAGGACCCAACCCAGCTTGGGGAATGCCCACGAGCGGGAGGCTCAAGGCATAAAGCAGTCTGTCTCTTGAGCGGCCCATACACCTGTCCCAACACTTCACCGCCACCAAAAGTAACGTCCCCATATGTTGTATCTTCTGACGCCAGTTCAGATTCCTAGGAATTAACCTAGTAAATATTGCTCTGGTGGGAAGCGAGAATGTATTCAAATCTCAGCTATCTGGCCACCCATTGGAGTTGGGCCGCCAAGTAGTACGCTTCAAAATCTGGGCCCCCAATCCACCATCTGCAAGTGGGAGGCGTAGGGTCTGTTATGGCCTCCATCCCATACAAGGTCTCTAAGGAGTCCGTCCAGCATTTTATACCATGATTTCGGTATCAAAAGTGGAAGGTTAACAAAATAATACAATAAGTGAGGGAGAAATATCATTTTCGACAATGCCAACCGAGCCATAAGTGGCAGCTTGAGAGTGTGCCAGTAGGCCACCTGCGGTCGCAGTGACCTCGGGGAGCCTCCATGGTTTCCATCAAACAAGTCTGCCAGCGTGTGGTAGATCTGAATCCCCAGATATTTACCTGACACTGGTGCACATGCTAAAGTGTCTGGCAGGCTCAGTGACCTGGTCATTGTGTGGTGTAGCGGGAACACAAATGTTTTCCTCCCATTCACCTGCAGGCCGAATAGTGCGGCAAACTCGTCTAGAATGGCCAGTATCTGGCAAACTCCCGATGTCCCATTGTGCAAATAAATCAGTACATCATGCACGCATAGCGAAACAATATGTTGAATCCGGTCGAGGGTCACCCCCAACCTCTCACTCTCTTTCCAAACTCATGCCGCCAAAGGCTTCAAGGCTAGAGTGAAAATCAGCAGCGATAAGGGGCACCCCTGCCTGCTCCCCCTATAAATGGGATAAGACGTCAAGATCGTCGTCCCTGTTTGCACTCAAGCCGTGGGGTTTTCATAGAGCAACCAGACCCGCTGTAACCACTCGTCTCCTAGCTGCATCTCGGCCATTATCGCAAATAAAAAATCTCAGCGTAGAGTGTTGAAAGCTTTTTCCAAGTCGATCGCCACTACCTCTGCTGTGGGGTAGTCTCGCAGGTCCGGGCGGAACATAACATGGTACAGTCTTCTAAGGTTACTGGACGTGGAGCGCGAGGGGAAAAAACCACTCTGATCCATATGCACCAGCCGGCACATATGCAGGCAGGGTCTAAAGGCCAGTGCTTTAATTGAAATTTTAAGGTCCATGTTTAACATGGATAATGGTCAGAATTCAGTAAATCTAAGATGGGCACTTTTAGTTTTGGGTGTAATCACCAGCTCTTCCCAAAGCGAGGGTGGTAATTACATGTCGTGGAGCACAGTGGCATACATGCTTTCCAACTGTGGAGCCAGAATATTCATATAGGTACTATAAAATTCGGCTGGGAGGCCATCTGGCCCAGGGGTTTTCATCCTAGCCATTTCCCTAATCGCCTCCCTGATCTCACCCAACTTAATAAGTTAAGCTAACTGGTCTCGGGCATCTTGGTCCAGCTACGTCAGTCGTTGCTCAACTAGGTATGCCTGCAATGGTTCCCCCGTGGACAGTTATTCAGTATCAAGGGGAGAGGGAGGAACAGCAGGGCTAGTTCACTTCCCCCGAAATATATGTATTATCAATGGGAACAAGCCTCAAAGGTCATAGGGATAGTGTGTTTGTACGGAAGAAAGAAATATTATCTTTTGAAAAGCCCTCACCCACCAACCTAGTTGGTGGCATGCTTCATCATCGGGCTCCACCCGGTGGCACAGAATGTGTCCCGGGTTTGCTTCAACGCCTGTTTACAGTGAAGCTGGTTTCATGGTGAATGAATGTGCAGTGATAGCGTGTGAGTATGAATTAAAAACTGTCCTCGGGTCCCAATTCCTATACTAGGTAATTTTATTAGCAGGCCCTTGGCAGTGTTAAAAACAAGGCAATGGATGTGTTGTGGAGTTATCTATGGTCTCCCACATCCTGTGTGATCAACACGTTTCAGACATGCCTTGGTATTGAGCTGGCTTTCTTCAGGACCTATGAATGTGTGAAGTGCTTGTGAAGTGATTTAAAAAAAGGCACATCAGGAATTGAGTTTAAGTGACCTGCTATGTGTTGCACTCGCTAAGGAGCAATATGGGTAAGAGGGGGCTTCCTTCTATGCTTTGTACCTGTAAAAAGAAAAGACATAAAACAATACAAACAAACACATAATGAATGGAAATTAGCATCCAGAATGCACATGTCTCTTATGTGCTTAAGTGCCGTTGTGTCCTTGGGACAGCCTTGGCGATCCATAAAGGGACTCGTATTAGTCCCTAAACGCCTCGTTGATAGCCCTCAGGGAGGTGAGAACTTGACCCAGAAAATCTGTGACACTCACTATGGGTGAACCTCTACTGTCTGGTTTGATTAACCAAGCTAACAGTCTCCCAGCCCTGCCCCCTCCTTATACTGTGTGGCCTGAAACACTTTAAAATCTAGAGCCCTCAGTCTGTCCCAAGTGGCGATGTAGAGGCTTTTCACTTCCAATAATTTCCTTTGGTTCTGGACCGCTCCCGCAGTTTCCCTATCTAAAATCAGGATCTGGCTTCTAAGTCGTCCAGTTCCTGTGTGACCAATTGTCAAGTGCCTAGAGTCTTGCCCAGACAATGCCCCCGTATCACCACTTTAAATGCCTCCCATTCCACCAGAGGGGAGCTGGTGGTTCCCTGGTTGATGGAAAAGCAATCAGTTAGGGCCTCAGAGAGACCTTGGCGGAACCCATCGTCCTCTAGCAGCGACGGGTCCAGCCGCCATCGTGGGATCGGGGCTCTCTCTGGGACAAAACCCACGAGCAGAGAGCTATGGTCAGAAAGGGATCTGCCAAGGTATTTGAAGTACAACAAAGTACGATGGACACAAATGTCTTCTGAAGGTAAGTGTGGATTTGTTTTAGAGCGATGAGGAACAGCATACAACTTCCCAGCTGACCAGACTGGTAACTGCCAGATCCGGAATCCAGCTGGTTAAAGGAACACGCTAAGAACAAACCTAAGTTCTAGAAGGGTAATAGGGAAGGACACAAAGGAAGGGCTGCAACCAGATAGGAATAAATAGTAATAAACATTTACAACAGTATTCAGCACATGACATCATGGGGGACAGATTGGCCGAACAGAAGATCATGTCAAGGCGTGTGTGCAGGTCATAAAGATGTGAATAGTAGGAATTCTATCTTCGACCATTGTTGTGCAGCCGCCATACATCATGAAGATCTCAACTCGTGGCCCAGACTCTAAGTCCTTTGGCGGTGGTAGCTGCTGTGGTGCCCCGCAGAGGAGGGGTGGATCTATCCCACTGTAAGTCATATACACAGTTAAAATTGCCTCCCAGTAGCAAATTCTTGTGGGGGAACCCTGCCAATACCCCAGACAGCCGGTCCAGAAAAGGAATCTGGTCTCGATTAGGGCCATACACACTGCCCAACATGATCTCCGGGGCCTTCAAAGTGCCAGTGAGTACCACATACCTCCCTTCAATATATATCACTTTCTGAGTAAGTTGGAAGGGAAGCCCAGGCCTGACCCATATTAGCACTCCCCGGGAAAAGGCGGAGTACGAAGTTGCAAAAAGTTGACCCTGCCACCTACGTCTCAGGCGGGAAACCTACCCCTCCGCAAGGTGGGTTTCCTGCAGTAATTCCATATGTGCCTCCTGTTGTGTGATGTGATTCAGTATGTTGTAGTGTTAAGATGGTGGCCCCATGCCCCTAATGTTCCAGGTCATAAGCATAAACCCCTCAAGTCTGCCATCAGACCCAGCCATCACATCGTTTAGCAACCCCCATACCTCCAACCCAGCATCCAATGTCAGAAATGGAACCATCCTCCTGGCATGTAACAACAAACCCGATCAGAACAACTTCCCATCCCAAGAGCGGGCTGACAACAGTCAGCTGCCCAAACACACAAACAAATCGCATAATGGGAACTTACACCAGTTCGGAAAGATCCAAGGCTAACTGCACTAGGATCTGCGAGGGGGCGCAGCATACAAGGTAACTAGAAATTATTCTGAATTCTATTTGCTTACTGCAGCAGCCGCGCAGGGCCGTTCCAACCCGGACCCAGGAGCGCCCACCCAGGAAACCCCCTCACCAGTCCCAACATCAAGCAATAGAGTGAATACCCACAAGGTCTATCCCTGCCCAAATAGACTGGGAGTGGGTGGAAAAATAGTACACAGAGGCAGGAGAGGGAAAAAAAATAAATAAATGGGAGAGGAAGAGAGAAACTGTCGGCCGTCTAAGGGGTCACCTCCGGCAAACTCTGATGACCACTTTGCGACTAGTCAGTTCTAGACTGTGCAGTTCCATGATGAGAGTCTGACCCCTTCTCCTGGGATGAACCTCCACCCCGTAGCATCTCCGCTACTGTCTGCAGTGCATTTGCCCTCTCTTCAGCCTTCCGCGACCGACTTGGCTTCTTAGTGGCTCTCTCTTGCTGCAGTCTCCGAGGCCGTTTCCCAGGCTCACTCATTCCTGTCTCATTGTGTTTGGGTCGTGGCTTAGCTTGACATTCTGTTGTGTAGGCTTCAACCCATTCCCAGGCAGAGTTAGGGTCATCACAAAAGTGAATTTTCCAACACAATCCGCAGCTGGGATGGGAACATCAGTGAGTACAGAATCTCCTCCTCGCGCAGCGCTCGCTTGACCTCCAAAAACGAAGCACAACGCCATTGTACTTCCAGTGTATAGTCCAGGAACAGGGACACCTTGCAGATTTCCACTGTATATGGTCCTTCCGTTCATGCTTTCCTCAGCAATAGGTCCCTTTCTCGATAATGAAGTAATCTGGCCATCACTGGCCTCGGAGGTCTTCCCGGTGCCGTAGGTCAGCTGGGCACATGGTGGGCCCTTTCCAGGGTGTAAAACCGTGATAGGCCCTCTGGAGCCACCATTTCCCTCAGCTATTTCTCCAGATAGGTTACCATGTCCTGCCCTTCGATTCCTTCCGGCTGCCCCAAGACCCGCACGTTGTTGCGACGATTGCGGCCTTCCGGGTCTTCTGTTCTGTGTTCCAACAACCCCATTCTACCGGTAAGGTCTTCCACCTTCGCAGCTATTACTTTTTGTGCAGGGGCAAGTTCCTCAAGAGTAGACTCCGTGAGTTTCACCCTGTCAGATAATTTACCATGTTCGGCATGCAACAGGCCCAGACCTACAGCCACTATGGTAATGTCCTGGTGCAGCGTCGCCTTAGTATCCGTGATGGCCTCCTATATCTTGGTGTACTGCTAATACACTGGTATCTCTATGGGGTCACTGCCAGATTCTTGAGGGGGTAAATCCGGGGCATCATTATCGCATTCCGAGGGAGGACCCACCAGTTTCCCCCTAGGATTTTCCATGCCTAATGCAGATTGCTCTATGACCTCCGACCTAGTGAGACCCGCTCTTTGTTGACAAGGAGCTGCCACACACACGTCCAGCATGTTCCACTCCAGGGTGCAGAATAGTAGGTAGCACTTGGGGGCACACACAGCATGTGAGGTCGGGTCTCCTCTGATATGTTACCAGGGCGCCAGACCCATGTAACCATACTGCCACTTAGAAAGTTGTCAGTGGCCGAGGTTGGTAGCATATAGTGTGCGACAGGGTCTCTAATAGTGGCACCCTCAGTAACCTTTACTCTTCTGCCCCGGGTTCCAGCCGTGATTCAGCTCTACTCCATGCAGCTGTGCCTCGCTGTCCACCCAAGGCTCGTGGCCCGTCTAAGCAGTAGACTAGTGTCTTGGCAAAGGGTCCAAACAGAGCCGCACCGCACTCCCAGGCAGCCGGGCACTTCCCAATAGCCTTTCAAACAGCTTTGCCAAAACACCAGTCACCTCAAGACTGTTCTCTGCAGGGGACCGGTTCACAGATATCACACCCCTTCAGTCTTGTGTGCCCCTGATCATTACCATTCACCACCGCAGTCGCAGGCTGAAATACATCGGGCCTCAACGGTTTGGCTGTGGCTGGATCCGACTGCTGCAGGATTCTGTCTGTTTATGGCCCTCGCCAGCGGCAGGGGTGGAAATTTAGCAGGTATTTTGAGCCCGCCTCATCAGTGGCTATGGGAATCCACGCTGGTCAGCAACCAGTTCTGTTCAGTTGGGGTCTGGCACGCACTGTCCCCAATTTAGGCCTCTTTGCCACCGCACTGACCACACAGGGAATGTGAAGCGTTTAGAGGGACCCCATGTCAGCCATGCCGTGGCTCACAGAGGCCGCATCAAGCTAAGCGCCCATGTCTCCGTGTGTGCACTTCTCCCCTGTTGCACCCGCTGATGGCCCCTGCAGTCTCTCCAACGTGCTCACATTTGACACAGCCCATATGTATCCTTGTCACCCTTCTATATATATCACGGCAAGGCCAGCAGCAGTTCAGGTATGGTGGAGCTCCAGAGGGTTCACAGCATCTCTCGCCTCCAGGGCCTCTCCCTCCACACACACCGACCCACTCCAGCACCAAATCAAGCATCCGCTAATCACAGGCCCCAGCGTCTGCCATCCCGGGGAGAGTCTTCAGCACTTCGATCGATACCAGAGCTGCAGGATAATTTGCCCGGCTGGTACGGAGCTCTTGGCTCACGCGTCCGCCATCTATGGCTTCGTAGCCACGCCCCCTCACAGGAGCAGAATGATTACCTTACCCGATGCCTCTCCGAGCTTCCCTCCACGCTCCCAAGAATCTTTCTTAGGGAGGATGAAGAAACTCCCGGTGGGAAGGGGGATGGGACAGAGAAGAGACAGCCTCGTCTTCTCTTTTGGGTGTCTTGTCCGAACCGTAACTTCTAGTGTTCTTGCGTTTTCAGTAAACTGACACTGCGATGTAAATAAACAATTACTCAGGTTTTAACAATAATTAAAACTTTTATGTTCAAACTTTCTGTTCCTTGTTCTTTCCTCCTTACGCACCCTTTTTAGACAATGCGTTTGCCTCTCTTCTATAGTCTTTAGGATGTGCTTCAAATATTTTTACACCTTCATAAATAAACAACAGACCCTTAAAAGTAGGCAGTTCTCATTTTTACGGTATATTTTATCAAAGTTTACCCTTACATACCCTTTGGACTAGACTGAGCCTCTTTTCTGTTGTCCTGTTAGCAGTGGTATTCTTAATTAAATAATGACATTATTAAAGTTAAACTCTCTTTAATATCTACAGAGAGCTAACCTATTTATTAACTAAGCCTTTCTTTTTCTTCTTTACAGGAACTTAGAACTTGAGGAGTAATTAACTCGAAGGTTTTGTGGTGAGTATCTTTTGAAATAGAAAAAACCTGTATTCCCAAATTACGTCTTATTAACTACATTTCTCTCTCTCTCCTTATTTTTACAGATGCTTCAAGAAAAACAGAAGAGCCTTGACTGTCACAAAATGCCTGGTAATTGACTCTACATTCGATTCTCTTTTCTCATAATTCTGGGGTCACTGTAGACTTGCTCTGCACGTCGCACTGAGATTCCTAATTCTGTCACTAACGTGGACGACACAGGAATGCTGTTTCCTCTCCAATGGTAACGGTGAGGTGCAAACAGCTGCGTGTGAGCGCGAGTCTTAAATAGAATTCAGGACCTCGCGCTCACTGCAGAAAGGCTGAAGTGCTGACCTCAGCGCCTTCAGCTATTTTAGAGGAGCGTAACTGCCACAATTTCGTCCAAGACAAATGATGACCCTTTCTATTAAAAGTAGAGATGGCCCCCACTAGACCACCCCATTGGAGTCTCCTAATTGGATTCCTGACAGTACCCCTCCGCAAGGGGGTGTCCTCAGGTTTAGCCTTAAGGGGAAAACAATAAAAAGTCTTGGGGCATGAACATTAGAATATGGTTCCCAAGACTGCTTCTCCACACCATAACCCTTCCAGTCTACCAGATAGTGGAGTTCTCTATTCTTCCATTTAGAGTTACTTTTTACCTCATATTCCTCGGCATCTTCCGTTTGAATCGGTCTAGGGAGAGTTCTAGGTCAGAGGTATGGAGAGGATTTTTTCAGTAAGGAGACATGAAAGACCGGGTGAATTTTCAGTTGCATAGGTAATTTTAGCCTATATGTCACAGAATTTAGGGGCATATTATCAAGGGGGTTTATCTCCGCTTTTTTGGCTTTAAAAGCCAAGAAAGCGGAGTTAAAATTATCTCCCTATTACGTAGCTGTCGCTAACACCAGTTAGCGACAGCTAGTAGGAGATAGCGACCATCTTGGGCCCCACTTTGCATGTCAGTGATATTTATCACTAATGACATGCCAAGTGGGCGTGCCAAGATGTTAGCGACTGGGAAACAGTCGCTAACCTCGCTATCTCCTATTACCAACTTTTGGAGATATTCGCGCTAAGCGCGAATATCTCCAAAAGCTAACACCTGCCCTGAGCAGTTCTTAGCCATGTTATCCAATGGGAGGTGGATAACATGGCTAAGAGCATTAGCTCGGTAATGCATGAATATCGCTGACTTTTCAGCGATATTCATGCATTGCGGCCGATTTTTATCGCATTTGCGATAAACCTTGGTAATACCAAGGTTTATCTGTGATAAAAATCGCCGCACCTCAGCAGTAAATTTTTGTCTCTAACCAAGCAATAGAGATAATTATCGCTATTGCTTGGTAATATGCCCCTTAATTCTTTCTCAACCTCAAAAGGGCCTATAAAGCGAGGTTGGAATGTCCAATTCCCTTTTAACCTTAAATTCTTGGTGCTCAGCCAAACCTTACTTCTAATTGGCTAATAATCCTCTAACCTTCTCTTTTTGTCAGCATGGTGTTTGTACGTTTCTTTTGATTTCTCTAACCTTCCTCTAGCTGCCTCATGAGTTTCATTTAAGTGTTGGACAAAATCCTTAACTGCTGGGACCGAAATTTCACTGCCACTAATCATTAAATTTGGATGTCGAGCATAATTTAGGTAGAATGAAGAATGACCAGTAGAGCTGTTTTGGGAGTAGTTGTATGCAAATTCTGCTGCCCAGAGAACATCTGGCCAGTCCCCTTCCTGATCTAACAAGAACAGTGTTAGATATTGTTCTAGTTCCACAAAATGTCTGGTAATTAACTCTAAATTCGATTTTCTTTTCTCATAATTCTTGGTACTTGCGTGACAGGAAATTCTTGCTCGACTGCAGTTCATCAGAAATGGCTTGCGAGGTTAACTGGGGTCACTGCAGACTTGATCTGTCTGCCGCCCTGAGATTCCTAACTCTGCCAATGGAAACGCTACGAATTTCTTCTACTATTCTGTCACTAATGCAGATGACACAGGAATGCTGTTTCCTCTCCAACGGTAATGGAGAAGTGCAAACAGCTGCGTGTGAGCGCGAGTCTTGAATAGAATTCAAGGCCTCGCGCTCACTGCAGACAGGCTAAAGCGCTGACCTCAGAGCCTTCAGCCATTTTAGAGGAACGTAACTGCCACAATTTTGTCCAAGGCAAATGATGACCCTTTCTATTAAGAGTAGAGATGGCCCCCACTAGACCACCCTCTTGAAGTCTCTTTATTGGATTCTTGAGAATATCTAAGAGTCACTAGACTTAAAACCTATAAGTCATCTCTATAGTAGGCCTTAACAATCCTGAAGGCAGGGTGCTTGGTTCTAAGTGAGAGGGTGCCACTGCATGAGCAGTACACCCGTGCAGCCTACAGAGTCCATTCTCCCGGGTTGTTAGTGAAGCAGTCATTTACAACATATAGAGTGGTATTATGCGACCACGTGATGACAAACTCTAAAACGGTTGAAAATAAAACCTATTGTGTATGGTGTCTAACATTGTGGAATCATACTCCCACACCAGTAACTGGTGTGGGAGTATGATTCCACCCCTCAGATGCGAGCTTCGTTGGGTCCCTGGTGTTTCCGGTACCAGCCTTCTAGTCCCGGGCAGCACAAAATGGTTGCTGCTGACCAGAGACACATTTCTGCCTTCCTGCTGCTGAGCCAAGTTCGAGCAAGGGAAGGCCGAACAATAGACATTCTGTCACAGGGAGTTGTGACCACCTCCCAACCAGGATTTAGGGTATACGGGCTGGGTGTGTGCGCTTGCCAGCGACTGAAAGTCTGTATGAGGGGCACATTTGGTGTACCTGTGTATAGTCCAGTTCAAACCAGTCCTTGGAGCCGTAGGCTCCTGCCCTGGCATGAAACTGGTCAAAGGATATGGGAGTAGCCTCTCCACTGTCTATACCCTCCCCTGGGAGGGTCCCTTGAATCTGTGCAACCCTCTTTCGTGGGTAGAAAAGGGCTTACCTTGCTGTAGGATCCTAGATTCGACGTGGACAAGATTATAAATGAGAAACCACTGAACTTTGACCATCTGAACACTCTGGTCTTTGCTGGACTTCGTTTGGGCCTGAGTTGGTTTCAATCTCAGTCTGAAGCATCGTCTGTGCCCGTGCACCATACAGGCTCCGTGCAGGACCTGTGAAGCATCAAGAAAAAACAAAGTTCTCACGTGGAGTGAAGGAGTCTCTCCCCTGCATCCACATGCATCACATCATGACTGACCAGTCTACTGCTCCTGAGCTCCTACGGACTCTGAAGGCCCTAGCAACACAGGAGGTGGGTTTCTACATCCTTTGAGGTCTGAGCTGCTCTCTAACCAAGTTTGAGGCCCGAATCCCACGTGGGGGCTGCAATACCCCTACCCCTGTGCACTGCATTCATTTGCAAGTGCATATAATTGTTGGCATTTCCTGAGCAAGTGCATTGGGCTCCGAGTATCCAAGTATCTCCTACCTCTGGCACCAGTTCCTACCAAGAACTCTGGCCTCCACAAACCGAGTGCTCTGTGGACTGCTGTTTGGTGAAATCGTTCAAGGTCCTCTCGCGGCTCCTGTGCCTCCAGCTTGTGAGTCCGCTTGAGGGTCAACTTTGCTTTTATTGGGCTCCCCTTGCTTTGGTGAGTCTCCTGAACCTTGCTGGTCTGAACTGTAACCTCCTTTGACCTTCTGCTTGGGTTGCCGTTGCCAAGGCTTGTTGGTGCTCCCGCCGGACACCAACCCCTCAGCACTCGACATCCTTCATGAGACAGCTTGTATCCAGCTCAACATGTCCTGGTCCCCGTGGCATGTAGAGTCATGAATACCCTCAACACAGCTGAAGGACATGATATTGATGGGTATTCATCTACCGAGCCCCTGGTCACTCCTGAGTGACCCAGACTCTGTCCCCTATGCTTTCAGGTACTCTTCGTTAAGAATCCACCTTTGGATTCCAACTGGCACTTTTCTTCCTTCCAGCAGCTGCTCTTCTTCGAAGTCCTCCATTGGGTTCAACAGCGGTTTCTGACGCCACATCAGACCTATGCACCCAGCTCCCCTGGTATAGGTAACACAGGTACTATGTTATCCATGGGTGTGGGGCTCTCCAACCTCCTAACTTACATGGGTTTCTTCGAAATCCACTGGGAAGGATCCTTAAATCCTGAAACTTCAACCTTCATTCTCCCATAGAATTGTACGGAGTACCCTGTCTTGTTCCTGCACTGCACCCGTCCTCCGTGGGGTCCCTTAATACTCACCCTGGGTGGTTCCTTGGGGTCCCAGTGCTTCTACATCCTCTGTGGCATGTAGAGTCAAGAATCCCCTCAACGCAGCTGAAGGACATAATATTGATGGGTATTCATCTACCGAGACCCTGGTCACTCCTTAATACTCACCCTGGGTGGTTCCTTGGGGTCCCAGTGCTTCTACATCCTCTGTGGCATGTAGAGTCAAGAATCTCCTCAACGCAGCTGAAGGACATGATATTGATGGGTATTCATCCACTGAGTCCCAGTGCTTCTACATCCTCTAGACACTGTTGTGGTTCTTATACCACTATTTTAGTATATGGTTTGGTCTCCCCCTGGAGCCCACTGTGTATTAGTACTTGTTAGATTTGGGGGTCTCTAGTTGGCAGAGGTAGGTACCTTTTACCAAATAGGGACCCTTGCGTTTAATCAGGGTAAGGGGCTACTCTCCTAAAATAACGCCTCCTTGGTAGCTTAGCACGAGCAGACAGGTTTATCTCAGAGGCAGTGTGTAAAGCATTTGTGAACACATTCAGTAATACAGTGACAGCACTACAGAGGGACACCACACAGGTTGTATTATAAAAATAAGTATTTTAATATAGACTTAACACAAGAGCAAACAACAAACATCCACAATACTGTACTCAAAAATAGACTCTAAAGTAGTATAAAATAGCTCAGTTCTCTCAAGTTGTAAATGCGACACTTTACTCTCAATGTACCTTGAATGCATAAAAGAAAGAAAACAAAAGGGTCGCAGGGAAGGTGATGCGTCAGTTCCTTACACGCAGGCGAGAGGATGCGTTGGTTCCTTACTTTTGGGCAGGGGAGTTGATGCTGGCTTTCTTACTGTGTGGGGAGGTGATGCATCGGTTTCTTACTGCTCTCGGGTACGATGCGACAAGATGGCACCTCTATGCGATACTCTTCTCCAGTGCGATGCAACATAATGGCGTCTTGGTTACGGTGCAACAGTGTTGATGCAATGCGAGCACCCCTGACGGCCGTGCGGTGGCTCAATGATCTTTAGAGCCACGACAGGCACTGCGACGCGCTTGCTGGTGATGCGGCGGTGACCTCTGCGGCAGCGGCTTGCTCCTCGAGTGATGTGCAGCGCTTCGGCGATGCGTTGATGACAGCGGCAGCTCGCTTCTTTGGTAATGCGACAACAGCTGCTGTGGCAGCGACACGCTTCTTGTCGTTGAGTCGCGCTTCCAGCCCCCAGTGACAGGCAGTCTCTCAGAAGGCCGAGCACAACAGCAAACACTTCAATTCCCAGGAAGGGAATTCAGGGGGGAGCTGGTTGGCGAAGTCTGGTATCCCTGAGCTGAGACTTCAGGCACGAGGCAAGCTCTAATTCAAGCCCTTGGAGATTTTTCATCAAGTTGATGAAAAGCACACTCAGTCCTCTTCTCCTTTCTTTGGCAATGAAGCAACCACTGCAGGCCAACCCCCAAACACACAGCACAGAGGTAGTCTCCACCTTTAGCTTCCTGGCTCTTCTCCTCAGCAAAGGTTTGTCTTGATTCCCAGAGTAATCTAAAGTTCTGGGGTCTGGGTCCTCTCTTTTATACACCAAAATCGTTTGTCTCTGAAGGCAGAGAGTGTCTGTACTTAACCCAAACCAGTTCTGGTCAGTCCTGGAGCACTTTGTTTACAGGACTCCTTCTCTTCCTTTGTCAGTGTAGGCCAGGGACTTCAGATGCACCAGAGGAGCACATAATATTAAAACCAACTTCAATAAAATATGTATTTTATCATTCTGAGTTGAGGCATACTAAACTCGAATTTCTATCTAGTTCCCTGAGTCAGTTAGGATTATATGATCTTATAATCAACCTGCCCATTCTGGCCTATGGGGAACAGATGCCTTGCAATAGTGAACAACGAAAATGGATGTAATTCACTATTAGGACATGCCACACACATCAGGGCATGGCCTACCTTTTGCCTACAATGCACCCTGCCCTTGATCCTACCTTAAGGGTGACTAATATGTACCAGACTGCACACAGGCTCTGCAATGGCAGACCTGAGACGCACTTTACAAGCTGCTCCGGTGGGTGACACAATCAGTGCTGCAAGCCGACCAGCAACATTTGATTAACAAGCCCTGGGCACACCCAGTGCACTGTACTAGGGTCTGACAAGTAAACCAGACAAGACAATCATGGAGTCACTAATCTATACATTAGTTTATCACAGGGAGCACTTGCACTGTGACACTGAACAGCAGTGGCTGAGTGCTCAAAAGCATCTAAAAACAGGAAAAACATAAGAGGCAACAGCAAAAAATGGGAGGGAGACCCACGCCATTGGTGCCAGGTCTAACAGTGCTATTTACTATTGTTTCTGTGCTTAAGTATTATGTGCTTTGTGATTATCTCTGTGTAGGAGATACTGTGACATACTAGATAGTGTTATATTAATAAATACATATTTGTATAACTTTTGTGTGGTTCTTTTTTCATTTAACCAATACTATAAGGTTGCTTTCTGGTAAAACAAGCTGCTTAATATTCATTCAAGACTAAGCCTGAAGGCTGCTCTCCACAGCTACCACTTGGATAGCTTTCTAAGGTTATATTTGACCTTTTAAATCACCATAATGGTTGTGTGGACTGGTTCAAGGTGCCCACTTTAATTAGTGGACACCATATACCAGGCCAACTTCTCACAAAGTCCCAAACTTTGGAGGTGAACTTATACATGGGGCCAATGGTGCCACTGCCAATACCCAAAGAAATGGAGATAGGTGGGTGTGTTGATGATTTCCTCTCAGCAGTGCATTCTTCTACTGAGGTATGCAGGTGAATGCAGGTCTGAGCGGGGGCGTTACAAATATGGGAGATTGCACTGTATGTGGTATCAATGCCACATCCCTCAGAGCAGGTTGAAAATGAGAGGTAGTTTGGTCTTCTCTGGGCCAGCTTCCATGACAATAACTGGCCTGTCATCCTCACCCCCTTCCATAATTCTAATGCGTTGAGGAACTTTCCTTTTTCCTTGCCTCTCCTGGTGTGTCTCAGACTCAACTGAGGTCCAATCGATTTCCAAAACATCAGAAGGGTGAGCTTGGAGGGGAGGAGATGGTGGAGTACCCTTCCTTTTTCATGCTGGAGATTTGAAATCTAATGGCTCTAAATGTGGAGGTTCTTGCTCAGCAAGATTCTCTTTTTTTATTTTGAACTTGTTATTGTTTTGTATTCAAGGCATAATTAAAGAGGAGACAAATATGTGTTACAAAATATGCACACTACAGGATAAATAACAGGACGAAGTACAGATACATTTTGGATCAATGGTAACGTTAGGCAGCCATACATTGTACAATTCTATTGCACAGTTTCTATGGACAATGCATACAGTTGTAAAACCTTAAGATGGTAGAAACAGATCTATTATAAAGACTGCACAGGTCTACATTGAAGTTATTGTGCTTGTAAGCAGGTTATCAAGTACGTGAAAAGAAAAGATATGAAAGAGGGGTAGAGAGCGTGGAAGGACAGACAGGTGTAAGTTCCTGATTTGTAGTTATAACCAGAGAGGATATGGAGGGACCAGATCTGCAATGCTCAGTGCTGGTGCAAGTGGTGTTTGTGCTTACGGAGGGTCAATCTTCTGAAGGAAAAGGTTAAGAGAGTTCCAAAGATCTTTTGAGGCATTGGTATTGTGTGTTTTTTTGTATATGATATTGTCGGCCCGTCCGGTGGCGCATAGATTGTTATACCATTTCTCGTAGGAGGAGTCTGTGGTTGCTTTCCAATCACAAAATAGTTTTGGTGCTGAGGGCTGGCATAAGGTCTAGTAGGAGTAGGTCTTGCTGTGATAAGGCGATGGGTGTGCGATGTGTAATGAGGCCAAGATTTGCTGTGAGTAGAGTTGGTGTAAAGTAAATGTTGAACATGTTCTGGATGGATTATTGTATCGTAGACCATAGGGGTTGAACCGTTTCGCAGGTGAAAAACATGTTTGTGTGTTCCAGAAGCATCTTCACAGTGCTAGCAGATGTCTGACTGTCTTATCCCCAGTTTATGTAGCCTGGAGGGGGTCCACTGGGATTAACGTCTGATTAAAACGGGTATTGCCAGATTCTGTGCCAGATATGTTCCAAGAAATGAGAGGACAGTGTTGCAGGGATTTGGGTCGACCATTTTTTTTTTTTTTTTTTTATAATGTGTGGTCTTTGGGGTTCTACAATTTTGTAGATGTGGGAAGCCACTTGGCCTATTCTTGTAAGTTTCTCCAATAGGTCAGGTCAATCTTGTTTGTGAGGATTCCTGAGAGACAGGGTTGATATTTTAAGTTTTAAGAAATTGTAGAGCTCAATTGGAGGGAAGTTGTAGCGCAAGCTTAGAGCAGCAAAGGAAATGGAATTAGTCATTGAACCGAGATCGCCGATGCACTTAATACCTTTTTCTGCCAAGGATTTCCAAAGTAAAGTTTTGTCATCCAGCTTGAAATTATGGTTGTGGCACAGGGAAGCTATGTTAGAGTTGATGAGCTTGTTGGGGAGTGTTTTGTCAATGTGAAGAATAGCTGATGCTGTATTGCCTATTATGGGGTAGAAGTGGGAGATGAGTAGATTGTTGATGCTTTGCATCACTAAGGTCAATTTTAGTGGGAATGTGTGTAGTAGGTGTGTTTCAATTTGCAGCCAAGGGGGTGATGAGTCCAAAGAGTCCTTAATCCACTAGTAGCCTTGTGCTGCCAGGAAAGAGTGTTGATATCTATGGAAGTCAAGCAATTTTAGACCCCCTATGTTTTTGTTCAATTTTAGAGTGGGCCCCGCTATTCTGACTCTCTTTTCTTGCCAAATACATTTTGTAATAACTTGGTCTACAGATTTGAAGAATTGGGTGGTTAGGTTTATAGGTAGCATGCTTGAGATGAAGTTGATGAGTTGACACAATCATCATTCTTATCGTATCTATTCTGCCCCACTAGGTAAAAAATGTGGGAGACCAAGATGAAAAAAGTTCATTAATTGTGGTGAGTGTTTTATTTTTATTGACCGTTATGGTTTCATGGAGGTCTTTGCCAAATCATACGTCTAGGTATTTGAGTAGTTTCGATTGCCATTTTAGGCCCGATGTGCCCTGGACAGAGGGAGTGCAGTGAATATTCACAGGGAATATTTCTGTTTCAGAGCAGTTTAGGGAGTAGCTGGATACTTTTCAGTAGTCATTAATTTTGGACATGATAAGCGGTATGGTTTCATCAGTGTCTTCTGTGAAAATCAAGACAATGTCAGCATAAGCTGCGACCAGTTGTCTGCCCAATTGAAATTGGATACCTGTAATGCTTTTGTTAGGTTTTAGGTGGTATAGGAGTAATTCTATAGCTAGTAGGAATAGAAGAGGGGAAAGTGGACCACCCTGTCTTGTGCCTAGTGCTAGGGGTAATGGATTGGATAAACAGTTGCTTATTCTGACTTTTGCTGATGGGGAAGCTTAGAGGGCCATCGTCATGCAGACAAAAGTTTTCACCTAGGTCGAATTTACGTAAAGTTTCACATAGAAAGGTCCAAGAGACCTTGTCAAAAGTATTTTCTGCATTGAGTGCCATTGAAATGACGGGTGAAGATGCAGAGCTAGTTTTTTCGAGAGCGTGGAAAAAGATGCCAATATTGTCAGCGGCCTGCCTACCTTTTAGAAAGCTTGTTTGGGTTGGGGCGTTGAGTTTTTGAAGTACTTTGTCTTGCCTTTGTGCTAACATTTTGGCAGGGATCTTAAAGTCAATGTTGATTGGTGAGATCGGCCTATAGTTTTTGACATTAAGTGTAGTTTTCCCTTCTTTCAGGATAACCCGTATCGTGGTTTCAGATGCAGAGTCAGATACTCTGCCTGTCGAGGTGAACAAATGGGATAAGGCGATAAGTGGTGTAGTGAGGATCGAGGTCAATGTGTCATAAAAGGATACAGTGTACCCATCGGGGCCCGAGGCTTTGCGAGATGAGTGATTAAATTGCTACAGGTACTTCTTCGGACAAGACTGGAGCATTGAGGAGTGCTCTGTCTGAGGGGAGATAGTAGCAGTACAGGTATGATATACTTTCAAGAGAATTGATATGTTTTTGAGGGTGTAAATGTCAGAGTAGTAATTGAGGAATACTTCTAGGATCTCCTTGTGAGAGATCACTGTGAGTCCTGATTTATTTCTGATGGCAGTGGTTATACTGTTTTCTTAGAGTATTTTAAGTAGCTCGTGAGTGCTTTACCAGCCTTGTTCCTGTAGGTTGAGATTCCTGCTGAGCTTACCTACTGCTCAGCAGGAATTTCAACCTCATCTTCTGCTCCTACTTCAGGAAGATCTACTGGTGCTGACTATTCTCCTCATTTTTCAGTTTACTGCGATGACTGGGTACTACTTTGTGAAAGAGACAAATCCAATTCATAGCTATTGCTCATCGGCATCACCAAGATTGCAGTGGCTGCCTCACTGAACTACATGGGATTGGGCTCAGGTTGTGTTGTTGCCGTTAATGCTGGAGTGCTGCTCCCAGCTTCCTTCCCTGAGGAAGGTGTGGCAGGCACACAATTCCTGAAAAGAGTGGAAATCAGCTTGTTATTCTCCTCATTGTCCACTTTCTTGGCAGCACCTTTCTTTGAGGCTATTTTGAAGCTATCAGTTGGCAGAGACACTTAGCTGCACAAGCTAAAAAGTCTGGAGGACTCACGTTACACGTTGTGTGGTCATGTCACTTTGCACAGGCCTTCTGTCTGGCAGTACTGTGGATGATATCTCATGTGCACCTAATGCAAACAAGCAAGAAAAACATGTAGTGAAATGTGTAATTTTTTCAGTTTGAATTAGTACACACAATATAATTTATATACTTTAGTGTAGTTACGTAATTTGTTATCCTAAATAATTAACAACAATAGTGTATCTTTCCAAACCCAAACCATACCACCATAACATAATATTTAATTTTCCATCAGGATACCAACATACAGATACTGTTTGTTTTATGTGCATCTAAGTGAGACAACTGTGGAAGTCAATCAATCAATCAATCAATCAGAGTACTTGTAAAGCGTGCTACTTACCCGTGAGGGTCCCACGGCTCTGAGGGAAGAGGGGGGTGCTGCTACTACTCGATGAGCCAGGTATTGAGGAGTCTTCTGAAGGCGAGTAGGTCTTGGGTCTGCCGTATGTGGGTATGGAGGGTGTTTCAGGTCTTGGCAGCGAGGAAGGAGAAGGATCTGCCTCTGGAGGTTGTTCTTGAATGCAGGGGACAGCGGCGAGGGCGAGGCTGGCGGAGCGGAGCTGGTGGGTGGGGGTGTGGAAGCTGAGTCTGCTGTTCAGGTAGGCTGGTCCGGTGTTGTGGAGTGCTTTGTGTGCGTGGGTGAAGAGCTTGAAGGTGATCCTCTTGTCGACAGGGAGCCAATGTAGGTCTCTCAGGTGGGGGGTGATGTTGCTGCGGCAGGGGGCATTGACGATCAGTCAGACGGAGACGTTTTGGATGCGTAGTCGTCGTAGGTGTTTGGCTGGGATTCCTGTGTAGAGTGCGTTGCCGTAGTCCAGTCTGCTGCTGACGAGGGCCTGTGTCACCGTTGTTCTTGTTTCGGTCGCAAGGGAGGCGCAAAGGAAAATGAAATACTTCCTAAAAAATAAATGCTGGTGTGTGTGTGTCAGCCAGAGGGTCCATGCTGGAAATTTAATAATCCTTAAATAAATGCTGGTGTGTATGCACCTAATGCAGGCAGGAGGTCTAGGGGAAAATGGTATACCCCTTAAATGAATGCTGGTGTGGGCACCGATGGCAGGCAGGGGGGCTAGGGCAAAAATGAATATTACTTAAAAATGTAATGCTGGTGTGAAACTGAATGACTATGGCAGGCATGGAGTAGATGGATTAATGGAGGGACAACGTAAAAAAAGGAAAGAAAAAATGAAAAACGCAACTTAAAAAAAAAAGTATGCTGTTGTAATAGGCAACTGTAAGAAACCCCTTGGGAGGCAAGGAGGAGAAAGGGGAAATGCAAAAAATGCCTTTAATGTAAAACATTGTTCATAATATACATATAAGCATATTATTAAAATAATAATATCAGGGAAAAGTAAAAACAAACTAACAAAAAACAAACGGTATAGTCCCACTCCTACCCATCTCCTAGAAAGTGGCATTGAAAGCTGAAAAAAGGGTGGCTGCACAAAATGGCCACCAGCCACATGGTCAACCAACAACAACAAGCAAGGAGGCATAGCCGCAACAAAAAGCACATGCCGGCCTATGGCAAAAGCACATTGGCTGGCTACACAAAATGGCCACCAGCCACATAGTCAAACTACAAAAGCAAGCAAGGAGACATGGCCACAACAGAGAACACATGCAGACCTATGACAAAAACACACTGGTTGGCTACATTAAATGGTCACTAGCCATATCATCAAACAGCAACAGCAAGCCAGGAGGCAGGGCCACAACAAAGAACACATGCAGGCCTATGAACACTGACTACAAAAAATGGCCTCTGGCCACATGGCATAGGGAACAAAGGCAAATGGTGACCTATGACAAACACACGCACTGGCCACAAAGGGTATGCATAGTGACATGAAAAAAGCACTATCATTCATTTAGCAATGCCAAAAATTAAAATTGAGTTATAAACATTTTTCAACAATACACATCCTCCCAAGGCATCAAATTTCACGCCACCAAAATGCACCTTTTTTCAGAAAAAAACAAGAAATACAAAAAATAATGTAATCCAAACCATCCCTGACCTAAAGTATATTTTAAAACAACATATACCACAGAAACACTTGTATTTATGTACCCTTGATTAGTGGCCTACTGGCTGGATGGCCCCTGGGTAGACAAGGCCACATACTAAAATAAATGAATAGTGTGAATTTTACAAACAAGGAGAAATAGCATTGAACTGTGCAACCTTTTTCCTTTACTAGAGATTAAGGATGCAAATAAATAAATAGGCCCCTACTGAAACTCCAGGCCACCCACTAAAATAAAATGTAGAACTCTAATAAAAGTACTGATAAACCCAAGTACATGCCCTTTATCAAACAAACAAAACCGTATTACAAAAAGTAAGTCCTTAAATCCAATGGCATATATGCAGCAGACAAAAAGAGTGATCCTTCCACCTCGAAATCAAAATAAAAGTGACTAGTCGATGGACAAAGCACTGGGAGGAGCCTGCTGGATAGGAATAGGTAGCTGTAGTCTCTGGGGCACTTCCTTCATGTTGAAAAAGAGTAAAATAAAAAAGGCATCTCGCAGTAAAAAAACAACCTGAACGGAGTAGAATATTAACTCAAAAACATCTTTTCGATTAGATTTAGCTGCTTTTTGAGTAGAGAATCTGCTTGAGAGGCAGCCATGGCTGTTTGAGTTCGCCAGCGTCACGAAATTGGTGGCCGAAGGCACTGTGGCAACCAGTAGCTGTGCTAGGGGCCAACAAGTCTCGTGCGTGCTCGCAAGTAGCTGGCAGGTCTCTTTGCGCTTACCAGCATGTGCCAAAACATGCCTTGATCATGCCGACATTTGTTTTTGTCACACGCTGGATAGCAGAATTCAGCTGGAACTCTGTTTTACATGTGTAACATGGAGTCCCGAATCCTGCAAACTCCGCAAGCTGAATTCTTTTTCCACCCTGGCCTACTCTAGAGTGAATGGGAAGATAACAATGGTATTTCAGCACAAGCTGCTGACGGTCCTGGAGAGGCGAGCAAATACAGTGGCTGCGTAAGCAGTAGGATGTGCTGAGACGGCACCAATCACAGTGAGCACTCTGGGACCATGCTATAATGTGAAGAAATTCCCAGAATGCGTTAGTCTAACCATTGATGAGTGACTCTTGGCAGGATTGGATGCCCCCTTACAGAGGCGATGTACTAAATGACATGTCTTTACTAGCCTTACAGTGACTGTTTTATCTACATATTCCATTATCAAGATTCATAATGTTAGAAATGAACCATTCATTCCCTTTAAAAATTAACCGTAAATACCTGGGTTTTTCAATTGAGCATAATCTAGGCACACCTCGAGGGAAAATATGGAAAATATTATTTTCTGTTCAGGTTTTCGTAAAAAGAATGGAGGCCTACCATTGACCACAACAGGTCACATCAGCATCATCAAGGTGTCGAATCTGCACAAGTTCTTATTCTGATTTCAAATGTCCCAGCTGTGTTGTGTGGCGTTTTAGGCTCTGAGTGAATTTTCCCGATTCATGCCCTTATATAGGTACAATTCACATTGCCCTAATATAGGCATAGAAATCAATCCCTTATTTGGATATAGCCCATGCAGACCAAATACAGGCATGGCTACTTCCACCCGTACCACACGTCACAACGATTTCTTGGAAAATCAACTTAAGCAGTCAGGGTCCTTCCCTTGCTTGAATATTGATTTGTCCTCCAAGAACTAATGTACTTGACAAAGAACTACTATTCCCCAGGGGTTCTTTCCTGACGTTAATATGCCTGACTTTACGTCAAACTAGACACCTTTAAGATATAAATATGCCTTCACTTGCTCTAGCAAGACACGGTGGTTCCGAGCAGTTCTACTATCTACTTGCCCGACGCAGCTCGCTACAGCAAGTGCCGAAGGAGGCCGACCCTCCAGCTGACGCACTGATTGAGAGGCTGCATTTATCTCGGCAATAATCCAACTCCAGTGCTTTCAAACTCCCCTTGTGGGGTGTTGGGAAATCAAGTCCCTAGACTGAGATACCAGACCTCCTTCATTCTAAACTAATGTATGGAGCTGATTAGAACCTAGAGAACCTGTGCTACACAATACTTACTTCTTCCTGCGTACTAGACTTAGGTTAGGTATATTGGGGTAGGCTTATTTTAGAAGCACCAGTTGAGCATTTTTAGCCATTGTTATTTATGTATGTATTTTTATGTGGTTTAGAAACCATACAATGATCTTACTGTATTATTTTATAATACTATTCTCGCTGTACGCATTATACTTTGCAGTCTGCATAACAATTGTAGCAGTTAACTTTTCTTGTATGAGAAAGAAGACTGTTCAATAAAACCTTTTATTGAAAACGCCTGTCTCTCTATTCCTCTGCACCTCTGTTGAAACGAAGCATGCATGATTGACTAAGTGAAATACTTATCTATTGTTTCCACGACTCTAGAGATATATTTCTTATTCTTGAGAAACAAAGTTGTCATGTTTATGCGGTTGTCAGAAATTAATCCCTTCTTGTGAATTCGAGAAAGTTTCTAGTGACCTCTGAGCTACCTGGCACTCACTATTAAGTTTAATATATTCGATAGAGACCTAGTTGACCTCAGTCCTACGTCTAATCCATACGATATATTATTCTAATGCGCAGAGCTTATTTGGAATATTGGAACTACACTACGGCTGTACATACATCAGCTGTATGTTTGCCAAAACATTCAAAGACCAGGTAAATTATTTCTTTGGTTGGCAAAGGGGTCTGAATCAGATAGGCAAAATACAGGAATATATTTTAAACTCAGACTGTGGCTTACCCATTTTTAAGTGAAACTTTGGACAATCCACTCACTCTACTGCTCTTCCTTCCAGCAATAAAAACCAATGCATGTTCCACAAGTGAAAAATGTAAAATAAAACTTAAGTTCATGTTCAAACATATGGCAAAGCTGTGACATTGCCTAAATATCCTACATTGGTTCCATTATCACCTGACAATGGAATCACCTGTTGGCCCTCGTCTTGTTTTTAAAACCTTCAGTTTTATAGTAGAGCAAGACTTTTTGTTTTTCATTTTCAAGTAATTTTCAGAATCTGAAACCTCAGCAAAGCTTTAATTATGGTTAAACTTGACATCGATCTCTACGCAAGTCATGCTCACTCAAGTCGTTGTTTGATTAGAGGAAGACTTTGATACCCCCTCTCCATCACCTTGCCTGTACATTCCCGCTCAAGGTTTTAGCCCTTATTTTTGTATTTGTTTTCCTTGCTTCTAATTTAACCCCTTGGGCGCGGCCGCGATTCTGCGCCTGTGCGGCACATTCCAATCACTGGTGCGGTCATGACGGCCGGGAGCCGTCATCAGCACACGAGCACTGTGTGCCATGATGGCTCCCGGCCGTCATCAGCATGGAAGGGGTTAATACTAATTTGCAGATTTCATACACACTTATGCTGCCTAGATCCAGTGAGTTTCCGGTTTGTAAAAATAATGTTCCGCCAACAAATGGACTCACTGACGACAAAAGGCCCTTCGCGTCTGTAACAGACGTTGTGAACTCACGCAAGTCAATAGTAACGTGAAACAGATATTTTGCCACCACTACACTCTTACTTGTAACATGTGTATTTAGTTTTGAACAGAAACGGTGGAGCTACAGGCAATAATACCATACCAGGCGTTGACGTTACAGGTTTCCAAGAAGATGATACGGATGCTATAATCATCCCAGAGAATTTAAGGAAAGCCATCACTATAAAACTTATAACAAATGACCTATCATCAAGAGGTGCTAGGCCAATTTTTATAATAGAGGCATATGAATATTGTCAGACAGAAGTACTCTAATCATGGATTATCTTCCCCAAAGCAAATTCAGTATCTCATGTGTTTCACTTCTACAAAGAAGAGGAACATCCAACGGAATACATTCCTTTCGAGGATATTGAAATTCCACTAACTTACCAAGAGCATGCGCTCAGGTTTAAAGGCGCCCTACAACATCAAAATCACATTACCAGGCTCGGTCTACTAGGTAGACCAGGAGCAACATGGCCGGTATAAGCCATCTATGCACCACATCCTGCCATTGAAGAAATGACAGGTGCAGAACTATTAGTTGAAATAAAACAACTAAAAAACATAGACAGATAATTGGTTCAATATGTCATGCGGACTCTAACAGTCCAACCTCCTATAAGGATTACACAACACACCCCTTACCAGGGGAACACAAATAAAATTACACCACAGACTATACAATCAGTCATTGGTAGATTACCAGCAAAAAGGGAACAAATTCCATTCTGGGTAGCGCAAACAATTACTCAAATTGAGGCAGTATTCCCTGATACTACCCCTCATGAGAAGCAGAATTCTAACAATCTGTTTTCCAATGGGGATTGTACCACATCTGGAGGACTGCGACACTTGGGGTACAGTCTTTGCTGCAATATACACCAAAACACATGGTGTTCCGTCAATGACGGTAATACCAGATGTCCTGAAACAGATTCAAAATGAATACGGGGCAGAACCTGCTTTAAATCTAGGTATGAAATTACTGAAAGATTTCAAACAGGTCTCAACAATAATATTAGCTAATATTAAAGGTGAAGCAGCATCTGTGGCGATCCACTAAAAGTTAAGAGAATTTGATGTAACTGAGCAACCTCAGGAATTAGCCAGAATAATAGAGAAATCATATGAAGAACTAGGAAGAGACAGTTAGGGTGATAAACCAGTGAAACCAAAACTGACTGAAAGTACGGAAAAGGTCTTTATTACAAACACTCTCACTCTTCCTAAAAAGAAGTGGGAGAACACTAAACAAACTTCTAAAGAGAAGCGTTCTCAATCCCGAGGTAGGTCTCCTCAAAAGGAGCTCTCTGTTAGGAGGTATAACCTCAGGAACAGGGATAATTTGAGAAAACCTGATAGATATCAAGATACTGATACACGTTCCTCTCACACCTTTCAAACTTCATCACAGAAATCCGAAAGAAGAGGACGATCAGAACACAAGGAAGAACGCGTGAAGTCCAAAGACGACCAGCACGTTCCAAAAAATAAGAAAACCCAATTCACCAAAACGAAGGTAGCAGGTCTAAAAATCAGACATGCAGAGGATCTTGAGGACACAATGTTAGAATGGGGAGTGGGCTCAGACAATGTTGGACAGCGCTAAAGAAGTAACAGTAGCTCGCAAGATCTTGAAAGATCATCTGGAGACAGTGGACCTGAATGAATACATCCAGGTTGAAACTGCTGATACCAGGGTTAGTGTCCCACACAAGTTATATGAAATAACACTCTGGATGGAGGGGGATATAACTAGAAAAATAAGAGCACTCTTTTGGGAGAAGTTCTCTAAGGGTTATGACATTCTTCTAGCTGAACAAGACTGGCCACCTGAATTTGTCAGGGAGTGCTCACATGGCAAAGACATCATTATGCCATCCTTCTCCAATCATATTCCAATTCATAAAAAATATACTTATGCCAGGAAATGGGAAGTAGCCCAGGCTCCTGCATTATATAGAAATCATGTAGGATGGGATGAGGATTCTCCTCAACATAAAATCCAGTTAAAAACTCAACCAACTGCACAAAGGCAGTACCCAGTTAAGCAAGAAGCTAAAACACAGGTCAGGGAGATCTTAGATCAACTTGAATACCAAGGGGTGATTGAAACATGCACCTCATCCATGAACAATCCTTGGTTTCCTGTCTCCAAACCAGACAATACATATCATCTTGTTTTGGATTACAGACATTTAAACTCCTGTTGCAAAAATTTTGCAGTACAAAATGCACACAGTGCAGCTTTAATGAATAACATTGTGCGTACAAAATATTAACCTACATTAGATATTTCTAATGGTTTCTTCTATCAAAACATTGCACCAGGAAGCAGGTATTTGACTGCTTTCTCATTCATGGGGACACTGCGTCAATTCTGTCTTACCCCCAGGTATTCAAGAATAGTCTGAGGTTGTTTTCAGCCAGAGTAACAGACTTACTACAAATGTATGATGATGAAGCATTATCATATGTCGATGACATCTATCTAACAGACGATGACTTGGATAAGCACTTGAACAGGGTGAATACCATAATACTTGGCTTCGCCTCTGAAGGGTATAAATTCAATTTCAAGAAATCAAGAATTGCTCATCTCAACGTCCTTTTCCTAGGATGTGAATTATCAAGTGAAGGCAAAAGCCTGGCATCAAACTTTCTAGAGAAATGTGAGCTGCTCCAACCTCCAAAAACGCTGCAAAACTTACAGTTAATTCTAGGTTTCCTATATTTTGGAAGAACTTACATTCTAAATTACTCAGAATGGGTTAAACCTCTCTATGAATTAATCAAACCTGAGTTCAAAACAGTTAATTGGACTCAAAAACACACAGAAATTCTACATTCGGTACAAACAGACATGTTAGCCTCAACACATTTACAGACACGCGTAAAGACACACAACCTAGTGATCCGAATCATTCCAGGAAGATGCAGATTCACGTACTTAACCTTTAACGAGGGAGAAAAAGTACCTATTGCTTATAAATCACACTTGTACACACAAGCAGAAATGAAATTGACTTCTACAGATAAAATTCTGACAGCGGATCAAACTGCAGTAGTAAAAGAGAGAGCCCTCGCACAGGGTAAACGCATAATGATCGTTACTCCTGTACCTGCCTTAGAGGCAGTGACAAAAGCGAGCATTCCAAATGCGAATGCTTTGCATATGAGATAGATACAATGGGTTAATTATCTTGCTGCAACAGACGTTGAATACGTTTTTGACCCTTATTTGAAAACATAAGAATATCTACAATACAAACTAAAATGTCCTCAGCCCACTGAGATTCTGCCTCTAGAGCAGTATGAATGTATCATTTATACTGATGGATCAGCACAGCCCGCAATTGGGGAAAACAAGCTTATAGTGGTGCGTGCGCGATTGTTAAAGGTCGCTGGCATGATGGTAAATTCCGACCTATGGTCACTAAAACACAACCTCTAGGAGATTGTACAGTTCCGCGAGCTGAACTAAAAGCATTCAAGATGGTGCTGGAAAATACTGATCGCGAATTCCCCACACTGATAGTGTGCGATTCATATTATTCCGTTCAGTCTTATAATGAATACTTGCAGAACTCTATTGAAAACAGTTTCAAAGATACGAAAGGTGGCACAATCAAGCATAACTTGCTTTGGGAACAAGTAGTTCAGTTATGAAAAGAACTACAAAAAGCTCACGTGATCCATACACTGAGTAATCAACGTAATGGCATTTACTTTGCAGGGAATTCATTGGCTGATGAAATCCCGAAGGCAGCTGTGCAAACGGCTTCCGTAGCTGCAATCACTCGTTCAAAAACGAAAAAAGACGGATAAATAATGCTAGTTGTCAATACGACAAACAAAGGCAGTGGTGCAGCGTTACCTCAAAACTATCCACTCGAATATTCATACATAATTGATGCAAAATCCGTTCCTTTTGCACGAATCCCTGGAGTGGGGGATAGAGTAATTCCAAACAGGAAACGTAGAGTAGCTTTGATACACAAAGCACATTTGGGAGATGGTCTGATGCATCAGAGGATCTCTAAATCTATACTAGAACTAAAAGAGACGTACTGGTGGCCATGGATAAATGGTCACATTCACACTTTTGCAATTAATTTCCATGACTGCCACAGAGATCGGAGCAGAGAATGCCGCCAGATACCTGACTACAGTGTAGCCAGCCCATTATAAACACAATTGTTAGACTATCTACACGCAGATGTCCCTATGGACAAATACGGTCCCACAAATATTAAGACAAGATTCATTTGGATGAGGCCACAGCGCTCGGCTGACGCCCGAACTGTTATAAAAGATTTGCAAGTCTTTATCGGCACATACGCAGTCGGCACGCTACATTCTGACCAGGGTCCTGCGTTTAGCTCAAAAGCTTACAGAGAGGCCATGGCTAATCTGGGCGTTGCATTGCAGTATTCTAGTCTATTCCATCCTGAGGAAATTCGATTGTATAGAGAAAAAACCGGGACATAAAGCAATCTATAACAGCTAGGGTACTAGGCTTGGGTGACGGGTGGGTCAAACTTCTAATAAGTGTCCAACGTAGTCTTAACAATCTGCCTTGAAGTTCTCCTGGGGGGATCCCTCCATATGAAATCCTTTTTGGAACTAGAATGATTGTCCAGGACCTTGATCATCACACTTCAGTGCTAGAACAAAAACCTTTTGATATCAAAGATCGTTTGGCTGTTTTGCAGGACTTAAATGAAACAAGAAAAAGTCAAAGCAATACATTCCTGAAGCCAACGACTACTGAAGAAAAACCACGCATCCCAGCAAGACCTGCCTGGATTCCAAAGATTGGGGATATGGTCAGAGAAAAGATCGCAGACAAGAAGTAATTTGTGCCTTCATACAGATATCAGTACCTGTGCTAGCAATCCACGGATCAAGTACAGTGTTACTGCCGCCCCTTGCTGGAAGAAAGGAGAACAGGTTTGTATCCATCGACCTAGTAAAACCACATCATGTGGCCGATCATAAGTAGTAGGCCAAGTGGACTCCAAAGATGTAGCAGACGCCTGAATCTGGCTACAATCCAAGAGGTTCAAACTGAGAAACTGATAACATTCGAAGACTCTGCAGTACAGAATAAAGGACTATGCAACAAAGCCATGGAACTTGTACCTCTTGAGACCCAAATAACAGTTCGCCAAGAAACACCTGTCTACAATGAAATAGCATCCGAATATACTAATAAGACCAGAGATCAAGTGGTTCATCGAATCCTGAAGCAATCCCTACAATTGACAGAACTGCCTCTGGCTATTTCATTAACTTTGATATGTTTTCCTAGGATCCAGGTGAACCTGAAACAATGTCAATTAAAACAACTTTTAAAGAACAAGCAACGGAACTCCTTACCTAGCTGGAAAAAATTATCTAGTTTCACCATGGGCTGAAGTATGGATTGTCTTAGGTGTACTTTTTCTTCTACTTTGGTTGACTCTGGTATTTACCCTGGGAATGCTGATCAATGGAAAATATAGCACACAGGACACAGTAAGAAAGAACATCAACTTACTACCCAAGCCACACAAATTATCCCATTGTGAACAAAGAGACTTGTCAACAGTAAACATCACAGCCGATCCCATACCAGGTGGTATAGCTTGGGACAGAACTGAATATGACATTCTTGGTCTGGCAGAACTGTTGAAGATTCTACACCAATTCAATATTTCCTTGAGTGACTTTGTTTCACCCAGCACCTTTTTTGATGATTGGGACTTTGAGACTGTTAATAATATGATGACAGAGTTAGAAATGTCTGCAAAATGTACAAATCATGAATACTTAGAAGGTTCATCAGATTATGAACAAATGTATTGTTATAATCACTATGGTCATCATTTCTTGGCTAAATCTGCAACTTCTAGAAATGTATTTACTTATAACCAATAGGTACATTGTCCTACGCCACCAAAGGGTAGCTCAAAAACATTTTGGGGCAAATTTCCATACTTTTCAGGGTATAATGTTTCAAATCCAGAATCATTTTACTTTAAAAATGTTAATAGGACAGGAATGAATAGAATGTTGACAAATACAAAAAAAAAAAATTCTCTTTCTTTTTTGCTCAGCTGTCTTCATTAGGTTTCGACTTTTGGAAAGACAACATTGAGACAAAAACCGTCTGGGGCACGAAAAACTGGCAGGTGCAGGGCTTAGAAGCTTCATTTAGAGCCTGCATTATCCCAGAACAAATAATGTTTTTGAATGACACTGTTCAACAGACATCCTGTCTTAGATTAGCTAAGATAAAAGATTTAAACAAACCGTCAGTACCTACACCTACACCTGAAAGAAGTAACACTTCAGAGGGGGTGGTTGACGTAAAAACTATTTTAGTTAACAACAGAACAGATCCTGATTGGAAAAAATGGTTAATCTGGCCCACAGACGCAAGGCTTCACATTCACTAGGCCAGATCCAAGATATGGCCAGAGACAACATCCAGGGATAGTAACATCATACAGTGTGGGAAAACTGTGCCTTGAGTGGCTACAAAAATCTACACTAAGGGAAGTAAAACAACACTTATCTTTACTTAAAGATGGTGTTGATTTAAGGGACTTCTTACAAGGGCCCACTAAACCGCATCATAAACGTTTTATATGCGCCGGTAGCCATGCCATTTATAATGAAGCATGGAAAACAACACAAGCAGAGACTGCAGAACTAATACAAGAAATTGATCATATTAATTTAGCGAAATCTCTCTCTGTAGTTGACAATGCGTTAACGACTTCATCATCCAGAATATATTCTTTGGACAGCATAGTATCCTCTTCCATTGACATAATGGAACAGGACTTGGTCATGTTACAACATGGTCAGTCTCAACTGCATTCTATAATGCTTTTGGGCTGGACGTTGCAAAACCTTCCTTCTGGCTATGTGCCATGGCGTCTAATCCACACCACGTCATTGTTTTCTAAATTTAACCTTACAGATAAATAAATCACTTTGGCACAGAGGGGAGCAGACTATACTGTGCTGAGCATTGAAAAACTGGAAAGATTACCATTAATTGTTTCTGAGAAACCAGCAACAGAATGGATAATACACGGTACAATCACTCTGCCCGTCACAATTTTCCTTTTTTTGTTTTGTTCGAAACGTATACCAGCAGGCGTATATGAAAGGTTGGGGAAAGAATACATTAAGATATCCTGGGATTTACCTTATACACTCAGATGTTGGAGTGGGGAAAAAGAAGTGTTTCTTAGTGGTACAAATTGCGAAAATACAGTAAGCTCTTCACTCTTATGTCAGGGTATTATTTACACTGGGCCTGCGATGGTTCCTCGAGCAACTTATCCTGCCACCTGCAATGTTCTCCGGCTGCAGTGATAGATCCAATTTTTAGGCAGCTTTCTAATGGAAGTTACATTATGTTGAATGATCACAGCTGCTGTGGCATGTTGCCAGGAACCCTCTTTCTCGTAACTGTGTCAGCCAGGGTCACTTGCTGTATGCAAAACTTCTAATTTGGAACTCTATTTTTCTATGATTTGACTTTTTTCAAAAATGTAACTTTTTTTTGCCACAATGTGATCTGCTTAAAGTAGAACTATTCCTAGAGAACAAGAATTCTTTTGAATACTTCCGAAAGACAATATTTGATCTTGTCCACAACCAGACAATTTATATATTCTGTCCTGGAATGGTCTTGACTTTTTCTTCTGCATTTAAGAGCCATTTCATAAATGTATTTTCATGTTTCATTCGGATAGAGTTTTTAAATGTCATCTATATGCTTTGAATGAAACATTGCTTTTAATTGCGTACAGCACAAGTGCTTTTTTTGTGTACAACCATTTTGAATGCATTATTTTATGTATTTTGGGTGGGGTTTTTAACACATCATGTTTAGATATGTTTATGTGTTTTAGAACTTAGTAATGTCATACATAATAAAGTGGAGTGCATGTTGTGTGCCGCTTTAGGCTCCGAGTGAATTTTCCTGATTCATGCCCTTATATAGGTACAATTCACATTGCCCTAATATAGGCATAGAAATCAATCCCTTATTTAGACATAGCCCATGCAGACCAAATACAGGCATGGCTACTTCCACCCATACCAAACGTCACAACGATTTCTTGGAAAATCGGCTTAAGCAGTCAGGGTCCTTCCCTTGCTTGAATATTGATTTGTCCAAGAACTCATGTACTTTACAAAGAACTACTATTCCCTAGGGGTTCTTTCCTGACGTTATTATGCCCGACTTTACATCAAACTAGACACCTTCGAGGTATAAATATGCCTTCACTTGCTCTAGCAAGACACATTGGTTCGGAGCAGTTCGACTATCTACTTGCCCGACGCAGCTCGCTACAGCAAGTGCCGAAGAAAGCCGACCCTCCAGCTGATGCACTGATCGAGAGGCTGCATTTATCTCGGCAAGAATCCAACTCCAGTGTTTCCAAGCTCCCCTTGCGGGGTGTTGGGAAATCGAGTCCCTAGACTGAGATACCAGACCTCCTTCATTCTAAACTAAGGTATGGTGCTGGTTAGAACCTAGAGAAATCTTGGATAGATTCTTGGCAACGAAAACTAAACCTATGCTACACAATACTTACTTCTTCTTGCGTACTAGACTTAGGTTAGGTACATTGGGGCAGGCGTATTTTAGAAGCTCCAGTTGAGCATTTTTAGCCATTGTTATTTATGTATGTATTTTTTTATATGGTTTAGAAACCATACAATGATCTTACAGTATTATTTTATATTACTATTCTCGATGTACGCATTATACTTTGCAGTCTGCATAACAATTGTAGCAGTTCACTTTTCTTTTATGAGAAAGAAGACTATTCTATAAAACCTTTTATTGAAAACGCCTGTCTCTCTATTTCTCTGCACCTCTGTTGAAACGAAGCATGCACGATTGACTGAGAGAAATACTTATCTATTGCTTCCACGACTAGAGATATATTTCTTATTCTTGGGAAACAAAGTTGTAATGTTTATGCGGTCGTCAGAAACTAATCCCTTCTTGTGAATTCGAGAAAGTTTCTAGTGACCTCTGAGATAGCTGGCACTCACTATTAAGTTTAATATATTCGATAGGACTTCAGTCCTACGTCTAATCTATAGGATATATTATTCCAATACGCAGAGCCTATTGGGAATATTGGAACTACACTACAGCTGTACATACATCTGCTGTATGTTTGCCAAAACATTCAAGGACCAGGTAAATTATTTTTCTGGTCCGCAAAGGGGTCTGAATCAAATAGGCAAAATACAGGAATATATCTTAAACTCAGACTGTAGCTTACCCATTTTTAAGTGACACTTTGGACAATCCACTCAAGCGAGTCCAGGAATTTCTCAATCACAATGTTGGTAAATAACTTACAAAAATGGTACACGTTGTTCCTGCTCTTCCTTCCAGCAATAAAAACCAATGCATGTTCCACAAGTGAAAAATGTAAAATAAAACCTAAGTTCATGTTCAAACATATGGCAAAGCTGTGACATTGCCTAAATATCCTACATTGGTTCCATTATCACCTGACAATGGAATCACCTGCTGGCCCTCGTCTTGTTTTTAAAACCTTCAGGTTTATAGCAGAGCAAGATTTTTTGTTTTTCATTTTCAAGTAATTTTCAGAAGCTGAAACCTCAGCAAAGCTTTAATTGTGGTTAAACTTGACATCGACCTCTATGCAAGTCGTGCTCACTCAAGTTGTTCTTTGATTAGAGGAAGACTTTGATACCTCCTCGCCATCACCTTGCCTGTTCATTCCCGCTCAAGGTTTTATCCCTTATTTTCGTATTTGTTTTCCTTGCTTCTAATTTAATACTAATTTGCAGATTTCATTATGCTGCCTAGATCCTGTGAATTTCCGGTTTGTAAAAATAATGTTCCACCAACAAATGGACTCACTGACGACAAAAGGCCCCTCGCGTCTGTAACGGACGTTGTGAACTCACGCAAGTCAATAGTAACGTGAAACAGATATTTTGCCACCGCTACACACTTACTTGTAACCTGTATATTTAGTTTTTAAGAGAAAATATCTAGGAAGAGAGTGCTAAAACACAACCTTAAGTTTTACTAAAAACGTTAAAAAAATACCTACTTGTATACACACATAAGGCTTGTGGTCAGCTCTCTTCATTCATTGGTCTGTTCAAGTGTCAATCACATTTTGCTTCCACCCACTACACTATGCATGCAGCACGTGGCAATGGGTTGGCCCACCTAGGGGCCCGATGTAGGTCGGTCGGTAACGGCCGAAAATCGGTATTTTCGGCCGTTACCGACCGGTATTTGAGCTTTGGTATGTAGGGACACATATTTTACAGAATCGGTAAATTTACCGATCGGTAAATTTACCGATTCTGTAAAATACCGAATCGGTATTTCTACCGATTAGGGGCCCGATGTAGGTAAAATAGATTTACCGATTTTTAATTACCGAATCATACCGATTCGGTAATTAAAAATCGGTAAATCTAAGGGGTGGAGATGTAGCAACATCCAGATGTTCCTTTTACCGAATCGGTAAATATCTGTATTTACCGATTCGGTAAATCCCGACCGGTAATGCCCCATTCATTCCTATGGGCTTTGAAGCCCATAGGAATGAATGGGGCATTACCGGTCGGTATTTACCGAATCGGTAAATACAGATTTTGACAAGGGTGCAGGGGGTGTCACTTTGACACCCTCTAGCACCCCCAAAAAAGATTTGGGGGCCATGTGGCAGGCATACCTGCCCTAAGGGCAGGTCTGCCTGTCATATGGCACAGGTGTGCATGCACACATGTGCATGCACACCTGAATCTGTATTTTACCATCAAATATCTTTGATGGTAAAATACCGAATCGGTAAGGGTTGTGGGACTCAGAAGAGTCCCACCTACATAGCAAAAATACCGAATAGGTATGAATACCGATTCGGTATTTTACAGATTCGGTAAATTTACCGATCGGTAAATTTACCGAATCTGTAAAATTCTGGGCCCTACATACCAAATCCTATTTACCGGTCGGTAACGGCCGAAAATACCGATTTTCGGCCGTTACCGACCGACCTACATCTGGCCCTAGGTAAATTTGGTATGTAGGTGGGACTCTTCTGAGTCCCACAAGCCTTACCGATTCGGTATTTTAGCATCAAATTCAATTTGATGTTAAAATACCGATTCAGGTGTGCATACACATGTGTGCATGCACACCTGTGCCATATGACAGGCAGACCTGCCCTTAGGGCAGGTATGCCTGCCACATGGCCCCCAAACCTTTTTTGGGGGTGCTAGAGGGTGTCAAAATCGGTATTTACCGATTCGGTAAATACCGACCAGTAATGCCCCATTCATTCCTATGGGCTTCAAAGCCCATAGGAATGAATGGAGCATTACCGGTCGGTATTTACCGAATCGGTAAATACAGATATTTACCGATTCGGTAAATGGAACATCTGGATGTTCCTACATACCCCCCCTTCTTATTTACCGATTCTTAATTACCGAATCGGTAAAATTCGGTAATTAAAAATCGGTAAATAAGTCCTACCTACATCGGGCCCCTAATCCCTTAGATGTCTCCTGTTTCCTCCCCCTCACCACTCGTGCAGAACTGCCTGAAAAAGAGTGCACTTCAGCATCAGGACGTGTGCGCCTGGGCTGCACTCTTTTATTTTCATAGTGTTTATATTTTTCAAAGTTGTTATTTGCATATTGCGTATGTTTGCAAAGAACATAAACACATTTTTTTTTTAATGCAGGCTTGCTAAGGCAAACCCTATTGGCTTTGCTATTTGGTTTTTTTTTAATTCTTTTCGTTATAGGTGAGGTCCTGATTTCTTTTTTACTGATTCAGAAGCAGATTTTGAATCTCAGTTTGTGAATTTTAATTATGCTCAGAACATCTCCGAAAGCTTCAAAGACGCCTTTGAGGCAGCGAAGAGCCTCACATTCACAGGTAAATTAGGATGCACCATAGAAGGGGAACGCTGATTTTGCATTGGTGTACCATCGCCTGCCTGCTGCCGCACTGAACACGCTTTTTCTTCCCACGCACTCATTTAAGAACTGCTGCTCTCTGAGGAAACTGCAAACCGTCTGTGGTGTGGCTACAGACGAGAAATACAATCTCCTTCATGAGGTGACATTTGCTGTTGAGATAACAGAGACTCTCTCGAGAGAGAGAGACCTCTACTGTTTCCTTGGGCAGGATAACAGTGCAGCTGAAGCAATAAAGGCGCAGTTCTCACATCAGGGGCCAATTTGCGAAGGGGCCCATGGAGACCTCTGAAACGAACTTCAACTGAATATCTATTCCAGCGGGATACTAAAGTCAATCGATGGAGGTGAATTTTAAACTTCATACTGATGGGCATCGCTTCTAGGATGCAAAACCATGGAGCTGTACTTTAGAGATGAGCTTTGCGCTGAGAGGAAATATTCCGCAGGACAGGTTGACTGCAGAATGAATGGAGCCGCGCCAGGGCTCCTGGGGGCTCCCATCTCCGACTGGTTCAGAGACTTTATGACAAGCAACGACACAGTTACCTCTAGTGTGTGCTGGCGCCTACGGCAATGGCATTAGCCGGTGGGGGGCCACTTGGCACATTTCTGTTTTTTCTCTTGCCCTCATCTTTACAAATCCCTGATCGAGTATTAACAGCCGTTCCACTGTACATTCATACATGACTCTAGATGCCAAACGATAAAATAGGAAATATAAACATGCACAAATATTTTATTTATGGTCACAAAATACTGATATTAACAATAATTCTATTTAGCAAAGATGAGAAAAAGAGACTCTGTTGTTCTGGCCGTGACAAATATGATCAAATGACCAATGAAGATAGTTTGTCTTGTGTGGTGGGATTAGACTAGTGTGAAGAAGGAGCAGAGATCTTTGTATCTCAATCGCTTAGTAAAATCACCAAATGGAATGCTCCAGTGGTCGCATGAAGGTATACATTGTCCCATTTAATGTGCATATGTTGAATATAGTTCAAAGAAATATATGGATGACTTCTCATTACTTTAAATATAGCAATTCGCATTTGGTTAATATAGCACACAAATTGATACTGTAAACACACGTTGAGTATATATGTTGCATATAAAGGGGTGGAGAACTAAATTATACTACTCTGGTGCCATGCCCACAGCACTACCAGAACTTTATTTACTGTATTGTGTTAGTTCCAGACAGGAGCACCAGCCCAGACCTTCCAAGTGTGACAGATCTGAACTGTAGAAAAATAGTGCCACCCTTCTTTCTCAACTTCCAGTTAAAACGGTGTGTTCTAAAAATAAAAGCCAACAGGTTTACCTGCGTATGTATCCCTCAAAAATGTACTAACAGACTGAAAAGCAATTTTTTGAGAATCGCAATTTGAGAATCACAAAACGAGATGTAATACAAAATTTGCAAATATTTTGCAATTCCTTTGTATTCATTAATTGCGACTTGCAAATTGCGAGTCGCAATTAAGGAATGGCTTCCCATTCATTCCTATGGGCCTAGATAGGCTGAGCTAACTAGAACTTAATTCCCCACAATGCACTGCTTATGACCTCACATATTAGATCACTCATGACATTGACAGCGACATCACTGATGATATCTCAAATGACACCACTGATGATATCACTGATGGCATTTCAAATGACATCACTGATGCCATCATCCAATGACTCTGAGTGTTATCTAAAAGTACGAATGTTAAACCTATATACTGTGGGAATGCCTGTATGGGTGAGCAAAATATATTTTTCATGCAGTTACATCAAATACAATGCTACATTGTATAGTAAAACCATTGTACTGTACCATACCATACTTGCCAGTTGGCATCAGATGAGCTACAATTCTTGCTTGTTAAAAAACCTTTGACACCTTGTTTCCTGTTGAGAAGGTTCTGCAAAGATAGAGATACCACACATCTCGCCCTTTATATCAGAAATGTAAAGACAAAGTAACCAAGATGCTAACACAATATACAAGCAATATACAATAAAATTAAAACATTTAAGATTTGTACTACAATATGAACAAATACTGCAAACACTAAAAAATATAACCAGTTTATGCTGAAGGACACTTTAAAAGATGGAAAACTTTCATGTATGCATTTTCAGATATCTTGGTGCGAGAACTATTCTCCCACTCTTTCTAGGCACCTACTTCACTGTGCACTTTTTTGTTTACATCCCCACCACAAGAACCATGCTCCAGGAACATAATCCTGTTTAAATTCCAAATGCAATTGTCTTTCAGTTTTACAGCATTCCAAAAATATTAATGTAACCACTTTGAGAGGGGATGAGAACTTTGAAATCTTGCCAACACCATGAGGGTTCTTTTTCTCATCAAACTTTGGCTTGACATGTGGAGTGTTTGTTGTCAAACAGTTCTTTCCTCCTTAACAACTTTCCATGTTTGTTTTCCTTCCACTCATCAACTGCCACAGAAACAACCACTTTCTTAAGATTTATCCATGATGGATACATCATAGAATTCCGTTTCCTACCCTTTAAGAATTTGAAGGCCACTTTTCCAGTGACAGAATGAGGTATCAACTGATAACATATTCTCTTTGCCTGCAAAATAGCTATCTGAATGGACTCTTTTGAAACTCTTTTGAATCTTTCTACCATGCCATTGCATTCAAGATGGCAAAGAGAACACTTCTTGAGCTTGATTCTCTTCTGAGATATGAAGTCTTCCATTTCCTGAGAGGGTAATTGCACTCCTTTATCTGTGAGAATGTATTTTGGTAACCCCTCCCTCACAAGCATGCCTTTAAGAAACACCACCACATTGCATGTCTCTATACTCTGGGATATGTGTATTTCTGGCCAGTGTGAGAAAATATCAATTAAAATTGTCACATAAGATTGTCCTGTTCTATTTGCTACAGGGCCTTCAATGTCCAATGCAACCTCCTGCCATGCCCTATCTGGAGGATTCCTCACCACAATGGGATGCACTCTTGTTTTGCATAATTTGTCACTAGACATACACTCCAGAAAATCTCTGATACATCTCTTCTCCTGAAAATCAAATCACGGTCACCAGAAATGTAACCTAATCCTCTCTTCAGTTTTACAAATTCCTTGGTGTCCCTGATGGGCCAACTGGATGAAATTATTCCGGGCATACGTAGGAGGATTAACCCTGTACCTCCCCAGAGCAACCCTTGCTTTGCCGACAACTCTTTCCACAATTTCACACTCTCTCCTTGTTTGGAATTCCACTCACACTTAATCACTTTGATAAACTCCTGTAGGATTGCATCACCAGCAATCAAATTCTTCCTCTTATATTTATTTATGGTGCTTTCCATGACCTCACACACATTGTATTCCTCAAGATCTCATATATCATCATCATCATTCACTTCCATTTGTGTCTCATATAAAATATCAAGAGAGACAGTTCGCCACTTTATTCTCACCACTGGAATGTATTCAACTCTGAAATCAAATTCCTGTGGAGAGATCACCCATCTACAAATTCTACTTGATATGGCATTCAAGCTTTTTTTTACAGGAAACATCGTTTAGTGGTGTGTGGTAAGTTTTTACTACAAAATTAGGTCCGCATAAAAATATTTTAAGCTTCCTGGTGGCCCAGAATATACACAGGGCTTTCCTTTCAATAACCAAATACCTGTACTCAGAACCAATTATACATCTGGAAATAAATATGGTGGATTTTTATTCACTTCCATGGGGATAATAATACATTCAAGTTCTGTGGGATCGACCATGTACCGATAAATCCCCGGAGAGGTGATAGGGTTCTTGCTCTCCGCCAGCTTGAGTCCAAATGGATATGCAGACTTCAAACAATTAAGAAGGGCCATAATATTGACCATGAGTTCCATTATTTCCTGACATAGACAGTTGTAGATGTCCTAGCTTTGAAAGTTGCTTTAGACATTTGAATGTGCAGGTGGGCCAAACCTGATGGGAATAACAAACCCCTCCCTGAAACATTCTTTGGACTCTGCACACATGCTTTTGGGAACGATCTTTGGGGTATTATATAGTCTTGCCTAGGCTTGTTAGATGTCCATTTGGAAGCAACTAAGTTTCATATATGATAGGAACAGGGCTTACCTTTGTTGAACCGCCACTTAATACTGTAAATGAGCTATGAAAATGCAGAGAGTATTTAGGTTGCGTACATGTTGAGAAATGGAAGCTTATCGGGATAAAATGGTGTTTTTCTCCTTTGCAATATTGACTCAACATCTCTTCTGCCTAGTCTTTACTCAAGATGGGTCATTGGACCCCTGCATGAAGCTGTCCTTGTGTCAGCTTAAGATATATGCTATATCTGCATTAAACAAACACGCAGATTGGGACCGCTTTCCGCTGAGATAAATAGTCACCAATAAAAAAAATTTGATCACACTTGCACTCCAATCTATTCCCACTTTCGTCTATATACATTCTTGTTCACAGCTTACTGCTGTATTTATTATTTAATGAACCTTAGGGACAGACTCTGGCTACTCTTTCTGGTTCTGCCGAGGCTACAATGCAGGGCGACGAGTATTGTACAGTCTTTTTTGAAGATGGGGACATTTCAGCTCATGACGTGTGAGTCTGATGTTAGCTCAGGCTGTTACGTCCCAGCCATGGAAGTCAATATGTGCATGGTTCGATTCCCCTGTGAGAAGTACACACATTTTATGAGTTGTTCTAAAAATTTAATTGTTATTCACCCGACCTTTGCAAATATATTTCTTACACCTAATCAGTGCTGGGGCACAACTCAGGTGTGCCTAAGCTAGGTTTATGACTATAAGGGTTTTATACGAGACTGTGTATGGACACGAATATAACTTTCTTCCAGTTTCTCATCAAGAGAACTACACATATTGGCACTCGGCCAATGGAGTCTTTTTTCCTTGATTATGCCGCAATTGAACTCTGCGCGCCAAAAAATAGGGTATTTAAACACCTTTTCGTAAACTAACTGCTGTTCCAGGAGATACCCGGCACCTCGTCGTGACGATTGACGAACAGGTACGAGCTGACATCGCTGATTGTGTAGCGGGGCCCCGTTGCTAGCCTGTCTCCTTTCTCTCTAGAGGGGGTTCATGTTTTAAATGTTGTGAGCTACATTCCCTGTAAACTAGTGGACATCGTTTATAATAACTTAGCAGCGACCTCTCGCGGCTTCACATTCCTCCGCCCTGTAGTCTCACTAATCTGCCGTCCCGTTGGTACGCTGTATTACTCTTTTTTCAACGATTGCGGGAACCTGATAGCCTTTTAAATAATCTAAGTACGGCAACGGCAGCTTAGTTCATTTGTATGCTTTGTGCTGGCCGGTATAGATAGACCTAGGTGGTTCTCCTATAAAGGGCATTTTCGAAATAGGATGATGTATAGCCGCTGCTACTGTCTGCACAGCATGCGGGATGTCTTACATGAGCACTTTTGTAGCATTACCCGTGGGCTCCCTCATGCAAGGACCTCTTGATAACTACGGGGACGGATTGGATATTATGATGTGGTGGATTTGACATCTTGTTTTTGATATTGACCTTTTCTCCTTATTGAAATTTGAATATTACTATTTTTAAATTTCTAGTTCTATAACGTGGCCCTTATCAAGGTGGCGCACGTCCCTGAAAGATTATTTTACTCCACGGCGTCCAAGGCATGATAGATCTAAAAGATCATTGCTCAACTTTACTGACTGGTATGTACTAAACTGACTCTATTGACTATAAGTTTACTAATAGGTCTGTGAGAATGACTGATTGGTGATGTAAGATATTCAGGTAATTTTGGTAATCTTTTTATTTTCATGGCCAAGGATCATTCTCATGGAACTTTGTGAAATTACGGTTGGAACTGTCCCTTATAAGACATAATGTATCCATGAGAGACTTATATAACCACATTTAAATGTATAGGATCATAAGTCCTTGTTCACTTCACTAATTTTGTAATTTGGAAGAAAATGCTTGATAATAATTAAATACATTACTATGATCTGTTTTGAAGTATGTTGAATTACTAAAATAGTACTATATTCTGTGTAACTTGGACAACTTGGTAATAACAGTACTTTGCTTCACAAAGATTGTAAATAGGGAAGGTATAGGAAGAGAGAAGGGATAAGTCTAAAAAGATATAACGCTATGTTTCCGCCAAAGTACAGGCCAGATTCTCACAATCCAAAATGGAGTCCCCTTAACAGTAATCTCTCACCAACATATTGAAAATCTCCCGGTAGTTCTGTATCACTTTCCTGACGTTTTCCCATTTCCCACTTATGGAATGTGTAAATATAATAATTCCCCACACCCAGAATTGGGACAGAACCCACCACATATATGGTAACTACAAAACTATTTTTTTTTTTAATATTGGGATTTTGGATGGAATTCTTTTGTCACTAAAATGTTGGTTTTATCACAAATGTATAGTATGTAATGTTTGTTTCTCTGTTGTAAGTACAGTATATAATCCAGGAGTAGTTACTCCAGATAGGCCCCTATTCAATCGTGTGGCCTTCTTTTTAAATAATTGTTATGTTTTCATCTATTTTGTGGTCTGCACTATATGAGTTTGGATTCTTATGTATGTTATTTATGCTTTTATCTACAGCCCTGACGAAGTTCTATGAACGAAACGCGTTGGCTGTTGTTTTTACACTTTGGAAATTACATCAATAAAGAATTTTGCAACGAAGGAACTGATTGAGCTTCATTATTATCGCTTGGATATCCTGGTAGTGCACAACTCCATTATCGTCAGTGACTTTCTTCCCATCGTTTTGGGTTGTACCCCGCAACGGTGGGTGCAGGAGTTATGTTTGCACACTAACAATTTATAAGAACTTTTCTGACACTTACGGAAATAAACAGGGGTTGGTACGGCACCTAGAGTCCACCGTTGGCATTCTGTTACGATTTTTATTCACTGCCTTGTCCCTGTTTGAATAACACACCAAGCTTTTTGGAGCTAGCATCAATAATGTAAATGTGTCTAGTGTTAAAGCTTTGCAATGAAGGGTCATCGGATAGAGCATTGTTATGACTTGAAATTCTAGGGTACATTCGGGTAACCACTTGAATGCTATCCCCTTTCTCAACAATTTCCTAAACTACAAGTGTGACCGTCAAAAGATGGAAAGATTTGTTATAATATTCTGCCATTCCTGGGAATTTTACTAAATCATTTTTTTCAGGTATGGGTAGCTCCTTAGTTGTCTTCACTAGATGTTTGTTAGGTTTTATAACCTCACCAGATAATTTCTGACCTAGATACACAATCTCTCTGCAGTTGAGTTTACACTTGGCTTCTTTCAATGTGAGACCTCTCTCTCTAAAGCTTTCTAAAACAGACCTCATCCTGAGATCATGTTCCTCCTGTGTTGCTCCATAAATAAGCGCATCTTCTTGATTGGTATTTATGCCAGAAATGCCTCTAATCTCATCTTCCATGGTTATCTGACAGCTTGGGGCTGCCTATATCAGCACAAACAGCATCCTTGTAAAACTGAAAACACAGAAAGGAGAGATTAACAATGTTAAGTCCATAGAACTTTCCTCCAATCTGATCTGGTAGTAAGCATGCCTCAGATCCAAATTGTATAACACCACCCTACCCTCCAATTAAGCCAACATTTCCATAATATTGGGAAAGGGATATTCAACTCTCTTACATCCACACATAGCATCACATCACCTGAAGTTCTATGAGCAAGTACAACCAGAGCTATCAACTCTGTAGTTTCCACCTCTTCAATAATTCCATCCTTCTTCACTTATCTCAAAGCAACCAGAACCCCTATGACTTGCAATGTAAACAACAGGTCCTTAATTGACATATATAAATACAGTGTTCACATCAGTTAATTTTAATATGAAAACACCAGTCCAATGTTTTGGACCTTGAAATACAAGACCAGAATATTTGACTGATGTTTTCATATTAAAATGTACTGTATTTATACGTATCAATAAGGGACCCATACCTATGAGTTATAGGATGTACCTGTATTGATAAGTATATTTAGATCCAATAGTTGAGGTGGCTCTAAGTTTTTCCTTGTTATATTGATTTCATTTCTGTTGTTTGTTGTTTGTTGTTTGCATTTACTGGCATTTGAAGTATGCTAGTGAAGGATGTATGTGTTTGGTGTGAATGATATGGATGGGGCTTTGATTTATGAACTTGAGTGACTGTAAGGGATAAATGTGTCATTAAGATTCCCAGAGGGAAAATGTCAAAGTATTGGCAGAAACTATGTACATACTTTGTTGGTACTTGACAGTTATTATTTTAAATATTGAAGAACATGGTATCAAACACGATTATAGCTTTATTATTGTAGGTCCTGATGACATTATGTGTCAGAATCACATGGCCTAGTAGTGACTAAGAGCTTTTTCTAAACTATAGTGAGATTTTCTGCCTATTGCATTCTGTGAAGTTTTCTTTTAGTGTTTCTTGGCATATTTCACCTCTGCTTTCCTGCCTGTTAATAGATAATTACATGGGCCCTCTTCATTCTTTTCTGTTAGAACACTTTGACCTTATTCAAAAGTTTCTGCATATAAAACTCATTGGGAACCAACCAAATTTTCACAGCAGAATCCAATAACATTTCGACCTTGAAACCATTAACAGTGACAGACGGACACCCTATAGATGCTTTAGGCACTAATGCGGCGCTTGAGGCCGATAAAGATATAACAGACTTCTACTCTTTTTCGGAGGACATTAGCTGGTCTGGGGATACCGATGAACTTGATGACGCTGAAGAAGGCGAGAATGATACTGACTCTAACTTAAGTACAGAATCAGATATCAATCCCCCAAAAGAACAGCGCGACAAGAGGAGAACTATACTTAAAAAGAAAAAAGCTGGGCATCATGGGGCCAACGAGTTGTCGTGGGACTATACCCCAACCGTTCTCACACTGAATCAGAGTCAGTTTCCTATTGCAAAATCACAAATGCCATCCTTAGGTCAAAACCCAAATAGAGAGCAACCTGACTCATCAGGAGCCACTCTGACACAAGTAATGGAAACAGTTTTACAAGCTATAGCATCACATCGGGAGGAGACTTCCAAAGACAGCCGCAAAGCCCGAGTAGGTTTGCAGAAGGTTCAAGGAGTAGTCCGCAAACTCTCTAAAACTATGGGTGCATTTACAGAAAGACTAAATGACATTGAGGACTGCATCGTTGTAAACGAAACAGAGGCTGCTGTCACAAATGAGCGAGTCGAGGCAAACGAAGCACAGGTTCAAGATATCAGATGGAAGCTAGAAGACTATGAAAATAGGCTTCGTAGAAATAACCTACGAGTGCTAGGGGTGCCAGAAAAAATGGAGGGGGAAGACTGCCGCACCTTCATTATACAACTTTTTCGTGATACCCTTCCCGAACTTAACACCTGGGATTGGAGTTATGAAGTGCAGCGAGCCCATCGGGTTCCAATATCTATAAAACCTGCAGCACCCACAGGCAAATATCCACGGGCAATCCTAGTGTATTTTGGGAACTTCTTGCTTCGACAGGCTATCGCAGATAAAGCCACGCCAGATAAACATCGTAGCAAAGATTCAATATCCTATTTTGTACGCCCTGACTTTTGTCATTGGACTGTTGAAAGGAGATGGCGACTTAGGCAACTCATCAAGCCATTTCAAGAAAAGAAAGCGGTAGTATATCTGAACAATCCAGCCAAGTTGAAAGTAATATTCATGGGACAAACCAAATTTTTCACATCTTAGATCAAGGCTAAAGAATACCTAGAGAGCCTGTGAAAGATTCTCGAAACACTTATTTATGTGATATCAACTCTTGATGTGGGAGATTTCTAATTACAGGTTTCTCGCAACCTAGTGTAATGATCCTAAAATGTATACTTATGAAAATAGTTTAGATTTAACACAACATTATCATAGCTCTTCTCTTTCACTATTGTCACTACATGTAACCCTCATGTAATTTTGCTATTATCTTAGCTTTTTGTCTTTTTTCTTCTTTTCTTTTCTTGCTATACACTTAAGATTACATGCTTCACTAGCTCTGATTGGAATATGCTATTTCATCATTATAGACTCTTACGGAGTCTAATTGCCTTTTTTGGGAGGTCAGGGGGGGGAAGGGGGGACGGGAGTGTGGAGGGTGTTGGGTGGGAACCAGGGTGTGCAGGGTGAGGGGGGGGGAGAAAACAATGTAAAATGAGCAAGTTCCAAACCATTAAAGGAATGTTGGTAGATAAGCAACGCTTAAAATATAAAATAAACAAATGGGAAAGCTGAACATAGGATGTTGGAATGTGGCAGGTCTCAATGACAGAGGAAAGAGGGCTCAATTCTTCCAATTAATGGTTCACAGCTCCTGGGATATCATCTGCATACAAGAAACTCACATTCCTATAGGAGAGATCAATCAGCTAAAAATACCTGGTTATAATCTATTAGTTACAACAAAACAAACCACGAAAACCAGAGGAGTTACAATTCTAGCAAGAACAAGATTTAGGGCCAGATGTAGGTGAAATAGATTTACCGATTTTAAATTACCGAATTTTACCGATTCAGTAATTAAAAATCGGTAAATCTATGGGGTCGACATGTAGGTATTCCAGGTGTGCTGGAATACCGAATCGGATTATTTCGGTATTTACCGATTCGGTAAATACAGAATCGGTAATGCCCATGCATTCCTATGGGCTTTGAAGCCCATAGGAATGAATGGGCATTACCGATTCGGTATTTACCGAATCGGTAAATACCGATTTTCACAAGGGTGCAGGGGGTGTCACTTTGACACCCTCTGGCACCCCCAAAACAGGCTTGGGTGCCATGTGGCAGGCATACATGCCCTAAGGGCAGGTCTGCCTGTCACATGGCATAGGTGTGCATGCACACATGTGCATGCACACCGGAATCGGTATTTTACCATCAAATTGGATTTGATGGTAAAATACCGATTCGGTAAGGCTCCTGGGACTCTGAAGAGTCCCACCTACATATGGGTGGCTCAGATTCGGTAAATTTACAGATTTTTTATTTTACCGAATCGGTAAAATTACCGAATCGGTAATTTTACCGATTCGGTAAAATAAAGCCCCCTACATGCCAATCACCTATTTACCGATCGGTAACGGCCGAAAATACCGATTTTCGTCCGTTACCGACCGACCTACATCGGGCCCTAGGTGTCCCAGTACGTAAAAAAGCCGATATACATGGAAGATGGGCCATTGCTCAGCTAGATATGGGTATTACTATTTGCTCCATCTATGGCCCTAATCTTGTCGACCCCGCATTATATATCGAACTAGAATCAGAATTAGCGCTATGGCCAAGTACTTTAATCCTCTGTGGAGATTTTAACTTAACATTTAATCAATTTCAATCCAATCAGAGCCAATATAATTATTCTGGCCGTAAACCAAGAGTATTTAGAGCAGTACTAAACTTAATTCAGAGTCACAATCTTCAAGATATATGGTCTTTAAAAAATAGTAGGGACCCAGGATACACCTACTTCTCCTATCCTCATAAAAAATACGTACGTATAGACGACATCTTCGCAACTGCAGACATGGCCTTGAATGCTCTAATTTTCAAAGCCCCTAAGACAATATCCGACCACAATTCCATCTATGTTACATTGGAAGTTCCTAGATTTAATCGAGTTTATGCACAATGGATTTTGACCGAAAATTACTGGTCAATCAGGAATATATAGCGCACATTACACAATGGACCAAAGAATTTTTTGATATAAATCAATATAGCGCATCACGCATTAGTGTATGGGATAGTTTTAAGGCGGCGTTAAGAGGAGAGACTGCCACCTTTGTCGCCAGCCGTAAAAAAGAACGACAAAAGATTTATACCCGGTTATTAAACAGACTAACACAACTAGAATACACACATGCCAACCAATTACATCACGGGGAACAGGCTGATGACACCCTAAGAAAGATCTTAATACTTAAAACAGAGATAAATAATGATTTAACTGAAAAAACAGCAGAAACCCTCCAAGCCAACCGAAATAAGACATATGAGACAGGCGAAAATGTAGGGAGACACCTTGCTCTAAAAACCCGGCAAACTCAATCTCGTAACTCCATACAAAGCATTGATTACGGTGGCCACAAATATACCACTCAGGAAGAAATAGCTAATTGCTTCCAGGTGTATTACCAAAAACTATACCAGAATGAAGACAAAAAATCGATTAATGAAACTAAAGAATTCCTAGTCAACTGGCTTAGAGAGACTAACATGATACAAATCATTGATGATGAAACAAAAAAAGAACTAGATAAAGAAATCACAAGAATAGAAGTAGAGATGGCAATAGCGGAACTAGCCGCAGGGAAAGCAGCAGGACCCGACAAGATACCCCTAGACCTATACAAAATACTGAGTAAAGTGATAATCCCATTTCTATATGATCTTTTCTTAGGTATTCAATGGCATGGAAAACCCCCGGAATCGTGGAAACAAACAAACATAGCCGTTTTCATGAAGAAAGATAAATCACCCGAACTGACAACATCATATAGGCCGATCTCACTGATCAACTCAGACTCTAAAACATATGCCAACATTTTTGCTAATCGCCTTGGTAAAATTATTGAACATCTAGTGACTCCCTGGCAACACGGGTTTATACCTGGCAAAAGTACCACCGATCATATACGTAGAGTAATATCTCTTTTCGACATAATGAAAATAGAGAAAGGACAAATGTCGCTCATTTTGTTAGATGCCGAAAAGGCATTTGACCGGGTCTCCTGGCAGTTTCTTTGGGAAATATTAGCCATTAATAACATCGGCCCGGGGTTCATAAAATCAATAAAAGCCCTCTACGTAGACCCAGAAGCCAGAATCTTGACAGGGGGCTGCGAATCGGAAAATATTAAAATCCAGAGAGGCACGCGACAAGGGTGTCCGTGCTCACCATTGTTATTCGCACTTTACATTAACCCCTTAATTATCAAGCTATGAACATCGCCAGCGATAACACCAATAAAAACCGGCATCTACAACACTAAAGTCCTTGCCTATGCCGATGATGTTGTGGTCTTAACAACTAACCCTACTGAGGCCCTAACTGAAATAGAAGCAACTACTAAAATATTTGGGCTCTACTCGGGGTATTCTTTAAATCAAGACAAAACGATGGTAGTATGCACTGATAATACACCATATATAAGTCAATTTAGAGTCAAAAATGCGAAATATTTAGGAGTAAATATCTCGTCCAATACTGATGATATCAACACACTAAATTATGACCCTCTAATTACAAAAATAAAAGGAGATTTACTTAGAGTCAATAACTTACATCTATCTATAATTGGTAGAAGCAACTATATAAAAATGACAATATTCCCAAAGATACTTTACCTGTTTCGAGCAATCCCTATATTAATTGACAACGCTTCTATGAAAAAGATAAACCAATCAATATCATCGTTTATTTGGAGTTACAGTAAGATAAGAAGAGCTAATTTTACCAACTTCTAGAGGCGGCCTAGCTATACCAAATTTAACTTATTACATGTGGGCAGCCATTCTACAACAAATGACATTTCTAACTACATCCAACCATCATGATCGAAACAGATCACTTCATGACATACCTTCTATTTACGAGCTAACACTGGGAAGCACAGCCAGGGGATTACTATTAAGACAAATCGAACCCTCCTACTTTAAAAAGATCAAATTCAAAATTATCATAGATGCTTTTAAAATTTGGACCTGCTGCACAAAAACACTCCTAATCCCTAAATACACAAAATACACACCCTTATGGCATAGTTCAGTAATACCCAAATATCTTAATGATAACACAACTAAACGCTGGGAGAACCTAGGCCTTATCACCATTGGCGATTTTTTAAATACAGACGGTAGAACAACATTTGATGAACTATATATTAAATACCAGATCCACCCCACCGATTATTTAAAATGTATTCAAGTATATACATCATTAAGACAACGCATCATAAATATAGAACTAAAATCGATACCATTCATAGACCTGATACAAAAGACATCAACCAGAATAAGTGATATATATGAAATCTTCTTAAATAACCATCCTGATGACGTAGAAAGAATAGAAACTAGCTGGGCCAATAAACTAAACAATCCTAACGTCGACATAGACATGATTTTACAACTATCTTCCAAAGTTATATTAGCAAGCAATTTAAAAGCTCAAATCTATAAAACTATATGCAACCTATATTACACACCTTCCAAATTATTTTCTTGGGGTAAGACTGATCATGATAAATGCCCCAGATGCGCACTTGGTCCCGCAAATCTGATACATATGTTTTATGACTGTCCCAAATTAGAACAAATCAAGGAGAGTATCTTAGAATACTGGACTGAGATTTTCGGCCATGAAATTAAAACTTCATCAACTTTGTTCCTGCTTGGCTATGATAACTCTCTAGAACTTAACAACTCAGAAACCTATACAACCTATTTATGTACTGCCATATATAGAATCATTTTAGCAACCCGCTGGAAGGACTCTGAGGCCCCAGCATTTCAGGGATGGCTTAACAGACTATTAGCAACATATAAACAAGAAATTGCCATCTATAAAACTAGAGGGAAAAAATCTAGATCATATGGGGAATTGGTCTGGTCCGCAGTTGCTAGCTGGTATGAACAACAGAGAGACTAAGACTTAAAATTGTTCAGGCCAGATTGGTATATGTACTATGGCCATAAAGACTTTAGAACTGTAATGTATTTTTACAATTTCTTTCCACTCATTATTATTATTATAGACTATTAATAGACTTGCCACAACTTGTATGTATATATATTTACTCTATATCATGAAACTCAAAGTCTGTGCTTTCTAATACTCGTAATGCAATATGTGTTTAATTTTGTAATTTTCGAACATGCTCAATAAAAATAATTTAAAAAAAATAAAAAAAAGAAACCATTAACATTGACGCAATCAACTGGACCTTTTTTTCCTGGTGTCCCACCTGAAAATCAAACTCGCCACAACGTAGACTATCCTATTCACATTCTTCACCAACAACACATCCTTCATCCTTTTTATCTTATTCTGGGAGTTATAACACTAACCATAGTGACCAAGTTTCCCATGGTCACAACATTTGACTGACCAGACAGGTCAAACCTTATATTTTACCAAATGACAAGACACACCACACCTGAAGCAGTTTCGCATGAATTATTTTCTTTGGAATCTCGGAGCTTTTCCTCTTGGTGACACTATTTATTTTCTCCAAAGAGGAACAACTATTTTCCTTTTTTATCACGTCCACATATGAAATCATCCATAGGACCAAGCAATTTGCCCACGCTACCCGGGGCCTTAGTTTTATTTCCTCTAGTCACCACCATTTTACCTAGAGAGTAAAAAGGGAAACAGAAGTAATACTAAAATAAAAGGGGAATGGCCCAGTCCAGTCTCGCCAGTCCTCAAACGGCCTCAAAAGGCCCGTCCTTTGCCGGGCTTGGTCCCGCGCGCGTCCCGCGAGCGCGGGATTTGAAAGGTTTAAAATATAGGAGCTAGGGGCGGGGAAGAGACACCAGGTGCGCTGGATGTTGATGCTCAAAGCACCCTGGGTCTCGCAGTCCCTGCCCCGGCAGTTACAACGATGTCAGGCTCAGGCTCTTCTCAATTCAGGCTCCAAGTAGGGCAGGGCAAACAACAAGTCTCCAGGGACGGCAAAAATGCCAGCAGGGATGAAATCCTCAGTTCTCGGCTGCGAGCGGCTCCCGCGAAGCGGGTGCCGCGAGCCGTTTATGGACGCAGGGGAGCTGGGGGCGGGGAAGAGACACCAGGTGCGCTGGATGTTGATGCGCAAAGCACCCTGGGTCTCGCAGTCCCTGCCCCGGCAGTTACAACAATGTCAGGCTCAGGCTCCTCTCAATTCAGGCTCCAAGTAGGACAGGGCAAACAACAAGTCTCCAGGAACGGCAAAAATGCCAGCAGGGATGAAATCCTCAGTTCTCAGCTGCGAGCGGCACCCAGCTATAGCGGCCTGTCTGCCCCTCCTCTCCCACTGAAGCAGGCTCTAAACCGGCCTCTCTCGCCCGCAGAGCTCGGTACCCAAAGCTCCACATATGGCAGAGAATGCTATTTGTTTTAAACTATCAGCAACCCAGCATCTAGTTCAAAGTCATCTTTCTGTCGCAGTTCATCTCTGATTCTTCCTATATTACTCCCCTAACATGAATTGATCCCATATGTGTTCTTCTTGGGTTCCTTCACATTTGCAAGAAGCACCCAATTTCAGTGAAATAGGTCTTTACTGATTCTTGTGGTTTTTGTACCCTTCGACCCAAATGATACCACTCTAAGATTGTGCTTACTTTGGGTAGGTAGTGCTTATCTAGTTTCCTGATGCAGACTTCAAATTCATTCAAACTCTCTGCTTCATGGTCATCAACATCAGGGGCTGTATTATGGTAAATGCACAATTTCATTGTTTGCGCCGGGCGCAAACAGTGAAAATGCACCCTATTACCATGAATATGCCTCCCCCAGGGCAGCTGCAAACTCATGCAGCCTAGGGGGCACCGCATTCCTGTGAAAAATGGAGCGGCTACTTTACAGCCGTTCTGTGTTTTCACAGTGCTGGCGGCATACTGCCTGCACTTTTAAAGGGGATTGGAGACTACCTTGTAGGCGGGCGCAGTCAGTCACTGCAACCTGCCTGCACTGGGAATTTTGGGGGGTCCATGGGACACCCTTGCCCCCCTCTGCAGGGCTGCCATCAGGGGGTGCACTTACAGCATGCCACCCTTTAGATGGCACACTTTAAGTGCACCTCCTGAGAGCTTCTTTGCCTCTGTGCCCACATCTGTAATACGGCGCGGGCACAGAAGCAAAGGGATTCCCTCATTTGTATGGGACACATCCCTGATGCAAATGAGGGAAGATAGCGCTTGCGCTTGATGTGCACCAGCACTATCGGTATTACAGAAGGGTGCGCCGATGTAATTCCAAAGTGCCCCGGGCGCACGCAAAGTAGGCGCAAGCCCCTGTTGTGCCCCCAGTGCACTTTATGCAATACGGCCCCAGGTAGATTTAAAAAAATCTCTTGGCCCAAAAATCTCTTTGCCCTCTTTACCTAAACAACGAAGCAGCAGAGAGGCTTTCCTCTCTGCACTCAACGAGGTTCTACACACTATAACATAGTGGGAGAACACTTTTTTCCACTTAGACCACTTAATCTGTTCACTCACCTGAAGAAGATTTTAAAAAATGGTGAGAGAGTGATGTTTTGCATTGTAGTATTTGATGTAAAACCAGGGAATTAGCAAAAGCAGGAATTGCCAATGTAATTCCAGAGAATAAAGAATACCAGGAATTTTTCCCTCCTGACCACCCCCAATGATCCATGCAACCAATCCCAAAAAGCAGTACTCCTCTGTTAATTTCTTTTTTAAGTTAATATAATATATAATATATTAATATATAATATATTCAATTGAAATTCCCACACCGGTTCCCAGTACAGTACCCAAGTTGCTCCTCTCAGTACAACTTGGTACACTAAGGTTAGACGAAGCACACAAGTGTCCTTGCAACACACCAGTGCTCGAAGAAGCACTCAAGAGTTGGGTATTCCCTGTAAAATAAATGTCAAACCTTCACTGCTGTAAAAAGTTAAAATTGCTAAAATCCACTAAGCATGGTCCACTGACTGAAAAAAATTAGCCTTGGTTGCTTGGACAATCAACATGGGACCCAAAGCTGCAGAGCCAATGTGCCGCGGCCAGGGCGACTGACGCTGGAATCTGGGGACCACGGTTCGATCCCCGGCTCCGGCGGCAGGTCAGCCCAGCACCATGTGACTCTGGGCAATAGCTCGCTTAATCTTCCCGACGGCCCCCAGCGCCTAGAGACCCTTACGGGTGATTGTGCGCTTTACAAATGTGGACTTTACTTTACTTTACACTTCAGCTGCAAATTGCCCGTATGAAGTAACAAGCATGCATTGCACTCCAGCCTTGAAGATTTAGGGAGAAGTCAAGATCAGCATCACAAAGCTCCTTATGTGTAATGGCTTATATGCGCCGAGGGGGCTGGTGTAGCAGATTTCACACGCTGAGCTGCCTGGTGAACCAGCAAGACTTTTTTAATTCATCACCAGGCGTCACCAAGGCAGCGAGCTGCATGACACATCTTCGCCACTGATCCACGCATCTCTCCGCAACCAAGATTTCAGGCATTCTATTTAGTGGGTCTAACTGGGTCCCTATAGCAGGCACACCTTACTTTGTGGTTAGCCTGAACTTATGACTTTGTCCTGGTCTGACATGACAAGTAATGCTTTTTGCTTTTACGTGCTATATTCTCTAACAACTCTAAAATTCAATATCCCTAACTCTATTAATTTGATTGTTGTCATTTTAGTGTTGTTTTATTTATTGAAAACTACGCTGCTTTTTTAAATCTGTGGTGGGCTCCTTTTTTGGTATGTTTTCACAATTTTACTATTTTAAGTGTTGCACAAATACTTTAGACATTGCCTCTAAATTAATCCTGACTTCTCTGTGCCAAGGCAACAAAAGGGGTGAGAACAAGTTTATTTGGGGTTTGCTTGTGCCTTAACCTGGCAAGAATTGTAGTTACTGCTTTAAAGGGCTTACACCCCAGTCAACCAACAACCCAATTACTTAAAACTGTGAACAGCACTTTGTGTACCCCTAAAATGTTTAATGCCAATCAAAAAAAATCCACAAAAGTACAGAAAAATTTCAATCTGTGGTTTCCTTTTCTGCATAAAATCAATATATTTAATTGGGGGCTTGGAAAAGGATCCACTCAATTACAGACTAATTAGCTTAATTGCTCTCAAAAGCTTTTTGGCTCCATACTTTTGAATTGGTGCCATCCTCGATGGAGGAACATAACGTTTTAATTCCTTTCCAAGCAGGTTTTAGAAAGGGTGTCAGTAAAATTGATCAAGTCTTCCACCTTTTGCTAATTTATTGGACATTTGTGGTGTTGGGTGGTGGAAGCCTTTACATTGTTTTTGTTGATTTCTGTTCAGCTTTTAATATGGTCCCATGATTTAATCTCTGGCAAGTTTTATCTGATATGGGTGTCCACTTGGATCTTCACGCTATCTTCTTAATCAGGTCCACTTGGGAAATTATGCACAAGTGTGGCGTGGCACATCAGGCAACTTAACAGCCCTTTCATTGTGGATCATGGGGTGAGGCATGACTTAATTTAATTCCTGGATGATTGTGATGGGGATGCACCTAGATAAATAAATGCAGCAAAAACAAAATGTATGATATTAAACCCATGCCATTCACAAGACCCAATCCTAAAGTTCTAGGTGTCCTTTTAGAGAGAGTTAACGTTTTTGACTATTTGGGGCTGTCCCTTGGAGTAGGTATGGACTGGTGAAAACACATAGAAAATAGGATACTTAAATTTGTGCAGCATAGTGAGGTAATTCTCAGAGTTTTTTTAAAAATCATTAAATCGTCCAATTCTAGTAGTTGTACAAATCTATAAGGCACAGACACTGGGAACTGCAATATATGGCTTGGAACTCTGGGGTCATAAAAACATCCATAGCCTATAAGTCTCAGAGGATTGTTTTACACACCATTTGTTAGGCCTTCCTAGTAGTACACCATTAGTCCCCCCGATATTTAATTTGGGATTATGGCCCATCTCAGATGAAGTTGGTTTTATGCCCATTCTTTACTGCGATGGATCTGGGCCACGCTTACAATTTGATATTATTTGGATGGCCTTAAGGATGTGCCGGAGATTCCAGGGACAAGTAATAAATATCCCCGCTGAAATATGTGAGAAACACGTTGGGTAATATTGGATCTAGAGGTCTGTAGGATGTATGCGAGGATGTCCCAGTTACCAGTAAATGCTTAATTAAAGCAAGTTATCACCAGTTCAAACTGGGACAGATTTTGTCAGCTTCTAAAATAGGTACTAAGAATGACGAATCTCTCCAAGTTAAAGTCTCGGAGAATTGTTTTAAATCCCATTTATCAGGCCTTCCTTGCAATATGCCATTAGTCTCCCTGAGATCTGATTTTGGGTTAAGGCCCATCTCAGAGGAAGTTGATCGTGTGCCCATTCTGTACTGGCGACTGATCTGTGCCACTCCTACACTCTCATCCAATTTGAATGGCCCTAACCCCTTGCAAGCAGCGCTATTCTCCCGCTGTGAGGGAAAATTAGCGAGTGGACAGGATTCGGATGGCCCCCGGCAGTCCTCCGCACATGCCCACTGTCACGTTGGACAGCCAGGGGCCGTCCACAGCACCCAAGGGATTAAAGATGTGCCTGGGATTCCAGGGACAAGTATGTGAGAGACACGTTAGGTAAGATTGGATGTTGAGAGCTGTGGGATGTATGTGAGGATGTCCCAGTTACCAGTAACTGCTTGATTAAAGCAAGTTACTGCCAGATTTTGTCAGCTTCTAAAATAGGTACTAGGACTGACCAATTTCTCAAAGTTAAACTGTTGTATAGCTTTGAAGAGTTTTTCGATGCTATAGAGCCCCCATAATCTCACCGACTGTACAAGCAGTTTAGGCATGGAACCCTACAAGTAGCTATATATACCAGTAAGTGGTCTCAAGCCATTCATTCCTCAGATTGCCACTGTCCAACCTGTTGAGCAGAGAAGGAAATTACAGAGCACATGTTGTTTTTCTGCCCAACCTACTCACTAATATATTTAGGAAGAAGTGGCTTATGCCAGTTTGCTGGCCATGGATACAAGATCTTATTCTAATCCATTCCGAATACTGAAAAATTATGTAAACACAATCAAATTAAGCTCTTTCCACTAAGGTAGAAAGAAAAATAACTGCTAGACACTTCCTTTTTTGTTGTTGACATATACCACCATAAAGCACTAGCAGTAATTCCTTAGTGCCAATACTTGAGGATCAGAAGAAAGTGTTCTGACATATATTTCTTAGATACCTAAACTGAGCATCTGAATTCTCATAAAAGAGAAACTAGAACATGTGAAGTGTTACTATGTGCGACCATCCTACTTACAAAGTTAAAAATCATAGAAATAAATATTTGAGTGTCCTTAACAGTGGTGAGAGACGATGTGAGGGAAGCCCTTATTTGCTCTGAAGTGGGGCAGCAATCTCAGGGACATTCTAATCCACACGAATAACGTAGCACAATCCTCAACAAACCCATTGATATATGCCAGGGACACATAGACATTATCCGGGTTGCAGGGTATGTAAGCACATAAAGGCCTTTACTTGGGCTGAAGGACCCCTTGGGAACGGATACACTTTAAAACTGTCTCCACTATATTGGTATGACCACCAGGCCAGTCAAAACGTATATTTAGGAACACAAAAGCAGCACATCATCTGCATGACTTACAGCTTAATTGGTCACTTTTTACTAATACATTAAGCACAGTGCAGGCATAGTGAGAACACTTCAGTCCAAAATATCTTACAGAGCAAGGAAAACAAGTATTATCAAAGTTAATCGGTATTGCATTTCTGAAATACATTGGCTGTGCCACTAATTGTTAAGTCGGTACAAAAGGGGGGTGGTGATGGACGGAGCATTTGAACCAATCAAACACTCACACCCAGTCAAAAGATCTGGGTTTGATCCATCACCGTTCTTTAGCCCACTCTGCCACCCCAGTCAGACATGGCTATATGCAAATCAGTCTGACCCTGTGCCTCATGGGAACAGTCCAGCCCGAACTGCCAAGCCATGCCATCCCTGGACCGGAGACAAGCTTACGAGGACCGGTTTCTGGCATTACAGCCGTCTTCAGCCCGGCTTGCTTGAATCCAGTGGCAAAGTGAGCAAGGGACTCACGTCTGAGCATACCCTGCCACACTTATGGCGGCCAAAGCGGTACAAAAGGGGGGTGGTGACGGACGGAGCATCTGAACCAATCAAACACTCACACCCAGTCAAAAGATCTGGGTTTGATCCATCACCGTTCTCTAGCCCACTCTGCCACCCCAGTTCAGACATGGCTATATGCAAATCAGTCTGACCCTGTGCCTCATGGGAACAGTCCAGCCCGAACTGCCAAGCCATGCCTTCCCTGGACCGGAGACAAGCTTCCAAGGACCGGTTTCTAAAGAAAGGTGATTGATCAAACCCAGAACTTTTGACTGGGTGTGAGTGTTTGATTGGTTCAGATGCTCCGTCCATCACCACCCCCTTTTGTACCGCTTTGGCCGCCATACGTGTGGCAGGGTATGCTCAGACGTGAGTCCCTTGCTCACTTTGCCACTGGATTCAAGCAAGCCGGGCTGAAGACGGCTGTAATGCCAGAAACCGGTCCTCGGAAGCTTGTTTCCGGTCCAGGGAAGGCATGGCTTGGCAGTTCGGGCTGGACTGTTCCCATGAGGGAAAGGGTCAGACTGATTTGCATATAGCCATGTCTGAACTGGGGTGGCAGAGTGGGCTAAAGAATGGTGATGGATCAAACCCAGATCTTTTGACTGGGTGTGAGTGTTTGATTGGTTCAGATGCTCCGTCCATCACCACCCCCTTTTGTACCGATTTGGCCGCCATAAGTGTGGCAGGGTATGCTCAGACGTGAGTCCCTTGCTCACTTTGCCACTGGATTCAAGCAAGCCGGGCTGAAGACGACTGTAATGCCAGAAACCGGTCCTTGGAAGCTTGTTTCCGATCCAGGGAAGGCATGGCTTGGCAGTTCGGGCTGGACTGTTCCCATGAGGCACAGGGTCAGACTGATTTGCATATAGCCATGTCTGAACTGGGGTGGCAGAGTGGGCTAAAGAACGGTGATGGATCAAACCCAGAACTTTTGACTGGGTGTGAGTGTTTGCTTGGTTCAGATGCTCCGTCCATCACCACCCCCTTTTGTACTGCTTTGGCCGCCATACGTGTGGCAGGGTATGCTCAGACGTGAGTCCCTTGCTCACTTTGCCACTGGATTCAAGCAAGCCGGGCTGAAGACGGCTGTAATGCCAGAAACCGGTCCTCGGAAGCTTGTTTCCGGTCCAGGGAAGGCATGGCTTGGCAGTTCGGGCTGGACTGTTCCCATGAGGCACAGGGTCAGACTGATTTGCATATAGCCATGTCTGAACTGGGGTGGCAGAGTGGGCTAAAGGACGGTGATGGATCAAAACCAGATTTTTTGACTGGGTGTGAGTGTTTGATTGGTTCAGATGCTCCGTCCATCACCACCCCCTTTTTTTTAATAATTGTTAAGTCAGCATAATTCAGAGGCCAAACAATTCAGACATGACCAACCATGTGTGTGCACACATGCACACCCAAGGGTGATTACCTTTGAATGTGTTCATGGAGTATAACAAATATTACAAGGCGGCTGTTCTGGAGGTGTATACATGCTAACACAGCCACACACAACAGCAGACATCTTGGAATTATTTTTTGTAGAATGAACAAATTTGCAAGCAGTTCATCCATGTCTCTGCATGCATTTACATGCATGGGCAGACATATTTCAGCTTTCCTAGAGCATAATGAAAACCATTTTAACATAGTTGTCACTGCATTTGGATGCGAGTTCATGCACAGTCACTCCTATAATGTATTTATTTCTTTATACATTTTTTTTATAAATTTACTGTTCCAAGATTTAGGTAGGCCATTTTGGAATGGTAATTTAAGAGATAAGTTATGTTTGGGAATGCTGTGTAAACAGAGAACCAAGCAGACCAGTAGCAGAGTGCAGGTGCTCGCCATTGCAATAATAATTGTAAAACAGTGTTAAAATATACAATAATTCAGGGTGTGAAGGTAATGGGTGTGGAAGTAACTTTATAATAAATTAGTAATTATATTAGTCTGCAAAATAAGAATGTAACTTAGTTTTGGATATTTACTTTAAATGTAAAACAAATAAATGCTACAGTACTATTAACCTAATTTTTAATACAATATTTTATTAAATTAAATATATAAATTTAATTTATTCTGTAGTTTAAATTGAAAAATAATTTCCTACATAAAGTAGAAGAAAAATATTAGGCATCAATAATTAGTGATACATAGAATTGTCGAGCATTTAATTATATTTTGCATTAATGCATGAATTCAAAAACGTTTTTAACTTTACATTATAGTTATTTATAATTTAACATATTGCAATGATTTAATTTAATTTAACATTTTTTCCTTATAAGTTTTATTTTAAGCTGCTGCCACCATCACTTTTTGTGGGAGGGTGTTGGAGTGTCAAAAGTTGGCGCTGTGTTATGCTGGACTTGCTACTGTTTCTTTTTGGCATTCTATCTATCACTGGTAAATTGAATTCCACATGTTTTTTCAGGGGTGAAGATGTGTAAATCTACACTTTTTAGTAACTTTACACTCAGATTTTGTAAATAGCATAAAGTTGTAAAGTTGCTCAAAAGTGTAAGAGTAAATAACACATGTAAATTACTAACAAATGCAAGTTAGCTTGGTGAATAGCCCCATAACTAGAAAAGACTTCTCCACTCTCCCAATGTGGAATGTGATCTTAACCTGAATTATAATGCAGCCATGACCATGCCTATGAGCTTGTTCCATTACAAATATATGACACACGGGTTTAACACCATTATTAAGTGCCAGGTCTGTGAAGAATATATGAGCGGTGTATGTAGTTCCTGCAGATGTGCTTTTGCCAGCGCACACTGAAGGTGCTAGTCAAAGTCTAAAAGTTCCTGCTCTTTTGAATGCTTGGTCCCTGTTGTACTAGTATGGACGTCATTGATGGAAGCAATACCAAGTTCCCTATTGGTTGACCTCTCCTTACCTTTCACTCAAATGGCTTTTTAGTACTATGTGACTAGGCACGATTTATGGCATTTTGACTATTACGTATGTAATTTGCTGGTGTTCCCACGCTGTTGTTTTGTGACAGCAAAGATAGAGTGCATCAAGAGAATGCGTCACAATATAAGTTGTTGTAAAATAAAAACATTAACAATGAGGTGGGACATTACGGTCAGAACTTGTTCATTACAAACCTCATTTGCCAAGAATATGGGACTACTGAAGGGTAGAAAGTGTGGGTTGAAAAATAAATATATCCAACCATTTTACTCCTGCCCTGATGAATGTGTGTGATCCTTTGTGACAGTATAGGATTTGGAGACATGCCGCAATCCGCATTTTTTTCTTTCAATTCTAATATTTGTACTTCTGAATTTTCTATTGGAATAAACAAACAATAATTACCAGAACGCACAAATCACGGATAACCTACTTCCGCTGATGACAAATCGAGGTAAACAATAGAAATGGAACACTCATATATATGCAAAGAGGATATACAAATTTTTGGGTGAATTTCAATCCCTATCCCCAACTAGGCATAAAAAAAGACACCTGATATCAAGAGGAAACGTTTGGTGTCGACGAGTTTTGGGGGTGGTGGCACTTTTACACCCTTTGTCGTCTGGCTCCCCGCCACCCCCCATACCCTGCTCTTCGCTCACCTGTGGCTGTCGTGGGGCGGCAAAAGGTCTAGCTATGCCACTGCATTGTATTGCTCCCACATTTCAAATAAAAAGCACTAGAAAATGTGATCTCTTTCAACCAAATGTCTTTCTAAAATGAAATCTTTAACCAACAAATAGATATACATAATCATTTTTAGGTCTCTCTTCATCACAAATAAAACCTATGCATAGGTTAATTAAAGAGATAGATATCTTACAGGCATACTCTTTCAAATAATGTGTCTTCAACATCATGAATATTTTGCATTAAAAACGAAAATAGTGTGGGCATATGTGCAAGGACTGATGAAAACTACCACTAATGCTAGTTAGCTGCAGTTTTCTTACCGCTGTGTACCGCTGAAAAGTATCGCCTTGTTAGCGACGTATGTACAAGTCGCCGCTACATGGCGATAGCTTCAGGGATCAGAGGTAAAAACTGGCCCTAAAATTAGCATGAGGGTGATAGGAATTTCGGTGTTAGTGGGCCAAAACCAATGATAGGCCAATTAGCGACAAGAAAACACACGTTAGTCAGCCCAACATGAGTTTTTTTGCCGACCTCCAATAGAAAATAGGCAAAAAAACAATGAAATGCAGAATGGAGCAGCCAGGGCCAAATGCAGCACACATCAACGACCCCCTCAAGCCATCCAACATCCAGGATGACCTGGATGAGAGCCTGGATGCTTCGCAGGACCTGCGCCTGGAGTCTGGATGCCTCACTGGACCTGCGTCTGGAGCCTGGATACCTTGCTAGTACTGCGTCTGGAGACTGGATGCCTTGCTGGACCTGCGTCTTGAGCCTGGATGTCTCACTGGACCTGCATCTGGAGCCTGGTTGCCTCGCTGGTCTTGCGTCTGAAGCCTGGAGTGGGATGCGGAGGAGCTGTGGATTCAATGAGCCATGGCGGTAGACATAGAGGCACGTCAATCGCCCGTATTGGGTGGTGAAGTCTGGCAGGTCGTTTGGAGACACGTTGCTGACCTGTCTGAGAAGACCCCCTAGGGTCTCTTGGAGCTGTGAATGATAGAGGCGCTCCTGCGCACCAGCGTAGGGAGGTCTGCATCTCATACTACGATCCACCATTATACTGGGGTACATGGAGGGGATTACCAACGGTGGGCGGCACCTCTAGGCATCACAGGCTCGATGATGTTGCGCTGGCCTGATGCTGTGGAGGGTGTGGCTCCTGAGCTGCACTGAACTTGTGTGGCAGGAGCACTGTAAATTCACGCCTAAGGGGGCCCTGTTGCATCAATTGCATCAGGAGGTTCACCAGCGGACTTGTCTGCGACTGCTGTACCCAGGCTCGAGAAATACCACCTGGCTGAGGCTTCTACTGGCTGATTCACAGATTTGGAGAGAGTGCAGCGGATTGCGCCACGGTGTTAATGTCCAGGTAAGGAGAAGTTTGGAAACGTAGCAGAGGAGGCCCAGGGGTCGAGTCGACCAGGCTTAGCACATGTAAATAATGCACCCCCAGTAGCGGCTCATCCGCTATGGTGGAAGAGTGTCAGCCCACTGCTTTCAAGCAGTGCAAGAAGAGGAACAATCATCCCATGATGACAACTTCCTGATGTAATCGTGTCTTGTTTCCTTTGTGGGTGAGAGGGTTGTTAGGGCTGCTCCACTCATGGACCAGGGCAGCTGTGGAGTGGCATGCCCACTCAAGTGCGCAGTGACTGGTCGACCCGCTCAGGCCATCCAAAGCAGCTATGTGCACTGTCCTGTTCGCAAATGCAGGCTGCATTACAGCCTGCATGGAGAACATGCTCACCCCTCTAGCCCCTGGCTGAACGCCTTGTCCCAGCACCAATGACCAATCCCAATGCCGCATTGCGGCGTTGTGATTGGCTTAAGGGAAGGAGCCTGGCTGCCTACTTCCTGTTCCTGGAAGCAGACTCAGGAGAGCAGAAGCAACGAAAACACCGGGTGAGATTCTCTCATTTAAATATTTACAACATCCGCTCACACACACACCCACGCATCCACGCCACATCCAGTGCTCTTTCTGGGGTTTCCCACCTCCCAGCTGTCCAGTCCCCCCGCAGCACTTCTCAATGGCGGCCGCTGTATGGCCATGCGCAGCAGCTGTACCACTGGTGTGCCAAAGGTATATATGGAGTTACGATGCATACCATTACATTGCATTCCATTACAATTCATACTAATACCAGGCACATTACAAAAGTAGGGACGGTGTTGGATTGCGAAGATGTAAACATTAACATTGCAGTGACTGCATCCCTAAAACTAACCCTAGCACCCCAAAGCAAACCCTCAACCTTAAAATGAATCTTTGAGCCCCTAAAACACACCCTAAAAATCATATTTGACACAAATGCTCGCCCCAATTTAATGACTGACTCCAAATCACACCCCAATATTCAAATTTTACCCCGAGACACCCCAATTTTCTAATTTTACCCCATAAGACACCCCAAATTTCATCTCCGAAACCCAAAATCCATACCCACCCTAAAACAAAAAAATACCCCATTACTGACCTCACAATGAATGTAATGGAATGTGATGTAAATGCACCTGCGTTGTTGGATTTACGTTGTAAAGGCATTACGATGTAATGCCTGCATTGTAATGGATGTCTCCCATGCCACAGGCAAGCCCGTCTGCGTTCATCTGCCCCTGTACAGCGCTCAACACCAAGGACCCTTGCTCTTGGACACTCCACCACCACGGCACCAGCACCCTCCTCGCATTCAACTTTAGATGCCACAGCGCCTGCCAGGACCAACATCTGCTCTGGACCGGACATCGTCATCACTGACGGCTACTAAATCAACCACAAGGACCACCCCTACCATCCAGGAGGAGGCATTGCCATCACCTACACAAGCATAGTCCTACAGACCACTCACTCTAATGGCCCAACGGTGACCATGGAACACCTCAACTTCCAGATCCAGACCAACCCCAACCCCATCCTCTGCGGCATCCTCATCAGCAGGCCCCGCGGGCCATGGACACCCATTCTCCAATACCATTGTGGACCTCATTGCACACCAGGCTCTCCCATTTACCGACTACATTCTACTCGGCGAACTCAAGTTCCATCTGGACAACCCTATTTACCAGAATACCAGCCCCTCCTGGGCAAGCTCCCTAACATCAAACTCAAGTAGCTAGTCACCGCAGCAAGCCACATTGCAGGACACACGGTCGAGCACGTCTCCTCCGTCACCGGGAATTTCAACTACGGCCACACCACTGGACTTTCCTGGACCAACCATCATTGCATACATCACGTCTTCACCATGCCCACCGTACCACACCGCCATCATCACCCCTCGCAGCTGGATCAAAGGCCACCGAAAAATGTCTCATCAACTCCCTCAGCACCACCACTCTGCCAACGCTTACAGATGATGACATCACAGCGTGCAACTGCCACAAATGGATCTCCAACTGTGCCGACACCCTGGCAGCCCTCAAGAATGGACCGGGCAAAACTAGCACCACGTTGCACCGTATTTGCATGTGTGTGACCTTGTGAAGCCCTGTGCCACATCATACCTGCATCATAGGAGTGGCACAGTGAAATCCCTCAGATTTAACTGCGACAATTGTAGGACGGCACTGCATTAGTACCTTACGCCCGCCTAATGGCAGGCGTAAGGGTGACGCAGTTCCACAGGTATCGGCTGGACCCATGGATTGCGGGAGTTGCGTCATGCTTGCGACACGACTGCAGCAATGCGTGACTTTAGCTCAGACGTATCTGTCATTACCTGCATCATGGAGAGCTGTCCAGTGAATACAGTGCATCCATGAAGTCGCAAAAAGGGCATAGTGACAAGTGTTGTAACACTGTGTTGTCACTGCACTGCAACATTTTTCATTACAGAGGCCCAGGAATGCGCACTCTTATTGATGGTGCGCATTCCTGACCTGTAGTTTTGTCACAGGGCAGCGCTGCAACAGTGCTTGCAGCTCTGTCCAGCATCAAAACCCGCTGGAAAGAGGCCCCAAGTGTTATCTCAATTTTTAAGATTAGCTGTTTTCTGGTCTTAAAAAACTGCCTCTAACTGCAGTTAGAGGCATTTTTTTGGTCCTCCAAACTTCCCCTTGTAAATATCGCAAAGTTGGGTTAGCGGCCATTTTTGCACGGGAACGCTTCCCTTGCATGTCATTATCGCTAACAGAAGTGGCAAACTTTAGAATGGACGTTTTGCCAGAAAACTGCCGCTAAAAGAGGTTAGCGACAGCTTGTACATACAGCGATAACAATAACGCCACAAAACCATCGGAAAAGTGCCGCTAAGGCGGCGTCAGCCCCTTGTACATATGTCCCTGTATTTGATAAAACTGTATTTTAGGTTCAGAATAGGCCCAGACGCCATCATGAATCTCAACCCAGCCATGAAGACTGTGTTTTAATTTCTTGTTTCTTCACAGCTAACAAAATGTGCTCTAATCAAACGCTGTGTGATGACATACTCTTTCTACAAGAACTCTGGTAGAAATATCCTCTCTCGTTAGCCCTCCATAAGCTTGTCATTCTTTTGTGTGAAACTGGACTTGTACTGTGACATTGTTGGCATTAGGTCATATAGGGACTGATGAATATTTTTTTTAGCTCGATATTATTGCGTATTCGAGTATTGTGATTGATTTAGTCCTGCAACACTGAGTTCATTTTATATTGACTGTGTGACTTTTCCTGTGTATTTCATTAGTAAATGAGCACAATGATAGAGTAAAGCCATTAGTTATGTTGCTACACCTTGCTTAGGACATAGAATATGTTAATGAGGATTGACTTGATGTCATTCCTTCTGCTGCATTTGATCGAGCCTTAAGCTATTTCCCTTGTTTTGATTCATCATGCATTTTGACTTACCAAGATTCTTTCCCTTTTTTTTTGTGAACTTTGACTATCTAATACATCTTCGGGAGCTTAGGGACACATTGTCTTATATGTCCTTGAGGAGAAGACTGTCCCTGATCAAGTGTGGGAACTTAAGCTAAGATTACCCAGTAAAATGGTGGTGACAAGTCCTTATGGCTATTGTCTCCCCTGCCTCTAAGGCTATGATGTAGCCTTTGCCTGCCACGTCAACTAACACCTCCTGTTTTTTATTGACCCGCATCAAAATGTGGGTGATTCAGGGGAATGACCACAGCTTCTTGTTCGGGGGCAGCAGTGTCACCCCAGCACCAGATCCTATAGGGCTTCTCCTTCGAAACAAGGAGGTTCCATTACTTTCCATATAGGTCTAAGGTTTGCAGATCTGGGTGCCCGAGACCATTCAGTGTCACCACTCATCCTTTTGACTCTTTTAAGTGGATCTTATTGAATGCAATAAGCACAGCATCTAACACAGGCCCCTTACAAGCAGGCTCTATGTATTTTATATGCCTAGTGTTTACAGGTGCAATGACACCTCACATAAAGATGATACATTAGAGATGATAAGATATAAGATAGATAAGATAAAAAATTACTTTTATTTGATTTGGTTTAAATCATAAAAAGAGCGGCTTAATGCTAAAACACATAAAATCCATAACCAAGATACAAATTAATTAGTGAATTCTCGTTAAAATCTATGATAAAGCTTTTTTGTCTAAAAACAGGGTACAACTGGTTACTTCAGTCTTGTAATAGTGAGACAGGCTTTCAGGCTACATAGTTCTTATATGAGCTGCAGGCTAATTAACTACAATTTATCACTTTGCATGCTTTGCCGATTCATATTCACTGTCTCTCTTTTCTAGTTCGTTAGCAGCTAGAGTCAAAAACGGTATTGCTTTACATGCCAATTGTACTGTTGAGCCTCCCAAACTTTTTATTACGGCAGATCTACAAGACCTTATTTGTTGTCTTTTCATTATTGGCCGTAAAAGTTCTTTCCGTGTGGTTAATAATGCCGGACAAATGCAAATTAGGTGGAGCAAGGATTCGTCTCCTTGTCCACAAAGGCGGCAGTCCATTGATGGCCAAGTGTGTTTCCATTTTGGGGTTAGATCTTTGGTTGAATAAACTCCCAGTCTCAGTAATGTCAGTTGCTGCTTCATGCGAATTGCGAAAGGTTCTGACAAATATGGTTGAGGCTTTAACTTTTTGTATCTTGGCAGCACAATCCATGCATTGGTTTTCGTAGTCAATGAGGCTTTATCTTTTTCTTGAGATTTTTGGTTGGTCATTATATTGACCAATCGTTTGAACTCTGGGTAGGATGATGCTGTGTGCCAAGCTTCCTCTAGGTTTAAATCTTCCATAGATTGCTTTAAAAATGTGTAAACTGAGTTGCTCAACCTGGATTGCCTTTCAACCTCTAGCCAGCAGCAGTGTGCCAGGGATTCTTCCACTGCTGCCAGCGTTCTCCAATAGTATTTTAACAGCGCTCCTTGTCTTGACGGAACCTGGTTTTTTAACCCAAATTCTAGTCTGATCCGGGCTTGAGAAATGTAGCGAGGAATTTTAAATAGGCTTTTGAAGAGGCTTGTTTGGGCGATGTTCAGGCTTGTGGCATCCTTTGTGTTTAAAAGTTCTGAACCATACGTGATTGAAGGTAGGTATTTTGCTGCCACAACCTTTAATAGATGAGTCGTTGAACTGTCACTGAGTTTTTTTTTTAAAGATTTTAAATGCAAATAGTAACTGTTTTTCTTTTGTTTTCCGCTGTTCTATATATTGCTTATAGTTAAGATGATGATCCAAAATTACTCCCAGGTATTTATATGTTCCCACCTGGTTCAAGCGGTTACTACTGATCGTCCAAGTACATTTTGGTATCTTTTTTGTGGACTAGAAAAACAGATAACCTTTGTTTTTTAAAGTTTATGTCTGGTTGATTGGAAACTGTATATTCCGCTAATTGGTTTACAGTCGTTGGAGGCCGCGGGGGGGTTTGAGATAGCAGCACAATGTCGTCGGCGTATTGCAGGCTTACTATTCTCACATTTCCCAGTTTTGGGGGGTCGCTTAGTGTCGAACGTAGATTGTCATCTAAGTCAGCTGTATATATATTAAATAGACAGGGGGCTAAAACGCACCCCTGTTTTAATCCGTTGGTAGTGGTGATTTTGTTTGTTAGGGTTCGACCATCTCCCATTTTTATTTGAACCCATGTTTTTGAGTAGAGATTAATTATTGCGTTCAATAGGTCAGTTGGGACTCCCCTAGATTCCATTTTTGCCCACAGGGCTCGTCTGGGAACCTTGTCGAAGGCTGCCTTGAGGTCCATAAAACACGCATACAGAACTTTAGAGTTTGCGATGGCTTGATTAGCCAAAAGCGTAACGGCAGAAATATTTGTTAATGTGCCCATTCCAGCTCGGAAGCCTGTTTGTGTGTTGGGGATCAGTTTAGAACTGTCGACCCAATCCTCTAGGTCTTTCAGCAAATTTGCGGCATAGAGTTGTGCCTCAACGTCGATGAGGGCCATGAGCCTATAGTTTGAGGGATTTGAACGAACTCCTGATTTAAATATTGGATGCAATATACTTCCTCGCCAGGAATCTGGGATTGTGTGTGATTCCAAGATATGAGTGAACAGTAATGATAGATGTTTCGACCAAAATGCTGGATCTTTTTTAAATAGGGCGTTGGGCAAGCCGTTTGGTCCCGGCGCCCGGTCAAACCTCTTTTTTTTTATTGCATTCAATACTTGTTTTTGTGTGATCAGTAGATCAAGGATTGATTGATCTGACTCTGGAGTATCAGATGGACCTCGCTGAGTTGTGCCTTCAGGTTGTTCAACTTGGAGGTTACTGTGAGCTTTCAAATTCAATTTGCTAGTCTCGCAATTTGAGGCCTTCGAAGTTAATTTCGGTGTCTGAGCTATCCAATGCTCTCCAACTGTGATTTTTCTGAGAATACTGGCTCTGAGCCGTCTCGCCTTCGATGTATAATTTTTGGCGATAGCCCCGAGGGCTTCCTGGGTGTTAAATGTGGCTTCGATGTGAGCTCTCCATGCGTGCTCCGTTATGTCTGAGTTATGGTGCCGTTTTTTTCCATTTGATAAGACATTGATTTGAGCCCAAAACTCTTTTGAATTTTGTTGTCGGCTAACATGGAGCATTTTTGTCGAAAGTTGTTCGTGATATGTGCATTTTGCAGCACCAATCTCTTTTTTTAGGTCATTTTTCTTTGTTTGATTGTGGTCAGGGCTGCCGAGAGGGTTGTTGACCTTGAGTCGAATTTGTCTAAGAGTTTTATTTATTTATTTATTTATTTTTCCTTAGGGGGTGTGTGTACCATACAGACCCACTTATTCTAGCGGATTTTTGGTATCTAGGGCTATATGAAAACATTCTATTCAGGTTATTGATACGTGATTCCCATGCCTCTATCCCTAATGGTTTTGCGTCTGTAGCCACCAATTGTGCCGAGCAGAGCTCCATAATTACATCTTCTGTATTATTGTTCCATGTTAATCGATTTAGATTATACAGTTGGGTGAATTGGGTGAGGGCACTAGTTGGCTACGATTTTTCTCGAATGTTGGTTAATATAAAAGATTGAGGATAGTGATCGCTATCTACTCTTTCTATTATTTGAAAGTTTGTGATGAAGGGAAATAGGTCTGGGTCTACTAGAGTGAAATCGATTGTTGCTCCTGATTTTGCCGTAACTCTTGTAAAAGCCACCGGAGTGTCTTGTGGGCCTCGTCCATTTAAAGTATACAATGATTGGTTATCCAATAATGCAGCGCATGTTTTGCCCGAAGTGTCCCGTCTAGTTGTGTTTCCATTCCTGACCTTTATGTGGGTGGGTAGATATTTTTCTTGGGCTTGCGTCAAATCCATATTGAAGTCCCCGGACAATATTATGTGGGCGTGTGGGTAAATTAGCTTTAGGGTTTTGATGGCGGAAACCAATTGTTGGATGTCTCTCCCCTTATGCTTATGAGCTGGATGCATATAGATGTTCAAGATTAACACCGTGTAAGTAATGGAGACTGTGAGTTTAATACATTGCAGCCAGCAGGAGTCTAAATCAATGTTTTCTTCTAGCCATGGTATCAGTAGCGGTCGGCAGTAGGAGTTAATGCAGGGCGGTGACGTGGGCAGGGGGAGGTGCAGGGTGGGGGGTAGTAATGTATGGATTACGGAGTTTTACAGGTAAGTAAGCATTTAAATAAATAAAACGAATTTTGTTGCGCGCACTGCATCACCAAATGTGATGCAGTGCGCGCAACGAAATTTGTTTTATTTATTTGAATGCTTACTTACCTGTAAAACTCCGTAATCCATACATTACTACCCCCACCCTGCCCCTCCCCTGCCCACGTCACCGCCCTGCAGTAACTCCTACTGCCGCGCGCACTGCATCACATTTGGTGATGCAGTGCGCGCAACGAAATTCGTTTTATTTATTTAAATGCTTACTTACCTGTAAAACTCCGTAATCCATACATTACTACCCCCCACCCTGCTCCTCCCCCTGCCCACGTCACCGCCCTGCAGTAACTCCTACTGCCGACCGCTACTGCATGGTATATCTGTTGAGATGTAAATCGATAGGCCGCCTTTTGCTCTTCTGCGTGCAGACTCCTTTTTTGCTGGAATGTGATGTTCTTTGTAGCCTACAATTGGAGTGTGTGTTATCTGCCAGGTTTCTTTCAGTAGCAGTATGTCGTACTGTAGGAGGAAGTCAATGAAGTCGTTCTCCTCTATTTTTTATGCTAGACCATTCACATTCCAAGAGCAGATTTTGCAGTCCTGCAATATTTTTGGGTTTTTATGGGTTGTTTTTGTTCATTCTGCTCCTTGTTGTGTATTTGGGAATCTCCAGTACTGATTGTCCTCTTTGTTGACTATGTCTGAGTGTGAGATTGTAATCGTGATTTGTCTTGTAGCTTGAGCTTCATCCTTTGTTTGGCCCAGGTTCTCAGGACCTTTTGCTCCTTTTAGTACGCCCTCTATACGATATGGGTGTTGTAATGGGCTCGGATAACGAGGAGGTTCCACCTTTTTTAATTCTATACCCCATGAAGCGAATACCTCCTTGTGCCTCAAGATCTGTTCAATGACGGAGTCGTTTGTCCAGGTGGCTGTTGTTATTTCAGGCCCTATTTGATTAGGATTGGGTTTGAATTCTATTCTTTCCAGATCCCTAGACGTGATGTGTTTCAAGGCAGGAAAATGTTTTAGTAACCTCATTATGGAACTTCGATTCAGTATGTCATGGGCTCCCCTCGATTTATAGTGTGGGACCAATTCTATCTGGCCTTGAGTGGTTAGCGATTGTGTTTTAGTGTGGTCGATTGGGGACCCTTTTGATGCTTCTGTTACGGCATGGTGGTTGATTTCGACATGATGGATGTGTTTGACTTGATCTTGTTGTATGTTTTCAATGGTCTCTCTTAACCCCTGAGACTTTAAGTCGATTTTGGTTTCGTTGTTGACAGTTTGTGCTTGTGTAGCTTCTTTCCCTCTTGGTGCTGTGTCCTGCATACAAACTACACTTGTCTTTATTTTTTGTTCCGGTGAAATTTGAATTGTATCAGTTTTGTTCTTTCTTAACCGAGGGTTTGAATATGTCGTATATTTTACTTGTTAACGAGTTTTCCTTTTTTTGTGCATCATTATTTCTTGAGGCGGCAGCCTCTTTTATTGTCAAGATATTGTCATTGGGCGTACTAGCTGTGCCGCTGTTATTTGGAACTCCCTTATCTTTCCTGGGTGGATATCAATTGTGGTGGTAAAGTAACTTTGTTTGATTTGCTTTTCCTCGCTTTCCTCAGACGTTTCCGTTCTCGCTTTGTGAGGGATGTTTTCAAGAGTGCTTGTTCCTTAGTTTCCGCAATTTCATTTGATAAGTTGGTTTGGTTTGGAACGGGTGAAAAGCCTTCCAAAGGTGGCTTTTCATGAAGTTGTTTAGGCCCTTTCTCAGCGTATGATAGGTTTATTCTTTCGCCTTCTTGAGAGATAGTTTCCTCTTTTAGTGATTTAAAATTATTATTAATATTGGGGGTGTCCCCACTAATGCAGTCTGCTTCCTTGTGGTCTTTTTCCATAGATGCTGTGGGGTTGCGTTGAGTTTCCTTGACTGCCCCCAACAGCTCTGACATTATGGTTGGAACTGTAGCAAGCTTATCAATTATTTGATAACAATGGCACTTGTGATATGTGGTATCTTGCACATGTTGTACTTTTATTATCATGGTGTTTAGATCGTGCAATTTTTGTTCTATCTCCTGGACATATAGTGCTAAGCTTGGGTATCCAACTTGTCAGCATGATAGGTCATGGCTGATCCAATCGTTTTCATGTGCATAATGACTGATTCCAAAATGGACCAGATGGTGGACCTTCCTGATGTCCCATTGAGTGTTGTCCTCCTTGTTCCTTAGTTTTTTGTTGTTCTGCAAATAAATTATGTGTTTCTAATTGACTGGTTAGATTGAATTGTTCGGCCTCGTAGGAGTCGTGGCACACTAGCCCCTTTTTCTTTTGTGGAACTAAATCCTGCACCAGCTGATGTGCCGCTTGGATTTTGGTTTGGTTTATTGGTGTTTTGGGAGTGATAGAGACTTTTTCTTGTCTATAGACAGTTTGACCCCCAGACCGGTCAGGAAATTGAGGGTCTGCCGGGGAGTATAGTAATGCGCAGGAACTATGGATACTGTCCTGCCAAAGTGCTGGGTTATCCTCCGTACTCTGCACTTCAGGATCCTGCTGGTCAGTTTGCTGTTGCTGGTGTTGTTGAGTTGGTTGTTTTGATTGGACTTGGGTGGTCCATTGTTCGGGCATGGAATCCCAGTTTAGCCCCGGGTCATTATGGACTTCAGCCTGAACGGACTGTTGGTGGAGTCCTTGATAGACAGTGAGTGAACTTGAGCCACTCTGTGTAGGACTAGAACCATTTACGACTTCTGATGTATTGGGTTTAAGGTCCACTAGTTCTGTGTCTTCCTTATTTGCTATTTTGCTATCGCTGTCGCTGTCTTTGTGTAACTCGTTTCCTGGACTGCCCTTCTTGATCTTCTTGGCTTCCTTTGGTTGGTTGACTACTTTGTGGACCTTTTGCTCCCCCGGGGGTAAGCTGCGACATACTTTTAGGAAGTCTGTAATAAGATAGATTTGGTGCTTGTGCTAATGGGGGAACATGTAACAGTAGTAATAGGGGTGAGGTTGTCTTGTTGGTTGTTGTTTATTTAGCTCTCCCTATCTTTTTCTTGGTCTTGGTCTGATTCCAAATCAATCTCCTGTTCCATTTCCTGTGGCATGCTGAGGTTTTCCATTGCTGTTTGGTCCTCTCCCTCCCTTTAGGGTTTTTGTTGTCGGTTGCTTGTTGTCTCCCTAACTTTTCCTGATCTCATGGTGGGGGTTTTTCAGAGAAGATTTTCGCCTCACCTGAAAACCTGGAGCAGTGGTTTACTTTCGGCCGCCTACACCTCTGTGTCCTGGGAAAGATGATCTTAAGGGTCACTTATTTACTTTGCTTTACTTTACTTTGTTATTGTTTGTTTATTGGAAGTTGTTGTGTTCTCCTAGTTGTAGTTCTGGAGTCCTGTATCATTTCGCATTTATTTTTCTGACTTTTATTTGTGCCAGTTGGAGCTGCAGAGTTTCAACAGAGGAGTGAGAAAGTGGAGTGGAGGAGCGAGAGCAAAGCCAAGTGGGACACACAAGGCGGGACTGCAGGCAGGATTGCAGGCCACAAGATCTAATTGTGCTTCCCCGCCGAGCTCACTCTTGCCGCGGCTGCCTACTAGGTGCTTACCACTTACCGCAAACACCCTCACAAAGCTCCTCTGTCTCTTCCGTCTGGTCAGCTCCGGCACCGGCCGCTGCTCACTGCTCCCTTTTCGCTCACCTCTGGGCTGCCAAAGCCGCCAAAGCCACGAGGACACTAGGTGGGGAAGAGCCTGTCGATTGCCTGTCGACTGCCTGTCCCCGGGTACTCTGTTACCGCAGTTGAGGGTTCCCTCGTGAGCCGCGGCCGCGGCTATGGCCTCACTTTGCCTTCTCCGCTCCAAAAAGCAAATCGCAGCGGCTGTACTGTGCCGGGTGTGAACCGCGGCTTCTCCTCTCCGTCCTCGTCTCGCAACGGGTAAAACCAGGACTGGATTGAGCATTAGAGATGAACGCAGGAGCAGTCACATCAAGAAGACACACCAATAATAGTATACAACACTGCTCAATACGCTTCGGACTCATTTTAGAATCAGTGAGAAAATACAAACAATACTAGGCAAATAAAATACTTAAAGCCTGGTAACAAGTGGCCTGTGTCGGGTGTGATGCTTATCGCATTCGATAAAATCCATCACCTTTTCCAATTTTTTGGAGAATACATGCAGTATTTGGTGTTTGTCGCGCCAAAATCTGCATGTTTTGGCAAATACTGGTTCTTTTCACAATGTTAATTTCCAGCAGGTGTTGCCCGCCGAAATTTGACGTAGGGTCGATCTTTATTGCGCCTGGTAATTACCTACAGTGATAAAAAGTGCTCCAAATACAATTGTGACCTCTGTAATTTAACAGGCCAGTGTAATGGGGCTCTTAGAGCAGCATTTTGAGACTGAAAATGGTTGAGAGATCCCTGCCTCTCAAACAAAAATGTAAGTAAAAATACACGCTAATTCACCAGAGAATTGGCAATGCATCACGCATCGGCACATTGTTTAAGCAACTTTTAGCATTTTACTTTATGAATGCATTGTTTGATTGTTGTGTGTCCTGGCATCAATGCTCTCCAACTGTGATTTTTCTGAGAATACTGGCTCTGAGCCGTCTCGCCTTCGATGTATAATTTTTGGCGATAGCCCCGAGGGCTTCCTGGGTGTTAAATGTGGCTTCGATGTGAGCTCTCCATGCGTGCTCCGTTATGTCTGAGTTATGGTGCCGTTTTTTTCCATTTGATAAGACATTGATTTGAGCCCAAAACTCTTTTGAATTTTGTTGTCGGCTAACATGGAGCATTTTTGTCGAAAGTTGTTCGTGATATGTGCATTTTGCAGCACCAATCTCTTTTTTTAGGTCATTTTTCTTTGTTTGATTGTGGTCAGGGCTGCCGAGAGGGTTGTTGACCTTGAGTCGAATTTGTCTAAGAGTTTTATTTATTTATTTATTTATTTTTCCTTAGGGGGTGTGTGTACCATACAGACCCACTTATTCTAGCGGATTTTTGGTATCTAGGGCTATATGAAAACATTCTATTCAGGTTATTGATACGTGATTCCCATGCCTCTATCCCTAATGGTTTTGCGTCTGTAGCCACCAATTGTGCCGAGCAGAGCTCCATAATTACATCTTCTGTATTATTGTTCCATGTTAATCGATTTAGATTATACAGTTGGGTGAATTGGGTGAGGGCACTAGTTGGCTACGATTTTTCTCGAATGTTGGTTAATATAAAAGATTGAGGATAGTGATCGCTATCTACTCTTTCTATTATTTGAAAGTTTGTGATGAAGGGAAATAGGTCTGGGTCTACTAGAGTGAAATCGATTGTTGCTCCTGATTTTGCCGTAACTCTTGTAAAAGCCACCGGAGTGTCTTGTGGGCCTCGTCCATTTAAAGTATACAATGATTGGTTATCCAATAATGCAGCGCATGTTTTGCCCGAAGTGTCCCGTCTAGTTGTGTTTCCATTCCTGACCTTTATGTGGGTGGGTAGATATTTTTCTTGGGCTTGCGTCAAATCCATATTGAAGTCCCCGGACAATATTATGTGGGCGTGTGGGTAAATTAGCTTTAGGGTTTTGATGGCGGAAACCAATTGTTGGATGTCTCTCCCCTTATGCTTATGAGCTGGATGCATATAGATGTTCAAGATTAACACCGTGTAAGTAATGGAGACTGTGAGTTTAATACATTGCAGCCAGCAGGAGTCTAAATCAATGTTTTCTTCTAGCCATGGTATCAGTAGCGGTCGGCAGTAGGAGTTAATGCAGGGCGGTGACGTGGGCAGGGGGAGGTGCAGGGTGGGGGGTAGTAATGTATGGATTACGGAGTTTTACAGGTAAGTAAGCATTTAAATAAATAAAACGAATTTTGTTGCGCGCACTGCATCACCAAATGTGATGCAGTGCGCGCAACGAAATTTGTTTTATTTATTTGAATGCTTACTTACCTGTAAAACTCCGTAATCCATACATTACTACCCCCACCCTGCCCCTCCCCTGCCCACGTCACCGCCCTGCAGTAACTCCTACTGCCGCGCGCACTGCATCACATTTGGTGATGCAGTGCGCGCAACGAAATTCGTTTTATTTATTTAAATGCTTACTTACCTGTAAAACTCCGTAATCCATACATTACTACCCCCCACCCTGCTCCTCCCCCTGCCCACGTCACCGCCCTGCAGTAACTCCTACTGCCGACCGCTACTGCATGGTATATCTGTTGAGATGTAAATCGATAGGCCGCCTTTTGCTCTTCTGCGTGCAGACTCCTTTTTTGCTGGAATGTGATGTTCTTTGTAGCCTACAATTGGAGTGTGTGTTATCTGCCAGGTTTCTTTCAGTAGCAGTATGTCGTACTGTAGGAGGAAGTCAATGAAGTCGTTCTCCTCTATTTTTTATGCTAGACCATTCACATTCCAAGAGCAGATTTTGCAGTCCTGCAATATTTTTGGGTTTTTATGGGTTGTTTTTGTTCATTCTGCTCCTTGTTGTGTATTTGGGAATCTCCAGTACTGATTGTCCTCTTTGTTGACTATGTCTGAGTGTGAGATTGTAATCGTGATTTGTCTTGTAGCTTGAGCTTCATCCTTTGTTTGGCCCAGGTTCTCAGGACCTTTTGCTCCTTTTAGTACGCCCTCTATACGATATGGGTGTTGTAATGGGCTCGGATAACGAGGAGGTTCCACCTTTTTTAATTCTATACCCCATGAAGCGAATACCTCCTTGTGCCTCAAGATCTGTTCAATGACGGAGTCGTTTGTCCAGGTGGCTGTTGTTATTTCAGGCCCTATTTGATTAGGATTGGGTTTGAATTCTATTCTTTCCAGATCCCTAGACGTGATGTGTTTCAAGGCAGGAAAATGTTTTAGTAACCTCATTATGGAACTTCGATTCAGTATGTCATGGGCTCCCCTCGATTTATAGTGTGGGACCAATTCTATCTGGCCTTGAGTGGTTAGCGATTGTGTTTTAGTGTGGTCGATTGGGGACCCTTTTGATGCTTCTGTTACGGCATGGTGGTTGATTTCGACATGATGGATGTGTTTGACTTGATCTTGTTGTATGTTTTCAATGGTCTCTCTTAACCCCTGAGACTTTAAGTCGATTTTGGTTTCGTTGTTGACAGTTTGTGCTTGTGTAGCTTCTTTCCCTCTTGGTGCTGTGTCCTGCATACAAACTACACTTGTCTTTATTTTTTGTTCCGGTGAAATTTGAATTGTATCAGTTTTGTTCTTTCTTAACCGAGGGTTTGAATATGTCGTATATTTTACTTGTTAACGAGTTTTCCTTTTTTTGTGCATCATTATTTCTTGAGGCGGCAGCCTCTTTTATTGTCAAGATATTGTCATTGGGCGTACTAGCTGTGCCGCTGTTATTTGGAACTCCCTTATCTTTCCTGGGTGGATATCAATTGTGGTGGTAAAGTAACTTTGTTTGATTTGCTTTTCCTCGCTTTCCTCAGACGTTTCCGTTCTCGCTTTGTGAGGGATGTTTTCAAGAGTGCTTGTTCCTTAGTTTCCGCAATTTCATTTGATAAGTTGGTTTGGTTTGGAACGGGTGAAAAGCCTTCCAAAGGTGGCTTTTCATGAAGTTGTTTAGGCCCTTTCTCAGCGTATGATAGGTTTATTCTTTCGCCTTCTTGAGAGATAGTTTCCTCTTTTAGTGATTTAAAATTATTATTAATATTGGGGGTGTCCCCACTAATGCAGTCTGCTTCCTTGTGGTCTTTTTCCATAGATGCTGTGGGGTTGCGTTGAGTTTCCTTGACTGCCCCCAACAGCTCTGACATTATGGTTGGAACTGTAGCAAGCTTATCAATTATTTGATAACAATGGCACTTGTGATATGTGGTATCTTGCACATGTTGTACTTTTATTATCATGGTGTTTAGATCGTGCAATTTTTGTTCTATCTCCTGGACATATAGTGCTAAGCTTGGGTATCCAACTTGTCAGCATGATAGGTCATGGCTGATCCAATCGTTTTCATGTGCATAATGACTGATTCCAAAATGGACCAGATGGTGGACCTTCCTGATGTCCCATTGAGTGTTGTCCTCCTTGTTCCTTAGTTTTTTGTTGTTCTGCAAATAAATTATGTGTTTCTAATTGACTGGTTAGATTGAATTGTTCGGCCTCGTAGGAGTCGTGGCACACTAGCCCCTTTTTCTTTTGTGGAACTAAATCCTGCACCAGCTGATGTGCCGCTTGGATTTTGGTTTGGTTTATTGGTGTTTTGGGAGTGATAGAGACTTTTTCTTGTCTATAGACAGTTTGACCCCCAGACCGGTCAGGAAATTGAGGGTCTGCCGGGGAGTATAGTAATGCGCAGGAACTATGGATACTGTCCTGCCAAAGTGCTGGGTTATCCTCCGTACTCTGCACTTCAGGATCCTGCTGGTCAGTTTGCTGTTGCTGGTGTTGTTGAGTTGGTTGTTTTGATTGGACTTGGGTGGTCCATTGTTCGGGCATGGAATCCCAGTTTAGCCCCGGGTCATTATGGACTTCAGCCTGAACGGACTGTTGGTGGAGTCCTTGATAGACAGTGAGTGAACTTGAGCCACTCTGTGTAGGACTAGAACCATTTACGACTTCTGATGTATTGGGTTTAAGGTCCACTAGTTCTGTGTCTTCCTTATTTGCTATTTTGCTATCGCTGTCGCTGTCTTTGTGTAACTCGTTTCCTGGACTGCCCTTCTTGATCTTCTTGGCTTCCTTTGGTTGGTTGACTACTTTGTGGACCTTTTGCTCCCCCGGGGGTAAGCTGCGACATACTTTTAGGAAGTCTGTAATAAGATAGATTTGGTGCTTGTGCTAATGGGGGAACATGTAACAGTAGTAATAGGGGTGAGGTTGTCTTGTTGGTTGTTGTTTATTTAGCTCTCCCTATCTTTTTCTTGGTCTTGGTCTGATTCCAAATCAATCTCCTGTTCCATTTCCTGTGGCATGCTGAGGTTTTCCATTGCTGTTTGGTCCTCTCCCTCCCTTTTGGGTTTTTGTTGTCGGTTGCTTGTTGTCTCCCTAACTTTTCCTGATCTCATGGTGGGGGTTTTTCAGAGCAGATTTTCGCCTCACCTGAAAACCTGGAGCAGTGGTTTACTTTCGGCCGCCTACACCTCTGTGTCCTGGGAAAGATGGTCTTAAGGGTCACTTATTTACTTTGCTTTACTTTACTTTGTTATTGTTTGTTTATTGGAAGTTGTTGTGTTCTCCTAGTTGTAGTTCTGGAGTCCTGTATCATTTCGCATTTATTTTTCTGACTTTTATTTGTGCCAGTTGGAGCTGCAGAGTTTCAACAGAGGAGTGAGAAAGTGGAGTGGAGGAGCGAGAGCAAAGCCAAGTGGGACACACAAGGCGGGACTGCAGGCAGGATTGCAGGCCACAAGATCTAATTGTGCTTCCCCGCCGAGCTCACTCTTGCCGCGGCTGCCTACTAGGTGCTTACCACTTACCGCAAACACCCTCACAAAGCTCCTCTGTCTCTTCCGTCTGGTCAGCTCCGGCACCGGCCGCTGCTCACTGCTCCCTTTTCGCTCACCTCTGGGCTGCCAAAGCCGCCAAAGCCACGAGGACACTAGGTGGGGAAGAGCCTGTCGATTGCCTGTCGACTGCCTGTCCCCGGGTACTCTGTTACCGCAGTTGAGGGTTCCCTCGTGAGCCGCGGCCGCGGCTATGGCCTCACTTTGCCTTCTCCGCTCCAAAAAGCAAATCGCAGCGGCTGTACTGTGCCGGGTGTGAACCGCGGCTTCTCCTCTCCGTCCTCGTCTCGCAACGGGTAAAACCAGGACTGGATTGAGCATTAGAGATGAACGCAGGAGCAGTCACATCAAGAAGACACACCAATAATAGTATACAACACTGCTCAATACGCTTCGGACTCATTTTAGAATCAGTGAGAAAATACAAACAATACTAGGCAAATAAAATACTTAAAGCCTGGTAACAAGTGGCCTGTGTCGGGTGTGATGCTTATCGCATTCGATAAAATCCATCACCTTTTCCAATTTTTTGGAGAATACATGCAGTATTTGGTGTTTGTCGCGATAAAAAACCGCATGTTTTTGGCAAATACTGGTTCTTTTCACAATGTTAATTTCCAGCAGGTGTTGCCAGCCGAAATTTGACGTAGGGTCGATCTTTATTGCGCCTGGTAATTACCTACAGTGATAAAAAGTGCTCCAAATACAATTGTGACCTCTGTAATTTAACAGGCCAGTGTAATGGGGCTCTTAGAGCAGCATTTTGAGACTGAAAATGGTTGAGAGATCCCTGCCTCTCAAACAAAAATGTAAGTAAAAATACACGCTAATTCACCAGAGAATTGGCAATGCATCACGCATCGGCACATTGTTTAAGCAACTTTTAGCATTTTACTTTATGAATGCATTGTTTGATTGTTGTGTGTCCTGGCATCATGGATAAGGAGGAGCAAATGCAGTATGTGCCTGATTTCTGTATTCCTGGTTGAGCACACTTCCACAATGCCAGCATTTAATGGTTGGTGAACACAACTCTGTAGCCAGCACTTGATTTTGAAGTGTCATCTCCATAAACGTGGTGGGTAAGTAAACAAGAAGAGGTTGCCAGTGATGCTGAAATAATGAGCAGCACTTTTAAAACAAGCATTGGCAAAACCAATAGGACTGGCTTGACCGCCAGCTTTCTGGCAATTCTTGTTTTGTTTTGTCATGATGTATGCAACACTTTATTGATTGGGAATATGCCAGACCCTCATCAATCTAAAAAATATAATTTGCTGCACATTACCATAGTGCTCTCTGGCATTTAAGGAAACTACTTTGTGAGTGGAGTTGCTGCTGGGAAAGGGCAGTGAGGCATAACTCATGTTAAATATGTAATCCAGCGGCTGAAGTGGACTGATTCATTGTCCCCTAATGTATGCTAGAGTGGGTGAAAGAAACATGTGAATGACACCAACCATAGACTAATGGATGAAGTCTTGATGAACCCCTATAAATTACTATGTTATGAACATAATTTTAGTAAAAGGAAAATGTCTCAGTTAACACAAATCTGAAAAGATCAATAGGGCTGGGATTGGCTGCAAGCCTCTAGAAAAAAAAAAAAGAAAGGAAGGAAGGAAGGAAGGCAGATAAGAAAAAAAGAAGGTAAGGCAGGCAAGAAAGAAAGAAAGTAAGAGATAAGGAAAGAGGGACTGAAATAAGTAAATAGCAAAGTAAGGAGGAAAAAGGAAGGAGTAAAGAATAGAGAATGAAAGAGACAAGGAAGGAAAAAGAGAGAAAGAAGAAAAAGAAAGAAAGTGAGAGAAAGAAAGAAAGAAAAAAGAGAGCAAGAAAGATAGAAAGAAGAGGATAACTCAAAATAGAACAGTTTCAAGTGGGCATGGGGCATAATGGAAGGTCTGCAGCCCCCATGTTGTGGGGCATCAGGGTTTCTTGTTTTGGAGGGGCCCCATCACCCTCTAAGCCATGCCGCTGCATGCCTTGCAGAATGCGTGGAATAGCATGGACTAAGAAATAGTTAAACTCTCAGAAAAGCCCCTCTGCTTTCCCAAGCAGGGCTCTGAAGCATTGGGCGGGGCCCAACCATTTTGGGGGCCCCCATTTTTTTCAAGACCAATGAATTTCTGTGCGCTCTGGGAGACGCCGGGGTCCCCCATCACATTCTTCAGGGAGCGTCATCTTTTTGTGTTATGCCACTGAATGGACACAATCAGGCATGCTATGAAATAGAAGCAATCAGAAAAGTAAACAAACATTGGTAAACGCAATAGCTTTCACCTATGTGATTAACCCCTCCGCCGCGGCGCTAGGGGGCAGGGGGGCCGCGCAGCGTCACCATACTCGTGATGGAACCACTCCGTCACGAGCTGCGGTGGGGCTGTGCTTGTGACGGAATGGTTCCGTCATGGCCCCGCCCGCTCAATGGAACGCTCAGCGCAGGCATGGAATCAGCGCCGCACAGGCGCGGCCGCAGGGCCGTGGCGGAACCATTCCGTCACCAGCACATCCCCACCGTTGCTCGCGACGGAATTGTTCCGTCACGAGCACGCAAGGGGTTAATAAGCAGTTTTTTGTTGTAAGATGTAGCTTGGTGAGCAATTGTGCTATATAAGTTACTGAAGCTCTGTGTCTCCTTGGGTAATGTGAAGAGGTATATTCACGCTATATAAAACTACAAAAGAAAATTAAATTTTGTGGTCCAGGAGGGAAGCTATGGAGTTGTAAATATAAATGTAAATGTGCAATCCCTGTTGAAAAGTAGACTGTGGTAGAGGTTCTACAGCCTAGTGAATGTTGCATACATTCCTCCACATGAATTAAAGTGGTTTCCCCAATACGGAGGCCCCGTAGTTGTCAGTGCTATAATAGCACTGGATGGAGTTTGCGGTAAGACGATGTGGGCGCTTTCAGCGCCATCATATTTGGCTCTATGTCAGTGAGAGACAGTGGCCACCAGCGGACACCGTAAAAAATACCAGTGAATAAAAATTTGCAGGTTTCAGAGGTTGCACAAATGAAAGATAGAGTAGCGTGGGCCATTGTGGGATGAAAGAAGACATGGAAAGACAAGCCATATAGTACAGCAAGCAGAGGCTTGGAGAGTAGCTCCATTGTTAAGAAAGATGATTTAGTGAAAGGAAGAAATAAGGCATTTAGTTCTAAAGAACCCCATCATACAGTAACATAGCAGCTCTAGGCAGGAAGTAGGCAGAAGGACTAAGTGACTTTTATGCAAGATTGAAGAAACTAGCTAGAACGTGCACCCTACCAGATGCGGAGGATGAAATTCGCACCCAATTCATTTAAGGCTGTGCGTCCTCAAAACTGCAAGAAAGAGTCCTACAAGAAGACAATATGCCTATGAGGGACATCCTCACGCTCGGACACTCAAAAGAGTTGTCTAAGGCCAGGGCCGTGCACATGGACCCCAAATCCTCCGCTGCTGTCAAGACTGAACCGGTGTGCGCCCTGCAAACCGACCCCACAGACACTCGCCCGTGACCTTCCCGGCATGGGACTTCCAAGCCCGTCCAATCGCCATGCAGCCACGCCTGGGGTTGGTGTGGAGGCCCCATGATGGAGCCTGCCCGGCACAAGGAAAAACCTGTAGCGCCTGCGGAAAAGTGAATCACTTCTCAAAAGTATGCCGGTCAGCACCGAGGAAAAAGCAGAATGGCCCACCCCGGAGGGCACAAGCGGTGGAAATGCCTCCCAGCAGCCCTGCCAGCAGCGACATGGATGACCAAGAAGCTGACACCGCCTCTGTGCATGTAGTCAGGATGCTGAACACCCTTGCGGCCACGCCGTCTGCGGCACCCATGTGCACCATCAATGTGCAACACCAAGCAGTTGCGGCCCTAATCGCCACAGGGGCAACCTTCAACATAATGGCTGCCAGCGTGTACCGAATACTGGTGGCTCCGTCCCACCAGAGTGCAAGTGTATGCCTACGGCACCAGGCATCCGCTTCGCTTGTGCGGGATGTTCCGGGCAGATCTATTTCACGACACGGCCCGCCAACAGGCCAAAGTGTATGTTTCTGAAGAAGGCTCAGGGTTCCTATTGGGGTGCAGAACAGCGCAGGACCTCAGCCTGATCCATTTTGCCCTCACTGTCCAAGCCCATAGCCTTGACCATCTGCTGCAAGGATTCTTGACCCTATTTGACGGAATTGGATGCCTGAAAGGACCAGCTGTTCGTCTTCATATAGACAGGTCAGTTGCCCCTGTGGCCCTCCAGCATCGGCGCCTCGCCTTCCACCTGAGGCCCAAAGTGGAAGTGGAACTTCGCCTTCTAGAGCAAGCAGGGATCATTGAGAGAATGAGCGGCCCTACTCCGTGTGTGTCGCCCATCGTCGTGGCTAAGAAACCAAAGCAAACCGACGCCGTCCGCATCTGTGTGGACATGCGGATCCCGAACCTCGCCATCAAACGTGAACGTCACCTGACCCAGACGGTAGACGATATCATTGGGGAGCTATCCGGCTCGAAGTGGTTCTCGAAGATGGACCTACTCTCGGGATACCACCAAGTCCCACTTCACCCGGAATCGCGCCCGATCATAACCTTCTCCACTCACGCCGGCCTCTGGTGCTACACACACTCGGGATATCGAGCGCTGCGGAGGTGTTCTAGAAAATCATCTAGAACGTCCTCCAGGGGCTTGAAAGCGTCTTGAACATCAGTGATGACATTCTGGTACACGCGCCCACACTAGATGAACACGTCAGACGGCTTCAGGCAGTTTTCGTTCGACTTCAAGACCGAGGCCTCACCCTCCACCGGGAGAAATGCAAGTTCCTGCGCAGGGACATCAGCTTCTTTGGCTATCGCTTCTCTAACCAAGGAATAGGCCCAGACCCAGACAAGGTCAAGGACATCCACGATGCTCCCGCCCCAACGTCAGTGACCGTTGTTCGCAGCTTCCTAGGTATGGTCACATACAGCGGGCGGTTCATCAAAGACCTGTCAGACCTAACTGGCCCCCTTCGTGATCTCACCAAATCCACCAGCACCTGAGTGTGGGAAGCGGAGCAACAAGAAGCATTCCGGAGAACCAAGGCCACACTCTCCGCGGACACGACCCTGGCATACTTTGACCCTCGACATGAGTCGCAGCTGGTGGTGCACGCCAGTCCAACGGGCCTGGGAGCCGTTTTAGCTTAACAACAAGCCTGTGGGGAGTGGGCCCCCGTTGCCTACGCGAGCAGAACCCTCACACCTACTGAGCAGCGCTACTCACAGATCATAAAGGAAACCATTGCAATCTTGTGGGGATGTCGCCCCTTTCACATCTACCTGTATGGACATCCTTTCGTAGTGATAACGGACCACAAACCCCTGGTTCCACTGTTCCAAGGCTCTTCAACGTGTCCTCCTCCCCGGATCGAGAAGTGGGTACTCCAGGAATTCCAATTCACCGTAGAATATCGACCGGGCACCCGTAACCCAGCCGATTTCCTGTCGCGACATGCCCGCCCCGTCACCGAGGCAGAAGCGGCTTGTAGTGTGTTTATCTAGGTACCTATATTGATACTCCTATTTCTGACCCTTGTCCGGTTATTAATTCACTAATGTCCATACACGGCACAGAAACCCGTCTTCAGATTAGGTCATAGCGCATGCTGTCACATTAAGCAAGCACTATCCCTTCAGCCCCCTAGAGAAGCACACCGAGTTCTCAAAACAAATCAAACCTCCAACAGACCTGGGAAATCCCCCGCAGCTATTGTTTTGATTTCGCTCGAGAACTCCTGCAAAGAATGTAAGAACGACCAGTCCTTATGACATTCTTGCTGACGTCTTATGTCCATCCTTACGTCAAACACGGCACCTTTCAGGTATAAATATACCGGCGCTGCCCTAAGCTAAGACACGGTGGTGACGAGCTTGGAGCAGCGCTACTTGCCGGAGAGCCCAGCTGATGCAGAAAAGCCCACGGACGCTGCCCCTCCCTCTTGACGCGCTGAGAGAGACGCTGCCTTTTCTCCTGCAGAGAAATCCAGCCTCCGGCGTTTCGCGGGTAACTGGGATATTGAGTCCTGAGACAGAGATACCAATCCTCCAGCCTTCTAAATCCCAGGTACTGAACTGACTAACCCCTTACAGAGAATTCTTGAGTCAGATTCTTGGCAAAACAAACTTAACTTAAACTGCTACTTACTTACTCCCTCCCAAGTATTAGGCTTAGGTCAGGTACACCGGGGTAGGCGTAGTTAGAAGCACCAGTTGAGTACGATTAGTCAATGTATATATGTATGTATATCTTTTATCCATTTTAAGTATCATATGGCTAAGAAACCATATAAATGCTTTTACAGTATTATTTTATAATTCTGTTTTTACTGTATGCACTTTACTTAACTATAAGTATTGCAATAATAGCGATTCATTTCTCTAGTATGAGAAAAGAGACTGATCAATAAATAACATCTTTTTATTGAAGCACGCCCATCTCTTATTTCTCTACAAACTGGTGAAACTAAGAATGCACGTACTGACTGAGTAAAATAGTTGTCTTTTGTTTTCACACGACTCTAGAGATATACTCTTGATTAGGGGAGAGCAAAGTTGTCATGTTCTATGGTTGTCAGAAACGAAATCCCTTCTTGTCTATCCAGGGAGGTTAAACTCCTCCTTGCCTATTCGAGAAAGTTTCTAGTGAACTCTGAGCTAGCTGGCACACATAACTTTAAGTCTAATATCGTCAGTAGAAGACCTAGTTAACCACAGTCCTATTGGGATAATAGGAACTACACTACAGGCTGAAGCTCCATCCACGGAGGAGTACGTCAGGATGATTATTGAAAGATCCAGACCCCTCCAGATCTCTCTGAACGAAGTAGCAAGGGCCTCCAAGGGCGATGACTGCCTCCAAATCGCCATTCAGGCCCTTACATCGGGGGACAGGAAGCCTCTTCAAAGCCCGACCTAATTCCACACCCCGGAAGCACAAGCCACATTGAAAGCACTGTACCAAGTACGCAACAAACTATCCGTCTCCACAGAAGGCTGCCTTTTGAGAGGCCCTCGCCTCGTGCTACCTGAATTTCTAACTCAACAGGCGGCTCTCTTAGCGCACGGGGCGCATCAAGGCATAGTAAAATCGAAGAATCGCCTCCGGAGCAAACTCTGGTTCCCAGGTTTGGACCGGCTAGTGGAGTCCATTGTTCAACGATGCCCGGTGCGTCTGGCGACCTGCTTACCAAATTGCCCGGCGCCAGTGATCACTGAAAATGGCCCCATGTCTCTGTGGGAAAGGGCCAGAGGTGATTTCGGCAGCCTCCCAGGCGGGAAATACAAGGTCATGGTCGTGGATGATTTCTCACGCTAGCCAGAAGTGGAAATCCTGGCCTCCGCCACAGCCTCGGAAGTCATACCAAAGCTAGAGAAAGTGATTGCTACCCATAGTCTCATTGGCGCGAACTGCGAACAGACAATGGCCCGCCATTCACCGGCACCGAACTTTCTGAATATCTTTTTTTTTTTTTTTTGTCCTCATCTGCCCAACTCTCGTTCCATGGATGCATAAGGAAACACACCAACCACCTTACTGCCTTGGGGAGCAAGGCCCTTACATTGAGCCGCTTCTCACTGAAGACAGTACTTAGCAACATTGGCGGGAGATGTCTTTGCACCGAGTTAACACTCCACTAAGCAACTTCTTGCCTGTTGGGCCAGTTTAATAATCGCGGGATCGGAGCCAACCTCAATACTGGGCCATGAAGTGAATGGGCTTAATCATCGGACCTTGGGGGGAAAAAAAAAAACCCCAACAAGCCTAGACAATGCTCAGTTCCACTCAATCAGTAGGTTCCAAAAGGTGACGCTCTGCGGACTGCATGATCTGGCCAGGTCTAGTTTAGATGTTTCGTACAGGGATGTCAGCCAGGCCGAGTGTGTGGGAGCGATGGTATCTACCCAATGTATACATATCTGGTGTCTAGCTAAGAGAATAGCATAGAATAGGAAAGACCGCGCCACCCCCTTGATGTTATGATCTAAACCAAATATAACTAATGATAGAGTTAGGGATAGATTTGTCTTAAGAATTGATTCCAAGGTAACTTTTACCTCTTCCCAGAAAACTTTTATGTTAGGGCAATCCCAAAACATATGGGAGTCGAAGGCTGCTGGGAGTAAACACTTGTTGCAACATTTCCCTACCTGGTATTTGGATAGCCGTAAGGGGGAAAGGTATGCCCGATGTAAGGTGTACAAATGGTTCCGTCTCAACCAAGCCGGTTTAACAACTTTATATAGAAGTGAAAAGGAATTTATCCATGCTTCCCCATCCTGCAACCCAGTTTCTCTTCCCCATAGCTCCATCGGGAGATTGAAATCCCCGTCCGACTCCTCCAAGATGGACCAATACCAGAAAGCAACCTCCTTACTTCCCGTTTGTCTTCCTACTAAGTGGTGTTCAAGGAGGCTAGCTCTCCCTATGTTAGGATTCTTCCTAGTTAGTTCCCTGGCCCAACTACTAAGTTGCATATATTTGAATCTTGATAAGGTTGGCCCTACTCTCTTTTTGAGCTCCTCCCACCCCACCAGTATCCCTCCCACAAACAGTTCGCCCCATCTTGAGAGCCCAGCTTCAACCAAAGGGACTGCCAGGCTGTCTTTCAAACATATTGGGATTCCGGGGGAGTCCCATATCTGGGCATAGTTGGAGAAGTATGCCAGCCCCACTTTTGCTTTAATTTGCACCCAGATCTTTAATAGTGCTAAAAGAATCTTTAGCCTCACCTTTTTAAAGAACCTTCGATCTCCGAACTTGAATAGAAACCCGTCTAGGGGAAGGTTAGCCCCGACCAACATAGCCTTAAATAGACTCCCATTTGAGGAATTTACTGGGGACTTTAGGAGCATCCTTGTGTGGGAAAGCTGGAATGCCCACGCATAATACTGCAAGTCTGGCAGTGTGAGCCCTCCCTTTTCCCTCCTCCTCCTTAGTTTTTTCCATGCCAGCCTTGTTGCTTTGTTTCCCCAAATGAAAGAATTTATTTCCTGTTGACATTTTTGAAGTTGCTTAGAGTCGAATGCCAGGGGAATGGTGTTGAAAATAAAAGTGAATTTAGGGAGGATAGACATCTTCACAATGTTGACTTTCCCAAAAATTGACAATCGGAGACCAGCCCAAGATTTCAATAAGGTCCTACATTCCTGGAAAGCCAGATCTAAGTTGGATTTAGCCAGGATGTCTATGTCTTGCGTTATCCTAACTCCTAGGTAACGAATTAAGGGAGTCACCGCAACGCTTGGGTTAGTGATGTTCCATGTCATAAGTTCGGTTTTCTCGGCATTTATATCATAACCCGAGATACATCCAAATTCTTTTGCTCTCTCAACAACTATAGGGAAAGCCACAGCCGGGTCGGTGGTGTAGATAACGATATCGTCTGCATATAGCCCCACCCTTTTTGCCCAACCACCAAAATGAAACGAGGGGATACCTAGATCATCTCTCAGGGATTGTGCAAAGGGTTCTATGTAAATATTGAATAGTAGAGGGGACAGGGGACAGCCCTGTCTCGTTCCCCTGCTTATCTGAAAGGGCTGAGTACAGATTCCATTCACCGAAAGACTCGCACTGGGGTTACGATATAAAAGACCTATAGCCCGACAAAAATTGGGCCCAATTGCGAACTTCCTCATTGCCGCGGCCAACTATGGCCAGTTTACTCTATCAAACGCTTTCGTAGCGTCCAAGGTCATAATGGCCAGAGGCAGAGAGAAAGTTGAGGCGATGTTTACTGCCCCTATTAAGTCATAAGTAAGATCCGCAAGTTGCCGTCCTCGAATGAAGCCCTTTGGTCAGTATGAATGATTGTGCCGACTTCGCTCCCCAACCGAGCCGCCAATACTGCGGCAAAGATCTTATAATCGCAGTTAAGTAGCGAAATCGGACTATAAGAACCGCATTTAGCTGGATCTTTCCCAGGTTTGGGAATCAAAACGATGGTTGCCTCCCCCCATGATTTAGGTGGCGTGGCCCCCTCTAATAGAATTTCATTAAATACAATACTAAGCACTGGGGTGATTGCGGGCGCCAAAACACGGTATATCTCACCAGGAAGCCCGTCAGGTCCAGCAGCCTTGCCCCGCTTCACCTTTTTGATGGCATCGCTCACCTCTGAATATCTTTTGTCCCACCAGATCAATCACCGCCGAGTGACCCCGAGGTGGCCCCAAGCAAACGGGGAAGTAGAACGGCTAATGCGGACACTGAACAAGACTATCCAGATAGCCTTGGCTGATGGCCAAAGTCTAGAACTAGCACTCTATCAATTCCTCCGAGAGTATCCCCTGACACCCCACTGCACCACGTGCGTTCCGCCAAGCCGCCTCTGCTTTGGCAGGGTTATGACGGACCCCATCCCACACCACCCAACGTGGGCAGCATCTCCGACCCCTCTGAGCTAATCCATGGAGCGGAGAGCAAAGACAAATACGGGCGCATCCCGAAGAAGGAAGGCCGCGGACAGCCCGATTGGTGTTGGCGACAGAGTGCTGGTACGAGATCGCCACCTGGGGTGAAAATTCCAGTTGCCATTTGAATTGGACCCCTGGACCATGACCGGAATCAAAGGCACCATGGTCACTGCATCCCGGGTAGCAGAGAGAGTCACCAGGAACGTATCGTTCTTCAAGAGGGTTCCCGTGGACGACTGGGTGGAGTTCCAAAGACTAAGGGAGCCTGATCACGACACATCCCGAAGCCCGTCGGAAGCAGCAGAATATTACAGTCCTCAGCCAACCCCAAGTGGAAGGAGCGACCTAACCACCCCTGAGCCGGAGAGCACGCCGTCACAAGGGGCACGGGGCAGCCAAGACACCTCCGAAGCTGACTGCTCAGAGACATGTTCCAGACCCCTCCAGTCAGAGGTAACCAGAGCAGGTATCACCTGCGGCCCCATCCACGGCTGTCCCAGAAGTATCAAGACTTTGTTGCCCGCTGCTATGCGCGGTGAACTGGCGAACCCGTGCACCAGTGAAAACCAAGTAAGACTGTTCCAAATGTTGTGAATTTGCAGAGACTGTGAAATGTTATTTGATAAGAGTTGCATTTGTTTTATGTTCCTAATGTTTCGCATTTCTGGGTAAAGGAGGAATGTTATGTTGCCCGCATATCGGGCCAACCCATATTTCACACTTAAGTGTTATGTTGTCGTGTCTTCACCCAGAGCGTAACAGAAATGGGCTGACCCTGCGTCCGCGCGGGCCGGCACGCAGCCAAGTTAATAAATGGCCCAGGGCTCTGAACGTGGCTCAGTTAGATGCTGGCCACTACGATAACCCCATGTGTGTGTGTGCCTTCTGTTTGCCAGCACCCCACCCGACACTACAACAAGAAGGAGAGTGACAAGTTGGGAAATAAGAAGATTGAAAAGCAATGGTGTGAAAGAGAAACGCTGGCAATTCAATGATCTGTAAACGTTTCCTGTGTCCACTTGTGGTTTGTGAGGTGAAGAATGGACATACAAAGCGGGCACCAGGTTTGGCGGTAGTTGTAGTTGTATTTATTCAAACACCATCCTTCAAATACTATTCACTGTAAGTGCCCGGTAGAATAATCCCAGTCACAATTTTGGGTATAATAATCGAAAATATAAATCAGCTATGACCCATTAATAAAAATACGTGGATAAAATAGAATTGTGTAGGCAGGAAAAAGGGAAAGCATCGAAAGTGGAAAGACATGAACAATAAAAACCGATTAACAGTAAAAATTAGCAAAATATATACTCTGGGCATGCCCAGTCAGAAAAATAGAAGCGAAGGGGCAGGGCAGAGGATGTGGTGTAACGACCCAAACTGCCAACCTTAGATCTGTGGCGCCGAGTTCAAGCCGGCTTAACATTCTGTACAAGCACACTTTAACTGTATGGTAACACAAAAAGATTAATTCAAAGACATGGGACAAACAAAATATTATCAGTTGCGATCCAGAGTTTCCAATTAGATAGATTTTATATTGTTCTCCTCTACATTATCAGTGGGTATTTATGTTGCTAAAATGCTACATGCAGGATTTAAACATTTTCCACCAATGAGCAGTAAAGGTTACACCTGCTTGATCGTCATAGTGGCATTAAACCTACATTAAACCATCAAATGTATTTCGCTAAGTGGAGTGAAGTGAAGAGGAGCAATATATGACACAACCACTAATCCTATTCAGGAAACTGGGTGGGATGTGAGCCAGAACCTCGAATGAGACGAAATAACAACAAAAAATAACAAGTGATGATTACTGGATGTCGGTATGCAGAATGAAATAGCGAGTTACAGTAATGCAATGGGATAAAAGTCCAAGGCACCATCGATATCAGCAATAACAGGCATCTGACTACACGCTTCAATACCAATGTGAAATAAAGTAAGACAAAAACAAAAGGGGAAGATTAAAGGTTGGTAGAAGTAGGGTCTGTCCTCCATGGCACTTTATACATAATCAAGAGAGGTCCCCTTAACAAGGGAAGGGGGGATATTGTTCAATTCCTTTGCAGGAGAAAACAAAAGGAAAAGTTTTTTTCTTTTCATAAAACCCTCACCCACCCAGATTTCCCCTTGGTGGCATGCTTCATCATTGGGTCTGTGGTTCTGAAAATCTGGATTCATATAATAGTACTGGACTCGAGAATAAAAACTTTGTCGAAATAGGACGAATTTGGTATCAAAAGACCGAGAATGACGAGTACATCATGTACATGTATTTTCGGCGTATTCGAGTGACGATTTCACCTCGAAATCGTCATTTACATTCTGAACCCCACTCCCATTTATATGTTGCCCTTTACATAGGCCTTAATCCAGTTGAATTTGATTCCACAAGGACACATACTCCTTAATCGACTTCTCCCTGACCTCAGTACAAGTTAGACCCATTGCCCCAGGCCGAACTCGTTAGGTCAGTTCCCTCCCAGTGGCCGAGCAAGATAGCATCTAGGCTCAACCAGCCATAAAACCATTTCAGCGCGCACACCTGCCATATCTCGCTCACATCTTTTCTCCACTCCTTTTCTTCACTTGCTTTATGATGGGGAGGTGACCGTTTTATTGGGGGTCCAGCGATATCTGATGAAATGTTGGGCCTTGCCGGATAATTTGTTATGGGCAGCACGACGTGAAATATGTACATGTCATCATGACTCTGCTTTTCTTTTGTAACCAGTAACTATAAATGAAATACCACGAATTCGAAGAATGTTTGCCCAAGGCCGAATATCATGTATAAAGAGAGAAGCCTGACTTCGTGAAAGTGTGCAGTCTCCTGAGAATATACCCGTATTGTACTTCTAGGACCCTGTTACCTTGGTTGCAGCCAATAAACTAATCTTTGACTTCACCTAGAAGACTCTGAGTTTCTGTAGGTCTGACTCAGGAGAACCCGAGGTCTCTGGGTGTTGATTCCCTGACACCGCTGGGTTACCGGTTCTGTGCCGGTTCTTTAAAAACCCAGTACCTCAGTTGGCGCCCAACGTTTGGGGCGATTCCAGTGGTACCAGTCAGCCTGAAGATCGTGAGGAGCTTCGTGTGGAAATTCCGGAGGAGGGCCCACCACCTCATCGACCCCTGCATGTCGACGTGGTCCGAAGGTCTTTGCTGCGAGGTTCCCTGCTTCCCGACGGCTACAAGGACTGCTGCCCTAGCTATCGCCCTGATGTTGGACCCTTGAAGTTTTCGGTAGAGCGAAACACTGAGACGAGTCTTCTGGTGACGCCATCGATATTTTCAGTTAAGTATAAGTGGAGCGTCTCCCAGTCCTTAGTTGGACTTACTTTGTGGTATCTTTGGGATACAAAAGGTTTTGTATTGGTACTTGCAAGCACCATAACCGAAGGACTCGTGTATTCACGAGAAATATCGTAATCGATAATCCTTTGAAGTTTTGGAACTAGACTAGAGAGCGAGGATGCCTAGTCTTAGACTTGGGAATTTGTTTTGTCTTGGTAATAATAGGGACTCCCGATTGGAGGACTCATGTCCGGTTCCTCCAGTTGGAACTCCGACTTACGAGCTATATGTTAAACATGGGGTAGGCCCCATCGTTTACAACAAAGTATGGATTAAATACACTAGGAGAGATGGTGTTTTAAAATGGCCCCAATATGGTAGCTTTGATTCTGAAATCTTAGACAACCTTGAAGTGAAACTCTTTAAAAAGAAAGCCCGACCGGCGATGTTTGACTCTTTCCGCTTATGGCGCAAAGAAGCCAAACAAAAAGAAATTAAAATAGCTAAGAAAAATAAGAGGGAAGGGGGACTTTCGGTAATGCAAGCTGCCGTGCAGTTTAAAGATATTGAGGAGGAGCAGATAAATGAGCAGTTGCACAGGCAACGTAAAATGGCAATAGATAAGTGTTATCCAGTTTTGCCGTCTCTTCAGCAAGAGGCAGCAAAAGAGCGTGAAAAAGACCCATTAATGTCGCAATTATTAACTTCACCACCCCCCTATGGGCAGAATGCCACAGCACCCCCGCAACGTTTAGTTGCACAAGCTGCGCCTCCTGCTCTTCCACAGCACCCACCAGCTGTTCTTCAGCTGGCTCCTACTTCTTCGGTGCAGCCTCCTCCAGGCCCACCGACCACTTCTGTTTCACCTGTGTTTTCTACGATTTTGCCTACTGTACTTTTTACATCTCCTAATGCTCCCTCTACGATTCTGCCTAGTACCACATCTATTTTCCCTGATACCTCTTCTGCCATCTCTACCCCCGCCTTATCTCACCCCATTTTTCCATCTGTTTTTCCTTCAGTTTCACCTTCCATTCGGCAGAAAATGGCCAGCACTGTTACTAATCTTCTTTTACCTCTTTTCGGGTCGCCTGCTACGACCCCTAACATAGGAAGAAGACAGTTGCGAAGTCAACTGCCTGATTATCAAGAGAGAGATTCCCTGAATAGTTTAGCTCGGAAATGGGTCATGGACACTGCAAAATATGATGTACAGTCTGTCATGGAAGTCTTCCATCAATGGGAAGCAGCGACACAGAGATATGTATTCGAACAGATGTGTGTATTTCTTGGCGAGGATTTGGAAGACAATGATCAAGAATGCATCCCACAAGAAATGTGTCGTGTACGATTTAAGTTTGGAGAGGGTATGATTGTAGGTCCAGATGTGGAAAAGGCAGTTGAAATGTTATTATCATATCGAAGTAAGGGAAACAGTTCTGGGTCACCATCGGAATCTAGTGCATCTAGTAGGAAAAAGGCACGACAATACCCTATGAGAGAAGTTCCCCCACAGTGGAGAGAGGGTGACGCGGCTGCTGTCCCACCTGTCCTGCCACACTTTCAGCGTGTATGGGTACATGTCCCATGGAAGCGAGCTGAAGTTTTAGCACTCAAACAAACATTACCAGATCCGCGTAAAAATCCTGCAGGGTACTATAAAGAATTGTCACAAACTGCTGGGTCATGTATAATGAATTTAGCCGATATCGACATGTTATTTGGGAATGTTGTTCCACAGCCTTTATGGGGTAAAATTCGTCATGTAGATCATGACCAGGAATTAGGTGACACGTGGGCTAATATTACTGCTGCAGATGCCCGCCAAGTTGGTGGTGCCAAACCCGAACCTTTGATAGCAGACCTACCTGGTAGAATAGTAGGTTACATGAAAACGATAATGCCTGCAATACGCGTAAATTGGGATAAGTTGTCTGCATGCAAGCAAAAGAAAGAAGAAACTGTTTCAGATTTCTTCACCAGATTTGAAGAAACATTCATTGACCATAGCGGTCAAGATATGACCACGGAAGGTGGTCAGAGATTGTTTGTCGATAAATTCGTGCACAATCTGCTTCCAGAATTGTGTAGGAAATTAAAAGATTCAGAAAGTTCTTGGGCAGTCTCATCTTCGTCCCAGATATTAGCTACTGCACAGTACTACGAGAATAGAGACAAAGATGAGAAAGATAAAGTAGAAAAGAAAACTAGAGAACTCAAAACGAAGGTTTTGCTACAGCAAGCCTATCCGCCACGTGGTGGTGGTAATCAACATAATAATGGCCAGAATCACTATCAGAATACTTTTCAGCAGCCTCAACAATATCAGAGAAACTTGCAAAGATTTGATTATACTCAACCCCGTGTAGGTCCTAACCAGTGTTTATATTGCAAACAGGAGGGTCATTACAAGCATAACTGTCCTGCCCTATCACAACGTGCAAATGGAATTTCTGGTGTAAGAGGTCGTGGCAGTCAGCAAGCGCCTAGAGGTAGAGGGCGTGGAAACGCCCAACAGGACACACGTCCCCTTCCACCACAAAACTCTATGAACAGGTTTGATCAGCAGAATAACGTATCTGACAGGACAGCTCAATACTATGTTGATGAGTATTACACAGAAAATGAGCAGTGGGAGAATAATGATTGCTAGGACAGCCATAGACGAAGAGAGGGAGTTGTTTCAGTTCCAGTAGATCAGAGCGGACCTTACGTTGAGGTGATTACATCAGGTGTGTCAGAACCTTTTCTGTTGGATACTGGTGCTACAAAGAGTTCTATTATGCACTCCAAACTCCCTGGCGCACCTTTGTCTGGCGAAATGAACGTTTCTGTAGGTTTTTCTGGCGCCCCAGTTAGAAATCCGATTTCTGACCCTTTATCTCTTTCTGTTGGTCCTTGTGAATTCGAAGCACCCCTTATTCTGACGACAGGTTGTGGTGAGAATCTGCTAGGATTGGATTTGTTAAAGAGATTGTATGCGACTTTGTATTGTTCTCCTTCAGGAGTACAACTTACTTTAGGTAAGAAAGTGGTTTCTCCCATGTATTTGTCGAGAGATGCACTTCCAGCAGAATTGGCACTTCTCCCAGATATTCTTTGGGCTACTGGTCCTAATGATGTAGGTCTTTTAGAAATTCCACCATATGTTGTAACATTGAAGTCAAATGTCAAAATGCCACGAATTCCCCAATACAGAATATCTAATGAGGGTGAAAAAGCTTTGCTAGCGATCGTTTACAAATTGATCGAAAAGGATGTGATTGAAGAAACACGAGGCAATGTTTGCAATAGTCCTGTTCTGCCTGTTTTAAAACGAACTGACCCTTCTCAGCCACCTGTGTATAGATTCGTGATTGATCTTAGAGAAGTAAATAAGATAGTTGTGCCACAATTCCCAGTTGTCCCCGACATTACCACATTATTAACTACGATTCCAGCCTCTGCCTCCTGGTTTTCGGTGATTGACCTGAAGAATGCTTTCTTCAGTATCCCGATTGCTGAGGAAAGCAGGGATATTTTTTCCTTCAGTTTAGATGGTCGAAGCTTCCGCTTTAAACGCGCTAATCAAGGCTACTGTGAAAGCCCCTCAATATACAGTCAAGCTCTGAAAGCCCAGCTTGACGCAATGGTTTTGCCTAAAGGTGCCACTCTCGTACAGTACGTGGACGATTTGCTCATCGCTGCGGATACTGAGAAAATATGTAAAAAGGCCACGTTGACATTATTGCGTCATCTATGTAATCTGCATCACAAGGTGTCACTTTCCAAGCTCCAATATTGCCGACAAGAAGTGACCTACTTAGGTCACCTCTTTTCGAAGGAGGGAAGGAAACTGACCCCAGAAAGAATTCAGGCAATAGCAAAATTGAATGTGCCAAGAACACAGAGAGAAGTACGTGCTTTCTTGGGCATTACATCGTACTGTAGACAGTGGATTCCAAATTTTTCGTTATTGGCCAAACCCTTGGTGGCATTAACGTGTAAAAATACACCCAATCCCATTCCTTGGTCTGAAGAGTGTCAGAAAAGTTTTCTCGAATTACGCACAGCATTATGTTCGGCTCCTGTGTTAGGTACCCCCAACTACAGTAAGCCTTTCACATTGTATGTCCACGAGAAGGAAGGCTGTGCATTGTCTGTGCTGACTCAGTTATTCGGAGATAGACAGCGACCATGCGCCTATTTTTCGTCAACTTTGGATCCGGTAGCACGAGCATTGCCAAGTTGTTTAAGGGCCACAGCAGCAGCAGCTGTTTCCATTCGACAGTCTGCTGGTCTAGTAATGAATAATACACTAATCGTGATGGTCCCGCATGCAGTGGACACATTGTTAAATAGGACCAAGACACAGCACTTAACTAGTGCTCGACTGTCCAGTTACGAATTGACGCTGCTAGCGAGCCATGTGCACATAAAAAGGTGCAGTACCTTGAACCTAGCCACATTGTTACCAATTGCAGAAGAATCAGATGCTTCAGAACAGCACGATTGTTTTCTTAGAACAGAGGAAGAGACGAAAGGGAGAGTTGATTTGTTCGACACTTCTCTTGCTGAATGTGATGGTACATTATGGGTAGATGGTTCATGCTTTAAGCTCCCAAATGGGAACGTGACTACAGCATATGCTGTCACAACTTTGCACACAGTCGTTGAAACTGCGCGAATACCACATGGTTCAGCTCAAGCCGCAGAACTCGTTGCACTTACGAGAGCATGTGTATTGTCTAGAGGAATGAGAGTGACTGTCTACACTGACAGTCAATATGCGTTTGGCGTGGCTCACAGTTTTGGACGATTGTGGAGAGAACGTGGGTTCCTTACTTCGCATGGAACTAAGATTCAGCATGGTCAGTTGGTGAATGAGCTTCTTGAATCACTGACCTAGCCCCTGCAAATAGCGATCGTGAAATGTAGTGCTCACAAGAAAGTGACTGATGATGTTGGTCGTGGAAATGCATTTGCTGATGAAACCGCTAAGGAAACTGCAAAGAATGTGATGAGCCGAATGTATGTTGCGAGCCCAGAAAGATGGACTGGTGATGTTGGAATATGTGAGGACACGATAGAGAGCGTGAAGTCCATCTAAGCTGAGGCCACGGAGAAAGAGTTGAGCACGTGGAGAGAGAGTACAGGAAGAATGGATGCAAATGGTTGTTGGATTGAATTGACAGAGCATCAGAGATGGTTGTTACCCGATGCATATGTGCTTGCAGTGGTTACAATGGCTCATGGAATGGCCCATATCAGCGTGAAAGGGATTTGCGAGTTGTTGGCCCCAGTGTGGAAGAATTCGGGGATTCCCAAGTGTGCAGAGAATGTTGTCAAGAATTGCATGGTATGTCTGAAACACAATCCTGGTAGGGGAACCCCAACTCCAGCTGGTCATTTTGCACCTCCTACGTATCCGTTCGAGGTTTTGCAGCTAGATTTCATACACATGGAAAGGTGCAACAACTTAAAATACGTGCTCGTGGTTGTTTGTGCCTTCTCAAGATGGGTAGAAGCCTATCCCCTAAAAGACAATACTGCCTTGTCCACAGCGAAAGCCCTTGTAAAAGAGTTCTTCCCCAGGTTCGGAATGCCTAGAATGGTCTGGTCTGACAACGGAAGTGAATTTGTGGGTCGTGTGATGAAAAGAGTGTGTGAAGGGCTAGGCATTAGGCAGAAGTTCCACGCTGCAAATCACCCCCAATCAGCTGGATTAGTGGAATGTTACAATGGCACGCTTAAACTTAAATTGGCCAAAATCCAAGCGAGCACAGGTCTTAAATGGCCTGACGCTCTACCCTTAGCACTCCTATCCACCAGAATGACTGTGCATTCGCGAGTGAAACTCAGCCCTTATTAAATAGTCTTTGGTCGGCCAGCCAACATATGGGGAGTGCCTAGGCCCACGAAATTCAGCGAGCTGCAACACCCTATTTTGCTTGATTACTTGTATGAATTGACGGCTAAATTGCGTGTTTTATATCAACAGGTCCACAACACCTTGCCTCCGGTCTCTGAGACCCCGGGTCACTCCATTGACCCCGGTTCATGGGTCCTCGTCCGCAACTTTCAAAGAACAAGAAACGACCAGCCCAGATGGACCGGACCTCACCTCGTCCTCCTGTCTACAAGGTCGGCTGTTAGGGTGGAGGGGAAGGCCAATTGGGTCCACGGGATCCATTGTAAGAAGATACCCTTCCCTCTGCCACATGACCAATGGGTCCAGAAAGGAGGCACTGACTCAGAGCGCACAACTGATGAACGTGTAAAAGAAACTAACCCTGACTGTGAAAGCGAGAACATTTTTCGAGAAACTGTGCCACCACCAGAACAACTGAACTCTGTGGAACCTGAACTACTATTTCTGGACCAGACAGTACCCGGGAAAAGACGCTACAATTTGCGACCAAGACAAACAGACTAATTAAAAGTGATTCCTTTTGTGATTCGAGAGAAAACCCCATGGACTGATAAAATGTGTCTTTTCCCCAAATCCTATTTTTTAAAGTGCAGATCTCCCATCTAGGTAACTTGCTTATTTTTGTTTTTTCGAACCGCCATCCGGGTTCCGCTGCTAGGGTCGCGGTTGATTAAAGACTTTTGGGTGCAGCTGACGACGTTAGGTCGTTGGTTCTGGTTGGTCCAAAGGAGTTGCCCTAGACTGACGGAAGCATCCTTTAGCAGAGGCAACCTACCACCGCGGGCAGCACCTTAGAGAGGATGGAGTTTCCTGATGTGGAGAGGCCTGCCAAACAAATGAACTTTAAGCAGAGACTTTTTAACACGATGACGAAGAAAAGTTTTATAATAGTGTGTATTTTTATGCTATTCAGCGTAATGGTCTTTTTGATAAGCTATGTTTTATTCTCTTTTCATGTGACATTTGCGCCCACTACATCACCCATACCTCCTCCTACTGTTTCCTCTCATTCTTTCCACCCTCTGCCTGACCACGAATCAAATAGGAGATTAGAGTTCATTAATAACTCCTTCGTTCAGTTATTACACCAACACCAACTTGTAATGAACACAACTAACTGTTGGGTGTGTGGTCTCATGCCCCACACCACGGATAAAGGTATCCCCTATTTGGTCATGCCATTTAGTCACAATGGTTCAGTCTGGGCATATAGGACAATGTTCATATATGCACGAGAAATCCAACCCCTACGTTCTGTAAAAGACAACCTCAAGACTAGCGCCCTAGTCAAAGGTATAGTTGACATGATCAAGGAAGTAACCTCTTACGAAGATACCCCGGATGATGAGATACTTGCATATGTAGGTTGGAACGTGACCGGATATGGCACTACATTAAGTGAGAAACAGCAAGCCAAAAGATCGTCCCCTATCTGGATCGTACCTCATCAAGGTCACCTGTGTCTGCAAGGTATTGGCAAGAATCCCAGAGCTCAGCTGGGGAAGAGTGTCTGTACAGAAACGTATGTTTTTGGATCTCAGACTTCCCCTGCGTTTTTAGCCGCTAAGGGTACTTATTTCATCTGCCATGATAGAGCCTATACATGGTTGCCCCCTGACTTCTCGGGCTCATGTTTTGTTTCATTCCTGTTACCTCCCACCTACACAGCAGCGGCGGATTACCATCGGACAAGGGTAGTTAGAGGTGTTTTGAGTAAAGAAGACACTGCAGGTCAAGAATTTGGTGACTTTGCAATGGGTTTTCTGCCGTTCTGGGGAGCCATGGCTAACAGCAGGAACATAAGGCAATTGACAAGGGTAGTTGAATCCACCGTGACTGAAACTGCTGGTGCCCTTAGTAACCTGACTGCTGAGCTCCAGTCGGATCGACTTATGACCCTTCAGAACCGGGTCGCTTTGGATGTAATACTTGCGGACCGAGGTGGAGTATGCAAATTGATCCAGTCTAGTTGTTGCATTTTCATCCCAGATAATGCTCCAACAGTGTACAGGGCCATCTCCAAACTGCATAAGATTTCCGAATCTATTCATGTGGATAAAGGAGATTGGTCATTAATGGGATGGTTCTGGGAACTGATATCTGCCTGGGGATGGAAAATTCTGATGGTCATTGGGATGGTCTTAGCCATTCTTTTCCTGTTCTGTCTATGCATACAGTGTGCTCCTGCAATATGTGGCCTCTGTGCTACATCATGTGTGAGGAAGCCTGTGTCAAGAGATGAACTCAGTACTAGAATGATGTTACAGCAACATCTCAATGACTTTAGGAATATAGATCTGGACTCAGACTAACATGAGGATAGATTAATTGCCTATGTAAGGGCAAAAGGAGGGTTTGTGGTTCTGAAAATCTGGATTCATATAATAGTACTGGACTCGAGAATAAAAACTTAGTTGAAATAGGACGAATTTGGTATCAAAAGACCGAGAATGACGAGTACATCATGTACATGTATTTTCGGCGTATTCGAGTGACGATTTCACCTCGAAATCGTCATTTACATTCTGAACCCCACTCCCATTTATATGTTGCCCTTTACATAGGCCTTAATCCAGTTGAATTTGATTCCACAAGGACACATACTCCTTAATCGACTTCTCCCTGACCTCAGTACAAGTTAGAACCATTGCCCCAGGCCAAACTCGTTAGGTCAGTTCCCTCCCAGTGGCCGAGCAAGATAGCATCTAGGCTCAACCAGCCATAAAACCATTTCAGCGTGCACACCTGCCATATCTCGCTCACATCTTTTCTCCACTCCTTTTCTTCACTTGCTTTATGATGGGGAGGTGACCGTTTTATTGGGGGTCCAGCGATATCTGATGAAATGTTGGGCCTTGCCGGATGATTTGTTATGGGCAGCACGACGTGAAATATGTACATGTCATCATGACTCTGCTTTTCTTTTGTAACCAGTAACTATAAATGAAATACCACGAATTTGAAGAATGTTTGCCCAAGGCCGAATATCATGTATAAAGAGAGAAGCCTGACTTCGTGAAAGTGTGCAGTCTCCTGAGAATATACCCGTATTGTACTTCTAGGACCCTGTTACCTTGGTTGCAGCCAATAAACTAATCTTTGACTTCACCTAGAAGACTCTGAGTTTCTGTAGGTCTGACTCAGGAGAACCCGAGGTCTCTGGGTGTTGATTCCCTGACACCGCTGGGTTACCGGTTCTGTGCCGGTTCTTTAAAAACCCAGTACCTCAGGTCCATTCCTGTCCTTTATGGACAGATGCGTGCTGCTACCACCGGATATGCAGGAGCACTAAATTGTTAGATATAGGGTGGTCCTTATACACCTATGATACATTTTGAAGGGAGTGTTTTCTTTTTAGCAGAAGTAAAGAAAAGTTAAAAATACAAAATGTGTAGGTCCAAAAGCAAATGTATTCCCTACCTAGGGACGTGTGGGAAAACCCTAGCCCTCAGTACCTATTGTTTTCCTTTTGTGGTCAACTAGTTTCATGCCTCTCGCCAAGGCATTTTATCAGGACCTAGAAGGAAAATTATGTTTCCACTCCAGGTGTCTCAATCAACACAAATATTATAAAGAAAAAGACAAAATAAATATACAGCACCTAATTGGCCTGTGTTAAATATCAAAAAAGACCTGCAAGAATATAAAGGAAAAAGAGAGGTAAAAGTACACAACCATGTGGTCTAAATTGTTTTTCATAAGTTGTGGTCGTTCCGTGGTGCTGAAATAAATAAACAAGCTATGCCACAAAAAGTGTGTGAACTTGTGAAAATAGGGTGCACAAAACAAGACAAACACATAACATTAAATGAAATGACACAGCATAAACGTGTAAAAGGATAGTATAATAATTAAAAAGCGACAATCAATGGGCCCCATAAGTCCATCGGTGAGTATGAGGAGGGACGCCTGTAGTTAAACCCTGTATTTGTAACCAAATGAAAAAATTGATAGTTCAAGCTTACTGTTATCGCAGTGTAACTCAGTGCGTGACCTGAGATGGGCAAAACCACTCCTACTTACTCCGTCAAGGCTACCCCCTCTCGGTAAACCTGACCGCACTCGCCCGAGGCTCCAATGACACTGGAGCAGAGGGCTGAGTTAATATGTATCCATGTTAGCATGATGCGTGGTCTGCGAAGCAGAAGACAGAGAAGACTAGACCATGCTTTGTGGGCCATAATTAAGATGCTGGTTACTTCTAGGTTTACGAAAATGCAAAGTCAGTGCTATTTCTTAAAAAAGCTAAACTAGATGGTATTAGATTAGGCAGCAGACCCAGTAACTCTCAGCATGTCTAGATGTGGTGCGTAGTCGAAAACAGCTCATATCTCCAAGGGAAACAGGAAATGGGTTGGCTATCTTGATAACTGGTAATGGCACTCATAACTTTATTGGAACACACGAGAGATCAAAAAAGACAAAAGGTTTTGCCTCTAGTTGGTCAGTGATCGGAGGATGCCAGCGAACTTTGCGGTAATGTGACCCTATTACACCGATGAGTGAATGATATTGTTTGATGTTGTATGAGGAAAAAAGGTCGAGCCATCAAGGTGAATTTATTGGCTCAATTTGTCATTTAAAGTAAACTGTGTACTAGAAAAGAGGGCGTTTTTGCACACTTATGTAAAACTCCTGCTCATGTTGTGTATAATTGAGCAGGTGAAAATAATACTGGGGGGACAGTCTAGGAAAAATGACTCCACTGTATATTCTCATTCAATGCCTTCGCATAAGACTTGAGTCTATAGATTCATCTGTGCTCTGTCATACTGGTGGTTGTGCGTTGACAACCACCTCTACTCTCCCCCTTTGTTTCTGATATTTACAAGCAGCGGACAGCTGCAGGAGTGTTTCCCTCTTCTTATTTTATAAGCCGAAGTAAAGTAACTCAACTACTGTGTACCTGGCTTTCCTTTTTGCACCACGCAAGAAAAGAGCGCATGGGCCACGGGACAGTGATACAAGGGACACACAAGGAATAACAGGAAACAGCATGCTACAACCAAAAGAAATTGAGGAAAAGTAAGTGACAAGCACACAAACCAATGAAAAGTGAGGGTGGGACGTAAGCCCCTTTTAAGATTTAAAGTAAATTCAATAGATTTCACAAGCATAGCGGACACGCTCTGCAGAGGGAACCTAAACACTCCAAAAGGAATTTACAGCATGATTTGCAGGAGAGGGGGTCTTATAAAATGGAATATGCATAAGAAGCATCCTACTATCACATCAAGGTTCGGAGCTTTAGAGTTAGGTAACACTAAAGAAATTATGAAATAAAAACAAAAACAATGGCACTAAAGAGAGCGAGCTGGTGTGTGGGTGTGCTCCTTGTGAGAGAGCAAAATGCAGTCTCTAAAAGGGAAGTTAAGCAGTGTTTAAGCAAGCTGACCCATTGCCCGATGTTATATACTGTAAGGGGTGGAAGCAACATGTGACTGACGCAGCAACAGACCAATGGATGAAGATAGGTGGCTGAAAGCCCTTATAAGAAAATTATACATATTTTGGCAGAATCATACGGTCTTGGCTAATGTCAGACTGAAGAATACATAATGGACTGAACCTATTTACAAAAACAGAAAATAACAATGGCCTTCTATTTCAGTGTAAAGTCCCTTGACACTACATGCACTGCATTAGAAGCTTATGAGGCCACTTGGTAGCTCCTGTATGTACTTCAACCCGCCGCTTATTAAAAGTCTCAGAGCAGTGATTGGTGGCTCCAGCCACCTCTTGATTTATGGTCGAGCTAGCAAGGACTTATAAATTGTTTAGATGCTGGTACTCTTGTTTGGCTGCTTTGTCGTGAGTTATTTTGATCAAAGTCAAACCATTACAATCTCTGACACAAATGGGAACATTTTGCAATGTGTATCTGCCAAAGACTCATGAACTGGGGTCAGAAATTAAATAAGTTGTGTGCCCTCTTGCCTCAGCTCTCTGTGCTCCAGGCAACAAACAATCCTGTAAACTGTAAGCTACAAAACAGAATGCATTAATGTGAGCCTGAGAGCTGCAGTCATCTTCCCGGCTCCTGAGTGCCCTTCAACGAGCAGCAGTGTCATCTGCGGTTAGCAACTGATGAACGGATCTGTCTTGGGGCTTGATGTGTTACCTGTAGTACGCTGTTTATTCCACTCTTTTTTTGGCACTGTGATTTCAGTACATGTTATATGAGTTTTACCATGTCATGAATCCGACCTATCCGGCATTTTCGCTCTGCAATATTCATGTGATTTAGCAGCAACATTTACCTGCCCCACACTGTCATTACAGTGGCGCGCCATAACCTGTTTTATTTATTTTCTGTCAACCACATTTAATTTATCCTCATTAAAAGGTATATTTTTAGACACATAAGGTTGCCTGTCTGCAGGTTGGACACAGCTAAAATACAAATGCTAGGAGGCAGGCAGGTCAGCACGTAGTGACTACATTTAGAATCACAGAGTCGCCCTGTTTCTATAAAGTAAGAGAGCACAAAAGAGAGAAATTCAGGACTTAGGGTGTTGTTAATGTCTTGTTCAAGGGTGTGTGAAAGACAAAAGAAGTCAGTGGCAAGTTTTTACTTTCCCAAGCACAGTCAATGGTGTAGTACATCGTTAAAATTGCACATCCAGTGTAGCTTGCGCAGTAGGTAAGTTGAGAATATCACACAACCTACCTATGGGATAGACTTCTGAGGCTATTCTGAATTTAGAGGAATATTATCAAGAACAGCGTTAAAATTATCGCCACTTTGGCGGCAGTACTGCCGCTAAAGCAGCGATAATGGGCTTGATAATATGCCCTTGTGAATTCCCATAGAAGCCCAGACTTATAATGCTCACACTTAACACTGAAGCAGTGCTGTAACTGATGATCTTCTCAAAGAGTGCATGGAGGGGCTAAGGCAGGATGTTACATTGAGTGAGGGGTTCAAGTGGGGCTAATGTTAGGTGGCAGGTATTGGAACATGGTAGGTGTTGGGGGTGGGCGGTTAGGGGCAGAAGTTACAAGGAGTAATATATACGCTGGGCATGCCCAGTCAGAAAAATAGAAGCGAAGGGGCAGGGCAGGATGTGGTGTAATGACCAGAACTGCCAACCTTGAATCTGGGCGCCGAGTGCAAGTCGGCTTAACATTCTGTACAAGCAAGCCTTAACTGTATGCTAACACAAGTTAGACAAAAGTCTAACTCAGACCAAAACTCTAACTTTGCCACTACTAAAGTTAGACTTTTGGTCTAAGTTTACACCAAAAGTCTAATTTAGACCAAACTTCTAACTTTACTACTACTAAAGTTAGACTTTTGGTCTAAGTTAGACTTTTAGTCTAAACTTAGACCAAAAGTCTAACTTTAGTAGTAGTAAAGTTAGACTTTAGGTCTAAACTTAAAATTCTGGTTTAAACTTAGACTTTTGGTCTAAGTTTACTTTTGTGAATCAGTCCCAAGATTCTGTACATAATAGTGTGTGCATGTGTCAGTTTGTAAATGCATGCATATGTGAGTGTGTGGGATGGGTATGGGAGTGTATATGTCAATCAATCAATCATTCTGTCATGTCCTCCTTTGACACCGCCATCTTCCCAGAGAGCTGGAAGCACGCCGAACTCAGCGCTCTACTGAAGAAACCATCAGCGGACCCCACCGATCTCAAAAACTACCGCCCCATCTCGCTCCTCCCGTTTCTGGCCAAAGTCATCGAGAAGACCGTCAACAAGTAGCTGGTCGCCTTTCTCGAGACGAACAGATCCCTCGACCTCTCGCAGTCTGGCTTCCGGGCCAACCACAGCACCGAGACCGCCCTCATCGTAGCCACGGACGACATCCGAGCCCTACTGGACAACGGGGAAACAGCGGCCCTCATCCTCCTGGACCTCTCCACGGCGTTCGACACCGTCTGCCACCGCACCCTAGTGCAGCGCCTCAGCAACGCCGGAATCCAGGAGAAGGCACGAGAATGGATCATCTCCTTCCTCGCCGGAAGAATTCAGAGAGTCCGCCTACCCCCGTTCAGATCAGAAGCCACCGAAGTCATCTGCGGCGTCCCTCAAGGCTCATCGCTCAGCCCCACCCTCTCAACGTCTACATGAGCCCCCTGGTGGCCATCGCACAACAACGCAACCTCAACGTCATCTCCTACGCCGACGACACCCAGCTGATCCTCTCCCTCACCAACGACCCCGCCACCGCCAGAACCAACCTACACGAAGGGATGAAAGACGTAGCCTAGTGGATGATGAACAGCCGCCTGAAACTGAACTCAGACAAGACGGAAGTTCTCATCCTGGGCTCCTCGCCCTCCGCCTGGGACGGCTCCTGGTGGCCCCCCGCCCTGGGCTGCGCACCCAAACCAACAGACCACGCACGCAACCTGGGATTCATCCTGGACTCCTCCCTCTCCATGACCAGACAAGTCAACGCCGTCTCCTCGTCTTGCTTCAATATCCTACGCATGCTACGTAAGATCTTCCAGTGGATCCCCACCGAGACCAGGAAGACGGTCACCCAAGCCCTCGTCACCAGCCGACTGGACTACGGCAACGCCCTCTACTCCGGAACCACCGCCAAGCTCCAGAAGAGACTCCAGCGGATCCAGAACGCCTCAGCAAAACTCATCCTCGACATCCCCCGACACAGCCACATGTCCGGACACCTGAGAGACCTGCACTGGTTCCCGGTCAACAAGAGAATCACCTTCCGTCTCCTCGCCAACGCACACAAAGCCCTGCACAACCAAGGCCCAAGATACCTCAACAGCCGCCTCAACTTCTACACCCCCACTCGCCAGATTCGATCGACCAGCCTCACCCTCGCCACCGTCCCCCGCATCCGAAGAACCACCACAGGAGGAAGGTCCTTCTCCTTCCTAGCTGCCAAGACCTGGAACTCCCTCCCGACCCACCTCCGCCTGACCCAAGACCACCTCGCCTTCAGGAAGCAGCTCAAGACCTGGCTGTTCGAGCAGTAGCAGACCCCCCTCCCCCAAGCACCTTGAGACCCTCCGGGTGAGTAGTGCGCTATATAAATGTTGTTGATTGATTGATTGATTGATATTAAACTTTGGACCTGACTTTGTTCTTGCGGTCCAACTGCCAGCTCATTGCAGCAGCAGGCTCCAGTACTTTGTTGGGTTGAGAGAGTCCTTCCTGCAGTATTTAGATCAATACGAGATACACAGAAGACCGCCGCCGTGGCAATCTTCTGTGCTGGTAACCCACCCTCCATCACTGCCGTGATGGCAGGGTGCCACCAAGCAAATTTAGATGTGTCCGTTGGGTTGGTGGTGTTCGTTTGGCAGAGTGGAGACGGGGGACGACTGTAGTGGTTGTTAGACAGGTAAATGACATTTTATTTTTTACGTGTCCATATGTGTATGTAGGTTATGTGTAGTGAACACGTGTTGTCAATGTGCTCAGTACCCTGACAACATACACACACCATGCACTGTATACCCACACACATGCCACATACACTTACCTTTGACTCCATCAAAACAGGGTGCTTGGTCCATCATGGTTCTCCAGGAATGAGGCGACCTGGACGAAGGTGAAGTGTAGGAAATCACTGCATGAACCCTGAAAAAAAGGTGAGTTTTCACCTCTTTTTGTCCCTTTCCACCGACTCGAAGTAGGCGGGATTGCCATCGGAATTCCTGTCAGAATTCCCTTTGAAACAAGCCAGAACCAAATACCAACTGCGGGCATACTGGCCTGCTTCAGCCCAGCCTGCTAAAGGGGAAGAGAGCAAAGTCCTGGTGGGACGCAGCGGTCTTCACATCCATTGAACTTCTGCATCTAATTTGGGTGGGCGGACCTTCAGGTAAGCAGGCAGGAAGACTGCCAAAAAGGCCATTCCCTTGCAGTCCCGCCAAGATCTAAGTAAGGTTCTTTGTTTTTTCGATCGGCAAATTATGCAATTCTCCATTCATCTGCCGTATACTGGTAACTCCTTCGAGTCAGGCTGTTTGTATTTTCCATGGCATCTTTATGACCACTCACTACATACTTCATCCCTCTAAGCATCCACCATTCATATGCCCATCTCTCCATTAATAAAGTCACTTTCATTGTAGCTGTAATTTGATTTCCTCCTGTCTTTTCATTAACCGCAGCCACCTATTTAAGGAAACTAGCATTGCAAGCTTCAACTCCTGCTTCCTGATGCTGGGCGGGTCGTGTGCTATGACAGACAATTATTGGTCATAGTCAAGAATTCAAAGAAGCACACATGTAAAATGGGACACCATTGGTCTATTAAACTAACTGCATTATGGACACACATTGACACTCAGGGAGATGACAATCTATGTTCAGGAAAGTAAGAGAGGGTACGTTCTGGAGCACTGCTAGGAACCAGTTATAACTCTGATTAGAACATAAACAAGTTTGACAGTAATTAAGCCACTCAATCAATCAATCAAACATATTTAGAGTGTGACAAATCACCTGTGAGGGTCTTGAGGTGCTGGAGATGTTGTCTGCTGCATGGTGGGTCGTTTATTCGAACATCCAGGACTTGACTTATTTCCTGAATTGCTGGAGCGAAGGTGCAGTACTGAAGAGCAGTGGAAGGTTTTTCCATGCCTTGGCCACCAGGTGTGAGAAGGAGCGTCCTCCACTGTTGGTTCGGCGGGTCAGTGAGGTGTCTGCCAGTGCGAGGGAAGCAGATGAAAAGTGTCTGGTCGGTTGGTGGAAGGTTAGGTATTTGCTGTTGTATGCTGTTCCTTTGTTGGGCAAGGCCTTGTAAGCGTGTGTTGGCTGCTTGAACTGGCATCTCTTTTGGATTGGGAGCCTGTGTAGTTTTTTGAGGTAGGGTTGTGATGTGGGTCCTTCAGAGGAAGTTGAGGATGAGTCTTGCCGCTGAGCCCTGTATTGTCTGGAGTCTCTTCAGGAGGCGTGAAGTGTGTTTTCATAATCCAGTCTGCTGGTAATGAGATCCGGTGTGACTGTCATTCTGGTGCTGACAGCGAGCCACCTGAAGAATTTGTGGAGCATGCGAAGGGTGTGAAAGCAAGCGGATGAGACTGAGTTGACTTGTTTCTTCATACATAGCTTGCTGTCCAGGATGATGCTAAGGTTGTTGGCATGGTCTTTTGGGACAGGGGAGGGTCGGAGTTCATCAGGTTACCGTGCATCATTGTAAGGCTAAGTGTTGTTCCCAAAGATGAGGACTTGCATATAGCCTGTGTTGAGTTTGAGATCGTTTTTCTTCATCCAGTCAGCGATGTTCCTTATGCACCTGCGGAGGGTTCTTTGGACAGTGAGAGGATGAACTAGGTGTTGTTGGTGTAGGGATGATGTTGATTCGTGCAATCTAATGATGGCTGTCAGGGGGGTCATGCAGGTGTTGAAGTGGGAGGGGCATATGGACGATCCTTGGGCGATTCCGCAGATGATCTTCTTAGGTTCTGAGGTAAATGGTGAGATACGTCCCTTTGGGTTTTACCGGTGATGTATGAGGCAATCCATTTGAAGGTGTCTCCTTGTATTCCGATCTGGTGCAGTCTGTTGATCAGGAAATAATGGGAGATGGTGTCAAAGGCTTCTCCATGAAAGAAAGAAAGAAAGAAAGAAAGAAAGAAACAAAGAAACAAAGAAAAAAGAAAGAAACAAAGCAAAAAAAAAATTAAAATAAGGAGGAAGAAAAGAAGAAAACACAAAAGAAGGGAGGAACTAAGGAAGAAAAGAAAGATGAAAAGCTAGAAATTGGGGCAAAAATAGGTAAAGTAAGAAGGAAAAGAAAGAAATAAAGAAAAAAGTTAAAAGAGGAAAACTTAATCCAGAACAGTTTAAAATGGACACAATCAGATATGCTGTGAAATAGCAACAGTCAGATAAGCAAAACTCTCCAAAATTAATTTACAACAGCACTGGCAGGAGATGGGATCTGATAAAGATGGCATGTGCATCAGAAGTGTCCTGCTATCACACCAGGCTCTAAACACAAAGGCAACACTAAAGTAATTATAAAGTTAAAACAAAAACAATGGCACTGAAGGGAACTTGGCTGTGTGAGGATGTGCTCCTTGTGAGAGAGCTAAATGTAGTCAGTCAAAGTAAATTTAACCAGTAGCTAATGTAGGCTGACCCACTGTTCCATGCTATATGCTGAAGTGGGCAGAAGCAAAATGTGCCTGACACAACAACAGAGCAATGGATGAAGAGAAGCATCTGAGACCCCCTACATGTAAGTATATTATACGGTTCACTGACACAATATCGACATAAAAAATATAGATGTAAAAATATACAATACAAAAAAAGGTAAGCACAAAAAAATCAGAAAAAAATGATTGATGTAAAAAACATAGGGGCTGATTACGATGGCAGTTGTAGGCACATCTGCGGTGCTGGCGGTGGCAGATACCATCCATTTAGTTACTCCTGCGGCAGTCCTCGAGACATTTTTACAATGGACAAAGACAGCTCTTTTTCCATCTGTCACGGTGTTTACGGATCCGCCAAAAATATCGTTCCACAACGGTGCTGGAGGGAGCCAATAGAGAAAGCCCGCCGTGCGGAATGATGTCCCGACTGTCGATCCGATCATGATGCGTGAAAAAGGCCATCAGAACTCGGCGGAAATACCAGTTGATCGGAGATGGCAGAAGCACAACTGCAGAGATATAAACTCGAGTCTGAGACACCTCTACAAGTTCCTGGCCATCATGGATCCTGCTCTACAAGCCCTGCCGCTGCTGTACCTGATCCACTACCAGCAGATAAGACGCCGTCACTGTCAACACCACAGGTAAGGCCCCAACATATCCCTGCATAAAACCTCAGTACAACAACACCACACAACTAACGCTCTGAAATGCGTGTCCTCTCTACATAAGACATCCTGGTAGAGACAGGAACACATACCACGGTGAAATTACCCATCTCTTGCACATAGGTAAATTGTCACCTCTGCATCGGGGCACCCATCTCCATAGAAATTACGGGATCTACCTCGGTCGAGGCGGTCACGTCACTGCAGCGGTGAAGCAGCGGTAACACGTGCCCACAATGTTGTAGGAGTCCAGCACATTGTCCCAGGTAAGTAAGATCCTCATTACAACCACCACCCCACAAATATCCTAAAAGAGGCACCACTCAGACCAACATATCTGCAGCAAGACGTTAAGTGCAGGCACACTGTCTTTAGTGACATCTCATTAGGACAATCAGAAATTGTATAGGAACAGGAGTGAGGGATGAGTCCCTTCAAAAGGACAATATACTAAAAATGCCTCTTAAACCATGGTTCAAACAACCATTATTCTGTCCCAAAAGATTTTTTAATTATCCTTTATACTTTCTGATTTCTTACATTTATTTTACAAAACATTCATACCCATCACTAGGCAAACTAGACAGGATTATCTTGCCTTCTCTTATCACTTTTCTATATGTACACATCAAACAACAACAAAAACAATGTGAACAATGATTATATACAGTGCAAACAACCTTTAAAACATACAGTGCAGTATTCAAAAAGATATATATTAAATCAAACAATGATACTGAGGTACATGTAACATCCTAAAACATTACATCAGGTGAAGAGTGATCCTACTACAATTTATCACCATGGGATGAAGCAAAAGTATGTTACTACTTTTCTTATCCTTGAATTGTAATCTTTTTGTGGCCAAAGGAGAGGTCAAAGATGGAAAACAGAACTCAAGAATAGAGCCCTCTTGACTGGGTTCTATTTTGTCCAATTTTGGGACCCTGTTTCACCTCCGTTCTATTAAGAACCTCTCTTGGGTAACACCAAGACGTTTCGACCTCCTAAATGGCAGTGCTTTATGCGAAGGTCTTCATCAGGAATAGAAAGTCTTTCCAAAGGAGGACTTGTGTGCCTACATCAATTAAAGAAAAAAAGGGGGGGGGGATCTTGTCAGTGTCGTGTAAAGTGTTTTGCGTGAAATGTTCTAAAACACGGGTGAGTGAGGGGACTTAAGAAAGGACATCTTTCCTTTCTGGATCACATCAAACACACATATTTTATGCTAATCTATTTAAACAGCTAGGTTCTTTATCCGTATTCCTTAATACTTTGTGCATTTACTTGATTGTCAAAAACACAAAAGAGAGAGATAGGGTCAAAGGGATATTTTAATGAACTGCCACAGTTCCAATCCCCAATCTACACAATAACAATAACCAACTGAAGTAGAAAGTAGAAGAGCAAAGAAACAGGAGTGTAGTGAAAAGAAGAAAATCATTGAGCAGAGCTTGGATTCCCATCAATTATCATTGTGATCAATCTTATTATCTGGTTATCCACCCATATGGATGATGTGTCTCTTGGTCATAGAGACTAACTTCCAAAAAGCGGATTCGCTCAATGGGATCAGAACAAGAGCCCCATTGAAAAGGAGGACAGATTATGCGTGCTGTAAGTCCATGACCACAAGGAAATTAAGTACAGTGCAAACAAACAAAAGTGTGTGATGTTTAAAAAGAGTTGTGAGGAGAGAAACAAAGTTTTTGAGGAATTTCGCCTCACACACTTATCTAAAATCCGAACAGTGCAAGAAGCAGTGTTAACAAATAACTGCAATTATCAAGGCCAACATGTTTTCAGCCAACAGGGTGAAAATGCCCTAGTCTTTCTTGAGGACCTCTGTTCTTAAAATTTACTACTGTGTAAGTCTATATACACAGAATAACGTGAACAATTAAAGAAAAATTAACATCACAATAAGGTTGGAGTAAATACAACCTACTTATACCAATCCTCAGCTTCAAGGGATGCAGATGGCATCTATAAAAGATATTTCAACAATACTCCTGGTTAGTTCACTTTATAAAAAAGGGGAATAATTCCTCATCTCGTAGTAAACATAATTACAGCGGTTATACCAAACTTTTAATTTCTCACCCGTCTTGGCCAGGGACTGGACCTCACCTCACCTGGACCTAATTCAGGATCACGAGGCCCCACTCTAGAGAGGAAAACAAAGGAGAAGCGCAGAGTAGAGAGGTTTGTATAACCACTGCCAGTCCTTGCCCTCTCATCCCATTTCAAACCCCTCGTATCTTGATCCTCTCCTGGCTCTTAGTACTGAGATAATCAAGTAATAATAATGCCCAGTGGCTCCCTCTCCACAGCATCTTTGCTCTCTCACCTATACATTACGTTGTGCGTTTAAACACATCAATAAAACAGGAGGCTATCCATTAATAACCTATTAGTCTCCTGAGTGTACTGTTGCCTTAGCAATCTCTAAATGAGCATAACAACTGCCTCTAGTTCAGTATAGGATAGGACCTCATAACACAGTTATTTCCAGTTTTAAGTGAACCCCCCATAAAAACTAGGACCCACAATGGGGCAGGCAAGAAAGGCAGGAGGAAACTCCAAAGCCCACCATCAAATTCAAAATGAAATTTTCAACTCATATTCGCACCCTCCTCACTGATGCAAGCTGACCTAGAATCTGGGCAGTATTTGCAAAGCCTACCTGTCCGTCGTTACCTCCCGCTGCTGTTGAGTCGAGGGGGAGGTAACGATCGGAACAGGCAGCGCGCTTTTATCTTCACAATCATTCCTGTCACCAGGTGTTCACATGTGTTATTTATTTATTTTATTATTTATTTAGAGAGTTTTGTATAGCGTGAACTAGACCCTTGGGTATCAGAGCGCTTTACATTGCCTGAGGTAGAGTAGACACAGTCATGTATAGTACAATAGATTCATTCTTGTATAATACCAATATTCTGGTTAAATGACGTATTAAGTATCGATCGATAACAAATTAACAGGTTACAATAGTATAACATGGAGATTAAAAGATTAGCCTCCTCTATGGTATGTATTTGCTCATTAGAAATATTTTCAGTTCCCTCTTGAAGGACGCTGTGTTTGTTATTTTCCTAATGTTTGGTGGAAGAGAGTTCCAGATTTTGGGTGCTGCTCCTGAGAAAGTTCTCTCGTATGTTTTCTTCTTCCAGAAGATGGGTGGTCTCAACACTAACTCCTTGGCACTCCTACCTGGTATGTTTCCTCCCGATAGTTCAATTTTCTGGGCAAGGTATCTCGGTGTATTGTAATGAAGCGCTTTGTGAGTAATGCATTCCATTTTTAGATGAATTATGGCTTCGTATGGTAACCAGTTTAATGCTTTCAAGTGTGGAGAGATATGGTCGAACTTTCTCGACCCGGAGATCAATCTTGCAGCTGCGTTTAGGCATGCTTTTAGTGGAGCTGTAGAGAGTTTGGGTAGTCCTGCTAAAGTAGTGCAGCCATATTCAATCCTCGAGATTCCCAATGATTGGATTGCAAGTTTGAGATCTGCTTGAGAAATGTAAGGTTTCATTTTCCTAATGTAGTTCAAATGATAGCGGTCACTTTTTGGCCATATTTTTGATGTGGGCTTTCATATCAAGGTTCTCATCGAGAATGATTCCTAGTGATTTCGCCGAATCAACTAAGGATGGGGTGCAGTTTAGCGCTGTGATCATTGTAGACCATTCCTTGATCTCTGTGCGGTTCTTAGGTGGTGCAATTAGTAGGAATTCTGTTTTCTGGGAGTTTAGCTTCAGGTGATTACCTGTTAACCATTGTAACGTAGTTTGTAGAGCCTCGTTCATTAGCTTGATGTCTTCCAGAGATTTGATTTTAATATATAACTGTGTGTCGTCCGCATACATATGAAAGGCTATTTTAGAATTTCGAAGAATTTCCATGAGCGGTTCGACATACAAGTTAAATAAAGACAGAGATATTGTAGATCCTTGGGGGACTCCAATCGAGTTAGGGCATGAAGTCGACAGAGTTTGGTTGACCAGGAATTTTTGCGTCCTATTTTTGAGGAAGGAATCAAACCATTTCAGTACATTTCCCGATATACCCCGATATACCCCGATATACCCATCCTGTCCTGGAGCCTGTTCAGCAATTTTTCATGGTTTACCGTGTCAAATGCAGTAGAAAGGTCTAGGAGGATGAGTAGACATGATCTATTTTGGTCTAGGGCCTGTAGAGCATCATCGACTATATGTAGAATTGCTGTTTCCGTGCTGTGACCTGTTCTGAAACCCGATTGGCATTCATCCAGTTGTGAGAAATTGTCTATATGTTCGCTAAGTTGTTTTTGTACACAGTTCTCTATTTGTTTGGCCAGTATAGGGATGTTGGTTACTGGGCGAAAATTATTCGGATCAGCCGGGTTCGCTGTTGGTTTTTTGATAATGGGCACTACTTGTCCAGTTTTTAGGCATTCCGGAAGTATCCCTTGTGATAGAGATGCGTTAATTATTTTCGTCCATATAGGAAACAGGATGTGGCTGGCTTCTTTCATGAATTTTGATGGGAGAGGGTCGTTGTAATGGTTATTTGGTTTAATGTCTAGTAGCGTTTTGGTGATGTTATTCTGGTCCAGCAACTTGAACGTATCCCAGTGGGACTTATTTTTTGTCTTGCCCTCCTTAATTATTGTGTTGGTAGAGTTGGTATTGTTTGTTGATGGTACTTGGAGGTCTAGGCTGCACTCCTAAGCTCTCTTTCCAACGTGTTGGCTTTGTTGGTGAAGAATGTTGAGAATTCTTCGCAACTTAGATGTGTTTTTGTGATTTCTTGTGTCGATTTGGCAAACTTGTTGGATTGTTGTTTTAGTATTTCAAATAGTTTCCGTGGTCTGTTTTTGGCGAGATCGAGTTCTGATCTAATAAATTCTTTTTGGGAGTTGAGAATCTTCTTATTGTATTCTTTTCTGATTTTTCTTAGGGATTTCAATTCTGAAGAAGATGGGTGTTGTCTCCATTTTCTCTCTGCTTGTCTCAGTTTCCTTCTTTCCTCATTCAGTGTTCCCTTAAACCATGGATTTTTGTCTTTCTCTGTGGTTTTTTTCAGTTTTAGCGGCATTGTGGTGTTCACTATATCCTTTATTAAGTGAGTGTAGTGGTCAGTTAGATCATTCACGTTCTGCACGTTATTAGGTGTGTACAGGTCCTTCTCGCATCTATCTATTAGTAGTTCCAAGTTCGGATCTCTTGTATCCCGAATCCATTTTTTTACTTTGTTCGGTTGTGCGTGTTTATTGTTTTTCCATGTGGGAATCTGAAAGGTTATGACGTGGTGATCGGACCAGTCGCAGGGTTGAATTGATAGGATTGAAGTATTCTCTTTTTTTGAAATTATCCAGTCCAACGTAGCTCCTTTCAAATGACTTGGCTGTCTGCATGCTTGGGAGAGGTTTAATTCAGCTAAGAAATCTTTAAGAGTGTTGATCTGTTTGTCATTGTCGTTCCAATGCAGATTAAAGTCTCCTAAGAATATATTATTTGCGTCGAGATTCGTGTTTGACGTAATGATCTCCATTAGTTGTTCTAAAGCGTCGCGCACCGATTGCGTCACAAATGAAATAGCGCGCTCGCTTACCTCAATAAAGTAGCATCTCTCTACATTCATACTCCTAGTGTGAAATAATGGCCATTACCTTGCTCAATAGATATTCAAACGCGATAAACAAGCACCTTGCTTTTATCGCTATTCCTCATCAGCATCCGCCTCCTTCTGTTCCCGCAGCTCACTAGATTTGTTAAGGAACTTCAAAATGACGTCACAGCCGTGACACTTGTAGTTCCAGCAGTGGCGAGATACTCAATTCCTAACGCCCGTATTTTGCAAATATAATAAAGCCCCCAGAGGGCTACAAATGTTATAAAAGATATTTGTTTTATATCTTTGATGTTTATTATGTAAAAAATAGTAAGAGGGGCCATCCTGTATATTTCGGGGCGTCATATCCACCTCGATTTCTGTCACCTGAGTTTTGCCCATATCCCAAAGCTCCTGAAGGTTTGCAAATATTATAAAAGATGTTTGTTTTATTTCACTGATGTTTATTAAGTACAAGAAGATATCTGGACCACAATGTATTTTGAGGCGTCATCTCCACCTCCCGCCGTTAACCATTGTCTCTGTTCTAGTACTACGTTTGTGATTCCATTTGTGTTATAGAACATAGCATGGAATTCAAAAGTATTTATTCAACCACAAACATGGCCATAATGGGAGCGTTGTTCCTATGACAGTGTCAAATGCTTGTGCAGGACAGTTAATATAACTAGGTCAGCCAATGGTGTTTAATCTACTGGTGTTGTATCACCATACATCAGCCTGTGACCGCATTGGCGGTGCACGCCTACTGCGATATTCAAAACTGAAATGCGCTACCGCGATGGCGGTTCCCATTGGCTGCAATACATTTGCATAGGCAGGGTCCCACCGCAAGGGTCAGGCTGTCTCTACCGCAATCCAGCATCATTAAATTATGGCCAATACCTGTGACCACAGTGGCGGTGCATGTCTACTGCAATATTCAAAACTAAAATGCACTACCGCGATGGCATTTCCCATTGGCTGGAATGAAAATTGCCAAGGCGGTGTCCCGCCGTGGGGGTCAGGATGTCTCTACCGCAATCCGGCATCATTCAATTATGGCCAATGCCTGTGACCACAGTGACGGTGCACGCCTACTGCAATATTCAAAACTAAAATGCACTACCGCAATGGCGGTTCCCATTGGCTGCAATGACATTCGCATAGGCGGTGTCACACCGCGGGGTTAGGATGTCTCTACTACAACCCGGCATCATTCAATTGTGGCCAATGCCTGTCACCGCAGTGGCGGTGCACGCCTACCGCGCCTGTGAACACATTGTGCATTAGCAGTCTCGTTTTGATATTTGCATCACTGATAACAACACATTTGCCAAAAATAATCACAGCTCGCTGTGAAGTGAATTGAGAGTGTCACATTCAACTTATGTATGCCCACACATGCCATGGCAGTACACGTGATTAAATACATTGGTATGTCCGTACTCACAGGTCAAATTTCATCCATGTGGACATGTATACACATTTCATGTTGAATTTGCTATAATTTTTGTGAACATGCCAATGTGTGTAATGCAAACTCCTCCCACAGTCATGATGGCCTGACCACGTAATGTGCATATGTGTCTGTTCACAGTGCTGTGTTTATATAGCTAGTTGTCCAGCTTGCACTCAAAGGACTCATATGATAATGATGTTGTGCTCAGTGTGACTAATGCTTGAGGTTGTGCAGTAACAGCAGCTACATATTTATTTATTTAGTGTATTTTGATATAGCGCACAGCTACCCCAACGGGGTGTCCCGGCGCTCCTGTATGATCATATGCTGGCTAGATGTTGTTTAGAAAGAGGAAAGTCAGCAGAACAAATGAGTTTTTAGGGCTTTCCGGAAGGGTTGTTCTTCCTGAATCAACCGGATGGAATTTGGTAACTTGTTCCAGAGGGTCGAGGTGAACACTTGAAAAGTTCTTCCACCAGAACGAGTACAACGAGTACATACAACTCATAATTGATGCTGTTAGCCACATGTGCTGTGTCAGCTAAACACAGGGCTGGGGACACATGATTTAGCAGTGTACCATAGAACACACACAGTCAGATTTTGTTTTGACAGTAGGTATAATGTCCATCCTGGCTACATGAATGACTACAGGAGATCAAGGTGTATATGCATGTCACTTGTGCATTAAGCTGCTTTTCCAGTCCTGTAAATGTTGTGGTTGTGTTAGTCATTACGTGAGCTGTTACACACATCTCATCTGTGATTCATGTTTACATGTGTCCCCTGCAAGAAAACGTAGGAGACGCCCACCTATGTATCAGCCTTTTCTCCAGAGCTGGAGACAATGGAGGATACCGACATCATTAAGAAATTCCATCTGAATCCCCTTACCCTTTAAGAGCTATGCACTCAGTTGGACCCCATTTGAGGCCTCACAGAACATATCCAACAGCTTTGACACCAACAGTAAAGGTGATGGCCGCCCTGCATTTCTTTGCCACTGGGTCATGTCAGCACACAGAGGCCATTGCAGGTGGAATGTCCCAACCTTCAGCATGGTGTTGCATGATGTCCTGTCCGCATTGTTGACTTACAAGAACAGCTACATTCACTTTCCAAGGAGACATGAAGTTGCATATGTGAAGGGTGAATTTTATGACCTTGGGCACATACAGAATGCTGTTGGAGCCATTGACTGCACACACATTGGCCTTGTTCCACCACACGCACATGAGCACATCTACCGTAACAGGAAGCATTACCATTCAATAAATGTGCAAGTTGTATGCCAAGCGGATCAGGTTATCTCCCACGTATGTGCCAAATTTCCGGGTTCCGCACCTGACTTCTACATGACTCGTAACAGCATCGTCCCACCCTTGATGGAAAATCTGCATCCGGGGGGTGCGTGGTTTGTTGGTGAGTGAGCTATGTCATGTAGTGTGCTGTATGTATGACATGCTGGTCTTCTCAAATATTTCTATTACAAACTTGGTCTGTGTTTCTCACAACTAGGTGACTCGGTGTATCCCTACCAGCCCTGGTTGCTGAGCCCACGGTCGAATCCAAGGATACCGGGGGAAGTGTGCTTTAATGATGCCCATGGGAGGACTCGTCGTATAGTGGAGCGTGCTTTTGGACTTCTGAAGGCTAGATTTCAGTGTATGGACATGAGTGGTGGTGCACTACTCTACTCTCCCCAAAAGGTGTGTCAGATCATAGTTGCATGCTGCATGCTCCACAACCTGGCCTTGCGCAAAGAGATCCCCCTGATTCTGGACAATGATGATCAGCAGATGTCCGCCACTGCAAATCCGCACATGCCCAGTGATGATGATAGTGGTGATGAGGAAGGTCTTGACCTGTGTCAACAGCTCATCACCAACTACTACATGAGTGTAAGTTACCATTGAGCAACTATGACTATGTCTGTTTGCTTTGCTGTCAGTGCCGAAGCCTAGATGATGTGTGGGATGCTGGCTGTTGTTGGCACACCGCTAAGGGGTAATGTGTGGGGCACAGTGTTTTTGTTTCAACTTACCTCATGTCAATGTTGACAGTGTTGGTCAGTGTTATGTGGGATGAATATTGTATGGTGTAGACTAGTGGTGTGCTGTTGCTGTAATGCCATCATATGACAACTCAATGTCATCTTCTTGTGACTTTCTACGTTCCTCTGCACCATGAATGTCTTGTCACAATCAAAGCATGTGGTACACATTGGAATCTGAACTCACGTTGTACATACTGTGATAAACACTCACCTAAACACTCACCTGACACAAAGTCATAGGTGTGCAAATTGTATTTATTTTCTTTTAGCTTGTGTTAAATTGAAAGTGAATGGAAAGTTAGTTGTGTAAACTGAGTGTATGAGTTGTCAGTGATGATAACAAAAACAGAGTTGTCACTACAATAATGGAATTACACAGTCCAACAAACTCCTGCCATCAACATGGCAATGTGGGATTGAATAATCAACAAAGTCAATATTCAGTGCAACACTGGTGACATCATGGCTGGCTCAGTGAGCTTTGGTTGGTGCTTTGCCACGTGATCCTCGTGTGGTATTTCTTAGACTTCCCCTCTTTCATTTGGCAGGGGGGACCTCTGCTGCAGGCTCAGAGGTGTCTGAGGAATTATTGTCTTGCAGCTCAGCCCTCTCTGTGGCCACAGCTGAGGTGATGGGAATATCAGCAGGCTGGCAACTGGAGGGTGGGTGCGCCATCATTTGAGCAGCATGTATGTCCCTCAGAACACCCTCAAGCTGGCCATGAGATCTACAAGTTGTCCCATTCGGGTGTTCATGGTCCTCTGCAGCAGGTGGAGCTCACACAGTTCCTCTACAACCTGCCCCATCTGTCCCTGAGTCTGTTGGTATGCACCAAGGACACAGCTATAGCACGACTGCTGAACGGAATTGCACCAAATTTGGCAAAAAGGTAGCCCTTGGTTCAGAAAGAGACCTTTTTGTTAAATGGTGTAAATTGGTTCCGTAGTTCCTGAGAAATTAAAAAAATAGTGGTCGGAAAATCAATTTACCATAGGAAACTTTAGACACGGTTACAGCTTGAAAAGCTGAACGGAATTACACGACATTTGGCAAAAAGGTAGTCCTTGGTTCAAAAAGAGACCTTTTTTTTTAAATGGTGTAAATCTGTTCAATAGTTGCTGAGAAAATAAAAATAAAAGTTTTGATATATAGAGGTGCGGTGGATCCGCGCACCCTCCCGACCACAAGCTTTATTCTAATCAGCTCTCAACACTCCAAACCAGAAAGTGTTGGCAGCCATCTTGTGACTTGGTAGAACCGAGTAAGTGGGAGTGTGGTTAATTATTTGCATAACTGACTAGGTGTGTGAGTACCTCTATGGATGAGTGGTGGTGTGTGAGTGTCTATATAGGTGTACGAGTATATATGATGGTCCTGTACTGAGTGACCGTAAGTATGAGTGACTGTACATGTGAGTAAGTGCATATGTGTGTAGACCTAAGAATCAGTGAGTGAGTATGTAGTTATTGGTGTTGCAGTGTCTATGGTTTTGAGAATGGCAGTCTGTAATTTAGAGTGGGTGTATCAAAAGTTATATTAGGGTATGAGAAGATGTGTGAAATTATCACATGGATGATGTCATCAGTGATGTCATTTGAGATGTCATCATTCATGTCATCAGTGATGTCACTGACCATTTCATGAGTGATGTAATATGTGACGTCGTCAGCAGTGTATTGCGGGTGCGCGAGTTATAGTTAGTACATAATAGGGCAGGGGGATTAAAACTACCCCTAAATCAGAGGTGTAGAAATATGCTACTTTAACAAGCAGACGCATTTGCAGAGTGGTGGAGAAAGTGTACTGGCCATCCAACCAACGCTCAGGAATTTCGCTCTGTAGGACTTACAGGAGGTACCAGGAGGGATTCTTGGCCCCCAAACTCCCTCAGGACTAAATTGGACTTTACCCCCATCCCATAGTCTGCCTCAAGGCACATTTGCAGAGTGGTAGACAAAGGGGGCCATGGCCTCCAAAGATGTCTTAGCAATCCCACTGTGTGGAATTTACTGGAGGTAACGAGAGGGGTAGTTTGCCCCCAAAGACATCCTTGGGGGCCAACCTCTCAAACTATTACCTCCAGTCAGTCCCACACAGCAGCATTGGTAAGTAGTCGTACCAGGCCACTCCCACTTTGCCCACCACTCTACAAACACGCTCCCTGGCACGCTCGTGGATGGGGATTGAAGTCCCCTTCACTGCTGGGGGTCCTTTAGGAGCCAACTAGCCTACCTTTTACCTCCAGTAAGCCCCACACAGTGGGATTGGTGAGAGGTAGACAAATGCCATGCCCGCTTTCTCCACCACTCTGCAAACGTTCCCCCTGGCATGTATGAAGTTAGGGGGTTAAGTCCCCTTGAACCCTGAGGGTCCCTGGGTTCCAACTAGCCCACCAGGTACCTCCAGTAAGCACCACAGAGCTGCATTGCAGAGAGGTGCAAACAGGGGCGTGGCCTGGACCACCTCTCTGCAACTTAGACCAGTGAAGCTTACTGGAGGTACCTGGTGGGCTAGTTGGCCCCCAGGTACCCTCAGGATTGAAGGGGAATTAATTACCAAATGTAAATCGTGCCACAGGGCGTGTTTGCACACCTCACCTCAGGCCCAGCCCCTTCCCTTTGCCACTGTGCAAATGTGCCCCATGGCGCATTTTAAGTTGGGGTATTAAGTGCCCTTGAATCCTGAGGGTACCTGGGGTCCAACTAGTCCACCAGGTACCCCCAATAAGCGCCAGAGAGCTGCGTTGCAGAGAGGTGTAAAAAGGGGCATGACCTCTGAACACCTCTCTGCAATGCAGCTCCCTGGCACATACTGGAGGTACCTGGTGGGCTAGTTGGCCCCTAGGGACCCTTAGTATTTAAGGGTAATTAATTCCCCAACTTACAACGCACCAGGGGGCACGCTTGCTGAGTGCTGCAGGGAGGGGCGGGGCCTAGATGAGTTGCGGCTTTTTAAATATTTTTTTTAAGAAGTGGGGCTGTGTGGCTCCCTCCTCTTTCCTTTTTTTGGGCTTTGCCCCTTTTTATTAAAAAATATATATATATATATGTAAACAGGAAGGGGGCCATGTGGCCCCCCTCCCGAGGCCAATTTCGGCCCGGGGGACCCCATCCCCTGGACATGGCCATCATTTTTTAAAATATTTTTAAATCTAGGAGGGGGCTGCTTGGCCCCCCTCCTGAGACCTCTATTATTAGCCGCTTGAACCCCATCCCCAGAGCTGTGCCTCTTTTCTTTATTTATTTTATATGTTTTTTAGAAGGAGGGGGTCGCGTGTCCCACCTCCTAGGTCACTTCTGGCCACTGGGACCTCTTCTCCCGGGCCTGGCCTCTTTGTTGGCGGACCATGGGGGGGAGCCCCAATGCCTCCACAGTCCCTGCCGGCTGCCGGCTCCCCGTGTCCTGTGGGAGCCGACATTGCTTTTCCACATGGGGAGCTGCTGACATGCAGCTCCCCGTGTGGAAAAGCAATGTGGTTTAATTTTTGAAAGTGAGAGCAGGTTTCTCTGCTCTCGCTTTCAACACCCAAACCACAGTTTGCAATGACAGGGCAGGAGCAACACAACTCCTGCCCTGTCATTGCAAACAGCTGTGTCCCAGGGGTGGGCACCCCAGGACACTGCAGGAGCTGACCCTGAGGGGTGGCGGTCACCAGGGCCATCAAGGGCTCCAGGAGGGGGGCCCCGGGGAGGTGGTGGTCCCCGGGGGCTTGGAGGTCCGTAACGGTCCCCCGCATTTAAATACTTAGTGCCCCGGGGAGGTGGCGGACTCCGGGGCTGTGGGGAGGCCGTGCACCCCAGCAAAATAATCAATAAAAGCCCCGGGGGTGGCTGTCTCTGGGGCTTGTGGGCACCTTTGAGGCCCTCCCACCCATTAAAAATGAAGCCCTGAGGAGTGGCGGTCCCCGGGGCTGCATGCCCTCTGCAACTCTTTAAACAAGCCCCAGGGACGTGGCGGTCCCCAGGGAAGTGTGGGGGGATTGGGCCCCCCCACACATTCTTTTCACTGCCCCGGGACCTGGCCCACCAGGGGGCTTCAATCCAACGAAGCGCTGGAGCCCGCGTTTCAGTTTCTTACATTTTCTTGGCCGGATTCACGCACCCAGTGCGAATTCGACCAATTTCGTCCTTGTTTCTACCCTGCCCCCTTTTCTTTTTTTCACATTTATTTTTCTCTTTTCTTTTGACTCAGTTCTACCGAGTCACAAGATGGCTGCCAACACATCCTGGTTTGGAGTGTTGACAGCTTATTAGAATAAAGCTTGTGGTCGGGAGGGTCGCGGATCCACCGCGCCTCTATATATCAAAACTTTTACTTTTTTATTTTCTCAGCAACTATTGAACAGATTTACACCATTTAAAAAAAAGGTCTCTTTTTGAACCAAGGACTACCTTTTTGCCAAATGTGGTGTAATTCCGTTCAGCAGTTCAAGCTGTAACCGTGTCTAAAGTTTCCTATGGTAAATTGATTTTCCGACCACTATTTTTTAAATTTCTCAGGAACTACTGAACCAATTTACACCATTTAACAAAAAGGTCTCTTTCTGAACCAAGGGCTACCTTTTTGCCAAATTTGGTGTAATTCCGTTCAGCAGTCGGGCTATAGCTGTGTCTAAAGTTTCCTATGGAAATTAACATGGAGAAAACACATTTTGGGACCTACTTTTTTCTCGGCACCCGCTTGCAGAATCATCCTGAAACTTTTAAGATAGGAGCTGACTGGAGCACCCCACGAGTTTTGACAATTTCACGAAGATTCGTCAACTGGCGCCAAAGGTATTGGTAAAACAAAAAACGCTTTTTCTATGGAAACTAGGTCCTAGCTATATCTTGGGACCAATATACATGAAAGCACCTCATTAAAAATCATTGCAGTGAATAGAAGTTTTTAAGACTTTAGTTATATTATAAATCATTTGTAGATGGTACCATAATCATTTTAGGAATTATGGTGTGTTCTAAGGTGATTTTGCCATGTGAAAAAGCCTTCTCCTGGTATATCCTGAATCATGTTTGAGAGAAAACTATTTTCTCATGCTTTTCCCACAGAGGTTTGGAAGGTGATCTATAAGCTAAACTGCAAGCATATTTTCTGTAAATTAACATTATCTTTCTCAGTCATGTGAGAATGAAGTCTGACATTCTCAGTAAAACATGTACATCCAACAAGGGCAGAGACTGTCAGTTGATTCCTTTGTATTCTAAAGAACAACTAGAGTGCTAACAGCCTTACTTATGACAAACGTATAGCACACCTGAAACCATCTTGATTGGAATAAAGTGATAACTCTTAAAACATTTAATTTAAAAAGGAACAAAATGAGGGGGTTCATTTTGCCATAGAAAGTATGATTAGTGCTGCAGAAAGAAAAATTAGGGCACATTTTAGTGACTTCTCAAATTCTCTTCTATTTCATTAAACAAAATTCTGACATGCAGACTGAAACTTGTACTTTCAATACCAGTAGCAGACTTCCCTGGTGAGCGGTAGCTTTACAACAGTGATCTAATGAGCAACTAGAGTGCTAACATTCAGAATTTATGGCAAATGTGTGACACATCTGAATGCCTTTTTGATGGAACCAAAGTAAAACACTGAAAGTATTTCCTGCTGAGGAGACTGTAGTAAATGAGGAAATTAGGAAACTTCATATAAGTCTCCCAAGATGGCCGCCAGAGACAAAAGAGCCCAAATGTAGCACAAACATCACCCAGATGTAGCCCGAATATAGCCCAATGACAGAATGTCCCAGAGTGTTCTAAAGAACAACTAGAGCGCTAACAGTCTTACTTCTGACAAATGTATGGAACACCTGAAGCCATCTTGATAGGAATACAGTGGTAACACTTAAAACATTTAATTTTCAAAGGAACAAAATGAGGGGCTTCATTTTGCCATAGAAATTATGATTAGTGCTGCAGAAAGAAAAATTAGGGCACATTTTGAATTCTCAAATCCTCTAATATTTCATTAAAACATTCTAACATGCAGACTGAAACATGCACTTTGAATACCAGCAGCAGACTTCTCTGGTGAGCAGTAGCTTTATTACAGTGATATAAGGAGCAACTAGAGTTCTAACATTCAGAATTCATGGCAAATGTGTGACACATCTGAATGCCCTCTTGATGGAACCAAAGTAAACAAGCATTGAAAATGCAATAGGTCTCGCCCTCGTTTAAGTTAAAGCAATTCTGTTTGTTAAAGCATTTCTGTTTGTATTTAGGTGGCTTTTTAGCTTTGCTTTTATAGGTGTTTTTCAAACTTTCATGTACATAACATACATATGTATGCAAAATATGTATATGTATGCATGCATTTATATTTGTATTTATAAAGATCTGCAGATTATTACCTACTGGCGGTCGCCAGTAGGTATATATAGTTAGGATTTTTTCCCTATGGGATTTTTGAAAATTCTATGTCTAATAACTTTGGCGTTTGTGGACGGAATTGGCTGAAATTTTCTGGAAAATGGAACATTATGTTTCTGAGCAGCCCCTGAAAATTTGGGGGGTGTTCGTCCAGGGGGGGCCGAGAAAAAAGGGGGGTCCCAAAACGTGTTTTTAACATTGAGTTTTCCATAGGGCGGTTGGCCTCACTTTTAGCCCGAACGGCTGAATGGATTTCCATGAAACTTGGCAAAATTGTAGGGACTGGTAGCCCGATGTGCCTTTTCTAGGTCTCAATATATGTGCTCCAGTGGATTTTGAGAAATTAACGTTTAAAAAAAGATATATATCTGTAAGCGCGATCCGGGCAGCGCTCCGGTCCGCGGACCTTAAGCGTAACGGAACTTCGCGTAGCGAAGCTGATTGGCTCTCCGGTGTCTGTCAACATTCTAAACAGTCCGGAGCGGCCGCCATCTTGTCTCTCGGGAGGATTGAGAGACAAGAGGAGGCCAAAACAAAGGTGGAAATAACCATAAGGGGGCATAGTAGATCCTCCCTGATCCCCTAGGTTTAATGTGGAGGCTTTAAAAGGGCACCGCGGGGCAAAAAAAAAATTATTTTTTTTTTGTTTTTTTTCGTGGTTAGCGCCCGGTCCGCGAACCGGGAAGCGTTCTAGGCAGCGTACTATAATGAAAAATGAATGATAGATTTTTCAAATACTGTATGTTAATTGATTGTTGGTTTTGTTGATTATTTTTTAATTTTTTTATTTTTTAAGCAATTATTTATTATTGTGATTGTGTTTCAACATTTAATAACATTTCTAACATTTCACTAGTTTATGAATTACATATAAAAATGATTAAAGACTCAAATAATTTTTTAATATTACATATAATTTTATTTTTCGGATTGTTTTTCAAAATTTAATAGAATGTCTAACATTTGACTGTCAGATATGTCCTCTTGTTGAGTGAACATAACTTCCCACATTTGACCGTCATCATAATGAAGTAAATGATCCACAGATTCTACACATTGAACTAATTCATGGTCCCGTGATTCATCCATGAAATCTGAGTCATCATTGTCCTCAATATCTTTTTCTGTGTTGTTCTCCAGAACAATTTCGAAGGAAATATTCTGCTCTCCTTCCATTTTCTTGCTGTAATTTGCATAAAAAATAAGTATATCAGTATAGATAGGGCACTGTTGGGTTTAAGTTCAGACAGGTACTTGTGAGTTTATAACAGAGAAGTAATCTATGGGCACTGTATGGTTTCAGGCGTGAAGTAGTACTATTAAAAAGTGCCTGTGAAGAAGCCTAAGTAAATTCATAATTATACCACAGAAACCTAAATCAATCCATAATTATAATAAAGAAGCCTTTCTCAATGTCTAACTCTTACAGAGGGATAGTATATAACTATCTGAAAATGTTTTCAATTTTATAAAATAATATCTCACCTTCTAAAAAGAAGTTTAAGTTGTGAGTGAAAATGATCTTGCAATGTAATTCAGGAAGTAGTAGTCAAAATGGCTGTGTTTCTCTCTCTTTCTTTATATATATTCAGGTACATAACCAATCAAATGTCAGGTAAAAAAAGTAGAAAATGGAAGTAACATTTTCATTGGTTGTCAATTCCAACACTTCAGATGTGTTTTGAGAAGTAATTTACCTCAGGGTATTTAGAGAGTTCTACAGGTTAAATGGTTAAATGGAATTCCAATCAAATTTGTGAAAATGGTAGGGATTGGTATGTAGTATGAGCTAATCTATATTTGGTGAAATTGTCTCCAGTAGATTTTCTGTGAACTACTTTCCCACCTTTTTTGATGGTGCGCTTCCCAGGGAGCGACCCGGTACGCGAACTGTTGAGCGCCCCGGTTCGCGAACTTTAAGCGTTACGGGAGTCCACCATTTTGTATTTCGGTCGAATTAAGATACAAGATGGAGGGTAAATAATGTTCAGAATGGGTAGAAGGGGGCACGGTAGAGTTATCTTGACCCCCTAGGTTTTGTGAGGGTGGCTGAGGAGGCTTATATGTGCGAAAAAAAAACATTTTTTTTAAAAATTTCGCGAGGTTAGCTCCCGGTTCGCGTACCGGGTAGCGCCCCAGGGAGCGTACTTTGTTGAAAATTAGTGAAAAATGTTAGAGTAAAATAATAATTGTGAGTGATTAGATGTAGGGTAGCTCTGAGAAGAGCTTTTGGGTTTATGGTACATTTAGGTACTTATAAGTAGGTACCAATGCACATTCTTAAATTCAGAGTGAAAACTCTGTTGCCCTCATCTGAGAAGTGAACTCCATCTCCTCTGTAGATATCTTGCATGTAGTAACGCAAGTTATTGTTGTACAGGGAGCCCATTCCATGGTCTCTCATGTAAGCTGAAACAGATTTGTTTACATGCTTCCTCGACTTCTCAATTTGTGGACAAAATTGGTTTGACCACCTCCATTTCTGTCTTTGGCATATATTTGAATATACCAAGGCAGTCTGAGGAAAAAGTGCCATTAATTGCTCAAAGGTGTCCTTTAAAAGCATTTCCAGACCTACACCAGTCAAAGTGCCCAAGTCATTACCTCCACAGTGCACAATTAACAGGTCAGGTTTGGGCAAATGCATAAAGGTTTTCACCAATGGTATCAATTGGTGACATTTTAATCCTCTGTGGCCAAACCACTTAATTTCCACATCTTGTAAATTGAGGTTAGGTAATTTCCTGTTTTCAACGTACCTTTGAGCCCAGTGAATATAACTATGTCCAACAATCCAGACAGAAAACACGGTGAGAGAAGGTTCTCCTGCAGTCAGATGAAGTGTGGCAATGAAATGGCAGTTGAAAAAATGAGAGTTTAAAATGAAAAAAACTGTGGAGTTTCTGTGTTCATGAAGCAGTAACAGTGATTGGTGGATTTTGATTGCTGAAAACAGAAAGTTAGGGTGCACGGATGTGTTCTTTGAAAGATGTATTTTGAATGGTCAATACAAAATCATTAAATGAAAGAATGCACTGGATATGCAGGTGCACTGAGAGTTCAGAGTTCAATTGCAACAAAGTTGTGTGAACTTGCAAACACCAGAAGTCTTCCAAGAGGTGGCTGCCATGCAGAAAAGACAGAAAGGGCAGAGGGGGGAAGGGTTTTCATTTGAAAAAAAGTGAGGGAAGAGTTTTGATTGGGTGACATGAGAAATATGTGTGAAGAATTACAGCATTTCTGTGCTTTTGATAGCTGCAGACTCTGGAGTGCATACCTTTTGCTCTGCTGAAGACAAATTGGTGTGTTTCTGAGACTGTTTTCAAACTCAAAGTATTTGCTAAGGTGAGAAAATATTTCTTTAATTTAGATAGAGAATAGTGTGCTTTAAGGAGAAAATTATGAATTATGTGGCGCAAATTGCTTGTAAATATGCTCCCACATGTGCATGGAAAATTTTGATTTTGAATGTTTGTGTTACATAGCCATGTTAAAAGTGATACAAACATGCAGGAAAGGCAATGAAATAATGCTTTTATGTGTCTTAAGGACATTTTAAGTAATTTTGTCATGTGCAGTGTTTTGAAATTATGATTTGAAAATCGTTTTTGGGGAAAAGGAATTGATTTAAATTTATGACAAGGACATAATGGTGTATGCTTCTTTATAAGGCAATTGACTGTCCCTGATGTTATTTTTCTCATTTTAGTGTAAGACCTTTCTCTGTGGCGCAAATTGCTTGTAAATATGCTCCCACATGTGCATGGAAAATTTAGATTTTGAATGTTTGTGTTACATAGCCATGTTAAAAGTGACCCAACCATGCAGGAAAGGCAATCAAAAAACGCTTTTATGTGTCTTAAGGACATTTTAAGTAATTTTCCCATGTGTAGTGTTTTGAAATTATGATTTGCAAATCGTTTTTGAGGTAAAGGAATGTTGTTAAAATTTATGTGCGCCATATGCCCCCAAATTTCTTTTTCAGGGGTGCAGCAGGGTGTTATTGAGACACCCCTGCAGCTTTGGAAAAATTCCTAATTTGTGATGAGCACATTGTTAATCGCAAATTGCACCTTCATTTATATGTGCCTCCTAGCCCATGGAAATGAATGGGTAATTTGCAATTAGCAATTTTCTCATCGCAAATTTGGAATGGTAAAGAATCGCTATTTATTCCTTAAAATTCGCTTTTTTGGAAATGCAATATAGTTATATGATACATATGGCGGTTGATGTCTAACAAGATAAGAAGCTTAGGCATACATTTATGATGACTGGCGCAATGAAGTAGAAATCACTTACTTCATTGGTAGAGCTTTACATGTATTATCTCCTCTGTATTCTTCATCAAGCGTAACTTTAATCTGCAATCCTGAGTAGGCCTCACTTTAAACAAACCTCTGGATAGGCCACATCTTATTGTTATCCTGAATTAATCATTTAAAATGCTAGGGACAGATTTATGATAGGTGTATGCCTCTTTTGCGCCACTTAGAAAACATTGTCCATGGGGAAATGACTTAAAATGTCCTTAAGACACATGAATGTGTTTTTTTAAAACGTTTGCAATTTTTTTGGGTCACTTTTAACATGGCTATGTGACTCAAACAGTCAAAATCTAAATTCGCCATGCACAGGTGGGAGCATATTTACAAGGAATGTGCTCCATGGGGAAAGGTCTTATAATGTAATATGGGAAAAATGACATCAGAGACACTGAAATGCCTTATAGAGAAGCATACACCATTATGTCCTTGTCATAAATTTGCAAACCATTACTTTTCCCCAAAAACGATTTTCAAATCATAATTTGAAAACACTGCACATGTGGAAATGACTTAAAATGTCCTTAATTCAAAATGTGCGATTCCTTAAATGCAATGTATCAAACAAAAAATATGTAAAAAATGATATTAAGGATTTGGAAACTACCACCAACTTCTAGTTTGTGGTAATTTGCGAATTCTTTTCAAAAAGCATTTTTTTTCCAAAAAACAAAAGGTCCCATATGACGCCCATACATGCCCTTAGGGCATGTAGGTGTGCCATATGCCCCCAAATTTATTTTTCAGGGGTGCAGCAGGGTGTTCTTGAGATACCCCTGCACGCTTGAAAAAATTCCTATTTTGTGATGAGCTAATTGCTAATCGCAAATTGCAACCTTCATTCCTATGAGCCTCCTAGCCCATGGAAATGAATGGGTAATTTGCAATTAGCAATTTGCTCATTGCAAATTAGGAATAGTAAAGAATTGCTATTTATTCCTTAAAATTTGCTATTTAGGAAATGCAAAATAGTTTGATGGTACATATGGTGGTTCATCTGTAACAAGATAAGAAGCTTAGGGATACATTTATGATGACTGGCGCAATAAAGTGGACATTACTTACTTCATTGGTAGGCCTTTACATGTATTATCTCCTCTGTATTCTTCATCAAGCGTAACTTTAATCTGCAATCCTGAGTAGGCCTCACCTTAAACAAACCTCTGGATAGGCCACACTTTATCGTCATCCTGGATTAATCATTTAAAATGCTAGGGACAGATTTATGATAGGTGTATGCCTCTTTTGTGCCACTGTGCGTCACTTTTATGATGCAGCGGTGGTGCAAAAGATTTGCTATGAGGCGACAACATTACAAATTGATGCATTTAGGCAGATATGTCATGGTGTAAAAAAAACGTACCACATGAAACCGATGCAGCAGTGATGCAAAAGATGCACCATGTCGTAAGACAGGCCTCACTTGGGGCCATATGTATCAAGCTAATTAGCATTCGCAAAGATCAAAATTCTACGAATTTTGGCCTTTGCGAATGTTAATTAGACAAATGGTATGTATCAAACAAGTTTGATGCAAAATAAGGAGTAGCAAAATTTGCTATTCCTTATTTTGCGATTGCACTGAAGGATTTGCAAATTTTGTGATTCCTTAAATGCAATGTATCAAACAAAAAATATGTAAAAAATGACATTAAGGATTTGGAAACTATTGTGGTAAATTGGTGGTAATTTGTGAATTCTTTTCAAAAAGCTTTTTTTAAAAAAAACAAAAGGTCCCATATGACGGCAACACATGCCCTTAGGGCATGTATGTGTGCCATATGCCCCCAAATTTCTTTTTCAGGGGTGCAGCAGGGTGTTCTTGAGACACCCCTGCACCCTTGGAAAAATTCCTAATTTGTGATGAGAAAATTGCTAATCGCAAATTAAACCTTCATTCCTATGAGCCTCCTAGCCCATGGAAATGAATGGGTAACTTGCAATTAGCAATTTGCTCATCGCAAATTAGGAATGGTAAAGAATCGCTATTTATTCCTTAAAATTCGCTATTTAGGAAATGCAAAATATTTTGATGATACATATGGCAGTTCATCTCTAACAAGATAAGAAGCTTAGGGATAGATTTATGATGACTGGTGCATCACCAGGGATGTGCCAGTCATCTTGCGCCGCTGTTCCGCCACCCATGGTGTGCTGCATTTACAATGCGGCGCAGCATGGGGCAAAAACGGCACAGATGCTTGACGCATCTGTGCCGTTAAGGTGGCGCATTGCTGGAGTTGTATCGCAAGTGCGATGCAGCTCCAGCAAGGCTCAGGGGTGCACCATCTCCACAATGTTGCGTCAAGACCTATGCCTGCTTCAAGCAGGCGCAGGGTTTTGACACAGGTTTCTCCTATCTGATTGTAAATGCGGCACACCATGGGTGGCAGAGCAGTGGTGCACGTTAACTGGTGCATGCCTGGGGATGTGCCATTTAACATAAATCTGCCCCTTTACATTTAAGTATGTGCAGGGGACACAGAGTCGGTGAGGCTTATCCAAGGTTAAGAAGAGATGAGTCCTGTTCAGTGAAAAATTAGACATAGGCTTCACCTGCTCAGCATCGCTGGACATGGCTAAATAATAGCTGCAAAATGTTACTCTTGTTAAACAATTTTACTATTATAATCTGTGAGATTTGTCTCTTACTCTGCAACATCTCATTGTTGTTATCTTTCTTTAAAGATAAAGACAACCTCAACATGAGCGACAATCTGCAATCAGTTGATTTTGACCTCATCATTGAACTTGTAATTGAAACATCAGTGGATGTTGATCCATTGGATGATTTAAATCCTGAGGATGAAGAAGAGCGTGATGAGGATGCAGATTTGTCCGAATTATATGATATAGGATGGGAAGCTGACCTGCTTGAGCCTTTGGAAATATAAACATTTATTTTTAAAATTTATAATTAATAAAAAGTAAAAAGGTAAACCGTTTAATTTAAAAATAAAGACACCTTCAAAAGCAGGTTATGTGTAGTGTCTTCAATAAAATATTAAAATATGCTCATAAAATTAGATCAGATTCACATATAAAATAGCATAGGTAACATAAATATAAATGTCATTTCTTTTCTGGTATTTCTGTATTGTAAATTTGCCAACGACTAAAAAATCTTCTAATTAAAATGTCAAGTAGTGTGTTAAGTTTATTATCACTGTTACTGATTTACTGTTTGGTAATAATGGTTAATAACAATATTTATTATATTTTTCCACAGATTCAACTGCAGATCATTTCAAGATTTCACCATGCCTACAATAGAAAGACAGAGAAAGGCTGCAAAACATCAAAGACAGCAGGTGAAAAATAATACGCAGCAGTCCTCTAACAAAAAGATTTGTCAAGTCACGAAGAAAGCACCGGGTAAGAGCACAAAACACTTTATAGGAAATATGTGTAATAAAAAAAATATTACTACAGAAAATGTTTCAGTCCATAAAACGAGAAGGAAATCAAATGGAAAAGAAAGGCCAATGAAAAATGTTACTGCTAGAGCAAGAGATAACTCTGTGCATGATAGTAGAAGGAAACAACAGTTTAGGGAGATTCGTAAACGAATGTTCCGGAACAGGATAATTGGCAATTTGTTAAAAAATATTAAGAAAGGTCAACATAAACTAGTTTTTTATAAGACAAAAAAAAAAGTTGAGAAAGTTATTGATCAGGCATTTGAAATTAAACGTAAGTTATTTATTTTGATAATCAATAGAATTAGGAAGCTAAACAAGGCAATTTTTGATTTCAAAAGAAATAGTAGATGGAAGAGAATAGTTAATCGTAGTAATTTTTGTGAAGTTTTTTCTGGAGAATGGATGCATAGTTCAAGCTGTGAGGCATTTTTTAATGAGGAGAGTTATTTCCAGGATAATGATTTGGTGCATGCAGTTGACACCAGTGGTCGTGCTTATGAAGTGAAAGATGGTTGTCCAGTTGAAAAAGAAAAACTTGTGACAACAGAGGCAGAAGAGGTGTTAGGTAATGAGGTTTTAGGAAGACGTGCTAAGGGTCCTGTGTACACCTGGAAGTGTAGTAGTATTTGCAGTGTGCGACAGGATTCCATCAATTTGCTTTGTGATTTTGTACGGTCATTTAATAAGAAAAGTTTGAAGCAGAAAATGATGTTGTTGCAAGAATTAGATCCTTGCAGAGTAAGAGAAGTGACAGGTTTGCATGGACATTCACTGGCTTGTCTTTCCAGGAGAGTATGCCAGAGTGTTTTTCATCATTTCAGGATGCTAGCAGTGCATCATAACAAAGTGAGGAAATTAGTTAGAATGTTGTATTATGCTAAGAGTCCAGCAATTATGCTTAAACAATTATGCGCTGCTCTTTTGCATGGTTCTGAAATAGATGTGAAGAATATATGTGAAGAAATTGAGTTTTGTTACTTTGGAAGTGAAGAGGAGAATGTTGAAATTGAGCAAGAAGAAGAGGGTCTTGTGGAAGATAGTGTACAGGTTTCCAGTACAGATAATTTCCAGAGGGAAATTGCGACGTTTGAGGTGAAATCAAGTGAGAGGCCGAATTTCACTTGTGTGTGTTGTCGACGCACTTATTATAAGAATCAGACTAAGTTAGTGGATTTATATGCAAAAAGTGAAAGGGAAAATAATAGTGAATGGAAGGATTTTGCAACATACTTGATGGTAGAAAATTGTTTTGATTTGGGATTGGATCAACGTGTGTGTACTTATTGTTCTTGCAAATTAAATCAAAACCAGATGCCTGCTAGAGCAGTTCATAATAATCTGGAATTGGTTGAGATTCCTTCTGAATTGAAGGATTTAAATACTTATGAATCTATTTTGATTCAAAGTATCCATCCCTTTCAGGCTATTGTAAGAATGGAGCCAAAGACAGGGAAATTGCCTCCATCAGATTTACAGAGAGGATTAAAGGGAAGAGTTGTTTATTTGCCTCTAGATTTGAAGAAAAACATTAACACAATTGAAGTAGAAAAAGTGGAAGAGGAACCTCTGGTTATCTTAGTTAATGGGGTTCCGACAAAGAATAAGAAAATATGGCAAGATTTAGTAGATGTTAGGAAAGTTAAAAAGGCAACATTGTATTTGAAAAAAAATAATAAATACTATAAGAATGTATATGTTGCAGAAGAGGAAGTAAGTGAGGAAGAGGATAGCGATTTGTGTGCTGGTCAAATTGAGAAAGTAGAACCCTCTACTAGTGAAGAAATATATGAACATTATAGGGTTCATCCTTTGCATTCCAAGGAAGTCATGGGGAATGCTATTGAGTTGTTTCAAATGAAACAAGCCAAAGGGAGTCCCATTAGTGTTTGGGAGGAAAGTTTGGAAGCTCGGTGTTTCCCACAGCTTTTTCCAACAGGTCAGGGAGGAAGATATGATGAGTGACCTCATCAAATTCCTGCTTCTGAATACCGGACTTTGCGATTGTATGCAGGAGATGCTAGGTTTCGACAATGCATTCCTTATTTGTTTCATCTCCTGTTTGAAAGCGATCTGTCTGGACTGTCATATGCAGTGAACCACATCTTGAAAAGTGGTATACACATGCAAAACATCTCGGCAAGTGACTTTATGGATAAAGTCAATGTCCAAGATAGTATTTTGGATTCTCACCTGATTAATCTCATGGCGTGTCAGCGTGGTACTAATGAGTACTGGTACCGTCGTCATGGTGATTTAAAATGTATGCTGAGGAACTTAGGTACTCCCACATGGTTCCTCACTCTGAGCTGTGCCGAGTATGGCTGGGAAGACTTACTTGAATTTCTACGAGATGCAAATGCTAACGTAGATAACATCGAATTCAAGACACCCGGAGAACTGTGCTCTTTGGATCCAGTCAATGTATGTAGGTACTTCAATCATAGATTTGAAGCTATGATGTCTTTCATCATGAATAAGAAGAATCCACCTCTTGGAGAGGTGTTGGATTTCTTCTGGAGAAAAGAGTACCAAGCAAGAGGTGCTCCTCATATACATATGTTGCTGTGGATCAAGGATGCACCTAAATTTGGAACGGATCCAGAAGACTCAGTGATGAGTTTCATCCAACAGTATTCTACGTGTGCTGTTCCAAACGCAAAGGAGAAGAAAAACCTAAGAGAAAAAGTTCTGCGTTTCCAAAGCCATCGATGTGGAAAGTACTGCCGTCGTAAATTCCGAAACAAGGACAAGTTCTACACTAAATGTCGTTTCGGCTTTCCACGACCGGTGATTTCTAAAGGAAGAGTAAACAGTTTGATGTCTTCGCTGCGACACAATGTCATGAAGAAATCACCTAAAAACACTTACAATTTGAAGAGGAACGAAGAGTCCAAGTACATCAACGACTACAACCCGGTGATTTTGTCCATGTGGAATGCTAACATGGATATACAGTTTGTGGCTGATAACTGTATGGCTGTGGCTCGGTATGTGACGTCTTACATCACCAAAAAAGAGAAGACAGAATTGAAGGATATGTGGGAGGACATTTCCCATGAAAAGAGCCTCAGCAAGAAGTTGTACAGTTTCAGTCTGAAGATGTTGTCGCATCGAGAAATCGGAGCGTACGAATGTTCTGACCGGTTGTCTTCAGCAAGTCTCTATGCCAAGTCCAGGAGTTTCGTTTGGGCGAGTCTTGGTCTTGCAGCAACGCGTAATCGAGTTCTCAAACCTGTGCGGGAAATTGAGTATTTGGCGGAAAAGGAGCCAAACAGTACCAACATTTTGAAGACAAACATGTTGGATACATATTATCCAAATCGAAGCAGTCACCTCGAGAATGTTTGTCTGTATGAGGTTCTGCAAAATTACATATTCAAGAGGAACATCAAAGAAGATACTGAGAAAGGAGTGTATGCTGTAATAGGAAGTGAGGGATGTCTGGTCAAGCAAAGAAAATGCCACTTGGTAAACCATCGAAAATTGAGTGGTGAATCTCCTGAAAAAAAGGAGTTTTTCTATTTAGCACTTTTGCAACTTTTCAAGCCTTGGCGTGCAGAAGAGGAACTGCTTGGAGATTTCCTCTGTTACGAAGACTCTTTCAATGCCGCCAAGGAGACCATAGAATGTCCTGCTTTTCCCAAATATGTAGAAATGTTGAATGCGGAAATTGAGCAGGAAGCAACGATTGCAGCCGAGATTGCCAGAGACAGTTCTCAGGACAGTCAGAGTTCTGCTTCATTGAGTCAGGATCCACTAGGAGGACCTGTTATTGAAAATGAAGCTGCCACTGCTATGAATGAAGTGGAAAGAGCCATGGCACATGCTCAGGAGGATGCGGTTAACTTAGAAGAGTTGGAAAGACAACTCAACGTTGAGCAGAGGAAAATATATGACGAAGTTACCATGCAAATTGATCATGGATTAAGTCATGACAAGAAAGAGTGCTCATGTACGTCGTTGAAGCCTGTCCGACTGTACGTGAGTGGAGAAGCGGGAACTGGAAAAAGTTTCCTCATTAAAGCAATTTCATGCTATTTGCAGAAAAAGAAAAGAGTCATCGCTGTCTTGTGTTGTCACCGCTCCAACTGGACTGGCAGCACATAATATTAAAGGGATTACTTTACATCGTTTACTGATGCTGCCAGTGGAGCATGACAACAAATTACAATATCACAAGCTATCTGGAGATGCTTGTTTTGAAGTTTCAAGAATCTTGAGGAAAATGAAACTTCTTATCATTGACGAAGTAAGCATGGTTTCCAATGTCATGCTTGCCTTTGTGCATTTGAGGATGCAAGAAGTTCTCAAAACAGAGTATGATGTGTTATTTGGTGGCAAACACATCATTGTTTTCGGAGATCTTCTGCAGCTGACACCAGTGAAAGGGCAACCTGTGTTCAAAATGCTCACGCATGAAGATACCAGGAAGTGCCTAGGCAGCATTGGCAACGTCAATATATGGTTAAACTTCAATTATGCTGAACTGCATGAAAATATGCGTCAGGCGAAGGATGAAGTTTACAAGACTATTCTACAAGATGTTAGAATTGGAAAAGTGACCGAGCATGGGAAAGAAGCTTTACATGCACGATTACTGTCAAATTTATATCCAGAACAAGATGTTGTGCCTGAGAATATTTTTCAGAAAATTACTGAGAAGAAATCTGGAATATGTTTGATGCCAACTCTTGCAGAATGTGCCAAATTTAACAACAAAATGTTGCATTTAGAAAAGCAAGAGATTGTGAAACTGGAAGCTATTGATAGAGTAGAGCATATGGGATCAACAATTATTTTGTCTGAGAATCTGAAAACAAAATTGGATTCATTAGAGAAGAGTATATCTAAAACTGCAGGTTTTGAAAAGACTCTGAATGTGTGCTTGAACTGCCGTATAATTTTAAGAAGGAATTTACATGTTGAAAGAGGTCTGGTAAATGGATCAATGGGTAATGTTGTTGATTTTGTGAAATACAGAAATAGAGATGGAATTGAATTTTTAAAAATTAAATTTGATGGCATTGAGGAAGTACAGCTAATTGCTCGTTGTTCTGCTAGATTTTTGCTTGTAAAAGACTTATATGTTCGCCGTAAGCAGTTTCCTGTTTGCTTGGCATATGCGGTGACAATTCATAAATCGCAAGGTTTAAGTGTAGACAGTGCATTGGTGAATATTGGCAGTTCTGTGTTCAAGGAGGGTATGGCATATGTGGCATTGTCACGAGTTAGAACTTTATCGGGATTGTACTTGATTGAGTGTGATGTCACAAACATTTGTGCGGATCTAGATTGTGTTAAGGAATACAATAGGTTAAGAAGAGAGTATGCGCCACATTTGCCTCAGTATCCTTTGTTTGAGAAACGTGTGGTAGGCCGGAAACGAAGAAATGAGAACAATATTGGGGAGGTTGTAGCAAAAAGACAAAAAGTCAATGAACCTAAAATTACAAGCAGAAACAAAAAGGATTCTGTTGAAGATGTTGTTGGTTTTCAGTTTGAAAACAGTTCTGGTGTCAACTGCTATGCTAATGTAGTTGTTAATGTTTTGTTTTCTCTAAAATATGTAAAAGAAGAGATTGTGGTCAATTCTGATCAAAGATTTTGCAGTTTGTTAAATTCTGTGTTAGAGAAATGTACCACTGATAGAAGAAACATAGAAAGTGTGTCTGAAATTCGAAATCTGTTAGACAGATGTTCAGGCCAAACACAATTCTCTCAAAATATTCAGCAAGATTGTCAGGAGTTTTTAATGTATATGCTTGATGTATTACATGCTGAAGGTGTAGATGTGGATCAGCTGTTTGGGCTTTCTTCGCAGTTGTCAATATCAGGAAGGACTTTTGTAACTGCAGCAATTATATATCATGACGGCCCTTCAATAACATCAGGACATTACACAGCTTATTTAAAGTCTAGAAATGGCTGGTCATTCTGCAATGATTCTGTTTTAATTTTCAAAAAAAAATTGCCGTATGACCTTAAAAACTCTTACCTGGTGTTTTTAAAACCAAAATTTTAGGGAAATAATCTCGGGATGTGCTCTGTGGAATTTCAAGAAGTTCTAATGGCTCCTACACAATTTGGCCTTGAGGATAAGTGTAGTTCAGAGACATAACTTCTAACCATAGGACTGGACATTATGGAGAAATACGTGCACTTTGAATGAGTTCAGAAAAACTGTTTCTTTTTATAAACTAATTGAAGCAGCCAATCAAAACATGGAGTAGAGGGAATGTAAGTCTGCAATGCTGTCTACTGTTTTACATTGCTTTGTGATTAAAAGTGATGTAGAGAATTAAATAACTGTAGTAGTCATAGAGGTAGTGTAAGTCTGCTTGTATCAGTGTCATAGGAAAAGTAGAACATGACTGAGCAAGAAGGGGAAGATATTACTATTCCAGGATTGTGAAAATGATCTTCAACATTTTAATTCTGAAAGTTGCGGAAATGCCAAATGACGGGATTGGCTTACAAGAAATCCAAGAGTTATAAATTGCTCTGACCAGATTTGGCCTTGTGGAAAATTGTGGTAGAGAGCAAGAAGTCATTTATTGCATGTAACGTGTTTTTAAAAACGATGGAGATTTTCTTTCAGAAAGTGGCGGGCTGAAAGTAATAACAGCACAAAAGAGTGTAAGCTGTTCATAGGACATCCTTGGACGTCATGGAAAGTAAGTTAACTTTAAGGAGTTCTGAATTTTGATTTCTGATGTTGTATGGGTTTTTTAAACACAATCATTTTGATTGTGGTTTTTTTTCCCCGCTGTTACATGATGAATACCTTCAAGTCACTGTTTTTAGTGAATTTTGATACATTCTGAGAACAGCAAAAATAAACCATTTAACATGTATAATTAATTCTGTACTGTTTGCATTTATGATGTATATGTAGAACTGTGTAGGAGGCATGGAGAAGGTGAGGCTTCTGTAAGTGTCAAAGTTGTTGCATGCAGTGCTGCACTTCTGCGTATTCTTTCATATACTAGACTACATCTGCACAATGAGATACCTAAGCAAAGGAAACGCAAGTGATGTGATTGAGAAATGAGCAAAATAAATTGCACGTATTTCAATTACATCACCTGTGTTTCCTATCATTACGAATCACATTGTGCAGATCAAGTTTAGGTCTGTCCAGGGAAACATAGGAGGTTTCTACTTTGTTGAAGAGTGCAGTGGACATGACTCACTTCATTGGTAGACTTTCACAGATATTATCTCCTCTGTACACTTCAACAAGTGTAAATCTCATCTTGAACTCTGAGTAGGCCTCACCTCAAACAAACCTCTGGATAGGAGACATGTTATTGGCATCCTGAAGCGACACTTTTCTGAAACAAGAGCAATGCAAAAGATGCACCATGTTTTAAGATAGGCCTCACTTCATCTGTATCAAGATACTGTTAGTTTAAAATGTATATCTTTAGGACTGTGTAGGGGACCTGGAGAAGCAGAAGCTTCTGTCAGTGTCAAAGTTGTTGAAAAACTATTTGTCCTTCAATCTTTTCCCTTGTCTTTTGTAATTTTTAAATACATGTTTTAATATTTTTCAAATGTTGGTTCTCTCTTTCACAGATTGAAAGTATAAAAATAAAAAGTGAGTAATTTAACGGCAATTATAAGGTAAATAGTTGTACTCTTTTCGTTACATTTCTATCACATTCACCTACTATTAGTTCCACTGCTTCACTTCTTTAACCCTCAGTTTCCTGCCTTTGGTACTTTCCTCATTCCTTTCTCTATTACCTACTTACTCAACTCCTTCCACTCTTTTTCTCAGTCCCTCTCTTCTCATAGTTCCTCAGTCTTGTTCACTCACTCCGTCTCTATTACTCTTAGTGTCTGTGAATTACTTACCCACCTTTTTTTTTGGACCGCTTCCCGGGAAGTGGCCCGGTTCGCAAACCAGCAGCGTTACGGGAGTCCACCATTTTGTGTTTCGGTCGAATCAAGATACAAGATGGAGGGCAAATAATGTTCAGAATGGGTAGAAGGGGGCACGGTAGATGTATCTTGACCCACTTGGTTTTCTGAGGGTGGCTGAGGAGGACCATAGTTCTTCACTCTTGTTCACTCTCTCTGTTTCTATTAATGTCATTGTTTCTGACTGATCAAAAAAATTTTTTAAAAAAAAGAACAGTAACTATAAGGGAAGGAAACAGACAGTTATGTTAAAAGAAAGACAGCTATAGGGAGTAAACTAAGGATACTGTTACCCGCAATCCACTGCTGATGATATTACTGACCATGTCATGAATGATGTAATATGTGACATCATCAGCAGTGGATTGTGGGTAACAGTATCTCTTGTTTACTCCCTAGAGCTGTCTTTCTTTTCACATAACTGTCTGTTTCCTTCCCTTATACTTACTGTTCTTTTTTTTAAAAAATAATTTTTTTGGTTAGCTTCCGGTTCGCGTACCGGGTAGCGCTCCGGGGAGCGAACTAAGAGAAATAGAGGTTGGCAGAGTTCCAAATATTCTACCAATTTTTTTATAACGGGGAGGTAGTTCTGAAAAGAACTTTTTTTTTATGTTTTTGTTGTTTTATATTTTTTTTAGTATTTTTTGAACATTTTTTTACTTTTTTTGTATTTTCTGAACGTTTTTATATTTTTTTGGGTTTTTTTTGGGGGGGGAAACAAAAACGATCCATTGGAAAGGGCTCAACAGGAGCAAAAAAAAAAAAGAATTTATTTTTTGGGGCATTTCGGACAAAATTAACATGATTCTGAATAGCTCGCATAATCAAAATGATGCTACTTTCCCTGTAGCAAATGAAATCGCCGCAGTGCACGCACACTTGCTTCACGTGCCCAAACAACATTTGAATGTTTGGGATAATCTCCCTCGCCTCTGGTCCCGACACCTCTGGAACAACCGATCTTCTTGCCATCGGAAGGGGATTTTGTTGCTCATCACGTAGCTGGGCAGCACTATAATTATTAGGATGCCACCTACTCATATGCCGATGCATAGTGTAGTTGCCGTAACTGTATTTTTTTTCAGTTCCCCTGACAGTCTATCACCGCATATACGGCAAAACACGTAGCGTGCATTTACTTTTTTTTGCCCCTCAGGAAATTTATAGAATTGCCAAATGTAGTTCTCTTTTCGATTATACCTCCTGGGCTCCTCTGGCAAAAACCTTGGCTCTTCCTCCTCTTCCTCCTCTTCCTGTTCTTCCTCTTCTTGTTGTAAAATTACTTCAGCAGGTGGTCCTCTCTTCTTTGGATTTGGTGGAGGTGGTGGGTTAGAACCAGCTGAAGCCACTAATGAAGCCATGTCAGAATGCAAATAAAGGGTCTTTCTCTCACCAAGATGAAAGTCAGAGTGAGGAAAGAAGGAGGGGTTTTCATCATTTGGGAAAAGCAAAAGTTCTAGACCAATGAAAAGTGTTCATTTTAGATCACATGACCTAGTATTACATCATTAGGAAACCAAAAGTGAAATGAACCAATGAAAAGTGTTATTACCGAGTCACATGACCTGCTGTGTTTACGTTACGCGGTCGGCGCCGCGCCGCGGATCGCTTCCGGTTCGCGTACCGCTGCGCTTCCGGGTACGCTAACGTAGCACGTCATATGACGTATCACGCGAGAACGCGAAACGTCATGCTGACGCGACGCGACAGTTGCGCAAACGGAACGTTTACCGGTTCGCGGACCAGGTCGCGGCTCCGAATTGAGCTAACGGGAAGCTAACCGGTTCGCGTACCGGGAGCGAAACAATAAAAATAATAAAAAAAAAATTGTATTAAAAACATGTAAAAAATATTTTTCGATTTAAAGAAGAATACATTGTAAAGGTTTTGATATTTGCTATTAAAAAACCATTGAAATTCACTGAAAAAACCATAGGTTATAGACCATATATAGTTAGGAATTAGCATTTACAAAACCTTGAAAATTCACTGAAAAAACCATAGGTTATAGACCATATATAGTTAGGGATTAGCATTTACAAAACCTTATTTTACTCACACAAAACCATTGAAATTCCATATATAGTTAGTTGTACTAACTATATATCGCGCACCCGCAATCCACTGCTGATCATGTCACATATTACATCATTCATGACATGGTCAGTGACATCACTGATGACATCACTGATGACATCTCAAATGACATCACTGATGACATCACTGATGACATCTCAAATGACATCACTGATGACATCACTGATGACATCTCAAATGACATCACTGATGACATCACTGATGACAATACCCAGTGACTGTATTTTTCTGTAAAGTTAAAATATGTCTTGAGTGGATGTATAAGTGTCTGGATGAAGGATTTAGTAGGTGCATGACTGACTGTATGAGTGAGTGATTAAATGTGTCTCTCTGAGTGCATGGGTTAGTGACTAAACTGTCTTAATTTGTGCATCATTATGTCTGTTGTTCTGAAAACTGCTGCATGTGTTGTTCAGTAGCTATATGAGTAACTATATGGGTTATTGATTGGTTGCCCAAGTATTTGTATGGGAGACTGAGTGTATGTGTGGGTGGCTGGGAGGTGTATGACTCTGTGCATAGATGTGTGAGCAGTTGATTCACTAGATGTATGGGTTCAAAAGTGCATGTGGAAACAGCTGTATGGGCGGTTGACTGTGTGCATCAGTTTATTGGTGAGTGAATGGATATCTCAGTGCTACATGTCAAAGTAAGTACATATGTAAAACACAGTACATGTGAGACTTGACATATATAAATAACTGTCCATAAGAGCCAGTGAATGTGTGAGTGGCTGTATGCATCATTGTGAACTTGTATCCAGGATTGTATAAGAGAGTAAATATGTTTTAGTATATGTTTGAATAAGTAAGGTGTGTATAACTGAATAGTTGGGAAAATGGAGGTGTGATTGATTGTTTGCATGACTGACTAGGTGTGTGTGTGTAACTTCATGGATGAATGACAATCTGTGAGTCTGTGTTCACACTGAGTGTATCTAAGGTTATATTAGAGTCTGAAGAGGTTCATCGTATTATCACATGAATGATGTCATCAGTGATGTGATCAGTAATGTCAAATGAGATGTCATCAGTGATGTCATCAGTGATGTCATTTGAGATGTCATCAGTGATGTCATCAGTGATGTCATTTGAGATGTCATCAGTGATGTCATCAGTGATGTCATTTGAGATGTCATCAGTGATGTCATCAGTGATGTCACTGACCATGTCATGAATGATGTAATATGTGACATGATCAGCAGTGGATTGCGGGTGCGCGATATATAGTTAGTACAACTAACTATATATGGAATTTCAATGGTTTTGTGTGAGTAAAATAAGGTTTTGTAAATGCTAATCCCTAACTATATATGGTCTATAACCTATGGTTTTTTCAGTGAATTTTCAAGGTTTTGTAAATGCTAATTCCTAACTATATATGGTCTATAACCTATGGTTTTTTCAGTGAATATATATATATGTTTATATATGTATGTATATATAAACACACATACATATATATAAATGCTTTATATGCATATATATATATATGTGCATATGTGTGCGTGTAGAGAGAGCTAGAGAGGCTAGAGGTGTAGAGGTAGAGGTGTAGAGAAGTAGAGGTAGAGGTAGAGAGGTAGAGTTAGAGAGGTAGAGAGTAGTTGAGAGAGAGGTAGAGAGAGGTAGAGAGGTAGAAAGTAGAGGGTGAGTAATAGAGAGTAGAGAATGAGTAGTAGAGAGTAGTAGAGAGAGTAGCAGTGAGAGAATAGTAGAGAGTAGTAGAGTTAGTAGTAGAGAGTGAGTAGTAGAAAGTGAGTAGTAGAGTAGTAGAGTGAGTAGAAGAGAGTAGTAGAGAGCTAGCAAGTGAGTAGTAGAGAGTAGTAGAGAGTGAGTAGTAGACTGAGTAGTAAAGAGTAGTAGACAGAGAGTAGTAGAGAGTAGTAGAGAGTGAGTAGTAGAGAGTAGTAGAGAGTGAGTAGCAGAGAGATAGTAGAGAGTGAGTAGTAGAAAGTGAGTAGCAGAGAGTAAGCAGTAGAGAGTAGTAGAGAGTGAGTAGTAGAGAGTGAATAGTAGAGAGTAGTAGAGAGCGAGTAGTAGAGAGTGAGTAGTAGAAAGTGAGTGGTAGAGAATGAGCAGTAGAGAGTAGTAGAGAGTTAGCGAGTGAGTAGTAGAGAGTAGTAGAGAGTGTGTAGTAGAATGAGTAGTAGAGGGTAGTAGACAGTGAGTAGTAGAGAGTAGTAGAGAGTGAGTTGTAGAGAGTAGTAGAGAGTAAGTAGTAGAGAGTAGTAGAGAGTGAGTAGTACAAAGAAGTAGAGTAGTAGAAAGTGAGCAGTAGAGAGTAGTAGAGAGTGAGTAGTAGAGTGAGTAGTAGAAAGTAGTAGAGAGTGAGTAGTAGAGAGAGTAAAGGGAGTAGTTGAGAGTGAGTAGTAGACTGAGTAGTGGAGAGGTATAGTAGAGAGTGAGTAGTAGAGAGTGAGTAGTAGAGAGTAGTAGAGACTAAGTAGTAGAGAGTTAGAGTAGTAGAGATTGAGTAGTAGAGAGTAGTAGAGTAAGTAGTAGAGAGTGTGTGGTAGAGAGTAAGTAGTAGAGAGTAGTAGAGAGTAAGTAGTAGAGCATGAGTAGTAAAGAGACAGTAGTAGAGAGTAGTAGAGAGTGAGTAGTAGAGAGTGAGTAGTAGAGTAGTAGAGAGTAGTAGAGAGTGAGTAGTAGAGTGAGTAGTAGAGAGCAAGTAGCAGAGGGTGTGTAGTAGAGAATGAGTAGTAGAGAGTAGTAGAGAGTGAATAGTAGAGATAGTAGTAGAGAGTGAGTAGGGGAGAGAGTAGTAGGGAGTAGGAGAGAGTGAGTAGTAGAGTGAGTAGTAGAGAGAAGTAGAGAGCGAGTATTAGAGAGTGAGTAGTGGAGAGTGAGTAGTAGAGAACGAGTAGTAGAGAGCGACTAATAGAGACTGAGTAATAGAGAGTAGTAGAGAGTGAGTAGTAGAGAGAGTAGTAGAGATTGAGTAGTAGAGAGTAGTAGGGTGAGTAGTAGAGAGAGAGTAGTATAGAGTAGTATAGAGTGAGTAGTAGAGCAGTATAGAGTGAGTGGTAGAGAGTATTAGAGAGTAGTAGAGTGAGTAGTAGAGAGTAGTAGAGAGTGAGTAGTAGAGAGAGTAGTAGAGAGTAGTAGAGTAGTAGAGAGTTGGTAATAGAGAGTGAGTATTAGAGAGTGAGTAGTAGAGAGAGCAGTTGAGAGTAGAAGAGTATTAGAAGTGAGTAGTAGAGAGTGAATAGTAGAGAGTAGTAGAGAGCTAGCGAGTGAGTAGTAGAGAGTAGTAGAGAGTGAGGTAGAGAGAGGTAGAGAGGTAGAAAGTAGAGAGTGAGTAATAGAGAGTAGAGAGTGAGTAGTAGAGAGTACTAGAGTGAGTAGTAGTGAGTGAGTAGTAGAGCGAGAGTAGTAGAGAGTGAGTAGTAGAGTAGTAGTAGAGAGTAGTAGAGTAGTAGAGAGTGAGTATTAGAGAGTGAGTAGTAGAGAGAGTAGTTGAGAGTAGTAGAGAGTGAATAGTAGAGAGTAGTAGAGAGTGAGTAGTAGAGAGTGAGTAGTGGAGAGTGAGCAGTAGAGAGTGAGTAGTAGAGAGTAGTAGAGAGTGGTAGAGAGCGAATAGTAGGGAGTGAGTAGTAGAGAGTGAGTAGTAGAGAGTAAATAGTAGAGAGTGAGTAGTAGAGAGAGTAGTAGAGAGTGAGTAGTAGAGAGTAGTAGAGAGTGAGTAGTAGAGAGTAGTAGAGAGTGAGTAGTACAAAGAAGTAGAGTAGTAGAAAGTGAGCAGTAGAGAGTAGTAGAGAGTGAGTAGTAGAGTGAGTAGTAGAAAGTAGTAGAGAGTGAGTAGTAGAGAGAGTAAAGGGAGTAGTTGAGAGTGAGTAGTAGACTGAGTAGTGGAGAGGTATAGTAGAGAGTGAGTAGTAGAGAGTGAGTAGTAGAGAGTAGTAGAGACTAAGTAGTAGAGAGTTAGAGTAGTAGAGATTGAGTAGTAGAGAGTAGTAGAGTAAGTAGTAGAGAGTGAGTAGTAGAGAGAGAGTATTAGAGAGTAGTAGAGAGTGAGTAGTAGAGTAGTAGAGAGTGTGTGGTAGAGAGTAAGTAGTAGAGAGTAGTAGAGAGTAAGTAGTAGAGCATGAGTAGTAAAGAGACAGTAGTAGAGAGTAGTAGAGAGTGAGTAGTAGAGAGTGAGTAGTAGAGTAGTAGAGAGTAGTAGAGAGTGAGTAGTAGAGTGAGTAGTAGAGAGCAAGTAGCAGAGGGTGTGTAGTAGAGAATGAGTAGTAGAGAGTAGTAGAGAGTGAATAGTAGAGATAGTAGTAGAGAGTGAGTAGGAGAGAGAGTAGGGTGAGTAGTAGAGAGAGAGTAGTAGAGAGTAGTATAGAGTGAGTAGTAGAGCAGTATAGAGTGAGTGGTAGAGAGTATTAGAGAGTAGTAGAGTGAGTAGTAGAGAGTAGTAGAGAGTGAGTAGTAGAGAGAGTAGTAGAGAGTATTAGAGTAGTAGAGAGTTGGTAGTTGAGAGTGAGTATTAGAGAGTGAGTAGTAGAGAGAGCAGTTGAGAGTAGAAGAGTAGTAGAAGTGAGTAGTAGAGAGTGAATAGTAGAGAGTAGTAGAGAGCTAGCGAGTGAGTAGTAGAGAGTAGTAGAGAGTGAGGTAGAGAGAGGTAGAGAGGTAGAAAGTAGAGAGTGAGTAATAGAGAGTAGAGAGTGAGTAGTAGAGAGTACTAGAGTGAGTAGTAGTGAGTGAGTAGTGGAGCGAGAGTAGTAGAGAGTGAGTAGTAGAGTAGTAGTAGAGAGTAGTAGAGTAGTAGAGAGTGAGTATTAGAGAGTGAGTAGTAGAGAGAGTAGTTGAGAGTAGTAGAGAGTGAATAGTAGAGAGTAGTAGAGAGTGAGTAGTAGAGAGTGAGTAGTGGAGAGTGAGCAGTAGAGAGTGAGTAGTAGAGAGTAGTAGAGAGTGGTAGAGAGCGAATAGTAGGGAGTGAGTAGTAGAGAGTGAGTAGTAGAGAGTGAATAGTAGAGAGTGAGTAGTAGAGAGAGTAGTAGAGAGTGAGTAGTAGAGAGTAGTAGAGAGTAAGTAGTAGAGAGTAGTAGAGACTAAGTAGTAGAGAGTTAGAGTAGTAGAGATTGAGTAGTAGAGAGTAGTAGAGTAAGTAGTAGAGAGTGAGTAGTAGAGAGAGTATTAGAGAGTAGTAGAGAGTGAGTAGTAGAGTAGTAGAGAGTAAGTAGTAGAGCATGAGTAGTAAAGAGACAGTAGTAGAGAGTAGTAGAGAGTGAGTAGTAGAGAGTGAGTAGTAGAGTAGTAGAGAGTAGTAGAGAGTGAGTAGTAGAGTGAGTAGTAGAGAGCAAGTAGCAGAGGGTGTGTAGTAGAGAGTGAGTAGTAGAGAGTAGTAGAGAGTGAATAGTAGAGATAGTAGTAGAGAGTGAGTAGGAGAGAGAGTAGTAGGGAGTAGGAGAGAGTGAGTAGGAGAGTGAGTAGTAGAGAGAAGTAGAGAGCGAGTATTAGAGAGTGAATAGTGGAGAGTGAGTAGTAGAGAACGAGTAGTAGAGAGTGACTAATAGAGACTGAGTAATAGAGAGTAGTAGAGAGTGAGTAGTAGAGAGAGTAGTAGAGATTGAGTAGTAGAGAGTAGTAGGGTGAGTAGTAGAGAGAGAGTAGTAGAGAGTAGTATAGAGTGAGTAGTAGAGCAGTATAGAGTGAGTGGTAGAGAGTATTAGAGAGTAGTAGAGTGAGTAGTAGAGAGTAGTAGAGAGTGAGTAGTAGAGAGAGTAGTAGAGAGTAGTAGAGTAGTAGAGAGTTGGTAGTAGAGAGTGAGTATTAGAGAGTGAGTAGTAGAGAGAGCAGTTGAGAGTAGAAGAGTAGTAGAAGTGAGTAGTAGAGAGTGAATAGTAGAGAGTAGTAGAGAGCTAGCGAGTGAGTAGTAGAGAGTGAGGTAGAGAGAGGTAGAGAGGTAGAAAGTAGAGAGTGAGTAATAGAGAGTAGAGAGTGAGTAGTAGAGAGTACTAGAGTGAGTAGTAGTGAGTAAGTAGTAGAGCGAGAGTAGTAGAGAGTGAGTAGTAGAGTAGTAGTAGAGAGTAGTAGAGTAGTAGAGAGTGAGTATTAGAGAGTGAGTAGTAGAGAGAGTAGTTGAGAGTAGTAGAGAGTGAATAGTAGAGAGTAGTAGAGAGTGAGTAGTAGAGAGTGAGTAGTGGAGAGTGAGCAGTAGAGAGTGAGTAGTAGAGAGTAGTAGAGAGTGGTAGAGAGCAAATAGTAGGGAGTGAGTAGTAGAGAGTGAGTAGTAGAGAGTGAATAGTAGAGAGTGAGTAGTAGAGAGAGTAGTAGAGAGTGAGTAGTGGAGAGTAGTAGAGAGTGAGTAGTAGAGAGTAGTAGAGAGTGAGTAGTAGAGAGTAGTAGAGTGAGTAGTAGTGAGTAGTAGAGCGAGAGTAGTAGATAGTAGTAGAGAGTGAGTAGTAGAGTTGTAGAGAGTGAGTAGTAGAGTAGTAGTAGAGAGTAGCACAGTGAGTAGTAGAGAGTAGTAGACAGTGAGTAGTAGAAAGTAGTAGAGAGTGAGTAGTAGAGAGTGAGTAGTAGAGTGTAGTAGTGAGTGAGGAGCAGAGCTTGAGTAGTAGAGAGAGAGTAGTAGAGAGTGAGTAGTAGAGAGTGAATAGAAGAGTAGTAGAGAGTGAGTAGTAGAGAGATAGTAGTAGAGAGTAGTAGTAGAGAGTGAGTAGTAGAGAGTAGTAGAGAAGTAGAGAGTGAGTAGTAGAGTAGTAGAGAGTAGTCATTCAGTGTCAGTCAGTGTCAGTCAGTCAGTGTCATTGTCAGTCAGTCAATCTCAGTCTGTCAGTCAGTGTCAGTCAGTGTCAGTGAATCAGTGTCAGTCAGTGTCAGTCAGTCAGTGTCAGTCAATCAGTGTCAGTCAGTGTCAGTCAGTCAGTCAGTCAGTCAGTCAGTGTCAGTCAATCAGTGTCAATCAGTCAGTGTCAGTCAGTCAGTGTCAGCTAGAGCAGCTCAGCTGACCTGGTTCTCTGGCTCTAAAGCACCTCCGCTGACCTGGTTCTCTGGCTCTAAAGCAGCTCTGCTAACCTGGATCTCTGGCTCTACAGTAGGTCTGCTGACCTGGTTTCTCTGGCTCCACAGCAGATCTGCTGACCTGGTTCTCTGGCTCTAGAGCAGCTCTGCTGACCTAGTTCTTAGGCTATAGAGCAGCTCTGCTGACCTGGTTTCTCTGGCTCTACAGCAGCTCTGCTGACCTGGTTCTCTGCCTCTAGAGCAGCTCTGTTGACCTGGTTATCTCGCTCTACAGTAGCTCTACTGACCTGGTTTCTCTGGCTCTACAGCAACTCTGCTGGCCTGGTTCTCTGGCTCTACAGCAGCTCTGCTGACCTGGTTCTCTGCCTCTAGAGCAGCTCTGCTGACCTAATTCTTAGGCTATAGAGCAGCTCTATTGACCTGGTTCTCTGGCTCTAAAGCAGCTCTGTTGACCTGGTTTCTCTGTCTCTACAGCAGCTCTGCTGACCTGGTTCTCTGGCTCTAGAACAGCTCTGCTGACCTGGTTCTCTGGCTCTACAGCAGCTCTGTTGACCTGGTTCTCTCCCTCTAAAGCAGCTCCGCTGACCTGGCTATCTCGCTCTACAGTAGCTCTACTGACCTGGTTTCTCTGGCTCTACAGCAGCTCTGCTGACCTTGTTCTCTGGCTCTACAGCAGCTCTGCTGACCTGGTTCTCTGCCTCTAGAGCAGCTCTGCGGGCCTAATTCATAGGCTATAGAGCAGCTCTACTGACCTGGTTCTCTGGCTCTACAACAGCTCTGCTGAGCTGGTTCTCTGGCTCTAAAGCAGGTCTGCTGAACTGGTTCTATGGCTCTAAAGCAGTTCTGCTGAACTGTCTCTCTGGCTCTAGAGCAGCTCTACTGATTTGATCCTTTGGCTCTAAAGCAGCTCTGCTGACCTGGTTTTCTGGCTCTAAAACAGCTCTGCTGACCTGGTTTCTCTGGCTTTAGAGCAGCTCTGCTGATCTGGCTCTCTGCCTCTAGAGCAGCTCTGCTGACCTGGTTCTCTGGCTCTAAAGCAGCTCCGCTGACCTGGTTCAATGCCTCTAGAGCAGCTCTGCTGACCTGGTTCTCTGGCTCTAAAGCAGCTCTGCTGAACTAGTTCTTAGGCTCTAGAGCAGCTCTGATGACCTGGTTCTATGGCCCTAAAGTAGCTCTGCTGACCTGGTTCTCTGACTCTAGAGAAGCTCTGCTGACCTGGTTCTCTGGCTCTAAAGCAGCTCTGCTGACCTGTTTCTCTCCCTCTAAAGCAGCTCTACTGACCTGGTTTCTCTGGCTCTAGAGCAGCTCTGCTGACCTGGTTCTCTGGGTCTAATGCAGCTCTGTACACCTGGTTCTCTCCCTCTAATGCAGCTCTGCTGGCCTGGTTCTCTGCCTCTAGAGCAGCTCTGCTGACCTGGTTCTATGGCTCTAAAGCAGATCTGTTGACCTGGTTCTCTGGCTCTAGAGCAGCTTTGCTGACCTGGTTCTCTGGCTCTAAAGCAGCTCTGTTGGCCTGGTTCTCTCCCTCTAAAGCAGCTCTGCTAACCTGGTTTCTCTGACTCTAGAGCAGTTCTGCTGACCTGGTTCTCTGACTCTAAAGCAGCTCTGCTGGCCTGGTTCTCTCCCTCTAAAGCAGCTCTGCTGACCTGGTTCTATGGCTCTAAAGCAGCTATACTGACCTGGTTCTCTGGCTCTAGAGCAGCTCTGCTGACCTGGTTTCTCTGGCTCTAGTGTAGCTCTGCTAAACTGGTTCTCTGCCTCTAGAGCAGCTCTGCTGACCTGGTTCTCTGCTTTAAAGCAGCTCTGCTGACCTGGTTCTCTGGCTCTAGAGCAGCTCTGCTGACCTGGTTCTCTGGCTCTAAAGTAGATCTGCTTACCTGGCTCCCCCCCTCTAAAGCAGCTCTGCTGACCTGGCTTCTCTGGCTCCACAGCAGCTCTGCTGACCTGGTTCTTGGCCTCTAGAGCAGCTCTGCTGACCTGCTTTCTAGGCTCTTGAGCAGGTTTGCTGGCCTGGTTCTCTGGCTCAACAATGGCTCTGCTGACCTGGTTCTCTGGCTCTAAAGCAGATCTGCTGACCTGGTTTCTCTGGCTTTACAACAGCACTGCTGACCTGGTACTATGGGTCTAAAGCAGCTCTGCTGACCTGGTTCTCTGGCTCTACAGCAGCTCTGCTGACCTTGGTCTCTGGCTCTACAACAGCTCTGCTGACATGGTTCTCCGGCTCTTAAGCAGCTTTGCTGACCTGTTCTATGGCTCTAAAGCAGCTCTGTCCACTCCTTAACTAATCACTCTGCTGAAACATAAGTGGTTATAAACTTATCCTGCTGTCAAGTACTAGCACTCTGGGAACCCAGTCACTATCTATGCACTTGCAGAATGACTCAGGCATTGAGACAATACCTATGCACTTATAAGTTAACTGAGCACTCTGTTTGCAGCACTGTCATCATTCTAGTTACCAGTGATGTTCTTTTAGACTGACCTAGGCACCAACACAAGTAAACGTACAATATTCTGTGCACAATCCCTACAAACCGCTAAGCAGATACATACTATTGGTACATTCCACTAAATATTGAAGTAGTACTCATGCAGCCTAGGATACCTCCTGTCAATCTCATGCAGTTTGTCAATCAGCCATCCAGCACTATGTTCTTATTGTATCACTGTGCCAATACCTAAGCACTTATGGGGCAGATTTAGAAGCTCCCTGCGCCACCGGTATGTCACTTTTTGTAACGTAGTGATGCCTCTGGAGACTCCTCCATATTTACAAGGAGACGAAAAGCCACCCTGCGTGGCTTTTCCTCTCCTTGAAAATACAACCCATTCAAACGCAGCACTTTGCGTTGAAGGGGCGTTCAATGGTGTTGCTGTGTCTGTTCCCACACAACACCCATGGAATAACACATCCCAAGACTTACAAGAAAGTATAAATCTTTAGATATGTGTGAATGGTGCACCACCCTAGAGGTGGAGTAGCGAGGCACAACAAGGAGAAATGTTTTCATTTCTCCTTGTTTTTTCCTCTTTCAATGCATGCTACATTCCACAGCACACATTGAAGGAGGAAATTGCCTTTAGTGATTGTTTTTGTGCAGGAAGTAGTCCCTTCCTACACAAAAACAATCTCCCCATGACACAGCTATCCTTGCACCATGGTGCACGGATGCCTGCGTCACTGCATGGGTGCAGTTTGTGTGCTAGTGCAGAGGGAGCACAGAATTGCGACATATTCATGTAAACATGTCACAACGCTGTGCTTCAGAAGTACCGCAGCGCGGTGCAGCTAAAGGGTTTGCAGTGTCATGCTGCAGCACTTCCTCATAGATCTGCCCCTATCAATTCACGATACAGTACTAATGCATTCTTTCAGTCAATCATGCTCTACACATACATTCAACCAAGCTTTCAGACATTACCATGCAATTATTGTTCTTTTTTTAAACCAGATAAGGTAGTTCTGAACTCTTTTTTGTTCTTGTTTTTTGTTTTCTACATTTATTTTTAATTTTTTAACAATTTTTTACTTTTTTGGTGTTTTTTAAAAATTTAACAAAAAAGGAACTAAGTAAACAGTTAGCTTTTGGAATTCAACATCATTCCAAAAACAAAAAAATTAAACAAAATTGCATTTGTGGTTCCGTTGAGCTGCACAAATAGCGTCCACTGACTGTTCACCATAACTGATGATGGTTTTGCATTTAGTGCAGTGCTGCTGCAGAAAAGCAAATTCTGGCTGAATGTCTACTGGTGGTGCTGAAGTGGATGCTCCAGAGGTGCTAGCAATGCCTGGTGGTGGATTTTTTTGATGCACGCCTCATTTCTCCTCGTGCCAGATTCTTCGGGTGAATGGTCTGCAGATGTTTATACATACTCGCTGTTCAACAGGAGTATTTCTGGTCACTGCCTTGCGACAGGACCCTGTCACACAGCAAGCTTGTGACTTTTCTTGTGTTAACCTTTGTTTCTCCGGTTTGAAAGGTGAAACATTTCCATACCACTGATTCAGGCCTCTGCTTGGGTGGATCTTCCTCCAAGATATCTTCATCTGAAGAATGATGAGGAGCTTGAAAACCAGTTGCCATTTCTCCAATGCAATTTTTTTTAAAACCCCCAAAAATTCCACAACCAGCTCTGGAAGAAGAAGATATGTCTCTCATGAACTGCTCCAAACAGAATAATTAAAATGGGTGGGGTCCTTCAATAGTGGGGAATGTTATGAACCAATCAAATCTTTTTTTTTAGGTTACAGGGGATCCGCGCACCGAGTGCTCACGAGGCGCGCACCCGATGCGACTTCGCGAAAATATATTTAAAAATAATATAGGTTTATTACAAGTAGAAATATATTATTTTTATGAATACCTTAGATAATCTTTTGCCTAATATGTACATTAAAGACACGTACATATCATTTTAGGTATAAAAAATGTCACTGGAGTCGCGCACCCAGCGCGCCCCAGCCCGTATATGATGTCACGTGGGGCCCGCAAGTGCGCAAGCATCGCGTACCCTAATAGGCATGTATTGCAAATGCACGGGAGCAGCAGTTGCGTACCGGCCGCATTCCGGTCGCGCACACCATGTAACATTGTACTATAAGACGTAACTGAAAAAACACACACACTCGTCGCTCACCATACGCAGATCTTCATGACATCAGTGATGTCATCAGTGATGTCACTGACCATGTCATGAATGATGTAATATGTGGCATCATCAGCAGTGCATTGCGGGCGCGCGAGTCATAGTTAGCACAACTAACTATAACGGAGGAATTTCTATGGTTTTGTACGAGTGAAATGTTCAGCTAACTATAACACTCATGAAACCTATGGTTTTTTCAGTGTATTTCAAAGGTTTTTTAAATGTTAATTCCTAACTATAACGTCTGTGAAACTTATGTTTATGTTTTTTTCCAGTGAATATATATATATATATATATATATATATATATATGAAAGCTCCGAGTACCCACAGATGCGAGAAGCACTCCAACCACGGTGTACATCCATGCGCCCACAACCACGTCTCAGACTGCCGACGCGTTTCGAAATTCAATTCTTCTTCACAGGCTACAATCCACACAGTATACGGTGTTACGTTAAGACCACATCTTTAATCCGTGCAAAAACATAAGCTGCCTTCTGATAGGCTGTCTTTACATGCCTCCTGATAGGCCTGGGAGTTCTGGGATATGTAGTCCACCAAGTACAGTTCCGTGTGGAAATGTCTTAAAAGACCCTCTGATGGGCCCCGAGGCGTGCGTGGTACTTCAATGGTGCCGTGGCTCCAAACGACCAGGGTAAGTTTTCCTATTCAATGGCCCGCTGCTGTCCTGCCTTCATGCGGCGGTGCTTCTCCTTACGGCTGGGCTGCCGCGTGTGTATGAAAGCTCCGAGTACCCATATATATATTCCAACACCGTCTCCATAGAAGACAAAAAAAGCCGCCACTCCAACCACTCGAATTTTCTGTGCGACAAAACTTAATTTATTCTTGAATCCATTGACAGCTTATTCACAGCATAAACCAACGCGTTTCGGTAGCTCCCCACTACCTTGAACCGTGATCAAGGTAGTGGGAAGCTACCGAAACGCGTTGGTTTATGCTGTGAATAAGCTGTCAATGGATTCAAGAATAAATTACGTTTTGTCGCACAGAAAATTCGAGTGGTTGGAGTGGCGGCTTTTTTTGTCTTCTATGGAGACGGTATTGGAATATTAAGCGGTGAGGTTCTACCGCAAAAAGCTTCGCACCTGTAAGTAGCGCCAGACGGAAAGAAACTCTGAACCAACCTTTGTTGAAATATATATATATATATATATATATATATATAGATAGATATATATATATATATATATATAGCAATAAGATCAAATATATTTAAAGAAAACTTTTGATTATAAATTAAAACATTCAACTATTTAAAAATCTTTAAACTTACATTTCCCACTACAGTCAGTGCATCAGTAGGGAAAGTGTTGTATGGTGGAGGGGAAAAATTATTATTCCCACTCCAATGTGTGCAACAGTAGGGAAAGTCTTGGATAGCAAAGCGGTAACATTTACTATTGTAACTCCAGTGAGTGCAACAGTAGGGAAGTGTTGGATAGAGGAGGGGTGAAATTTACTATTCCAACTCCAGTCAGTGCAACAGTAGGGAAAGTATTGGATAGCGTAGGGGTAAAAATTGCTATTCCCACTCCAGTGAGTGCAACAGTAGGAAAAGTGTTGGATAGTGGAGAGATAACACTTGCTATTCCCATTCCAGTGAGTTCAAAATGAAAAACAAACATTTTAACAAAAACAAAAAAATTCAAAAACAAAATAAATAAATCAATGTATAAATATGTTGAAAATAAAATGCAAATATCTTTAGTATTAAAAATAATAAAACATATTACCATATTATAATGTTAATTACATATGACAAATACCTACAAATATTATATTAAATAAAATAAAAAATAAACTTCAAACAAGTAAATATTTTTAATTAGAAAATATTTCAAAATAAAAACATTATTATTACATAAATGTATTTTTTTTATTTTCTACCCTCTAACACCACACAAATCACAACCCAAATCTAAATTTAAACACAAATGTACTTCCTTAATTAACATAATTACTTACCAATTAAATAAATATTATTGATTAAAAAGCAAATTAAAACTAATACAAATTAATTAACTTCCCACACTTTACCCCTATAATCCCCACAACACACAGCTAAAATCATACTGTAAAAAAATGATTTACACAATTAAAACGTCTTTTCAATTAACAAACTATTACTATTAAACAACTAATATAAAGTAAAATGTATTTACTCCCCACCCTTTACCCCTACAAAAGTAAAACCCACACACAAAAAATGAAAATTACCCTAATTAAATATCAATTAATTAATTGATATTATTTAACAACAAAATATTCATTAATTAAACACCCTTTACATGCCCACTCTTTACCCCTATAAACCCCACAACGAACACCTAAAATTAATAACACAATTTCCATATCTAATTTACAATAAATTAATTAATATTAATTAGCATCTAAAATTAATTAAGCATACATTACTTCCCACCCTGTACCCCTATAAACCCCACAACCCACACCTAAAATTAATTACACAATTCCCATAATTAATTTTCAATAAATTAATTAATATCAATTAACAACTAATTATTAATCAATCAAAAATAAATTACTTCCCACCCTCTACCACATAAAACCCAAAACCCGCATCTAAAAGAATTACACGATTGCCATAATTAATTAACAATTAATCAAATATTAATTAACAACCAATTACTAATTAAGTAATAATAAATTACTTCACACAATTAACACTATAAAATCTCAATTAAATAAATATGAAGAAATAAAATATAATCAATAATGTATTCAAATTAAATTACTTCCCACCCTATTCCCCTATAAACCCACAACTCTCTACAGAACTAAAAAATTTAACATTTAATTAAAATAAAATGAATAACTACTAAAAATGTAACACATATATTACAAAAAACAAAAATTCTTATACAAAAAATACATTACATACATTTAAAATATATACTAAAATACATAACGCTAACCAAACAATCGATATTTTAAACAACTATATTTTTGCAAACATTACTAAAAACTTCTATATTTTTTATATCGATATTTCTTACCTTAAATCGATATTCTTGACCACGATATTCTTGCTGTTGATATTTCTCACTCACGATATATATATGACTCAATATTTCTGTAGGTCGACATTTCCAACTCTATATTTAGTCTGCACACCATATTATACATATTTTAGTAAGATGAAAAGGTATTGGCTAATACCAGATCTAAATATTATTTTCTTCACTTAAAATTGCTGGACATCCTCATCATAGACTTTTAGGGGTCCATTAGGATGGCGGGCGGGCTTTGCCCGCCCGCCACTCTAACGGAGTAGTGGACCACCTGCTAACAGTGCGGGGGTCCCGAAAATGGCATTAGGATGTGCCCGCCACACAGGCGGGCGCATCCTGTATGTATACCATTGTGGCGGGCTGAGCAGGAATCTCCGCCCGCCGCAATGGTAAAAGTGCATGTTGTGCTTTTCAAAGTGCAACATGACAGGCACCGCGCGATGCCTGCCATGTTGCACTTTGAAATGCGGGGGGGTACCATAGGTACCCCCCATGTGCACCCCCCAAGCCACGGACTCCCAGGGGGCCCGCAAGGGGCCCCCGCAGGGAGTCTCCGCATGCCTTTCCGTGGCGGCATTGCCGCCACGGAAATGCATTGTTCACAGCCCATAGTAATACGGCAGGCGGTGTCTAAAAGACACCGTCACCATGTTACTGGTTTTCCGCCCCGGCCGCTATGCGACCGGGGCGGAAAACAGGCGGGCGGTGTTTCCCACCGCCTCGGTCCCTCCCGCCATCCAAATCTGGTGGGAGGGAATTGGGCTGATGATGTCGGGCGGATTTCCTCCACCAGGCTGGCGGTAGCCACCACCAGCCTGGCGGAGGAAATCCACCCGACATCATAATGGACCCCTAAGTGTTTCTAGAGTGGACCTAAATAAAAGCATCTGTGGCACCTCTGTGCGCTAAGCGCAGAGATTATCGACCACTTCATTTGTCTTCGTCCTGCCCTGTAAGACCCAAGTAAAATCTTCAATGAGGAATTCTGTGGACTATATATCTGTAGCACTGTGTTTCTCTTGTAAAAAATAATTGAATAATCAGTTGCTTAATGATGTTCAGGTGAATTATTGTGCAGCAACTCAGCTATGCACGTTTGCTGGAGGCAGGCGTAATTAGAAACCTATCTATGGGCCTGATTCACAAAGGGCCTCCATACTCGTGACGAAGGCTTCACAGTTGTGGGGGAGTCTCCGTACTCGGGGCAAGATCTCCACAATCAGAAATCCCAATCCTGTTGATCTTGATTCTAGAAGACCTAGCGAGGATGAAGATCTTTTTAAAATTTCCTACAGGCTTGTGAGGCTTTATGGGCTCCACCTTTAGACTCAGCCTCCCTAATCTGTTACACAACGTCCTTGAGACACATGCTAGTTTGATACTGACCCACCCTTCCAAAAAGAATCTTTTTTACAGTTAAGATATAGTACCAATGTATTGATAATTCGGCAAGAAGATGAAGCCAGTCTCAATGAGTTCTGGAGCAGGCTCCACACACATGGTGCTCTCTTGTGATCCACCGCAAAGTCAAATCCAATTTTCTTGCTCGGAACTTCTGATGTCTGCCAAAAACGGATTCTTAGAAAACAAATTATAGCAAAATTAGACAGACAAAAAAATGCTCCTTTTTGCAAGCTGCTTTCAAGGACGAGTCTTCCAATATACCTGTTCCTAAGCTTTAGAAGAAACTGCTGAGAATTGAAAATTTTACCAACTTTGGCAGATTGTTTGACCACAAAAATGCAACAGAGAAATGATCATCTCAGGCCATAAAAATGGCAAAAAAGAGCTTGAAGGAACGACAGAGAAGCCTTCCTTGTAAAGGTTGACAAGACAATGGAAGGCAAGGAACCTGTTCAACAACTATCAATCCTTTCTTCAATATCGTTGAAAAAATCATAAAACACATTTGACATACCTTCCACACCTATAAAGACAACTCACAAATGCCACTGTATGTCTCAGTAAAGGACAGAATCTCAAGAATATTTTGGTTCAACCATTAGACAGTGGTCCACTTTAGAACATGTTTTTCTAAACTGGTGCTTTCCCTTGAAACATCTGTGGTAAAACAACCATTACCATGCAGTTATTACCAAGCACTACCATTAGCACGCAGTCATTTGCACAAAATGCCTTTACCACGCACTGCCTTTACCACACAAACTCTTTACCACACATACCTTTACAACACAAATGTAAGTATATACAAACACACGTGCACACACACACATATGTGTATGTGTGTGTGTGTGTGTATGTATATGTATATATATATATATATATATATATATATATAATATATATTTATTTTTAGAGTAAGGGCATTTTAAGCGTTTGGAGTAGGTAAGGGTGTAGTTTGGTAAGGGTGATTTTGTGGTTTAGGGGTGGATAAGGGGATTGGGTGGTAAGGGTGTTTTTACAGTTTAGCTGTGGGTATCAGTATTAGGTGGTGAGGGTATTTGTAGGGTTTAGTGGTGGGTAAGGGTTTTAGGTGGTAAGGGCATATTTAAGGTTTAGGGGTGGGTAAGGCTATTGGGAGGATAGAGTGTTTTTAAAGTTTAGGGTGGGTAGGAGTTTGGGTGGTAAGGGTATTTTTGGGGTTTAAGGTGGGTAGGGGTACTGGACGGTAACGGTGTTTTTAGGGTTAAAGGGTGGGTAAGGGTATTGCATGTAAGGGCTTTTTTAGGGTTTAGGGGTTGTCGCACTGATTCTCATAGTAAACAGAACTGTACCTTGGGATGTCAGGATGCAGGGACAGTGTCTCTCTACCAGGTCAGTACCTGGCAACCCAAATCTGGGCAAGCTCACAGTGCCTCACCTGAACTCCTAAACTTCCCAGAGTAGCAGGTGATTATGGCAAACCAAGAACATGTAACTCCAGTCCCCAAGGGAGCCATGGTAACAGACCATCACCTTTTGTATTTCACTCATACATGCCCTTAGTAAACAAAGCAAATACACAATGGAAGTTTACAATATATTTATTGAAACCATCGTAGTCTATTATGAAGCAGAGGTGCTGCGATTAGTTGACAAATATAACCAATCAAAGTAATCAACATTACTAGCGGACTGTATACAATGAACAACCCAACCATGGCAAATTATCTATCTGTCAAAGCCTATTCTTACTATGTAAGTAAAGGGAAATGTTAGTGATCTCTGGGATTAGCAACAAACCGCATACCTGGTGTCTGTTCGTTTCAGGACAGGACTTTCAGCTGGAAATTCTCATCTCTGCTCACAAAGGGCCAAAACACAGTTCAAATGATAAAACTATTGTATTGGACAGCTGCAGATGAGTTACTGTGTTATGTCTGAAATGTTAGGAGCTGTTGCTGACTGAGCAGGAAACAGCACAACTGTCTGTCAGTTATTCTAAACGTCCTTGTACGAAATGTGTGGACGAAATCCCCAAAAGAGTCACTGAATAACAAAACAAGATGTACAGCGTATTTCTAAAATAATGTCACAAAAACAAAAGTGTTATGTGGTGCTGTGCTAGGTGGTGGTAAGGGTATTTTAGGGTTTAGGGTGTGTAGGGGTATGGGGTGGCAAGGCTATTTTTACGGTTTAGGGTATATAGGGGTAAGGCGTGATAACGGTACATTTAAGGTTTAGGGGTTGGGGATTGGTAAGGTAATAGATAAATATATAGATAGACAGATAGATAAATAGATAGATAGCTAGATAGCTAGATAGATAGATAGATAGATAGATAGATAGATAGATAGATAGATAGATAGATAGATAGATAGATAGATTGATAGATAGATATCATCAAGTTCTGTTTGACAAACAAATGTTCATGTTTAATTGTAACATGTATAAGCAGACCCTTGGTACTGCGATGGGCACAAGCTTTGCGCCAAGCTTTGCCAATCTCTTCATGGGAGCATGGGAAGAGGCCATCAGGGAAGACACAAATTTACGAAATGAATTTACCAAGATCAAACTTTGGCTAAGATACATTGACGACCTGTTTGTTGTCTGGCAAGGCAGCAAACAGGAAGCTCTGACATTTATAAACAAACTGAACCACAACTCTAAGAACCTCACTTTCACAAGTACCATTAACAAACACGAAATAGAATACCTTAACACCAAGGTACAGATAGGGGCAAACAAAGTGAATATTACCCTATTCCACAAATGCACAGCAGGGAACACCTTACTACACGCTCTGATTAGCCACCCAGATAATCTTAAGTGGAGTATTACCTACGGGGAATTATTCAGAGCAAAGAGAAACTGTAGCACAGAGGGAGCAAACTATCATGATTCAAAGATTCAGTGACAGGGGTTACCCCACATGGGTTCTCAGAAAAGCAGTGGAGAGTCAAAGGAGTGGAGAGGGACACCATTCTTGGGAACACTCTGACTAACAACACTGATTGTAATGACAACATGGAAACACGCATGATTCTGACATACAATGGTAATTCAGACCAAATACGTAAGACCATCACACGCAACTGGAATATACTCAGGGGTTACCCGGTCATAGGGAACACTTTACCAACAAGACCAAGTATCACATACAGAAGGGAAAGAAATTTAGAAGATCTTCTAGTACACTCTGACCGCGACGATGGACAGGAGAATAGACATCCAAGGCTTTTTCCCGTGTGGCCACTGCAAGGCCTGTGGGAATAGCCGAATGTGAAAGGAGTTTTGGAATACTAGTACCAATAGTATGAGTAGCATAAGACAGTTTCTCACATGCAACAGCACCTTCGTCATCTATGTCTTGGAATGCCCTTGTCAACTAAGATATGTAGGCAGCACCACACATATGGCTACAAAACGTGTTCTTGAACACATGAGGGCCATCCCCAATAGGGATCAACAATACCCTATTGCACAACACTTTGAAACCAAGCTTTTCCATTATGTGATAGAACAAGTGACGACCAACAGGAGAGGGGTGAACCAGACTTTGAGATTAAGGCAACGGCAATCTAGACACATCATAGGGTGTCATCTGAATGGGCACAATTTGGACGAAGAGATGGACATACATCTACAGGAAGACTAAAATACTGACTACCTGTAGATAGATTGCTACCCACCACAGGATCACGTGCTTGACTGCCTGTGCCAATATCTGTGTTAACATGAAAAAACGTACATGAGTCAACGTGTGCTCGAACAATTGCTCTCTTTTCTCTTCCAAAGGAGGAAAGGAAGGGACTATGTCTCAGGCCCATGACAAAAGGATCACGTGCTTGACTGCCTGTGCCAATATCTGTGTTAACATGAAAAATCTTACATGGTTCAACCATGTGCTTGAATGATTACTCTCTTTTCTCTTCCACAGGAGGAAAGGAAGGGACTATGCCTCAGACCCATGACAAAAGGATCCCTACCCCTTTCTTTGTGCCATCATTCAGCCACATTCCAGTTGACAGATAAGAATTTCCTTTCATAATGATTCTATTTTTTACATTTATTATCATATACACTGTTACTTTGGGAGGTAGAGGGTGAATTACAAGGGCAGAGATACATTCCTGGTTTTAGACATGGACTTCCGAAATAGCATGTTCATCAAACACAATGTGAAGGGAGACCTCTCCACTTCAGATATCAACCACTACAGCATCTGATGAGCTCTTTCAGCAGTACTCACTGGTCTGACAAATCCCACTACTTGGCGACACAAAGACCGGACCACGCACTAGGCATCCCGCCTGACACATTACACGTATATGGATCAACCAAGAGCAGACTTTCCTTGGTCCCGGGATCCACTATTGTGGCAGTACCCATGAATCTGATAGTTCCCAATAAACAAGGTTACAGAGACCGGACTTCGCACTGGGAAAACTAATGACTTATGAGCATTATCATGCCCGTTGTTCAGTAACTTCGTCTCAGCCAACACACGCCCTTTTTGGTCAGGAGCATGCAACCAGACTAACGCAACTATGGTAACTTGACCCCAAGTACCAGCATGCACTAGACACCACTGACGTTAGGTGAACACATATTTCGGCACGCATCATTGAGGGCCGCGCGCTCCTGCCATCCGAAAACACCAGGCAAGGTTTGTTAGCACACGGATTCTGGGTATAATGTTGTAATGAATCTTTTACGAGTTATGTTGATTTAACCGATGCTCAAACAATGTAACAACAAAGATTTGACTATGTTGTAATGCAAATTTGCCAACTCCAAAATGGCACCTAAGTAATTGATGTATTGTGTTTCACATCTAGTCCTTCTTCCATTCTTCCATGCGCGTGACGAACCAGGAAATGTATGTAAGGATTTGCCACTTTTGACACCGTTGTGTGAACAAGCCCCTTGAGGGTGAAATGCGTCACGGTGGGTTTATGAGGTTAATAAACCCCCTTTGTAAACTTTGGGTTACTGGTGGTTTTGTGCAAGGACTTGAGAGTGCGATTGGGATGCCGTTTTAAAAGTATATATATATGCTGACGAAGGTGCAAATAAAATAAGAAGCTCACCTGATTTTGGGTCTCGTGTTCTTTGCTACAGTGGCGTCCAGGAGATTGTGGACCTGTCCTCTGGTGTTGAACTTTTGGAACACATATATATATAGGGGGCAACTCTTTTTTGACTTATGGATTACGGCTCGTCTGGCCGTGGAAAATGCCCGCTGTTGAAAGCAGATCCTGATGACAAAAGATGTACGAGTCATCGGCATGGGACTGGCTGGTTTCTTTTGAGGGCTGTGATATGTGCAGACTACGTGCGGACTGTTGTTTTGCCTACCCACTGGGGTTCAAATACCTTTGAAAATCATGCAGTGTGAAGCAGCTCACTTGAGTGTTTATTGTGGCACTACGAATACCATCAGGCTCAGCGAGAGCCAACGCCCACCTGGGCGGGTGGAGGGAAGATACAAGTACTGCCAGGTGCGTCACGCTGCATTAAGAAATTGCCTCTGAGGAAATGCTGTTTAGCATGAAACGCGTCAGGCAAGGAGAATTTTAATGGCTTGTAACAGAATGCTGGCTGTCTGCACCCTCATTAAAGAAGAAAACAATACCTACCAGAGTGGCTTTTTCTTAGGGGGCAACTCTTTTTTGACTTATATATATATATATATATATATATATATATATATATATATATATATATATATATATATATATATATTACCTACTGGCGGTCGCCAGTAGGTATATATAGTTAGGATTTTTTCCCTATGGGATTTTTGAAAATTCTATGTCTAATAACTTTGGCGTTTGTGGACGGAATTGGCTGAAATTTTCTGGAAAATGGAACATTTTGTTTCTGAGCAGCCCCTGAAAATTTGGGGGGGTTCGTCCAGGGGGGGCAGAGAAAAAAGGGGGGTCCCAAAACGTGTTTTTAACATTGAGTTTTCCATAGGGCGGTTAGCCTCACTTTTAGCCCGAACGGCTGAATGGATTTGCACGAAACTTGGCTAAATTGTAGGGACTGGTAGCCCGATGTGCCTTTTGTAGGTCTCAATATATGTGCTGCAGTGGATTTTGAGAAATTAACGTTCAAAAAAAGATATATATCTGTAAGCGCGGACCGGGCAGCGCCCCGGTTCGCGGACCTTAAGCGTACCGGAACTTCGCGTAGCGAAGCTGATTGGCTCTCCGGTGTCTGTCAACATTCTAAACAGTCCGGAGCGGCCGCCATCTTGTCTCTCGGTAGGATCGAGAGACAAGAGGAGGCCAAAACAAAGGGGGAAATAACCATAAGGGGGCATAGTAGATCCTCGCTGACCCCCTAGGTTTAATGTGGAGGTTTTAAAAGGACCCCGCGGGGCAAAAAAAATAAAAAAAAAATTTGTTTTTTTTCGTGGTTAGCGCCCGGTCCGCGAACCGGGAAGCGTTCTGGGGAGCGTACTACAATGAAAAATGAATGATAGTCTTTTCAAATGCTGTATGTTAATTGATTTTTGGATTTTTTGATTATTTTTTATTTCCTTTATCTTCCCAGGGAGCGACCCGGTACGCGAACCGTTGAGCGCCTCGGTTCGCGGACCTTAAGCGTTCCGGGAGTCCACCATTTTGTGTTTCGGTCGAATTAAGATACAAGATGGAGGGCAAATAATGTTCGGAATGGGTAGAAGGGGGCACGGTAGAGTTATCTTGACCCCCTAGGTTTTCTGAGGGTGGCTGAGGAGGTTTATATGTGCGAAAAAAAAACATTTTTTTTAAAAAAATTCGCGAGGTTAGCTCCCGGTACGCGTACCGGGTAGCGCCCCAGGGAGCGTACTTTGTTGAAAATTAGTGAAAAAAGTTAGAGTAAAATAATAATTGTGAGTGATTAGATGTAGGGTAGCTCTGAGAAGAGCTTTTGGGTTTATGGTACATTTAGGTACTTATAAGTAGGTACCAATGCACATTTTTAAATTCAGAGTGAAAATTCTGTTGCCCTCATCTGAGAAGTGAACTCCATATCCTCTGTAGATATCTTGCATGTAGTAACGCAAGTTATTGTTGTACAGGGAGCCCATTCCATGGTCTCTCATGTAAGCTGAAACAGATTTGTTTACATGCTTCCTCGACTTCTCAATTTGTGGACAAAATTGGTTTGACCACCTCCATTTCTGTCTTTGGCATATATTTGAATATACCAAGGCAGTCTGAGGAAAAAGTGCCATTAATTGCTCAAAGGTGTCCTTTAAAAGCATTTCCAGACCTACACCAGTCAAAGTGCCCAAGTCATTACCTCCACAGTGCACAATTAACAGGTCAGGTTTTGGCAAATGCATAAAGGTTTTCACCAATGGTATCAATTGGTGACATTTTAATCCTCTGTGGCCAAACCACTTAATTTCCACATCTTGTAAATTGAGGTTAGGTAAATTCCTGCTTTCAACGTACCTTTGAGCCCAGTGAATATAACTATGACCAACAATCCAGACAGAAAACATGGTGAGAGAAGGTTCTCCTGCAGTCAGATGAAGTGTGGCAATGAAATGGCAGTTGAAAAAATGAGAGTGTAAAATGAAAAAAAAACTGTGGAGTTTCTGTGTTCATGAAGCAGTAACAGTGATTGGTGGATTTTGATTGATGAAAACAGAAAGTTAGGGTGCACAGATGTGTTCTTTGAAAGATGTATTTTGAGTGGTCAATAAAAAATCATTAAATGAAAGAATGCACTGGATATGCAGGTGCACTGAGAGTTCAGAGTTCAATTGCAACATTGTTGTGTGAACTTGCAAACACCAGAGTTCTTCCAAGAGGTGGTTGCTATGGAAAATAGGCAGAAAGGGCAGAGGGGGAAGGGTTTTCATTTGAAAAAAAGTGAGGGAAGAGTTTTGATTGGGTGACATGAGAAATATGTGTGAAGAATTACAGCATTTCTGTGCTTTTGATAGCTCCAGACTCTGGAGTGCATACCTTTTGCTCTGCTGAAGACAAATTGGTGTGTTTCTGAGACTGTTTTCAAACTCAAAGTATTTGCTAAGGTGAGAAAATATTTCTTTAATTTAGATAGAGAATAGTGTGCTTTAAGGAGAAAATTATGATTTATGTGGCGCAAATTGCTTGTAAATATGCTCTCACATGTGTATGGAAAATTTTGATTTTGAATGTTTGTGTTACATAGCCATGTTAAAAGTGACCCAACCATGCTGGAAAGGCAATCAAAAAATGCTTTCATGTGTTTTAATGACATTTTAAGTCATTTTCCCATGTGCAGTGTTTAGAAATTATGATTTGAAAATCGTTTTTGGGGAAAAGGAATTGTTTTTAAATTCATGACAAGGACATAATGGTGTATGCTTCTTTATAAGGCAATTGACTGTCCCTGATGTTATTTTTCTCATTTTAGTGTAAGACCATTCTCTGTGGCGCAAATTGCTTGTAAATATGCTTCCACATGTGCATGGAAAATTTTGATTTTGAATGTTTGTGTTACATAGCCATGTTAAAAGTGACCCAACCATGCTCGAAAGGCAATCAAAAAACGCTTTCATGTGTTTTAATGACATTTTAAGTCATTTTCTCATGTGCAGTGTTTTGAAATTATGATTTGAAAATCGTTTTTGGGGAAAAGGAATTGGTTTTTAAATTCATGACAAGGACATAATGGTGTATGGTTCTTTATAAGGCAATTGACTGTCCCTGATGTTATTTTTCTCATTTTAGTGTAAGACATTTCTCTGTGGCGCAAATTGCTTGTAAATATGCTCCCACATGTGCATGGAAAATTTAGATTTTGAATGTTTGTGTTACATAGCCATGTTAAAAGTGACCCTACCATGCAGGAAAGCCAATCAAAAAACGCTTTTATGTGTCTTAAGGACAATTTAAGTAATTTTCCCATGTGTAGTGTTTTGAAGTTATGATTTGAAAATCGTTGTTGAGGTAAAGGAATGTTGTTAAAATTTATGTGCGCCATATGCCCCCAAATTTCTTTTTTAGGGGTGCAGCAGGGTGTTCTTGAGACACCCCTGCACCTTTGGAATAAATTCCTAATTTGTGATGAGCAAATTGTTAATCGCAAATTGCACCTTCATTTATATGAGCCTCCTAGCCCATGGAAATGAATGGGTAAAATAGCAATTAGCAATTTTCTCATCGCAAATTAGGAATGGTAAAGAATCGCTAATTATTCCTTAAAATTTGCTTTTTTGGAAATGCAAAATAGTTATGATACATATGGCGGTTGATGTCTAACAAGATAAGAAGCTTATGGATTCATTTATGGTGACTGGCGCAATGAAGTAGACATCACTTACTTCATTGGTAGAGCTTTACATGTATTATCTCCTCTGTATTCTTCATCAAGCGTAACTTTAATCTGCAATCCTGAGTAGGCCTCACTTTAAACAAACCTCTGGATAGGCTACATCTTATTGTTATCCTGTATTAATCATTTAAAATGCTAGGGACAGATTTATGATAGGTGTATACCTCTTTTGCGCCACTTAGAAAACATTGTCCATGGGGAAATGACTTAAAATGTCCTTAAGACACATGAATGTGTTATTTTAAAACGTTTGCAATTTTTTTGGGTCACTTTCAACATGGCTATGTGACTGAAACAGTCAAAATCTAAATTCGCAATGCACAGGTGGGAGCATATTTACAAGGAATGTGCTCCATGGGGAAAGGTCTTATAATGTAATATGGGAAAAATGACATCAGAGACACTGAAATGCCTTATAGAGAAGCATACACCATTATGTCCTTGTCATAAATTTGCAAACCATTACTTTTCCCCAAAAACGATTTTCAAATTATATTTTGAAAACACTGCACATGTGGAAATGACTTAAAATGTCAATAATTCAAAATTTGCGATTCCTTAAATGCAATGTATCAAAAAAAAAATATGTAAAAAATGATATTAAGGATTTGGAAACTACCACCAACTTCTAGTTTGTGGTAATTTGCGAATTCTTTTCAAAAAGCATTTTTTTCAACAAAAAAAAAAGGTCCCATATGACGCCCATACATGCCCTTAGGGCATGTAGGTGTGCCATATGCTCCCAAATTTCTTTTTCAGGGGTGCAGCAGGGTGTTCTTGAGATACCCCTGCACGCTTGAAAAAAATCCTATTTTGTGATGAGCTAATTGCTAATCACAAATTGCAACCTTCATTCCTATGAGCCTCCTAGCCCATGGAAATGAATGGGTAATTTGCAATTAGGAATTTGCTCATTGCAAATTAGGAATAGTAAAGAATTGCTATTTATTCCTTAAAATTAGCTATTTAGGAAATGCAAAATAGTTTGATGGTACATATGGTGGTTCATCTGTAACAAGATAAGAAGCTTAGGGATACATTTATGATGACTGGCGCAATAAAGTGCACATTACTTACTTCATTGGTAGGCCTTTATATGTATTATCTCCTCTGTATTCTTCATCAAGCGTAACTTTAATCTGCAATCCTGAGTAGGCCTCACCTTAAACAAACCTCTGGATAGGACACACTTTATTGTCATCCTGGATTAATCATTTAAAATGCTAGGGACAGATTTATGATAGGTGTATGCCTCTTTTGTGCCACTGTGCGTCACTTTTATGATGCAGCGGTGGTGCAAAAGATTTGCTATGAGGCGACAACATTACAAATTGATGCATTTAGGCAGATATGTCATGGTGTAAAAAAAACGTACCACATAAAACCCAAGCAGCAGTGATGCAAAAGATGCACCATGTCGCAAGACAGGCCTCACTTGGGGCCATATGTATCAAGCTAATTAGCATTTGCAAAGATCAAAATTCTACGAATTTCGGCCTTTGCGAATGTTAATTAGACAAATGGTATGTATCAAACAAGTTTGATGCAAAATAAGGAGTAGCAAAATTTGCTATTCCTTATTTTGCAATTGCACTGAAGGATTTGCAAATTTTGTGACTACTTAAATGCAATGTATCAAACAAAAACTATGTAAAAAATGACATTAAGGATTTGGAAACTATTGTGGTAAATTGGTGGTAATTTGTGAATTCTTTTCAAAAAGCTTTTTTTCAAAAAAACAAAAGGTGCCATATGACGCCAACACATGCCCTTAGGGCATGTATGTGTGCCATATGCCCCCAAATTTGTTTTTCAGGGGTGCAGCAGGGTGTTCTTGAGACACCCCTGCACCCTTGGAAAAATTCCTAATTTGTGATGAGCAAATTGCTAATCGCAAATTAAACCTTCATTCATATGAGCCTCCTAGGCCATGGAAATGAATGGGTAACTGGGGGCGCTAGAGGGCGCCGGACGAGATGGCCGCACTTGTGTGAGGCTCCGTCCCGACCATTGTAAAATCCGCTAATTATCCTGTTTTCCCCGGGGCTCTTGCCCTACACCCCGGCTGAGCTTACTCCGCTGCCGTCGGTGATCCCCTAGGGCGCTTTGAGCGCGAATTGTGACTGTGCTGAGGGCGCCTGGAGCGGAACGACCCCAGGCTGGGACGTGGAGGACGGCGGCCCCGACGGCTGAGGAGCGGTGACCTCGAGGAGATCTGGGCGCTGGACGCCGTAGCTGACTGTGTGAACGGAGCCTGGGATGCGGCGCTTTGGGACTGCTGCAGAGCCGAGGCAGAGCTGACCGCGGATCTCCCGGAGCGGCTTCGGTGCGCTGGACGGCCTGGACTTGGCCCTGCTGGTACCGGTGAGTGGGGCGAGGTGCTACGCTAGTTCGGTGCTGCGGAGGTGGTGCTGGGCCGCGTTAGCCCGCGCCGTGCGAGCTGGGGCCGGGGAGGCTAGTGGAAGGGTCGACTAGGGTGCGGAGTAGCCGGGACGGTCAGGTGCAAAGGCGGGAACACGCTTTGGGCTAACTGGAGGAGCGCTAATCGGCACACGGGTTCCCTGGAGGGCCTACGGCGTTGGAGGTCGCGGACCTGTGGAGCGCCCGCCATTTTGGGCTTTACTTTTTGGTGGCTGCTGAACACTAAGCACTGGCGGTTGGCGTTTTTACAGCGCTGCCTATCTTCACATCGGCGCAGTCAGGGGACCCTCCGGTGCTGCTGATCCACCACTTTGGGCTCTGCGCACAGCTGTATACACTTGAACTGTGTTGCTGCATGGACACTGTTTTGGCGCGCTTTGCCCGCTGGGGTGGAGGAACTATTTGGCCTAAGCTGGAGGTACCTGTAGGCCTGGAGGCTCCGACTTTATTTTGAAAGGCTTCCCTGGACACACTGCTCTGCGTAACTAAGCCTGATACCGCGCTGACCTCAATCGCAGCCATGGGCAGGACTGAAAGAAACCAGACTAAAATTAATTTTGAAGCGAAAAAGACTGCGCACACATCCTCCCAGGCGCCCGTGGCCTCTGACCAAGGTGGGGCTGCTGGGGGTACACCTAGTTTGGAATCCACACTGGTGGCGATGCAGAAGACTCTACAGTCCATTGAGGGCACTATGGAGTCAGTCAATCATCGTCTTGATCAAATGGCGACGCAATTTGACCGCCAGAACGAACGGATGGGGGAAGTGGAGCAGCGGGTTTCAGCCACGGAGGATGGCCTGGCCACGGTCTCGTCCAAGGTGTTCAGTATGGAAAGAGTTCTGGCGGTCATACAAGCGAAGAATGAGGAGTTGGAAGGGAGGTCCAGGAGGAATAACGTTCGCGTTACAGGATTGCCGGAATCTACAAATGTGGGGCGCATGGAGGACTACATGGAAAGAATGATTGTCGATATCTTTGGCGCTGACCACCTTTCTCGGGTCTTCATTGTGGAGCGGGCACATCGGTCTCTGGCCAAGAAGCCCCCGCCGGGTGCGCCGCCGCGGCCTATTGTGGCTAGGATCCTGAATTACAGGGACCGTGACACTATCCTGCGACTTGCCAGGGAGAAGGGCTCCATTGAATATCAGGGCAATAAACTTGAGTTTTATCCCGACTTCACCATGGCTGTACAGACTGCGAGAAAGGAATTCGCTGCGGTGAAACAGTTGCTGAGGGCCGAGACCATAGCTTATGCCATGTTGTACCCTGCGCGTCTTCGGATTGGGCCTCCTTTGGATAACAAGATCTTCTCCTCACCCAAGGCGGCCATGGACTATGCCAAAAAGCTGACAAAACGTGCTAAGGAACTGCCGGGGCGTCATGAGGGAGATGATGAAAGACTGGAAGAGGAGGACTGAATTGAGTTGCACTGCTAGCCCTGGTACAGGGGGAACTGCGGGGTATTGCACTGGGCTGCCTCTACTACGGTGTGTTCTTTAACAAACGAGAGCCGCAAGGGCGATTCGGCACATGGTCCATTTAGTACTGTTGCCTTGAAAGTTGCGGGAGGGAGACGCTCGGGCTGACGCTATTCCTATTGGTGCCGCCTTGTCGCCTTAATGGGGGCTCTCTACTGGTTCAACTTGGCTGAATGAGATCCCGTTGTGCACTAGGTGTTCCCACGCTGGATTCAGTTGCGCTTCTGGGCTCTTGGTGCTATTCTTTAGATATGGACGCTTCAAGGGCACCCAGTGCAGTGTACCGTTACACGAATACTACCTTGTTTCATGCTCTGACCGTGGGTGTGGGTGGGGGAGTTGGGGAGTAGTTAACGGCAATGGTCTGCGCTCTCGTCAGTTCTGGCGAGAGTGGAGAGCCACTACGCCCCCAGATAAGGGAGATCCCCAAAATGTGGTTGTTTGCATTGTTGGGGGTTGCAAGGGGGGGGACGTGGGGAACCTTTGGCAAATTGGGGGCGCTGAAGTGGGTGGCGGGTTGGGGGAAGGGATGTTGAGATCTGTTGGGTTGTTGTTGTTTTTCCTGATCAAAGAAACTGAGTCTGAGAAATTCATGGGAGGCGAGTGGGGTCACAGTGGGGCGAACGGGAACCTTACCAGCATTACTGGTGTCGTCTCCGGGTTGGCGCGGGAAGAGGGATGGTCTGACAAGAGGGGGCTGCTATGGACGAAATCACTGCTGGGCTGCTTCCACCTTTGGCGATATGGATAGGGGGGGCAACCTAACGTGTGTTACATGGAATGTGCGAGGGTTGAATAAGCCGCAAAAAACACGACAAATGCTTGCCTTTCTCAACAGACACGGAGCACAAGTGGTGTTTCTGCAGGAGACGCATCTCAAGGGCACGGCAGCCGACATGGTGGGCAAACAGTGGGCGGGAGCGAGGTGGGCCACGTCATATTCCTCCTATGCCCGTGGGGTGATGATTCTGATAAAAAAGAATGTTCCGTTTGAGGTGCTGCATGAGGAGGTGGACCAGGATGGCAGATATATTGTTGTACAGGGTAAATTGTGTGGCACGATGGTCACTCTTCTCAATGTCTATGGCCCTAATATAGATGATCCTGATTTTTTCATTGCACTCTGGAACAAGCTGTATAACCTGCCGCCTTCGGCTATCCTCTGTGGGGGGGACTGGAATGTTACCCTGGATTCTGAGTTGGACAGGAGGCATGACCGGCCCTATGAACGAAAGAGAGCGATGGAAGCAGTGTGTGAGGGAATGCATGGACTGCAACTGTTGGATGTTTGGCGCCTGCGGAATCCTGGCAGGCGGGAGGGAACTTGCTACACGTCAGCACATGACACGTGGTCGAGACTGGATTATTGGCTACTGACCCGAGATGTGAGCGGATGGGTGCTGAATGCGGAACATCTGCCCCGCACGCTTTCTGACCATGCCCCTGTTGGGCTAATGCTGAGGATACCTACACATACTCCTGCTCCATTTACTTGGCGACTCTCACCTGGAGTATTAACGGATCAAGTGTTGAGTGAACGCCTGCGGCAGGTGATTGAGGAATTTTTTGAGATCAATGTGGGCTCTGTTGATAGTATGCTCACGGTGTGGGAGGCCTTCAAGGTCTCAGTGCGGGGTGCATGTATTGGGTTGCGATCCGGGGTCCTCACGTCCATCAGAGACTCTATGTCCAGACTAGAAAGGGAGCTGTTGGCTCTGGAGCGCCGACTGGAGGGGGGGGGCGGAAATCACACTGTTAGCGGATATTAGGGCGAAGGTCACAGAATATAATGAATTAGCCGACCAGGAGGTGAAATTTCTGTCCAGACGCGCTACAGCCAGGTACTATGGAGAAGGGGGTAGGCCGGGTAAGGGGCTTGCTGATAGAATTCGAGATCCTTGGGCAAAGCACTGTACTGTAGTGGAAATTGAGGATCAGGGAGAAGTGGTGACTACGTCGGATGGTATACTCGACTGCTTCTCGAGACATTATGCACAACTCTATAAACATAGGGACACGGCGACAGAGGCAGACATAACGCAGTACTTGGAGAACGTGGCACTAGTGTGGCTCTCCAGGGGTCAACAGGAATTCCTAATGCACCATGTCACTGAGGAGGAATTTAGAGATGCAATTGCAGCAATCCCGAATGGAAAGGCGGCTGGCACAGACGGCTTGCCCGCCGAATTCTATAAGACTTTTGCAGATTTGCTTGTTCCGAGATTGGCAATGGTTTTGGAGGAGGCTTTAGAATGCGGACAGCTTCCAGGGACCATGAGAGAGGCGCTCTTGGTGGCGCTCCCCAAGCCCGGTAAGCCTCTGAATAAATGCGAGTCATATCGCCCACTTTCACTTATGAACACTGACGTTAAAATAATTGCTAAAGTATTAGCCACGAGACTGCGTCTGCTCCTACCGGTCATGGTACTACCTGATCAGTCGGGGTTTATCCCCCTCCGGTCCACCACTCACAACCTGAGGACCCTGTTCGCTGTCCTGCATCTCCTTAAGCCAGACCTGGCTGCGGTGGCGGTCCTGCTTGATGCCGCCAAGGCCTTTGATTCAGTGGCATGGAAGTATATGCTTGCGGTACTACATCGGATGGGGGTTCCTTTCTCTTTCACATCCCTGATCGCCCTGTTGTATAATGCGCCCACGGCAAGAGTCAGGGTTAATGGGCATGTCTCTTCCTCCTTTCCGATACAGAGGGGGACGAGACAGGGGTGCCCTCTTTCGCCCCTGCTTTTTGCCATCATGATGGAGCCACTGGCCTGTATCTTGCGGCAAAAGTATGCGGATGCAGCATTGAAGTTTCCTCTCAGATCGTTGGCTGTATCAATGTACGCCGACGACATGGTTCTATATGTCAGGGACCCTGCACTCCACCTTGACAGCATACTTCGAGAGTTCATTAAATTCGGCCGACACTCAGGACTGACCATAAACTGGGACAAGTCGGTGGTGCTGCCTCTCACGGATGTTACCCACCGGGTCCCTTTGGAATTCCCGCTGGAATGGGCGACGGAGTCGGTTCGATACCTGGGCATATGGGTGCATAGGGATTGTCAGGAAGTCATACGAGCCAACTACGGCGTTGCCATTTCCAAACTGGAGGATCAGGTGGCGAGATGGACTCGTTTACCACTGACCTTGGCGGACAGAGTGTCGCTGATTAAAATGGTGGTGCTTCCGAAATTTCTCTATCTCTTCACAAATATACCGATTGTGTTGAGGTCCCACTTCTTTGCGAGGCTCAGGTCCCTACTAATATCTCTCACCTGGGCTGGCAAGAGACCGCGAGTGACTTGGGAGGTGCTGGTCAAGCCATACGATCTGGGTGGGTTTGCCCTGCCGGATATGAGGCTTTATTATCTGTGTGCGCAGGCACACTTCGCGAGTTACTGGATAGCAGCTCCGCCATACACTCCGCACGTAGCGCTGGAAGCAAGCGCGGTCCTGCCATACCCATTAAGGGCTATGATCGTCAATAAGCATTCGGTGTTTGAGAAGGGGGAGATTGACACCGTGCGACTCACGGCGACTGCATGGCACAGCCTGGGCAAACGGGCTGGTAGAATGCCGCTTTACGCCCCGGCTATGCCGCTACTTTATCACTCGGAAATTTCTGTGTCGGGAGAACCGGGAGGGCTGCAGATCCTGCGGGAGGCTGGGCTACAGACTATGGGAGACCTGTTTCCGGGAGCGTCGTTTCTCTCCTCTCAGGAGATGACGACTCACTCGACGAATGCCACTATGTCCACCTTTGTATATGTCAGGTTACGGGCTGCCGTGCGCGACCTGTACCCTACTTATCCGGAGGAACCTCTGGCCCTGAGTGCCCTGCAGATGCTCTATACAGTCAAGGACAGGACTAAATTGTTATCTAAACTATATAAGGCTGCACAAGAAGATGAGGGCGGGGGGGCGGCGCTGGCTAGGGCACGGTGGGACAGGAGTCTCCCGGAACCGCTGAGTGATGACGAGTGGAATGAATGCTGTGCTATGACCGGAGGTTATGTGATCAATGGCAACTTCCGCCTGCTACATTATAAGTTTCTGCAACAATGGTACTATACACCTACCCAACTGGTAAGATATGGCCTTAGGTCCACTGCTCAATGTGCCCGATGCGGGGCCGAGGAGGCCGACTTTATACATCTGGCTTGGGGGTGCCCCCGTGTCTACGATTTCTGGAGGGAGGTGACTGAAAGGCTGACAGTCATCACTTTGATTGAGGTGAAGCTGGATGTACGCCTGTGTCTTTTGGGCATTGCTTCTGGTGTGGCTGCTCCGATGCGCCGACTGGTGGTGCTGGCGCTTCAGTTGGCCAAGAGGAGGGTTGCTATGGTTTGGGGTGGGAGGAGAGCGCCTGAGGTACAACTGTGGCTGAAGGATATGGCCTATTGCAGGGACCAACTGAGCTGTTACTATGACGAATTGCCTGCGGCGGCCCGCCCAAGGGATGTATGGACTCCGTTCACACTTTACATGCTGTCTTTGACGGAATCCGACAGCGACGAGAGTGTGGCTACTACTTTGTCTGACGGAGGGGGTGGAGCTGAGTGAGATGGCCTTGTGCGATGGCGTTAAGTTTGCCCTGTGTGTTGCGTGGAATGACTAGTCAATGGTAGTGTGAGTGGGAGTGTCTTGGTCTGCTGAGACTGGCATGCGGGTATGCCTTACTATTCGCCGCTAAGGCTTCTGGGGAGTTCTGAGAAGGTGGTGAAGGTTTCCTATCTCGGGGTGCCCTGTCAGACATCTGATGTATTGACTTCCCTATTACATTATGACTGCTGGACTTGGAATACTCATTGTGATCAGGATAAGTTGGGGAGGGGGGGTTGGGAGTTGTTGGCATTAACTTTCTTTATAAAAACTGAAAATTAGACCAAGATCACATGGGGGCGAAACGACCGCACTCAATGGGAGTGCTGAACTTATTGCATATGGATCTACTGTAGTGCCTACATGAACTAAGAATTCTGGACTTCGGCACGCGGGCCTCTGGCGTATGGTCTCAAGCTTGTATGATATATGTGGTACTCCGATGGCGGCCGGCCCCAGCAGTGGGTTGTAGGCACACCGCTGTGTATATGAACAATGTGCAATAAAGGTCTTCCGAAAAAAAAAAAACAAAAAAAAAAAAAAAATGAATGGGTAACTTGCAATTAGCAATTTGCTCATCGCAAATTAGGAATGGTAAAGAATCGCTATTTATTCCTTAAAATTCGCTATTTAGAAAATGTAAAATATTTTGATGATACATATGGCAGTTCATCTGTAACAAGATAAGAAGCTTAGGGATAGATTTATGATGACTGGCGCATCACCAGGGATGTGACAGTCATCCTGCGCCGCTGTTCCGCCACCCATGGTGTGCTGCATTTACAATGCGGCGCAGCATGGGGCAAAAACGGCACAGATGCGTGACGCATCTGTGCCGTAAAGGTGGCGCATTGCTGGAGTTGTATCGCAAGTGCGATGCAGCTCCAGCAAGGCTCAGGGGTGCCCCATCTCCACAATGCTGCGTCAAGACCTATGCCAGCTTCAAGCAGGCGCAGGGTTTTGACGCAGCTTTCTCCTATCTGATTGTAAATGCGGCACACCATGGGTGGTAGAGCAGTGGTGCACATTAACTGGTGCATGCCTGGGGATGTGCCATTTAATATAAATCTGCCCTTTAACATTTAAGTATGTGCAGGGGACACAGAGTCGGTGAGGCTTATCCAAGGTTAAGAAGAGATGAGTCCTGTTCAGTGAAAAATTAGACATAGGCTTCACCTGCTCAGCATTGCTGGACATGGCTAAATAATAGCTGCAAAATGTTAATCTTGTTAAACAATTTTACTATTATAATCTCTGAGATTTGTTTCTTACTCTGCAACATCTCATTGTTGTTATCTTTCTTTAAAGATAAAGACAACCTCAACATGAGCGACAATCTGCAATCAGTTGATTTTGACCTCATCATTGAACTTGTAATTGAAACATCAGTGGATGTTGATCCTTTGGATGATTTAAATCCTGAGGATGAAGAAGAGCGTGATGAGGATGCAGATTTGTCCGAATTATATGATATAGGATGGGAAGCTGACCTGCTTGAGCCTTTGGAAATATAAACATTTATTTTTAAAATTTATAATCAATAAAAAGTAAAAAGGTAAACCGTTTAATTTAAAAATAAAGACACCTTCAAAAACAGGTTATGTGTAGTGTCTTCAATAAAATATTAAAATATGCTCATAAAATTAGATCAGATTCACATATAAAATAGCATAGGTAACATAAATATAAATGTCATTTCTTTTCTGGTATTTCTGTATTGTAAAATTGCCAATGACTAAAAAATCTTCAAATTAAAATGTCAAGTAGTGTGTTAAGTTTTTGATCACTGTTACTGATTTACTGTTTGGTAATAATGTTTATTAACATTTTTTATTATATTTTTCCACAGATTCAACTGCAGATCATTTCAAGATTTCACCATGCCTACAATACAAAGACAGATAAAGGCTGCAAAACGTCAAAGACAGCAGGTGAAAAAAAAAACGCAGCAGTCCTCTAACAAAAAGATTTCTCAAGCCACGAAGAAAGCACCGGGTAAGAGCTCTAAATATTTCATAAGAAATATTTGTATTAAAAAAAATATTACTACAGAAAATGTTTCAGTCCATAAAACGAGAAGGAAATCAAATGGAAAGAAAAGGACAATGAAAAATGTTACTGCTAGAGCAAGAGATAAATCTGTGCATGATAGTAGAAGGAAACAACAGTTTAGGGAGATTCGTAAACGAATGTTCCGCAACAGGATAATTGGCAATTTGTTAAAAAATATTAAGAAAGGTCAACAGAAACTAGTTTTTTATAAGAGAAAAAAAAAAGTTGAGAAAGTTATTGATCAGGCATTTGAAATTAAACGTAAGTTATTTATTTTGATAATCAATAGAATTAGGAAGCTAAACAAGGCAATTTTTGATTTCAAAAGAAATAGTAGATGGAAGAGAATAGTTAATCGTAGTAATTTTTGTGAAGTTTTTTCTGGAGAATGGATGCATAGTTCAAGCTGTGAGGCATTTTTTAATGAGGAGAGTTATTTCCAGGATAATGATTTGGTGCATGCAGTTGACACCAGTGGTCGTGCTTATGAAGTGAAAGATGGTTGTCCAGTTGAAAAAGAAAAACTTGTGACAACAGAGGCAGAAGAGGTGTTAGGTAATGAGGTTTTAGGAAGACGTGCTAAGGGTCCTGTGTACACCTGGAAGTGTAGTAGTATTTGCAGTGTGCGACAGGATTCCATCAATTTGCTTTGTGATTTTGTACGGTCATTTAACAAAAAAAGTTTGAAGCAGAAAATGATGTTGTTGCAAGAATTAGATCCTTGCAGAGTAAGAGAAGTGACAGGTTTGCATGGTCATTCACTGGCTTGTCTTTCCAGGAGAGTATGCCAGAGTGTTTTTCATCATTTCAGGATGCTAGCAGTGCATCATAACAAAGTGAGGAAATTAGTTAGAATGTTGTATTATGCTAAGAGTCCAGCAATTATGCTGAAACAATTATGCGCTGCTCTTTTGCATGGTTCTGAAATAGATGTGAAGAATATATGTGAAGAAATTGAGTTTTGTTACTTTGGAAGTAAAGAGGAGAATGTTGAAATTGAGCAAGAAGTAGAGGGTCATGTGGAAGATAGTGTACAGGTTTCCAGTACAGATAATTTCCAGAGGGAAATTGCGACGTTTGACGTGAAATCAAGTGAGAGGCCTAATTTCACTTGTGTGTGTTGTCGACGCACTTATTATAAGAATCAGACTAAGTTAGTGGATTTATATGCAAAAAGTGAAAGGGAAAATAATAGTGAATGGAAGGATTTTGCAACATACTTGATGGTAGAAAATTGTTTTGATTTGGGATTGGATCAACGTGTGTGTACTTATTGTTGTAACAAATTAAAACAAAACCAGATGCCTGCTAGAGCAGTTCATAATAATCTGGAATTGGTTGAGATTCCTTCTGAATTGAAGGACTTAAATACTTATGAATCTATTTTGATTCAAAGTATCCATCCCTTTCAGGCTATTGTAAGAATGGAGCCAAATACAGGGAAATTGCCTCCATCAGATTTACAGAGAGGATTAAAGGGAAGAGTTGTTTATTTGCCTCTAGATTTCAAGAAAAACATTAACACAATTGGAGTAGAAAAAGTGGAAGAGGAACCTCTGGTTATCTTAGTTAATGGGGTTCCGACAAAGAATAAGAAAATATGGCAAGATTTAGTAGATGTTAGGAAAGTTAAAAAGGCAACATTGTATTTGAAAAAAAATAATAAATACTATAAGAATGTATATGTTGCAGAAGAGGAAGTAAGTGAGGAAGAGGATAGCGATTTGTGTGCTGGTCAAATTGAGAAAGTAGAACCCTCTACTAGTGAAGAAATATATGAACATTATAGTGTTCATCCTTTGCATTCCAAGGAAGTCATGGGGAATGCTATTGAGTTGTTTCAAATGAAACAAGCCAAAGGGAGTCCCATTAGTGTTTGGGAGGAAAGTTTGGAAGCTCGGTGTTTCCCACAGCTTTTTCCAACAGGTCAGGGAGGAAGATATGATGAGCGACCTCATCAAATTCCTGCTTCTGAATACCGGACTTTGCGATTGTATGCAGGAGATGCTAGGTTTCGACAATGCATTCCTTATTTGTTTCATCTCCTGTTTGAAAGCGATCTGTCTGGACTGTCATATGCAGTGAACCATATCTTGAAAAGTGGTATACACATGCAAAACATCTCGGCAAGTGATTTTATGGATAAAGTCAATGTCCAAGATAGTATTTTTGATTCTCACCTGATTAATCTCATGGCGTGTCAGCGTGGTACTAATGAGTACTGGTACCGTCGTCATGGTGATTTAAAATGTATGCTGAGGAACTTAGGTACTCCCACATGGTTCCTCACTCTGAGCTGTGCCGAGTATGGCTGGGAAGACTTACTTCAATTTCTACGAGAGGCAAATGCTAACGTAGATAACATCGAATTCAAGACACCCGGAGAACTGTGCTCTTTGGATCCAGTCAATGTATGTAGGTACTTCAATCATAGATTTGAAGCTATGATGTCTTTCATCATGAATAAGAAGAATCCACCTCTTGGAGAGGTGTTGGATTTCTTCTGGAGAAAGGAGTACCAAGCAAGAGGTGCTCCTCATATACATATGTTGCTGTGGATCAAGGATGCACCTAAATTTGGAACGGATCCAGAAGACTCAGTGATGAGTTTCATCCAACAGTATTCTACGTGTGCTGTTCCAAACGCAAAGGAGAAGAAAAGCCTAAGAGAAAAAGTTCTGCGTTTCCAAAGCCATCGATGTGGAAAGTACTGCCGTCGTAAATTCCGAAACAAAGACAAGTTCTACACTAAATGTCGTTTCGGCTTTCCACGACCGGTGATTTCTAAAGGAAGAGTAAACAGTTTGATGTCTTCGTTGCGACACAATGTCATGAAGAAATCACCTAAAAACACTTACAATTTGAAGAGGAACGAAGAGTCCAAGTACATCAACGACTACAACCCGGTGATTTTGTCCATGTGGAATGCTAACATGGATATACAGTTTGTGGCTGATAACTGTATGGCTGTGGCTCGGTATGTGACGTCTTACATCACCAAAAAAGAGAAGACAGAATTGAAGGATATGTGGGAGGACATTTCCCATGAAAAGAGCCTCAGCAAGAAGTTGTACAGTTTCAGTCTGAAGATGTTGTCGCATCGAGAAATCGGAGCGTACGAATGTTCTGACCGGTTGTCTTCAGCAAGTCTCTATGCCAAGTCCAGGAGTATCGTTTGGGCGAGTCTTGGTCTTGCTGCAACGCGTAATCGAGTTCTCAAACCTGTGCGGGAAATTGAGTATTTGGCGGAAAAGGAGCCAAACAGTACCGACATTTTGAAGACAAACATGTTGGATACATATTATCCAAATCGAAGCAGTCACCTCGAGAATGTTTGTCTGTATGAGGTTCTGCAAAATTACATATTCAAGAGGAACATCAAAGAAGATACTGAGAAAGGAGTGTATGCTGTAATAGGAAGTGAGGGATGTCTGGTCAAGCAAAGAAAATGCCACTTGGTAAACCATCGAAAATTGAGTGGCGAATCTCCTGAAAAAAAGGAGTTTTTCTATTTAGCACTTTTGCAACTTTTCAAGCCTTGGCGTGCAGAAGAGGAACTGCTTGGAAATTTTCTCTGTTACGAAGACTCTTTCAATGCCGCCAAGGAGACCATAGAATGTCCTGCTTTTCCCAAATATGTAGAAATGTTGAATGCGGAAATTGAGCAGGAAGCAACGATTGCAGCCGAGATTGCCAGAGACAGTTCTCAGGACAGTCAGAGTTCTGCTTCATTGAGTCATTGAGTCAGGATCCACTAGGAGGACCTGTTATCGAAAATGAAGCTGCCACTGCTATGAATGAAGTGGAAAGAGCCATGGCACATGCTCAAGAAGATGCGGTTAACTTAGAAGAGTTGGAAAGGCAACTCAACGTTGAGCAGAGGAAAATATATGACGAAGTTACCATGCAAATTGATCATGGATTAAGTCATGATAAGAAAGAGTGCTCATGTACGTCGTTGAAGCCTGTCCGACTGTACGTGAGTGGAGAAGCGGGAACTGGAACTGGAAAAAGTTTCCTCATTAAAGCAATTTCATGCTATTTGCAGGAAAGGACAGAGTCATCGCTGTCTTGTGTTGTCACTGCTCCAACTGGACTGGCAGCACATAATATTAAAGGGATTACTTTACATCGTTTACTGATGCTGCCAGTGGAGCATGACAACAAATTAGAATATCACAAGCTATCTGGAGATGCTTGTTTTGAAGTTTCAAGAATCTTGAGGAAAATGAAACTTCTTATCATTGACGAAGTAAGCATGGTTTCCAATGTCATGCTTGCCTTTGTGCATTTGAGGATGCAAGAAGTTCTCAAAACAGAGTATGATGTGTTATTTGGTGGCAAACACATCATTGTTTTCGGAGATCTTCTGCAGCTGACACCAGTGAAAGGGCAACCTGTGTTCAAAATGCTCACGCATGAAGATACCAGGAAGTGCCTAGGCAGCATTGGCAACGTCAATATATGGTTAAACTTCAATTAGGCTGAACTGCATGAAAATATGCGTCAGGCGAAGGATGAAGTTTACAAGACTATTCTACAAGATGTTAGAATTGGAAAAGTGACCGAGCATGGCAAAGAAGTTTTACATGCACGATTACTGTCAAATTTATATCCAGAACAAGATGTTGTGCCTGAGAATATTTTTCAGAAAATTACTGAAAAGAAATCTGGAATATGTTTGATGCCAACTCTTGCAGAATGTGCCAAATTTAACAACAAAATGTTGCATTTAGAAAAGCAAGAGATTGTGAAACTGGAAGCTATTGATAGAGTAGAGCATATGGGATCAACAATTATTTTGTCTGAGAATCTGAAAACAAAATTGGATTCATTAGAGAAGAGTATATCTAAAACTGCAGGTTTTGAAAAGACTCTGAATGTGTGCTTGAACTGCAGTATAATTTTAAGAAGGAATTTACATGTTGAAAGAGGTCTGGTAAATGGATCAATGGGTAATGTTGTTGATTTTGTGAAACAATGTGAAGGTAAACACCCAGGCTAACTGTTGAACACACACCAGCTATGTATACGACTAAAAAATTCCCAAAGTTGAAAACTTAAACCATAACATAAACAGACATATTGATATCAAAAATAGTATTTTTTAATAAAAACAAAGATAAATTTGTACAATGTAAATATACAATTATAATAACTTATTAGTGCATAAATGTTAAGTTTCCTGATTGTAGAAAACATAAATTTAAAACAAATTTGGATAGACACTGATACATATCCTTTCTACAGTTATTGTGGCTGTTGGGTTTGAGTCACAAGTTGATTTTGTGAAATACAGAAATAGAGATGGAATTGAATTTTTAAAAATTAAATTTGATGGCATTGAGGAAGTACAGCTAATTGCTCGTTGTTCTGCTAGATTTTTGCTTGTAAAAGACTTATATGTTCGCCGTAAGCAGTTTCCTGTTTGCTTGGCATATGCGGTGACAATCCATAAATCGCAAGGTTTAAGTGTAGACAGTGCATTGGTGAATATTGGCAGTTCTGTGTTCAAGGAGGGTATGGCATATGTGGCATTGTCACGAGTTAGAACTTTATCGGGATTGTACTTGATTGAGTGTGATGTCACAAACATTTGTGCAGATCTAGATTGTGTTAAGGAATACAATAGGTTAAGAAGAGAGTATGCGCCACATTTGCCTCAGTTTCCTTTGTTTGAGAAACGTGTGGTAGGCCGGAAACGAAGAAATGAGAACAATACTGGGGAGGTTGTAGCAAAAAGACAAAAAGTCAATGAACCTAAAATTACAAGCAGAAACAAAAAGGATTCTGTTGAAGATGTTGTTGGTTTTCAGTTTGAAAACAGTTCTGGTGTCAACTGCTATGCTAATGTAGTAATTAATGTTTTGTTTTCTCTAAAAAATGTAAAAGAAGAGATTGTGGTCAATTCTGATCAAAGATTTTGCAGTTTGTTAAATTCTGTGTTAGAGAAATGTACCACTGATAGAAGAAACATAGAAAGTGTGTCTGAAATTCGAAATCTGTTAGACAGATGTTCAGGCCAAACACAATTCTCTCAAAATATTCAGCAAGATTGTCAGGAGTTTTTAATGTATATGCTTGATGTATTACATGCTGAAGGTGTAGATGTAGATCAGCTGTTTGGGCTTTCTTATCAATGGCAGCATGACTGCGAGAACTGTATGGTATCAAGTACTACTAGTGTAGACTCAGAAAGATTTATATATTTAACTTTGCCAGACAGTAAATCAGTCTCCTTTAATAAGCTAGTAAAAGCTGCTAATCACAACATGGAGTGTAGCCAATGTAAATCTGAAATGATGTCCACATTATTTATACGAACATATGGCCAGTACGTCATTTTAATGTTCCAACGATGTAGGCCTGATGGAACAAAATTGACAACTTTAATAAAAAAATTTGTAGCTTCGCAGTTGTCAATATCAGGAAGGACTTTTGTAACTACAGCAATTATATATCATGACGGCCCTTCAATAACATCAGGACATTACACAGCTTATTTAAAGTCTAGAAATGGCTGGTCATTCTGCAATGATTCTGTTTTAATTTTCAAAAAAAAATTGCCGTATGACCTTAAAAACTCTTACCTGGTGTTTTTAAAACCAAAATTTTAGGGAAATAATCTCGGGATGTGCTCTGTGGAATTTCAAGAAGTTCTAATGGCTCCTACACAATTTGGCCTTGAGGATAAGTGTAGTTCAGAGACATAACTTCTAATCATAGGACTGGACATCATGGAGATATATGTGCACTTTGAATGAGTTCAGAAAAACTGTTTCTTTTTATAAGCTAATTGAAGCAGCCAATCAAAACATGGAGTAGAGGGAATGTAAGTCTGCAATGCTGTCTACTGTTTTACATTGCTTTGTGATTAAAAGTGATGTAGAGAATTAAATAATTGTAGTAGTCATAGAGGTAGTGTAAGTCTGCTTCATATTAAGCAGTATCAGTGTCATAGGAAATGTAGAACATGACTGAGCAAGAAGGGGAAGATATTACTATTCCAGGATTGTGAAAATGATCTTCAACATTTTAATTCTGAAAGTTGCGGAAATGCCAAATGATGGGATTGGCTTACAAGAAATCCAAGAGTTATAAATGGCTCTGACTAGATTTGGCCTTGTGGAAAATAGTGGTAGAGAGCAAGAAGTCATTTATTGCATGTAACGTGTTTTTAAAAACGATGGAGGTTTTCTTTCAGAAAGTGGCGGGCTGAAAGTAATAACAGCACAAAAGAGTGTAAGCTGTTCATAGGACATCCTTGGACGTCATGGAAAGTAAGTTAACTTTAAGGAGTTCTGAATTTTGATTTCTGATGTTGTATGGGTTTTTTAAACACAATCATTTTGATTGTGTTTTTTTTTCCCCGCTGTTACATGATGAATACCTTCAAGTCACTGTTTTTAGTGAATTTTGATACATTCTGAGAACAGCAAAAATAAACCATTTAACATGTATAATTAATTCTGTACTGTTTGCATTTATGATGTATATGTAGAACTGTGTAGGAGGCATGGAGAAGGTGAGGCTTCTGTAAGTGTCAAAGTTGTTGCATGCAGTGCTGCACTTCTACGTATTCTTTCATATGCTGGACTACATCTGCACAATGAGATACCTAAGCAAAGGAAACACAAGTGATGTGATTGTGAAATGAGCAAAATAAATTGCACATATTTCAATTACATCACCTGTGTTTCCTATCATTATGAATCACATTGTGCAGATCAAGTTTAGGTCTGTCCAGGGAAACATAGGAGGTTTCTACTTTGTTGAAGAGTGCAGTGGACATGACTCACTTCATTGGTAGACTTTCACAGATATTATCTCCTCTGTACACTTCAACAAGTGTAAATCTCATCTTGAACTCTGAGTAGGCCTCACCTCAAACAAATCTCTGGATAGGAGACATGTTATTGGCATCCTGAAGCGACACTTTTCTGAAACAAGAGCAATGCAAAAGATGCACCATGTTTTAAGATAGGCCTCACTTCATCTGCATCAAGATACTGTTAGTTTAAAATGTATATCTTTAGGACTGTGTAGGGGACCTGGAGAAGCAGAAGCTTCTGTCAGTGTCAAAGTTGTTGAAAAACTATTTGTCCTTCAATCTTTTCCCTTGTCTTTTGTAATTTTTAAATACATGTTTTAATATTTTTCAAATGTTGGTTCTCTCTTTCACAGATTGAAAGTATAAAAATAAAAAGTGATTAATTTAACGGCAATTATAAGGTAAATAGTTGTACTCTTTTCGTTACATTTCTATCACATTCACCTACTATTAGATCCACTGCTTCACTTCTTTAACCCTCAGTTTCCTGCCTTTGCTACTTTCCTCATTCCTTTCTCTATTACCTACTTACTCAACTCCTTCCACTCTTTTTCTCAGTCCCTCTGTTCTCATAGTTCCTCAGTCTTGTTCACTCACTCCGTCTCTATTACTCTTAGTGTTTGTGAATTACTTTCCCACCTTTTTTTTGGACCGCTTCCCGGGAAGTGGCCCGGTTCGCAAACCAGCAGCGTTACGGGAGTCCACCATTTTGTGTTTCGGTCAAATCAAGATACAAGATGGAGGGCAAATAATGTTCAGAATGGGTAGAAGGGGGCACGGTAGATGTATCTTGACCCCCTTGGTTTTCTGAGGGTAGCTGAGGAGGACCATAGTTCTTCACTCTTGTTCACTCTCTCTGTTTCTATTAATGTCACTGTTTATGACTGATCAAAAAATTTTTTTTTTAAAAAGAACAGTAACTATAAGGGAAGGAAACAGACAGTTATGTTAAAAGAAAGACAGCTATAGGGAGTAAACTAAGGATACTGTTACCCGCAATCCACTGCTGTTGATGTTACTGACCATGTCATGAATGATGTAATATGTGACATCATCAGCAGTGGATTGTAGGTAACAGTATCTCTTGTTTACTCCCTAGAGCTGTCTTTCTTTTCACATAACTGTCTGTTTGCTTACCTTATACTTACTGTTCTTTTTTTTAAAAAATATTTTTTTTGGTTAGCTTCCGGTACGCGTATCGGGTAGCGCTCCGGGGAGCGAACTAAAAGAAATAGAGGTTGGCAGAGTTCCAAATATTCTACCAATTTTTTTATAATGGGGAGGTAGTTCTGAAAAGAACTTTTTTTTTTATGTTTTTGTTGTTTTATATTTTTTTTAGTATTTTTTGAACATTTTTTTACTTTTTTTGTATTTTCTGAACGTTTTTATATTTTTTTTGGTTTTTTTTGGGGGGGGGGGAAACAAAAACGATCCATTGTAAAGGGCTCAACAGGAGCAACAAAAAAAAAAGAATTTATTCTTTGGGGCGTCTCGGACAAACATTAACATGATTCTGAATAGCTCTCATAATCAAAATGATGCTACTTTCCCTGTAGCAGATGAAATCGCCGCAGTGCACGCACACTTGCTTCACATGCCCAAACAACATTTGGATGTTTGGGATCATCTCCCTCGCCTCTGGTCCCGACACCTCTGGAACAACTGATCTTCTTGCCATTGGGAGGGGATTTTGTTGCTCATCACGTAGCTGGGCAGCACTATAATTATTTGGGTGCCACCTACTCATATGCCGATGCATAGTGTGATTGCCGTAACTGTATTTTTTTTCAGTTCCCCTTGACAATCTATCACCGCATATACGGCAAAACACGTAGCGTGCATTCACTTTTTTTTGCCCCTCAGGAATTCTATAGAATTGCCAAATGTAATTCTCCTTTCGATTGTACCTCCTGGGCTCCTCTGGCAAAAACCTTGGCTCTTCCTCCTCTTCCTCCTCTTCCTGTTCTTCCTCTTCTTGCAAAATTACTTCAGCAGGTGGTCCTCTCTTTCTTGGATTTGGTGGAGGTGGTGGGTTAGAACCAGCTGAAGCTACTAATGAAGCCATGTCAAAGTGTAAATAAAGGGTCTTTCTCTCACCAAGATGAAAGTCAGAGTGAGGAAAGAAGGAGGGATTTTCATCATTTGGGAAAAGCAAAAGTTGTAAACCAATGAAAAGTGTTCATTTTAGATCACATGACCTAGTATTACATCATTAGGAAACCAAAAGTGAAATGAACCAATGAAAAGTGTTATTACCGAGTCACATGAACTGCTGTGTTTACGTTACGCGGTCGGCGCCGCGCCGCGGATCGCTTCCGGTTCGCGTACCGGTGCGCTTCCGGGTACGCTAACGTAGCACGTAATATGACGTATTACGCGAGAACGCGAAACGTCATGCTGACGCGACGCGTCACAATGTTGTTTTCTAACGCGAGAGGTGCGCAAACGGAACGTTTACCGGTTCGCGGACCGGGTCGCGCCTCCGGATTGAGCTAACGGGAAGCTAACCGGTACGCGTACCGGGAGCGAAACAAAAAAAATAATAAAAAAAAAATTGTATTAAAAACATGTAAAAAATATTTTTCTATTTAAAGAAGAATACATTGTAAAGGTTTTGATATTAGCTGTTAAAAAACCAATGAAATTCACTGAAAAAACCATAGGTTATAGACCATATATAGTTAGGAATTAGCATTTACAAAACCTTGAAAATTCACTGAAAAAACCATAGGTTATACACCATATATAGTTAGGAATTAGCATTTAAAAAACCTTATTTTACTCACACAAAACCAATGAAATTCCATATATAGTTAGTTGTACTAACTATATATCACGCACCCGCAATCCACTGCTGATGATGTCACATATTACATCATTCATGACATGGTCAGTGACATCACTGATGACATCACTGATGACATCTCAAATGACATCACTGATGACATCACTGATGACATCTCAAATGACATCACTGATGACATCACTGATAAAATCTCATTTGACATTACTGATCACATCACTGATGACATCATTCATGTGATAATACGATGAACCTCTTCAGACTCTAATATAACCTTAGATACACTCAGTGTAAACAGACACTCACAGACTGTCACTCATCCATGGAGTTACTTACACACCTAGTCAGTCATGCAAAGAATCAATCACAGCTCCATTTTCACAACTATACAGTTATACACACCTTACTTATTCAAACATATACTAAAACATATTTACTCACTTATACAATCCTGGATACAAGAGCACAATGATCCATACAGCCACTCACACATTCACTGGCTCTTATGCACAGTTATTTATATATGTCAACTCTCACATGTACTGTATTTTACATATGTACTTACTTTGACATGTAGCACTGAGATATCTATTCACTCACCAATACAGTCATGCACACAGTCAACCGCCCATACAGCTGTTTCCACATGCACTTTTGAACCCATACATCTATGCACAGAGTCATACACCTCCCAGCCACCCACACACACACTCAGTCTCCCATACATATGCTTGGGCAACCAATCAATAACCCATATAGTTACTCATATAGCTACTGATCAACACATGCAGCAGTTTACAGAACAACAGACATAATGATGCACAAATTAAGACAGTTTAGTCACTAACCCATGCACTCAGTGAGACACATTTAACCACTCACTCATACAGTCAGTCATGCACCTACTAAATCCTTCATTCAGACACTTATACATCCACTCATTCTTAAATATGTAAGACATATTTTAACTTTACAGAAAAATACAGTCACTGGATGTTGTCATCAGTGATGTCATCAGTGATGTCATTTGAGATGTCATCAGTGATTTTGACTAAAACTTTATTGAGTCCACCCAGCACTCTGGTAATTTTGTTATTTCTTCTTGGTTACTCCTTTCGTTGTTGTGCAACACTAACCAAGTGTTTAGTCTAAAAACACTTTCCTAAATATGAAAAAATAGGGAGTCAGCGGGCCATCCCGCTGTCTAAGTGGTAATGTATAGCACACTTTCACTGGGAACCCACTTGGTTCTCTTCTGATAAATTCATAAACAACAATAGTCCATTCACTGTTTAATCTTGTTTCAAGACTTTCATGTTTATTGATTTTGTTTCATCTTTTTAATTACTGCGAATCCTTTTGTATCCATGACATTTCAAATTAACATTTCCCATGTACCCAATGCATTTCGGGTCTATGATGACCCTTCTTCCGGGGTCTCTATCAGAAAAATCAAGAAAAATGCAATCAGCCTCATAGCCATCTCTCTATATAAACAACTAGTACATTGGTTAGCATTCTGTGTTTATATACAATCAAACGAGTTGTATAACAATACATCCATAACCCAATTGGAAAACTAAAAAACTCAGAAATCCATAACCCAACTGAAAAAAGTCTCCCCCTTCCGTGCTTGTTTCCACCCGAAAATGACCTACATTTGAAAAAGCTGCTAGCGCAAATGGACCAGAAAGAATTGGCTTTCTTAGATGTGAAAATTCATCTTGAACAGAACAGTATAAGAACCAGTGTGTACACTAAACCAACGGATAGAAACAGTGGTTTACACTATCAGAGTTTTCACCATCACTCCTTAAAGAAACATCTTCCAGTGTCCCAATTTATCCGTCAAAAAAGAATCACCTCTGATCCACAAGATTTACTCTCCACCATTGACAAACAGATCCAAAAGTACCTACAAAGAGGGTACCCGGAACCATTACTGGAAGAATCCAAAACTAAAGTCTTGAACATGAAGAGAGAGTCTTTACTTGAGACTAAAGAAAGAAATGTAACCAAAATGACAGTATGTGTTTTGAAACATTCGATTCAATCAGTGAAGATAGCCAACATTATGAGGAAACATTGGGCACTCATTGCACAAGAACCTGATCTAGAACCACTGGTCGCTGATCGGATTACGTTCACATACAACAGGTCAAAAAATTTGAAAGAACTTTTGAAAAAGAAAAACAAACCGGATGTAACTAATTACAAGGGTATGCAGAGATGCGAAAATTGCGTCCATTGTAACAACGTGATGGTGGGACAGATGTTCACACATCCAATGACTGGCAAAAAGGTGACTTTGTTACATTCAGGAACCTGTGATACTAAAAACGTAATTTACGGCATCAAGTGCCCATGTGGAAAATTATACATAGGTCAGACTGAGCGAAAAATAAAAATCAGAATAACAGAACATAAGAGCAACATTCGGTTGAAAAATTTGAAATCTACAGTGAGTGCACACTGGCTGGAAGCAGGACATAATGTTGCACAATTACGTTTCACTATACTGGAAGTCATAAAATATCATCCAGAGAGAGACTCACATAAACAAAGACTTAGATCGGAATATTTCTGGATAAAGAAGATGGGAAGCCTACAACCTAATGGACTGAATGACAGGATAGAATTATCCTGCTTTTTATAAACTGATTTTGGGAGAGCTGTCAATATTTCCTTGCATAACATGAAGTGTGAGAACTCCCCTATCCAAGATGGCCGACAGGATTTTTGTGTAACTGTTTATTCGTTGTTTTATTGCTTTCTTATTCTTGCAGATTAATAGTAATATGAATTTAGTGTTGGAAACATAATTATGATTAATATGCAACAGTGTTTTTCGATGTGCGAATTTTTTTTTCAGACATGTTACAAAATTTTTCTAGTTTATCATCCAACATTATTGGCGTTTACGCTCTGTACCAGCGCGATATCTTGTGTACCAGCTACTCACATTTATCTGAATGTTATTAAGTATAAATGAGGGCTTAAAGACAAGTCCGTGGTTGCGATCAAGTGATCGCATGTTTAGCCAATCACAGTGCTTAGAGCACCATATAGCCTCATTCCAAATGTGAGGAAGTAGCGGATTGGTCGACATTTTCGAAACTGAGGACGTCTGCATTTCCTAGTGAGTAAGCGCGAGCGTAAAAAGCAGGGCGTTTGTTTAGCTCGAGAAGCTTTGGGTTCTTTTGCTTAAGTTTATTTTATTGAATTAGACAGGACGCACTGTTTGTGAGCGCGTAAAGAGTACTTTCGCTCATTTGCGCTAGCAGCTTTTTCAAATGTAGGTCATTTTCGGGTGGAAACAAGCACGGAAGGGGGAGACTTTTTTCAGTTGGGTTATGGATTTCTGAGTTTTTTAGTTTTCCAATTGGGTTATGGATGTATTGTTATACAACTCGTTTGATTGTATATAAACACAGAATGCTAACCAATGTACTAGTTGTTTATATAGAGAGATGGCTATGAGGCTGATTGCATTTTTCTTGATTTTTCTGATAGAGACCCCGGAAGAAGGGTCATCATAGACCCGAAATGCATTGGGTACATGGGAAATGTTAATTTGAAATGTCATGGATACAAAAGGATTCGCAGTAATTAAAAAGATGAAACAAAATCAATAAACATGAAAGTCTTGAAACAAGATTAAACAGTGAATGGACTATTGTTGTTTATGAATTTATCAGAAGAGAACCAAGTGGGTTCCCAGTGAAAGTGTGCTATACATTACCACTTAGACAGCGGGATGGCCCGCTGACTCCCTATTTTTTCATGTCATCAGTGATGTCATCAGTGATGTCATTTGAGATGTCATCAGTGATGTCATCAGTGATGTCACTGACCATGTCATGAATGATGTAATATGTGACATCATCAGCAGTGGATTGCGGGTGCGTGATATATAGTTAGTACAACTAACTATATATGGAATTTCATTGGTTTTGTGTGAGTAAAATAAGGTTTTTTAAATGCTAATTCCTAACTATATATGGTGTATAACCTATGGTTTTTTCAGTGAATATATATATATATATATATATATTTGCACCACCCACCAGAGGGTTTTAAAGGACCTGCCTACAAACACTACGAGTTCCAGCATGCCGTGATGCACCCGCCCACCAGAGGGACAACCCACTGAGGGATAATAAAGGACAATGGCAATTGTGGTAGTGAATAGAGGCAGGAAAAAGTGTGCGGCAGACCTCTGAAGAAGTTGGAGAACCAACGAAACACGTCAGGATTGCCAGAGCAAAATAAATGAATAAAGAAGTGTGCGAGAATCACGTGAAGTGCGACTCCAATCCTTCATCTGATGAAGTGGTGTTTATTCTATAAAGTGGCTTGATTCGGCCGCGGGAATCACGCACAGTCAGCGAGTGCGCCGTACTTCCCCGAAAAGAACCAAAGGAGGAGACTCGTAAAAACGGCATAGGGGAAGTGGCTGCCGCCGGAGACTCGGCTTCGGTATGACTCCAGAGCCATCTTTTAAAATGAGATGTTACAGGGCACGAATATTCTAGCACATAAATACACTGCAGGTTAAATTATTTGCACCACCCACCGGAGGGTTTTAAAGTACCTGCCTACAAACACTACGAGTTCCAGCATGCTGTGATGCACCCACCCACCAGAGGGACAACCCACTGAGGGATAATAAAGGACAATGGCAATTGTGGTAGTGAATGGCGGCAGGAAAAAGCGTGCAGCAGACATCTGAAGAAGTTGGAGAACCAACGAAACACGTCAGGATTGCCAGAGCAAAATAAATTAATAAAGAAGTGTGCGAGAATCACGTGAAGTGCGACTCCAATCCTTCATCTGATGAAGTGGTGTTTATTCTATAAAGTGGCTTGATTCGGCCGCGGGAATCACGCACAGTCAGCGAGTGCGTCGTACTTCCCCAAAAAGAACCAAAGGAGGAGACTCGTAAAAACGGTATAGGGGAAGTGGCGGCAGCCGGAGACTGGGCTTCGGTATGACTCCAGTGCCATCTTTTAAAATGAGATGTTACAGGGCACGAAGATTCTACAACATAAATACACTGAAGGTTAAATTATTTGCACCACCCACCGGAGGGTTTTAAAGTACCTGCCTACAAACACTACGAGTTCCAGCATGCCGTGATGCACCCGCCCACCAGAGGTACAACCCACTGAGGGATAATAAAGGACAATGGCAATTGTGGTAGTGAATGGCGGCAGGAAAAAGCGTGCGGCAGACCTCTGAAGAAGTAGGAGAACCAACGAAACACGTCAGGATTGCCAGAGCAAAATAAATTAATAAAGAAGTGTGTGAGAATCACGTGAAGTGCGACTCCAATCCTTCATCTGATGAAGTGGTGTTTATTCGATAAAGTGGCTTGATTCGGCCGCGGGAATCACGCACAGTCAGCGAGTGCGCCGTACTTCCCCGAAAAGAACCAAAGGAGGAGACTCGTAAAAACGGCATAGGGGAAGTGGCTGCCGCCGGAGACTGGGCTTCGGTATGACTCCAGTGCCATCTTTTAAAATAAGATGTTACAGGGCACGAAGATTCTACAACATAAATACACTGCAGGTTAAATTGTTTGCACCACCCACCAGAGGGTTTTAAAGTACCTGCCTACAAACACTACGAGTTCCAGCATGCTGTGATGCACCCACCCACCAGAGGGACAACCCACTGAGGGATAATAAAGGACAATGGCAATTGTGGTAGTGAATGGCGGCAGGAAAAAGCGTGCGGCAGACCTCTGAAGAAGTTGGAGAACCAACGAAACGCGTCAGGATTGCCAGAGCAAAATAAATTAATAAAGAAGTGTGCGAGAATCACGTGAAGTGCGACTCCAATCCTTCATCTGATGAAGTGGTGTTTATTTTATATATATATATATATATATGTGTGTATATATATATATTTTTTTTTTCCTTTACTCCGAACGACCAGCCGTTGCTCCACAATGCCGCAGGTGCTTGCTCGCCGCACGGTGGAGTGCGTGATTATTTTTCCAACACTTGGTCACCATTCCACAATGAACCAATTCCTATAGAGAGCACTCTGAGCCATTTTACGCAGTTTAAGTTAACAAATAATCAATTGAATATATCTCCAAATTCACCATTTCCGTATGAAAGTATATATGTATAAAACATCGATTTGATAATTTATTGGATAATTATAAGTTCCATCACTACAAATCACTACGCATTTCTAGCATTTTATGCAAATTAATAGGCTTCAAATTCTAGTTGCAGCCATTTTATGTGTGCTGAAATCAGCTATGTTGTGGAGAAGCGTGGCTCAATGGTTAGAGCGGCAGACCCTGATGCAGAGGTCTGGCCTGGGACCAGGGTTCAATTCCTGCCTCGGCGGCTCTTGGACTCAATCCCCCCGGACCTGATAATTCTCGCCTCGGTGCCTAGTCTAATCATGGGTCCCACTCTGTGACTCTGGGCAATAGCTTGCTTAATCTCCACAACGGCCCCAGCAGCACTTGGATGCCTGGCTTCACCTTGGGGGTGCCCAGGAGTGGACATTTCACAGGGAAAAGCCAGGAAGGGTTCCACAGCGGTATGAGTGCAGCGCCGGGATGCACCGTCGCTGGGGCAGCCGTGCGCTTTACAAATACAACACATTTACAAATACAACACATTTTGCCACTAGATCGGCTTTTTTGCCACTGCATCATATATTCATATTTACGATTCATTATAATTTTAGCAGCCAATTGTGTTTGATTCCAATATAGAATAAATAAAATAAAGTAATCATGCCCTGAATGGGCATATGTTTAATCGTCTGGTAATAATTTTACCCAGGAAAGGTAACAGAAACAGAGAGGAAGCAGGGGAAGGGGAAAAACTCAAGAGCATATATGTCTACATATCTTTTCTCAGGGCTTGGTTCACATTGTAGGGATCGAACACTGTGTGTGCCATTTTCCAAGTGGCTAATCTATATGAACCCACATCTCTTCTTCATTGTTTAGCCCTCTTGGTGTTTTGGTTTGTAGCTTGATGATATATTTTGATTCTAGTGTGCGGAGTTTCTTCACCCAATCTCCTCCTCTTTCAGATTTGACAACCTGATCGAGGATGAAGAATGTCAGTAAATTACTGTTGCTTTGACATTCTTTTTCAAAGTGACGAGCAACTGGGTAATTGTGATCTTTATTATTGATAGCCCTTAGATGTTCGAGAATTCTTTTTTTTTGTCAGGTGAATAGTGCTCCCCACATATTGCTTTCCACAGGGGCACACAAGACAGTAGACTGTATAGTCTGATTTGCAGTTGAGCAATTTAGAGATGGGGGTTTTGGTCTTTTTTCCTGGTATCAAATATTCTTTTACTTTGTGGCTGTTTTTACACGCTTTACAATTCATACAGGGATAAAATCCTGTGATAGGTGCCACTTTTTTCTTTTTTGATTCATAATGGCTGTTCACTAGATGGTCTTTAAGTGAGTTCTCCTTCCTATATGTTGCTAGAGAATTTTCTGAAAGGAGTTTTCCAACCACATTATCTGATTGGAGAATCTTCCAATTTCTTTTTAAGATTTCGAAGACTTCTGAGGACTTTTCTGTAAAATTGGTAATTAGTCTCACTTTCTGATCTTGGGTTCTAGATTTATCTATCAACAGTTTACTTCTTTCAGTTGTTTTACATTTAATTTCTGCTTGATCCAAGATACCTTTGCAGTAGCCTCTTGGTTGGAATCTCTTTTTAGATTGTGATATCGCTTTTTCACATTCCTTCTGGGTGGAGCAATTGCGCTTCATCCTGAGGAATTCACCCAAGGGGATATTGTTGACTACACTGCTCGGATGGCAGCTTCCTGCGTGCAGGATAGTATTCCCTGCTGTGGGTTTTCGAAATAAGGCAGTTGTGTTCTTCTACATAGACTCTCAGATCAAGATAGAATACATCCTTTTTACTGATAAAGCTAGTGAAATTAAGATTCCATTCATTGACATTCAAAGCCTGAATATATTCTTCAGCTTCGGTCTGTCAACCTCGCCACAGGATGAAGAGATCATCGATGTAGCGGTTCCACAGAGCGATTTTATCCATCCATTTTTCATTGGTACCCGCCCAGGCCACGTGCTTCTCCCACCAGCCCACTAACAAGTTTGCGTAACTGGGGGCGAAGCACGTGCCCATCGCAGTACCTTGCTGTTGTAAATGTAATTGTCCTGCAAATAAAAAGATGTTATTATTCAAGCAGAACCTGGTCAATTCTATGAGCATGTGATTGTGTGTCCGATACTTTAGTGCTCTTTTTTTCTAAAAAGAAGTTCATAGCTTGTAGACCATCTTCATGTCTAATGGAGGTGTATAAGCTTGAAATGTCAAGGGTTATTAGTAGCATGTCCTCCTCCCAAGACAGTCTTTAGTGTCCCATAAGTAGGAGCTCAGGTCTTTAACAAAGGGGGAAATAAAATGATCAATGTAAGAAGACGTATTTTCCAGTAGGCTGTATTTTGACGAGACGATTGGTCGTCCTGGTGGCCATACTTTGTTCTTATGTACCTTGTGTAGGTGATAGAATGTTGCTAGTTCAGGATGGTCACACTTTAGGTATTTCCAGTCCTCCTGGTCTAATATCCCTTCATCTCTCCATTTAGTAATTAAGATGGTAAATTCAGAGATGCTCTTTAGATATTGTTGTCTATTAATTGGGATGTAGTGTTCATTCTTCTTTAATTGGGATAGTGCTTCATTCTCATATTGCAAGTTGTGGAGAATCACTACATGTCCGGCCTTGTCAGAGGGTTTTACAATTATGATCTCATCGTCTTTTAGTTTTTTAATTATCTCCCATTCATCCTTAGTTAAGTTCCTTTTTTCCGTTTTGAATTTCTTTTTTTGTAAATTCCTTAGTTCCTCAATTACCACTTCTTAGTAAGTGTTGATGGCATCTTATGTAGTTCTCGGCATAAATTTAGATTTAACTTTCAATTGACTTTTACATCCTTTTTGTGAAATCCCTGTTTCCTCCAACATCTGAGTTGGGTTGATTTCCTGGTCCGATTGGAAGTAAGATTCTTCGTCTAGATCATGTAATGCTTGAATTGCTTGTAAGTCAGCTCCTGTCAATTGGTCAAGCATGTCTCTGTCTTCTGGGGATTGTGTTACTCCTTTCTTAGGGTATAAAGTACGTATATTCATTAACTTTATTTTCCGAATAAACTTATAAAGGTCTATACACATTTGTGTGTAGTCAAAAGCTGGTGTGGGACAGAAGGTGAGACCTAGTTGTAATACTGTCAGTTCAGTGTCCAAAAGGTCTCTGTTTGACAAATTGATTACTGTTTTTTGTTGTTGTTTCATTCAATTCCATCGAGCCCCCCGTTTGCTGCGGGTTACGACTGGGGTTGAACATTCCATTTTGGATTTTTTGGCCCCTCCTTGTCTTCCCCTTCTTGCTTCTGGGGGATGTGTTCTCGTTGGAGGTCTTTGTCTCAGACCTCGCATGAGCTCATATTCCTGAAAAAAAGTTGTAGATTGACTTTCTTCGCCACCTTCTATATCACTGCGTATTTGTTCTTCCTCCAAGATTTCTACCGCTGATTCAGAGGTGCTCAGTTGCACTGAAATTTGTGGTTTTCCAAATTTCAATTCTTTGCGAGGGGCATCATATTTTTTTGCAAAAGTTAGAATTCGTCCATTTGCATAGTCCCGTTCGTCGCGTAGGAATTTAGTTAGTTTTCTTAATTTAATTGTTGCCTCATAGTCAATCAAATGTTTTTCATTGATTGGCGTAGCTCCTCACTCTTTTTAGTGTCTTTCTCCCTACTTATTTTTTCTCAATTTCTTTAATTTCTTCCTGTAGCTTGATTCTATCACTCCATGCGTGTTTGACCAATTTTTTAGCATTCCTTGAGTGACATCTGTCATGAACTCAGCCCATTCTTGTAATAATGCTTTATTTGGATTTTCATAAGATGGTACTATGTAAATTCGCAATCCTTTTGGGACACAGCAAACATCTAGATATTTTTGTGGGCTGGTGGCCTCCCACCAATTTCTAATCTCTTTTCATAAGTTTTTTTCTAGAGTCACATATAAGCTCTTTAAAGTGGTTGGAGTCGTTTTACTTTCTTGCCCGTTTTTATGACTCCTTTGTTTGTAAACAGACTTGCTGCTGCTTCCTCCCTTTCTGTATCCGAAAACATCAAACGCTGCAGCACACAATATACAGTTTTCTGGCTCGGTCTATCGTTTTTGCTCTTCGCGGCTTGCCGGTAATATGTAAGACAAAGTGCAGAGTACTCACCGCCTCGTCTCTTTCCAGCTCCTTGGATAAGACTTTCAGGATCAGGTCGGCATCTTCCGTGGTGAGTTCACGTCTGCTCCGATCTTTGTTTCGTCTCGAATAGATGCCGTGTCTTCTTTCTTCCCACACGTTGATACCAGCGGGGCAAATAGCACAATATTGCTTCCTTTACTCCGAACCACCAGCCGCTGCTCCACAATGCTGCGGGTGCTTGCTCGACACACGGTGGCATGCGTGATTATTTTTCTAACACTTGGTCACCATTCCACAATTAACCAATTCCAATAGAGAGCACTCTGAGCCATTTTATGCAGTCCAAATCGCCGTATTTATTCTCGTGCTGCAGTTTAAGTTAACAAACACATTTCGGCGTTGCCGCCTTCGTCAGTGTTAACATGTAACATGAATAGGTGGATTTAAATAAAGTTGTGCTGTACAAAATCTCATGTGCATGGAAAGTGACAGTGTGTTGCATTAACAGAGAAAAAGGATTCGAAAATGACCTCATTTTTGGCGGCCATTTTGTAAAGGTCAACTTTAACATTGCGGATTCTATCGCATTAACAAATAATCAATTTAACATATCTCCAAATTCACCATTTCCGTATGAAAGTATATGTATAAAACATCGATTTGAAAATTCATTGGATAATTGTAAGTTCCATCACTACAAATCACGACGCATTTCTAGCGTTTTATGCAAATTATTAAGCTTCAAATTCTAATTGCGGCCATTTTATGTGTGCTGAAATCAGCTATTTTGCCACTAGATCAGCTATTTTGCCACTGCATCATATATACATATTTATGATTCATTATAATTTTAGCAGCCAATTGTGTTTGATTCCAATATAGGATAGAATAAATAAAATAAAGTAATCCTGCTGAAGAAGAAAAAAATATATATTTTATATATATATATATATATATATATATATATATATATATATACATATATATATATATATAAAGCCACAATCCTGATTAGTCCTAAAATCTCCAAACAAACAGTTACGGACCACAGCGTGTCTTTAGCAGTAAGGTGCAGTATTTATTGCTTTATAGCATTCCGTTGTCCAGCAAGTGCCCATATATATATGAAAACAACAAGTATCCTTCCTTTGATACTGAGTGGAAAGTACACTCTGGAGCATTGGTTTGAAGTATACAATACTTTATTAGTGCAGACCCCCCTGACAGATGCGTTTCGCTGTAGCTTTTTCAATGTCAGTTTCCCTTGCCAGCTCTGCGGTATTTCACACAAAACACAGATCACATGATTTTTCTTAAACATAAATAATGCACTAACAATCTCCTACCACAGGCTAAACAATTGGTGGCCATCTTGTAACGTGGTATTTCAGTGTTTAGTTTGTGTGTCTATACTGTATATTTCGAGCAATTTTAGTGAGTGAGTGTTATAAAAAGAATAATAAAACATGTTTAAAAAGATAATCGTCATGCATAGGGATCAATATTAATTCATATATATGTGCCCAGTGTTCTAAGTTTCCAGGTGCACCCAAAGTTCCACATCGTTATTAAGCCCAATTGGGGGCTTTGTCTGAAGATCTATGATGTACCTAGACTCCAGTATACGTAGCCTTCTGATCCTATTACCCCCTCTCTCCTCTCTCGCTACCTGATCTATACAATAGTATTTCAGGAGGTCTAGGTCACTATGATGAAATTGTTCAAAGTGGCATGACACTGCATAGCTCGTGTCTTTGTTTGTTATTGCTTGCATATGCTCGAGGATGCGTTTTTTTGCTGGGTTGATTGTGCTACGAATATAGCGTTTCTGGCATGGGCATTCTAAGCAGTATACCACATACTCAGAATTGCAATTAAGGAACTTTCTTATTGCTCCGGTTGGTCTAGGATCCCCTGGCCTTCCCATATAGGTGGTGTTTTTTTTACTGAATTTACATGCTTTACAGCGTAAACACGGGAAAAACCCCAAAACATTGATCTTATTTTTCATTGTCATTTTTGGGTCAAAGTGGCTATTTGTTAAATGATCACTCAAAGATTGGCAGCGTTTGCACGTTATTAATGGATGTGACGGTAGAAGATGTTTCAAAGTATTATCCGTCTGTAAAATGTGCCAATTCTTTTTTTTAAATGTGCACTACTGCACTACAACTACTATTATAAGTAGTGATCGTTCTTACATCATTGTCCTGGGTTCCAGGTATTTTCTTTTTGGCCACCAATATATTCCTTCGTTCCAGCTTATCTACTTTCACCTCAGCTTGTTTCAGAATAGAGTTGCCTATCCCCACCTCTTAAATCTTTCTATGGCTGCATTTCTAGCTGATTCAAAATCTTTTTGGTTGGAACAGTTGCGTTTAATACGCAAAAGTTCCCCAAACTGGAGCGAGGAGCGGCTCCCCCTCCAAACAATAAATAGGTCGTCGATATACCTGGCCCATAATATAATGTTATCCAGCCAGATTTCCTTCACCTCCCCCCAGGCCATGTGCTTCTCCCACCAGCCCACGAATACATTTGCGTAGCTGGGGGCAAAGCACGTGCCCATAGCGGTACCGCGTTGTTGCTGATATAATTTGCCAGAGAATAGAAATATATTGTTGTGTAAACAAAAATCAATCATTTTTAACAACATGGGATTCTGTGTTTGGAATTTTGAAGCCCTCTTGTTTAAAAAACATTTTGCTGCTTTTAAGCCATTTTGGTGGCGGATGTAGGTATAGAGGCTAGTGATGTCAAGAGTAATTAAAAGCATACCCGGTTCCCACACAATACCCTCCATCAGTCTCAAAAAATCTTTTGTATCTCTGACATGTGATGCCAGATCTCTGACTAACGGACTTAAGAAAGAGTCTATATACAATGACGTGTTTTCCAAGAGGCTATTAATTGAGGCCACAATGGGCCTACCAGGGGGGTTAACAGGGTCCGTATGTATTTTTGGTAAATGGTAGAATTTTGGGAGAACTGGTGACTCACAATTTAGAAACAAGAATTCATCTTGATTTAATATCCCCTCATCCCTCCACCCTGTTAAAAATGCGTGATAATTCTTTACACAGTTAGAATAATCCATTCTATTAATCACTGCGAAGCACTCCACATCCCCAAGTTGCCTTAAAGCTTCTTTCAAATAGTGATCTTTATTAAACACAACAATGTTGCCTCCTTTGTCGGAGGGCTTAATCTCCAGTGTCAAATCCATTTTCAGTGCCTTGATTGCTTCCCAGTCTTTTCTTGGCATATTATAATCCTTTCTTGGATTTGTTTTTGTTTTTGTTAGTTCTTTCAGGTCTTTAAGGATAGCTTCACTAAAGACATCAATAGTGTCAAATAGAACTTGTGGCATCATTTTAGATTTCCGTTTAAATTTACTGTTGCCCCCATCTGTTCAACAATTGACTCTTCTATTTGTGTTCCAGGGGTTGCTCCCTCAGAACTTTCTTCTTCCAAGTTTTGCATTAGGCGTGTGTCCAGATCTTGGCTACTCAAATGATCCAAAACACTTCCTTCAGTGTTTTGCTCCTCAATAGATCCACCACTTTTAGGATGTAGAAGAAAGATTTTTTGTAATTTTAACTTTCTTATATATTTAAATAGATCTATTCGGGTTTGGACATAGTCACAATCAGCAGTGGGACAGAAACCCAACCCTAGTTGCAAGACCTTAGTTTCATCTTCCGTTAAAGTTCTGGTTGAAAGGTCCTTCCTCTCCTCCCTTTTCTCCCTCTCCTTGTTTTGCGTTTCTTTGCTGTTGTTTTCTCTAATATATATATATATATATATATATATATATTTTTTTTTATATATATATATATATATATTTAGAAAAAACAACTGCAAAGAAACGCAAAACAAGGAGAGGGAGAAAAGGAAGGAGAGGAAGGACCGACCGACCCAATATATATATAATATATTCTCTGAAAAAAAACAAGGTTACAGGGACATTATAGTTAGGAAATGGTTTCTAAAAAACTTGTAATTCACTGGAAAAAACAAAGGTTACAGAGGCGTTATTGTTAGGCTCAGGTTTCATTCTTACAAAACCAGAGAAATTCAGCAGTTATAGGAAGCTGAGCTTACTATAACTTGAGCCCCTGCAAGGCACTGCTTATGACCTCGCATATTACATCACATTAGAACGTCACTGACATCAGGGCCGGACTGGCTACTGGGCATTTTAGCATTCTGCAGAGCTGGGGGCTGATGTCACTGCGGTGGGAGCTAATTTCGTAGATGGAGACCTGCGTGTGCATCGAAATCAACAATGCAAAACGAATTACGTTTTGCACACGCAGGTCCCCATCAACGAAATCAGCCCCCAGCTCTGCAGAACGCCAAAATGCCCGGTAGCCAGTCCGGCCCTGAGTGACATCACTGATACCATCTGAAGATATCTCAAATTAATATACTTTTACTTACCTGATATATGCTTACATATTCTTTGTAAAGGTATGAGTGGTATAGGCATATGAGTGGTAATGACTTGCGTGGTATAGGTAATGTGTGGTAAAGTCATTGTGTGGTAAAGGTCGCGTGATAATGGTATGCTTGGTAATGGCATGCGTGGTTCCGTGATCCCAAATGTAGGTCATGGTAAATTTGCCAAAGACAAAAGTTGAAACGCCTTTCATTCATTCCTGGTGCCAAACATCATATACTAACTGAGAACCTGAACAGATCAAAAAGATGACAGCATACCCTGAGTCCCTCGATGAATATTAGCAGGATGAAAGGAAAAGTGAAAAACTCCATTCAAGAACCCCACTTGCTAACTCCAAATATAGGAACCGTGATTGATCTATTGCCTTACAGGCACATGGTATGTATGACAGGATACATAAAGACCTTTTCCAACTTATGCTAACATCCATTGTTATTTCCTCTAATAATAGTTAACTGGCTATCCCTTCTGTGACCCCATCTCATAGAGCAGTCCTTCACAGGTTTTATACAAACCTGTAGAAGATGCTTACAAAGATGTGATATAACTTGTGAGTTTTCTAGAACCGTGACATATCACAGCCCTACAAATACTATGATTATTCCATCTCGGGGTTACGAACTCCATAAACTACATTTTATGTGATGCTCTGGAAATTCTCCTAAGCTGATACAGGAAGGGAACCTCTGGGACACTGTGTGCGCAGGGTATATGTTTTCAGCTCCTGTAGAGCACCGTATCAGCGTACCGATTAAGGGTTTCCATTCAATATACCCTGCAGTTAATACCTCACTGGAAAACTGAGGCTGACAGTCTGCGGATGTGCAAAGTAATTCAAGCTTTATCACACTCGCTCATCTTTTAAAGGAGCAAGTCCACAGAACACCGACTGCATTCAGGATCTCGTGCAGCACTTTGCCCCAAGTCTAACAAAGGAGGTTTCTGTAACAATGCCTGTAACCTTGAAGAACTGTAATTTTCGTTCTCAAGGAATGCTGACTAATATAACAAAGAACTTGGCACAGAAGCTGTAATATGAAAAGGCATCTTTATTAAACTTAACATAGTGAGGCCACGTCACACAGAAGCCGTAGCAACTGAATGAGGTAGTCTGAGGAATACAGAGGACAGAGGCCTTTTATATGTTTTAGGGTTACATGACTCAACACATAAGAAAGGGGCAGTCCTAGCTTTTGCAAGCATGCAAAAACAAATCCAACATTCCTACCTTACAGTTTGACCATTCACATGTTTCCACGACAAAAGCAGGATCATGATGACAAGCCCATTTTTCAGTTTGTCCAGCACTTAATCAATCATTGGTTAAACTTAACATTTTTCATCAGACAGGTCGATCGGACCCATAATAAAACCGGGCACATCCCCATCGTAAATAGGCCATAAAGAAAGGAGCAGAGACAGGTGTGAGTAAGATAAGACATAGTTGTATGCAATAAAGGTTTAGGATGTCCTGTGCCTTGATGCTTAATCTTGATCAGCTACTGGGAAAAGAACTGGCCTAACAGGTTTGTCTTTAGGCAACGGAGTCAGCTTGCCCAGGTCACACAGGAGTCAGCAAAAGGTGTACGTGTCCATGGGCCCGGTCGGCCTTAGTCAATGGCCTATGTGAGGGCAACCACAAAATGGCTGCCGTACACAAAATGGAACCCGAGGGTTCAGAACTGAATCCCTGATTTTATGGTGGTCTCGCCACTCAAACATGATGAAAATACTCGCACACCTTACACTCGTCATTTTCGGTCTGATGTTACCAAAATCGTCATGCTACGACGACTTATATGACACGGGTGCAGAATTTCTGTACCACAGACCCTCCCTTTGCCCTTACATAGGCAATAACCTACACTCATGTCAGTCTAAGTCCAGGTCTATACTCATCAGGTCATCAAGATGTTGCTGTAGCATCATCCTATTACTTAGCACGTCTCTTGATACAGGGTTCCTTACACACGATGTAGCACAGAGGCCACATATTTGGCAGGACCAAATAGGGAATACCTCTATCTGTAGTATGTGGCATAAGACCACACCCAACAATTAGTGATGTTCACTACTAACTGGTGTTGATGTAGAAACTATACAAAAGGAATTATCAGTAAACTCTGACCTCCTAACTAGTCCATGTTCAGGTAAAATATGGAAAGAATGCAAAGAAGTAGCAGTAGGAAGAGACATAGGTTGGGAGGTGTGTACAGATGTCAATTGAGTAGAAAAAAACAATCCCACTCATTAAAAAAACACACTAGAAAACACGTTATTAAGAACATATAGACAACAGGAGAAAGTAGTGACCACTATTACAAACGAAATTATATTTTTCACAACCTTAAGCAAAAAAAAAAAAAAAAGCAAATCCTAAAATTATCTAGTAAAATTTTTTAAGGCTTCCTATGCATTTCAGTAATTTATTGTATGTTCAAGTGTAACATTGGTGACCCTCATTAATGCTCTGAGGTGAAAAGGGAATACGCTTCCACCGAGAATGGACTTTATTCTGCTTTTACTAAACAGAATAGTACTTAAAAACAATGCCAGCAAAACAATCAAAAGCTCGTCTCCTAACACCTATTATATGCAATCGCACGGAAACCACTTGTGAAACCAACTATGCCCAGAGTCCGTTCAAAAAGCCTCTCTGGCAGGCTTCTATTGTCCATCAAATCTTCTTTTGTTGTTGCATGGGCCTCTTCATCTAGGCCTTTCATGATCCGTTGGAGTGCCCTCCTGGCAAACACTCATAGCTCATTCAAAAGTCTCAATGTCTCAATGCAGTGCACCAGTATCTCTCCTCTGCGGCAGACACTGCTCTTCATTGGTCATGGGCACAGATCATCTCGTGCAGACCCGGGACCATTCTCAGGCTCCAACACTCATCATTCAGTGTCAGAGGACGCTCAGGCTTCTCTTTCATGGGCACCAGAATGTAGTGCCTTTTGCTAATCTTGGATCCTCCGGTGCACTGCACTTCCGTTGGAGCAAAGGAAAAAAAGGGGGGGTGCGTGGCCATAACTCAGGCCAAGGGGGTCAAGGGATTGCACACTGTCAGAGGTTAACCAGCACATGACAGGTGCTCGGTGCGGCCAAAACTCAGGCCAAGGGGCTCAAGGGACTGCACACTGTCAGAGGTTAACCAGCACATGACAGGCGCTCTTTTGCACTGAAATTCTGGTTCTGTGGCAAAAACGAGCTCCTCCTTCTTTTCTGATGTTGAACGCCTTCTGATGAAGCAAGTGCGATGCTTTAAACAGTTCATTGTATAACAAAAGGACTGAAAACAGGTGGCCTGCAATCTTCAAAGAAGTGGCCATACGCCATGGGACAATTGTGGTCTAGAATACACTGTCATTCTCAAAAAGCAATACAAATATAAAGGCAGTAGGCAAAAAAGTGTCTCTAGGCTTTTCAATTGGGTTTCCGTGTGAGAGCATATCCTCCATCATCTAAGGGTAGATAGCGACATGGGAATTCTATCTGAATGGATGTCCTCACACATAGTGGCATCGTCTAATGGAGCAAACACATTTTATCTCAATGATTACATATAGGTGTTCCTAAATTCCTCATTTAGAACATCTCAAAAGAAAAATCGCATAATGCAGATTATCGGGGAAAATAGTCTGGTTATGCAAAAGGGAATTATACATAAGATGGGGGTCCATGGTACATTACTGCAATCTGAAAGTGTGAACCTGAACAATACACTAATAATAATAAAAGCTAACTGGTGAAAGGAATACGGAAAAGAGAAATGGGACTAGGACACAGCTAAAATCCCCAATGACTAGGCACGATGCGTTTGGGTGATAGTCAGGTATGTGACACAATACCAAGAGTATGGGTGATACACAAAAAAAATCGCAATAGTATACAAATTTAACTCTACCGCTGGCCGCTACACCATATACGGTAATCTCATCTAATGTTCCAGTTCCTTCTTCAGGGAAAATGAAACCTGGTTTCCTTTACGGTCCAAAGCCATATACTACTTAGGAAGCAGAATAAAACTGACTAATGTAATATAGAAATTAGGTCACCATGTACAAGAGTCACAAATCTATAATTTATCCTTACGTCCAATCAGGATACATAATTTTAGGGCTGCCTGTTCCTTACAGGAAAGGGGGCAGTAATGTGACTGTAGGTGAAACCTTGTTTCCTGTATATCTTTTTATTTTCCTTCAAATACCATCAAAGCCAAATTTGACATACACTGATGAAGTGTTGTCTGTCTTTCTGTGAAATGTAGAGTGAAAGCAAATCTACCCAATGTTGGCAGGATACACATCGTCATGTATGTCCCTTGACAATACAGGTAAACTTGTAATAGTATCATAAGCAGCAACATAAAACATAAAACATGCAAAAACGCACAAAACGGACGTCAAGCCATCAGATATACTCGCTGTAAAACAATAGCATATATAAATGAGCGGTAACGCATAATACCGTGTCAGGTTTAAAATCCTTACCCTCCTTTTTGACCGTAGATCACCAATTAGTGGATATCTGCTGTCAAGTACAACTTTCAGACACACAGAACCAGCAAGAACAATTCATGATAGAACCAAATACACAAACATGAAAAACGCATGGACATTTCTTTTCAAAGGAGTTGCGCAAAAAAAACCATCTCATTTCAGCCAACCAAACTCACGTGTCTTGTTAGGCTTAAAATCCCCCAGAGCAATCCATGAATGATCTGTGAGCAGAAGCGAAGAGAAAAAATACACAGCACACAAAAGAGAGACATTTCTCATAATAAACAGACATCAATTATAACTTTTAAGCAGAAGACAAAACATGATACATATTAACAAACACAAAAATAAATTTCCATTACTTAACTGTTACCATCTTGTCAGTCACCTTGCAACATGAAGCCCTTTCACTTTGAAAAATACTTCTCAATTGGCAAATCGTTCTTACTTATTCATGTAGGCTTCAAAATTTTAGTAAAAGGGTGCATCTTATTTTTTTGTCTAAGACTTAATGTAACACTTCGTTTTCTGTCAAATAAAAGCGACTAGCAGACATTATTTTTTAGAGCAGAAATACAAATGTCATGATGTTGGGACTTTTAAAGAAACCTTTTTTAAATTTCCCTTTGGAATTAAGTTCTTTAATTTTATTGATGTTCTTATGGAGAAACCAGAAATCCCACCTTTCAGAGGCCTGTTTAGCAAGGTCATTCTGCATTTCACAGAGACAAGGCTCGAATTTAAAAGGTCACAAATGTCAACATGACAGCCTCCTCCATTGTTTACAGGAAAACTAAAGATAGCATCTTAGCGCAACTTTAGCAGCCTGTTCTCCTAGCCCTCAGTTTGTGCTCATTCTGAGGCTGACAAAGACAGAAGGCCTACTGCATTTATTGTGAATGATTCACAGAACCTAATAACACACATACCAGTTTTTAGAACAAATGCTTGTTGCAATGGTACTCATTCAGGAAATTTAATTGGATTTCACTGGGCCATTTAAAAGTAAACCCAAATGGGGACAACCTGCAAATTCGTATTATACCTAAATGTATGCATTTACTGAAGCCTAAAGCACTCTAAAGCTATTGTAAATGGCAAGAATGCTGTTTTAAATGGTCTATTTTACCCAAATTCGACTTTAATATTAGGGGCACTTAAAAATAAATATCCTATAATTGTTTTACATATTAATCATCCTCAGAATGTTCTTTACACATTACAGAGATTAGACCTTAGTCATATCTCATGTAAATCCTTAGAAAAATTAGTTTTTACGCCTGCGCCAAGTGAAACCCAACATGCAAATTACCTAATTATACAGTAACACATAACTTAAATACAATTTTAATACTAGGAGGTCATAGTATGAGTATTAAGCTTTATAAATATCAAAAACGATTTTAAAAAGCACTTATTTTTTCTCAAATAATTTTTTCATAATTAATAATTTTTCGTTCAATGAAACCAATTATCTGTTTTTATGATAATTCCACATATAAAGGTAAGCTGTATCCCTTGCCTATCATTTTTAGATGCATTCATTTATGCGCCTAAGCACAAAAGCCTAACTTAAAACATGACATTTTCCGCGCCATTTTTTTAAAAGGACAATCAGTATTTAGCAACAGAACCAAAAATATACTTTAAAAAAATGCTTAAAGAGAGAAAAACCGCAATTGAAATGTCTTCCAGTGATACAAAATGATGAACCTTATTTTTGTAACCCTCTAAAACACTATTCTGAAATGAAAAAGTCCAACTGTGCTAAATAAATATTCCGATGCCACACATGGCCTTCGAAAAACAACATCTGCTGCCTTAACGGCAGGAAAGGCCATGCACAGTGCTGAAACCTGAGCACGCTTTCAGTCTTACTGAAAACAGACATTTCAAGTTTAAAAAATGCACGTGCAATAAAATGCATTTAAATCTAGCAAAAATTCACTTTAGCTGAAGTGTTTGCCTTTTACATGTACTATAATGCATGTAAGTAAAAACAAAAAAAGTAAATTTGTTTTGCTACAAAACACACAATTATTTTTTAGGCCCTTCATATTCCTAGTGAATGTGGATTTTAACTTTATCTATTTTAAGCATTTAACAGTTTGCACATATGCGTTTTTGCTTAGTCTGTAAATTAAATAGCAGCATATAGCCATTTTAGCATGTGACATAGTAAATTGCTGGAGTGTTATTTAATTTCTACTTAATATTAATTAATCTGACATTTTACTTAACAGACTGAAAACATCAAGAAACCCACAAACACACATTGAGCTCATTGCAGACATAAAGAGAAAGAATTCAAACACTCAGGACACACAATACAGCGCTGTAGCTATTGTTTCATAAATTGCGCCATCGCAATTCACATACTGAAGTTACACTAATGAGAAAAACCACATAGACATTGAAACACACATTGAACCCACAGACTGTACCCAAACCAAATCATTTGTAAATACTAGCTGTAAGTCATATTTACAAGAAACACGTCTCAATAGGGTTCCAAAAGACTGCAAAAAACACAGCCCAACAGACTGCTGTATGTGCACGAAACCACAATACACCTAATTCACTAGCTTTGGCTGGCAGAACACCAAAAATTGTTCTGCATGTCTCCATTCATAAAATTGCACAGAACAAAGGATCCTTGTTTTGTATTATGTTATATTTTAATTCCCTGGGGATACAAAATCACCAAGGAAGAAATATGTTTTTAAATCTAAACCTAGTTAGATATTCCCTTTAGGGGAAGCCGGCTAATCCAAACGTATACAAAGTTGGCCAACACAAAGCTCCAAATCTGCTAAGATCAGGCATCTTATAGCTCACTAATCTAGCTTCAAACTTCCAGGGGCTATCTCTATCGATACACTCGTAAATATACAAGACCCTCGGTTTTTGTAAATTGCAATCTTCAAATAAAACTAAGGACAAAACAAACTAAGAACCAAACTAAGGAACCAAAGAACAAAGGACTGGGAGCGACCCACTTATACCGTTTCCGTTTTAAAGCTTTATTCGACATTTGTCATAAAAGCATTCACCTAGCCCTAATACAATAAATACTACCAATAAAAAAAATACATTCTAAAAATACATATTAAACATGAAATGTCGAATAAATACATGATAAAAAACATCAAATTACAGCAAATTTATCACACTTCTTAAAAAGTAGTTTTTTATATAAAATAAAATACAATAATCCAAATGGCAGAGTGCAAAGATAGGAATATGCATAATTTCATTACGGTGTAATTGCCATTAATGATCGGGTACGAATTAACCATGACCAAGCCAGAAATTTTGCTACCCCAACCACAAGCAATATGGAACAATCTGTTTCAAGTATCCTAAGGGCTTCAGATTGGCTGCGGGTTCCCAAATTTGAGCACACAGGTTTCAGCCATTTACGTCTGGGAGACGAGTACAGTGGGCAACAAAATAAAAAATGGGAAATGTGCTCAGTTAGTTCATTACAATGGTGACAATGTTCGTCCCATGCTGGGGACCAATGCTTTTTAAACGCATTCACCGGAAGTGTACCTATGCGAAATTGAAAATAAAGTTTCCTGTCATAAGGTTTTTCAATGATGTCCCAAAAGGATTCGCAGAAAGGGTACATTTTTATATTTTGGAAGCGAGATGTTAGATTTGAACTTGTATTGTCACTAAACATTGTAAAATATATCATTTCCCAATATAGATCTTTCAGCTTTGCCTTCGTAGGAAAGCAGGATACGTCTTGGGTGTCCCATAGATGGTCCAATTTCAATTTTTTAAGGAGACCCCGGAGCTCCCTTAGCCATGGAATACTATGGAAGCGGTCGAATTTGATGACGTCCGTCAATGCCGCCGCATAGTGGCTTAATTCTGGAGTCACCATGATCCGTCTCCAATATAAGAGAGGGCGTAACCTCGCTGTGTCCTCTATGCCTTTTCTTCCCAGATCCAATTTTAGTGGGGTTGTGGGTGTACTTTGGGGGACCATCACAATCTCTCTTAAGAATCTATTTTCTGCTCGGCCCAGTTCTTTCAAATTAGAGAACCCCCATAGTTCAGAGCCATATAAACAAGCCCCCAGGACTTTCATAGAATAAATTTCCAACACACAGTTTACTGGGTTTGTCAGCGAGGTGCGATGTTTTTGGGTAATTGCGCCTGCTAGCTGCCTAAACTTTAATAAAGATGTAGTTATGTGTGGTTTCCAACTCATGTTTTCTTGTAGAGTGATGCCTAGGTAGGAAAAAGAGTCCACTCTTTCTAGGGGTATACCTTTGTATTTTATTACGCCTTTGAAGGTGGACTGCTGGTTGAGGCACATGAATTTTGTTTTGGTGGTATTCAATTCAAGGCCCCTCCCGTCACAAAATACACCAAAGGCATCAACCACTTTTTGGAGCCCACTGGGGGTGCGGGAAAGTAAGAGTGTATCGTCCGCAAACATGAGGACAGGTACACGAGAGCCAGCAATTACTGGGGCGTCACTAGCAATCTTCTCTAGGTGTTCAACGATACCATTTATATAGATAGAGAAGAGGGTTGGCGCTAGGACACACCCTTGTCTCACCCCATGTTCTACCGGAAAGGGATCAGTTACGTCTCCTTGCTTGCCCCATCTTATTCTTGCAAAGTTGTTTTCGTGTAGGCGAACAAGGAGTGTGAGCAGTTCCTGGCTTAAGCCTACGTCCGTCAAGGTCTGCCAGAGCTTTTCTCTGGGGACCATGTCGAAAGCGGCTTTTAGGTCCACAAAAACTGCATACAATGTCCCCTTCTTTAGAGTGACATTTCTCCAATAGATGGTTAGAAAGTGGAGGACTTGGTCAATGCTGCTAGTTAGGGGACGAAAACCAGCTTGATATGATGACAGAATATTTTTTTCGTTGATCCATTGCTGCAGTTTATTTTGGACTAATCCACTTATACTTAACTCTTACTTTTACTAATCAAAAGGTTATCCAAATTCTAACTGTCAAGTTCTACATGACCTAACGGTCTTTTTAAGAATACTCAAGCCAAAAAGGTTCTCAGTCAGGAGTGACATCATGTGGAGGATCAAAATCAGGAAGATCAGAAATATACTGGGCTGCAGAATCAAAGAATCTCCAGAATCCCTGTGCACAGAGTACCTTCTTAGTAGAATCTTGTTCTGTCCTCCTCAGTGGACTTCAGTCTCCTGACAAGATCACTACCACAGAAAGCCACTTCTCTGATGAGCCCCGCGTTGGCTGCGCCATTTGAAGAACTGTAATTTTTGTTCTCAGGGAATACTTACTAATATAACAAAGAACTTGGCACAGAAGCTGTAATATGAAAAGACATCTTTATTAAACTTAACATAGTGAGGCCACATCACACCGAAGCCGTAGCAACTGAATGAGGTAGTCTGAGGAATACAGAGGACAGAGGCCTTTTATATGTTTTAGGGTTACATGACTCAACACATAAGAAAGGGGCAGTCCTAGCTTTTGCAAGCATGCAAAAACAAATCCAACATTCCTTCCTTACAGTTTGACCATTCACATGTTTCCACGACGAAAGGAGGATCATGATGACAAGACCATTTTTCAGTTGTCCAGCCCTTAATCAATCATTGGTTAAACTTAACATTTTTCATCAGACAGGTCGATCGGACCCATAATAAAACCGGGCACATCCACATCGTAAATAGGCCATAAAGAAAGGAGCAGAGACAGGTGTGAGTAAGATAAGACATAGTTGTATGCAATAAAGGTTTATGATGTCCTGTGCCTTGATGCTTAATCTTGATCAGCTACTGGGAAAAGAACTGGCCTAACAGGTTTGGCTTTAGGCAACGGAGTCAGCTTGCCCAGGTCACACAGGAGTCAGCAAAAGGTGTACATGTCCATGGGCCCGGTCGGCCGTAGTCATCGGCCTATGTGACGGCAACCACAAAATGGCTGCCGTACACAAAATGGAACCCAAGGGTTCAGAACGGAATCCCTGATTTCATGGTGATCTCGCCACTCAAACATGATGAAAATACTCGCACACCTTACACTCGTCATTTTCGGTCTGATGTTACCAAAATCGTCATGATACGACGACTTTTATGACACAGGTGCAGAATTTCAGTACCACAACTTGATATGAGTAGCATTGCATTGAATGTCATTCTAGCACATTATTCAGTTCCTTTGATTTTATTCCTACATATTTGAGATGGCTCTCACGTCCTAGTTAAATCTCACCGGAGCAGTACAGAGAATTCATATATGGAGGTATTGCCCTTAATAATTTTGGTAATCTACAATCCACTTAATCTACCAAAGCAAAATAAAGGGCAATTTAATTTTCTCTCCACTAGAATCAAAGCAGCAACCATATTATAACAAGCACTGGCACAGCGAGTAGGTCTCAGCAGAGAAACCTATTGGATTGCCATTGATTTCATTGGCTTAGATGGCCACTGGGAATGCACGTGCATCCGCCTCCTTGGAATCCATTGTAAACATTTACAAAGGCATGGGAAGATCTCCTCTGCGGATAGGCAGGCATCCGCAGCTGAAATCTTTGAATGCAAATGTAATGTTTTTACAAAGGCTGGCGCCTTAAAACAAATGCTCTGAGACTCTCATTTTACAAGAACAAGACATGGGCAATGCAGGTGTCCATGGTCCCAGTGTGTAGTTGGCGGGCATTGGCAACAGCCTTACCAACCTTACTAACATGTCAGAAAGCATTCCTCCAACAAAGTTATCACAGGTCACAGAGTCCATGTTAGCAGTTTCTTAGATTAGTTAAATTGAGGCAAAAAACGGGCATTCCTCAGGGTCTCACAGAATCACAGCACACTTTTTAAAAAGAAGATAAAAATATGGGGAGGTATTTTTAACTTTAGCCGAAACTCATACTGTGAACACCTGTGCAGTGTGAGCCCTCCGTTCGAAGAAGCTGCTACTTTGAATGCATTTTGATTTGTATAAATACTGCCCATTGGTGGCTACTGTTAATGCAAATCCACACTGGTTATTTTTTAATAGGATTTGGTAAATGAAACCATACCCATTCATAGGTGGCCACCACACGATGCCCCTTCGCACTTCGGGTGCCATATTGTGGGCGTTGGGGAGGGGGGGCGCAAATGAGACAATATTTTTATTTTATTTTAAGAAAAACTAAGGATGCTGGAGTCAGGACGTCCCCGGGTGGCATGGGAAGTAAGGGGAGTATGGGGGACATGAGGAGAAAATAGACTTTCCAACCACTGCAAACAGGTCTGACGTCAGTAGTGAAGGACACATCATCTAATCACAAACCTGTGTACTGAAATGCTCCAGGGTGGAAGACCACATGAATAGGGAGGAAAGCATTCGGATCAGAAACAATGGCTTGAGATAAATAACACACCCATTCGAACATCAGCAAGGGGCTTTCCCAAGAGCACACGCAAAGTATATGTAATAAACTGGATGGATACACGAGGTATGGAAAACAGTCAGCTAAAGTTAGTTAGGTCAATCACCATAAGCTATCGGCCAGAGCGAGATGTGCCACAAGAAATACTTCAACAGTAAATTAATATTTTCCTACATAAAAGAAACTTTCAACACATCTTCACCTATCCTATTAACCAGTACGTTGCAAACCAAATGTGAATGTTTAATGGATGCCTTTGCTTTTCTGTTTTTCGTTTTAGAAAAAAAGAGATTGGTATAGGCTTCTATGAACAAAGCCGGAGATAACCTCTGAACAAATAGCTGGTACAAATAGGTTTTCTCCTTCAATGATGTTACAGGAGGACATTCCAGACAACCCATTTTGGTATATGTTTGTTTGAATCTAAAAGGAAGAATACTAAAATGAGGGGCCGCATTACGTAAGGGAGCACTTAAAATGCTAATTTAAAACATGTCTGGGCTGACTGGTTTCCTATATAGGTGAAGACTGAAACAGTAGTAATTTTCTTCTTTGAGAGAGGTAAATGATTGCTTGTCAATGGAATTTTAAAGAAACGTGTAATGCTTTTGGCCGAAAATGGAGCAGCATTAGCTGCCATTTCTTTAACAAATACAGAGCACAATGGTCAAGTGTGTAGCATGGTCATTAACCTCTTGGCCGCGGCGCAATTTTGCCATGGCGCGAGGGCATGAGTGTGGTGCTGCCATGCTCGTGAGGGAACCTCGTCGTCATGAGTCACGGCGGCGTGTGCTCATGATGGCGTGGTTCTGTCACAGCCCCGCCTGCTCATTACTTTGCCCACACAGGCGGGGAATTAATTCCGCATGGACGGTGCGGCATCCGCATGACGGAACCACGCCGTCATGAGCACACGCCGCACGTGGCTCATGACAGCGTGGTTCCGTCATAAGCAGGCAAGGGGTTAAGATTCAGGACGTGCGAACCCCAAATTTCTAAAGCAGTAAACCACAGGGTAAATAAATCCGATGGCCAAGGTTTTTGGTGGACGGTTCCCATGAGGAGCAGGGTCAGTACTGATTTGCATTTAGTGGTCTTCTGTGGCTGATTTTGGGGTACATTGTACTCTGTCGCAGCGGCAACAGAATACCCTTGCCAGCTAACTCAAGGTCCACCCGCCTGAATCTTAACCCCTTGCCTGCAAATTCTTGCATTCAAGGTAATATCCTGTTCCTATGAAAAGGGTACAATGTATAGAGATGTCCAAGCAGCTGCTGTACATCTGTAAATTTTGAGTAATGGCATGCTGGCTTACTTAAAGCCTTCCCCCACCCTGTCTGCCTTTACTCTGTCCATCAAAACCTAAATCAGGTCCTCTGTCTAGAGTGGCACAGTCGGTGGGAAAGAATGATTTGCAATGCTACCCAAGCAATTGTTGATGGTTAGACTATTTGCAAGCATTGGTCTCATCACCTTTTGGGTGTTTGACTGATAGCAGCTTGCCTGGAAACCTGTAATGGGTGCAGCTTTCCAAGCCTACTACTTGCCAATATTTGTTAATAACATAGAGTAGTAAATTTGCACTAATTCGAGAAATATTTATATGGGTGCAGACTTGCAACTTTTTGGGTAAATCAGGCTATATATATATATACATATATATATATATATATATATATATATATATATTAAGTTTCTGATCCAAAACACAAACAAGTTAAAACGTTTTAGTGAAATCAGGACAAAATCAGACAGCAGACTCGATTCAGGGTCCCCAGACGCAACTGTCAAGCCAAGAAAGCAGTTATTTGGGTTGTGTCATTTGCCAAACACCCTCTACAAAGCTACCCTAGACAATGGAAAAAATAACAGCACAAATGAAAATAACACAAAAAAAGAAAAAGGGCGTAACACAGTAATAGAATGCACCACAACAACCACAGTGCAACACAACAATAACATTGCGATCATTCAGCACAAAAACACAAATAGCACATAATGGAACACCAAACATACCACCACAACAAAATGCAACATAACAAATATACTTAATCATTGTTGTGACAAATTAATACCTGGATTTGCCTGCTTTCAAAACATAGTGGTAAAAGGTGTTTGCTCCAACCACTGCCTTAATTACCACCAAGCATATGGAATAGTGGCAGTTAAAACTTTTTTGCGAGTTAGACCATGTTTTGTACCCTTTTCATAGGAACAGAATATTACCTTGAATGCAAGAATTTGCAAAGTGAAGACTCAGGTGAGTTTTGAAGATTTACAAATCTTCACAAGAAGTTGGAAGGCCCGATTTTTTTAAGTAAAGCCCTTAGGAGGGAAGCCTATTCTTAATCAGGCCACTTTATAATATGTTTCCAATGTCAAGAAGTCCAAATCTTCCCATGCCTTCCATTCCCTGTACTTTTCTAGTTATTCTTAGTTTTCAGTTTTGCCAGACTGAATCTGTTACATGCAGATTGCAACTGATATATAACTTGTTTGGATGTCAATAAAGGAAGAGCCTAAAAGCAGTACAGCAATCCACCTTCAAGATGACTATCCTTCCCATCCATATAGACATAGGCCCCCTCCTAGTCAAATCATTGTTTACTCCTTTTATTAGGGGTCAGTAGTTCACTTTGTAGAATTTCTAGAATGATGCTGTGATTTGCAACCTAAGATATTGATTGCCTTCTTTGCCCATTTGAAGGGGGGAATTTCCTCTATTTTATCCCCAATGTTAAATTCTATTTAATCCCTAGGAGTCCCATCTTTGTATGGTTAACTTTAAAACCTGATACTCTTCCATAGTTTTGAAAATAAGAAATACCCAACATGACTGAGTTCACAGTGCATTTTAGAGGCATGTACAAAGAAACGCTTCTTGTGTAGAAAGCCACCAATCTCCAACCCTCTTATTGCCCGAGTCTGTCTGCTTATTTGGGGCACAGCTTCGATAGATACCGTATTTTTTGGCGTATAAGACGACTGGGCGTATAAGACGACCCCCTACTTTTCCTTTTAAAATATAGGGTTTGGGCTATATTCGCTTGCTTATAAAATGACCCCGGCGTATAAGATGACCTCCAACTTTTGAAAAGATTTTCAAGGGTTAAAAAGTCGTCTTATACGCCAGAAAAAAAGATGTGAGGACAGTGGGCACCCCTGCCTTGTCCCTCGAGAGAGGATGAAACAATCTGTTTTTATTCCAACTATTTTCTGCTCTTTCAGTTTTATATAACTCACCTAAATATATTTTGGCATGTAGGTAGTCCCAAAATGCATCAATATATTTGGAGCCTATTCCTGTCTAGTACTCTTTAAAGGAAAGACCATTCGATGCGCTCAAATGCCTTTTCTACATAGATCATCAATGTGCCATTGTGATGGAACTTCTTTTAGCCTTTTCTTTCAAATGAAAAATCCTTTGTATTTTATCAAATGTCTGGCAGTTCCTAATGAACCCCTGTTGGTTCAGATCGATTAATAAGGGCATGCACCCTTCCAATTTGTTTGCCAAGACCTTCATTTAATCTGAATTGAGCAGCAAGATAGCCCTATATGTGGTACATTGTTATTTAGATTTACCTTATTTGTGTATCAGTATTATATCAGCTTTGCTTATAGATTCAGTCACTCTATCTGAATTCCAAAGCTGTTAAGTAGTTTGATCGCATGAAGGGCCAGTAGTGAAACAAATATTTTATAGGACCAGATGACCTTTTGGTCTTGGACCCGGAACTTTATTGAACAGCAAGTTCTTAATAGCACACTTCACCTCCTCACATGTGTTGGGGCATATTTAACCTTTTCATCCTACTTACCTTTCCACCATGGTCATCAACATTTATACAATCTTAAGCTTAGCCAGAGTAATTGTCATGGGTAGAATAGACAGGTGTGACTTAGAAACAACATCTATGACCTTCGACCCCTGCCCGCTACACCTTCAGTTTGTGGTGATCATTATTGTGTTGCAGTCATTTCATGCATTGCCTTAGAAGTTATTGTTTAACATCCAATGTTTGAGCCACTCAATTTTATATTGCTTTTGGATTCCCTTTTCCTCCACTTCTGGTCTGTCAGGTTTGGATCTCCCGTCTACCGTTTTCATTGTGATTTTGGAATTTTTTCAAGGGACTGGAAGACAATGAGCTTGAGTTTGGTAATCCCAAGTAGACTCTTCCCTCTTCCACTGTTTTGATCTATCTTGTTTTCCAGTCGTTTGGCAATACTAGGGTTACCCCCACTTGTATATGATCTGCCCTTGTCTGAGTTTGTTATATTTGGCTATGGATTTTCTTCTTGCCAGACTCATTTGAGAGACATTTTGCTAAAGCTGCATGATGAGTTCCTCAAATACAATGATATGCTGTTGATGCACAGCTCACAGAATCCTATCTTTAGTTTCAGGTGATATAAATGTGCTGGGCCTGCTATGTTTCCTCTCACCATCCTTATGTGTAGGATTGCTTCCTTGCACACAATGTGCTTAAATAAATGGAGACAGAACTCGTTTGTGCCTTCTATGTGCTCTCTCTATTATATTTTAGGAAGGTGACTGTTATGTATAATTCAAAGATAACCAACTTCTATTTAGACTTACAGATATAACACTTAATGAGCCTGTCAATGAACAAATTAGAACCAATACAACGTAGCGTCCTATATATTTTGTACAACATTTTGTGGGTTTACGACATAAAAAACATCTTTGTGGCAATGGTGTAGGAGACATATAAAAACACAACTTGATACATCCAGACTTGTGCAACAATCTAAATGAATTCCTGCTCACAGGTATTCTTTAAAAGTCAAAGTCCTCATAAGCCAAGTTATTTGGTGTTGATGTTTTGACATCGATACAAATTATGAGGTGCCATCAGGACAAGTTATCTGACTATTGCAGGAACCTACAAAAGGAAATAAGAGCCCCCTAGGTGTAAATAGGTAATCTGCGAACAAGGTCCCACCCCTGTCCTTGGTGGATACTCTACAAATGGCTTACTGAATATACTGGCCAATTCACTCCAAGTTACACATATTCTACTCTAAAAAATAGATAAGTCCATCTCAATTAGATGTCTTTGTAACAACCAATAATACCGTTCACACCCATTGTGTTGCATGCCAAGACGCTCCCAGTTGGCTTCCTCTATTATCAATCAACTAATCCACGCACCCACATGTAGTACGGACAGCTATACTCCAAGTGGGCTCACTTTTTATGATGCATACTGGTATAACTATGCCTGTGAGTGTATTCCATCCAAGCTGTACATACCACATTTTGGTTTGTTAATTGGTGTTAATTGTATTAATGAAGTGTTGATTTTTGTCACATGGCTTTTAACCTCAGTATGGAATGGTGGGCAGATAGAAATGGCTGATTGAGACATTTACAGTTTTGAAGAGCTTTATATCAATTGACAGCTTGTGAGATAGTTTCAAAGACACATTATGATTTTATTATTCTATTATGCTTTTGTGATTGATTGTTGTCAGCATTTGTACATGGGTTTTAATACTGAAGGGGATTGTATGTCAAAATATCGACCACAAAACTGTTGGGGTACAAAAATATCAATGTTTAAATATCAATGTCAAAACTATTAACTTTACATACTATAATGTAAAGTGCCTGTATATTTATTTACTACTAAAATATTGTGTTCTAAAATATCGAAATTATGGTAGTAAATTAAAATACATTTATTTGGAACACACATTAAGGAATGTGCACATATTTAGGGGGTTTAGATTTACTATTTAAACCCAATCCAATAAACATTAAGGAAAGTACATAAATAATGGAAGGGGGCAAAAAATACTATTCTAACTCCAACTTTTTTGAAAATGCATATGTTGGGGATTGGGGGTGGGGGGTTTCAGACTTCTTCTGTTTTGTTATCAGGAGAAGTGTGAGAGGGCCAGGTCATAGGGATTTTGTGTATCCCTGCAGGTTACGGAACTTTCACGCACTGAAATGTGAGGAAAATGCATGCTGTAGCCAAAATGTTCGTTTTGCAGGGCATTGTGGGCAATAAATGTTAGTGATATCTATGCACGTCACACCACCCTGGACTACCTTGGGTCTCTAAATTTCAGAAATGTCTAGATTTTGAAACTGCATTTGTATGGTACTTACTGCCCCTGACGAGGCACTGAACCCCTTTACAGCAGGTCGTGTGCTACTCCAGAATTCAAGGTTAGTGATTAATCCTGTGGTTATTACTTATTGATGGTTGCTGTGTTGTGCTTACAGGAAACTGGTCCATGCATTTTTGCCAGTTATTTTGTGACAGATTAAGGTAATAAGAGGTAGGTGTGATCAATTTCTGCAAATAGAAAGTGGTGACAGTATACAGGCATTAAGGGGTTAGATGCAGTCATACGGAAGGAGAGTCTGTGCCTTATAATGGGACTTTTTGCCAGTTTGTAGAAATATAGTCGTGAATAAGGCATACAGGTATGCAACGGAGTAGGCTACACTCACACATTAAGGCCTGCAGGGGACAGAGGGTAAGGAGAGGGTTATGGCAAAGAAGGATTAAGGAGGGAACTGTAATTTACTTTAGTTCAACGTCAGTTTTAATGCAGGATTTCAGGAATATAGCGGGAGGAGGCTTTTTTATTAGCATGCAATCTGAGCATGCAGAAACTGTAGAAAAAAGAGTTGATAGTTGGCACCTGTCGGCAGGTGCTATATGTTGTTGCATCATTGGTTGTTTAGTTTAGCAGACAATGTTTTTGAAAGGTTTATCCATTGACAGGTTATATTAATAACAAACATTATTTCCATTCTTCTTCTCTTCATACTGAGGTACTGTATTATGTAATATATTCCAAACACTGATTATTAAGGTTTGGCAGGTAAGATTTGGGGGAGAGGGCCGTTTCAGTGATTTTCCTTGATCACTTAGGGCCTGACTTATATTTCACCGGATGGGTTACTCTGTCACAAAAGTGACAGATGACCCGTCCGCCGAAATAGAAAACCCATTATATCCTATGAGATGTATATTTTTCAAGCTCTAGACCAAGGCAAGACCTGCCTCTTAATCCTCCTAGATCTCTCCTCCGCATTCGACACCATCAACCACGATAAACTTCTCGAACGCCTTAATCTCAGGATGGGTCTGGATGGTGTGGTCTTAGAATGGTTCAGATCCTTCCTCCATAATCGTTCCCAGAGATTCCTCATCAACGGCAACCTATCAGCTCCCACCCGGTCATGGTTGGAGTCCCCCAAGGATCAACCCTGTCCCCCACCCTCTTTAATCTTTACCATGAGCCTCTCACCGAAGTTCTTCGTACCGCTAACATCTCATACCACATGTACGCGGACGATACTCAAATATACATCAAGATCTCTTCACTTGAGGAGATCCTCTCCCTGAACGAGACCCTGAAATTGACTGTCCAATGGCTAGCCACTAACCAACTAAAACTTAACGCAAAAAAAACGAATATCTCCTAATCTCCTCACCTAAAGCCAACCCCGAGATTCAGTTGTGGATCAAGGCCATTACAGCCCTAAACTGCCTGCCGACCATTGTGGACTCTGCCAAATTCCTGGGCATAACCCTAGATTGCAACTTGAACATGCGGGACCACATCAACTCAATTGCTAAAGCAGCTAGAGTCCACCTGAGCTACCTCTGGAAACTGAAACCTTTTATTGAGGCTCCAGACCTAAAAACGGCGGTTCAAGCTCTAGTCATCTCCAGACTGGAATATGGTTGTTTCACCCTCACTGGTCTACACAAAATCTCCTTAGCACCCTTAAAAGCTTGCCTTAACACAGCTGCCAGACTACTCACCGGCACCAAGATATTCGACCACATCACTCCACATCTGAAAGCACTAAACTGGCTCCCCCTAGAGGCCAGAATTCAACTGAAACTGGCATGCATCACACACAAGGCTCTTTATTCAAACTCCCTTGCTTATCTGGCACAAAAACTAGTGGTATCTGGAGGAAGCAGAAACTCCCTGTCCGCCAGCAACCTTGTACTCCAACCCGCCTATTTTTAGAAAAAAAGAACCTATAATAGGGCATTCACCGGGGCAGCACCCAGAATCTGGAACTCCTTCCCATCCGCCATCCGAAGAATCCCTTCTCTAGCACGCTTCAAGAAGGAGGCCAAAACCTTCCTCATGGGTAAATTCCTTGCCTAATAACCTCCATGCCTGACCACAAATCTGATGTTTCTAAGACTATCGTTCTTCTCAGATCACCAATCTCTTCCCGCAGAGAATCTACGGGGCCTTTAATCTCTTTACTAAATCTCATTTTAATTGCAATATTACTTTGGTATCCCTATTATCCCTATGTTCCCCACACCCCTGTCTCTCCACACCCCTTTGTACAGTTTCTGTCAAAGATAGCTTTATTCGATTTTACATTAAAATCATAAAAGCAGGTTAAAAGGTTACATACAATAAAATGATGGCAATTGATTTAAAAAAGCTGTATACAATGCATGATTCATGAGTATCAAATATCAAAACTCCCCTTACACCAGAGTGCAGAAATAGATCAGCAGTTAAGAAAGTTTCAATCAAACCATAGTCAATCTGCATCTAATAACATATTTCAGGTACCTGGACACAGCAATAATAGTCGTTTCATCGGCTAGGGTCATTAATTTAAATAACGCAGGTCTGCTTTGTCTTAAGTTCGAAGTTTTAAGGAGAGGTAGTAAATATCTTTTCCGCCCCCACTCATAAAATTTGCAAAATAAAACAAAATGAATAGTTGATTGAGTGGAATGATCGTCACATGAACAAGTTGGTAGTTGTGATGACCAGTTATTTTGGGCAGGAAAAGTTATCATCCTAAAGAAACTTCCAATTCTCAAACGTGCTAGAAGCATTCTGCTATAGCTAGTCTGATCAGGTGATAAATAAAGTGGTAGCCCAGTGTTTTGCAACAGAAAATGATGATGGATGACAGAGGTCTTCTTGCTCTCGAGGTACCAACGTTGATCTTCCAGATGGGCCAGGCAAAGTTCTTTCAATGCCCGTCTGGAGATCGAAGACAGTGTCTCAGGGGAATCGTAAAACTCAGGATGCCCGATACTTATAGAAAATTCCCTGACATAAGACAACCATTGGATCCTATTGGAACCTTCAAGTTTAGTACAGTCAGCAATAATCGCCCTGTTAAAGACAGTTTCTACTGTAGTCCAGATCTTATGCCACAACAACATAGGACTAATTTTGATTAGATCAGAAATAAAAGACAACGCTAATTCTTTGTGGCAGACGTAAATGGAGGTGGAGCGGGGAACAGCGAGCAGATAGCAAAGAAAACCATTTTATTTTGTTTGGATTTCATGGCAGTCTGCAACTCCCCAGATGCCAGCTCCATATGTGGCCGTCGAAACACATTTCGCTTTATATATATCGATCAAAATGCGCGCTGGCCTATCCCCCAACTTATTTGCGAATTGCTTTCGAGCACCTAATGCCTGTGAGAAGGCTAAGTTACTTGTCATAATTGCTGATCTCCAGGTACCCTTCTTATTAAAAACAATTCCTAAATAGGACAAGCATTAGAAATGCAATCGGGCTCGGATTTATTTGAGTTTGAGCTAATGGCATTGTAAATGCCAATGTATTGTTGCTATGTGTTATGGAGTGTGTTCATGTGGTGTGTACTGCCAGTGATCTCCTTGTGAGTGTGAGAATATTGCACCGTTACTGCCTGTGTTTTCCTTCTTGTGAGTGTGAGAAGCTTGCACCTCTGCTGCCTGTGGTCTCCTTGTGAGTGTAAGAAGCTTGCACTGCTGCTGCCTGTGATGTCCTTCTTGTGAGTGTAAGAAGCTTGCACTGCTGCTGCCTGTGATGTCGTTCTTGTGAGTGTGAGAAGCTTGCACAGCTGCTGCCTGTGATGTCGTTATTGTGAGTGTGAGAACCTTGCACAGCTGCTGCCTGTGAGTATGAGAAGATTGCATTGTGCATCTCTGTGCTGTGCCTGTTCTTTATAAGGGACTCTTGCTCTGTTGCTGCTGCTGCCTTGGCACAGTACCTGCTGTGAGTGAGTGGGAGAAGCTTGCACCTCAGCTGCCTGTGGTATCCTTGTGAGTGTCTGGCAAAAAGGGGGACTCAGTTGTTCCTTGGTGAAGAGTAATACGGTCAAGGAAGGAAGGAGGTTGATAAGAGGGTAGTGCTCAGTGGAGGGCTACCCTGGGCATCCCATTAGTTGGAATGAATGGCCTCACACACTCTTGCAAGTGTCATGCTTCATCATCGGCCGTTGCTCCTCGTTGGACAGGCGGTGCAATGTCCAACGGGCTCACCTCTAGGAGGGGCTCTTTATCGGAGATCTTTTTTCCAACAGCCTGTGGGTGAAGTGCAAGTGAGGGGCCAGGTAAGAAGTGAATAGTGTAGGTGGGTGTGTTAAAATATAGCAAGGGATACCGGAGATCAATTTATTCTGGTGGTTCCCATACTATAAGTAAAACCAGTGGGTAGCCTATGATCGCCAGAGATTAAGTTCTGTATCACGATCTAGGACTACAAAGCGTTCTGTGAGGTCAACATGTTTCTCGCTTGTGCAATTATGCTGCGATTCTTCAGGACCTTATATAATTGTACATCTATCACAAGGAAAGACCTAATAAAGTGTCAACCTATAAACATCATTGTTACTGTTGTACTACCTGGTTATAACTGCTCTTGCCTAGAGGAGACAAAAGGAAGAGTTACCAAAATACAAAGACAACAGTTTCCCATTCTTGACCGTGAACACACTGTGGTTGTGTGAAGAGAAGTGACTCTGTGGCTGTGACATTCTGTGAGCAGTGACCATTTAGTATCAACTTCATTCACATATACCACATGTCACCTCTATCATATTTAAAATTAAAATTAAATGAAAAAATAAAAAATAAAAAATAAAATAAAGGAAGCTACAATTAAATTAAAACATGATAGCAGCAGTTTCTTCAAGGTGTCTACTTAGTAAACCCACTGGTGTTCCTTAGATACTCACCTACAGGTCAAGGAGTACAGGTGTCAACAGTACCCGGTAGGTGTGACTTCAAGGGAGAGAGCCAATAGGGGTTTAATGGCTATAGGGAAGACAAAGGCACGAATTTCCAATTTTGTCAGGGAACCCCAAATGCCTAAGAGGCTCATTGTACTGTAATTGGAAATGGTTTCTCTTTGTGCTTAATATATCACACTAAATATGATAGAGGTGACATGTGGTATATGTGAATGAAGTTGATACTAAATGGTCACTGCTCACAGAATGTCACAGCCACAGAGTCACTTCTCTTCACACAACCACAGTGTGTTCACGGTCAAGAATGGGAAACTGTTGTCTTTGTATTTTGGTAACTCTTCCTTTTGTCTCCTCTAGGCAAGAGCAGTTATAACCAGGTAGTACAACAATGATGTTTATAGGTTGACACTTTATTAGGTCTTTCCTTGTGATAGATGTACAATTATATAAGGTCCTGAAGAATCGCAGCATAATTGCACAAGCGAGAAACATGTTGACCTCACAGAACGCTTTGTAGTCCTAGATCGTGATACAGAACTTAATCTCTGGCGATCATAGGCTACCCACTGGTTTTACTTATAGTATGGGAACCACCAGAATAAATTGATCTCCGGTATCCCTTGCTATATTTTAACACACCCACCTACACTATTCACTTCTTACCTGGCCCCTCACTTGCACTTCACCCACAGGCTGTTGGAAAAAAGATCTCCGATAAAGAGCCCCTCCTAGAGGTGAGCCTGTTGGACATTGCACCGCCTGTCCAACGAGGAGCAACGGCCGATGATGAAGCATGACACTTGCAAGAGTGTGTGAGGCCATTCATTCCAACTAATGGGATGCCCAGGGTAGCCCTCCACTGAGCACTACCCTCTTATCAACCTCCTTCCTTCCTTGACCGTATTACTCTTCACCAAGGAACAACTGAGTCCCCCTTTTTGCCAGTCATTGCTATTTGGGGCTCTGACTCAGGCTGGACCTTCCATTCTATTTTCCTGGAATGGTAAATTGAGCCCTAGGATCAACACTTGATCCAATCCCTTTACCCCTCCTTTGCTACACATCCTTGTGAGTGTAACAAGCTTGCACAGCTGCTGCCTGCGATGTCCTTCGTGTGAGTGTGAGAAGCTTGCACCGCTGCTGCCTGTGAGTATGAGAAGATTGCATTGTGCATCTCTGTGCTGTGCCTGTTCTTTGTAAGGGACTCTTGCTCTGTTGCTGCTGCTGCCTTGGCACAGTACCTGCTGTGAGTGTGTAAGGGAAGCTTGCACCACTGCTGCTTGTGATGTCGTTCTTGCGAGTGTGAGAAGCTTGCACCTCTGCTGCCTGTCGTCTCCTTGTGAGTGTAAGTAGCTTGAACTGCTGCTGCCTGTGATGTCGTTCTTGTGAGTGTGAGAAGCTTGCACCGCTGCTGCTTGTGATGTCCTTCTTGTGAGTGGGAGAAGCTTGCACCTCAGCTGCCTGTGGTCTCCTTGTGAGTGTGAGAAGCTTGCACCGCTGCTGTTTGTGATGTCCTTCTTGTGAGTGTGAGAAGCTTGCACCGCTGCTGTTTGTGATGTCCTTCTTGTGAGTGGGAGAAGCTTGCAACTCAGCTGCCTGTGGTCTCCTTGTGAGTGTAAGAAGCTTGCACAGCTGCTGCCTGTGATGTCCTACTCACTACTCTACTCTACTCACTACTCACTATTCTGCACTCACTACTCACTACTCTACTCACTACTCACTACTCTACTCACTACTCTACTCACTACTCTACTCACTACTCTGCACTCACTACTCACTACTCTGCTCACTACTCACTACTCTACTCACTACTCTCCACTCACTACTCTGCACTCACTACTCACTACTCTACTCACTACTCACTTCTCTACTCACTACTCTGCACTCACTACTTTACTCTCTACTCACTACTCACTACTCTACTCACTACTCACTACTCTACTCACTACTCACTACTCTACTCACTACTCACTTCTCTACTCACTACTCTGCACTCACTACTTTACTCACTACTCTACTCACCTCACTACTCTACTCACTACTCTACTCACTACTGACTACTATACTCACTACTCTGCACTCACTACTCACCTCACTACTCTACTCACTACTCACTACTCTACTCACTACTCACTTCTCTACTCACTACTCACTTCTCTACTCACTACTCACTTCTCTGCACTCACTACTTTACTCACTACTCTACTCTACTCACCTCACTACTCTACTCACTACTCTACTCACTACTCTACTCACTACTCTGCACTCACTACTCACTACTCTACTCACTACTCTACTCACTACTCACTACTCTACTCTACTCACTACTCACTACTCTACTCACTACTCTACCCACTACTCTACCCACTACTCTACTCACTACTCTACTCACTACTCACTACTCTACTCACTACTCTACTCACTACTTTCTACTCACTACTCACTACTCTACTCACTACTCTGCACTCACTACTCACTACTCTGCTCACTACTCACTACTCTACTCACTACTCACCTCACTACTCTACTCACTACTCTACTCACTACTCTACTCACTACTCTGCACTCACTACTCACTACTCTGCTCACTACTCACTACTCTGCTCACTACTCACTACTCTGCTCACTACTCACTACTCTCCACTCACTACTCTACTCACTACTCACTACTCTACTCACTACTTTCTACTCACTACTCACTACTCTACTCACTACTCACTACTCTACTCACTACTCTACTCACTACTGACTACTATACTCACTACTCTGCACTCACTACTCACCTCACTACTCTACTCACTACTCACTACTCTACTCACTACTCACTTCTCTACTCACTACTCACTTCTCTACTCACTACTCACTTCTCTGCACTCACTACTTTACTCACTACTCTACTCTACTCACCTCACTACTCTACTCACTACTCTACTCACTACTCACTACTCTACTCACTACTCTGCACTCACTACTCACTACTCTACTCACTACTCTACTCACTACTCACTACTCTACTCTACTCACTACTCTACTCACTACTCTACCCACTACTCTACCCACTACTCTACTCACTACTCTACTCACTACTCACTACTCTACTCACTACTCTACTCACTACTTTCTACTCACTACTCACTACTCTACTCACTACTCTGCACTCACTACTCACTACTCTGCTCACTACTCACTACTCTACTCACTACTCACCTCACTACTCTACTCACTACTCTACTCACTACTCTACTCACTACTCTGCACTCACTACTAACTACTCTGCTCACTACTCACTACTCTGCTCACTACTCACTACTCTGCTCACTACTCACTACTCTCCACTCACTACTCTACTCACTACTCACTACTCTACTCACTACTTTCTACTCACTACTCACTACTCTACTCACTACTCACTACTCTACTCACTACTCTACTCACTACTCACTTCTCTACTCACTACTCTGCACTCACTACTTTACTCACTACTCTACTCACCTGACTACTCTACTCACTACACTACTCACTACTCTGCACTCACTACTCACTACTCTGCACTCACTACTTTACTCACTACTCTACTCACTACTCACTACTCTGCACTCACTACTCACTACTCTGCACACTACTCTACTCACTACTCTACTCACTACTCAACTCACTATACTCACTACTCACTACTCTACTCACTCACTACTCACCTCACTACTCTACTCACTACTCTACTCACTACGCTACTCACTACTCTACTCACTACTCTACACACTACTCACTACTCTACTCACTACTCTACTCACTACTCACTACTCTACTCACTACTCTGCACTCACTACTCACTACTCTACTCTACTCACTACTCTACTCACTACTCACTACTCTACTCACTACTCACTACTCTGCACTCCATACTCACTACTCTACTCACTACTCTACTCACTACTCACTACTCTACTCACTACTCTACTCACTACTCTGCACTCACTACTCACTACTCTACTCACTACTGTACTCACTACTCTACTCACTACTCACTACTCTACTCACTACTCACTACTCTACTCACTACTCTGCACTCACAACTCACTACTCTACTCACTACTCACTACTCTGCACTCACTACTCTACTCACTACTCTACTCACTATTCTACTCACTACTCTGCACTCACTACTCTGCACTCACTACTCACTACTCTACTCACTACTCTACTCACTACTCTACTCACTACTCTGCACTCACTACTCACTACTCTACTCACTACTCTACTCACTACTCACTACTCTACTCACTACTCTGCACTCACTACTCACTACTCTGCACTCACTACTCTACTCACTACTCTACTCACTACTCTACTCACTACTCACCACTCTATTCACTACTCACTACTCTGCACTCACTGCTCACTACTCTGCACTCACTGCTCACTACTCTGCACTCTCTACTCACTACTCTACTCACTACTCTACTCACTACTCACTACTCTACTCACTACTCACTACTCTACTCACTACTCACTACTCAGCACTCACTACTCACTACTCTGCACTCACTACTCACTACTCTGCACACTACTCTGCACACTACTCTACTCACTACTCTACTCACTACTCTACTCACTACTCTGCACTCACTACTCACTACTCTACTCACTACTCACTACTCTGCACTCACTACTCACTACTCTACTCACTACTCTACTCACTACTCTACTCACTACTCTACTCACTACTCTACTCTCTACTCACTACTCACTACTCTACTCACTACTCACTACTCTACTCACTACTCACCTCACTACTCACCTCACTACTCTACTCACTACTCACCTCACTACTCTACTCACTACTCTACTCTACTCACTACTCTACTCACTACTCACTACTCTGCACTCACTACTCACTACTCTACTCACTACTCTACTCACTACTCACTACTCTGCACTCACTACTCACTACTCTACTCACTACTCTACTCACTACTCACTACTCTGCACTCACTACTCACTACTCACTACTCTACTCACTACTCTACTCACTACTCTACTCACTACTCTACTCACTACTCTGCACTAACTACTCACTACTCTGCACTCACTACTCACTACTCTGCACTCACTACTCTACTCACTACTCACTACTCTACTCACTACTCTACTCACTACTCTACTCACTACTCTACTCACTACTCTGCACTCACTACTCACTACTCTGCACTCACTACTCACTACTCTACTCACTACTCTACTCACTACTCTACTCACTACTCTACTCACTACTCACTACTGCACTCACTACTCACTACTCTGCACTCACTACTCACTACTCTACTCACTACTCTACTCACTACTCTACTCACTACTCTACTCACTACTCACTACTCTACTCACTACTCTGCACTCACTACTCACTACTCTACTCACTGCTCTACTCACTACTCACTGCTCTACTCACTACTCACTACTCTGCACTCACTACTCACTACTCTGCACTCACTACTCACTACTCTGCACTCTACTCACTACTCTACTCACTACTCTACTCACTACTCACTACTCTACTCACTACTCTACTCACTACTCTACTCACTACTCTACTCACTACTCACTACTCACTACTCTACTCACTACTCACTACTCTACTCACTACTCACTACTCTACTCACTACTCAACTCACTACTCACTACTCTACTCACTACTCACTACTCTACTCACTACTCTACTCACTACTCTACTCACTACTCACTACTCTACTCACTACTCACTTCTCCTCTCCCTACTCTGCACTCCCTACTCTGCACTCCCTACTCTGCACTCCCTACTCTGCCCTCCCTACTCTGCCCTCCCTACTCTGCCTGAAGCAAGTCTCTAATGATAGGACACTGAATGATAGTACAATGAGTGATCTGGTACAACGGCAGTAGGAATCTGGTAACCGGACTGTGAGAGTAAATGTGAGGCTCCCAGTGAGAGGAAAGCGAGGTGGAGTATTTTTTTTATGAAAGGGTGGAGAGAGTGAGTCATGGTGACGAGACAGGGAGCGAGTGAGGAATCTGGCAATAGCTGGGAAGATGCAAGGGATCTGGTAAGAGGACAACGAGAGCTACTGCAAGGGGTCTGTTATGAGGGCAGTAAATTAAAGTGATCTTCTATTTTGACATTAAAAGTTTGAGTTCGGGTGAGTGGGCACGAGTGCTTATCAAAGCACTTTGTTTGTTTTTTTACTTTCAGCTGTGCTGCATAGCAGCCAGGCTGCTGTACAACATGGATAAACATATCCCTGACAAAACCAACAGATTTTGTATAGGAGAGTCCTATTTGCTTTGCCAATGCTTGTTTAGCCTACCTCAGTCAAAGAGCAGGCGCGGGTTTGCCGGCGCGCACACAGAGCTCAAGGGAAAAAAAACACAGCAGTGCACATGCTCCCAGCACCATCTGCCTTCAATTACCGGCACCTCGGACAGCTGGTAATTGAGGATTTATGTATTCTTCTGCGCGTGTCCGAACACTTTATGCAGGAAGTGGACATTGAAAAAATTCCAAAGCCCTATGGCGTGCTGCCTTACTTAAACACAGCCTTGCCTGCACCAATTACCATTCACATGGCAGAATACCACACGCAAAAACAGCGCGCTTTCTGGAATGCGGCAGCCCACAGCCCTTTCTGAACTTTTTTTTTTTATAACATTAGAGCTCGGAAGCCCCGCCCCACTTCGTGTGACGTAGGCCCGAGCCCTAAAAAAGTGTCAGTTAAGCCTATCTTAGATTTACCTAAATTAATATTACAAGTAGTATTTGCCCTTTTAGCAGAACACATAGTAAAAGTCTTTCCTCTATTAATCCTAAGGCCCCTATCACCCATGTATGTCGCAAAGCTAGTTAAGGCTTTTTGAAGGCCAATTTGTGTTCGGGCCGTAATGACCGCGTCGTTCGCATACAGGAAGATAGGGACACTTTCACCTTCAATTTGTGGGTAGTCTGCCTTTAATTTTGATAAATGGTCTGCCACCCCGTTTATGTATAAATTAAAGAGAAAAGGGGCTAGGATGCATCCCTGGCGCACCCCTTTCTCAATTGGGAATTTGGATGTACATTCTCCCAGTTTTCCAAAACGGACCTTCGCCCCTACTCCTCTATAAAGCTCTTTTAAGAAATTAAGAATATTGAGGTCAATACCAAGATCTACCAGGGTAGCCCACAGGATATCGTGGTTCAAGCAGTCGAAGGCCGAGCTAAGATCTACAAAGGTCATAAATAAATTGCCCCTCTTCGCTGCCGAATATTTGCCTATTACTAAGGCCAGATTTAGGCCTTGTTCGACAGTGCCAAGGCCTGACCTAAAGCCGTACTGAAATTTAGAAAGGACGGCATTCTCCTCGGCCCATAATTGAAGACGATTTGAAAGAACTCTGCCCGCTACCTTCATTAGTGAATCAAGAAGAGAGATAGGCCTATAGCATTTGGGATCATTTCTATCCCCCTTCTTGAATATGGGGACAACAATAGCTTCCTGCCAAGTGTTTGGGAAACCTTTGGTATTGCAGCTGTTTAAAACATTGGTCAGAAGTGGTGCCCACAGGACGACGTTATCCTTGTAGATGTCAATTGGGATGCCGTCTGGTCCCGGGGCTTTACTGTTGGAACTCTCTGCCAATGCTATTTCTACTTCGTCTAAAGAGAAAACTACATTAAGGGGAAATAAATCTGATACATCAGAATCTCTGGGGATCATACCTTCCCTCACTGAGGTTGGTAATCCAATACAATCTCTTGTTTATATAAATCGGTAAAATAATTTACCCAGAGGGTTTCTTCAATAACAATCTCTATCTGGTCAGCATTTCTCTCCACAAAAAAAGGAGCGTTAACTGCATTCCAAAATGCAGTAGTGTCTTTTAATACACTCGCTTTGATTAGAGCTTCCCATGCAGACTGCTTCAATTCCTTCCTCCGTTTTTTTAGAGCATCCTAATAGGAAGCTCTGGCTACTCTAATATCCAGCTGGTTTCTCTGGGCTTTTTTTAAGGTCTGAATCAAATGACAGTGGGCTTTGGAACACTCATGATTGAACCATCCCTCTGCTCTGCTCTGGCCCCCCTTTCGTGCTGAACCAGTTAGTTTATTACTAATGTGGACTTGAATCTTTTGAAATGCTGCAATGACCTTAATGGGATTAGGATTCTCTTCTAAACAGGTAATAAAATCATTTATCTGTTCCACTACCAGATTCTCTAGGAAGCTATTTCGGTTTACTTTGCACCATTTAATTGCTTATCCATTGGTTCTGGCCAAGGAAATCCTATGTAAATAGATGTTTTACGCTACATTGGTGGCTTTACTACCTCTCTGCCCTATTTCATAGCTAGAACCAATTGGATAATGGTCGCTAAGTGCGATGTGCTCTAGAATAAACGAGAGCACACTGCCGTGATAATTATTAGAGACCAATGTAAAATCTATGATTGTAAGGGACCCCCGCCCACAACAAGTAGGTTCAAATTTAATAGAAGGAACGCAAAGTTCGTTTGCAAAGCCCAGGTCCCAGTCAAATAATAGATGGTTTAAAAGGTTTCCGAGTGCAGAGTGCTCGAAATGGGTGCAAGGGTCACCCCTGAGATTCACCATGCCACATATCTCCGTATCGCTATACATACATAGATGGCAGTTAAAGTCCCCCGTCAAGATAATAAGATGTTCTTTCTGGTCAGATCCCAGTCCCCTGCGGATAGCGTCATTTAATTCCTCTAGGGCCCTTTGTAGGGCCTCTTTTGGGATGTTATTGTAAAAATTAATCAGGAGGATAGGGTGGTTTTCACCTGACCTTAACGTGAGAAGTTGATAATATTGAGCTCCCCCAGTGGGTAAGCAATTACTGGTTATACTGCTTTTATTGGATATATAGGTACAAACCCCCCCGGAACACCTCCATCTAATGTTAGGTTGAGCTGCAAGGAAGTATGTACGAAACCCCATTATATGTAGCTCAGTCTTCTCCCAGCATTCCTGCAGGCAGATCACTTCATACTTGTCAATAAGTTCCACAAAAATTGGATCCCTTAATTTATTTGAAAGGCCCGCTATGTTCCAAGATAATAACTCCAACTTGACCTTTTGAGCACATCGTGATGGTCCTGTGTCTCGTGTGGTGTGATTTGGAACGTATGCTGGATTTGATGAGGGGGCCAAGCTCGCCACCTCGACCCTTGGGATCACAACAGGAGGTATACTTTGTGATGGGCTATCTTTCCTGGGCAGCTCAAGGGAGGCGTTATGTTCTGAGTGTGGCCGGGGGTTTTCGCTTGCTATGGGGCAAGGAGGGTTGGGAGGTATTGATTGTTCTACGGCCTTGCCCTCGGAGACCGGAGACAGTCAGTCAACCATGTCCAAACACTCATATCTGTTGGTTGTCTGACTGCCTCTCCAAGGTTCTCTAAAGGCTCGCGTCCTGTTGTAACCATATTTACCACTCCAGTCCCCCCAATCACCCCCCCAATTTCGTCTGCCTACTCTGCGCCAGTTTCCCTCATAGGCATCGTAGTCAGAACCAGGACGCCAAGTGGGGGGATAGAGAGACGTTTAGTCTCAATCCCTTCATTTCCTCCGTGAAGTCCCAGGAACATATATATTCTACCATATACGGATCCTCAAAATTTATCACAATACAGTCGCCCTGGGTTGTTTTCATTTCCTTCCCTATCCAATGTACCCTACGGACCATTAGGATCCTACTAGAATGATTTGGTGGTGGCGGTCTGTTGGTGTTCAACCAGTGGGTGACCTTATTCTTCAAGGACCAATTCGATTCTTCCTTATAGTCAACTAGCTCAGGGACCCCTGTCATCACTACCACATAAGGGGCTGACTCAGGTGGTAGATCTACAATAGGTTTGCCAAACCCTCCTCCCCCAAACCGTGCTTTGGTTGGAGGTGGGGGCAAAGCCCCATTTGACTTTATTTCCTGAGGAGGGTGATTAGTGGTATTCTTAGAGTTAGTTCCCTTATTGTTGTCTATAATTACAGAAGTCTTTGGTCTTATCTGTGAATCTGTGGTAGATGTAGTTTTAGTGTTAACAGGGGTCCCCCCCACATTTGTACTTAATTGCTTAGGGGGTCTGTTTACTTTAGCGACCATTCTTTTAGGTATCGTTTTAGGTGTTCCATTTTTAATGAGAGCATGTAATTCAGATAACAAATTTTCCACACAGGACAGTCTAACCTCAAAGGGGGAAAAATGTATTTTAAATAACTTATCTTATTTGGTTAGTAGTCGCCCCTCGGCTTCATCAGTATCGCTATCGGCCACAAAGATAGCAGAGGCCTCGGGACTCATAGGTCTTACATCCCCGATTGTCAAGTTCGTTTCAGAGTGTGGTTGGCCTGAAGGTGCTAGTTGATCGAGTTCCTCTCTAGTGTTATCTATCACTATTTGTGTTACACTAGCTTTCTCAATGTTCTTCTTTTTTTTCGTTTTTTTCTTTGGAATAGCACCCTCCCCCATTCCCTTGGATTGTCTACTATCATTAATTTCAGTAGATAAATTCAAACAGTTTTTTCCAAGGCAAGACTTTGCTGGGAATCAGATAAAACATGTGATACCGATAGATCTACCTCAGTCGGTACACTATGGATTTCAACCTGCACGGGGGCTCTGTCTTTCACTTTATCAGGAGTCTTTGCAGCTGAGATAAGACCCAGAGACGATCTTCTAGCCAATGCAAGATCTTGCGAAACTCTTCGTTGTAACTGAGTTATCTCCTGGTCAATAAAGGAGTTTGCCTTTGTTATGAAGTTGTCGATTGGCCCAATCAATTTTTCCCCACCCGCTGTGGTTTTACTCCTTGTGCCTCGAGTAGACATCGTGCTAAAAGAACCCCCTAAGAATATAGAAAGCTGCCTCTCTAGTAATGATAGGTGAGAGGCACGTTAATATACTCGATAAATTACTTATAGGCACGAGGAATTTTTAGGGACCTGGCCCAGTCCAGTCTCTATCGGTCACTAACGGGCTACAACGGGCCCGCCCTTGGCCCGGGCTTCGCCCGGCGCCAGCCCGCGCGCGTCCCGCTTTGCGTGGACAGGGCGTGTTAAAGTACTGGCCGGTGAAGGCGGGGCTAGCACGGGAAGAGGCACCAGCTGTTGCTCATGAACGGAATGCTGGTCCTCGCAGTCCCGGCGTCCCGCAGTGGCTGTCCTTTACTCCTGGTCCTCGAAAATACAGTGTCTGGATTCACAGATAGGCTCTCCCAGGTCCGGCAGATTGCAGAAAGGCAGGGAAGGCAGGTATGAGAACACACACTGCTGCGAGCGGCTCCCGCAAAGCGGGGGCCGCGAGCAGTGAAATACTCCCAATGCAAAGGCGGGGCTAGCACGGGAAGAGGCACCAGCTGTTGCTCATGAAGGGAATGCTGGTCCTCGCAGTCCCGGCGTCCCTCAGTGGCTGTCCTTTACTCCTGGTTCTCGAAAAAACAGTGTCTGGATTCACAGATAGGCTCTCCCAGGTCCGGCAGATTGCAGAAAGGCAGGGAAGGCAGGTATGAGAACACACACTGCTGCGAGCGGCTCCCCAGTTTCTGTATACTTCTGCACATTGACTTTGTTTGTACACAGTGATAATTCCTGTAAAGCGCTCTAATACCCTCATGGGTCAAGTTTGCGCTCTATAAAACTCTAAATAATAATATTCACTCAGAGAGCCGAATACTTAAGAGGAGAAAAAAATGTCCACACACAGTCAGCTCGTCTGTATGAATTAACCCCAGTGCTTGAGGAGGGAAGCTACTTTTACCTGGCTGATGTCACATTGCCACATCACAAATATATTTTATTAAGATTTCGTCTAAATTTGATACCATTGATGGTAGGAAATTCAGGGAAGAAATATAAACATTCTGATCTTTCCCTGTGTCCATGTGACAAATTATCCCCAGAAAATGATCTTCATCTTTTATTCTTTTGTGGTCTTTACCGCCAGGAAAGATGTAATTTCATTGTACCGATTTGTAAGCGTTACATTTTTAAATTTTGTGGTGTAGCATTATTTTTTCTCAAATCCTTGCAGAATTCTTTTGTGTGTTTCTCGTTAGCATCATTTTTATGGGCATGTTTGAAAAAGAGGAAGCAGGTCGGCTCTAAAACGATTTAGGATTGGTTTTCAAATCCTTATTGTATTTGTATATGTATATAGATGAAATGGATTTTAACCAAATTGGATGTTAGCAGATTTTTAAGTGTCAGGACTTATGCTATTTTTATCTATATCTTTTCTTAAACTGTAACTGTAAATACTTTTATGATCTTATGTGTAAGATCGAATAAAGGATTTGGATTGGATTCAACTTCCGGTGTCTCATAGTTAGGGGTCTCATGTGGGGACGGCCAGGCAGCATTGTCATGATGTTGTATGGGGGTCCTATCTCTCATCTGTGTCTTAAAGGGGTAAGAGACTGGTATAAATTTATGAAGGACCCATATATCTTTGAGTCTGGGTTCTACTGGTAGGAGTTCTGAATACGTGGTTAGTTGCTCCTGAAAGTGGACTAGCTACTGTAGACCTTCCTTGAACTTAGGCGCCCTTCCCCACCCTCATCTACACACGCCCTTGTGCTTGGCGACAGTAACCCAAGGGCAACAAAGCGCCTCACAGATGCTTCTAAGTTATCCGTGTACCCAAGCAGCGCAATGAGTAGAGTAAGGCATATCTGCATTCTCACCATCTGGGACAGAGCCTCCCCGACCTCTCCCCAGTATTTAAAGATCATTCTGCATGTCCAGGCTAGGTCGAGGAAATCTGCCCCCTCCCCCTGTATCTTTCACATTTGTCAGTAGTGCTCATATTATAATGGTGTAATCTTGCTGGGGTATAATACATCCTATGCAGGAACTTAAAATGAATAATCCACAGTCTGCTACTGGCTGTTATCCTTTCAGTATGCTGTCCTGGCTCTGTTTCGCATCCCTCTCTCGACCTGTCAGTGGTCTCAACCTGCAAGATAATTGTACTCCAGTAAAGTCACACTACAGCGTGTGAGGCATTAGTGGCTTGGAGAATGTTGTGTAATGGTATTAGTGTGGGTGGTTCCTTCTGGTGTATCTTCTACGACGTGTTCGTGAGAAATGGAGATGAGCGGCTTGTGCATTTAGCAGTCGTGGGGATTGGGACTACTAAATGCACAAGCTGCTCATCTCCATTTCTCATGAACACGACCATCATTGATTAGCCCTTTTTCATTAACTTACGATTGGACATAAGGTTCTATATTGTTGCTTTTAATCTTTACTTTTCCCTCCCTTTTGTGGGCCCGCTGCATTTTTGACTTGCAAGGACTTCCTATGCTACTTGCATGGGTGTAATGCAAGATTACCTGTATTGTAGTGTAGCAGGGTTTCCGTTCTCCCACAGAACTGTGCATAGAGATTTGGAACCTCGGCGAATTAGGGTGACCCAAAACTCACCTCAGTACCCAAAACCCCCTTTCCAGGCTAGCTACAGTGTCTCATTGGTCATCACAAACTTCCAATGATTAGACAAACCAGAACATAAACTTACGATACCTCAGGTTACGTGGAACACATGAACACTCTTTTGTTATACTATCATTTCAAACCAGAAGGGGGAGTAAATGAGGACACGTGCACATTTGAAATATTTATTTACTAATGCCGTTTTCTCAAACGCAGTATCTTAGATAATACAAGGAAACATATTATCACAAGCAAAGTTATCAGCAAAGTTACTAGTCCATAGAAAGCAAAAGGTGATAGCATGCTAAGATGCTTTAATGAATAAGGGTTAACAACACCTATTTGTCACCCTCCCTAACTAGCATATTATATTAATATCTAAGAAGGTCTCTTTGGGTTTTAGTAGGGCGGGCCCATACCTCAAGATCCTAGTATGAAGAGATCACATCAGCTTCCACCAGCTCTCTCTGCATGCGAACCGCATCAAGTGTGTGTGTGTGTTCCTTAAGCAAAGCAATATAAAACGCGCCTAAAGCCTAAATTTGGCAGAAGCTGAACTTATGTTATGTCTATGAAGGTGCGGAGAACAGACCTCATAACAATTCTGTGTCGTGTTATCCTTGAAGCTTCAGCACTCTCTGTACAGACATAGTTTATTAAGCAAAGCTGATATCAGAGAAATAACATATTATTCTCATGTAAATCACAACGGTCTTCTAGGTTGAAAGCTAAATCAACAATTAAGTGTCGTGTGCAGAAGCAGCAAAATGAAAAATGGTGTTTAAACATTTAATAAGCCTATGCTTACTTAACACATTATAAAGATAAACAGTAGCTATATGACACCCCCCATGATCCGAGCACGGATAAGATAAGATAAGATAAGGGCCTCTTCATGAAAACAGAGTTCAAGAAAGATGAGCAATGTTATAACTTTAAAGATTGATGGGAAAAAATTCCATGAACCAATTCAAAAATTCAAAATGTCAATACTGTGTTCATCAGCACTCAAGTCAATAGGTCTGGGAGGTGAAAAAATGCAAAGAAAAAGGTGTCATGAACAGAAACCAAGAAAGTTTTTAGGGCAAGACCGAATATGCAAAATATGCAGCAACAGCCTCCAACATGAAATCACCGTCTTCATCCGAAAACAGTTCAGCCATCCAATTCAAAGGTGGGAAAGAACATACGTGCTCTTCTAGTACCGGAGCCTCTATCACCATCAGAGGACAACTCGGTGGGTTTTCAAGAAAACTCTGTGCCAAGAAATCTTGCGCTGCTGTGAGTATGTTCCAAGGACCCATTAGTCTTTGCATCAATGCCAAGGCCATAATCCTATCGCCAGAACAAATCAACTCGTGAGCCACGACGGGACACATCAGCTGATTAAAATCGACGTCAGGAGAAACCGTCTTGCAGAGACACAAATCAACGGCCCAGTCAAAATCACAGCTTAGGCAATGAAATACAGGCTGGACACAGGTGAAATAGGAAAATCGAAACGATAATCCAAACGCCGTGCTTAAAGTCGCAAGCGGCAGTGTGCCATAATATTCAAGCATCCTTTTGCGAAACAGTGCCAGGAGGGGCTGCGCGGCTTCTTGCACATGAAGGGCATCCATATTTAATTAAACAAAAAATCACCACAATGCCTGCCGCCAGTGGCAGTAAAACCGGGAATCCACCAAACAGACTTGAGAAAATAGAATGAAAGAAAGCAGGAATGACTCCAAATATTTTCTCAAATGAAGTCACGAGACCGCTGCTAACTATTTTAAAAAAGTGCGCCAGCCCCGTCGTCGAGGACGCGTTAAAGATTGAATGAACCAGTTCGCTGAAATGCAACAGTAAATCAGTATTTAAAAGGGCCTGAACCTCTGTACGGGTGTTAGCTATGTGAAGCACGAATGTTTCTCGAGCCGAACTCAAGGCCACTTCTTTTTGGGACAATAGAGCTCTTATTCTGCTCATGCCATTGAACTCCGCTTTCAAGGTTGGGATGCGCGGCCAGATGGAAACATCCCCGTTCCCATGCGTGGGTGGGTATAGCACATTTTTGCAGCAAACCACACGCTCAGTTACTGTTACCACATAAGCAACACCTTTAATTAACCCGCAACAATCTTCATTATTTAAAAGTAAATAACTTCCGTTCCCCAGTAAGGTAAAAGTTGGGATGATTTCTGGAACTGGAGTCCCTTTTAAAACACAGGCTAAGTTTGGCCGGTCCTGGTTACAAGAACCGTGCAATTGTATGTGCCTACACATTAATGAGTGATCTGGTGTTTCTGTACATTCCTCCCCATTCAGATAAACCTCCTGTCTGTCTTTCAAACATCTATAAGTAAAAGGAAGGGACCAGACTTCATGGAGCAACGCACTACCTAATGGTTCATATCGACCTATGGCAACATATCGCATACAATTTGTAAATTTATACAAAGCAAAAGGCAATGTTATCAAACCGTGGATAAGCCACGTTGCAGCGGTGGCCTCTGCCACAGAAAAAGGCAAGGACTCTAATCTCTCAATATGTAACATTGAAAAGGATGCATCTCGCATGGAAAGCAAGCGCTGCTTGTCAGTTAAATTAAAGGGGGCAAAGAGAGAGGAGACATTCATGTAGGTCCATGGCACCTTGCCAGATTTCAACGTTTGCAGGGTCCACGCAAATTGCATGATAGAACGCAATTGATTTTGACCATGGTACAATACAGATACTTCATCCTGCACAATATCCACTACAGAAGACACAATATTATCTAACGTGTAAATGCGGGAAGAAAGCATGTTAATACTATTGTCTACCACTGCAAGCACTTTTTCTAGATTACCTTGATCTATAGCTCTAAGGCGTGTCGCCGCCTCAATCTGTGATGTCTTCCAGATTTCATTGTAAATAGCATATATCCACCTTTTTGATCTACCACTAGCCGGGCCTTTTATGAAATCATTTAAATCTACATCATCATTCAGCTTCGCAAGATGTAATTTAACTGCAGACAATTTAGAATGTTTCAGCCAATTTTGACCTAATTTGCCCACTGAGCAAGTCGTGACAGAATGTTCACTTTCAAAATGTGGATCAGGTCTAACCTGTTTAAAACCATCAGATAAACCTAGAAAACTGTGCTGGCATGAATCAGCACTTCTGTGCCACATCAGCCAACCTTTTGGATCCATACTGGATATGTTAAAGGATGAATTCAGCAATAGGGTTTGCAAGTCCCTAATCGAAAACTGAGTATAATTACTCCAGCCAGAATATTCTCCTAACTCAGGGATGGTAGCAGTATTCAATTTTTTAGAAGTAGCCAATCCAAAGCATGTTGTCTGTGAAATAGAGGATTTGAAAAACAACATTTGATTCGGGATGAGACAAGCACAGTGCAAAGCCTCAGTGCCTTGTACCTGCCAGTTCTTAGAACCCCAAACTGATTTAAGGTCAATAGTTTCCTTCCACAATTTATAGCCTCCAACAGCCAGCTGATCAAGAAAGGACTTTGAGTACAATAATTTGGTATCGGTAAGTCTAACCTTGGACATAGGCTTCTGTGTCATTTTAAAATAAAAGGACTCGGGATTAGACTGATTGAAGTCAGTAAAATAAGTGTACTTTTTCAAAAAAGTAATCGAAGTGCCTTTTTTAGGAGCTGGGCAATGCTCCCATTGTGTATAATTTACAGTACTCCTTCTAGAAGTAGTTTTATGTAAGAAGTGATTACCAGAATGTTGAAAGCAAAACAAATCACCATAATTAGCAGATTCTAAATACAAATCTTCAGCATCAAAGGCAGCATAGTACTTCAAATCAGAAAACAAAGTTTCTACGGCCTGAACATCCCAATCATCAGAACGTATGTTTTGTTTCACTACAACCCCCATGTTCACTCTAAGCACATTAGGGACATTTACAACCTCCGTAGGGCCATGAATTTGAAATCTAACGGCATCCCACACTATCCCATCAAGGACAGGCCAAGCAGTGATGTTAACAAATGTCAAGTCTCTTCTCAGTCTGTGTGCAGAATGTGATGAGGAAATGGGGGCCAAAGTTCCATTGAGATGTCGAATGCATGTTCTTTCCTCGAAATAGTGTCCATTTACAATCCGGAAAAAATAAAACACAAACCCAATTGACATAAAAAGGTAAATTGAAAAAAGCACCAGCCAAATATATGTCCAAGGGGGAATCATAAAATGTTTTTTAAATAAGCTGGCATAAACTGCAAAACGTGAGGGTTTCTTAGAGGCATTGGAAACAGTGTCAAATGAAAATCTGGATTCTGTGGCCAAACGTGCTTGCAGGTCAGGCATGGATAAGTCAGTGGGGTAAGTGTAGTCTATTTCATCATGGTCAGTACCAGGCAAAGTACTTAATAAAGGACTGGAAATTGCAGGCAATTCGATGGCCACTTCTGTTTCAGGACTAGAAGCAGTGGCCAAAACTGAATTTCTCACAATGGAAGGACAGGAGACTGCCGGTGTCATGCTAAGAAGAATCGGCCACTCTGTGTATCTTGACATTGTCAATTGAGATAAACCTGTTTTCCTTACGACCAGGAAGCGGTGGTAAAATGACTGTTCTTGTGCCCTTCACTCCAAGGACTGGAACCGGAGCTCGATGGGAAGGACCAAATTCTTTCTTATCGATTTTCTCTCGAACCAGTTCTCCAACTTGGGGTAGCCAGCCGACTACCGGGATCTGCAACGTAACATCCGATGTGGAGGGCAAATGTTCCTTTGCAAGACTGTCTCTGGTCTTTTGTAGATCCTGTAAAACATTGCAATGTTCATCTACGTCAAAGGTTGTGGCGAGAGCCACGCAGTCTAGACCGTCAAGGTCAGGGACGTACATCTTGATGCCAAAGAGCATTTCGTATGGGGTCCGCCCACCCAGAGACCTTCTAGGGAGATTATTAAGAGCACGCTGCAGGCCATTGAGGTGGGTCAGCCAGTTTCTGCCAGTGCCTATAACGCGAGCTGTCAAAGATTGCTTTAAGTCACGGTTCATCTGCTCCACTACACTATTACCCTCAGGTCTGTAGGAAGACGAAAACTTGACTTGGACCCCCATCGAAGTCATGGCATCCTTATACGCCTTAGAGGCGAAAGCCGGACCCTGATCCGAATGGAAGGTACCACAGGCAAAAATCCCTACAAAGACACGCAAATCTCTAATGACAGTCCGTGAATCAGCGCTGCGATGGGGCCAAACCCATGCAAAGCGTGTGCATGAATCCAATGCCACTAAGATGTACTTATACGCAGTATCAGAGGAAAAAGGACCGCAGTGATCTAAATAAACACAACCTAGTGGTTTATTAGAAATGTACAACTGTGTCCGTGGCGGACGCGCAGCAGACAAAGGTTTAATCTGCTGGCAAATGTCACATTGAAGGACATAATCTCGCGTCTGTTTGTACAGTCCCCGTCACCAGAATTTTTTTTGTAATTGAGTTACAGTGGCCGAGACGCCCGCATGTGCAGATGCAACACCTTCATGTGCTGCTGTAATCAACGTAGCCCTGCAATCCGAGTTGGGAATCAAACGTTCGCCAACTTCAGGTATTTTCACAAAAGGAACCTTTTCGGGACTTAAGTGGTATGTGTACTTCGAAGGAAACCCCGTAGGATGTTTACCTCCCTTCTCAGTGGCAGCAACAGCCGCCAAGATGTCATCATCAATCTTACTTTTGGACCGTGTAACTGCTGCAACTAAATATGTAGACACCGCTGATTTTGCTGCTTCATCAGCAAGCGAGTTACCGACAGCGTGGACTCCCACACGCTGATGGCCGAGAGTATGAATTACAAAAACGAGTGGCAACGTAGCCTTAAGCGCAGCCACTCGAACCCAGATCATCTTGTGTTTTATTGTGCTACCCTTGGAATCACGAAAATTATTCTGAATCCAAAAGAACAAGTTTTCATTGTAAGACTGGACACAGTAATAAGAATCACTCACAATAAGAGTCATCACAATAGGATCCGCGTACTCCAACGCTAGTAATAGAGCACGAAGCTCTGCCAATTGTGCGGTGCAGTCCCCTAGAGTCTGCGTGGGCACCACTCTGGACTTGAACTCATCGTTCACCATGGCACCGACCACAATGGCTCATGCGGAAACGTAGGTGTGTTTAGAGCCATGCGCAACCTGCGCCGAACCATCAGTGTAAATAATGCAATGGAAGTCCTCCAAAGGTCGCATAGCCAGAGGAGCAGGATGAACGAATTCATACTGCAAGTACTCTTGCGACTGTAATGAGGCGTCAAAAATAAACGTGACATCCGTGGACGTCAAGGAAGCAGCCCATTGAATCCACCGAGGGTGCAAAGCTTTAGAATTTGGTACACTGGCTTTCGTAACTGCCTCCAAATGAGGACAGGGTGTAACAACCAACATGCGTTTTCCCTGTGACAGAGCACATTCTTTAAGAATCGCCATCTGCACAGCCGTCAAAACTTTCTCCACAGTGGAAAACCGCATTTCAGCCAAAGTGTACAAGTGTGACTTGTAAGCAATAGGTACTGTGTCTCCTTCATTAAAAGTGAGGTACGTGAAACCCACTGTCCCAGGAATAATTCTTATCACCAGGTTGGTGTGGTTATCACTAGTCAGTAAAAATTTAGAAGCGAGCAGATCAGCCTGCAAGGATTGCAAAACGGCTGAGTGCTCAGGCAGCCAGCATGATTTGGAAAAAGTTGGTTGTATCAAAGCATACAAAGGCTTGATACGCTGGGCATATCCCGGAATGTATGTCCTCCCAAAATTTAAGAAACCCAGCAAAGACTATAATTTTTTCAGCGTTGTTGGAGCGCGCAATTGTGTGCATTTCTCCAAGAAGTGAGGAGCCAAACCTCTACCTTCATTGTTGAGCTCATAGCCCAGGAACAACACTGTGTACTCCGCAATGTGCGGTTTCGCAAAGTTAAATTTGTAACCCATGTCTGCAAAGGTACAAATTATGGAATTCACTCGACACAGATGCTCCCAAATTTCGTCGTCTGTGAGATATATGTCATCCACATACGAGCAAGCATCTGGGTCGATCCTCTCCAAAAGAGAGACTATGCGGGCGGTAAAAATACCAGGACTATTCTTATAGCCCATTGGGAGACGCCGAAATTGTTTTTGGACCCCAGCACTTGTAAAACTGGTCCATTGGGAGCTAAAGCTATCCAATCTGTGGGCATAGAAACCGTTGGAAATGTCAAGCGCGGTTTTAAAACGCTTACGCACTAGACTATCCACTAGGGCAGAGCCGTGAGTATTCTGTACTGCACAGTTACGGCAATGCGAGTTTAAATGCCGGTAATCCAATACCAAACGATATGACTTGTCAGGCTTGGTTACAGTAAAAAGAGGGTTATTCATCGGTGGCACACAGGTTTCAATAACTCCCTGATATTCCAATTGTTCAAGGATTGCCGCGACGGAAGCTTTGGCTTCACGCCGTATGGGATATTGAGGTTGAGGCTGCGGCTGAGCCCGCAAAGAAATCTCGTGGCATGGGGACAATTTATCCCAACCACATTGGTTGCGGTACAGAGCCGGTGCTAGAGCCCTAGCCCACTCTTCTGCAAAATGCTGCGCATGCTCTTTCGAGACAGTGTTCGCGAAACTCGGGAGGATTACCTCCTCCCCTCTCGGAGCAGCGAGTACAAAAGGTGGGGGCCAGTCAGCCTCCGAAAGCAAAATGTCATACGTAGACAAAAGATTTTCCCAAAATACCCCTTTGATGGTACGTTGTATGTCTCCTTCTATTAACAGGACAATTTCATAAAGTCTATCAGGGGGAGCAACTCTTTCTATCACAACATAAATATCAGTCGCTGTCACCTTCAGTAGTGGATGCAGGGCCTCTCTCACAATGGTAATCTCCGCCGCGCTGTCCAGCAAAGTCAGAGCCCATGTCAGATTCCGAAGCCGCGTTCTCACTATCTGTGGCATATCGATGCGCTGTTAAAGCCGCGACTTTCTTTTTGGCAAACTGCGGTCTCTTCGGCATTGAGCCGTCCTGCTGTCCTGTGCCTTCTGTCTGGCGGGGCTGGTCACGACCTTGCTGACCACCCCGACCCCTTCCGCCTCCTCCACCACCGGTCTTCGGAGCCGATGAATCCTGAAAGGAATGAGGAGAGCGTTGATCAGAAACCTGAAATCGATCAGGTGATTTAATCGTCGCGCGATCGCGCAAGTCATAAACACGTTCTGTTTGCGCAGGCATCTGAGACGCAGGATGAGACTCCTGTTTTTGCTGCTGTTGCTGTTGCTTACCCTGTTTCTGTTTTTTAGGCCAATTTTGTTTTTTGGACTGGGGCTGAACTTCCGTTTGTGAAGTCTGCCCTTGGGGTTGCTTTTTCTCCTTTACAGAAAAAGGCTTCAGACCCCTGCTATTGCGACCCACCTTTCTATAAGCAGACACAATAATCCTCACCAACTGCCTGGGTTTATCGGCATCGGGAATCGCCTCCAAAGCTTTAGCAACTTGAAAGTTCACTGCATCCCCCTTGACATTAGCAAGAATGAGATCGCAAACTATATCAAAGGAGCCACACAACCGCATACCCATATCAACCGCTGCCTCCGGTCCGTGATCATCTTGAACACGTTTAACGATATCAGGCAGGACAGCCATGGACGGAGTGCCGTAACACCTCGCATAGACCGCCGCAAATGTTTTTCCCCAGGTCTCACAGTCAACGAGTTCGGGGGCCAAATCCTTCGGTAAACTAATCGTTAAGATTCTATGTTTATCACCAGGAGTTGTATTAGGAAACACTGCTTCCAGCTGCTCAAATTTCTCGGCAAGCCAGAAAGGAAAATCATCCTTCTCCTGGGGTTGCTTACCCATCACTGCATTGACCATCACAGGACTGAGCTTCAAACCGCCGTGTCCCGCTGGAAGAGCCGGACCCCCCGGGGGCCCACCCGGGAGATGACGACCTATGTATTGCACTAATGCACGAATCACAGCAATAGAAACTACATGTAGTCTACGAACCTCCGCTAAGGTACAATTGCCATGTTGAGGATGAGGAGTAAATCCAGCCAAAACAGGCCAATTCGCGCCTGGAATGAACAAAGGACCTAACCTCGGAGCGGTTAAAGAATGGGGTAGGGCGCCACCAAACCAAACGCGATGCTGCCAATGATCAATAGGTACTTCCAGTGCCCTGTACAGAGTATATTCATTCGGCACAGGTGAGGGAGTGTAATTGTGGAACACACCAGAATTAGCGTCCACAGCCGGAAATGTCACCCACGAATAAAAGAGTTCGTATGGGTAAGCTGCTCCCGCACTCACCACCAAAATCACAGCCAAGCCATCAACGGGTACATTGTAAGTTTGCAAATAATTGCGCACCGCTATGCGACTATGCTGCGGAATGTCCACAGGTTGAGCCATGACTGCACAGGAACTTAGAAAAACAAAGTAAACTTTGTAGCACAGCTGGGTAGTAATGCAAGGAAACCGTTTTAGAGAGATTCAAGCTTGAAAAGACCTATTTCAAAAATAGGTAGGTTTGTCCGACACCACCGTTTTCCGGAAACGACAGTGAAGGGGTAAGGTTTGAATGATATACTACTCGAGTATCATGATATAAGACCACCAACGTATGGGCGCCATGTAGCAGGGTTTCCGTTCTCCCACAGAACTGTGCATAGAGATTTGGAACCTCGGCGAATTAGGGTGACCCAAAACTCACCTCAGTATCCAAAACCCCCTTACCAGGCTAGCTACAGTGTCTCATTGGTCATCACAAACTTCCAATGATTAGACAAACCAGAACATGAACTTACGATACCTCAGGTTACGTGGAACACATGAACACTCTTTTGTTATACTATCATTTCAAACGAGAACGGGGAGTAAATGAGGACACGTGCACATTTGAAATATTTATTTACTAATGCCATTTTCTCAAACGCAGTATCTTAGATAATACAAGGAAACATATTATCACAAGCAAAGTTATCAGCATAGTTACTAGTCCATAGAAAGCAAAAGGTGATAGCATGCTAAGATGCTTTAATGAATAAGGGTTAACAACACCTATTTGTCACCCTCCCTAACTAGCATATTATATTAATATCTAAGAAGGTCTCTTTGGGTTTTAGCAGGGCGGGCCCATACCTCAAGATCCTAGTATGAAGAGATCACATCAGCTTCCACCAGCTCTCTCTGCATGCGAACCGCATCAAGTGTGTGTGTGTGTTCCTTAAGCAAAGCAATATAAAACGCGCCTAAAGCCTATATTTGGCAGAAGCTGCACTTATGTTATGTCTATGAAGGTGCGGAGATCAGACCTCATAACAATTCTGTGTCGTGTTATCCTTGAAGCTTCAGCACTCTCTGTACAGACATAGTTTATTAAGCAAAGCTGATATCAGAGCAATAACATATTATTCTCATGTAAATCACAACGGTCTTCTAGGTTGAAAGCTAAATCAACAATTAAGTGTCGTGTGCAGAAGCAGCAAAATGAAAAATGGTGTTTAAACATTTAATAAGCCTATGCTAACTTAACACATTATAAAGATAAACAGTAGCTATATGACAGTAGCATTACTGCCCGCTGTAACCTGGGCTTACACTGTACTAATTATATATGTTTTCCAGCCCTGAGGAAGTCGCGGGTTTCTTGTCCCGAACAACGAAACATGTGTTGGCTGGAGCCTGAACAAGAAAAAGAAATTAAAAAACACATATGAAGTTAATGTTTATGTCGTTCATTTTGAAATCATTGAATTGTTGAAATCTATGTATTGGTGTGCTGGGATTTTGAACAAAGTTATAGGATCGGCTGATCTGATTGTGGAGGTGTTGCATGATTGCCCCCAACCGAAGCACCGAACAGTAAAAAATACTTAGACATCTGTTAGACCTAGCTCCTTGGCGTGGGTCTCCCTTCCACTTTTTGTTGCTGTGCCTCATATGTTTTCGCTGGTGTTAGATGCTCAGAGCACTGTGCCACTGCCAACCAGTGCCACAGTGCAAGTGCTCCCTGTGGAAATTGCTGTATTGATTGGATTCCATGATTGGCTTATTTGGTTTACTGCCAGAACCTAGTACAGTGCACCAGGAGTGCCCAGAGCGTGTAAATCCAAATGCTGCTGGTAGGCTTGCAGCACTGGTTGTGCCACCCACAAAAGCAGCCTTGTAAAATGTGCCTAAGGTCTGCCATTGCAGAGCTTGCGTGCAGTCTGGTACTGTCATGTTGACTGGGCAAGTGCACCCACTTGCCAGTCCCTAAACCTTCCCTTACCTTCATGTTAGTCTCCCCTATGGTACGTCCAAGGGCGGGTGCATTGTAAGTATAAGGTAGGACAAGCCCTGTGTGTGGCAAGTCCTAATAGTGAATTACAGCTATTTTCGTTTTTCACTATTGCAAGGCTACCTGTTCTCCATATGCCAGAATGGGCTGTTGGAATTATTACACTTTATAATCCTAGCAGGCTCAGGGGACATGGTAGAAATTCCAGTTTAGTATGCCTGGACTCAGAATAATAAAATACATCTTTTAGTAAAGTTTATTTTAATATTCTGTGTTTGCAAATACCACTTTTAGAAAGTAGGTATTTGCTTGCCTAACCTATCCAGGCCTGCCTCTGCTAGGATGTGTATCTGCTGTCTGGTTTCTGTGAGTGACAGTGCTGGGGAATTCCAAAAGGCAGGGCTATGTAGCCCTGTGGTGAATAGAGAGATTTACATCCAGATGGGTGGGAGGAGTGCACCTGGGCTCTGAATAGGACTGTGTCTTTCGACCACAATGCTGGCTCCACCTCCTGTGGAGTGTCTGATGTCTCTAGCCTGCTTCCTGAATAGAAAGTCAGAGTCATAACAACAGAGTGCTCCAGAACTGGTTTAGACTGGGCAAAGGCCCCTCAGCCCCAGAGGAACAAAGGATTTAGGGGTATAAGCATTGGGACCCTGCTCCCAAGAAATTAGATCCAGATCAGACAAAGATACTTCAGAAGCCTCTGAAGTTACAAGAAGAAACCTCTGCCTGAAGAGAAGGAACTGGGAAAGCTGAAGGAGGAATACTGTCCCTGACCTGTGGTATTGGCCTGCAGTGGTTGCCTTGCTGCGGAAGGAGAGGAGAAAGACTTAAAGACTTTATTTTCACTTGTGCAAAAGATCTCCAAGGGCTTGTAAGAGAGCTTGCCCCCTGAACGAAGTCCCAGGACAAGTGGACTTCACCCGCCTTGAGGAGAGCTGCTGGAAACGCTGTTTTCCGTGGCTGCCGAGGCAGCGAGCTGCGTGCGCCTCGTACGATCGACTTGTGTCCTGTAAAGCACCGTACCAAGTCCGTCCGCCTCAATCAACGCGGCTCTGCGCCCAACGACTCGTACAAATGACGTCAACAAGCCGCAGCTCACACCGTGACTGGCAAACAACGCAGCGTACAACGCTTCGCCTCATCGAATCGCACTGGACGGAATGACGCGTACATTGCCCCTGATTTCAAGTCTACGATCGCAGCTGGAGTTGGGTACGCTTCGCACGTCCGCTTCGTGCTGCCCGCCTCGCACTGCGTTCATAGACTGTAAGACGCCGGCTCCCAAGGTAAGGCTCGTACGCCGCAACATAAACTGAACGCACCGCACCAAGCACCGTCCCCTCGATCAACGCAGCTCTTAGTTCGACGACCCGCACAGACATCAACGAGCCGTAGCTCGCACCGTGACTGGAGGACAACGCACCGTACAACGCTTTCTTTTTACATTGCGCCGTCCATGCTGGACGCATCAAGATAAGGAACTGTGTACAACTCGCACAACATTCTGAACGCATTGGACCAAAGCGTCCGCTGCGCTTGCTAGACTCTTTGTGTTCTTTTCATCACTGGGAGAGCCGGACGAATCGCACAAAACTCTAAAAATAAGCATTTTACAAGAACTCTTTATTGCTGATAGTATTGTGGATTATTTTTTGTTGTTATTTGGTCTTGTGCTAAGTCTTTATAAAAAAATGCTAACTATTTTTGATATACTACCAGTGTGGTGTCCATTTGTAGTGTTGTCACTTGATTACTGTAGGTGTTCACAAATGCTTTACACACTGCCTCTGAGATAAGCCTATCTGCTCGTGCCAAGCTACCAAGGGGGTGTGCAGGGGTTATTTTAGGAGTGTACACCCCTTACCCTGACTAGAGCAGAGGGTCCCTACTTGTCACAAGTGCCTACCTGTGCCAATTAGAGACCCCCAACTCTAACAACATCCAATATTAACCGTAATTGGTGAGCGCCATCTGCGCTCACTCCTTTGCCGGGTTCCGCCTTTCTCCCGCAGAGGGCCTCTGAAACTTTCCATTCTGCCTCTGCAGGCCTCACCTCTCCGTTACCTCGATCATGGTTAATCCACCTGCTACAGCGGGGTCCTATGATTCTACACGTATCTCCATAAGATCCTTACTGGTTCACCCATATTTTTTACACTCGACAAGGGATTTCAGTGCAGGATATGGATGTTTTGGGAGTCCCGGATTGCAGGAGCCTCACTAGTGTGTGGCCATCTTGCTAGTCTGCCCTCTAGCGCCCCCATAATGAATTCTATAGTCTTACTGATTAAATATTGGTTTGGTAGAAATCACTGCATGGCAGGTGAGCCCATCCCAAATTCCGTTGCTACCCACATCACCAAAATTGGTAATTTTTTATGGCCAAAATCTAATGTTTACATATTTCGTTTTAGGACATTTCCTGTTGCAAACACTATTCCCACCCACACAAGTGGGGTACCATCTTTATTAGGAGAAGTGTAGGAATGATGTGTGGATACATGTTGAGGATTCTTGTATGTTGCAGAACTTTTCCTCACAGGAATGTGAGGGGAAATAATAGAGTAATTGTAACCAAGGTTTGAGGTTCGAGAGGCATCATAAGTAAGAAAAGGTAGTGGGATCCATGAAGGCACATCAACCTGGGAGTCTAGTTCTCACAAGTGTCTGTATTTGGTAGGTTTTCCCCTGTAGTGTCTGAGCCGGGGCCTAGAGTCCGCATCTAACCACATCACTACAATGGGTCATTTTTCATGACAACAATTGGACATCTCCATGTCACGTTTTGAGGCACTTCCTGTCATGGGCTCTGGGCCTAGACACACAAGTGGTAAACTGTTTTTATTGGATGAAGTGTAAGAAGAATAGTACAACATTTGGTACTATGTAAGAGGATAGAATAGTACAACATTTGGTACTATCATTTGAAGTGGTCTAAATTTTTGACTTCCATTTTGCAAGAATGAACACATTTTGCAAAATGTTCTCTTGTCACGGTAGTATGAGTAACCCCAAATTCAGAGTTGTACAAATGACTAATACTCCTAAACTTTTTTTGTGCATATTTAGAAAATACAAAGGTTTCCTTCTATGAGAAATTTCCATGATGTCAGCACAATGCTGCATAATTTCCCTTTACACTTGTTACACGAAATTCTTGAAATTCCGAAATGATGTGCAAGTATGCTTTGTTTGCAGCAAAACTTTAGCTCAACCGCATGGGAAAAACACAAACAACTGTATGGCGAGCAGCTGATGTTCTCAGCACATTTGGTTTTTGCTCTATATTTTAGAGTAAAATGTGCCCTTGGATCTATATTGTAAGCAATGGACTATTTTGCACTAAAATATTGTGCCAAAAGCAGGTTCTGCATTTTACATAAGCACACATAATTTTACTGAAATTTTCTGAAATGTTACTTAATTAAGCAAAAGCACATAATCCACGTTTTGCATACCCTGATTTCCTTCATATGCATTTTTCAGTCAATAGATTTTACTGTATGAATTGCTGCATGGTTGGTACATGATGAAAAATTATTATAAGATGCACCTCAGTTGTTGGCTCTGAGTATGTTGTGTTTTTCTACAACCAACAAACAACAAATATCCTTACAACCAGAAGGGTCTTACAAAAGTGAAGATTTATTACTTTTGTAAAATAGCTATTGAGGAAAATAAATTTCAGATGAAAAAGTTGCCACCAAATGCTATTTTTTCCTACTCATTTTTTTTGTTTTTATTTATTTCAACTATCAGTTTTTTGGGAAAACCAAAAGCAATTTACAAAAAGCATTTGCAATGCAATCAGTCTTTCCTTTGGGACCTTATAAGTATTTCGTGAGGCAGCACATTATGGTTTATTACTGTTTATTTAAAGGTATCTTTTAGGAGTTACAAACATGAATGGCGTCCTCATACCATATATTACAGGGTGGAAATACATCTTTCATTGCATCACCGATGGGGTGGGGCTGTGTAAGAAGGCCTAGCACTTAAACTCAGAAGTTGGAGCCCAATGTTGGTCAAGAGGATGGATGGAACTTCCTATGAGATTTACCAAGGGGTGGCAATATCCTAACCTCTCTGTAATTTTTTGAAAGGCGGATGGCTGTATAAGAACAGTGTTCAAGAATGGCAAATTAGTGGAGGCCTAAAAGCAGTCCTATACAGCAATTTCACACCACTGCTTTAAAAGGTAAAACTTGTTTTTTTCTCTCCAGATTCTGCTACAAATGTGAATGCATATTCGTTTTTAAACATCAAAAACAATTGAGCAACGAACTAAACGTTATCTGGATTTGTCTCCTAAGGGTTCTGAACTACCTCCCACTGCCTATAGCAATTAGGTTGCTACTAGACAACCAAGTGTACCTCCACCAATCCCAGCCTGGTGCCTATTTCGCACAAAAAAAGAATGCTGCCCAGAAAGTAGCAAAGGGGACAGCATTTGTCAGCTATTTACTCATAACTGCAGTACCTTCCAAAAAGCTTCCCTCTCCTATACAATTTGCCTGGCCTTAATTGACTACCGTTCTAAATAGCTGGAAGTTAATTCCACTTTTGGAGTTCCTCATGGGAGTCTTTAGCAAATAAGATTTCCTGAAACAATTGCTATGGCTAATGGCATGTATTTCACATGTACTGACTGAATTCCTCCAGTTACATGGTATAAAGCACCTGAGAATCTCACTATATGACTCACAATGTACTGGGCAATTTGAACAAATTAACTGTTATCTCAAATATGGTGTACACCTCATTTGCGAGGTTGGATTTCTGCATCACCGGCCATCCAGAAAGGATTGTGGGTATTCAGGATATCTCCCAACAGTCACAGGTACTAGGCCTTTCCAATTGTTAAAAGGAGGGTGTACCACCTGGGTGGTATGTCCCTGGTGACCAAGTGCAAGTTGCCCGGGGCACGTTTATAGACTTTAGACCCGAATTTCATACAGTCAATGATAAGACAGTTTTCCTGCAGATCCAAAGAAGGGAATGTCATAATGTGGCTCAATGTAAAACCCTCTGGGATTGTCGTGGGGGACTTAGGCTGTGTGTACCAGGACACATGGCAAAGGGTGGCTCCAAGTTATTACGTCAATTCAGAAGAGTAAACATTAACAAGAAAAGTATCATTATGCAAGATAGCAAATGTTGGAAAGACAGACTTGCTGACTGTGAGAAGAACTGATTGAGCGATGAAACTGATGATTCTATTTCCAGGAACCAAGAGCAAGGTGTTTGCCTCTGTAACTGGGTATAAGGAATTACCCAAAAAAGAAGCATTGAACAAGAAGGCTGTGATACTAATGTGCAAGTTCCCATTGGACATAATATGGTTTTGAATGTTGAGAGCAACTGAAGTGAGACTAGTCCATCACTGGACAGGTGATAAATCCACAAGAACTAGAATTCCGTCTTAGAGAACCTCCAGGAGTAGTATCTTTTTCCTTTCCTGCATTTATTGAGGAGAAAGTGGTGCCGTATCTGAGTTAAGGTTACGTTCTTTTCTTTTTGTTTTCCAGTCCGGACTGGAAACAAGCATCCTAGGACCTGGTTTCGGGGTTTCACCCCTCATCAGCCAGGATAGCTTGACATAAGTGGCATAGAGAGCACAGGACCCACATCTGGGCATACCGTCCCACTCAGGGTGACAAATGCAAAAACAACAAATGATGGACAGAATGCAGAACAATGTCATACATTCACCTCAGTGCAGAGATCTGGGCCTAAATCAATCGTTTATTTGCTCCCCATGCCATTCAAGTTTGCACCCCACCATATGCAAATCAGTCTTGACCCTGCACCCAATGGGAACAGTCCAGCCGAAACTGCCAAGCTGTGTCCTCCATGGACTGGAAACAAGCATCCTAGGACCAGTTTTAGAGTGTCCCCCTTTCATCAGCCAGGGTAGCTTGACTCCAGTGGTATTGATGCTAAGCATATTTTGTGGATTATCAGTAACACAGGATCGCCATAACGCTGTCAGTGGATTCAAGTTTGACGCTTCCCAGTTCTTAAAATTTAAACAATAAGCGGATACTGGTGCCAGAATAACCACTTCTTTCTCCTGCTGCTGTACGGCTTCCTTCAGCCCCCGCCTGCAGGAACAGGGAGGCCTAGCAAGCAAGGACACGGCCTGCAGCCTGCCAGCCACCGACGAGCTGGCTACCTGCCCAATGTGTGATCAGACGCTGTGTTCCCATTTCAGGCATCTGCCAAACAAGGAAGAGGAGCTGTAAGCCCCAGCACAACCCCCTCCAGAGCCGAGTCCTCGGCACTGGCAGCACCCCACATTCAGAGCTGAGATGTACCCACCTCCATCCACCCTAGTCCCAAGCCAAGGTCTCAACTAGCCAAGTCAACCTGTTCAAATGTCACTACCGCCCTGATGCACTGTGTAGTGATGCAAAAATCAGAATTTACCTTTGTGGTGCACCAGTATACAACCCTCTCCCAACACAGTTTGACACAAATGCAGAGCCCTCCCCTATCCTCGCTTACCCCTGCACCACTAAGGCCCCTGCAAATAGCCAGCACTGCTAATCGCAATGCCACATGACCCCAACCCCCAATATAAACGCTGCATCACTCCACCGGGATATTCCTGCCAGATCGTCACCATGGGAGAGATGAGCCGGGGGTTGGTGTATGAGAGCCAGACAGGAGACTGCAGTCTGGAGTTAAAAGGCAAAAAATGAAAGGGTTCAGAGCTCTAAGGCAGATTCAAGCATAAGCTGGAGTTCTGAACAACTGATGACTATTAAAACAAGCAAGGATAGCTGCAACGTAGACGGTCTCATGGAGGAGGTGGGGCTTTAGGTCTGGTTGGTGGAGGGGGAGAAACATACACAAGGGAAACAAAGCAATCAAGCAGCGAAGAGGTGGGTGGGGGATTGAGATAATGCCGGGCACCTGGGTTAAAGTGAAGGCTGGCTGCTGTGTTGTTATTGAAAGCGGGCGCCCATGTGCTGCCTGCAGTAAAAGAAACTCATTAATGAAAATAGTGCTTACAGACTAGAGAGGGCCTTCCCTGTAACAACTGAAGTAAAAGGGCAAGTCACCAGGGATGTTACAAATGAAGACAAGGTGTTACTAAGGAGGGACTAACAAGCCTACTAAGGAATCGGAAGCCAGCATTTACGAAGGACAATGGCACACGCCAATGAAAAATATGGTCAGAGAGTGGGCGGGCTTCTATTCCATACGCCTCTACAACAAGTCTCGCAGAGCAGGGCATGCGTGCCGCCTCTAGGCTCGACCTAAAAATAACTGGGTTCACCCACAGGTTTCATACTTGTTTCTATAAACTGCAAGTAGGTTCGAACCATAAAAAAGAGATAATGGACTAACAATAAGAAAAATGCTAACAGTATGGTGCAGCAATTTTTTTTTTGTACAGCTCTACATGTTTCTAAAAGCACATTTTTTTCCCCAAAAAGTGTTTTGCCTATTTTTGCGGCTATTGCAGGGGAATCAAGAAACCCTGGCTAGCTTTGAAATCCCCAAGATAGGGGAAGGAAAGAAAGCAAATTTGGACTTATTAACTTTTGTGGACAAGGGTTATTAAGGCTTAAGCATAAAGTGCCCCAAACATGAAAAAAGAAGCTAAACACTGAGGGTAGTAAAAGTTCAGGAACTAAGAGGTTAAAAGTTACTACACATATGGAAATATAATTTTTAACATGCTTGATATTTAGTAGAACCGCAAAAGTCATTCTTTTCCTTTTTAATTTCCTTAAATAATTTTTTTCATAAGATGGTTTTGAAATAAGATCAGAAAATGTTTGTGTATTTAATACATTTTGAAATGTTAACAAAATATTTAAATTCTCTTAGGTATATGAAAATATTAAAATGTAAGATATATGAGTACAGCTACACTACCTGTATGACTTGGCAAAAGTCTAGTTTTACTAAGTGAAAAGAAATGATATTACTTTCAGTTGATTAATTATGACTTTAAATAGTTTTATTAACTTCATGGAAAATATTAAGAACTCCCTAATGTGACTGTAAAATGTGATTCTTGATAATCACAGCTGCCAAAGTTGGTAAACAGGGGGACTGTACAGCAGGAGAATTGCTTTTTAATGCCTCTTTTTAGTTGCGGCATAAGTCATGAACTGCCAAGTTCCTGCCCCCAATGCCAGATAAAGTATTAATGGACAATTCTACACCTTTGTAAGTGGTGAGAGACTGCAAGTTAAATCAATATAATGTAGCACGTGAAAAATCGTATTCCATGAAGCAGATGTTTCTCAACCTGGCGTCTGCCTTGCGCTTCCGAATTCTTCATGGGAGATTTTGACATTCAAAAGAGCCAATGCATACATTTTACTAAAATTCTGATAAGCACAGAATTCTGCTTGGCGGAGGCATTCTACATTTACGTTTGAAGGGAGAAGGTGTAGCGCGTGGCTCGTTAATTTCAAACGAGTGAAATGAGATTTTCTTTTCAGCAAGGAGTCATTAATGTCATGTCCTATGCTGATACATACCTGAAATGTTAGCACTCCCTTTCTGTCGGATGAATCTACAGTTAAACAGCGCAATTAAGAACCATGTTTAAGGTGCGTAGGAGTCAGGGGAGGACTGACAATTATGTAAGTTTGGCGATCGCTGGAAGAGGTCGGTTCCATGAAAAGGCTTTAGCACCACTCCCATGCTGGCCCATATGCAGATGTTTGCATTCCTCATTAGCATCTCCCAATGTAAGGACGTGTTTTGCAGCATCCGTATTGTGCTGCCTGCAGCTTCACCTTACACCTTACTTTGAAAGTAGCCTCCCGCCTTTCCCAGAGGCTGATACAAATCTCACGTTCGCATTCTACAGCGCAGTTCTAGGGTATGTAACGTTTACAACGAAATTTTTACAACGCACTACCATTACAACGCAGGCATTACCACGCATACCATTACAACGCATTGCGCTGGGGGGCGCTCTAGGATAGGGAATAAGTTTAATTTTCTATCCAACACCTTCCCTAGTGTCCACGGGGACTGGAGTTGGAATAGAAAATTATACTTACCACTATCCAGCACCTCCAAGCGCTATGCGTTGTAATGGTATGCGTGGTAAAAACCGCGTTGTAAAGGTATGCGTGGTAAAAGTATGCGTTGTAACGTCATACATCCCAGTTCTAGGGACATCCAACCTGGCTGTAGAAGGACATATTCTGAGCCTCTAAAAAACATCCAGCCCATGCCTCTCAAATGTTCTCTGCCTCCCCCTGGTAGGATTGATTAATTGTGCATCTTTTAAAGCAGAGAGTACCAAAGTAACTCAGAAAACCAAGGCAGTGCAGGACTCGACATATTGCCAGAGGTCAGCCTACAATTGGGCTACATTCAGAGCATACTGGCAGGCCCAACTATACATCCACAACCCCATTTTACTCATGGCCTCTTAACGTATGGACAGTGTTTTGCTTTTTTGTCAAACATAGATGACAGCGACTTCATATCTGCATCTAATTAATTATGTTATGATTTATCATATCTGTGCATGCCAGTCGTCTGGCTGGATAGGTTGTAAATATTGATTGCTGATGTATATATGCGCAGTACCTTCCCTTTTTCACATCACTTTCACAAATCCCTCCCATGCACTTGCCATCCCAACCTTTGTGCACGTTTTTCAATAATATGTAAATATGAAATATATGTGTCCTACGATCGGATTTACTCTAACCTCGTGATGAAATAAAATCACAACGTTTGTTGTCCTGATCGTGGGTAGCCTTACTCCATGCTTCCACCCACTATTGCGCCCTTAGAAATCTCACCAAAAGTTTTTATCCCAATTTCTCCTCATACGTAAAATCAATGGTTAATGATTCTATTAGGATATAGTAGTTGTGTGGCGGTATTGACAATGCTCTTTGTCTTCCGATATTAATTACCCCATGAATGGTATCGGGAGACCGTGCAATCTGCCTGATACATCTGCCTCCCAGATCACGGTTAACAACAAGAATTATCAGTACCACAGTACAAGTACAGATCCTTAAAAAAGTTATTATCAATTGATTTAGAGAATGAGAACATTTAGTATTGAGCACTCGAATTTTAAATAATGACACATATTACCGCATATCCTAGTTGAAGATGCTATATATTGTATGGAAAATTACATTACTATAATTAAGCAATAAATCCTCGAATATCATTGTAGTCAAGATAATTGTGCAAACTGGTAACTATTACATAACTTCACCTCTTCTTTGTGGTATAATAAAGTTAGCAGGCACACCTTGGTCATGGGGTATAAACTATAAAGCTGCGTGACTGGAGTATTTTTTCAATGTATCAACGTCAGAGTGATGGATTTGTAAGGTACATTAATTTTCCTTGATACTTTTGAAAATATTGAAATTATATCAATGTATTACGATCAACAATTACGAAATATACTGAACTAAGCAGGTTTTAATCAAAAGAAATAGATTGGAAGATCGGTCACTCACAGAATGACTAAGAAAGAACACTAAAATCCATGACCCCCATGGCCCTGCACTCGGTTCACGCACAGGCGTTACTCCATGCTGTCGTTCACCACTTTAAAGTGAAACAATTGCCCACGGAGGTTGCAAATAAATCAATCATTACCCTATACAACGTCACTCCATTCATTAGTATTCACCGAGGGAAGGCGAGGTGCCGGTATCAATGGCTTCTGATAGTCCAGTGTTCTCAAAAACAAGGATAATGGCAGATCAAGTATGCCTACCAGAATGCTTTTTACAACAAGTGTAGCTCTGAGGAGGAAACCATTCATGAAAATTAAGAGATACATCGAGAGTTATCCACAATCAGGACCCACGGTGAGCATTAATGAACTGGAATAGCAAAATACCCTAACACTGTCTTATTTTTTGGAGCTTTGTCAAATAGGGGCACGTGGCTAGGTTGAGAGGGCTTGAGACATGAATTGTCTCTTTTCTTATTACTGCATTAAACACTAACAACTATGCTTTTGAGCAATGTACAATAAGCATTGTGAAACTGATTTTTCAGCAGTAAGGTTGCTGTTTAGATCATCTTCTACCCGAGGACAGCTCATCAAGGGGGAAATTGCTATGTCCAGACTTCACAACTTACAATCTTTAACTCTAAATCTTTGTCCGTACCTCACCGCCAATATATTTCTGTCAATGTGTTTGTTGTTGAGAGTTATGCCTAGACCGGCCCCTAACCTGCATTGGTGGTACAGATGTGTCCCCCCGTACAGATCACCATCCTCTAGTGAATACTCACGAGAAACCTTAGTATAGGGTTGCAACAGTACCACACAACTTCTTCCGCTCTGCCATCCCCTTATTTATTTATTTATTTTATTTATTTTAAGAGTTTTATGTAGTGCTGGCTAGACCCGGAGGTATCAGAGCGCTTCACATGAGGTTCCACAAAATTACAAGATTACATCAGTTCAAATTTACATCAGTTGCTAGACAAACAATTACAAGAGCATAGAAGGCAAGATAATTGAAGTGTAGAGGGGAAGGGGGAAGGGTTAAAGGGGTAGGAGGGAGATACGGCAGAAAGACGAAGGAAATTCTGCCCAAAGTCTGGCTGGGTAGGTGACGGTCGAGGGGAAAGTCCCAAAACTCATCTCCTCTATAGTTATCAGGTAGCGCCACCGGGCATTGGCCAAATAGCTAGGTCTCAATGGAAAAAACACTTAAAGAACATGGAGGGCAAAATAAATGAAGCGTAGAGGGGAGGGGGGCAGGGAAAGTGAGAGAGGGAGGATAGGGGAAGAGACAACAAGGAGAGACGAAATGAAGTCTGTCTAAAGGCCGACTGGGTAGGTGACAACCAAGGAGTGAGTCCACGACCCATCTCCCCTATAGCTAAACCAGGTAGCTCCATCGGGCATCAGACAAAATAGTTCAGTCTCAATACATTGAGAGAGGAGAAAAGGAGAGAAATAAATAGAGGGTGGATATGGGAAGAGACGACAGGAGAGACGAAAGGAAGTCTGGCTAAAGATCGGATGGGTAGGTGATGTCCAAGGAGGGAATCCCCGACCTGTCTCCCCTATAGCTAAACCAGGTAGCTCTATCGGACATCAGACAAAATAGCTAGATCTCAAATGACGAGGGAAAATTCACAGATAAACAGGGTGGGGACTAAGGGCCAGGACAGGTGAGGGCAGAGGTCAGTAGCAGGAAAGTGGAGAGGAATAGAGGGGTATGGGGTAGGTAGTTCGGTAAAAGTTCCCATGGATCTGCTTCGCAATCATTCAAAAAGCAGGTCCGTTCCTTCTCAGGCTGCCACCCTTGTGCTCCTCTTCAGCCTCCTCTATAGGACTTGCCGCGTGAGTTTTATGCTCCTTGGACTCCCGGCAGACCCAGCATATCATCCGCTGATCCTCTGCACAGAACAGCCTCAGATTGTCTTCGTGTTTCTCACACAGATTGTCTCCCAGGGGCCTCTCTGGGGGTAGATGAAGCTGTTTTGCAATTTCCACCATGTTCCCCAGTTGTCTGTTGGATCGGAATTTTTTCCTAGGAGCTATTTCGCTGCACTGTGGACAGGGGAAGTTTTCATCTCTCTCCTCCCAGCTCTGGGTGATGCAGGAGCGGCAGAAGTTGTGTCCACACTCAATAATCATCACCGGGTCAGTGAAATATTCCAAACAGAATACCAACTGGTCTGAAAATTAGACCCTACAACCTAACACTCGAAGTCTCCCTCCAAACGATGCTTCTCTGCTTCGCTTTACACTCTTTCATGACTTCTGGCCTGGAGGATGCTCCCCTGAGGTGCACGAACCTTGCTAGAATTGGTGTGGATATGCTCTTGTGCGCATTTGTTCATCGAATATATAAATTAAAGTTTACTCTCTATGCTTAATTGTATGCCATATGAACAGATTTAACTTTTTTACTGCCCAAGTACAAACAAGCAACTTTTACTCCATCACAGAGTATTGTCTTTAATGCGTCTTAAATATCCAAGATGCAAAGGCTCCAGAAGTGTCACCTTGTTCTCCCTTCTCTGACAACACAGAGCCAATCATATATTCACAAGCCCTAAATGCCCTTTTTCCCTGGAATAAACGTCTGTTGAAAGGACGCCTGGACTCGTTTTATTTTGTAAAATGATTTGGACTGATCTTCCCTCCATCAAATATTGCTCCCTTTTGAGCAGGCTATTTTGAGTGGAAAATATGTGCACACATATTGCATATATTTCACACAGCGTGTTCTTTGTCCTGAGGAGCAGGAGCCTCAACAATAACTTGTCAGAATTCCTGTCCAGACTTGATACCTCATACCTTGATCCATTATAATGTGTCCCGAATATTCCACTTAGCAATTTCATTGTATTAGAACAAAGGATCTATAAGTCTTTACATATGTTCTTAAATATTCCCCCTAACACGGGGGGCGCTAGAGGGCGCACTGCGGGATGGCTGCCTTGTGAAGCAGCTCCGCTGGATGGACCAGATAACAAGGAAACACAGCGACAAACTGATAGTGCCAGTAATGCGGAACGCATAGACTAATGCGTGTACATACCTTGCCTCATCAGGAACTGGCGAAACTACAGTACCACCGGTAATCATAGAAGAAGAATATAGGGACCCAATATTTTTTGCGAAAATAGAGAAGTTCAAAAAGGATTTAGAGAAATTCTCACATGAAAAAACATATCCGTATACAAGTGAAAATTACAACCCAACTGACTCTAACAAACAGAAACAAACACATGGTTCTTCCTATGCTACCTCCTCGGATTCTGATTCTTCTGAGACCCAGCATGTCCTCAACACCAACAACCCTCACCATCATCAATTGATGATGTGGAGAAGGTATATTGATGACATTCTACTAGTCTGGCGAGGAGATGAACAATCGTTACTGTCTTTTCAAGGTTGGCTCAACAGCCAAAATCAATATCTTAGATTTACCCTGGAACACAGCAAAACTGCACTCCCGTTTCTAGATCTCCTAATTGTTCCACAAAATGGTCGTTTAACAAGCACTCTGTACCGAAAACCCATGGCGCGCAACTCTTTGCTGAGATTCGACAGCCATCACCCTCGCTCTCTTCGAGCAAACCTTCCATTCGGCCAGTTCCTGAGGGTTCGCAGGAACTGCTCAGACAAAGTGGATTTCCACTCGGAAGCGAAAGATCTCTCGATAAAATTGAAAACACGGAGATATCCAGGTACGCTGATCAGAAAATCTCTCAAACGGGCAGAAAACAACCACCGTGAGGCGCTCTTGGCACCCCCAGTCAGCAAACCACCTCTGGACAGACTGGCATGTGTCACCACTTTCAATACCTCATCTTCAAAGATCCAAAAAATCATAAGACAAAGATGGAGGATTCTGAACAGTGCTGGAGAAAACATTCCTCTACCACTTTTTTCTTTCAAGAGAGGAAATAATTTAAGGGACGAATTGGTTCACACAAGACCGCGACACACCACAGAGGAACCCATCCCCACTTTATGGAACCTCCCTCCAGTTCAGGGACATCACCCTTGCGGGAATTGTTCAGTGTGTCCTCAAACGCAAAAAACTTTGAATGTAGACATTGGTACTACGCGACCATGGTTGCTGAAACGTCACACTAATTGTAACAGCGAGAAAGTCATTTACTTAATTACCTGTCCATGTAGTTTGAGATACATAGGAATGACGACCAGGAAAATTAAGTTACGTATACAGGAACACAAGAGCACAATCAGGCGCAACAAACAGGCGACACGCCTGACTTCCCATTTCCTCACCGCAAAACACCATGCAGATGAGATACGATGGGTGGTTCTGGAACAACCCTATATACCTCCACATGTCACTAATGTATCCCAGTTTCTACTAAGAAAGGAACAGAGATGGGTTCACAAATTGAAATGTGACACAGAGGGGTTGAACGATGATATCCCCTGGATACAGTTGTGAATGTGCCCTTATGATAGAACACTATCGTTGGCACCGTCAGCAACAACATGGCCTGGTTTAGAAGCAAGATGCCTGCCGGCAGAACCATGCCACTGAATGGATATGTTCCTGTTTGCTTATGAGTCAATTGTGGGATCTCACTTCTTTACCAAAACACTTTTGTGGAAGCAATCTCAAACGTACTATCCCCAGCTATTGGGAACAGTCGTCTAATGAGATATGTCTTTTCTTTCAATCTGGTTTCACAAACAACTAGGGAATGTTGCATTACAATAATAAATGACCCAAGAAGACATAACAAGAATGCATCCCCTGCTAGCGCAGCGGTCCAATGCAGCAGCTTTAATGAAATAGACTGTCTCTACATAACTGGGTTTATTATTATTTTTATTTTTATATTTACCCCTTGGTTTATGTAATAAAGGTCTCGTTTTCGTAATTCCCAAACGAGACCAGGAATACTGATAATGAGTTGTAAAGTGATACGAACACTGTGTAACTGCGAGATGATTGTAAGTTTACAAATACTACATGTGCTCTCCTGTTCAGAGTGAATATTTATATTTCAGCCACCTAATGGACTTTCGCGCTCTATACGAACGAGCGCTGAACATGAGAGTGAACAATACACGGTAGAGCAGAAGGCCATTGGCTCTTTTCGTGTTTCCTGTTTCAGGCCGTTGAGCCAATTAGATTCGGCCATCTCAGTCCCCAGAGCGGGCCGCTAAACGAAGTTATGAATCGGCGGAACAGGAAGGCACCCACGACCTATGATGAGCATATAGGTCTGTCGACTCGCACATTCTGATTGGCTCAACACAAGAGCCTATCGGATTGCAAAGGGATGCAGCTCTCTCCAAGGTCCGCAGGCATCGCTTTTAATCTCGAGCACCGCACTGGGCCATCACCTCCCCCTCGGCTCGGAGAAGCACGAGGTAACGACGGAGAGGAGAGTGTGCTCCAGGCGGTGTCAGGTCTTTTTTGTGTGTAGTCTCTGCGCATACTACTGGCTGAGTCTAGGTTTTCCATCATTTAAAATCGAGAAAGGGCACTTATAGCGGACCTTTTGGAAGCTATAACAGTGCCTGATTTACTTGTTTCTCTTCTTCCTATGTGTAATATCAGACTGTCCATTTCATAATGTCTGATTCCAATGAGGCTACACGTCAGCTATAGAGATTATGAAACACATCAAGATACAAGCGTGCCTTTTGCACTCTGGGTATAAAGTTACCGCTTCTAATATTCATGACTGAGTTTTTGATTTAAAGACCAGGTCTTTCCATATAAGTCATCCATCCTTTGGTCGCCCACCTTGCCAGTCTGTGTCTGCACTAGAATGCAAATTGGATGCACTGATCCAAGCAATGAGATGAACTAAAACATACTTTTTTAATCAATCCCTTACAGTGCGTGGCCTCCCTACCCTGAGCCGTTGCCAGGTGAGGTGAGGTTTCTCATCCCATAATACTGGGTAAGTTATAAATCATACAATACAATGTACATGTATGTATAAACACTAACTAACGATCATCGTTGAAATCACCATAACTTGCTGCTGTATGGCTTTCTCTGTGTTTATGTTGTTCTACAGGAGATGATACACAATTTCTAAGAATATTTGTAGTCTGTCCTTCACAGCACAAAAAGTAAGTGTTGCAGTAGTGAATTATAGGTCCTGACGAAAGCCTGGAGAGGCTGAAACATGTTGACCAAATAACATCTATGGTAAATAGCAAATATTTTCACTGCTATTTTCACTCTGCTTTTAACTATACCATCTTGATGGGCACACATAATAAAGTTTCCTTATTGACATGAAGATAGGTATTTTTAATCACTTGGATTACTATTTACTATTTTCTTTTCTTACACTTTTCTAAGCACTGCAACTAAGCCCTATCAGCCTTCATACTCTGTCGTCCTCTTTGGTTGAGGGTTCAACCATTGGGTCCTAAGCTAGCCTCAAGCTCGATCTGAGGAAGGGCATATTGGACACCAATTCTCCAAAAATCCCAGATGACGAAGTTCCACTATTGAGTGGGCTGATGGGTACTTTCTATGGGTTCATAATCTCTTTCTGGACTGAGTTCTTATTCTGAACTGCATCTTAATATTCACTTCTTTCTGTGTGTCTCCTGTAGTATACGAATCCTCTGGTTCTGGTCACCTCTGTAGAACACTTTATAGGCTCTGCATTGAATTTTGATCAATGAAAGACCTTCGGTATCTTCCGTGTGTGTAATTGTATAGTTGGGGGACAAGATACCCTAAGGTCTATAATATTAATTCCCCTTGGGCCCTTCTTCACTTTGTGTTTCTAGGTACAATAGACGACCCAGGATTACTGTGGGAAGCGTTTAAAGCGACAATAAGGGGTGTCTGAATAAGCACGACCACAGGCATACTGCGTGACATACGGTCACAGTTAACAAGATGCGAAAAACGACTGCAGGACCTAGAACTGTTGTACAACAGTACACAGGACGCTGCCCTATTGACTGAAATTAGACAGACCCTCTCCGAGCATCAAACATTTGCACAAGACGAGATCAAATACATACACAAGCGCCCAATAGCACGACGATTTGGTGAAAGCGGCAGGGCAGGCAGAGTATTAGCTGCGAAACTAAGTGACACCAGAAACTCACAAGCAGTATTGCAGATTACGGATCACAATGGAGATACATGCACAGACACTAGGTCCATCTTGACTAGTTTCGTCCAATCATATAAGGCCCTGTATACCGCACAACCCACCAAATCAACAGCGGATATATTTGCGTATTTGGAGAATGTTGCTATTGCGTGGCTCTCAGACGCACAACGACAGTACCTATCCCTCCCGGTAACTGTAGAAGAAGTAGTGGACACGATCAAATCTTTACCTAACGGCAAAGCACCAGGGACGGATGGGTTCACCGGGGAGTTTTACAAAAAATACGCAGATGTATTGGCTCCACACCTGGTGAGACTGTACGGTGCGGCTTTTGAGACTGGTATTTTGCCCCCTAGTTTGCGTGAAGCAGTAATAATAGCTTTACTAAAGCCCAATAAAAGTCCAGAAAAGTGTGACTCCTATAAGCCGCTGTCGCTAATAAATCTTGACTCCAAAATCTTGGCAAAACTTTTGGCTAATAGGCTACAGCCACTTATGACCAAGCTGGTATTGCCGGATCAAGCGGGCTTTATCCCCTCTCGATCCACCTCTCACAACACGCGCACGCTATTTGCTTTATCGCATTACCTGACACCTAATACACGGGCAGTGGCGGTTATGTTGGATGCTGCTAAAGCGTTTGACTCCATCGAATGGCCCTACCTAATTGCAGTTTCACAACGAATGGGATTCCCCCCGCTCTATACCCAATGGATACAACTTCTATATACCAGACTAGTCGCCAGAGTCCGCATAAACGGCTATGTATCAGAAGCCTTTGAAATTGAACGGGGAACACGACAAGGATGCCCCCTTTCTCCCTTATTATTTGCCCTTGCATTAGAGCCCCTCGCTTGTAAGGTTAGACAATTACATCATCACTCTGCTTTACAATTCCCAAGCCGCCCTCTACACATTTCACTATATGCAGACGATATGGTGCTTTATGTAAGAGACCCAGAACAACATTTGACATCTTTAATACGAGAATACATCCAGTTTGGCGGACACTTGGGCTTACAAATAAATTGGGACAAATCCTCCATTATACCCCTAACTGACTCTACAACGCCGCATTATGTACAATTTCCACTGGAGTGGCAGACGGACCCTCTTAGGTACTTGGGGGTATGGTATCACAGAGACCCAGAATTGGTTATACGCACTAACTATGGCAGAGTAATAACTGACATAGACGCAAAGGTAGATCGATGGATACAACTTCCATTCTCGCTAGCTGACCGTATAGCACTAGTTAAAATGGTGATATTGCCTAAACTGCTCTACTGATGCCTGTGTTGCACAGCTGATCCATACTATAGCACAATGTTTGGATAGACTGCACAAGAACTGGGTGGGGTAGTGTTTTGCTATACATGTTTACATACTCTTATTGTTAGTATCTTACATGATCTAATTGATTAAATATTTAATTTGACCCTACACGGACATGAATGTGCAACATTGATACTCCTTCTTTTCTCCTAAAAAACCCAATCAAGATCATTTAACAAAAAAAAGAATAAAATACATTTCATTCAAAAATAGTCTTAAAATGGCAAAACAATGTAAAGTGCACAGTTATTTCTATGGTATCATTATCATATTTACAGGCATGTTCATGAATCTGGAAGAATGACCTTCTCAACTTTGTTTATGCTGCATAAGGAGGAAGTGAATACCATCTGAATCCTGTAATTAAATGCAAAAAGTGCCTGTAATCAGCATCGGGGCTGGAACTGTTTCTTGGTAGTATTACAAATATCTGTTGTTGTCTGGCCAATTGTGCTGTAGAGCTTTGTTAAGGCTGCACCAGATTCAGATGGGGGTAGAAAGAAAGAAACAGACACCAGTGTTGGTGTTATTTCATTCTTAATTGGATTTAAGTTAACATGCTTAGTATTAACATGCTTGTTACTCTTATGTGGGTAAAAACATGCTTTCTTGTACAAGTGATACAGAATAAGTGAACCAAAACCAAAACACATGGGGGAGAAAAATAGCTGACTCATGAAGTTCCTGGGATAATGCATGTTAATACATTGAAATATTTTTGCCAAATACGGCCCAGCTTTAGAAACCCAAGTCCTCTGGCAAGTGCAGCCTCACTCGTTAGTGATTCAGGTGCCAAGTAACCCACAAGCCTCCCATGACCTACTTCGATATGGTATGTCTAGGGTAACAATCAATACTGTGTGACTACAGGAAGATTTGTTATTTTTTAGTGAGTTCCAGAGCCTTTTTTCCCATGGATAAACATACACAAGAAATCCACTTATATATTTAAAAAGTCTTTATTAATAATAAATGCCCTTATATAGGATCCGCTGAGCCCATGTCTCCCAGGGCATAGTCCCAAAAACAACGCGTTGTGGAACAAATTCAAAATCTATGATGAAATCGCCATTCTTAAAATTCTAAAAGCACTGAAACCTTCAAACCACTTCAGCGACCTTCTGCAATCTAACTTTTTCAGTGAGATTAAAACATCTATTCTCCCACTTATGCAACCAGATAGAGCAATTCCAAAGTTTAGACCTATTCCAAATTAACTTCCGTCACGGTCACAGCACTGAATCGGCTCTAACACACTTTGGTAACGACACGCTGAAAATGCTGATCAGATTGACTACTAATCCAATCCTCCTTGGCCATCTTGTTAGCTTTCGATACGGTCAAACATGACAGTCTCCTTGAACGTAGGATGGGGCTATCAAGCAGTCGCGGCCGGCATTAATCGTGAGTGTGGGGGGCGGGGGAGTCACTTGGGAGGGCTGGTGGTAAATGTAATAATACATTTTTTAAACGTACCTGTCCGCCTGCCGTACGGATCCCGTGATTTCTCGGCTGTTGCTTCTGCCTCCAGCAGGAACAGGAAGCAGGCAGCCTCCCTGCCCTCCCCTCCCCTAAGCCAATCACAATGCTGCAATGGCACGGTTGTGATTGTGCTCAGCCAGACGCCTATGGTGAGACCATTTTCCCCATGTATGCTGCATTTCAGCCTGTAAGGAGGAAGGGCAGAGGGTGCATGACTGATTTGGGAGGCCCCAGAGGGCAGACCAAACCAGTCATGCTCATGCAGGAGTGGGCACAAAACTCCGCCCCTGCCCGGGCCTGCTCATAGAGCAGCCCCGACGACCCGCCTTTTCGCAACAAAACACTTCTGCTTTCTCGCAGTGCGAGAAGCAGAAACATAAAATGGTAGTTTTTCAATTTTATGATTCTGCTTGTCGCGCTGCGAGAAAGCAGTGGGGAGGACACTCCCCCGCCCTAGCGGAGGAGCCACCCCTGCTATCAGGGTCTGTCCTAAACTGGTTCACCGCCTTTCTCCACAGCAGAGCTCAAAGAATCATGGTTAATCAGTCCCTGTCCAATTCCACACCAGTCACGTAGGGGTCCCACAGAGTTCCACGCTCTCACCCACTCTCTTTAACCTGTTCATGGACCCTTTAACTGTAATTCAGAAATTATCTAACATCCACTTTCAAATGTATGCCTGTGACATCCATTTCTACTTGAACATCCCTTCCCTCAAAGATATTAGAGCTCTCAACATAACTACAAAAAAAACTGACTGACCTTCAACCATCTCAAACTAAACGCTCTCAAAGCAGAATTCCTATTAATCACCCCTACCAAACATTCACCTGATATTGAAGAATGAATGAAGTAACTAACAGCTCTTAACTGCCTACCACACCTTATAGATTCCACAAGATCACTGGGAATAATGCTACACAAAAACCTGAACATGCAGGAGCACATCAGTTCAGCTACCAAGGGAGCGAACTTCCAAATGAACATCCTGAGAAAAATAAACCTCTTCCTCCCCCTTGAGGACTTCAAGTCATCTGTTCAAATTCAAAATAGCTTTATTCGGTTCCATTTAAAAGAGAATCACAAAAACACAAAGAAGAATACATTTAAAACTTGAAATACATAACCATTTGAGGAACATTTGGACACCAAAAAGAATAAAAATGTTAGAGCAAAAAGTGCAAGGGGGCAATGCATTAAAGTGCAATATCGGGCAGGATTAATCAGCTATTTAATATTCTATTTTTTGAGTGCATTAGAAAAAGGACAAAAACACATGCAACCAGAACCATTTAAAAGCATATGAACCATATAAACGTTAAAATTCAAGGCAATGCAGTTAAAGATGAATTGTGCAATGTTTCATCAATTCATTGATAGTCTATGTCTAATTGTGTTTTTTAAAAACATATACATCAAATGCATGGTCATTTCATCTTCTAGCATTTGCAATCATAAAAGCGCCGGTCTGCACTGTTTCAATCCCCACTTTCTAAGTAAGAAATATTAAATATTTTTTCCCTGGGGAGACTATAAAATTTGCAGAACAAGGTAAAGTGTAACGTAGATTGTACAGAAATAGCATCACATGGGCACGCGGTCAAGTTTGTCGGCCATAAGTTGACCTCTGGGAAGGTTAACAATCTAAGGAAACTTCCCCCCCTAAAGCGTGTTAATAACATGCGTGCATAGCTACTTTGCATTAAAACGAGATATTGCTGCAGGCCCTGTCCTTGTAGATTCAGTTGATTCTCCAAGACTGATGATTTTTTGCCCTCCTGCCGCCAGCGTTTATTTTCTAAAATATGGAGACAGGATTCTTTCAGTTTTTTTCTCGTTATAGAAGCTAGACTAGTTGGGGAATCAAAAAATTCGAGGTGGCCAGTATCTATCAAAAAATCCTTTACATATTTCAGTCAAGTTATTCCCATTGCCCCCTGTAATTTCAAACAGTCTTGAATTAGCTCCCTATTAAGTCCAGTCTCCTCGGACGTCCATACCTTGTGCCACAACAGAACCGGGCTAACCTTGATAAGGTCAGAGATGTAAACTACGCCCAGTTCTTTGTGGCACACGTATATGGAGGTTGACCTGGAGGCCGCTAGGAGATACCTAAGGAATGCGTTCTCGCAGAGTTGGATATCCCGACTGTCCGCAACCCCCCCAGATTCCGGCACCATATGTAGCTGTGGACACACATTTTGATTTATAAATGTCCAACAGAACCTGCACAAGGCGTCCCCCTAACCTATTGGCAAAGCTTCTTACTGCTCCAATAGCGCGAGAAAACGCTAACTTCCGTGACTGAACTGCGGAGCACCAAGTCCCCTTTTTATTAAAAACGATTCCCAAATAAGAAAACATATTCGTTGTCTCTATTTTTATATTTGATAAGAACATGTTACACTGTGATTTTTTCTTAGTCGTACAGCACATGCTTAAGGTTTTACTGATGTTAATGTTTAGGCCTCTTGCAGTCATGTATTTGTGGAAAGTGGGAAGTGTTCTCTGCAGACCCACCTGCGTCCTGGACATAATCACCGCATCACCTGCGTATAATAGAATGGGTGCTGGGTGTTCTCCAATTTGGGGATGGTCCTGTCTATCTGTGATGAGGTGGGATGCCACACTGTTAATATATAAATTAAATAAAAATGAAGCAAGTATGCATCCCTGCCGTACTCCTTTATTAATAGGGAATTTGGTAGTACATTCACCATTATTTCTGTACCGTACCTTCGCTCCAGGCCCCTGATATAGTTCTTTGATGAAGTTTTCCACAGTTACGTCCAAACCAAGTTCCAGTAATGTAGTCCATAAAATTTCGTGGTCCAAGCAGTCGAACGCCGAACTCAAGTCAACAAATGTCAAGTATACTTTATCCCTTTTTGCACTCACATATTTAACTGTAAGCATTGCTAAATTAAGTCCTTGCTCAACCGTGCCCAATCCTTTTTTAAAACCATATTGAAATTTGGAAAGTTTGCCTGCCTCATCTGCCCATGTATGCAATCTATTTAAAACAATCCTGCCTGCCACCTTCATCAGGGAGTCCAGCAATGAAATCGGTCAGTAACATTTTGGGTCATTGTGGTCGCCCTTCTTAAATATAGGGATCACGATAGCCTCTTGCCATGTAATGGGGAAGCCAGTTTCATTGTAGGCATTTAAGACATTTGCCAAGAAGGGCGCCCATATCTTAACATTATGTTTATATATGTCTACTGGAACCCCATCCGGGCCCGCGGCTTTTCCTGCAGCGCTCTCTGCTATTGCAAGTTCGACTTCAGAGAGTGAAAAGGCAATCGCTATCGGAAACGATCCCTTGGCACCAATCCCCTCCGTCCCCAAGGTTTCGTTGTTTGGACTCACTAGTGGGGCATCTTTTTTATATAATTCTGTAAAATGGTTAACCCAAGTTCCCTCGTCTATCGCCACTTCTATACTATCAGTTTTCCTGTCTATAAAAAAAGGGGCGTTAACCGCCTTCCAAAATCCTATGTTGTCTTTTATCTGGCAGGCTTGATGTAAAGCTCTAGAGCTTTCCAGGTTGAACTATGGAAGTACATCCCTCTGCAGCCTACATGGAGCTAAGTTGGCTCCACTGAACGCCTTTCTTATCTCGGTCGCATGGCTCAACACAGGATCTAATGAAACAAGCACATCACTCCCAATCTGAAATCTCTAAACTATGACTCCCATATGAGGCAAGGATACTGTTAAAAATTGCTTGCATGACCCATAAAGGTTACACTTCAACACCTGAGGTACCTTGCATAAAAAGGTTATCTATCTGGTGGCTGCAGATCCTATAGAAGCTCTGCACCTTATTGGTGAAACCACAGAACTGTAATAAAAAGAAAACCTATAACGGAGCCTTCTCTAGCATACACAGAGAATCTGGCCCTCCCTGCCCCCTGAAATCAGATTGAACTGCTCAACTGAATCATTAAAAAAAAAGAAGTTAAAGTACTATTGATGAACAAATATCTGCTCTATAACACACAGACTCTACTCTCCGGGCCCCAATACAGCTCAGTGTCTAAACCCGGGTTTATTACTCGCCTGTTATGATCTTGTTTGTTGATTTGTCGACGACTTGGACCTTGAGGTGGTCTCTTCCCTCACCTTGGGACCTGCTACATTCTGTATCGTTCTCGAGTATGTTGTGTTTGTTTTACCTCTTGCTCTTTCCTGGCCATGTATAAAGCTTTCTGATACCCTCAAGGGTCATGTTTGTGCTTTATAAAACTTTATAAATCAATGAATAAATTAAAGAGGGCAGATTATATGATTAGATATTCATACAAAAAACATAATGGCTGTAATTGAAAAGGCAATGTAACAATATATTTTAAAGGATTGGCAATATATTCCTGTGGTGTTTAGATGGTGTTCACTAAAGCACTGAGAGAAGAAACCAACCTGTGACATTAATCTCTTCCTTTCTAGCATCTAATTAAATCTTTCTTAGCACCAAAGTGGCCATAAAAGTTTCTCAGACGGCCTCTACAATACATACATTTTGTACATAAAGAAGTTGTTTTAGATCAGCTACTGTCATTTGAGAAGGTTGTGGCCTTACTCTGCTATGGCGTTCTGAGCTAGGAAAAGCCCAGATAAGACTAACAGCGCCTGTCTGTGACCTTCAGCTAAGATGTCTGTAGCACACGGTTTACTCAAAGCTCCAAGGAAAATCTGAAGATGTATCTATCCAAAGGTACCTTTGCATCAGTATTCAATACTATGTTCTTCTTATTATGAAAATGTCAGAACTTGTGATTAGTGATGTAACATGCAAGAATTACCATATGAGTTCTGTTGAACGCACTGCCAATTATAATTCACTCTGATACATATTATATGAGCAATTGGTGCACCATCTACCTATAATAAAGCCAACTATTATATAATAAACTTGTACAATTAATACTAAATGTAACACACATTTATAAATGAGAAACATGCATATGAATACATGAAAAAGTAAGCAATGAGTGGCATGTAAGCAGGAAAATATAAAATGTGCAATACCAGATTGTGTACTTGAAATCCTTTGCTGTTTGTAGTGAAATGTATTATAGATTATGGTGGGGTTATATAAGTAAGAACATGATAATTGTTATTGGTGGTAAGTAAGGATGTAGGCTTCTGGTGGTTGTAACTCTCCTTGTAGTAAGAACTTCTGTGAGACTAGAAGCAATAGGGTGAACTATGACCCTGGAGGATAAATCCAGCAAAGAGCTATAATGACTATACACTACACCATTACCAGTACTTATCATACTATATAATTTGCACCAGAGATAAACTATGAACCGAGGAATATAAACAAGCAACTCTTTAGTTGCTTTACCCTAGGCCAGAAAATGTAAGAGCTGGAAAACCCATTTGCACTGTCATGGTATAGCCGAATGTGCTCAATATTATCCTAGAGTGCACTTCTACTCAAATAGCTAGGCTGGTTTGGACATAGTTTTGGACCTTCGGTACAGACAATCATGCTATGGGAGGCTTAAATAACAATGTAGGGCATAAGATCTCTGCCATTGCAAGGGGCACCTTCCTGCACAGAACCTATGCTAAGAGGCATTTCCCTCTTTCTATGTATGTTGCAGAATGCACCACACACACCATGTCTGAACTGGGGTGGCGGTGTGAGCTAAAGAACGGTGATGGATTAAACCCAGATCAGTTGACTGGGGGTGAGTGTTTGTAATGTCAACGCTCCGTCCATCACCACCTTTGGTTTTTCTTTGTTCGCCCTAAGTTGGCAGGGTATGCTCAGACGTGAGTCCCTTGCTCACTTTGCCACTTGAGTCAAGCAAGCCTGGCTGAAGACGGCTATAATGCCAGAAACCGGTCCTGGGAAGCTTGATTCCGGTCCAGGGAAGACATGGCTTGGCAGTTCAGGCTGGACTGTTCCCATGAGGCACAGGGTCAGACTGATTTGCATATGGCCATGTCTGAACTGAGGGGTGGCGGTGTGAGCTAAAGAATGGTGATGGATTAAACCCAGATCAGTTGACTGGGGGTGAGTGTTTGTATTGTCAACGCTCCTTCCATCACCACCTTTGGTTTTTCTTTGTTCGCCCTAAGTTGGCAGGGTATGCTCAGACGTGAGTCCCTTGCTCACTTTGCCACTGGAGTCAAGCAAGCCTGGCTGAAGACGGCTGTAATGCCAGAAACCGGTCCTGGGAAGCTTGATTCCGGTCCAGGGAAGACATGACTTGGCAGTTCGGGCTGGACTGTTCTCATGAGGCACAGGGTCTGACTGATTTGCATACGGCCATGTCTGAACTGGGGTGGCGGTGTGAGCTAAAGAACGGTGATGGATTAAACCCAGATCAGTTGACTGGGGGTGAGTGTTTGTATTGTCAATGCTCCATCCATCACCACCTTTGGTTTTTCCTTGTTCGCCCGAAGTTGGCAGGGTATGCTCAGACGTGAGTCCCTTGCTCACTTTGCCACTGGAGTCAAGCAAGCCTGGCTGAAGACAGCTGTAATGCCAGAAACCGGTCCTGGGAAGCTTGATTCCGGTCCAGGGAAGACATGGCTTGGCAGTTTGGGCTGGACTATTCCCATGAGGCACAGGGTCAGACTGATTTGCATATGGCCATGTCTGAACTGGAGTGGCGGTGTGAACTAAAGAACGGTGATGGATTAAACCCAGATCAGTTGACTGGGGGTGAGTGTTTGTATTGTCAACGCTCCGTCCATCACCACCTTTGTTTTTTCTTTGTTCGCCCTAAGTTGGCAGGGTATGCTCAGACGTGAGTCCCTTGCTCACTTTGCCACTGGAGTCAAGCAAGCCTGGCTGAAGACGGCTGTAATGCCAGAAACCGGTCCTGGGAAGCTTGATTCCGGTCCAGGGAAGACATGGCTTGGCAGTTCGGGCTGGACTGTTCCCATGAGGCACAGGGTCAGACTGATTTGCATATGGCCATGTCTGAACTGGGGTGGCGGTGTGAGCTAAAGAACGGTGATGGATTAAGCCCAGATCAGTTGACTGGGGGTGAGTGTTTGTATTGTCAACGCTCCGTCCATCACCACCTTTGGTTTTTCTTTGTTCGCCCTAAGTTGGCAGGGTATGCTCAGACGTGAGTCCCTTGCTCACTTTGCCACTTGAGTCAAGCAAGCCTGGCTGAAGACGGCTGTAATGCCAGAAACCGGTCCTGGGAAGCTTGATTCCGGTCCAGGGAAGACATGGCTTGGCAGTTTGGGCTGGACTATTCCCATGAGGCACAGGGTCAGACTGATTTGCATATGGCCATGTCTGAACTGGGGTGGCGGTGTGAGCTAAAGAACGGTGATGGATTAAACCCAGATCAGTTGACTGGGGGTGAGTGTTTGTATTGTCAACGCTCCGTCCATCACCACCTTTGTTTTTTCTTTGTTCGCCCTAAGTTGGCAGGGTATGCTCAGACGTGAGTCCCTTGCTCACTTTGCCACTGGAGTCAAGCCAGCCTGGCTGAAGACGGCTGTAATGTCAGAAACCACTCCTGGGAAGCTTGATTCGGTCCAGGGAAGACATGGCTTGGCAGTTTGGGCTGGATTGTTCCCATGAGGCACAGGGTCAGACTGATTTGCATATGACCATGTCTGAACTGGGGTGGCGGTGTGAGCTAAAGAACGGTGATGGATTAAACCCAGATCAGTTGACTGGGGGTGAGTGTTTGTATTGTCAACGCTCCGTCCATCACCACCTTTGGTTTTTCTTTGTTCGCCCTAAGTTGGCAGGGTATGCTCAGACGTGAGTCCCTTGCTCACTTTGCCACTTGAGTCAAGCAAGCCTGGCTGAAGACGGCTGTAATGCCAGAAACCGGTCCTGGGAAGCTTGATTCCGGTCCAGGGAAGACATGGCTTGGCAGTTCAGGCTGGACTGTTCCCATGAGGCAGAGGGTCAGACTGATTTGCATATGGCCATGTCTGAACTGGGGTGGCGGTGTGAGCTAAAGAACGGTGATGGATTAAACCCAGATCAGTTGACTGGGGGTGAGTGTTTGTATTGTCAACGCTCCATCCATCACCACCTTTGGTTTTTCTTTGTTCGCCCTAAGTTGGCAGGGTATGCTCAGACGTGAGTCCCTTGCTCACTTTGCCACTGGAGTCAAGCAAGCCTGGCTGAAGACGGCTGTAATGCCAGAAACCGGTCCTGGGAAGCTTGATTCCGGTCCAGGGAAGACATGGCTTGGCAGTTCCGGCTGGACTGTTCCCATGAGGCACAGGGTCAGACAAGTTTGCATATGGCCATGTCTAAACTGGGGTGGCGGTGTGAGCTAAAGAACGGTGATGGATTAAACCCAGATCAGTTGACTGGGGGTGAGTGTTTGTATTGTCAACGCTCCGTCCATCACCACCTTTGGTTTTTCTTTGTTCGCCCTAAGTTGGCAGGGTATGCTCAGACGTGAGTCCCTTGCTCACTTTGCCACTTGAGTCAAGCAAGCCTGGCTGAAGACGGCTGTAATGCCAGAAACCGGTCCTGGGAAGCTTGATTCCGGTCCAGGGAAGACATGGCTTGGCAGTTCAGGCTGGACTGTTCCCATGAGGCAGAGGGTCAGACTGATTTGCATATGGCCATGTCTGAACTGGGGTGGCGGTGTGAGCTAAAGAACGGTGATGGATTAAACCCAGATCAGTTGACTGGGGGTGAGTGTTTGTATTGTCAACGCTCCATCCATCACCACCTTTGGTTTTTCTTTGTTCGCCCTAAGTTGGCAGGGTATGCTCAGACGTGAGTCCCTTGCTCACTTTGCCACTGGAGTCAAGCAAGCCTGGCTGAAGACGGCTGTAATGCCAGAAACCGGTCCTGGGAAGCTTGATTACGGTCCAGGGAAGACATGGCTTGGCAGTTCCGGCTGGACTGTTCCCATGAGGCACAGGGTCAGACAAGTTTGCATATGGCCATGTCTAAACTGGGGTGGCGGTGTGAGGTAAAGAACGGTGATGGATTAAACTCAGATCAGTTGACTGGGGGTGAGTGTTTGTATTGTCAACGCTCCGTCCATCACCACCTTTGGTTTTTCTTTGGGCATAAGATCTCTGCCATTGCAAGGGGGACCTTCCTGCACAGAACCTATGCTAAGAGGCATTTCCCTCTTTCTATGTATGTTGCAGAATGCACCACACACAGAAGGAGGAAAAAAACTAGTAGAAATGACGTTCCTTCTCCTTGTATGCTTAACTTCCAGAGCAGTGGTACTTGCCTTGCCTTTCATTTTCTACGTTTCAAGTGAGCCCGGCAGTACACACAGAAGTTGCCCGCAGGATCATACGTTATTAAATAGGTATTCACTATGTATGCCTCTGTGGCCATCTTCTGTGTTTACTGCCAGCCTCTGTACCTTCACTGCACCCTTGGAAAACTTTCCAAATGGCCCTTTAGAAGTCAGCTGTACACTCATTTACAGCTGACTTTTAAAGGGCCTTTTGGGAAGCTTCCTGTTTGGACCGAGACAGATAGAGGCAGAGACAGAGAAAGCTAGAGACAGAGATACAGACAGAGACAGATAGAGACAGAAACAGGAGACAGATAGAGACAGATAGAGATAGAGACAGACAGACACAGACAGAGACAGACAGACAGAGACAGATAGAGACAGACAGGCAGACAGATAGAGGCAGACAGGGACAGAGAGATAGATACAGAGACAGATATAGACAGACAGAGACAGAGAGAGACAAACAGAAACAGATAGAGTTAGAGGCAGAGACAGATAGAGACAGAGATAGATACAGAGATAGAGAGAGACAGAGACAGACAGAGATAGAGACAGAAACAGATAGAGATAGACAGAGATAGAGACATATATAGATAGAGACAGACAGAGACAGACAGACCGACAGTGACAGACAGACACAGACAGAGACAGAGAGAGATATAGATAGAAAGAGACAACAGATAGGGACAGACAGAGAGAGACAGAGACAAATAGAGAAAGAAACATATAGAGACAGAGATAGATACAGAGACAGAGTGATACAGGGACAGACAGAGACAGATAGAGACAGAGATAGAGACAGCTAGAGACAGAGACAGAGCTAGAGACAGAGACAAAGAGAGAGAGAGAGAGAGATAGATAGATAGATAGATAGATGGATGGATGGATGGATGGATGGATGGATGGATGGATGGATGGATGGATGGATGGATGGATGGATGGATGGATGGATGGATGGATGGATGGATGGATGGATGGATGGATGGATGGATGGATGGATGGATAGATAGATAGATAGATAGATAGATAGATAGATAGATAGATAGATAGATAGATAGATAAGGCGTCCACTGCAGGGGCCTGTGTTCAACCTCATGGTTACAGGTTTTTTTGCTCTAGCCCCACCCCCCCACTGATCCCGCCCCCACCGGTGCAGCCCTCGGCTACAAACCACACTGTAAAGTTGGCCCCCGAGAGAAAGTTTGTGAGTACCCATGCTCTAGAGGCATACGCTTTTTGTGCTTCCCCAGGTTTGCATGCACTCGTAAATCTGGGGAAGTGTCAAAATCCATGGGTGTTGCATGGGAAAACCCACTGCAACGCCCATGGAATGCTTCCTGAGCACAGAGTAAGGAAATGCAACAATTTGCACTGCCGTGCCATACTCCATATCTATGAATCTGTTCAATGCTAATGTGTAATCAAGAGAGAGAGAGAGGACCAGTTAGCTAGTCCTTATCCCCGGGGTTATATATGATTTAATCAAAAAGAGATTAGCTCATGAATTATGTTAATTACAGTAAGTAAAAAGACTCAAGTATGGGGTGGGGAACACCTGGTGAGTGTGTTCATAAAGCCCTCACCCACCAACCTGGTTGGTGGCATGCTTCATCATCGGGCCCACCCAGTGACACCTAGCGTGTCCCGGGTGTGCTTCGACGCCTGATTACAGCGGAGCAGGTATGTTGCTGAGTGTGCAGTGAAGTATGTTATGAAAGTGATGTTAAAACGGCTTGGCGGGGGTCCCAGTACCCGAGGGTGAATTAGACTTTAATACCTGGGCCTCCGTCAGCGGTTAAAAAATAAGACTGGAGGATGTTAGAGGCGAGTTACGACCTCCCACATCCGATGGGTCAACATGTTTCAGCCAGTGCCTTATGTAAATGCTGGCTTTCTTCAGGACCTATGTTAAAAAAGTCGGTGTGATTAAACTAGTGGGTGTGTGATTCAGACTATGTGTCTACACGCCCTAAGGTGTTTATCTATGTGTGAGAGGGGGATTCCCTTCTCAAGAACACCTGTACATAGAACATATATGGACAAAGACAAAACATACAGGGAAAGAAAGAGTCACTCGGATGTATGGCATTGAACACATCTGATGGCCGTCACTAAAGCGGTTGCAGTGTAGGCTATAGGCGGCTAAGGTGTAATGGTATTGGTGGTACCATTAAGTGAAAATCGCACATATAGTTCGGGAGTGGAGTGGCTAAAACACGGGAGTCACATACACGGTGCATATGTATAGAGCGGCGCAAGAGCTCATTCTTACGCTAGTTTTAGCAGGGTCGGGCCTCAAGGTTGAGAGGTGGCAGGGGCTTGACCCTAGAGAAAATAAGCGTTTGACCACACCGATTAGAGAGACCTGTAGGGGAGAAAAATGGCGCTTACCAGGAGTCGTGGTGGTTGTTTCTCATACTCACAGCTTTTCTGGGCAGAGCCTGCTCTGGACCTGTAGTGCCTCCTTCGCATACCGGTAACGAATGGCCGATTTCGCCGGGTGTTAAATACTGTGGTTGATTGGATAACCATGTGCACCTGCAAGTCAGAGGTAGGGGTAGAGAGACTCGGATAACCGAGTCATGGTGCCTGAGGGGAGCCTTGGTGCGATATGCGCGCATGCGCAGTAGCAGTGGGTTTGAATACGCATGCGCGAGTCGATAGTGTTTCAACCGCGCATGCGCAACCGGGTCTGTCCGCTGGGCTCAGTGATTCGTGCGCAGAGCGATAGTGTTCCAATCGCGTGCGCGTGTTTCAAAGTGGTGAGGGTTACAGTGACCAAATGAAAGGGTTAATGATAAAGTTGTGTGCATTTGCGCTATGGGGCCAAATGAGTGCGACTGTTGTATGTTGCTTGGCAATGACCCACGTTATTTAGGGGGCAATCTTCAATATTCTCAGAACTGGGGGTTCTACCTTGGAGGAGGTATGTTCCCGGGGGACAGGTTCAGTTGAATATGACACATCGAGATGGGTCATTGATGTGTCAGGGAGTTCCATGGGATGGCATCGTTAAGGCCCTGGGTTGCTGTGGAAAGGCGGTATATCCATCGCTGTTCTATGTGCAGCAGTTTTTTGTCATTGTCCACTGTGCTTTCTGGAACCTGTTCAATGACCGTCCAGGTTAGGTCGTTGGGTGTGTGACAATGGGTAATGAAGTGGTTGGTCAGTCTGCTGATGTTTTTTTTGAATCTTATAGTGCTTCGATGTTCCGTTATCCTTGTCTTGATTTTTCGTGTCGTCATTCCGACATATCGGAGGCCACATGTGCATGTGATCAAGTATATCAAGTTGTGGGAGTTGCAATTCGTGTGACTATGTTGAGTCCAGACCTTGTTTGGCTCCAAATCCAGAGTTTTGGTGTGTGTGGTGAGGTGACACACACTGCAGTCATTGCAGGTGTAGTGTCCAGCGACCTTGGGGAGGCCCCATGCGTTCAAGATGGTATTGGTAGGTGGTTTTGGTGGATGTCTGGGGCGGGTGCTGACCAGGCGGTCTTTCAAGTTATTGCATCGTTTGTATGCAAATCTGGGGGTGTCCCATTTCCTCTGTCCAGAGTTGATTATTTTCCAATGTTTTCTGATGATTTTTGTCACTTCATTGGACGCTGTGTTGTAGGTGGTAACACAGGTGAGGGGTTGGTTGTCTTGGTCTTTGATGACAGTTTCAAGTAGGGCTTCACGGTTCTGATTTCTTGCCCTCTTCTGTGTTTTTCTGATGATGGCCTTGGGGTAGCCACGTTGTTCCAACTTGTTGGCCAAATCTGTGGATTGCTTCTTGTAATCCGAAATGTAGGTGCAATTTCTACGTATACGTAAAAATTGTCCGTAGGGTAGGTTCTCCCGAAGTGGGCGGGGGGTGAAAGCTTGTAAAGTATAGCAGTGAATTCCTCGCAGTTGGTTTATAGTAGGTTGTCGTGACCAGGGTCCCATCCTTGACTGTGATGTCCAGATCTAGGAAGGGGAGTTGACTGTTGCTGGCCGTGCTGGTAAACTTAAGGTAAGGGTCCCTATTGTGAAGCCAGGTCATGAATCTGTCCAGGTCAGTTTGGGATCCCTGCCAGACCACCAGAATGTCATCTATATACCTGCGCCAGCTCAGGATATGATGGATGTAAGGGTTGGTATCTGTTGCTATGTGGGACTCTTCAAAATGGTGGACCTACAACCCCGCTATGCTGGGGGCGAAGACGCTGCCCATAGACGTCCCATTGGTTTGTAGGTAAAGGGTGCCATCGTATTCAAAATAGTTTTCTTTGAGAGCTAGGGTTGCACAGGCCATCACAAAGTCCCTAGGGGTATGGTAATGCCAGGGGGCTGCCATGAGAATGTTCTGGAGTACAGTGAGAGTGGCATCCTGTGGGAGGCTCGTATACAGACTCTCCACGTCCAAGCCTACCAATAGTTGTGTGTTTGGGTTGAACTCTTTATTGTTTATGACCTGTAAAGATGCTTGGTGTCTTTGATATACGTGGGTGTTTTTTGCACTAGAGGGTTCAAGAAGAAGTCACAGTACCGTGACAGTGGTTCCAATAAGGAGTTTATGCCTGACACGATGGGTCTGCCGGGGGGGGGGTTAATGCCCTTATGTACTTTCGGTACTGTATAGAAATATGGAGTCCTGGTATGTTGGGGACATAGGTAGTCTGCTTCCTGTTTGGAAATGTGTTCAGCGTCTGCTGCCCTTTTGACTAGTGCGTGAATCGTGGTCCGTAATTCCTCTGTTGGGTCATGTTCCAATCTTCGGTAATTTCTGTTGTCACTGAGTAATCTGCGGCACTCCGTGTCGTAGTCTTGCTTGTCTTGTAAGACGATGCCTCCACCTTTGTCCGCCGGCTTGATGACAATCATGGGGTTCTCTTGTAGGCGTTGTATGGTCTTCCTGTCCTCCCAGGATAGATTGTTGAAGTGGTTGGTTGGATCGAGTCTCTCTACGTCATTGTACACAGCCTGTTCAAATGTCGTGATTTCAGATGGGATGGTGGAGGGAGGTGGTACAAACGTGGACTTGGGTCGGAGGCCAGTGACATTGGGGTTATCATTAACTGGCTCCGTTTCGGGGGTTGGTTTCTCAAAGAAGGATTTTAGTTTGAGTTTCCTAAAGAATTGGGCCAATTCTATGTGTAACTTGAATTTGTCAAGTTTTGTGGTGGGGACAAACGACAAGCCTTTTTCACGTACCGACTGTTCTTTGTCGGTTAGGGGTGTGCTGGATAGGTTAAATACCAATGAGGGTGGGTCATTGTGCCTCATTGTTTGCTGGTTCCCGGTGTTGCCTCTTTCGTCTTCTGGCGTGTGTTCGAGCTGACAGGGTTCTCCTCCCCGCCCCAGTGGACTTGTGGTTGTTGTGGGTTTGATCTTCTTCTGCCCCTTGCTCTTCTGCCCTGTCCTAAAAAAGGAATGTGAGGCCCTTGGTTGCCTGCGAATAGTGGCATGGGCCCAGGAGGGTACATGGGCGGGAAGCCATAATAGGGATTTTGTATGGGGCCGAAGTTAGGTGGGAAACCGTGGAAGTGTCCTTGTTGGCCTCCTTGCCAAGTATTTGGCCTGCGTTGTCCTCGTCTCCCTCGTCCTCCCCGTTTTTGTGAGCCAGTACTGGAATCACTGGAGACAGAGCTGTCATCCCCTGAGGTGTTAGACATACTGGTGTTCTTGGTCTGAGGGGTGTAATCATCTTCTGAGTACGGGTATACTTTGGCATAACTGAATTTTTTAAGGTCTTTGTCGAATTTTTTTATTTTTCCCTGTATGTTTTGTCTTTGTCCATATATGTTATATGTACAGGTGTTCTTGAGAAGGGAATCCCCCTCTCACACATAGATAAACACCTTAGGGCGTGTAGACACATAGTCTGAATCACACACCCACTAGTTTAATCACACCCACTTTTTTAACATAGGTCCTGAAGAAAGCCAGCATATACATAAGGCACTGGCTGAAACATGTTGACCCATCGGATGTGGGAGGTCGTAACTCACCTTTAACATCCTCCAGCCTTATTTTTTAACCGCTGACGGAGGCCCAGGTATTAAAGTCTAATTCACCCTCGGGTACTGGGACCCCCGCCAAGCCGTTTTAACATCACTTTCATAACATCCTTCACTGCACACTCAGCAACATACCTGCTCCGCTGTAATCAGGCGTCGAAGCACACCCGGGACACGCTAGGTGTCACTGGGTGGGCCCGATGATGAAGCATGCCACCAACCAGGTTGGTGGGTGAGGGCTTTATGAACACTCTCACCAGGTGTTCCCCTCTGTTCAATGCTACACATAGTGGCTACGCATGGCCTCATAGATATGATTTTGTGATTTGCATTGCTGGGTTATCATGAAAAGTGACACTCCGGTAGCACAACTATGTCCCATTGTTTTCTCCAAAATGCTGATAAGTACTAATTAGATCAGGGTGCCAGTGTTCTTACGGACTAGAGACAGGAGTCACGCGACAGGATTGCTAAGAACGTCTTGACCACCAGTGTCAGAATGTCTGATCCCTGGCTTTCATACTGGGGGAACAATCTGGGCAAGACCCATGGAAGGAGAGCTGTAGTCTTCTTGTAGAAAAAGAACCTGACTGCTGCAGGAAGGGGATTTCTGTCTTGCATACCCACAGGATGTAGCATTCCTTGAGGAGTCACCTGCCCAGCTGCTCTTTGATAAGGAGCTGCTCTAGGGATTTGGGCTCTAATAAACTATTCCCATTCGTAACCCAGGGATGTGCAATTTGCACACCTATTAGCTTGTGAATGGGAATGCAATTTGCAATGTAGCCTTTCTATTAATAGGCCATACTGTCAATTGTACATTTGATGGTGGTTACAAAAACGACCTGTCTAGTGAATATTGTTTAGGCAGGTCACAATTTGCGACCACCTGTGACTGTCTGTAAATGCAGGGGTCTGCAAGGGACAGCAGACCTTCATCCCCGCATTGGAATTCTCCTCTGGACATCTTCCTGTTTTCTCCCAGATTGACATCACAATTCCCAAAGTGGAGGATCTCCCGTGGGGACAGTTTCCCCAGCCCAAATGCTGTCACAAACCATTGATACTTTCCTCTTTAAATCACAATTTGGATGTGAACACCCAAGCATTTGTATGAGTCTGAAAGATTTTCTGACTCGTAAAAAGGCTTTTGTAAATAGGTCAAATGTATTTTGTAGTCGCAAACTCTAATTTGGAAGCTTTGCAACTACAGAATACCCTTGAACATCAGACTCTTAGCGCCTGCTGGAAAAGCTGCATCTGCCTTCAGGTAAGAGGCTAAACTTGCTGTGGAAAGGGGTGCTCGACACGTGCCGTGCAGGAGGGTGTCATCTAGAAGAGCCGACCACAGCTGTGCAGTAAAAAAAGTGATAGCAACTAATTCTGGTGGTCAGGATGTTCCGGTACAGTTGCACTGGTGGCTGAAACCTGCCACATGAAAGAGACTGCAGGTGCCCACGATCAGGAGAATAACTGATCCGAGTTGCCTGCCAGAGTCTAACACTGGTAAAAGCCTTAGGCCCACTGACCCTGGTAACGTTTGCAGAGTTCATTAAGTTGCTAGGTAACTGAGATCCACAAGGTGGGACTTGCAGAGGACCTCTTGTCTCCCATAGTGTGAAACCGAGTCTGGCTGGAGTTTTGCTTATTACTCAGGTGAGAACCCACACTGAATAGTAGCAAGCATTCTCTAAGGTCTAGCCATAATTATTGTTTGTCTCCCATGTGAGGGATTCATTGTTAATGTTTAAATGCATTGCCTCTACATAAAGGTTATTTTAAGTCTCTTTAGGCAGGGCCGTATGTTAATTTTTCTTAGTGACTGTGAATGCATTGACAACGTTTGTAGGCTTAACTGTGCTGATCATGAATAGTTCACGGGTTTGTACTAGGCCTAATTAAAGATGTTGTGCGTTTCCATGTCAGGCTCCTTAGGTATGCACATTGTCACTGGGTACCTTGCAGATAATGTTAGCACACTAGGCTAGGATTACGGCTGCGCTCTTAGATAAGCCTTTAGGTCATGGGATCTCTACCCTGGATTTATGCGAGGCCCCATACAGGAAGGGGATTAAATTGCTATAACCACTGTCATTGTAAGTACTGCTTGATATACTATTTTGCCAAATTCATATTGAGCATATATTTGTGGTTTCTATGCTTAGCATTTAGCTTTATGTTCAATAAAGTACCATTCATTATCAGTAGTAAAAGCCCTGACTGGACTTAACAACTTATTTTCCATCTGCTCGATGCAGTGATAGTCTTACAAAGGGGTGGAGAACGGGGCTACCATCTAATTCACCAATTTCACTGCCTGGACCAAGTCCAACCCTGGTAAAATGTTCTCGCTGCTGCAGATATTGCAAGGACTGAAAATGTGCGGATTGAAAGAACACTCTGCACGAAACAGAACAATATTGCTGCCCTGTTACACTTTATCAGCGGCGAGCCCGACCTCTTTTTCTAAGAGGAACGCTCACTAAAGAATTGTTAAACTCCTTCAAATTATGCGTGCAACAGTAAGCACAGTATGAGAAAAACATCCTCATTAAACGCAGGCAGTTTCTCGGGAAAGGATTGGCTGATGCTTGCTTGGGCGCCGAATCCGTCGCAAAGAGACTTCGGCAGAGCTCTCCACATAATGGAACCATTTCTTATTAGGCACATAAAAACTGTAAAATTCAAGCCGCAGCGAGCACACAATATTTTCTCGTCTTTCATGTTTTCAATAGATTGTAACAGTCCTGAAAGGCAATTTCTGCTGCTGCGGTGGCTGTATTTTACAGTAATCTAACTCGGTACCCGGAGCTGAGAATGAAAACCTAGCAGCGGGGGAGAAATGCGACATTTTGTAAAAGCCTCCGCGTTTGGTATGACGCGCTTGAAAGAAAACGTCATTTATGACCTTAGCTAACGTAGGACGTTTACTTTGCACCTCGAACGACTGACCAGCACGAATGGAATATTCCCACTCATAATTAACCTATAGAGGTGCATTTTGTAGGACGTGGCAGTAATTGTAAGTACTACCATTAACAGCAGTTTAGTCAGCCTCTCGTCTCATTGAAAAGATATGACATTTTTCACCCTTTGTCGCCATCATGAAAAGCAATCACGTCTGCTGCCAAGACGTCACAATAACCGTTCACCGAGAACGGCATTAAATGTGCGTGTGATGTTTTACTTTGGAAAGAGAGTGATTAATGCAGAAAGGAGCCAGTGTTTATCTCTATGCAGCTGGATTATTTTTGTAAGCAAACGGTAAGCCCGGAGTCACATCTTTGGGATATTTGACCCCGATCAGGGGTCTGCTGCCTGTGGCTAGGTTCACGCTCTTGAATCAAGCGGTGCGTCCATTGGGGCGTAGGGGCATAGCCCTACTAAGCCTGATGGACGCACCGGCTGCGGCTGCAGAGAGAGTGCGCAGGGGGTGGGGCTGGGGCTGGGTTACAATTACCATCAATGTCAGTGACTCTGCTGCGCATCATAATGTCGGGCGGAAACTTGCCCGCGCATGCGCGTTAGCAGCCAAGTTGAGTGAGAGGACCGAAGAGGCCAGGGGGTGTGTCGCTGGCTGGGCCCCGTCGTTGAGAAGGCGCCAGGGCGAGTAGTGTGTGTGACCCCCTAGCCAATCCTGGCGCTTATGCAGCGCCAGGATTGGCTGGACTGGGCAGGCTCAGCACTCTTACCAGTCATGGCCAATCACTGTGACTTCAGCATATGAAGCCATTCAGTGATTGGCCATGCAATGACGTGCGCGCCGTGACGTTTCCCCGGTGCAGGCCAGGCAGCAGACCGTCACTTCACTTGACTCACTCTGTTCGTCGTTGTTGGACCGTCACGTAAGTAAAGTTAGTACTCTCAGTCAGTCTCACTGTCATCATTCACTGAATCACTCATCACGTGGGGAGGGCGGTGATTGTTTGTCAGTGTGTCGCCGCGTGTAGCCGCCAGTGCCCAGGGCCTGCCTGAGGGAGGCCTAGGCTTAGCGTAGGCCTCAGGCAGGCCCTGGCTAAACTTGCTGCCTACACTCCGTTTCTCCTCCTCGGCCCTTCCTCCTGTAATCATGCCCATCACCCTGGCCGGACCCGTGGACTAGATCGGGAGTGTTAAAAGCGGTAGTGTGCTGTGCAGAGTTGTACCTGTTGTTTGCCGAGACCCGAATTTGTTTTGTGCTTCATTCATTTTACATCGATCTGATTTGTGCATGGTGTTCACACAAGAGCACGCACTAAAGTCTTGTTTGTGAATTATTTTGCCCTTAAAGGGGCGGATTGCCGGTCCTGAATTAAACCTGCTGTAGAGTGTTTGTTTGAATGCACGTGGTATTACGATATGCTTTAAAACATGCAAGAAATCTAAAATGCAGTTGCGGTGCCTGTACTAAACTTCCTTCACAACTAAACTGACTTTTTATCAGTCTATGAGGAGTAAATCCCTGATCGTTTTAATAGTTGGTGAAGTCCCTGCAGCTTTCGGCCAAATGCCTGGCTCCCCCTCAATGTTTACCTCATAAAACTGTGGAGTGCTATCAAAGCCAAGTCTGACGTACTGGCGACAGCACCCCTCTCTCCAACACAACCACCCTCTCCATAGTAGTTTTGAAAAGAAAAATACATTCAGCAGCTTAATTGTCCTCCACAGAACTGTAGTTTAAAAGCAGATAACGTAAGCGGGGGTGCAGCTGCCCTGCGCGTGACACTGACAGGAAGCACAATATGACATTTGGGATCCCCTTGCTCTTGTCAATTGATCTTATTACATTTACTGGTTTGCTGGGCTTCCCCTGAGGTAGTTGTTCTAAGTCCGGTATGTTATTTGTAAAGTTGATGTGACTTGTGAAGCCAGCCACTTCCACACCCAGGGCAAGGCAGCTCCCCTCTCTCCGCAGTCAGACACTGCCTGCCTGGGTTTGTTCATCTTAGCTGGAGAGCTACTGAAAACTTTGCTTTTACCGTAAACAGCTCTGGGCGTTTATCACTGCAGTGCCAACGTCATAGTGGCTCACCAGCCGCCGATAGTAAGATAGTGCCTGTGTAAGACAAGACTACCAAGCAGCATAAAATCATGGCACAGGAAGCGCATAACGTGGCCTTGTCGCTCTGCGGTCTGCACTAACTGTGGCTTGTTACACAGGAAACGGTAACAGTCTCCTGCCAGTCAGTTGATTATAACAACGTGTTAGTAGTTGTCTGTGCTGTTTACATCTTTGATGAACACTTTGAGGAAGTAGGGGCGGTGAACGTGTTTCTTTGGCTCGGTGCGTTTTTTTTTTAGCGTGCTTGAAAGTGAAGCTTTCAGTGCCAGATGCCGCCGTTCCTGGGGGGACCCTGCTTTTAATATTCCAGCGAGCTTTCTGGTATCTTCTCCACAGGGAAGTTCAGCTGGCCGCGGTAAAACTGTAGAGTGACTGTGTTTTTCCCACGTTCATACTGTCTACCTGTGTTTTTCCTTCATTCATTCATGGCACACATTGAGGTGATTAGTCACGACCGACGAACTAGCTCTATTAATTAACCAATTCAAACGTATCTGTTCTCCAAGCTGTTATGTTAGCAAAATTAGAAATCTGTATTTTTTTGCACTTGCACTGTGAAGAATCGAAACACATTGAATGTACCCTAAGAGCCCACGCTACACCCCCGGTTTTGGTGGTGTTAATCAAGTGGAATTTGAAGGGTGTTCAGATTCTGAGCTTATTACAAAACCTCATCTTTTTAACATACATCCTGTCATTCAGGTTGTCGGAAATTAAACAGTGTGATATTGATTTATTACGTCTATTTGCTAGAAATTGCAGAGCTGTGTGTTATCGTCGCAGGGGGCGCAGGTTCGGACGACGGTGCTTTGTGGTGTATGTGCGCGCAGCACCTGTCTGTGCCCCTTATGTAGGAAGAGAGTTCCCCCTGATGCAACCTGTGCAGTTGAGCTTCCGCACTGAGGGCCCCTTGTGTAGCTGCTGGTATCTCTTTATTTTATATGAAAGGTATACCCTTGCTTTCAGTTTTCAGGCAAGATATTGGCCTTGTGCATTTTGCATGAATAACATTCGTTTCTCCGTTTTCTTTGTGGAGATTTTAGGAGAGAAGAATTTGACCAAACACAAATGTAGATGTGCCACTTGGCGCTCGGATCTCACACATGCGCTGTGGACTCCATTAGACTTGTTCTAAAGACGAGAGTGCTGACTTGCTTGATCACACCGCATTACCAACCTAAGGCAGCGAAGGTTGTTTGACAAGTGCTTTCAAATTTGTCTTTTGTGGAAGTTCTGTAGGTGATGGATAATCGTGACATGGGTTGGCCCTGGTTTACTGGTTTCTAGGAGTTCCAAAAGAGATTCTGGCGCTGTCTGTCTTCTGGGATTGTCCTATGAACTCTACTCCCATATGCATTGTTTTTCTACAACAGCGGCTCGGGTGGGGTTCTCATGATTGGCGAGCTTGGCAGTAAACATCACTGGTTTTGGTTCCCACCTGACTTTATACATGCCTGCAATTCTGCTCAGGCAAGAGTTTTGTGCTTCCACTGACAGTGTGCATTTATTCAACTTTTTGCCTTGCGGGAAGCTTATTTGCACTACAACAGCTATGGTGTCAAGCTAATGTTCAAGGTTAAAGGGTTGATATGTTTATTATGAAAAATCACGGTAAAGACAGTAGGCCCTGCATTTATTGTGAGAAGCATGCTAGTTGGTATGGGGCTCTGTCTGTGTGGCTAGCTTTTTTTGTAGGTGGCTGTGTGTGGGTGGCTCTGTGTGTGGGTGGCGCTGTGTGTGGGTGGCTCTGTGTGTGGGTGGCTCTGTGTGTGGGTGGCTCTGTGTGTGGGTGCAATCATTACACTGCTGTGCAACTTCTTCTACTCTTAGAGCTGATATTTCCATGAAAGTCTTATAGTCTGAATTCAGCACCTGAGCATAATAGGACGGAATGTATGAAGCTCTGTGGTTATACTGAATAAGCAGCTACCTATGTTATGCCATCTATTAATGTAATAACTGCACTTTCACAATTGCTTTATTAACCTTCCTGCTTTCTCAAATTTGCTTGAAAATGCACGATTTTTCTTCTTTTTTTTCAAAATCTTCTTGGGGGGGGGGTTACCCCCACAAACCCCCCTTTTGGGGTTCCGGCTCGCTCGCTTCGCTCGCTCGCTACGATGCAGTATGCAAATCACTTTCCGCCCCACCACTTTAAAATCTCACCCACTGCCACATACATACATGTAACCAGAAGAGGGTACAAGTTGAAGTATTAGCAGCAAGGGCACCAGTATTCTCAATGCTTAATCTGCCTTGCCCTGTAATAGAATAAGGGCCCATTTTCTTCTGAAGCTCGCGACAGCTGCTGCCGAATGTTGGGTTCGTGATCCCCCTTGTCTCTTTCATTTATCTCCCTGCACTCTTTGTCTCGTTATCTCTCCACTGAGGTTCTTTTTCAGCCCTCCTTTATCACCCTTAACACCGTTCTCAAATATTTACCCCTTCATTTTGCATTCTCAACCTTTCTCCCTGTTGCTTAGGGTCACAGTCTGAAGATTAAAAATAAGCCCCTGTTCCCATAACTGACTATTGGTTGACCCCACCCACACCCACCAGCTCAAATGATGTACTGAGGGACGTATTTACAAGCCCCGTGCGTCACCGATGCATCACATTTTTTGACGCGCTGGCGGCGCAGTTTGCTGGACCATATTTACAAGGGCGCACAAAGCCACCTTCCGTGGCTTTTTTTATGGCCTTGTAAATACGGCCCTTTTCACTGCCCTTTTCAGCAACACTCATCCAGTGCCATGGGTGTTGCTGTGGGTGTTCCAGTGCAACACCCTTGAATTCTGTCACATTCCCAGATTTACAACATTTCGGAAACCTCGGAATACTTCAGAATCCCGTGCCTCCACAGGGGAGTCGCAACTAGGATAAATACTTTTATTTCTCCTTGTTTTTTCCTCATTCTATGGATGCTGTATTCTGCAACACACATAGAAATAGAAAAACACCATCAATGATTTATTTTGTGCAGGAAGGTGTCCCTTCCTGCACAAACACAATCATTCCCGCAACGCAGGCACTCTTGCACCATGGTGCAAGGGTGCCTGTGTTGGTGTATGGCAGCCAAATGTGCACAAGCACAGAGGAAAGCACAGGGATGCGTCATATTATTGTAAATATGACACATCCTTGTGCTTTTAAATTGACGCAGCTCGGCGCAGCAAAATGGCTAGAGGCGCAGCGCTCCATCATTTTGTTGTAAACAAGGCCCTGAGTATTCTGCTACTGTTTTGGGAGTGGTCCTAATACCGATCAATCTAAGAAAAACAAACTTGGCTACTGGGTGACTTTCTCATAATCACATTACACCACTTACTCTCATCCTTGTTCACAGTCTCTTGTTTTAAGGCAATTTACCCCTCCCTTCTTGAGACCTTAAAGAGAACAAGTGTGCAAACTCCTGTGTGGGTTGAGGAACCCAGCAACTCTTCTGCACCTTTAAACATTTAGCTCCATTTGGTTCCACGTGTGTTTTGTAATACAAGATTATAGACTGGGAAAATGACTTTCCCATCAACCAATTTTGTTTAATACAGACAAAAATATGAGCACTGGTTTTCAGATATAGGAAGCTCCATTCCAAACGACCATAGCCTTGAGTTATCACAGGATGACAGTGACACAACATTGGGAGGCTTATTTACAAGGTGATTGTGCCACCGGCGCGTCACTTTTTAGGACGCTCAGGTGGGGCAAGGCCCTGCTCCATATTTACAAAGCAGTGTTAAGCCACTTGGCATGACATAACCCCTCTTTGTAAATATCGTACCCTTTCATTCAGGTATCTGTGTCACAGGGGTATGCAATGGGTGTTGCTGTGGATGTTCCACTGCAACACCCATTGCTTTTTGATGCTGCCGCAGATTTACAAGGATCTGTAAACCTGAGGCAGAACCAAAACTAACGCCACTGAAAAGCTCTGCTCTAGAAGCAAATCCCCATTAATGATTGTTTATGTGCTGGAAGGTATCCCTTCCTGCACATTAACAATCATCCCCGCAGCACATACACCCTTGCACCATGGTGCATGCAAGCCTGAATTGCAGGGAATCATCCCTAACACAGGCAGCCTTGCACCATGGTGCATGCAAGCCTGAGTTGCAGGGAATCATCCCTAACACATGCAGCCTTGCACCATGGCGCAAATGTGCCTGGTTGGCGCTAGGCAGCTTTATTTAGCACAATGAGAGAACAAGGGTTTCCCGTATTCTTGTGAATACTTTGCATACCCGCATTTTTTAAATGACGCAGCACTGCTAAATTGCTTGCAGCGCGGCGCTGCAACATTTCTTTGAGAATATGCCCCTGTGTATCTTAGAGGAGTGTGTGGGAGGTACAAGCATTTTCTATAGAGCAGAGTGGGAACAGGAGGAAGTTTTTTGAACAGATTTGATATCTTTGCCCGCAGTCTTGAACCTATGCTGAGTTTAAAGGCACAATATACCCCAACAAGAAAGCATGTGCCGCATTAAAACAATGGTATCCAAGGTGGAGTGTGGCATCTGGCATTAAGGTGATAGATTTGATGTGGATCTTTGATTCCTTATTGAATACGATCAATGGATGGCATAAGGGAAATCTTTGAAATATGCACTGGTTAAACCAGTGCTGTTGACAGTGCAATTATATAAACTGTGTAGTAAAAAAAATCACCCTGGTTGGTATGATCCATTTGGGAATGATTCACCTTGTAGTCCCCTGTCCCGTATACGTTGTAGTATATGTTCTATTCTAATGTTTACAGGATTCATATAAAATATCCTCCATTCAGAGGTACTGTGCTAAGGTGTCATAAAATGAAAAAATACAGTTGACACGGAGACAAGGAGAAGTCATTTGTCACAAGAGGCTAGCCTTTGTATATATGGTTTCTCATGTTCTTGACTGAAAGGAAAATAAAATGCGGTGTTAATCACTTACCTGCTGGAGCCTCTCTTCTGTGAAAGTGGATCAAGACGGTATGCAAGGGTGGAAGTCCACAGCGCTCTCAGGTTATGCACCACAAAGCTTTTAATAGTCTCAGGGTTAAAGACCTGTTACATCGCCAACTACTGCTGATGTTGCCATAGTGTACCACAAAAGGTTTTTTTTTCTTCTTCAGATTGTCTTGATTCACATAGCTTGGACCAAGCTCTAGGCAAACGTTGAAATGAATCGTCTCAAGTGCATCCCTTTAGCAAGTATTCTGTCCTGTGTGTGCAACTGCCCTTCTGCCCATGTGCTCATGTGCAAGTTGAAGGTCTGCTAGTTACATTTAGTGTCTGTCGTATTGCAGGGCAAAGTGCAGCAGCAGGTTGCTGCCTCAGTTGCCCACTCACCATGAGAGGAGCACGTATTAATTAGTTGATCTAATATTAGGGAACAGACAAAGAATCAGCAGTATACTATAGCGACTCCAGTATTAAACCTGCTAGAGCTATGTGAATAGCAGACAAATTCAAAACTCAAAGATGGCTGAGGTCCATATACTAATGTTGTTATCTTGATCTCAGATTATCAAAAGGATCCGATCTCATTCCTTGTCAATACAACCCTTATGCCTACAGAGATGTACTACAGTGACCAGGATGCCAGTCCAGGTCAGCATGGACAGCTGTGAATTTATGCTGTTGTTCTAATCTGCGCAAATGTCAATATGGTATTGGTTGGTTACTAGCATTTGTGTACCACATTACCTGTCCCTGATGTGAGATCACTGTGCTTGTGGTAATCCAGGAGTTATTTTCCACATGGCTCAGTTTTGTTCAGTACAGATTGAAGTCTGATTAGCTTTTAATGATGTTCTAGTATCATGAACGGGTATGTCCCAACATAAGGTGAATATGTCACCTTAAATAAGTTGTTACTAAATGCTCCTAATGCATCATGAATGAGACATAAGGGTTGTACCTAATGGCTTGTGCATCTTCTAGGATGGTAGGTATGCTCATTACCTGCAGGAAGTAAATGTATAAAACAATTGATCTTAGCAACCTTTCTGGGATGCTGTAGTTAGCACCCAATTAAGGCCATACTTGAGCTATTGTGGACAAATGTTTGTTTTGTCCTCACGTGCTCTGCAGTATGACAGTGAATGGGTGTACTGACGAAGAGCACTGGTGTGAACATTGAGGTGTCCAACTACATGGCATATATGTGATCTGCTTGGTGCATGTACAATGTTGAACATATATTGTTGGATAGAGTGTATGTGCCACCTGCATATGAAATTAATTTTGTCATGAGGAAGGTGAAACCCATTAACATGATATAGTGATGTGGTGCTGAATGTGTGTGCAATGTTCTGTACATCTTGTCCTACTGAGAGCTTGTCTGTATTGTTCATGCCCAGGATGAACAAGTGGAAAGGTGGAATGGTGTGAACACTATGAACCTAACACACAAGAAAATGGGTACATAAAAAATAAGGGGACGGTAATGATAGTTCTGAGGTAAGAGAGAGAAAGTAAGTTTGGTCTCTTTCACAGGCTATGTGAGCCGCATTTATTTATTTCTTTTTGGTATTTTTAAATATTGATAAACATTACCTGTTGTAGATCAAAAGATGGATGCTGAAAAAGTGGGGAGTTGTGTTAATTAATAGGTGTTTTCTTTTTGCAGAGTTGTGTGACTGAATATCATATCCCAAAATATCAAAAAATTCAATATCGTCAAAAAATATCTGGCCCAAAAATATCGACTTTACATTCTTTTATGTAAAGGACAAAATATCGGTTACAAAAGTAAAGACAACCAAAATATAATCACAAAATAGAAACTTATATCAAAATGTTAATGTCAAACAGTATATTAGCTGTGAAAATATATTTACCCAAAATAATATAATAAAAATACATATAATACAAAAAAGATAAAATTATATTTTGTAACCCACAACCATAAAATAAAAATATATACTTTAAAGTAAATGTACAAGAAAATTACATTTATTAAACACGCAGATCATAAAATACCAATAATAAAATATAAGAAGCATTAAATAGGAACAGTCTACATCAAATATTTAAAAAATGCATATGCAATCAACAATTATTAGAATAAAACAATAACACAAATAATATGACAAAACAAAATACATAATTAAAATGAGAATTGTATGGGGTTACATATACTATTTGCCTTACAAAGTAAGCAACAGTAGGAAAAGTGTTGGACTTTGGAAGTAATCAAATTTACTACGCGATCCAACATAAGCAACTGTAGGGAAAATGTTGGGATTTGAAGGGGCCATATTTGACTATTCCAAGTCCAATGTAAGCAACAAAGCAACAGTAGCAAAAGTGTTAGCCATTTCAATCAATCAATCAATCAATCATGCCATTTGTATAGCGTACTACTCACCCGGGAGGGTCTCAAGGCGCTTGGGGGGAGGGGTATGCTACTGCTCGAACAGCCAGGTCTTGAGTTGTTTCCTGAAGGCGAGATGGTCCTGGGTCAGCCGAAGGTGGATGGGGAGGGAGTTCCAAGTCTTGGCAGCCAGGTAAGAGAAGGATCTTCCTCCGGCGGTGGCTCTTCGGATGCGTGGTACGGCTGCGAGGGCGAGGCTGGTGGATCGTAGCTGGCGGGTGGGCGTGTAGAAAGGTCAGGCGGTCGTTGAGGTACTTGGGGCCCAGGTCGTGGAGAGACTTGTGTGCGTGGGTGAGGAGCAGGAACGTGATCCTCTTGTCGACGGGGAGCCAGTGCAGGTTCCTCAGGTGGCTGGAGATGTGGCTGCGTCGGGGGACATCCAGGATGAGTCGGGCGGAGGCGTACTGGATGCGCTGGAGTCTTTTCTGTAGCTTGGCTGTGGTTCCGGCGTAGAGGGCGTTTCCGTAGTCCAGTCGGCTGGTGACGAGTGCCTGGGTGACAGTCTTCCTGGTCTCAGTCGGGATCCAGCGGAAGATCTTGCGAAGCATACGCAGGGTGTTGAAGCACGATGAGGAGACGGCGTTGACTTGTCTGGTCATCGAGAGGGAGGGGTCCAGGATGAAGCCCAGGTTGCGTGCGTGGTCGGTTGGCTTGGGTGCGGTGCCCAGGGCTGGGGGCCACCAGGAGTCGTCCAGGCAGAGGGCGAAGATCCCAGGATGATGACTTCCGTCTTGTCCGAGTTCAGTTTCAGGCGGCTGTCCTTCATCCACTCGGCGACGTCTTTCATCCCTTCGTGTAGGCAGGTTTTGGCGGTGTCGGGGTCTCTGGTGAGGGAGAGGATCAGCTGGGTGTCGTCGGCGTAAGAGATGATGTTGAGGTTGTGCTGGCGTGCGATGGCTGCGAGAGGTTTCATGTAGATGTTGAAGATGGTGGGGCTGAGTGAAGATCCTTGCGGGACGACGCAGATGACTTCGGTGGCCTCGGAGCGAAACGGGGGGAGGCGGACTCTTTGTGTTCTTCCGGCGATGAACGAGATGATCCACTCCAGTGCCTTCTCTTGGATATCGATGTTGCTGAGGCGCTGGACTAGGGTGCGGTGGCAGACCGTGTCGAACGCAGCGGAGAGGTCCAGGAGGATGAGGGCCACTGTTTCCCCCTTGTCGGGCAGGGTCTGGATGTCGTCGGTGGCTGCGATGAGGGCGGTCTCGGTGCTGTGGTTGGCTCTGAAGCCGGACTGCGAGGGGTCGAGGGATCCGTTCGTCTCGAGGAAGGCGGTCAGCTGTCTGTTGACGATCTATCTTCTCGATGACTTTAGCAGGAAAAGGGAGGAGCGAGATGGGGCAGAAGTTTTTGAGATCGGTGGGGTCCGCTGTAGGTTTCTTCAGGAGGGCGCTGATCTCGGCGTGCTTCCAGCTCTCCGGGAAGGTGGCGGTGTTGAAGGAGGCGTTGATGATGTTCCGGAGTTGGGGTGCGATGGTGGAGTCGGCCTTGTTGAAGACGTGGTGTGGGCAGGGGTCGGTCGGTGATCCGGAGTGGATGATGTTCATCGTGCGGGCTGTGTCTTCGGTGGTCACCGTGGTCCAGGTGCGAAAGGTGGCGGTGGGGGGCATTGGTTCGACGGTTGGGTGCGTGGGTGGGGCGCCGAAACTGTTGTGGATGTCGGCGATCTTGCGGTGGAAGAACGAGGCGAGGGAGTCGCAGAGGTCTTGTGACGGAGTGATGTCGTTGGTGCCAGTGCTGGGGTTGGAGAACTCCTTGACGATCGTGGTGTCTCCATATGCCCCGCCAAATAACTAACAGGCACCACCTACCAACACAGCCACGCCCCTGGACTCTCAGGAACCACAAGTCTCCATTTGAAAGCTTAAATTTACTATTCCTACCCTCACATTAAACACATATATACATATATACAAATAATAATAATGGGAAAAAATCATTAAAAACAACATAAAAATATAATTTTTAGAATTTATAAAAATATTTACGAATCTAATAGATTCACAATTAAGAAATTAGGAAAAACAACTTTAAAATATTCACTAATTAGAAATCCAGCACCCACAAATACAAATTCAAATAACAATTGTACAGAATTACTAATACACATTACTGATTAAAAAGTGTATGACAGTTAATTAATATATAAATTATTACAGTCAAATAATTAACAAAATCATACGCCGAAATAACCAAGTAGAAATTGCAACATTTAATTAACATTTTATTAGCAATTGTCTATTAAATATTTTGCAAATTTATTTACATAATTAATCAAATTAGCACATTAAAAAGTAAAAAAATATATTTATAAACAATAAAAACTAAATACTTTTCATCCTATTCCTCTACAAACCCAACAACCACCGGATAAATAAATTGAAAAAACCTAAAACGACTCTTTAATTATATTACCACTTTAAAAATAAAATGAGCTACAGTAAAAAAAATTAAGCATACTTATTATTAAAATAATATGAAAATAACAACCAATATATCACACAAAAAAATTCTTGAACAATTTTAGACACAACTATATTAAAAAACCGATATAAGGTATCTCGAAACTGATATTCTTACCTGCTGCATTCTTTTCCACAACATTTATGACATCACAATTCTGGTGGAACACCTTTCATTGGAGTGGTTGATGTAAGTCCAGTTGCCTAAAAGGTAAAGCATGTTTTTCAGTTTAACCGTCTAACGAAATTGGAGTGTTTGGGAGCAGGCTACATTAACAGTATTAAACCTAGGAAATAAGCTGTGTCAGACCTTTTCCTTCCCAAGTCCTGCATGATGACTGATCTGGCTAGTGAAAATGAAGCTGATGTAATCTTAGCTGAGCTGGGTTGGTCTTACCTGTGGCCCTCTGCATGTCTTAGCCCTTAAAGTTTCTGAACATCCTGAATCACACAGGGTCTTTAGAGAGGTTTGCTTGTGGCATTGGGGGTACTATTAAATATGAGAGGCTTCAGTCTGTGGATCATTTAAGCGTAAAGTCATGGTCATGAAGGAAAGCGGCTCATTCACAGATCAAGCAATCAGTGTGTTCAGTTAGTAGGTAGTCAACCCATTTACAAGAATTCTAGGATTCAAGTAATTGGGAAGGTGCGTGGAGTCCACATACAAATTGACAAAGTGATCCCTCAATAAATATTTTCCAGCGTCAGTTAAAAAAGCTGAAAGACGGCACCCTGGCACTGTGGGTCTGCCAGACAGGGACTCTTACTATGCTGTGTAGTCCTGCGCTAGAGGAGCACATGCAATAGCCTGCAATGAACTAGAGATGGTGGGCTGCCCACGAAAGGCTAAATGTGTTTCTAGGACACAGCTTTGTGTATAGACTCAGATCAACTTCTCGAACCCTTAACTCACGGTTCATGGTGCAGATTTAGTAAGGTGTATTAATAAAGAGGCTCAACAATAGATTTTTTTGTCTGACTATCAACTTTCATGACTTCCTGTTTCCTCAACAGAACCCTAATGTTAATGTCCCTTTGAAAATAGCCTTAGAAAATGACATCATAATATTCATTGAAAGTTTTTGCTAATATACAGAAATGTGATCTATAGTTATAATGTAAAATAATCCTTTTGTTAACATTGTGGCCATTACCCTTTTGTAACTGATGAAATATTTAGTAAATTGGACTACATTTAGATCTATAATATAGCTGTGATGAAGGAATCTAGCACTATTCATACTTGTTGCCCTTTGTGCAGGGTCATCCCTGAACTTTTTGCCCTCCTCCTATATTTTTTCGGACCTGTTGTTGGCTGTTTTATGACTCTGGGCACATTATCACTGCTGATCAGTGCTAAAGTGCATATGCCCCCTACTGTACTTGCCTTCCACAATGCTGGCTCCACCTCCTGTGGGGCGTCTGATGTGCATATCCTGCGCTGTGAAAGGAAATGAGAAGTCTGGTAAACAAAGTGCTTCAGAACTGATTTTGACTGGGCACAGGCCCCTCTCCCCTCAGAGAACAAAGGATTTTGGGGTATAAGTATTGGGACACTGATCCCATGAAATTAGATCACTTTTGGACAACAAGAAGAAACCTTTGCTGAGGAGAGGAACCTGAAGAAACTGAGGAGAGAATATTCCCAAGCTGAAGTGCAACTTAGGGGATTGGCCTGCAGTGGTTGCCTGACTGCCAAAGAGAGGAGAAAGAACTTTGTGTACTTTTCTTTCAACTTGTGCAAAGATCTCCAAGGGCTTGGAAGAGAGCTTGCCCCCTGACCGAAGTCCAAGGACCAGTGGACTTCACCAGCCTTTGTGAATTGCTGCTGGAAATAAGTGGCTACAGAGGCAGGGAGCTGTGACTGACTCTCACGACCGGCCGGGTGTCCTGTAGGCACCACACCAAGCAACGTCCACCTATAACAACGCAAGGTCTGCGCTCACCGACTCCGTCTCGACGCCGTCAACGAGCCATAGCCTGCACCGCGACTGGAAGGACACCGCGACAACATCACCTCGCTACACCGAATCGAACTGGTCTGACCGACGCGGTCATTGCTGCTGATTTCGAGTCCTGTGACCGCACCGGAGTTGGGCACCGCCTCGCACCCTTTGCGACGCACCACCCGACTCGCACCGCTGTCCGGACTGATCAACGCCAGCTCCTGAACTCCAGCTCGTTCGTCGAACCGTAAAGCTGGAAGCACCGTAACGAGCAACGTCCGCCTCGAACAACGCAATCTCTGAGCTCACCGACTCCGTCAACGAGCTGTAGCCTGCACCGAGACTGGAAGGACACCATGACCTGCAAACGCTTTCTTTTTCTACACCGCGATGAACCCCGGAACTGGCTTGCACATCCGTGCCGGCCGCCTCAAGGAAAAGGTACTGTGACTGAGTCTGTTGACCATTTGAGTGGGCCCGTACCGACGCGGTCTGCTGGATTTTCTAGACTCTGTTATTTTTAACAACGCTGTAGCCGGACAAGGCTACGAACTCGCGCAGAACCTTAAATTAAGCCGTTTTAACCTGAACTCTTGAAAGCTAATAGTACTGTGGATTCTTTTTGTCGTTTATTGGTCTTGTGATAACTCTATATAAAGTATACTAATTTTTTATATAAAACCTGTGTGGTGTCCATTTGTAGTGTTGCCACTGGGTTACTGTATGTGGTCACAACTGCTTAACTTATATCGCCTCTGAAAAAAAAGCCTTGACTGCTCACGCCACACCGCCTAGAGGGTGAGCAAGGGTTATTTTGAGAGATTAATTCCCTTGCCCTGACTAGCGGAGAGGGTCCTTGCTTGTCACAAGTACCTACCTGTCCCAACCAGACACCCCAAATTCTAACAATACTGCTTACTGTTTTTTACTTCAGTGATATTTCAGTGTCCATTGCACTGCTGGAGAGGAATAAAAAAAATAGCTTTGGCGAAACGATACGTGTAATGCCTGAAATAGGAGTTATTACTGTTCAAAAGGTGTAAAGTAGCAGAGACACTCTAGTGTTCTTTCGCATAGACATCAAACATTCTGCAGCTAAATAACAATCCGTGAAATGCAATTCATATTTCAGAATTCTGGCTGTATGTGCCAGACAGAGACTCTTAAAACACTAAACACTACTTTGAAGGCCAGGCAGCAGAAGGGAAACTTCAAATCCCTGCTTTCATATTTAAGCATTTCACATGAAAAAGCGTGCGTGTTCAAGAACTTATTTACATAATGTACAATTTCTGAATGGCAGGGACAGCAGAGGCTCATTCAATGTGTGGTGAGTGCCACTAACTGCCTGATCTTTGTAAACTATTCGAGGGTGAGAGAACACTAAATAGGAAGTTATTTATTTGATTTGTAATAGATCGACATATCGCAATGTGTGATCAGTCCTTCCTCTTCCTTGGTGCGGCTCATATTAATCCAGTTGGTGCATGAGGAGAAATATTATGATGAACATGCAGATGATGAGAAGAAAGTGAACGACGATACATTCTTTGTCGTCCAATGCATACTTAATGAGACTGAGCACTTACTGTGGAATTACAGAAAAAAGAAAGCAAGGGAAGAGCTTTGGATTAAGTGAATTCAATACTTTAGAGGTGGAATACTGTTCACTTCAATTCATTAAGAAAAGTAGAACTTTCTTACATAAATCATTTGTAATCCACATTTATGCCAAGACTGAAGGGTCCTAATATGCATGTTTAAAAGATACTAACAACAGACACAGTACAAAAGATACAGGTTTGCAATAGAAAGCTGTAAAAGTTGATGCAGACAATGAGTCAGTTGATCCCAGAATATCTTCTAAATGAGTATCTGCTCAGAATTTCTTGGAAGCCAACTAGAGGAATTGGCTCCAACATTGATAATGGCAATACCAGCTCCGGCCATAACCCACTTAACCTATCTGGGTAAAGTGGAGGAAGACACAGGTAAATCAGATTTAATACGTTCTGAGAGATAATTTACAATGTTTGGATTCTTTGAGACAACTCACAACTTTAAGTTTTGGATGTTCAGGAAAACGGAATACTCCAAAGAAAAGTGAGAAGTCTTCGTTCTCCTGGAGATAGAGTAAATGACCATGAAAGTGTTAAACTGCTGTTGTAGTATGCTTCTCAGCCTGGATGATTGCATGTGAGAATGTTGGCGTGTGAAATGTTGTAGTGCTTGATCAGTTGGGGATGGACTGAGAAGCATACAGGCTGCTCCTGGTGGGGCTCATCCTTTGTACAACTTACAACTTAAATAAACCTACATGAAAACTACTACGGCTGGACTACACATCACCATTATTACATTTGGTGACGATCTGGAAAAATCTACATGTACCTGATGGATTACTGATTTGAGATCTGAAGAAACTACATGGTAACTACAAGAACCTCTTGAAACTTTAAGCTATATATTTATTAGCATACTGGCACCCTGAGCCCCACCAGTGACCTTTCTATCGGTCACCCTACCAACTTTAACAGGCCAGATCCTGCTCTTTTAAGTCTGCTGTGTGCCTTCAGCTCTGTGCTAGTTCCTGCACTTGTAGTCACCTGCGTTGCTTACAGCTGTGTAGCAGTTGTGCTCTTCTGAGGCTCCAGTGTACCAGTTCCTGCTCCTTCAAGTCAACTTACAGCTTGTCTGACTAAACTCAGCATTATGTACCAGCACCTCTGAATTGTGATTTTACCGCTGCCTTGGGAGTGTTTGCTTTAACTTCTATTCTATTGTGCCAGTTTCTACTTCAACTTTACAAGAGCTGCACTATACTTACAACTTGGGACTTGGTTGTGTCAAGTGTTTCAGCTGTAAGTCCTGCAAGTTTTTCTAAGTTCATACAGTGAGGTGACAGTGTCTGCATCTTGTTTCCCAATCCAACCAAAAGCGCAAGCCTCTATTATACATGAATCATTTGGATAATAAGAGAGTGACGTGTGAAGTTAATTGCCGGCAAAAGACTTCAGCTCCTGATCACCGTTACATTTAATGTGCCAGTGATGGTGGAGTATTTCACAAGGGATAGCTTGGCACAACGGGCTTGATATGATAATAGCTCAAGCAGCGCTTTGCAAATTACGAAGCAGAAAGGGTCAGCTTATCACATCAGATGCATTTTCAGATAACGCATGGACATGTTTGTTATGTTATGTTATGTTAAACTTATTTATTAGGCGCACAGATGCTCCAGCGAAGGAGCGTCCTGGTGCCCGCCAAGGTAGCAACACAACACAACAGAACAAAGGGAAGTCCATGGAAACTAAGGAAACAAAAAAGTTTTTACAGCCCGCCGAAAGGAGAGCAGATCCCCGAGGGCATGAATCTCAAAGGGAAGGGAATTCCATAACACGGCGGCACGTACTTAAAAGGAGCGGCCGCCGGCCCGGCAGCGCTTAAACCTGGGAACAACAGCAAGTTCCAGGTCAGAGGATCTAAGAGCACGGCCTGGAATATAGCGGGACAGAAGGTTGGAAAGAATCAAGGCAGGTGATCCCTTGATGATCCTATAAGCAACACAAAGGACCTTAAACTGGATCCTTCGGGCGATCGGAAGCCAGTGCAACGTGCGCAGAGTGTTGGTTGTAGAGCAAAACCTAGGCAAGCCCACGACAGCTCTCGCCGCTGCGTTCTGTACACGCTGCAGGCGGGTGAGTTCAGCCTGGTTTAGGCCCAGTAATATGGCGTTGGCATAATCGAGCCGTGACATCACAGTTGCCTGGATAACGAGTTGCCTGGTGTTCGCATCAAAAAATTTTAGTAATCCCCGCAAGAGGCCAAAACAGCAGGCCGTCGTGCGCTTAGTATGGCATTCGAAAGAAAGAGATGGATCGAGCCACACCCCAAGATTTTTTAGCTCGACAACCGGAATAGGTGTAGAGCCCAAGTCCGATGGCCACCACCTGTCACCCCAGAGTTCCGTGTGCTTGCCAAAGATCATAACCTCCGTCTTACTTGCGTTCAGCTGGAGACAGTTGGAAGTCATCCAGCTGGCGACCGCCCGAAGTCCGTTCTGGAATCTGGGGGCATCCACATCCGCATCCCCGCTGATAGTAACCGCTAGCTGGGTGTCATCGGCATAGGACACCATGGTCATGCCCCAATGCCTGACAACCTCAGCCAGCGGTCTCACATATAGGTTGAATAATGTGGGACTCAGCGAGGAGCCCTGGGGAACCCCCAGTTCCAGAGGATGGAATTTGGACTGATGGGGCGGGACGGCCACGCAAAAAGAACGGTTGGCAAGAAATGATCGGAACCACTGGAGCGCAAGACCGGTGACGCCTGCTTCCTCCAGGTGCCGCAGAAGGATTGGGTGGGCCACGGTGTCAAAGGCGGCGCTCAGATCTAATAGCACCAGCACCGCCGTTTGACCCGCGTCGAGCACGGAGCGCAAATGCTCCACCATATAAAGTAGAGCCGTCTCCGTGCTATGCCCTGCACGAAAACCATTCTGCGACCTGTCCAAGATGTTAGCTTGTAGAAGGTGATCAGAGAGGACATAGTTGACATGCGCCTCCGCAACTTTGGCAGGCCACGGGAGAAGGGAAATTGGGCGGTAATTCTGAGGTTTATCAGCATCCAAAGTAGGTTTCTTAAGGATGGGCACAACTACCGCCTGTTTCCACTTCACTGGGACCACACCAGATGCTAAAGAGGTATTGATCAAGGAGCAAACCGGTGAGAGGCCATTGGATAAAAGGTCTCTAAACAAAGCCGGCCGAAGAGGATCAGCCAGGGATCCTGACTTGACCTGTTGGGCCAACTTACCAAAACTCACCGATGTTAATCTCGGGAAGGAATGTAACACATCCAAGGTAAGGGGCTTAAGGGGACTGCCAACAGAGGGTGCAGCCGTAGGAAAAGCTCTGTAGATGGCATGGACCTTTTCCAAAAAGAAAGCCGCCAGAGTTTCACAATGAGCGATGGAACCCTGGTGAGTCGCGATCACTTTTTTGGTAATAAGATCTTTCAGGGCTTTAAAAATAGTTTTGGAGGGGTTAGTACTGGTACGAAATTGTAGGGCATAATATGCCGCACGGGTTCTGCACACTGCTCGATGGTAGAGTTTTACAGCAGCAGAATACAAAGCTTTTTTGTCGCTGGCATAAGCTTTGCGCCAGACCCGCTCAGCACGCCTACAGGTGTTTTTGAGCGCCCGCAGCGAATCATCGTACCAAGGACTCGGGTCCCTAGACCCACACTTACACGAAACTATCGGAATATGGGAGTCGAGGGCCCTGGTAACCCACTCACAGAAACGATCGTATCCCTCGTCAACAGTGTCGGCTGAACCTAGCGGGTCAGAGGATAGAAGGTGGAAGAAATCCTCGAGTTTTAATTTAGTCCAACACCGTCTAGGAATTGAGCGGACCGCAGATTTGCGGTGCGGCTCATGCAGTGGACACTGGATACGTACCAAATAGTGATCGGTCCAAGCCAGGGGGAAGGGGTAAGAGTACTGGCTTCTGCTAAGTTGGTAAAAAAAGGATCTAGGATGTGACCACCAACATGGGTGGGCTGCGAGACCAGCTGGACTAACTGGAGCGCCTCAAGATCGGCAACAGAGCTATAAACTGCAGATAGAGACAGATTATCATAGTGGAGGTTTAAATCTCCAAGGATGAAAAAATTGGAACAGCCTGCGGCCAAGGAGCTAATAGCGTCGGGAAGGGCCTCCCTGAAAGCCGAATCGCTACCAGGGGGACGATAAATCAAAAGGCCTGTGAAAGCAAAGTTGGGCGTAACTGAGATTTTAAACAGCGCGCTTTCACAGCCGGAGATTTTTTGCCCTTGCCAGACACACAGGTAGCAAGTCTTGACCGCCAGCGCTAGTCCCCCTCCTCTAGAGGCTCGGTTGAGGGTATAAACCGAATATTCAGGCGGGAAAGCCAAGTTAATCACAGCCGTGTCGGTCTCCTGTAGCCAGGTCTCCGTCACACAAAAAGCGTCTGGAGACTCCTTACCTAGCAGGTCAAAGATATCTTGGTGGTGTTTAACCATTGACCTGACATTCAGGTTCCATAAAGTGAAAGAAGGGCGGGAGCGGGATCCAGCAATATCCAGACGTTGCCTAAGCAAATAGTGGGGGCGGAAAGATCAAACATCCCGCAGGTACAGGAATAAGGTCCGCATAACGGCGCTACCCGAGGAGCATCACAGCTCCTGCAGCTAAGCCCGATGGCAAGTAGGGCATCCCTTGAGTAGCACGGCATGATGTTATCAGCAATGGTCGGCAGAAGGCCAGGGTCCTACCACGTCCAGCGCGTCCTGGCGCGGACGGGCGCAGACGGGCAGGACTCTGGCACGACTCCGGCCACGCGAGGACACGCCCGCTGCGCGATCCCGCTGCGCTAGGGGAGGAGCTTCAAATAGGCATCCCTCGCCGGCTCCTGCGCACTGAATCGCACGTGGGGAGTGGCTCCTGATCAAACACCCACCCCGCTTCAAGATGGTGGCGCCAGTGATTCCCCCCTCAGGCCCCGGACCCGCCCAAGCGGCGGTGCTGAACAATTAAGATGCAGGTAAGGGGGTCCTTTAAAAACAAGGAAAAAATGAACCAAAGAAAAATAAATACAAAACGTGCAGGATGTAGGATGGATAAATCTGAATAATTCTGTACTTATGCTGTGAGTACTTTTCTAATTTCTACATTTGCCTTTTGCCTCAGTGTGTTTTTTAAAGTTTTAATGCGCCATTGTCATTTCCAACGTTAAGGCAGTTATACCGCTATTTAACTTTTGAAATCCATCCACTCAAAGCTTTCAGAACGTGCAACCTTACCTTCGAGTCAGCACATTCTGCAGCTGTGCTTTCATCAACTCTGACGTGTTCTCCGTCACTGCTGCGAGACGTTGTGGTGCGCGGTGATTCCGGGAGCCATCCGGCGCAGTGTCACCAGTGCGTCCCGCCATCTTTTGATTGGTGCCCACCTTCAGATGAAGTACTGTTTCCAGCTACCAGTACCTTCTGCCAACCATGTTGTTTCTTGTGTGCATCGCAATAAAGTTATTGCCTACATTGTTGTCATGCAGCACGAAGGATTCAAGTCCACTTTCCAGTTTCTTCACAGTGTTTTTCTTCCTGCCCTGCATTTTCTTGTTCCTGTGTGCTGCTTTTTTGCTTGGACTTTCTCCTCCTATGTGTTGTGCAGAGCCAAGTCTTTGATTCTGACTTGACCTCATTTTATTCACAAAACGAGGACAAAGTTCCTATACCAGGGTGCAAAAGTCACCCACGTATCTGAGTGCAAATAGTCACCCATACATTAAAAACAGGGAAGAATGGGGAAAAGTAATCCTAGGTAAAAAATACCCTGATGGGAGAGGGAAAGACATACTACATCCTCTGCTGCCCTCACACACCCCGGAGGATGTCATGCTTCATCATCGGGCAATTTTGCTCCTCTTAGGGCCGGCGCTGCAATTCCCTACGGGTCCCCGAAGGATCACTTTATCGGAGATCTTTTAGAGGATTAGCCGGATGTTGCATGCAGGTGTGTGGGGAAGTGTAAGGGAGGGTAAATCAATTACGTGCTAACATGATAATGTGATAAAATCAAGGGTATGGAAGCAGCGACAAGATTGTCTAGGTAACCCTTGGCAGTTAAAAGTACTGCTTAAAAATGACTGACCCCAGAAAGGCCCAATATGCCTGGGTGTCACTAGTCAAGGTCAACATGTTTCGCACCTCTATCGCCCGTAGGTCATTGGCGCTTCGTCAGGACCAAAAAAAAGTGAAGTGCACGTGAGTAAAATACATAAAAGTTAAAATGAGAACCCTCTTATCTCATCCAGGGCGGATCAGGAGACCTGTGTCCCCACTGTGTGGTTGTAGCTGTTACATAGAAGCTGCTCCTGGGTGATACCTAGAAAGAGAAAAAGCAAAGTAAGTCGCATGTGAGCGTCAGTAACAACTTGATGCATCGCAAAAGTGTCACTTATGTGTACACAGCGCTTCAAATAGAAAGATTATGCGGGCACACAAAACTGGTCCACAGTAGATCGGCGGCTGCTAGTTCAAGGAGCCCTTAGGCTCAAAATAACGCATATAATGGTGTTAAAAGGCAACTAACCTTGACTGTATAAGGTTGATTAAACGTATAACAACGATAGGGCAGAAATCTGCCAATGTTGAAAATTGGTGAAAACTGAAAAGTACCAAACCGTGAGGTGGGTAGTTCACATCACAGTTCTTACCAAATATTAATTAAAGCTCTCCTCCGGTGGTCAAGGGAATGGACGCCCGCGAAAAGTTGGGCTGTGGAAGCAATAGACACAAACCAGGTACATAAGCACAACGGAAAAAGTACCGGTGAAGTAAGATGGAATTAATTGAAATGGCACTTACTAAGTACTGCGGGTGTAGCCTCTAGTACACCTACCCCTGTCAAAACGCTCGCCGAGAATGAAATAAAGGCGGCGAAATGCAGAGTTTAAATAAATGGACCGGGTGGGGGGGTGGAAAAAAGAGAGGCGGTAACTCTTTAAGCTGAAGCCTCACAAGGAAGTGTTAAACTGCACATGTGCGAAACAACGCAGCAGCGGCGCATGCGTATTAGCCGTGCACACTGCTCCCTCGCTTCTGCGCACTGGCTTCATAGTCAAGGAAAATAACAATGCCAGTAATGATTAGGAGTTCACACAAATCTACAAAATTAATCCGGTTTAAGTTACTCCTCACTAGTTCTGACCTTCCCGTATGAGACAGGTCCTAGTATCATGATTGGACCACACCTCGAAAATGAACTTCAATCTATGTAGGAATTTCCCGTTTGTGACATGTCCTGATGTCGTGACTGGACCACCCCTTGAAAATTAACTTAAAATCAATATGGATGTTTCCAAATTCACAACCATCAACATATAGTTGACGATTAGGCCATAAAATGGGGACTAAGAGAATACAGCCAAATTGCCTAACACCAAGGACAGTAACGTAAGTCCTCACGTATTTTAATGCAAAGAATGAATCCCCCGGAATTATCCGAAGTTACCAATTCAAGGCTTAACATAAAGTCAGCACCCAACGACCCCAAGGACCCGTCTCGTGTGCCCACTTGAAAAGGGAAGGAAATAGGGTAGGTCCCGCGGCCGTACAGCTGTGCATAATCAATTCAACAAAAGAGAGGGGGGGACCAACGAGCCAATAAAGGTCCAGTGTCCATGCTCCTAAACCAAATCTGTTCACAAAACGAGGACAACGTTCCTAAACCAGGGTGCAAAAGTCACCCACGTATCTGAGTGCAAATAGTCACCCATACATTAAAAACAGGGAAGAATGGGGAAAAGTAATCCTAGGTAAAAAAATACCCTGATGGGAGAGGGAAAGACATACTACATCCTCTGCTGCCCTCACACACCCCGGAGGATGTCATGCTTCATCATCGGGCAATTTTGCTCCTCTTAGGGCCGGCGCTGCAATTCCCTACGGGTCCCCGAAGGGTCACTTTATCGGAGATCTTTTAGAGGATTAGCCGGATGTTGCATGCAGGTGTGTGGGGAAGGGTAAGGGAGGGTAAATCAATTACGTGCTAACATGATAGTGTGATAAAAACAAGGGTATGGAAGCAGCGACAAGATTGTCTAGGTAACCCTTGGCAGTTAAAAGTACTGATAAAAATGACTATCCCCACAAGGCCCACTATGCCTGGGTGTCACTAGTCAAGGTCAACATGTTTCGCGCCTCTATCGCCCCTAGGTCATTGGCGCTTCGTCAGGACCAAAAAAAAGTGAAGTGCACGTGAGTAAAATACATAAAAGTTAAAATGAGAACCCTCTTATCTCATCCAGGGCGGATCAGGAGACCTGTGTCCCCACTATGTGGTTGTAGCTGTTACATAGAAGCTGCTCCTGGGTGATACCTAGAAAGAGAAAAAGCAAAGTAAGCCGCATGTGAGCGTCAGTAACAACTTGATGCATCACAAAAGTGTCACTTATGTGTACACAGCGCTTCAAATAGAAAGATTACGCGGGCACACAAGACTGGTCCACAGTAGATCGGGGGCTGCTAGTTCAAGGAGCCCTTAGGCTCAAAATAACGCATATAATGGTGTTAAAAGGCAACTAACCTTGGCTGTATAAGGTTGATTAAACGTATAACAACGATAGGGCAGAAATATGCCAATGTTGAAAATTGGTGAAAAGTACCAAACCGTGAGGTGGGTAGTTCTACATATGCTTCATAAGAACTCGATCTACCTTTTTAAAAGTAATTTGTGGTTCTATTACTACCGTTTTCACCTGATATATGATATTGATTTTTTCAGTATTCTATTTACTTACAAAGTTCCATTTGGGAATTCTTCCTTTTGAAGTTTTGTGATGATAGTCATTTGGCTATGTGACTTTACTGGTCACCTACTTTTACCTGCATGATGATGTTTAAATTTACTTTTCTTGCATGATAAGTTATTCTTCAGCAATTTATTTACAAAGTTCCGTATGAATTCTTCTTTTTTTGAGGTACGATTTATGATAGTCTTTTGGGCTATTTGACTTTCTGCGTCACCTACATTTTCCTTGCATGATATGTTACATTACAGTAATTTTTTTGACAAGTTTAGGTAAGTGAATTTTGCTGATTGAGGTATGCTTTATAATAGCCTCTTGTGCGTGGACTCGTCACCTATGTTCCCACTACATGATTTTACAGTATTTTAATTACAAGTGTCCAAGAAACTTGCCTCTAGTTAAGGCACTAGTTATTGTAGCTTTCCAGCTATGTGACCTTCCACCCTCTGCAAATAATAATGTGTGGATTTGTCCCATATATTTGCATGAAATTTTACTTTACAGTAATTGTTTTACAAAATTCCTGCGGGTGTATATTTCACCCCTTTATGTGTGCGTGTATGAGTTCCCCGTGTGTTTCCCTAGTTGGGAGTACCAGTTATCTTTCCTGGTTGTCCTATATTTTCTTTTTGGCATTCGCTGTTTGTCAAGCATGCTTGTCTGGCCAAATGGTGTGTACTGGTGTACTCTGGATGCGTTGTCCTCTGTTCTTATCTTTGCTTGTGCTTGTATTACTGCACATTTGGTTAGAATTATGCTTTATTCTCATATTTTTCTTTCTCATTTAAGTGTTTCTTGCAATATTTTGTTCTCCTTCAGCCATTAGCATGTGAAACTTTGTTTTCATTGTAACAAGGGTTTGTATCTTGCTTTTTCTTGTTATCTTTTACTATGAAAAGGGGAAGATGTGTGTCATGTTTTCATCTTATGTATTTATTCATTGCCTTCCTGTGATTTCATCTTATGTATTATTGATTTCTTCCCATGATATACTCTGTGCTGTCCTGTTTATATTACGCTGTTGGCAGCATGTTATTCTTTGTTGTAGATTTGTAAAGGGGGAAGATGTGTGGTATCTAGTTCTCCGTGCTATGCATCTTTCCTTCTCCTCTGCCTTGCTGCTCAGTCAGAGTGGATGTGCTTTGGAATGCTGTTGCACGGAAGTAATGGAATGTTGGGGATGCCTGGTGGATGAGTGTTAGTAAGGAATATGGGCTGAGCAGCAAGGGAGCTGCTCTTGGTGGTGCTCGCATTATAATCTACAGGCTTACCTAATGATCTACAATAAACCTTCATCTTCTATCTACACCTCAGCTACATGGACTTATTTACTACTATTACATTTGGTGGCAATTTGGAAGAACCTGCCTGTCTACCTTCCCACAAAGCTTAAATTACTTCAATGAAAAGCACTGTGTTGAAATTGCAATCTGCATACTAAAGAAACCTGGCACCCCTGAGCCCCATAAGTGACCTCCCATCGGTCGCCCACAACCCAACCCAAAGGTGCCAGTTCCTGCTGCCTGCTAACCTGCTTTCTGCGAGTTCCTCTGTTAATTCATGCTCAAGTTACAGAGAGCCAAGAACGGGGGAAGAAAATCTGAACCGGGACAAGAAATATTAACCGGGTCAGTGAACCATGAACTTAGTCCAAGTTTTCAAAACCAGCGAAGGAAAACTGAAACCGTAGAAAGAGACCCAGAACCGGAGAATGAGGACAAGATTCGGTCAGTGGATCACATGCTTCTACAGGACAAGAGGCTGATTGAGAAGCTCAAGAGCCGAGCTGAATCGTCAATTTCACGTTTCTACAATTTAAAAAGCGTTCTAATTTTGTTGATATTACAAACGCAAGTGTGTGGATATTTGCTGCCATCTACAGCGGGCAACTTAACTTTTATTTGCCTACATTTTCATTTTATAATGGAAAACGTTACCCAGAGCCACGTTACTGTTTTTGGAACACCAAAAGTACTTTATCTTTTGCATATTATCTCTTTCTGTGCTCCCGTTATGGCAGTTGAACTGCTGCCGAATGTTAAATTGGCTCGAGCTGCCTACAGCGCATATACACATAGCGCGTGCAGCCTTACCTGTGCCACGCGTTCCTGCAATGCTTCATCATCTTCTTCTGTGACTTGTGCCTGCTAAGTCTTTCTACCATTAAGTGATGTTTGGATGCACGGTGATGCTGGGAGCCATCCTGTGCGGCGTGCCGCCATTTTTTGTTTGGTGCCTTCCATCATTTAACATTCAGCTCCAAGCATACTATGAGCTTGGCCAACGTACTGTGATTGCCAATAAAGTTTATTCAAGTTGTCTTCGTGAATGTCATCGCCGCCTTTATTTTCCCCTCAAGGCTCCCCTGTCGTGCCTCTTTCATTTCCTATGTTTTTCTCCTGACACATGGATTTCCTTTAAAACTTCTTCTGACCGCTGTTGCAGATCATCGAATTTAATTGCAGGTACTATTTCCCATTGTTTTTTTTTTTTAAACCTGCTGCTCCCCCTACATTGATTTTTGAGTTAAGTCTTCACTTCTGGGAATTTTAAGCATTACGAGGATCTGCTGTTTTTCCCTGGGAGTCAAGTATCGCTTTGGGTGCATTTGCAATGAATCAAACCTTGCTTGTTTAAACTCCTGCCTTTTCAACTATACTACAATTGGTGCAGTCAAAGTACTGGATTTTCATTTCTCCACTGTGGCTGTCTCATCTGTTTACATTCTATGTTATGGGTGAGTTGTCGCTCATCAGTCCATTTCTTCTAGTATATCAACACTTGCTGCTGCCCTTCATGGAGTCATCAATGCGTTAATTTACAATTGACATTACGACATTTATGTAAATGCTGATGTTCTGTGCAGTTTGTTCTTACATAAGTACATCATGTGCTCCTTTATTCTTGTTTATGACATTTTACAGGGCTTTCATGATTATCATTTCTCTGCACTGCATGTTGGCAAGTACCTTTTGGGGCAAGTCAAATCTCTAAGTCCCATTCTTATTTTATACATGTTACATTGTACCATGTAGTATCTTCCACCACACCTAGTTCTGCATGTTTTTACACACTGCATTGCCGCATTGTACCATGTGGTGTTTTCCACCACACCTAGTTCTACTGTTTTTACATATTGCATTGTACCATGTGGTATCTTTCACCAGACCTAGTTATATTACATTGTACCATGTGGTATCTTCCACCACACCGAGTCTACATATTATATTGTACCGTGTGGTATTTTCCACCACACCTAGTTGTGCTGTTCCTACATATTGCATTTTAACACGTGGTATTTCCCGCCATTTCCAATGTTGTTTTTCCAACACTTTGCATTCTTTGTGTGGTGCTTAGGTACACCTTCAACCTCAACCTGCTATGGGGAAGTTCTATGGTGTAGCTCACCTCTCCATTTACACCTTTTTCCTACCTCTGTGAGCTCAACACCTTTTGGGTACCTTTCCTATGTTACTACTTGTGTGAACGACAGCCATCATTTCGCTGTTTCTTTCTGCGGCTGTCTTCCAAGCGTTTACTGTTCTCTTTACTTCATTGCTTGGTTCTCTCCTTCCATGCTTTGTTCTCTCCTTCACTTTGTTTCTGGTACTCTTGTACTTTCTTCGTGTTTGCCTGGACAGCTTGCATGATCCTTGTACCTGGGTTGGTTTGTTGCTTGTGGTGTGGGAGTGTTTGGCCTGTGTTTTTGGGAGAAAGGGGATGGTGCATGAGTGAGTCTTTTGTGCTTCTTGTCTTTCCTGCCACTCCCTACCCACTTATTACTTTTCCATCTGTGTTTCCTACTTTCCCACCTTCAATTTGTATGCCATGTTTCAGTATTGATGTTTCATGCCATGTTTCAAGATGCTTTTGTCTCATTTATTTCTTGCAACTTTTTTTGCCTCCTGAAAGTTCCTTCCTCCTCATTGTAAAGGAAGGAGATGTTGTAGTATGCTTCTCAGCCTGGATGACTGCATGTGAGAATGTTGTTGTGTGGAATGTTGGAGTGCTCGAGTCAGTTGGTGTTGGGCTGAGATGCATAGAGGCTGCTCCTGGTGGGGCTCATCCATTGTACAACTTACAACTTAAATAAACCTACATGAAAAAACTACTACGGCTGGACTACACATCTTATTATTACAACTGCCTCAGAAAGATCCAAAGCACTGATGATTGAAACTCTTTTAGATGGGTTTGGATCTACAATTGGAGAAGATAGAACCTGTCCACCATGGTAGGTTTACAGGAATTTCACATAAACGTCCTCTTCATGTTTGTCAAGAGGGGTTCTTATTCGTGCTCAAAGGTACTCCTCAAAATGAGAAAAGGGACTATCCTGTGATCAGGGGATGTGTAATGAGACAGAAAAGCGGTGCAAAAAATTCGAAACGACATTAATATCGAGTTGGAAATATTGTGGAATGGAAATATCATGTGCAAGAATATCGTGGTCAATAATATTGATGTGAAGGTAGTTAATATTAATTTTAAAAATAAAGAAGTAATATCGTTTGCAAAAATATAGTTGTTTAAAATATAGATTTTTTAAATTAGTGTTATTTATTTTAGTATATATTTTAAAATTATGTCATGCAATTTTTTTCTATAAGTATTGTGTATGTTTTTCAATATATGTATTAAATTTCTAGTAGTTATTACATTTAATTGAATTACATTTTGCGTCTTTTAGTTCTGTAGGTTGTTGTGGGGTTATGGGGAATAGGATGGAAAGTAATTTAATTATAATATTTTAATGTTTATTTTATATTTAAATATATTCATTGAATTGATATTTAATAGTGTTAATCGTGCTTAAATTTTTTGGGTGGTACATTTTATGTGTGGGTTATGGGGTTTATAGTGGTAAAAGTTGGGAAGTAATTTATTTTTAATTAATGAAGAATTAGTGGTCAATTAATATTAATTCATTGGTAATTAGTTATGGTACTTTTGTAATTTTTTAGTTGCAGGCTGTGGGCTAAAAGGGGTTGAGGGTGGAAAGTAATTTATTTTTCATTAATTATTAACTAGGTGTTAATTGATATTAATTAATTGATAATGAATATGTTAATTGATTAAATACATTTTTTTGGGGTGTGGGTTTTGGGTTCATGGGGTAAAGGGTGGGGAGTAAATTAATTTTACTTAATTTAGAATTGGTTGTTAAGTAAAATTAAAATTAATTTTAATTGTGTAATTAATGTTTTTAAAATTCAATTTTCGGTGTGTGTTGTGGGAATAATAGGGGTTAAGGGAGTGAAATTAATTAATTTCAATGAATTGTAATTTGGTTTTCATTTAGTAATATTTGTTTATTTGGATGTTAATTATGCAAATGTATATTTTTTTTACATTTTAGATGTGGGTTCTGGGTTGTCCACGCGTATGGGGTGGGAAGTAAATAAATTGTACGCTATTAATACTTTTTTCAAATTAATTATAATTATTAATCTAATAATTAATTGTGTTGTATGTTGTGGAAAGTACATTAATTGTAATTAACTAATAATGAATATTTAATGATTGAAAATTAAGTTGTTGATGAATGTTTAGGTGCAGGGTGTGACTTTTGTGGTAGTATAGAGTGGGAAGTAACTAAACTAACATTATGTAATAATGAATGTTTTTGTTAATAAATAATTTCTAACCAAAAATATTTATTTGTATGAAAATCATTTTTGTACTTTATTTATAATAATATTTGTAGGTGTTTCTGATGTGCATTTAACATTATAACATGTTTTTTTTAAATATATATATTGTTCAACATATTTTTTATTTTTTTTGTTTTTAAAATATTTTTATTTTGTTGAAGATATTTTGTTTGCTTTTAATGTTTAACTGTCTGGAGTGGGAATAGTAAATGTTACCCCTCCGTGATCCAACACTTTCCCTAATGTTGCATTTACTGGAGGGGGAATAGTAAATTGTACCTCTCCCCAATCCAACCCTTTCCCTACTGTTGTACTGACTGGAGTGGGAATAGTATATTTTACTCCTCCGCAATCCAACACTTTCCCTACTGTTGTACTGACTGGAGTGGGAATAGTAAATTGTACCCATCCGCAATCCAACACTTTCCCTCCCGTTGTACTGACTGGAGCGGGAAAAGAAAATTGTTCCCCTTTGCAATCCAACACTTTCCCTACTGTTGTACTGACTGGAGTGGAAATAGTAAATGTTACCCCTCTGCAATTCATCACTTTCCCTTCTGTTGTACTGACTGTAGTGGGAATAGTAAATGTTACCCCTCCGCAATACAGCACTTTCCCTACAGTTATACTGACTGGAGAAGGAATAGTAGATTTTACCCTTTCGCAATACAATGCTGTAAAGAACCATTTCCGCACAGGTTGTGAAAACAGGGTATTTTTATAGAAGACTAACAGCAGGTACCTCCAGCTCAGCTTCACAGCTATCAGCAAATACTATCCTTTTCACAGGATAACATTCCAGCCAGGCAACAGGCTCAACATTCCAACAGATCTAAGATAACTCCACACATCTACCCACTTTTATACACCTTTAACAATCACAAGATTCATAATATATTATTAAAACAACTTGTTGTCAAGAACAGGTAGAGGAGCACATTTGCAAACATTACCAGTGCTCCAAGTAAAAACCTCAGACAGAACAACAATATTATTACTTACAGATTTCACTTGCATTGGTTCAGAGAATTTGATGTCACCTTTATGACAATTCCACCACGCTTTACGACCACCCAAACTCCTACTTTTGTATCAAGACTTTTGACACTTTTATTGGCGTTATAATACTTTGTTGTGGCCATTTGATGCTCAGCTATTCTACTTTCCACAGCAGTTCGATCGACCCACACACAACTCTTGTCTTTCAACCATCCAGGAACTTTCTTAACACCCGGCTGACGCCCTTTAAGAGAAATGAATGGCGAAACCCCAGTCATAGAATGTGGTGTCACTCTATATGACCACACAAGCTTCTTAGGTTTCTCACGCAACGATAATCTATTAGAAAGTGACAATTGGATGTTTTCCATTATCAAGCGGTTGATTCTTTCAACTAAACCATTCACATGTGGCCTGAACATAGCAACTCTTTCATGATTTATTCCAACTTTGCATAATAATTCTTGCATTTCCTTTGACACTAGTTGGACACTGTTGTCTGATACTAAGATTTTCGGAATTCCTTCATTCAAGAACACTCTGTCCATGAATGCAATCACCTTTTGTGTATTCACACACTCTGTTGTTTCAACCACAAACCATTTGGAATGATAATTGACCAGAACCATCAAAAACTTGTTATGTGACCCAAAACTGGCAATTGTGCCCAAAAAATCAATTGCTACTCTCTCCCATGGGCACTTGGGAAATGACATACATGCTAAAGGAGGTTGTCTAACTACCTTAATTTTATCAGCTTGGGCAGATGCACAGCACTCCTTCACTTCATCCTCTATGTCACCATCCATACCCGGCCACCAATATGACTGTCGCAACCTTCTTTTAGTCATATTTCTTCCCAGGTGCCACTCATGGGCAATGTTCACAATTTTACTCCTTAGCCCAGCTGGCGGCACAAACTGACACCTTCTCGTTAACCTCCCGTCACACACTCTTAATTCTCTTTCCACATGGAGGTAACTTTTAAAGCAAACATCCTCAATCAAACTTTCATTCCATCCTTCCCACACACATCTTACTACATGTTGCAAGACTTCACCATTGGACATAGCATCCATCCATTCTTGTTTACTAAAAGCAGCTTCATTGCTACCACTCTTAAACACCTCCTCAATGACATCATCAACTTCCTCTATTAGCATTCTGGACAAATAGTCAGCCACAACATTCCTTAACCCTTTAACCTACTCAACCACAAAGTTGTATTCCTACACCGACAACATCCACCTGGAAATTCTGGGAGTAACACTACCCTCCAAACCTCTGCCTCCTTTAAGTAAATGAAATAAAGGCTTGTGATCAGTGCGGACTTTAAATGGTAAACCCCACACAAATTATTTAAAATGTTTTATGCACCAACAACATGCCAGGGCTTCCTTCTCGATCACCGAATATGATAATTCAGCATCACGTAACCTCCTAGATGTGAATTCAATGATTTTCTCTTCTCCATCACTCACTTGAGTTAGAACCACATCAATTCCAACAGCACTAGCATCGATTGTAATGAAAGTCTTAGCTTTCACAATAAAATGACCAAGGATAGGAGCGTTCACAATACGACTCTTAATCTTGTGGAATGCATGATCACAGTTGTCATTCCACTCAAACACAACCCTTTTTTCATTTGCATCCTCAGAGGTTCAACTATTTCTGTGAACCCTTTGACAAACTTCGAGAAATACTCTGCAAGACTAAGAATGGCTTTAACTGGTTCGTAGTATGAGGAGTAGGAGCATCCTTAATGCCTGAAACTATACTTTTCTTAGGCTTGATATCATCTTTGGATATTTCATGTCCCAAGTATGTTACACAACTTTTCTTTAGTTGACATTTTTCTCTTTTATGGTCAGCCCATTGTTCACCATTCATTTCAAAACCTCTTTCATTACCACATTATGATGTTCATCACCTTTCCTCACAATCAACACATCATCCTGGAAACACAAGACATTATCCATAGTTTAAAAAATGTGTTGCATCACCCTCTGACACACCGCTGAGGCAGATGCTAAGCCAAAGGGGATTCTGCAATAGCAAAATGCACCCAGCGCTGTAACAAATGAAGTGAGATGTCTTGATTCTACAACTAAATCAATCTGATGATATGCGGCAGAAATAACAATTATGCTAAAGATGGTACCACCACCCATAGCTATCAACATCTCAGAAATGTTGGGTAGAGGCTGCCTATCCACCCAAATGTCTTTATTTAAATCGCGCAAGTCCATCACATAAGCGGATCTTACCCCCATCTTTGGGTGCAAACAAAGATGGGCTTCATGATACCTTGTGCAAGCAACTTTTAAGTTCACTTTGTAATGGATCCCTCATCAAACACGGTACATTTCCCACCTTATGTACAATAGGAATTGCATTCTTTTTTATAATAATATTGTGTGAAAATGTTTTAAGCTTACCCAGTTTTTCAGAAAAAACTTCTGGATACTTCTCCATTAAATTTGTTTGATATGTTGTACAAATATCAGGCACTATTGTGGACATAACAGGCTCATCTGCAATGGGATTGAGAATTATATTTAAATCCTTTTGATGACGACAACCTCAATAAATTGGATCCTTGCTTAGTTAAATATACTCAACTATATTCTTTTTTCCACTAAATGAGATTACCATCCACTTCAATCCTAAAATATCAGTTGTCTTACCACCATACTCAACAGCTTTAATATCAGGCTTTGTCCAGAACTCAACATCACTTCCACTTTTCCATACTTTGGAGTACATATCCATGGATAATAGCGTGTACCAACTCTCCAAGTCAACCAGCATCTTAACATCATGCTTATCCAAACTTATGATTCAGTGGGGTTTGCCTAACAAAGAAGTACTTTCCCTAATCACACCACGCTACAAGATAGTATGATCATGGCATGGTTTGACAGGAACATGGGAAACATCACAATCATCACTACATAACATGAGCTCTTGAACATTTCACACATACCATCCACTTCTTGTATTTGAACAAACCGAGACTTAGTCCTACAAACTTTGGCAAAATGACCCCTCTTGCCACAAGTCCTGCATAACACCTTTCTAGCCACACATTTGGAACTGGAAGCCATGTGCCCAGAAGCACCACAATGATAACGCTTAACAACCCTTGTACTGGTTCCTAGAGAAGCAGCATTTGCATTAGTGTCATTAAATTTGTTTGGAAGTTTATCAGGGGTTTTGGTAAACTGTTTCACTACCTTAGTTTCATCCATACATGATAGAACATCAACCCTTTTTGCAACCTGCTCCCTCAGTAATATGTAATTACTAGAATTTTCCATTTCCTTTATCCATAGTTCAGTATGCTCTAAACCTTTGGCAATTTGTATTGCTTCATCCAATGTTGGATCTTTAATAAGCAGTTTCTCTCTTACTCTCGTATTATTGGTACAGCTCACTATTTGGTCACGTATGAGAGAATCTGCCAAACCTTCAAAACAGCAAGTTATTGAAAGACCTCTCAAAGCAGCAACATATGTCCCAATATCTTCATCTATTTTTGCTTCCGACAAAATAATTTATGCCTTTCTAGCACATCATTCACTTTAGTGGTAAATCGCAATTCAAGCATCTGCATAGTCATCTCATAAACATTGCTTGGTTGACCATCACCATATTTCCTAAAGAAATTTCAGGAAGATCCTCTTATAAGCAACATCCCTCAACACCTAAATGATAAAGTAAAATTGCCTGTCTACACACAGGACCATATATATCTGCTCTAGTAGCAAAGCTGTAAGTTAAAAATAACTTGTTCCAATCCTTCCAAAGAATAGCAGGATCACCTGGAGTAGGGAGAAAAGTTGGTGGTGCAGATAACCCTTGATCAGCCATATTAATTATCAAATATAATTATGAGATATAATTAGTCTCACCTGTAAGAAAGCAAATGTTAATTGAAACAACAAACTAATATATTAATTCCTTGCGTGCGTTGGACGCCCCTGGCTGTCTGACGTCATGGTGGGCGTGTGCGGAGGACGGCCGGGGGCCGTCCGAACTCCGCCCACGCAATAAAACGCCCGCACTGCATGAAAATCCATGCAGCGTGGAAAATGTTAAACTAACATAAGAACTGAAAACAACAAACCAATTTGATTGACGCAATGTTCTGCTCAGTTCCTTTCTCGAGGTCGGTGTTTAGTTCCCTTTTCAAGGTCGATGCTTTGTTACTATAAAAAGCGACGTGTTGCTATGTAAAGTAAGGGAACCATTCCCAATCATCCAAAACGGCTGCCAAAACATGAGGTTTACGTTAATTATCCACTGGAAATTGAGCTTGTATGAACATGCGCATGAGCGTGGAAGAACAAACAGCACAATTGAAGACTGAAGTTCCAAGATGAAAAGCGCGAGTCTAGATGCAACCTTGAGTATGTCGGTAAGCATTCTAAAACGTTAATGTTATTTTTTAAGGCTCTCAAAATGTATCTGGTACCTGTAAATCGTTACCAATTGATCTTTTAATACTTGCAGACTCTCATAGCTTGGCGTATAATTCCCAGAAAATGGCAACGCTGTTGAAGTATCTTGACATACAAAATGTAATTTTGAACAACTGAACAAATGCTGTCAGTATACATCCATTTCACCAACTGACGTGTATGCAGTTCAATTAATTATCCATGCTGACCATCATCATGTGCATTTCAACAACTTCCAAATGGCTGACACGCAACTTTCACGCTGTGGATATTCTCCCAATACGTGTGATGCAGTTCAGGTTTCCAAAGTAGATTCAGTCAAGCACAGGATTCAAAAGGAATGACATTAATTTCACTAGCAACTCAATCAATATCACTACCAATTGATATTACAGCCATGGAGGAAGAAAGATAAGTTCATGAGGTTAAGACTAGAGTTGTAGTCGCAGCACACAGCAAGATTCAGAGCCAATAGATAATTGAATAAAGAAAGAACTCACAATAATATGCAGAGGCTCATTTGTAGTAGAACTGTAGTAGGTTGAAAATAGTTGTAATGGGTCATTTAGTAATAGTTCTTCTAGTAGAAGAATCATCCAGGGGTGAAGGTACTGGTCATCTGCCCCCTACGCAGATCAAGGTTAATTCATCGCCAATGTAAAGATCCACTTCCACTCAGGTTGTGAAAACAGGGTATCTTTATTGAAAAGTAACAGTAGGTACCTCCAGCTCAGCTTCAGAAAATCAGAAAATCTATCAGAAAATGCCATCCTTTTCAAAGGATAACATTCCAGCCTGGCAACAGGTTCAACATTCCATCAGATGTAAGATAACTCCACAAATTCTTTCCCTACTGTTGCACTGACTGGAGTGGAAATAGTACATTTTACCCCTCTGCAATCCAACACTTTCCCCACAATTGCACTGACTGGAGTGGAAATAGTAAATTTTAACCTTCCGCAATCCAACACTTTCCCCACAATTGCACTGAAGGGAGGGGTAATAGAAAAGTTTACCCCTCCGCAATCCAGTGGTTTCCCTACTGTTGTACTGACTGGAGAGGGAATTGCTTTTTCTTGTTAATTATAAACTTTGTTGTTGTGTTAAGTGTAGTGGGAATAGTACATTGTAGTATTTTGTAATGTTATATTTTATGTAATTTTATGTTGATGTAGTTAGAATAGTAAATCTTATTTTTGTGTGGTGTAAAATATTCTGTTACTGTTGTGTTGTTTTAGGTGGGAGTAATTATGTTTTTATTTATTTAGTAGAATTTTTTTCTTTTCAGTGTGCTGTGAAACGTATATATATTTATTTTAATTTGTAATAATGTATTTTATGTTACAATTTATAAAATTATGTGTTTGATTTTTTATAGTAATAACATTTGCAATATCTTTAGTTTGAAACTTGTTTTTAATTACATTTTAAAATATGTGTGTTGTGTAATTCCTATTTTAAATTAAATTGATTCCTTTTTTGAATATTTTATGTTTTTGCTGTATTTAAATATGTTTACATAAATGTTTGATAATATGCTATTTAAGATTTTTTAAATGATATTATAAATTAAAATATTAGTTTATATTTTTTTATATACTATTCACCAAGCCGTGAATAGTATATTCACCGTGTATACCGTCGGAATACAAGGAAAAGCATTGGACTGGATCATCTCGTTCCTCACCGGAAGAACCCAGAGAGTCCGCCTCCCCCCTTTTAGATCAGAGGCCACCGAAGTCATCTGCGGCGTACCACAAGGATCATCACTCAGTCCCACCCTCTTCAACGTATACATGAGTCCCCTCACATCCATCGCGCGCCAACACAACCTCAACATCATCTCCTACGCAGACGACACCCAGCTGATCCTCTCCCTCACCAAATACCCAAACACCGCCAAAACCAACCTACACGAAGGGATGAAAGAAGTAGCCGAGTGGATGAAGAACAGCCGTTTAAAACTGAACTCGGACAAAACGGAAGTCCTCATCTTAGGTTCACCCCCCTCCGCCTGGGATGACTCATGGTGGCCACCGGCCCTGGGAAACGCACCCATACCTACGGACCACACACGCAACCTGGGCTTCATCCTGGACTCCTCCCTCTCGATGACCAGACAAATCAACGCCGTCTCATCATCATGCTTTAACATCCTACGTATGCTCCAAAAAATCTTCCGTTGGATCCCCACCGAAACAAGAAAGACGGTCACTCACGCACTGGTCACAAGCCGACTGGACTACGGAAACACCCTTTACGCCAGAACCACAGCCAAACTACAGAAAAAACTCCAACGCATCCAAAACGCCTCAGCCAGACTCATACTAGACATCCCCCGCCAAGCTCACATTTCCGGTCACCTGAAAGACCTCCACTGGCTCCCCGTCAACAAGAGAATAACGTTCCGTCTCCTCACCCACGCACACAAAGCCCTCTACGACCTAGGACCCGAATGCCTCAACACGCGCCTGTCCTTTTACACCCCCACGCGCCAACTACGATCGTCCAATCAAGCCCTCGCCGCAATTCCACGCATCCATAGATCCACCATGGGGGGAAGATCCTTTTCCTACTTAGCGGCCAAAACCTGGAACTCTCTCCTCACCCACCTCCGCATTACACAGAACCACCTCTCCTTCAGAAAACAACTAAAAACTTGGATATTCGATAAGTAAAGTACCCCCTCCCTCAAGCACCTTGAGACCCTCTGGGTGAGTAGTGCGCTATACAAATGTTAAACTTGTTAAACTTGAACAAGCGCAATGCTGCGCGAGTGCACTCCTTCCAGCACATATAACACCAATATAAATTCCAGTTGGAAAAGAAGTTTATTCAATCTTTCATAAGCATAAGGGCCAGGATGTGTTGGAATTGTGTAAAGGACACTGATCTCCTTCTTCCTTATGAGCTTGGAATTACCCACTTGAGATTGTTATTAATTATTGTATGTGGGGACGACCTAAATTACATAATGCAGGGAATACAAGAGGTTTGGATGAGTTATGACACCTATCAGAGCAACAGCAGTTATAGCCTGTGATATGAACAGCGAGCACAAATTTACCCACCTGGGAGTTCTAGACGAATGGAGTTCAGACTGTTTGGCAGGCTTTTTGAGTTTATGTATTTAATAATGCTACCGAGGGGGGCTGCAATAGATACGTTTAATTGCAGTCTCCTTGCGATTTTTGTTAGTAGATAGAGTGATTATTATTGAAGCTCTTTCCCAGCTTTAGTGTAAAACACCCGGTAAGTGGGTTACGCTGGGTTCTGAATAAAGAGTTTAGAAAAAACGAAAGTCTTTATAAAAAACGATGATATGTTTAGAGCTTCGCTCTTGTGTAACATAACAGGCAGCCAGTTAAGGGGGGTGAGATGTATTATACTTCATTTGAATGTACAAAATAACCATTACAAGATGGCCGATGCAGACTGTGGAACAGTAGTCCATTCCTTGTTTTGATACACTTCATGTCACAAGTTTATTCACTGTTTGTACATATGTACGTTTTGAATGAACTTTATTTACCCGTGAGCAAGGCGTTTATCGCTGAAATGCGTAGGGTGTTTTGTTCTGGCCCTTATGCTTATGAAAGATTGAATAAACTTCTTTTCCGACTGGAATTTATATTGGTGTTATCTGTGCTGGAGGAGTGCAGTCGTGCAGCATTGCGCTTGGTGAATAGTGGGTTATGGTACAGGGCGACCTCTGACCCTGCAGTGCACCGAGATGAAAAGAATTCCGACACATCAGAGGAGGTGAGAAGTGGATATTTTTTTATATATGTATAATTTTATATGTGTATTTACATTTTTTTGAAGCAGTTTATGTGTTGTATTTGTTCAAATATACTTTTAATAATATTTATTCTATATATAAAGTTAGTATTTAAATTATGTTTATTTCAATATTTTAAATTATATATATATTTTAAATTTGATATTTGATACAACCATATTATTGCAAACTATATATTTTTTTCAATATTTTTGTATTTACCTGTTTAAGTATAGGAAGTGAATATTTTTGCATTCTATATTTTTACCTCAATATATTTTACATCTATATTTTTGTGGTCGATATTATGTCAGTGAACCCAGGGGATGAAAGAGTAAGGATGGGCTTTCCAATAGAGCCACATAACTCTGTATGTGAAGAAAACCTCTTATTTTCATTTGTGAATTTCAAAGTTCTCTTCAGCTTATGTTTATTTGGTACAAATCAATTTAAATTTGAGCCATTTGGTGCATCAGAATTTAAGTCAGAGGAGAATGGACGAACATCAGACATACTGACCAACATGATAAAGGGCACGATTTGTATGTTGGCGGTAAGCATACACTGTTGCAACAGCAATGCAGTATACATACCGGCAACATAAAGTTCCAACCTCCAAATTTAGATGTTTTTTTCTGACCTTTAGTTTAATCACCTCTGATGGACCTGTGGAGAAAGGACCATTGGAGACAGACCTGCAAGTTAGCTCACCTAAATTAGATGTTCAGGATTAGAGGTCAATTTTCACTGCCCATCACCGCCAGAAAAACCTTGGTGGCAGGGGGCAGTGAAAACTGGTAAAACCTCCCCTTGCCATGGGAGTGGACTCCCATGACAAGAAGAGTATTTTATTTTTTATTTTCCAAAGTGAAAATCTCATTTCGGAATTTTCTTTTTGAAAAATAAAAAAATAATACAAAATTAATAAAAAATGTTTGGTGCAGGGTTCCATCATGTTGAAAGAGCTTTGCAACAAACTGCCTAAAGCACTGACTGGCAGGGCCATTGCGGCGGTTCCAGGCAATTCTTTGAGAAATTACCACAGGCTTGGAGGTCATGAATAAATCTGGCTGATGGTACCTCCGTAAGACCGATGGATTAATTTACTCTGTCACCCAGGAGTAGTAGCAGGCTGTCTGCCGGATTACAAATCCGGCCAAAAGTCTTTTTATTTAACTTGCCTCTACCTCTTTGTAACATGGTCCCTTCTCTGGCCAGCTAGTATCAGTAGAGAGTGGAACAGTCCTTTGGAAGGGGCACTCATGGGCTCGGAGGCCTTATAGTTGGTTTTGTAAGGGCATTTAAAAACTTTGCACCTGATTTGTAGGTTGTTGAATATCCCATCGCCTTATAACAAGTGACATAGGATATAATATACTTGTAGCAAGACATGCGTGTTACTCCACCCCTAACTATAAATCAGACCCTTTGTCAGTTAAATGTCTTTGTTGGAAATTATGCCACACATGAAAAAGATAACATTACCCAATTGCACTATTAGGAATGGTTAGGACTGGGCATAAATAATACCTTTAACAATGTTACCAATACCATCAATAATAAAAGGGATACAGTAGTTCGCTGTACATTATAAAGATATTGCAAGTCACAGAAGAGATCCATAACCATGTAGAGGAACAAGGTCAATTAGGCTACCTTTACAAGGACGGACAACTAGCACCATTTTACGCACTAGTGTCATAATACAGACTACAGCAGAGCCATTTTGTGCTATATGCCTCTCTGCTTGCAGAGTTGAGAGAATGGTGGGGCGGTGGGGCTCAGGAACTCGCAAATCATCACACTATCCAATACATTCACACCATGGGCACAGGAAGGCATCGCGTCCAATGGTTTGCTAACTCCTTGCGCATGCATGCGACACACCAACTGACTCTACTCAGAAGCCGCTGGGATGCCGACCTGCACCACCCTAGCACAGACAAAGACTGGAAAGCCGTTTTGATGGGGCCCATATTTATACCTAGAAACGCCAGGTTCCGCCTCATACAGTTCTATATAATACACAGGGCATATCTCATGTCGGAAAATATAGATATTTTCACTACATGCGCAATGCCCTCGCTGCCAGTCGGTGAATGCAGACCTAATCAACATGCTATGTGGCTGCACTGCCCTAGCCGTTTACTGCCTGGCATTCACCACCCACCTATCAGACTGCACCGAGCGCACAGTGGAAAAGACATGGGAAGTATGCATTCTGAGTCTATTCTGCAGATCCCAAAAATATAAGGGGACATCAGGGTTTATAGACCTAGGCCTGATCACCACTAAGTGTTTGATCACCAAATGATGGAAAAGTCCTGAGCCCCCGTCATGGGAAGCGTGGCATCGCTCACTCACAAACTGGGCGGAGACTGGGAGTGTGGTGCTGAGGCGGGAAGATGCCCTGGGATTATGCATAACTCCACTGGCGTCCGCATGGGATGCTATACTTCTAGACCTTCAGAAAACCCAGCAGTGGCCCAAATCCCCACGCTCGGAGACTAACTGGGCACCTGAGATAAGTGGGGACAGAACTCAATAGATGCAACAACCAGTCTCCATGTCCAATAAGCAAACTTACGCCACCAACATTCAGCTCCCCCTCGCTTAGTACCACGGGTACCTTCCACATGGGTCAGACGCCTACCAGCAGTACTGATGTAATGGGTAGAAAATAAGGATTGAATCGCCAGGGTATACAGTTGGGCAGGTACACACAGTTCACCCTCCATTAGTTTCCCCCCATATGCACAGCAATTCAGCACCAATATCACTATTAGATGCAATCTTGCTCAATCACAGTGCACTTAGAGTCCCTAAGTAATGGCCGTGACATTACCACCTTACCAAACTTAGGCACGTCACAAATATGGATGCGCGCTAATCACAAACTGAACTGCTATTGAAATAGCAATGTAACTCAGATTGCGTATGATAGCTATACTTGCATGTGAAATGTCATTTGTTAATTTACAAAAAAAAGAAAGAAATGTAAACAAAAAGTAGAGGTACAAGGTCAAAGGCTGTGTTTCTTTATAGGATTATGGAACTCTGAGGTGACCTAAAATATCCTTACTATGTACACCAGTGGGTAATTTATTCTGTATCATACATGGTCACACCATCATCTTTCCAACAAACCACTTAAAACCTTAGTGCATAGCTCTTTCATATGAAAAAGCAAACACGATTGCAAACATGAAGAATAACAATAAAACCTCTAGCATGCAGAAATAGTCTAGCTTTTCTCTATCTAAAGAGTGTAAAAAATAAACATATTCTCTGTGCTTGTCATTGTAAGCTATTAAAATAGAGCAGAAGAAAGAAAAGCAATGTTCAGTTTTCATTGTCTTAAACAGCTGCTTCAATTAGGCACATTGACCTGACCTGCTTTCCACCTCAGCTGCTGTCTCTGGCAGCAAGCATTGTAATGTCAGACCTCAACTGTAATAACTTGTAATAGTTAAGTTCTGATGTATTTTCTTTATAATTGGAGAGTGGGTGCGTCACAAGTTGCCAATTATAAAGAAATTAGAGACTCCTGTTTATATAGGGATTACAGAATTTCATGTATTTTTTAATCCATAAAGACATTTACAGCAGATAGGACAGTAGAATTCTTGAAATGTTCGAAATTCCCTATAAATTTCTCTTCACTGGTGTCCATATCCTGTTCAAGAATGTCCCCTGAAGACAAGTGCTGTGGTTCATTCATATTAAAAAAGGATTCACAGTCCTATTGTGTAAATGACTTTGCAACCAGAAAACAATAACGTTATTTTGACAGAATGTATGCAATTGACCTTGTATTTCTTTTAGTTAAAGGTGGAACGCAACCAGTGACTAAGATAAATACAAATTCTCATGATATTTTTATGTGTGTCAAGCTTGCCATCAAAGAAAACAAACGCTGAACGTGCTCATTTAAGCAAAAACAGGTGAAAGGCAGCTCAGGTGAAGAGAAAACATGCAGGGGGCCCTAACGGGACCCAAACCAAACTCAGAAGAGCCACACAGACACAGGGAAAGTTCCAGTCCGAGGAATGTAGTCGAAAGGAAAAGAAGCGCAGTAGTGTACGGCATGACTGTGAAGCACCAGTCTAATGGAAATGTACGTTGTTGACCAAAAAATGGTATTGGAAATGCAAGAAGAGACTACTCAACTCGCCACTGTGCAACAAAAAAGAAGGACTTACCATACTGACTGAGGACCTGGTTACGGGGTTGTCAGAAAGAAGTTGCAATTTATCGCACATGATAATTAATGATATTCTAGGTACGTTAGTTATCGGATGTGATAAATATCGCAGATTAGGAGCTTTGTGGAATGAAGTGCACATTTTGGTGCTTACTGCACCAAAATCTGCACAGTATGGTAAATATTGTATATTTTCACCCTATTAAGTTCCAGGAGGTTTGACCTGCTGAAATTTAACGAAGTGTGAGATATTTAATGCTCCTGCTATTTACCGGATGCAGTAAATCCAATCCAACTCGAAATTCCAATCTCTGAATAAACATGAGTATACGCAGGGGATGGACATTTCCAACCAACATGTAATCAGGGCAATAGATTATTTAGAGTGTGCTAATAGAACACCTTTACTCTATACATTGGTAGGTTTTTCCCAATGTCTTTGGTCTTGACTTAAAACAGGCTTTTGGTTGCATGTTTATCTTTTAAGCAAAGGTGAAATCTTTTTCTTTACCCATTATTCTGTTATTTTGTGCTAATTTATAAGTGTCATATAAATATATATACTCTACCACTAACTATCGCGAACAGAGACTAGGTACAGTTGCATTTTTATGATACAAATACTGGCAAGATGTTTTTGGCTTTGTCTTTAATAATGTCAGCCTGGGTTAAGATTAGAGACACTCAACATTTTTTTCAGTGTGCAAAGGCAATACAATGGTACAGATAGCATTTGTTGTTCCTCTTTTAAGATTAGATGTTTTTCTTCCAGCTCACCTAATTGCTCACCTCTCTGTTAACAAGCTACCGACTTCAATAATAACAATGGAACCACCTTAGATCAGATAGCTCCTATTTTCCGCCACTATTTGTGCCCTCGTGCCGCCCCCAGTTGCCTTCTCGCCTATAGTTGACCAAACATAGTCCCCATAATTAAATCCTGTTTAAAATCTTAAATGTTGTGGTTTCTGATCTTCTCTCATATTTTGCTCATAGAATAGAATTTGATGGTAAATTCTTGTGTATTTGTGACTGTGTGTGGGAGTTTCATCCATGGGCAGTTGCTTGCTGACTGGTGGAGGGAAGACCATGATGCAGCGGAAAATCTGAGTGATTAAAAGTCACGGTTTACCAGCATCAAGGCTTACCCCTCCGCTGCTTCCTCTCATATGCGATAGCTCTTTGCCATTGTTTTAGAGAAGAAGAGGGTTGAACATCACATAAAATAATAATTCACGTAACTAATCTACTTTCAGTCAATAGTTAAAGGGTTTTATTAATACATCTTTTGGTAGATCATCATTATTGCAAATCACAAGTTAAATTAATTTTAATCTCAATAATCAATATATGACAGAAATTTTAAATCAATATTGGTTAATCACATCATATAATAAATGCATTAAGGCCCCCTATATAAAGGAAAGAATCCCTATTCTAAGAATCAGGTGCAAATAGAATTAGTTAGAATCCATAAAGAGTTCTAGTTCGCGAGAGTGAAAAAAGCATGAATCTTTGGCATTTAAGTCAGCTCAAAAAGATCAAAATATAATTTCAGAACTTCTCATAAAGAGAGGTTTGAGTAACGCATTAGAGCCTCTGAGCAATATGACATAAACTCTGGGTATGCGTCTCAGTAAAATGGCATGGAAAATGGTTTGGAAAGTGGGCAAAAGTCTCAACAGAAAGAAGTGGTAACCTACTTTAGGAACACGCACTATAGACATCACATTCTGAAGCCTTGCAACATGTTGCTTTTCTCGTCTCCCATCAGCCTTTAAGCATACAATGTTCTCCTGGGAACAGGATCACTCTTCGTCTTCTCACCGGAATACAATAGTTCACAAACAGCAATGCTATGTTTGGAACTAAATTCTACCAATTATGAGTTAATGCAGATATTGTCCCAATGAGGCCTAATTTCCCACATATTTACTATTATCTTCAACCTTCTAATATCAAGTCCCTAAACAATAGTCTATGTAGAAGTCGTAATATCTGTATTAATAAAAAAAATACATTTTGCAGAATCACCGTTGATTGTGAAAAACAAGTGGAATAGAAAGTCGCGTTCACATTTTCAATTCTGTGTTTCAATGTATAAACTCTTCATTACCCCATTAAATTAAGTTTTTTGGGGGGAAGTTTTTATATAGCGCAAATTAGACTCAAAGGTATCAGAATGCTTTACATGAGCACCAGTTGCTTTACAGACGTACACATTCATTTTTTTTGTTAGCCCAGGGAGATTAGGTGATTTGCCCAGAATCACAGGATGTTGAGTGTACCTGCCGAGGCTCGAACCCAGTTCCCCAGCTTCGAGGTCGACCGCTGTAGCGGTTAGACCACATATTCTCCCAAATCATGTGCCAACAGTGGTCTTTGTGTATAAGTAAACATTTTATGGAAATATTTGAAACTATATAAGTAACATTATTTATAAAAAAATATTTGCTCATGGAGGGGTCAAGAATCAAACTTTTTATGCCTATTTAGAATTTTCTATTCAAGCTTGTTTTTCAAACACCGTTATATTTTCATCAAAGCTTGCATGTAAATTCTGTACATTTATTTTAAACTGTATTATTTTCTTGTTAATTTTAAATTCTCTCCCTCAATGTGACCACAATGGAGTTCTTACGCTTAAATAAACCCAGGATTACATTGCAAAACTGTTGTAATGCTTCAGCACAACATTGTTCTCTGTAATCAAGCAACTTTTTTAGGTTTCGCAGAAAGCACAGGTGTGCCAGTAGTGTTTTAATTCACATTGTTTTCAATAGAACCAAAAAAGAGCAGGCGTTGCATTAAAGAAAACTGGGCACTGTTAGTTACCCTACCCGACAGGGCTCAAGCTGCCCCTCCCAGCCACTAAACCACATCTCTTTGTATTCTGTCTGCTGTAAGAAGAAAGAAAAAGGCTATATACAGTATTTTACAAAAACCCTTAATAATAATAAAAAAATATTTAACAGGCTGGTGTTAGAAATTGGATTCTTGGTTGGCTGAGGTATGCACCCACACCAGGCATGAACCACCACTCTATTCAGGGTAAGCTAAGTACAAACTAAAAGATAACCTGTGCTCACTCTCTAGTAGCTTGGCACAGAGCACTGAGCCTTATTTAAAGAGGCAATGTGTGAAGTATTTGTGAAACACACACACACACACAGTAACACAATGAATATACCACAAACAGACTCCACAGAAGAAAACAAAAAAAATGACAAATTTCCAATTTATAGAAGTTGAGATATTGAATTTTAAAGGAATGCATCCTGTAAAGTGCTTAGAAGCAAGTAGTGCTAAAAAGGTTTCATTAGGTCATGCTGGACCAGGACAAAGTCAAAGTTTGGGCCGACCTTGTGGAAGCGCAGGCCAGCTACAGGACCCACAGAGTGCCTGATGAACCAAGTACCTTTCCTTGTACCCAGGAATGAAACGCGTTAATGTTTCTCCACGCAGTGAAGGTGATGTGTGGGTTCCCAGGACTAGTGCCAGAGTTGAGAGACGACTATAGATGCATCATTTCCGATTCGTGCAGTTGGGTCGATGCATCAAAGTTGAGCCTTTCGGTCGGGAGCTTGGATCAGCGCTGCGCTGTCGTCGAACCTTCTAGTTGGGTACTGCGTGATCGACAGGCCGCACAGGGCAGTCTATGGATAGCACTGCATCTACGTTGAAGAGCACTGCATTGGTTTCGACAGGCACAGTGGTGACAGTGTGTCTATTTTGTAGCAAAACAGCTGCAGAGCCCACTTCTGAGGCCCAGAACTGGAGAGGGCACCATAGGCAAGGGTAGGGCTCACAGATGGCAGAGTTCAGCAGCAGAACCAGCAGAATTGCAAGAAGTGTTTTGTGTCCCTCAGACTTCAGGAAACCGATGGCAAGCCAGCAAGCCCTGGGAGATCACTAGAAGGGAAGGCAGAGCTCAGCTCTCCTTCAGCAGAGTCAGGGAGCAGCAGGGAGAAGGGCAACACATGAGCAAAACAGTCCTTCTAAGTCTGTAGTCCACAGAAGAGTGATTTAAGCAGCCTTTCTGACAGAGGTTCAGTTCAAGATCCAGAAGTGTTTGATTTTAGTGGGTCAGAGATCCAGTTCTTATACCCAAAAGTTACTTTAATGTAGGGGGTGACTTAAAAGCAGGTCTTTGAAGTGCACAATGATCCCTTTCAACCCAGACCTATCTTGCAGGCTATATGTGGGGGGTAATCAGTCCTTTCTGTGGGGACAGGACCCAGCATATTTAAGTGAAATGTTAGCCCCCCCCTTCCATCCTGCCCATGCAAGGCCATCAGATTGCAGTTGTATGTAGATGGGTACTCAGACACACCTATCCTCCCTGTGTTGTGACTATCTAGAGGGAATGCACATAGTGTAGCTGTCACCCACCCCAGACGTGTATTGGAGACAGTCTGTCAGGCACATAGGACAGTAAGTGCAGAGAAATGTCCACTTTCTAAAAGTGGCATTTCTAAAACACTAATTTTAAATGCAACTTCACCAGTAAGGAGGATATATCATTACCATTCCAAATATATAACATATGAAAATGCTACTCCTCTCTGATCAGGAATTACAGCTTAAAGGTGTGTTAAGAAATTCCTAATGCTATCCTGTGAGAGGAGCAGGCTTCACATTAGGGAAAATGAAATAGACTGTTTGTCACTACCAGTACCTGCAAACAGATAGGTATGTCATACCTTTTACTTGCACAGCACCTTGCCCTTAGGGTTACTTAGGGCCTACCTTAAGGCTGACTTATATGTAATAAAAGAGGAGTTTACAACTTGGCAAGCACAGGCACTGTAATGGCAGGCTTAGGAAAGGTTTGAAAGGCTACTTCTGTGTGTGACACAATCAGTTCTGCAGAGCACTAGTAGCATTGAAGTACGGGTCTGGGTTATATGGTATGTCATTTTACAAGGAACTTACCTCTACAACAAATATGCCAATCGGGTATACACCAATGTCATCATGTTTAGGGGAGATGCACATGCACTTTAGCTAAAGCATTGGTTAGCAGTGGTAAAGTGCTCAGATTACTAAGACCAACAAAAAGAATCAGCAAAACTTTGAGACAAAGGGGAAAAAGTCTGGGAAAAGACCACTTTAAGGATGATATGTCTAACAGGTGTTAACTGGTTTCAAATCCACATTGACAATAAAGCAATGTTTAAAAAATAAATGCTGCATTTAATTAGAAGTCCAACTAAATTTAGTTCAATAATGCCAATAATTAAGTACGGGTTCATCTGCAGAGCTTCACATGAATGGATGAGAGGAGAGGCATCTTGGTAGAATTCATGAGCACCGCGTGCCATTAGAAGCAGATTCATGTGACCTGAAATGTGCTCGTGATGAAGTCTTCTGCATAACAGCGTGGTGGGCCTTAAACTGTCTCCAAATGAATCATTAAAAAAAGCACAAAGCACATTAAAATACTTTGCTTGTATGGTTGGTTTCACAATAGGAAACGCAAAAAGGGTAAAAAACCATGACTTGTTTATATGTTATTAGAAAATGTGTCTTTTCTGTGCATCTGAAGCCTAATCATTTGTGCTAGCTATGGATTTATTTACTCAGACACCCTCTCATTTGTCTCCCAGGGAGGCACTCTAACAGTTACAATGCAACCCTGGTGTTTAGAGAAAGAAATATGTGCCCTTCAAAGGAAAATATGTGGATGGCATTACTCACCAGGCACAGCATTGTGCTGCATGTTATTTTTCTAGAAAATGATAGCTAATTTAAATGGCACATTTTCACTTAGTGGAAGGAGGTCAGCATCAAGATAGTAAAGCCGTCATAGGCTAAAAGCAGCACAGTGTGCCATTGCACCACAGTTCTATTTTTGATAAAGCTACAAACTACTCTGCCAATACATACCTATCCTAAGAAGTGTTCATTGAAAGAAAAGAAAAATGAAAAATTTTAAATTATGAAGATATTAACAAATTGCATAATGACACCATTAATATTTTTTAACTGTTGATACCGATGTTAAAGATTTTGTGAAGATTCTCACAAGATTTTGAAAAATTGGCCTTGTGTGGAAGGGATGATTATCTAGTCTTCAGAGTTGCATGAGAGGGCTGTTGTCAATGGTCACAGACCTAATCATTTTGTACTGGCATATGAAATTCAGATTGTTTTAGGTGGACGAGTAAGAGGCTAATCCATTTGTTGTGAAATATTGGTAGACAGTGTATTTTTCATGTGGTCTTTTTGGGAAGAATTTCTATGGTGTGTCGAACATTTGGAGATTGTTCTCCAAGCATGTCACTGTGAACTTCTAGCTGCACCTAAGCAAGGTGGATATCAGATATGGTGTCGAGATATGCATATTGCAAATAGTTACTTTACCCTTTTTGACTCTGAATAATACAACATAAAGGCAAGCCAATAGTCCTTTAATAATGGAATAACACAGATACCACAATATGGGGCCAATTTGAAGAGAAGGAGATGTCAAACAAGAATACCACAGCTACCAGAGTAGTGAGACTATAGTGTTCCACAGGATGTGGTGGAGAAAATAAAATAAAACAGAAGGATTACCATAGACACCACAGTGGTGGGATTATAGTGCCAACCCAGAAACAAAGGAGATGAAACACAAGCAATACTCAGGCACAACAGTATTAGGATTATATTGCTAACCGAGAAGCAGTGGTGATGGAACCTAAAGAATATCACAGATACCATAGCATGCAATAACCTGGGTGTGGTTTCACCATTACTCACTAATCCATCCCACTTCTTGGATATTTTGCCTTCCTGTGGTGCAAATGAAAGCCGTATAGTTGGACTTGGTCCTCTCTGCAGGGTCATTCCCAAACTTTTTGCCTTCACCACTCCTATTCTTGCTGAACTCATTTGTTTGGCCTTGGAATTCTTTGCGCTTCACCACTGCTAACCAGTTCTAAAGTGGGTCCGTTCACTCACTAAAACATGTTAAAATTGGCTTCTACCTGAGTGGAATACTTAATTTACTTATAAGACCCTAGTAAAGTGGCATACCTTATACCCAGGGCCTGTGTATTAAAAACAACTAGCGGGCCTGTAGGACTTATTATGCCACCAACTTAAGTAGACCCTTAAAACATGCCCTAGGTCTACTATTGCAGCCCATATGCAATTGAAACTGCCAATTCGACTTGATAATATAACCCCATTGCTACGCCTAAAACTCCCTTTTTATTACATAAACGCCACCCCTAAGGTAGGCCTTAAACAGCGCATAGGGCAGTGTGCATTGTAATTAAAACATTTGACTTGCACTTTTAGGTTTTGCACGTCCTGGTAATGAAAAAGCTCACAAATTATTTTTTTACTATTGGGAGGCATAATTTCCTTATATCATAATATTGGGTTACCTTATTACTATTAATAAGTGCTAACTTGGGGACACATAACAAAGTCACGTTTGTTATCTGAGGAATTGTAATTTGAAACCCTTTTTAATAGTAAAGTTGGGGTTTAAGTCACAATTCTGAAAATGCCACTTCTAAAAAGTTAGTATTTTCATGTCCCAACCATTTGGTGCCTACAGCTTTTTCTAGGGTCACATGACTAGGTGTGAGTGGTAGTTGGCCTTTGTATATTCCTGCCTGACAGTCACACAATAGAGGTATTATGTGTGCCTGGATGGGCCACCTCAGGCAGGATGGGGGAGGGGTGAATCTAGGCACAGCCCTACTTACACATCAATAGGTCGAACCCTGCTCTCACACAAATAACTTAACACTAGCTCATTGTGCATGTAGACAGACTGGAACCAGGGCAGGGTGGCAGGAAATTCCAAGCAAATTGAAATGGGAGCCTCTAGAATCTTTTCCCACTTCAAAGAATGCACCGGAGATTACAAGGGGACTCTCAGACCCTCTCTTCAGTTTACTTTCTGGACCTGTGGAAGGACTCTCACAGGACTGTCTGCTGCTGTGGCCTGCTATGTTCTTCTGAAGACTGCTTTGCTGCCCAAGAAGAACTGCTTTGTTGCCTGAAGCCTGCTCTGGGCCTCGAGAGGTCTGCTCTGCTGCTGTCCCCTACACTTTTCTTTGATCCCAGGTCTACCTCAGAGACCCCAAGGGCTAGTTGGATGGCCTCCTGATAAGAGCCCCAGGGACAGAAAAGGCTCCAATCATCTTGAACCCACACTTGGACCCTGCTTGATTTAGTCTTGCCCTCCAACCTGCGCCTCTATAGTTCTGGAGCATTGTTAGTGATACTCAGATAGCTAAAATCCAAAACTTGGTACTGAAAAAATTCTTACTAAAAAGTGATCTGAGAACCGAAAGACGACCAGGATCACCATACTCATCTATGCTCTAAAGGTTGGCTCAATTACACTGCAGCTCACGCTATTTTCTTCTCTGCCAAATAAAAACAGAGAAATCATTAACTTTCCAAAATCAAATTACGAACAGAGAATGAATCAAAGTACCATGTTTTATTCACTGGGTACTCAAAAACTTCTTATTAGTTATACCAATTGTACATCATAGAGATCTTTTCGTGCCCACATGAGTGATGGGGGTGTGTGCAGTGAGGGGAAGGGCGATATTCAAGGCAAACAGATCATTATGTTATAACAAAACAAATTTGTACAGTGTCACAGTGGCACCCCAAAAAGGGGCCACATATTTATGGTAAACGCGATTCTGATACGGTGTCGGTTCCACTGCATCCGATGAGTTATCACGGCTGTTAGCAGAGAGCCCGTAATTTACTGCCTGCTTAATTCGGAGAGGACTGTGATTCGAATCCTCTGACAGGACAGCACTGTGATGATGTTTGCTGTACGATGAACAATCGGTCATCCTTTTGGAATATTAAGATTTGATACGTGGACTCAGGACCACTGACCAAACCTGCTTACTGTCCATCTTCACACAAGCAGGAACTTGCCCACTTCACCCCCTTGTCCTGAAGAAGACCCGCTCTGTAAGGGTTACTGTCCCTACCCGGTTTTGTGTCAAAACGTAGACTACTTACCTTCGCATTTCCAGCTTCTAACTCTAGCCAGATTAATACAGCTGTACATAGAAGTCTGGACATCAAAGATTGTTGGTTTTTGTTTACCATAAATATGTGGCCCCTTTTTTGGGTGCCACTGTGACACTGTACAAATTTGTTTTGTTATAACATAATGATATGTTTGCCTTGAATATCACCCTTCCCCTCACTGCACACCCCCCATCACTCATGTGGGCACGAAAAGATCTCTATGATGTACAATTGGTATAACTAATAAGAAGTTTTTGAGTATCCAGTGAATACAACATGGTACTTTGATTTATTCTCTGTTCGTAATTTGATTTTGGAAAGTTAATGATTTCTCTGTTTCTATTTGTCTGGGACCCCTTTGTCTATACCAATATTCACCCAGGTCCTATGACTCTGTTGGGTTAACCCTTTTTATATAACACATTTTCTTCTCTGCGGCAGAAAATTCTGTTCAGCATCTCCTCACAGAAGGGGTATCCGGCCTCTCGGAGCCCACATCAGATACAGCCTGCAGCTTGGTCCTGTGGAACATATTGAACTTCCAAAAAAGAGACTAAGTCCGAATGAAGGAATCTTCACCACTATGTCAGCCAGTGGCTCCCTGACTGCAACGCCTCCTCCTGAACATTGGTGCTGGCTTGGTCTGCTGAACTTTACCTTCGCCGACATTTTTCTACACACTTTGTTCTGAGTCAGAAGGTGAGCCGAGATATTGCTGCATCTACTACTTGTATCCAAACTGTGCTCCATCGCCATAACTTTTGACTTAAAAAAGGTTTTGCGGACTAGATGCCCGCGGTTGTCGCTTTGATCTTTAAGGCAATAGGTTTCACATAAATGTTAAAAATGTATGACTATAATTATATTGATTAGACTGTTGTCAAATTATTCATAAAAATGTAATCTGTGTTTGTAAATTGTTGTGGAATTTTTCTTATGTTGTGTTTCCACTTTATTACTGTTTGTGTGCTGCATACATACTTTACACATTGCCTCTTAGTTAAACCTGACTGCTATTGTGCCAAGCTACCAGAATGCTTAGCATGCGTTAATTTAGTGACTTTGGTGGTTCACCCTGAAGGGGATTGTGGCTGCTGCTTGAAGAGGGCTCACACCCCTTCTACCAAAACCTAATTACTCACAGCTATCAACTATACTATTATATGGATCTGGGGAAAGGTAGAGGGTAGTCATTGAAAGGTCTTCTGGTTACTAGAAAAATGTTGAGGAATGTTAATCCAGAGAACTGATTTAATAATGTTTTTCATGCTTTGCAGCTGTGAATTTATTTGACACTTAAGAATTTTCTTAATTTAAAAGACAAAGAGATCGATCCGTTAAACAAGCAGGATCAATTGAAGTTGTAGGAAACAAGCATTCTTGGAACTTTTTTGGCTTTTTAAAAAAAAGAAATGGGACTTGACAATGGAAATTGGAATTCCTTAAACTACCAGGAACTGTTGACTATCTTTCGAAAGATCATAGACACTGTTGGGCTCTGATTTTTGACTGAGTTTAGTCTTACACAAAATATTCTTATAGTAAAAACAGAATAACATTGATGTTAGAGAAGTTAATATATTAGATGTCTCATTTATTTACCAGTAAACATATTATCATTACACATGTTGAACCTTAAAAAACATTTCATTATCACATATTAAAAAACGAATTTTGTTGCAATTAAAAACAAATTGTTGAAATAGTCTGTCAACGCTGCGTTTCGGTGTTCAAATAATGATCGTCACCTTCTTCAGGACTACAATTTCAAGTTTTAAAACATCTTATTTGGTTCGGTAAGGTCCTGCACCGAACCAATAAGATGTTTTTTTGTTTTAACTGTAACACATTGTTTGTAATCCATTTTTGGTAACCTACTTTAGATCTCATAGCATAGTAATAATATTGGGTTTAGTCCCACTAGAGAGTGTGAGAGACACAGATCCTCATTTCTTACAAAAAGAAGGGAAAGGGAGCTTTTGTTTGTTGTAGGGTGGTGATCCACCCAACATTATCTCCCGCCCGTCTCTCATTTCCCCCCACCACATTATGACCGTGGCGGATGGGAAGACCGTATGTATGTATTGTATGTATGTATTTTTATTTTTGTAAAGCGCACATTTCACCAATTAGCGCTTTTCCACCTGGTCGACAAGTCGACCGGGCGGAAAAGGGTTGAATATGGTGACGGCGTATGCTAGACACTGCCATCCTTATTACAATGCATGCAGAAAGCAGCCTTAAGGCCTGCGGTTTTCGCAGTTGGGGGCCCATTGCGGGCCCCCAGGATGTTGGGGGGGCACATGGAGGTCATCTGCATGCACAACGTGGCAGGTACAGCACGGTATCTGCCACGTTGTGCATGCCTTTTTTGCATTGCAGTGGGTGCTGCTAACAGCACCGCCTGCCGCAATGTAATAAATGTGGGATGCGCCCGGCAGTGTGGTGGGCGCATCCTATTTGTGTATGCGGGACTGCCGCACACATAGCGGGCGGTCCCATTTCACGATGCGATGGCAGGCGGACTGTGTCTGTCCGCCATCGTAATAGACCCCTGAGTTCCATATTAAAAACAACATAAAATCTAGCTCTCCACATCTCAAAAGTCAGGGTTTCCTTCTGCACCACAGGGAGTCTATACATATTTGAGCCACAGCAACTGCAATAAAAGTTAGATAGCGAAATTCAGAGGCTGGTTGTCCGTCTGTCATACCATCCCCTATACCCAGTAGCATACCCGGCGGAGTAATTCTTATTCTGACCCCGGTGATTTCTGCATGGGACTCAATACGGCTCAATAGCTGTGGTAAATGCCCACATGTAAAAAAGATATGTACAATCAGCGTCACATCGGAAACATTTTCCATCACTAACTCCTCCCCACTAGGGTGTGGTATAGAGTAAATATAGTTTTAAAGTGCTGTGCCTTTAAATTAGCAGACACTAAGATCCACCCAGCTGTATCAATCGATTGTTCCATATATACACCTTGACACCCCAGTTGGTTTCCCCATTTCAAATATGAGTCTCAAAGTCATCTTTCTATTTGTCTAACAGACAATTAAATACCACCCCATTTCGATGCTTACGTCTAATGGCCTCGACTATCGGGTTTGTCTCTATGATCCTTCAGTTTTAGGGAGTTTATATTTATCAGCCAATATTGCGAAAGGGAGAAGGTCCCCATCTTTATTTAGATTGCCTATATATAAAATCCCTTTCCTTTTCTACTTATCTACTATCCTATTTCTAAAGACAGCAGGTAGTAAGGTGAGTGTGGCTATAGGTGAATAGTGGCAAACCCTCTCAATCTGCAACTTTCTCCCTACCACCTTCCACACCTTATCAGCAGTTGTTATCACCTTAAAGCAGGTCTTTTTGTGGTAACTAAATTCCAGCATCTTAAACAGACAGTTCTTGATCTCTGCACCCAATAACATCTGATATATAGATGGAAACTCTGCAGGGTTGTCTACCTCCTCCCCTGTCAACATTATCCGAATGTCTTGTAGAATACAAGTGTAATAATACAATGTAAAATCTGGTACAGCCCAGTCACTTTTCTCCCGGGGTAATGACATGAAGCGCGTCGCTCTCCGCGGCTTCCCTTGGGCCCATAAAAACCGAATATGATTGCAGCTGTTGCAGCTGTCCCCAAGTGAGCTCTAGCGGTACAGATCTTAAATAATAGAGAACTTTGGGTACAATCATCATTTTTAAGATATTACACCTCCCCACCAGTGAAAGATGAAGGCATTCAACTCTCTCTAACTGTTGTTTAACGCTTGTAAGGATAGCCCTCCAGTTAACTTCTACTAAATCCATCAAACATGTCCTAATCTTCATGCCCAAGTATGTCACTTCATAGGTCCCTCTGGGGTCCCCATTACAGGCCTGATTTGTGCAAATATTCTGTGTGTTGGGTGTGTTGAGTTTATACCCGGACACAGATCCAAACCTGTGTGCCAATTGTTCTAGCTCGAGTATAGCTACAGCGGGATTGGATATTACAACCTTGGGCTCCCCTCTAACATAGTTCAAAATTGATTTATATATAGCGCAAATAACAATGGGGAGCATGGGCAGCCTTGTCTTTACCTCTCGATATGTACACTGGTTCAGACTTAGGCCATTGATACAAATTCGAGCTTTGGGATTTTTATCCATAACTTGGATCAATTTAATAAAACCCGAAAACCCTAGATGGCGTAAAACACCCCATAAAAAAATTCCTTGAGACACGGTCAAATGCCTTCTCAGCGTCAAATAATACCAAACTAAGGGGCCAATTAGGATCGCGGTGAATCTGCATCCTCCGGGCCGGCGGAAGCCACCGCCGGCCCGGAGGATGCGGATTCACCGCTGCGGAGGCTCCAAAGACCCACCGCCAGATTAGGATGGCTGGTGGGTCAGGAAGACCGTCCGCCGCTTTTCCGGCGCGGTCGCATTCCGACCGCGGTGGAAAAGCTCTGATATGGTGGCGGTGTCTATCAGACACCGCCAGCCATATTAGGATGGGGCAGAAGACATGCTTTTCCGCGGCGGCTTTTCCGCCATGGGAAAGCATGTGGTCTTTTGTTTTCGGGGGCTCGTTGCGAGCCCCCAGGGTGTTGGGGGGTGCACATGGGGGGTACCTATGGTACCCCCCTGCATATGCATGCACAAAGCGGCAGGCACCGCGCAGTCACATCGTAATCTGCATGGAGGGAACGCCGCAGCCCCTGCGGACGTTCCCTCCTCCTCGGGGGTGGCGGTCGGACGACGGTCCGTCCGCCATCCTAATAGGCCCCCTAGTGTGGTACTCTGCACATTAGCTGCAGGGTCACCACCCTATTAATGTGGTTGACCATGCCCCTGGTGGTTCTAAACCCATGCTGTCATGGTGAAACCAGTGGGATAATAACCTTAGACAAGTGCAAAGCTAAGATTTTAGTATAAATCTTTCAGTTGCAGTTCACCTAAGAAATAGGTCTATAAGACCCCGGAAGATCTGCTGGTTTATCCTTCTTCCTAAACACAATAATATTTGATTCTTCCCTAGATGACAGCACCACCCCATGTTGCACCTGTTGCAGGGTGGCCAACATATCCATTTTTAGTTCCCGAACAAAGGTTCTATAAACCTCCAGGAGCAACTTATCTAGACCCGCCGCCCTACCGCTACTTATATTATTTATTGCCTCCTCAAGGTCCTTCATGGTAATAGGGGTGTCCAGAATACATGCTTCCTCCCTGCTTAGGGCCCGATTAAGATGCGGTTAGGAAAGCAGTCCCACCTAAAGCCCGATTACGATGCAGTTAGGAAGGCCAAACATAAGCATGTGAGGACGAATTGCAATTCATTTCTAAAAATTGCTGAATAAAATTATTCTTATGGTTAGTGAATGTTGTGTCTTTTAGGAGCTTATGATCAAACGAGAAAGATCTTGGAGGGGAAACAGTGTTACTAATTGGGATGTCTATCATCAGTGGACCGTGGTCTGCTGTAATTCTTGGGTAAACATGTATTTTAGCCCCAGAAAGTAATGTCACTGGGGAAAAAAAAAATCTAACCGCACTAGTTTATTATGAGGGTGAGAATAAAAAGTGAAGCCAGTGTCTGGGCCCGTAATGTGGACCAGGTATCGATCAGTTCACGGTCCCCCGTCAAGTGATCTAGCGTCCTAAAAACGTTAGGTCTCGTGCCCATATAAAACTTCCAATCTTTCTGTAGATCCTGTCAGCCCATATTAATATTAAAGTCACCACACAGAATCAATGGGGTAGACCATGATGCTAGCTCTAGATTGAGTCCCTCCAATACTGTTGCCTCGTCCAAATTGGATCCATAGACTGAGCACAGGGTAACTTAAAGGTCCCCCTTAAACATTCAATGACACCCACTGACCACGTTTGTCTACCAGTGTTCTGTCCTGTGCCCTGGAACCCACGTTTAGCCAAAATGGCTGTCCCCCAATTCATGGTAGACTGTTGTGTGCAGGCCAATAATGAGTAGCCTACTTCATTTAGGATCTTCCGTTTACTCCAAGGTATATGTGTTTCTTGTAAGCATAAAAGATTGGGCTGGATCACACGTAATTTGGCAGCCACCTGTTGCCGTTTCCCAATATTATTTAACCCACATACATTAAAGGAATGTATGCATAGTCTAGATGGTAACAACTTATCCCCCATCATAGACTGCTAGATCTCTTCAATTACTAAATCTGCTACACAGTTTCGAACATCTGCGTACCTCCATCTTCCACTTGTTATGAATTGCATTTTCTTTTCCACCCATCTTCCCTCCTCCTGCCATCCCAGTGCACCCCCAATTACCCCTCCAAACTCTATCCCACCCCATTTCCCCACCCCATCTTAGCGGGGCTGACCAGCAGCCTCGCCCCCACCCCCCACCCAACCTGCAATTAGGCATTAGGACCAATGCTCTCGTGATAAGTAACCAACAAAAACCAGAGGTCCCCCGTTCGCATAAATAGCTACAAATATCCAGCTGCATATTGTACCACCGTCCCTTAACAAAAAAAGTGCTATGAAAAAGGTAGCTAAGAAGACATAGATAAACCAAAAAGCCGGATGCAGATATAAAAAACACAAAACATATGTCTCCCATTAAATCCTATGAGATAGACTGTATATATTCTTTCACTTCCAAGGTAAAAAAGTGAATATGCTCCTTATATATCACCTTCAATGTAGCCAGGTTAAGCAGAAATGCTTGGGCCCCCTTTGTCTGAAATAGGGGGATAAACTGTCTTAATTGCCATCGCTTTTCCACCGTCTGATGACAAAAGCCTGGCCTCACAATAAATTTTGACCCCTTCCCCATCCTCATTTTATCTGGTGTGCAATTTTGTACACCGCTTGGCGAGCCAAAATGTTATTAGCAGATATCAAAAGCGCTCTGGGTCTGGTGGCATTTATTCCTGGTTTTACACGTTATGCGAATTTAAATCTGTGTGCCCTTTGTATTTCTTGCTTCCAATCCCACTGTGAAAGCTCGGGGAAAGCCTCAGAAAAAAGGTCGACAACAAACTTTTGTGTATCTTGACCTACAATGCCCTCAGCAACCCACAAGATTCTCAAATTATTGCTCGGAGGCAATTTTTCATGATCTGTTAATTACCTTTGTGTGTCCTCTTTGGATGCTTGTATTGACTCTGTCATTAACTTTTCAGCTACTAGCTCATCCTCTAAGTTGGAAATGTGTGCTTCTGCCTCATTGAACCTTCCGCACATTCGGAGCAGGATTTCGTTATGCGTCGGATCGCGTGTTGTAACTTGCGGCATGCACCTTGGATCTGTTGGCTCTCCATACGGTTTTCTTCTCTGTGAGCCATGATAGCTTCATAGATCATCGCCAGCGTGTTCAGGTTTTTCCACAGTGCATTCGGTTGGTTGTTTGATTACACCTCCCTTGTCTGCTCTTTTTCCGGCTGAGAATGAGTAGTCCCTTATCAGGGCGTCACTCCCCCAATCATGAGTAGCATCGTCGCCATGCTCAAACCTCTCACGTACTGTCCCGGGGGCAGTTTCTGATGTATCTGTCCCTTCATCTTGATCTTCAGGGTGTAAGCTCCTTGACTCACTATGCCCGCTGGATCCGGACCTAAGACTACGCTTAATTTCATCTCCAGATGAATCAGAGGGGTCAGAGAGAGAAAAAAAGTAGTCACCGGAATCAATATCTTTAGCCATGCTTTACTGATGCCATTGTTCCCCCTCAACTCATATTCTAGTTCATCCGTATTCAAAACGGCATTTTTCTGTGCCCCTTTAATCAAGGTGCTGCTCCTAGCTGTGTTAGGTCCTGTATATTTCTTTTTTTGCCCTGTGGCAGGTCGTAGAGCCATGGATTTCACCTCCCATGGCCATAGCACTTGAAGGAGTATCCCCCGTTTTACTTGTCTGACCCTTGGTCTGCCCACCAGTAAAATGATCCATGTTGTTCTCATCTTGCCCTTGACTTAAGGTAGAGTTTACCATTTACATGTACCTCCTACTGACCCCCAGCCTCTTTCTGTGGGTTATGTTGCGTTTCCCCCTCCCAGGTAGAAATAAAGAGGGGACATTGTGCTTACTGCTGTTCTCGATGTTTTTTCTCTTCTGTTTCTCCAGTATTGCTAGTGGTGCCATTCTTCCAACTCCATTGCTGTCGTAGACCAGCTTTAGCAGTGCTTGATGAATCCATTGTTGTACGTGGCTTCCCTCGCGTAGATTTTGGAGGCATCGAAGCTGGAGATCCAGACAGATCGGCTCCACCCTCAGCTCTGAAGCAGCTCACCGCTGTATGCTGGGAATACGGAAGCTGAGGGGGATGCCAACCAGAGCCGAGGAGCTGTCGCACTGCAAGTCGGGAAGCCGCCAAGAGACACCACAACATGCCTCGGTGGGACTCAGGGTAAGTTTTGTCCTTCCCGGGGTACTGAGGTTCGGAGGAGGGCTGCGATGAGGACGGATTGCTGACAATGGGGGGCATTCTGGGAGTGTTAGTTGTGCGACATCTTGCCTCCTCCTGAAGCAGCTCTTGCCAATATATTTGCTAGTCTTGTATATTGGGGATATGGCTCGGGGAGCAATTTAAACATTTGGCCTATTGTTACATTTATATGGCAGGAATTTATATTACTGTTACATTTTACATGATTCATATAGCAAAGTACAAATAGGCAACAATGCAAGTGACTGCATACCGAAAGGATCCGCTTAAGACAAGTGAAACTAACAAATGCATAATGATTCATGGATCATCTTGCTGTCATATGAAGAAAATATCAATAACATTAGATTACAAGGTTGATCACAATGTACGAGTTAAATGTACAAATTATTAAAGGAGGAAGTATTAGTTTAAAGACGGTAGAAAGGAGTATGATCAGTACAAGGGAAGGAGTAGAATCAGTACTAGTGTGGTGCAAAAGAAGAGAATGGAAGAAAGTAGCCGATAATAACGGGATATTTATTAAAGGACCAGCATCACTCCAGGAGGGAATCGGATGGGCCCACACGGTTGGGTCCTTTGAAGGTAAGTCTTTTTTGAATGACTTATGCAAATTAGTGGTGTGAAGGGGAAAAGAGTTCCATATTTTAGAAGCGAATCCAGAGAACAAGCTGGGTGAAAAGTAGGGACACGGTAAATAGGATGAAATATTTTGGTAATGTACTTAAATTTGCCAAAAACGACCTGCCCACCCTTTTTAAATGAATGTTGTTGAAAGAAAGGGCCTTTAGCACTTCCCACTGAGTGAGAAGTCAAAGATTGTTCAACTTCATATGCACAAGGATCTGAGATTCTCACAAATTTCTTATTTTTTTTGCGAGTTACAAATAAGCACCATGACTTAGGTCAAATGAGAACATATGTATTAAGCCAACATACATGGATATGCTGACCAAGGGACTTGAGCAAGGTTGCAGACAACAAAATTAAAACGAGAAAAGAAAAAGGTATATATGAATGTGAGAATGTGATCACAAGATCAATAATGTGATGTGCTGTCAAATGCCATTCTAGGTGCTTTGATGATTGATCAAATTGTCGTTGAAATGTTCCATGGGATAATCGTCTGGATCATGGGCATAACTGCATGGCAAATGATCAGCAGTATAGGTGACTAATGCGAAATCTAAGTGGTTCCAAACATGCAAAGCAGTGAAAATGTTGTACATGGTGATGACATAAAACCTTGATTTTGACAAATCAAGATAAATCCTGAAGAGGATATAAGCAAATAGAGTGAGACATGGTAGCTATGGTTGTCCAGTCTATATCATTGGAGAATGCTGTGAATGTAAAAACAATACAATGTATCTGACGGTGCGTAGTTCGTTTAGTGTAGCCTTAATGTGAAATCTCATAAGGGCAACCCTGTCATGCCAAGAAGGTCTTACGAGCAACTCCATCACAACAGAGAGCTGATAGGTGTGACCAGGTCTGCTCATAGTTGGCCATTATCTAGAAGAGAATATGTGTAAGCCAGCTTTTTCCATCCTTTAATCTCATAATAGCCTTACCATTAAATCCCATTGGATACACGCTTAAAGCCAGCAAACACCTATATTTCACCTTAGAGTTCCTGGTCTCATAGATAATGCTGTTATCATTATATAGGCAACATGGTAGACTTGTTTCTAAATGAGCAGAATGATGTGTGACAGTAATGAGCAGTGGACTCGGATGTTTACTAGTCTGCAGAAATCATCTCAGATAAGTAAAAGGGGCTTATTTATGGGATTTTGGCACAGGGCAGCACAGCAAGGCACCTTGTTGCGCTGCCCTATGCCAAAGTGAAAGTGCAGTAATGCCCCATATTTAAGCAGTAAGGTGCATTCCTGTCCTTTCTCCCTTCGCTGGCAGCCTAGCGACAACATAGGCACCCTTGCACCATGGTGCAAGGTTGCTTCTGTTGCATGCAGGATTGTATTTGTGCAGGAAGGGGCTGCAGAATGCTCCACCCATAGAAAGAGGGAAAAACAGGGAGAAATTTAGATATTTCTTCTTGTTAAAATCTCACCTCGGGAGGTGTATGGATTTGGCACTTCCCTAGGTTTACATCACTTTGTAAATCTGGGGTAGCGTCAAATTCCATGGCTGTTGCCTTGGAAAACCCACTTCAACACCCTAGGAACGCCTCCTGGGTGCAGAGTAAGGCGACGCAGCAATTTGCGCTGCTTCGCTTTACTCATGATTTATGAGGCCACTCAGGGCCATGCAGGGTTGCTTTGTTTGGCTTTATAAATTGAAATGCGAGCCCTGCGTCATGCATGTACCACTTTACGTGATGCAAAAGTGACACAGGACTCTCATAAATAAGCCCCAAAGGGCCATATGCACAACCATTTCATTTTGCGAGTCGCAAAATGAAATGCACTAATGTGAATCAGACACATTTATCGATTCCCACGGGGGTCACAAATGACCTGCCACATTAATATTAATGAGGCAGGTCACAATTTGCAAACCATTTGGAATGGGCAATAACACAGTGATGGTGGCCTTCTGGGGACAACAGACCACCATGTCAGTTTTTGCTTTTAAAAAAAGCAACTTTTTTTTTAAATGCAGCCCGTTTTCCTTAAAGGAAAATTGGATGCGTTTCAAAAAGAAAAATGAAAGGTTTCTGTTTCATTTTTTAGGGCAGGCATTGATCCCTGGGGCCACTGCCTGCTCTTAAAAAAGGTTTTTGGCACCATTCACAAAAGGGAAGGGATCCTCTTTGGACCCCTTCCCATATGCGAGCGGCTTACTGCCTACTTGAAGTTGGTGGTAAACTGCAAATGTTTTGCGACCGCATTCCGGCCCTTGTGAATTACTATTAGGGAGGGACGCCCTTGGCATTCCCCTTCCTAATATAGCGACTTGCACACCCTATTTTGCAAATCAGTAACAGTTACCGACTCGCAAAATAGAGTTGGTACATAATAAACAGTGTTTTAGTGGTCGCTAATAGCCCGATTCTCCATTGGCGACCACTAAAAACGGTCGTACATGTGCCCCTAAGTTCTTACATTGTGATCTGAGGGCAGTGGGTGTATCCTTACTAATATGGATGTGTGCCATCTTTTATGTTGCCTGCTTGCATGGTGTGAGATTTGGGCTGGACAACCCTGTGTGTTGCAATTACATGTCAACGTGTGCAAAACAGCATTTACTAAGTTGCGCATGAAAAAAGGAGGACAAAGGCCAGGGCAATGTATATGGTTTAAACGATCTGAGAGAAATACACTACCATAATATGTGTATAGATACAATAGAGTAGAAAATTAGAATGCTATTTACAGTTTAAATAATGTGTTTGGAGACACAATTATTAGAGTGTTGCACTAACTATTTAGATTGTTATTAATTTTTTGGGACTTACCCCAATGCAGGATAGATGAATCGACCGAATAGAAACTAAAATGAGAAAATTGTAAATTACAAAAAACAACATGACAAATTGAATAAAAACAGACTGGTTCTCTAAAACCAAACACATATACTTTTGCGATTACATCATAAGAGTAAAGAGCCCTGTTAGCATTGTGCGCGGACTCATTAGATCTAACCCATTTCAAGAAAGGCTAGACAGCAGACACACCAGAATCACACAGTAGGAGAACCTGTTGATGATGACAATATATGCAACTACACTTTACTTTAGAGGTCCAGAGGACAACACACAGTCAAAGGAGGTTCAAACAAAGAAAACCTAAAAGACTATACAGGTGGGTTTAAAATAGAATATTGACTACAAAAATTTGGGGATAAAAAACTATTGTTAATTTTTTTTCAGAAACCTATTATTGATTTTAACATTATAGTATCGACTACAATCATACTGATGGAAAGAAATAGAAAAACATTTAATATACACAACAAAAATATAGAAAACAACTACATAACAAATGAAAGACCATCTAACAATAATATAAAAATATCATCAATCTAAATATCAATAATAAATACATTAAAATATATATATATATATGTAAAGAGCAAGAATATTTTATCAAAATGTATAGATTATACACATATGTATGTTTAAAAGAACCCCAAACAATCTTAGTAAGCATCTTCCATAAAAGATAAAAAGAAAAAAACAACCTATGTTAAAATGTAACAAATGAAATTGAAAAAGAAAAACTGTTAGCAAATAGGAACAATTTCCTACATAAAACAGAGTATAAGAATTAAAATGTTCAGCAATCTCCTACACTTGTAGCCACCCCAGCAGCAGAGACATACTGTTAGAAATGAGGTTACTGGTTGTCTGGGGTGTGAGCCCTGGTTAAGCAGCAGCCACAATCCTAGTCAAGGTAAGGCATAAGAAAACCACAAATGAACCTGTATTCAACCCCCTGGTAGCTTGGCACAGAGCAGTCAGGCTTAACTTAGAAGCACTGTGAAAAGTATTTGTGCAACACTTCAAACAGTAAAACAGTGAAAACATCTCACAAAAGATTCAGGTTAGGGAAATCGAGGTTAATTTAATACATTAAATAAGACAAAAACTACAACCCCACACAAAAAGATCCAGGTTAGTGAAATAGAGCTTAATATAATGAATTTAAAAAGACAAACATGACAGCAATCCAATCAGTAGACCCGTAGTTATTTTAAACAATAAACTGCAATATAGCATATAAAAGCATAAAGCAACAACTGCTGCTATCTTGTCGTGCTGGACCGGGTTCAGGCAGATCGACATTGAGCACGGGTCAGACACAGCCCTAGATTGGTCCAGCTGAAGGTTTACCCTCTCAGGTTTTGTGCTAAGAGTACCGTTTGCATTGCAAAGGGCTGCAGGGAGCAAGGAGAGCATCACTGATGGTGGAAAGCGTGGTGCAAGAAGCAGGCTGAGAGTCACAGACGGGAAGCTCGAGCCTTGCATTGGCAGTCCTCCGCTGTAATCGGTGCTTGTTGTGCAAAGAGAAGGTCTGGCGGCACATCTTGCTGCTCTTCGGTGCAAGCTGCTCAATTCCAGTGCGAATGGGCCGGTTCACAGTTATGAAGATCCCAAAAGCTTGATTTAAGAGCCTGCTGAGCCACACCAAGGGTCCAGGACCTGAGGAGCACCACTTTAGATGGGACCAGGAGCTGTAGGGAAGCCTGTTTCGTCCCTGAGGCCCATATCAGGAGGCCAGAAGACTAGCTACTGCTAATAAGTGATTCCATGTTTAAACATGTATTATGTGAGTGGCTGTATGACTGTGTATATCTGTGTGTGAGTGGATGTGTGAGAAACTGTTTGGGTATGTGAGTGGCTGTATGGGTGAATAAGTGGGTGTGTGAGAAGCTCTATGGGTTAATAAGTGGATGTGTGTAACTGTATGGGTCTGGGAGTATGTGAGTGGCTGTATGAGTTAGTGAGTGGCTGTATGGGTGAATGAGGGTGTGTGTGAGTGGCTGTATGGGTGAATACGTTGGTGTGTAGGTAGCTGTTTGGGTGAATAAGTAGACGTTTGAGTAGCTGGAAGGGTTAGTGAGTGGCTTTTTAGTAGCTGTATTGGTGAGTGAATAAGTGGCTGTGTGAGCAACTGATTGGGTGAGTGTTTGTGTGATTGGCTGTATTTGTGAGTGGCTGTTGGAGTGGGTGTTTGGTTAATTGAGAAGGTGTGATTGTGTGGCTGTATGCGTGGATGAGTAGACTTGTGAGTGCTTGTATGGCTGTGTGAATGGGTATGTAAGTTATTATGTGGGTGTGTGATTGGCTCTGTTGAGAGGCTGTGAGTGGATTTATGGGTGTGTGAGTGGTTGTTTGGGTGTTTGAGTGGGTGTGTGAGTGGTTGAATGGGTGTCTGAGTGTTTGTGTGGGTGTGTGAGTGGGTGTGTGTGTGAGTGGCTCTGTGGATGATATAATCAGTGATTTCATTAGAGATGTCATCAGGGGTGACTCCTCCACTATTGTGGAGTAGCATCGCCCCACTGCTGCTGCCCAGCAGAGGCAAAAGTGAAAAATAAAATGATAAGAAAATTATTTAATATAATTTTCTTTTTTGCTGTTGCCTCTGCTGGGGATCTAACTCACAGGACGGGCCGGACTAACCTTCTGATCTTCAGAACATGGAGTTGTGGACCGACCATTTTAGGTGGGCCAAACCGTCATGCACACTTAGCATTTCTTCTGTGTTGCACAGCTAGGTGGAGAAAAGTCACAGACTCCCAGGCAGTGTATGAATGGCACACAAGGTGTTGGACTTGGCCCTTTTGGCAGGTTCACCCCTAAACTTTTTGCTTTTAAATGTGAACTGGTGTTAGTTGTTTTTGGCTTCTGCGCACTTTAACACTGTGTCCCAGCGTAAAGTGCGTGCGCAGTCTGAGTACGTGTGGTGAGATTGGCCTGCCCTCCCATAGGAATGCATGGGGGAGATGAGTGTCCATGGTAGTTCCCGACCTGATGTGAGAGGAGTGCAGGGGCGAGTTTGATATGTGCAAACTCGTGAGATTAAATGCTGTGCGATGGTGTGCGCAGATTTAATATGGCTAGTGTAGAAGTGCCACTTTTAGAAGTTGGCGTGTATGTGTGCAATGAATATGAATTGACTGTCTGGCTTGTGATTGACAGGGGCTGGCTGGTGTGCCTGACTCCAGGAGTCAGGATGGGTCTGGTGGTGAATAGGGAGATCTGCATGTAGATGGGAGGGAGGAGTTGCACCTGGGACCTGAATAGGTCTGTGCCTTCCCGCCACATTGCTGGCTCCGCCCCTTGTGGTGCGTCTGATGTCCCTAGCCTGTCCTGTGAATAGGGAGAGGGGCTGAGCAAACCAAAGTGCTCCAGAACCAGTTGCATCTGGTTCTCTCCCTGCCCTGCACCCTTGAGACAAAGGGAATCTCTGTATAAGAAGGGGCTATGACCCCATGTATGTGTTCACTCTTGTTCCTGACTTGAGGTGGGCCTGCTGCTGCTGGGTACCAGGAGGAACCACCACTGGGGACTGCTGGAGGGCCCTGTGAGCTGGCCCCTGGGCCTAGCCTATGCCCCCATCATTCCCTGAACTTTGCCCTGGATTTTTGAGGACTTTAAGCGCCTGGGAAGCGCTATTTTTTTTTCCTGGGGAGCACGCTATTGTTGGGCCACGAGGAGCAGTGCTGCTGCTGTTAACTTGCAGCATGGAACTACTATCCTTTGCCAAGAGGGAGTCCCCACCGACGTGGGGATCTCCCTGTATCTGGGCCTACTCGAGCAGGAGCCCACCCTGCTGCATTGTGTGCCTAGCAGGTGCCTACCCCTCGTATCTGCTCATTTTTTAACCCTGGCGGGTGCCCACCCCACCCTAGACCTTGTCATTAAATCGGAAGCCTACCCTGCTATATGCACCTGGAATCGTGGGTGCCTACCCCGCATTGGTGGTGACCTCTGCGTGTGGTGGCGGAGCAGGTGCCCACCCCGCCTAAGTGCCGCTTTTTATTGTTATTTTTCGGGAGCCTACCCCGTATTTCAGCCACAGTATGAGGTACAGAGGGCCACCGCTCTGCCCGCGATAACTCGGAAGTTGTACCTCGCAGCCTGGGTTGCGGGCGGGGCTTGGGAGTGACCCAGAAGAGGAGCGCCTGTCGGGGCACAGGCGGAGCCATGCCTGTGTTCCCGGAAGACACCGGAAGCTGGGCAAACTGTGCCGTGACGTGGGTTGGGCCGCAAGAACCAGGAAGCAGACTGGAGCCTACCCCGCGCTCCAGTGCCAACTGGAGAAAGCCGCCGACTCTCCCCGGGGCTCCCGAGAGCGAGGGAGAGCCCTGGGTGCTGCCAACGCCACCAAGCCTATGGAGGAGTTCTGCCGTGGCTGGCGGGGCCCCCATGTGAAGGGAAGAGCCCCACAAGTCACAAGAAGTAGCGGGCAGCCGTCTGGAAGTGACCCGGAGGGGCACAAGGCACATTGTCAGTGCCTGCCCCCCGCTTATCAGCCCCACGCAAGCCGACACCAGAGGTAGAGGAGTCCCGGAGAGCCCGCAGTCTAGCCGGTGAGTAGGAATCCTTGGTTCAGTGTTGTGAGAGGGGGCATTGGGGCACATTGCCGGTGCTTGCCCCCCTCCTGCCGGTGCTGCCTTCATTGGGGGGCATTGTTTGGCTCATAGGAGCGGGGCCGCAGTGTTGGTGCCTGCGCACTTCCCCCCAGTTGCTTCGAGTCCCAGAGCAGAACTCCAACTGAGGGCTCATTGTTTATAAAAGTCCCAAGGAGGACTTGGGGGCCATGTCCTTTTAAAAGTCCCAGTTGGGACACCTAAAAGCCCCAGCGAGGCCCAGAGGCACGGTAGTGCCAGTGCTTGTTTTTTTGGCCTAATTTCAAAGTTGCCCAGCAGTTAGTGGGCAGCTGCCATGTTTGTTGCTTTCGTGCGTGCGCAGCGAGCCCGGACATTCTGGACATCGGGCATTTGAGCCCCTGTGGAAGAGCAGTTGGCCTGGGGGACAGCCCTCATGTGTTGTGCCCTCGCTTGGGGTACACTGGTGATGCCTAATGTGATTTATGCGTAATGTGCAATGCCTTTATGCCTGTATTACCTCTAACTGTGTTTTTATGATTAGGAGGTTGTTTTAACTAGCATGGTCTATGCTAGCGAGTTTATGTTTACCTGCGTGGCCTATGCCTATGGTGATTAGTATTGCGTAGTGGGTACCTACCTTTTACCAATAGTTACTGGTTGTGTCCTACACTTGTTATTTTGTGCTACAATTCTATGTTCTACTAAGTGCTATTTCTACTAAGTGCTGATTCTGACAGTGGCCCACGTGGCCATGTCTGGTGTAAATAATCCCCTGTAAATACTGTCCAGTGCCAGTTGGCACAGTGTAATTGTGTGATTATGATCTAATGTGTTTATAGTAATACAAAGGCTATTTTTATATATAACCTTGTGCGTTGCTGCTGTGTGTATGTGTTGCGCAAACGCTTTACACATTGCCTCCGGGATAAGCCTTACTGCTCGTGCCAAGCTGCCAAGGGGGTGAGCAGGGGTTATCTTGCCGTGTAACTCCCTTGCCCTGACTAGACTGATGGTTTCTGGCTGGCTTTGGCGCAAGCCTCAGCCAACCAGAAATCCCATTTCTACCACCACGCTGCTCAGACCAATGCTGGGAATATTATTCCCAGCATGAGAGAAGCCCTGGGATTGGTGACTTACCTGACACTCTGTCCACTCCGTCTTCCTCCTCTACCGATCCTCGACTGGGTCACACTGCGCAGACTCCCAGATACCAATTCCCCAGTAGTTCCCTCATGTTGGGAATTCCCTGAGTGTGTCTCTGAGTGAGTAAATAAGTGTCTGAGTGGGTCATTGATTGGGTGAGAGAGTATCTGAATGGGTTTGATTGTATCTCCATGAGTGCGCGAGTCAGTCTTTGAGTGAATGCATGAGTGTCTGAATGAGACTGTGAGTGGGCATGTGAGTCTCTGAGTGGGTCTGTGAGCCAGTGTATGAGTCTCTTAGTAGATCTGTGAGTGGGTATGATAGAGTATGAGTTGTTCTGTAAGTGGGTGCATGAGTGTCTGAGTGGGTGTACATGTCTGAGCAGGTCTGTGAGTTGGTGCATGAGTGTCCGAATGGGTCCGTGAGTAGTTGTGAGAGTGTCTGAGTGGTTCTGTGAGTGAGTGTATGAGTTTCTGAGTGTGTGTGTGAGAGTGTATGAGTAGGTTTATGAGGGGGCGTGGGAGTGTCTGAGTAGGCTTGTGAGTGCCTGCATGAGTGTGTGAGTCAGTCTCAGAGTGAATACATGAGTACCTGAATGAGTCTGCAACTGGGCAGATGAGTCTCTGAGTGGGTTTGTGAGTGGGTGTTTGAGTCTCTGAGTGGGTCCGTGAGTCAATGTATGAGTCTCTGAGTAGATCTGTGAGTGGGAATGAGAGAGTATGAGTTGTTCTGTAAGTGGGTGCATGACTGTCAAAGTGGGTCTGTGAGTGGGTGTACATGTCTGAGTGGGTGCATGAGTGTCTGAATGGGTCTGTGAGTAGCTGTGAGAGTGTCTGAGTGGTTCTGTGAGTAAGTGCATGAGTTTCTGAGTATGTGTGTGAGAGTGTCTGAGTAGGTCTGTAAGTGGGTGTGATTGTCTGAGTGGGTTTGTGAGTAGATGTATCAGTATCTGAGTGGGTTTGTCAGTGAGTGTGTGAGTGCCTAAGTATATGAGTGGGCATCTAAGTGTCTGTGTGGGAGTGTCAGTAGCTGTGTGAGTGACTGGGCCACAATAGATTCACACCTGCCCCTTTTATCCAATAAGAGTTCACAGTTTTTCAAAATATATCTACCCAAGTGGAGTTCTTTCTACTGGTTAATTACTATGGGCAACCTGGTTGGGTAAATGTCCAGTAGGTATTCTATACTACGGCTGAATAATGGACCATGAGGAATTGTCACCAGTGACGTTGTGTGTGTGTTGACAATGTGATTGTTCTTCATAAGCCTTTATCCGAAAATCTGTGATAACATGAATCTTCCTATGGAGACGACAACAAGACCACAAAGAGGCAAATCTTCACCAAACAAGGGTCCTTCTTCTTACCTACGTGAAGTAAGTGCTTTTTTGTTTGGTGGAGATGTTCTCATATTGCTTGTCACCAAGAATGCCTCATCAAAATCGTCGGGAAATGTACTGGGGGCCTCTTGTTAAGCTGTCTCTCATCCTGGCAAAGGGGGGGCAAGACCTTCGCATACTATTAAGGTGGGCGGGCCAAACTGGTGAAGCTTCCAAGTGGTTTGTACATTTGCATACAAGTACTAATTTAAAAGGAGAAACATGGGTTTTACTCTCACCAGTTAAGCCCCTACTCACCACAGTCACTACAGATTGCACTCCAATAGATAAATGATCCATTCAACTTGAAACAAGATATCAGATCTTTTTCAATGTGGAATTGCTGAGAAAACAAACTTGCTTTGCCTTCATCTAGCCCAGGAAGTCAGTGTCATGTGTCCTTTATAGAATAGGAGGAGGCCACGCGACCCGCATCCCCTAGGGCCGGGCCATAAATTAGGATGTATGACGTTATAACGCATGCATTTACAACGCATGCCATCACAACGCAACTTTTACATCGCAGGTGCCATTACAACGCATGGCATTACAACGCAGGTATTTACAACGCAGGGGCTATTACAACGCATGCCATTACAACGTAAGTATAGGTAAGTATATAATTTAAATTACAAATGTAAATAATTCTAATTTAATTAATTTAATTTAATTTAATTTAATTTAATTTAATTTAATTTAATTAATTTAATTTAAATTTAATTTTACTTTATTTTTTACCTTGTACCCTTTTACCCAAAAACCCCAAACTGACTCTGAACCCTAAAAATACCCCTTTACCCAAAAACCCAAAACTGACCCTGAACCCTAAAAATACCCCTTTACCCAAAAACCCATAACTGACCCTAAACCCTTAAAATACCCCTTTACCCAAAAACCCAAAACTGACCCTGAACCCTAAAAATACCCCTTTACCTAAAAACCCAAAACTGACCCTGAACCCTAAAAATGCCCCTTTACCCAAAAACCCAAAACTGACCCTGAACCCTAAAAATGCCCCTTTACCCAAAAACTGAAAACTGACCCTGAACCCTAAAAATACCCCTTTACCCAAAAACCCAAAACTGACCCTGAACCCTAAAAATGCCCCTTTACCCAAAAACTGAAAACTGACCCTGAACCCTAAAAATACCCCTTTACCCAAAAACTGAAAACTGACCCTGAACCCTAAAAATACCCCTTTGCCCAAAAACTGAAAACTGACCCTGAACCCTAAAAATACCCCTTTACCCAAAAACTGAAAACTGACCCTGAACCCTAAAAATACCCCTTTACCCAAAAACTGAAAACTGACCCTGAACCCTAAAAATACCCCTTTACCCAAAAACTGAAAACTGACCCTGAACCCTAAAAATACCCCTTTACCCAAAAACTGAAAACTGACCCTGAACCCTAAAAATACCCCTTTACCCAAAAACTGAAAACTGACCCTGAACTCTAAAAATACCCCTTTACCCAATAACTAAAAACAGACCCTGAACCCTAAAAATACCCCTTTGCCCAAAAACCCAAATCTCACCCTGAACCCTAAAAATGCCCCTTTACCCTAAAACCCAAAACTGACCCTTAACCCAAAAAATACCCCATTTAAAAAACAAACATATAACATTTTAAATATAATTATATACTTACCAGTACTTACGTTGTAATGGTATGCGTTGTAATAGCACCTGCGTTGTAAATACCTGCGTTGTAAATACCTGCGTTGTAATGGTTTTTGCGTTGTAAAAGTTCCGTTGTAATGGTAGTGCGTTGTAAAAGTTGCGATGTAATGGTTGTTTCCCATAAATTAATAGGTGAGAGGAGCCATGCAGAGCCCTCCCCAGGCCTATTTTGTTCCTGGGGACCCCATCCCAAGGGCCTGATCAATTATTGAAGCAGAGGGGCCGTGCAGCCAACCCCCGGGGCCAGTTTTGGCCCCAGGGACTCCATTCCCCATGGCCCGACATGGATTAATGGGGAGGGAGGTCACACAGTCCCACTCCCCAGGCCTATTTTGGCCCTGGGGACCCCATACACCAGGCCAGGTCACTGGCAATTATTGGAAGGGGACAGGGCCATGCAGCCTCCTTCCCTGGGCTGATTTTTGCCATGAAAACCCCATCCCCTGCGGCCCGGACAAAAGTAATAGTGGTCCTGTGCGGCCCCTAGGTCGATTTCAGCCTCAAACACCAAGTCCCCTGGGGTCTGGCCTCTTCAGCTGGGAGCCCTGGAGCCCACCCAGGGTACCCAGTGTGCAACAAGGCGGATCAACTCCATAGGAGGCAAGTGTGTTCTTACATGGCACCAGCAAACTCTGCTTTCTAACTACACGCTTCAAGTACCAATTTTATGGGGGGACATTGTTTTGAAGGCTTTCTACTGTAACCCACTATTTGATTTGAACACACTTTTACCTGTGGATACTCCCCTGGCTCTCTGGTCCACCACCAGTTCTTTTCCGGTTTGAGTTGAGGGAGCCAGGGGGAGGTCTCCACACACTCTTCACTTTCGACCCACTGACCACCATCTTGAGGGTAGGCGCACTAGTTTTTCACATACTTCAGCCACAAATGTTGGAGAGGAACCAGGCACGCATCAGACGAGTGCAGCAGGCGCACCAAAAGCAAGCCCGTCTGAGCCCATCCACATGCCAGGGGCTAGATCCAGTGTTACGACGACCAGTTACACGGGGAATGAACTCCTTGCCTTATGCCGCATCGGAACTAACAGCCACTGTCTCCCTCATGAGTGGTGCAGAGGCTCAAACGAATATAGGTGTTATACGTGCAATTTTTCCCCTTAGAAGCAATGTGAAAAGTATTTGTGCAACACTTCAAACAGTAAAACAGTGAAAACATCTCACAAAAGATTCAGGTTAGAGAAATAGAGGTTAATTTAATACATTAAATAAGACAAAAACTACAACCCCACACAAAAAGATCTAGGTTAGTGAAATAGAGCTTAATATAATGAATTTAAAAAGACAAACATGACAGCAATCCAATCAGTAGACCCGTAGTTATTTTAAACAATAAACTGCAATATAGCATATAAAAGCATAAAGCAACAACCGCTGCTGTCTTGTCGTGCTGGACCGGGTTCAGGCAGATCGAGATTGAGCACGGGTCAGACACAGCCCTAGATTGGTCCAGCTGAAGGTTTACCCTCTCAGGTTTTGTGCTAAGAGTACCGTTTGCATTGCAAAGGGCTGCAGGGAGCAAGGAGAGCATAACTGATGGTGGAAAGCGTGGTGCGAGAAGCAGGCTGAGAGTCATAGATGGGAAGTTGGAGCCTTGCATTGGCAGTCCTCCGCTGTAATCGGTGCTTGTGCAAAGAGAAGGTCTGGCGGCAGATCTTGCTGCTCTTCGGTGCAAGCGGCTCAATTCCAGTGCGAATGGGCCGTTTCACAGTTATGAAGATCCCAAAAGCTTGATTTAAGAGCCTGCTGAGCCACACCAAGGGTCCAGAACCTGAGGGGCACCACTTTAGATGGGACCAGGAGCTGTAGGGAAGCCTGTTTCGTCCCTGAGGCCCATATCAGGAGGCCAGAAGACTAGCTACTGCTAATGAGTGATTCCATGTTTAAACATGTATTATGTGAGTGGCTGTATGACTGTGTATATCTGTGTGTGAGTGGATGTGTGAGAAACTGTTTGGGTATGTGAGTGGCTGTATGGGTGAATAAGTGGGTGTGTGAGAAGCTCTATGGGTTAATAAGTGGATGTGTGTAATTGCATGGGTCTGGGAGTATGTGAGTGGCTGTATGAGTTAGTGAGTGGCTGTATGGGTGAATGAGGGTGTGTGTGAGTGGCTGTATGGGTGAATACGTTGGTGTGTAGGTAGCTGTTTGGGTGAATAGGTAGATGTTTGAGTAGCTGGAAGGGTTAGTGAGTGGCTTTTTAGTAGTTGTATTGGTGAGTGAATAAGTGGCTGTGTGAGCAACTGTATGGGTGAGTGTCTGTGTGATTGGCTGTATTGGTGAGTGGCTGTTGGAGTGGGTGTTTGGTTAATTGAGAGGGTGTGATTGTGTGGCTGTATGCGTGGGTGAGTAGACTTGTGACTGCTTGTATGGCTGTGTGAATGGGTATGTAAGTTATTATGTGGGTGTGTGATTGGCTCTGTTGAGAGGCTGTGAGTGGATTCATGAGTGTGTGAGTGGTTGTTTGGGTGTTTGAGTGGGTGTGTGAGTGGTTGAATGGGTGTCTGAGTGTTTGTGTGGGTGTGCGAGTCGGTGTGTGTGTGAGTGGCTCTGTGTATGATGTAATCAGTGATGTAGTTAGAGATGTCATCAGGGGTGACTCCTCCACTATTGTGGAGTAGCATCACCCCACTGCTGCTACCCAGCAGAGGCAACAGTGAAAAATAAAATGATAAGAAAATTATTTAATATAATTTTCTTTTTTGCTGTTGCCTCTGCTGGGGATCTAACTCACAGGGCGGGCCGGACTAACCTTCTGATCTTCAGAACGTGGAGTTGTGGACCGACCATTTTAGGTGGGCCAAACCGTCATGCACACTTAGCATTTCTTCTGTTTTGCACAGCTTGGTGGAGAAAAGTCACAGACTCCCAAGCAGTGTATGAATGGCACACAAGGTGTTGGACTTGGCCCTTTTGGCAGGTTCACCCCTAAACTTTTTGCTTTTAAATGTGACCTGGTGTTAGTTGTTTTTGTCTTCTGCGCACTTTAACACTGTGTAAAATGTAAAGTGTGTGCGCAGTCTGAGTACGTGTGGTGAGATTGGCCTGCCCTCCCATAGGAATGCATGGGGGAGATGAGTGTCCATGGTAGTTCCTGACCTGATGTGAGAGGAGTGCAGGGGCGAGTTTGGTATGTGCAAACTCGTGAGATTAAATGCTGTGCGATGGTGTGCGCAGATTTAATATGGCTAGTGTAGAAGTGCCACTTTTAGAAGTTGGCATGTATGTGTGCAGTGAATATGAATTGACTGGCTTGTGATTGACAGGGGCTGGCTGGTGTGCCTGACTCCAGGAGTCTGGATGGGTCTGGTGGTGAACAGGGAGATCTGCATGTAGATGGGAGGGAGGAGTTGCACCTGGGACCTGAATAGGTCTGTGCCTTCCCGCCACAATGCTGTCTCCGGCCCTTGTGGTGCGTCTGATGTCCCTAGCCTGTCCTGTGAATAGGGAGAGGGGCTGAGCAAAACAAAGTGCTCCAGAACCAGTTGCATCTGGTTCTCTCCCTGCCCTGCACCCTTGAGACAAAGGGAATCTCTTTATAAGAAGGGGCTATGACCCCATGTATGTGTTCACTCTTGTTCCTGACTTGAGGTGGGCCTGCTGCTGCTGGGTACCAGGAGGAACCACCACTGGGCACTGCTGGATGGCCCTGTGAGCTGGCCCCTGGGCCTAGCCTTTACCCCCATCATTCCCTGAACTTTGCCCTGGATTTTTGAGGACTTTAAGCGCCTGGGAAGCGCTATTTTTTTTTCCTGGGGAGAACGCTATTGTACAGGCCACGAGGAGCAGCGCTGCTGCTGTTAACTTGCAGCACGGAACTACGATCCTTTGCCAAGAGGGAGTCCTCCCCGACGTGGGGATCTCCCTGTATCTGGGCCTCCTCGAGCAGGAGCCCACCCTGCATTGTGTGCCTAGCAGGTGCCTACCCCACGTATCTGCTCATTTTTTAACCCTAGCGGGTGCCCACCCCACCCTAGACCTTGTCAATAAATCGGAAGCCTACCCTGCTATATGCACCTGGAATCGTGGGTGCCTACCCCGCATTGGTGGTGACCTCTGCATGTGGTGGCGGAGCGGGTGCCCACCCCGCCTAAGTGCCGCTTTTTATTGTTATTTTTCGGGAGCCTACCCTGTATTTCAGCCACCGTATGAGGTACAGAGGGCCACCGCTCTGCCCGCGATGACCCGGAAGTTGTACCTCGCAGCCTGGGTTGCGGGCGGGGCTTGGGAGTGACCCAGAAGAGGAGCGCCTGTCGGGGCACAGGCGGAGCCATGCCTGTGTTCCGGAAGACACCGGAAGCCAGGCAAACTGTGCCGTGTAGTGGGTGGGGCCGCAAGACCCAGGAAGCAGACTGGAGCCTACTCCGCACTCCAGTGCCAACTGGAGAAAGCCGCCGACTCTCCCCGGGGCTCCCAAGAGCGAGGGAGAGCCCTGGGTGCTGCTAACGCCACCAAGCCTACGGAGGAGTTCTGCCGTGGCTGGCAGGGCCCCCGTGTGAACGGAAGAGCCCCACAAGTCACAAGAAGAAGCGGGCAGCCGCCTGGAAGTGACCCGGAGGGGCACAAGGCACATTGTCGGTGCCTGCCCCCCCGCATATCAGCCGCACGCAAGCCGACACCAGAGGTAGAGGAGTCCCGGAGAGCCTGCGGTCTAGCCGGTGAGTAGGAATCCTTGGTTCAGTGTTGTGAGAGGGGGCAATGGGGCAAATTGCCGGTGCTTGCCCCCCCTCCTGCCGGTGCTGCCTTCATTGGGAGGCATTGTTTGGCTCATAGGAGCGGCACCGCAGTGTTGGTGCCCGCGCAATTCCCAGAGCAGGACTCCAACTGGGGGCTCATTGTTTATAAAAGTCCCAAGGAGGACTTGGGGGCCATGTCCTTTTAAAAGTCCCAGTGGGGACACCTAAAAGCCCCAGCGAGGCCCAGAGGCACGGTAGTGCAAGTGCTTGTTTTTTTGGCCTAGTTTCAAAGCTGCCCAGCAATTAGTGGGCAGCTGCCACGTTTAGGCTTGTCCATTTTCTTTGTCGCTTTCGCTGCGTGCGCAGCCAGCCCGGACATTCTGGACATCGGGCATTTGAGCCCCTGTGGAAGGCCAGTTGGCCTGGGGGACAGCCCTCATGTGTTGTGCCCTCGCTTGAAGTACACTGGTGATGCCTAATGTGATTTATGCGTAATGTGCAATGCCTTTATGCCTGTGATACCTCTAACTGTGTTTTTATGATTAGGAGGTTGTTTTAACTAGCATGGTCTATGCTAGCGAGTTTATGTTTACCTGCGTGGCCTATGCCTATGGTGATTAGTATTGTTGGTTACTGGTTGTGTCCTACACTTGTTATTTTGTGCTACAATTCTATGTTCTACTAAGTGCTATTTCTACTAAGTGCTGATTCTGACAGTGGCCCACGTGGCCATGTCTGTTGTAAATAATCCCCTGTAAATACTGCCCAGTGCCAGTTGGCACAGTGTAATTGTGTGATTATGATCTAATGTGTTTATAGTAATACAAAGGCTATTTTTATATATAACCTTGTGTGTTGCTGCTCTGTGTGTGAGTTGCGCAAACGCTTTACACATTGCCTCCGGGATAAGCCTTACTGCTCGTGCCAAGCTGCCAAGGGGGTGAGCAGGGGTTATCTTGCTGTGTAACTCCCTTGCCCTGACTAGACTGATGGTTTCTGACTGGCTTTGGCGCAAGCCTCAGCCAACTAGAAATCCCATTTCTAACACCACGCTGCTCAGACCAATCCCAGCAATTCTCTGAGAGAAGCCCTGGGATTGGTGACTTACCTGACACTCCGTCCACTCCGTCTTCCTCCTCTACCGATCCTTGACTGGGTCACACTGCGCAGACTCCCAGATACAATTCCCCAGTAGTTCCCTCATGTTGGGAATTCCCTGAGTGGGTCTCTGAGTGAGTAAATAAGTGTCTGAGGGGGTCATTGAATGGGTTTGATTGTATCTCCATGAGTGCGCAAGTCAGTCTTTGAGTGAATGCATGAGTGTCTGAATGAGTCTGTGAGTGGGCATGTGAGTCTCTGAGTGGGTCTGTGAGCCAGTGTATGAGTCTCTTAGTAGTCAAGTCAAGTCAAGATAGCTTTATTCGGTATTTTAAAAAAGACCATAAAAGCACAGAAAAATACAAAAACCATGGCATACACAATACATTTACAATAAGTTAAAAAACACGCTCCAATGCGTGTGAATAAATTAGAAATAAAAACAAAGCTTCTAAGAAACAATTACTAAAATTCATATAATGAAGTTCATAAAGTTCATAAAGTGCAGAGAACACACGCGGCCATGAATGGATGTGAGTACTATTTGATGTAATTATGCACGCAATAATACAGTTCAGCAAACATTGCTCAGTGATCGTTTTCATTGGGCCAACGTCCCTCTGCATTTTACAGCAAATTTCAGGAATTTGATCGCTGCTGAGATAGTAAATTCATCTTGCAGCATGTACAGTCTAATCAATGCTGGTTTACATGTTCTCAGTCCCCAAAACTTTAAAATTGGTAACAAATATCTTTTTCTACCCTACTCATAGTAATTACAAAAAAAGATACAATGGATATTTGACTGGGTAGATAAGTCGTCACAAGGACAGTTTATCAATTTGGCAGACCAGTCGTTTGGAGCCGGGAATAATATTAATCTGTAAAAACAATCAGTCCTCATCCGCGTAAGAAGCATTCTGTGATAGGATGAAAATGTTGGAGCCAGGTAGGGATGTAGGCCAGGACCATGAAGTATGCGACGGTGTGCAATAATTGTGGACTTATTCCCATCTAGGTACCACCGCCTCTCATCTAATAGGTCGAGGCAAGCTGCTTTTAAAGCCTTTTTGGTCATTTGTGTACATGAAGTGGGGGTTAAGTAAAGTTCTGGATGACCAATAGAGTTCAGAAATTTTTTAACATAGACTAACCATGCAAACTTGCTGAGGTCTGATTGATTCAAGCAGTCTTGAATTACTTCCCTACTAAAAATTGTATCGTCAGAGGTCCATATCTTGTACCACAGCATGACAGGAGTTATTTTTATTAAATCAGTGATATGAACTCTGTCTAATTCTTTGTGGCATATGGTCGTGGAGGTAGATCTTGGGACTGATAGTAAATACCTGAAGAATGCGTTTTCAACTGTTTGAATTTGGGTACAATCAGCCACCCCCCAAATGCCAGCCCCATATGTTGCAGTAGAGACGCATTTAGCTGCATAGATCTTAAGCAGAATATCTACGGGTTTGCCACCCAGTCTCTTGGCAAATTGTTTAACTGCACCTATCATGCGTGAAAAGGCCAAATTGCGAGTGGTGATGGCTGTTTTCCAAGTACCCCTGTTATTAAAAATGATGCCTAAATAAGAAAATGTTTTGGTCAAAGCTATCTTTGTATTATTTACGAAAGTTTTGCAGTCTATCTTAGGATTATTTCTAGAGGTACAACACATGGTGAAAGTTTTTCCCACATTGATCTTTAATCCTCTATTGGTCATGAAAGTCGAGAATCCAGTTAAGGCCCTCTGAAGGCCCAACTGCGTACGTGCCATAATCACGGCATCGTCGGCATATAATAGTAATGGAACCGACAAGCCGTTTACTTTGGGATAATCGACTTCCAGATCTATTAAGAAATCTGCCACCTCGTTAATATATAATTTAAAAAGGAATGGGGCGAGGATGCATCCCTGGCGAACACCCTTTTTATTGGGGAATTTTCTAGTTCGCTCTCCATTTTTACCATATCGGACTGTGGCACCTGCATCTCTATAGAGTTCCTTTATAAAAGTTAAAATATGAGGGTCTATCCCCATTTTGGTCAGAATATTCCATAACGCTCTATGATCCAGGCAATCAAAAGCCGAGGTTAGGTCGACAAATGTTAGGAACAGATTCCCTTTTTTGCTCTAATATATTTGTTCATTATTAGTGTCAGATTTAATCCCTGCTCAACCGTACCCAGACCGCTCTTAAATCCATATTGGAATTTAGAGAGAGTCCCGTTGAGTTTGGTCCAGGCTTGCAGTTTAGTTAGTAGCACTCTACCTGCTACTTTCATCAGGGTGTCGAGCAAAGAAATGGGTCGGTAGCATTTTGGATCCTGCCTGTCCCCTTTTTTAAATATTGGAATTACTATGGCTTCATGCCATGTGTCAGGGAAGCCTAATTTACTATAAGCATTTATTACATTTGCAAGAAGTGGGGCCCATAGATCGACATTTTCTTTAAATAAGTCAATGGGGACTCCGTCTGGTCCTGGGGCCTTTAAATTAGCACTCTGACAAATTGCTTGCTCAACCTCTAATGGGGTAAAGACTATATTAAGTGGGAAACTATCTTGGGTTGGTGAGAGTTCCAGCTGGTGGGTAGTGTCATCTCCCTGTGATGTCATACAAGGATTTAACACTACCTGTGGATCATTCTTATACAAGGACGTAAAATGGCTAACCCATACGTCTTCCGCTATGGCAACCTCCATGGAGTCTGTCTTACTCTCAGAGAAGAAAGGGGTATTAATTTCTCTCCAAAAGGAGGTATTGTCCCGAAGAGCGCTAGCCTTTGTCAAAGCCTCCCAGGCATAGTTTTTTAGTTCTTCCTGCCTACCTCGTAGGGTCTGCTTATAAACTTGCCTGGCAGTTTTAACTAAACTAATGTCTTTTGGCAAACTCTTTAAGGCCTGTAGAAGAGCTTTATGAGCTTTAGAACAGGCAGAGTTAAACCAGCCATTTGATCTTGTTTCCTCGCCAGCTTTTTTTTTCTTAGTTAGTTTCTCGTTTATAGTAACAACTATCTTACCGTAGACCTCTATAATCAAATGGGGGTTGGGAGATTGTTCCAGGCAAGTTAAAATGTGTTCCAGTTCTTTGCTAATTAACTCCTCCAAAAATTTTTGGGAGTCAATCTTCGCCCACTTAATGGCGTATCCATTTTTACTGGATAAGGAGACAGAGTGACGGTAAAGTCTTTCGGGTATACTTATTTTGTGGCTCTCATGATTACCTGTAAAAATGCTGGCACTGATTGGGAAATGGTCACTCATTGCTAGATCTTCAGTATCAAACCCCAGCATACAACCCTGGTTATTATTGGACATTAGTATAAAGTCTATTACTGTACCCGCCCCTCGGCCATGAAAAGTTGGTTGAAATGCTACCATGGGCTCACAGAGTTCATTAGCGAAACCTATGTCCCAATCGTGCATAACTTGATTTAGCATGTTACCGAAGATAGAGTGTTCAAAGTGTGTACTGGGTTCCCCTTTTAGATTAATTATGCCACAGATGTTTGAATCGCTATGAGGGCATAAATGACCATTAAAATCTCCAGCTATGAGGATGCATTCTGCCTCTCCAGCACCTTTATTTAAAATAGAGATTAGCTCATCTATTAGAGCTTTAACATCTTCTTTTGGCACGTTATTGTATAAATGGATCAGAAGGAGGCTCTGCCCTTTCCCTTTGATCAGCAGTCCCTGGAGAGATTTACGCACCCTCATTATGGGCCCTACCCCTTCATATCTGATCATTGTCAGATTAGTCAGATTAGAAACAAAGGTGCACATACCTCCAGAGCCCCTTCCTCGGTTTCCCTGTATAGATGGAGTATGGAAAGTGCTAAAGCCCTCCACATAGGTCTCCTCCTGGTCCCAGCACTCCTGAAGACAGATTATGTCATGATTTTCCATAAAAGTTAAGAATGTCTGGTCCCTTGATTTTTTGGCGAGTCCTGCAATATTCCAAGATGTTATTTTCAGGCTAGCTCTACCATCCTTTTGTGCACAGCCACTGGCCTGTAGGGTTAAGATATCGGTGTTATCTATGCTGTGTCCTATCATTTTTTGAGTTTCTACGGTCTTTCCCAATCCTGGGGGTATATCAAAATTCTCAATTTTTTCTAAAGCGAGAAGTCCTTCAGTTGTTGAGCCCATATCTGGTTGATGTACGGAGAGCTGGTACAGAGGCACCAGCTCCCGGTCAAGAGCATTGGCAGTATTCCACGGGGCCGAACTAATATAGCAATGGGTCTGTGTATTATTATACGGCTGGGCTGGGCACTCTGAAGATGGAAAAACAGGGAGAGGCTCTGATGGCTGTTGGGCCCCTGTATCCCCATTTAAAGGGCCTATTGGTCAATCGACCATATCTAAGCAGTCAAACCTATTTCTTGTGGGGGAAACCCCTCCAGCCTTCGGGGTTTGGCTGTTCTCTTCTTGGGAACCAGGGGCGGGCATCCCATTCTCTGGTCCAGTGTCTATTTCTATTTCTGTTCCAGTGTCCCACCTGGGTCCAGGGCCAATCCTGGCCATCCTCCCAGCTAGAATGTTCTCCATAATTTGGAGTATTTATTGGAGGGTAGAAAAACGCAAGACGATGTACATCAATTCCCCCCCTTTTCTCCAAAGCTGGCCAAGAACAAATATAGTCAACTGTGGAGGGATCATCACAATTGACTATAACACAGTCACCTTGTATGCTTTTTTTTGTTTCACCAATCCAGAACACTCTTCGTATTGAAGTAATTCTGCTAGGATTTAAGGATTGGAGGGGTCTATTTTGGCTCAGCCACTGGAGTACCTTGTTTCGTAATGACCATAGCGGTTCTTCGACATTATCTGCCAGCTCGGGGACCCCGGTAAGAATGGCAGTGTATGGGGTCGCCTCGGGTGGCAGATGAGTCGGACGCCTGAACCTTACACCTTTCCTACCATCAACCTGGAATTGTGAAGGCAAGCCTTTGTGTATTGTGGATGGAATGGCTTTCGGCTTAACTGGCTGAGTTTTGCCTTTTGAAAGACCTAAAGTTGCCCGGGAAGTATCTAAAGTACAATTGGATTTTTCCTTCCCCTCTATTAGAGTAGGTCTTGGCGTGTTTTGTGTGGCCTCATGCTCAGGTTGTATATTTACAACTTTTTCGGAAGGTGCGGACTGTGGACGAGTAACTAATGTGAGTGGTTGCGCCAGTTTGCTAACCTCTTTGGGTTTCCCCTCCCCTGTGCTAAATGAGCCTAATGTTTTCTGCGTAAATGCAGGTGTATTTAATTTAGCTAGTTGTTTTTCGATATTCATCAGACTCTTTTCCACCGGTTGTAGGTAGCGTTTTAGGAGCTCCCCCATACTTTTTATAAGAAGTTGATTTGCAGATAGGCATGAGGTGCATGTGGCATGTGTACCCCCCACTGCTCCCAAGCTGTTTAAATTCTCCAGCGGACCTATGATATGAGTTGCGGGAGTATTACCAACATTTGTAGGAATGGGAGTGGGCTGATCTAATACTAATGTATAGGTGTTTGAAGATGGTATAAGTTTGTTAGAATATGAAGTATTGTTATATTTATTCTTATTCCTGTTCGCCCTTTCAACTATCGCACCCTCCCTCCTGCCCTTAAGATTCATCTCAGTTGTATCAGCGAGAGAATGAGAAAGTTGTAAGTCGGGTGTTTTTTCAAGATCCTCACTAGAATGTGAGTCGAGTGACAATTGGGTTGCAGATAGATCCACAGAATTAGGGACGGTGTGTATAACAGCATTATTAAGTTCGGCTGGAAGAAGCAAGGGGATAATCGACCCCTGATGGATCGGAGTTTGAGCAGAAGCGAGAGGTCCCATAGAGGATCTTCTCGCAACTTCCAGTTCATGTGATACTCGGCGCTCCAGCATGTTTATACTCTGCTCTATCACTTCATTAGTCTTAGTGATAAACAGATCTATCGGACCTGTTATCTGAGCGACCTTTAACGCCTTTTTACTTCTCGTACCCTTATTCATATCTAAGCAGATAGTAAGATGGAAAACAGGTAAAGATGCTCGACAATGTGTGACAACAGCATAAATTTGCAAAGTTTCTGGATATTGAAACAGAAATACCGTGGCCCAGTCCAGTCTTGAACGGGCTTAAACGGGCCCGCCCTTGGCCCGGGCTTTGCCCGGCGTCCCGCGAGACGGGGATGATGCCGCTTTTGAGCGCCTCCTGGCGCTAGCAGGTGACGCGGCAGAGCGCTGGGGCTTCTGGGGGTTGTGGTACAGCCCTCACTTGTCTCCGCTCGGCAAGCCCCGCTCAGATGACCAGAGAGCGTAGGGCTGCGGGAGACAAGCGGTAGAAATCCACAGAAGTTGGAAATCATCCCCAGGCGGTTTGACAACAGAGAAAGGCAGCACGGGCTTCAGCTACTCGGCAGGCAGAAAGGTTTCCCCCACTCGATGGGGATGATGCCGCTTTTGAGCGCCTCCTGGCGCTAGCAGGTGACGCGGCAGAGCGCTGGAGCTTCTGGGGGTTGTGGAACAGCCCTCGCTCGTCTCCGCTCGGCAAGCCCCGCTCAGATGACCAGAGAGCGTAGGGCTGCGGGAGACAAACGGTAGAAATCCACAGAAGTTGGAAATTATCCCCAGGCAGTTTGACAACAGAGAAAGGCAGCACGGGCTTCAGCTACTCGGCAGGCAGAAAGGTTTCCTCTTAGTAGATCTGTGAGTGGGTATGATAGAGTATGAGTTGTTCTGTAAGTGGGTGCATGAGTGTCTGAGTGGGTGTACATGTCTGAGCAGGTCTTTGAGTTGGTGCATGAGTGTCTGAATGGGTCTGTGAGTAGTTGTGAGAGTGTCTGAGTGGTTCTGTGAGTGAGTGTATGAGTTTCTGAGCATGTGTGTGTGAGAGTGTATGAGTAGGTTTATGAGGGGGCGAGAGAGTGTCTGAGTAGGCTTGTGAGTGCCTGCATGAGTGTGTGAGTCAGTCTCAGAGTGAATACATGAGTACCTGAATGAGTCTGCAACTGGGCAGATGAGTCTCTGAGTGGGTTTGTGAGTGAGTGTTTGAGTCTCTGAGTGGGTCTGTGAGTGGGAATGAGAGAGTATGAGTTGTTCTGTAAGTGGGTGCATGACTGTCAAAGTGGGTCTGTGAGTGGGTGTACATGTCTAAGTGGGTCTGTGAGTGGGTGCATGAGTGTCTGATTGGGTCTGTGAGTAGCTGTGAGAGTGTCTGAGTGGTTCTATGAGTAAGTGCATGAGTTTCTGAGTATGTGTGTGAGAGTGTCTGAGTAGGCCTGTAAGTGGGTGTGATTGTCTGAGTGGGTTTGTGAGTAGATGTATCAGTATCTGAGTGGGTTTGTCAGTGAGTGTGTGAGTGCGTAAGTATATGAGTGGGCATCTAAGTGTCTGTGTGGGAGTGTCAGTAGCTGTGTGAGTGACTGGGCCACAATAGATTCAAACCTGCCCCTTTTATCCAATAAGAGTTCACAGTTTTGCAAAATATATCTACCCAAGTGGAGTTCTTTCTACTGGTTAATTACTATGGGCTACCTGGATGGGTAAATGTCCAGTAGGTATTCTACACGACGGCTGAATAATGGACCGTGAGGAATTGTCACCAGTGACGTTGTGTGTGTGTTGACAATGTGATTGTTCTTCATAAGTCTTTATCCAAAAATCTGTGATAACATGAATCTTCCTATGGAGACGACAACAAGACCACAAAGTGGTAAATCTGCACCAAACAAGGGTCCTTCTTCTTACCTACGTGAAGTAAGTGCTTCTTTGTTTGGTGGAGATGTTCTCATATTGCTTGTCACCAAGAATGCCTCATCAAAATCGTCGGGAAATGTACTGGGGGCCTCTTGTTAAGCTGTCTCTCATCCTGGCAAAGGGGGGCAAGACCTTCGCATACTATTAAGGTGGGCGGGCCAAACTGGTGAAGCTTCCCAGTGGTTTGTACATTTGCATACAAGTACTAATTTAAAAGGAGAAACATGGGTTTTACTCTCACCAGTTAAGCCCCTACTCACCACAGTCACTACAGATTGCACTCCAATAGATAAATGATCCATTCAACTTGAAAAAAGATATCAGATCTTTTTCAATGTGGAATTGCTGAGAAAACAAACTTGCTTTGCCTTCATCTAGCCCAGGAAGTCAGTGTCATGTGTCCTTTATAGAATAGGAGGAGGCCACGCGACCCGCATCCCCTAGGGCCCGGCCATAAATTAATAGGTGAGGGGAGCCATGCAGCCCCCTCCCCAGGCCTATTTTGTCCTGGGGACCCCATCCCAAGGGCCCTGGTCAATTATTGAAGCAAAGAGGCCGTGCAGCCAACCCCCGGGGCCAGTTTTGGCCCCAGGGACTCCATTCCCCATGGCCCGACATGGATTAATGGGGAGGGAGGCCACACAGTCCCACTCCCCAGGCCTATTTTGGCCCTGGCGACCCCATACACCAGGCCAGGTCACTGGAAATTATTGGAAGGGGACAGGGCCATGCAGCCCCCTTCCCTGGGCTGATTTTGGCCATGGAAACCCCATCCCCTGCGGCCCGGTCAAAAGTTATAGTGGTCCTGCGCGGCCCCTAGGTCGATTTCAGCCTCAAACACCCAGTATTCTGGGGTCTGGCCTCTTCAGCTGGGAGCCCTGAAGCCCACCCAGGGTACCCAGTGTGCAACAAGGCGGATCAACTCCATAGGAGGCAAGTGTGTTCTTACATGGCACCAGCAAACTCTGCTTTCTAACTACACGCTTCAAGTACCAATTTTGAGGGGGGACATTGTTTTGAAGGCTTTCTACTGTAACCCACTATTTGATTTGAACACACTTTTACCTGTGGATACTCCCCTGGCTCTCTGGTCCACCACCAGTTCTTTTCCGGTTTGAGTTAAGGGAGCCAGGGGGAGGTCTCCACACACTCTTCACTTTCGACCCACTGACCGCCATCTTGAGGGTAGGTGCACTAGTTTTTCACATACTTCAGCCACAAATGTTGGAGAGGAACCAGGCACGCATCGGATGAGTGCAGCAGGCGCACCAAAAGCAAGTCCGTCTGAGCCCATCCACATGCCAGGGGCTAGACCCAGTGTTTCGCCGACCAGTTACACGGGGAATGAACTCCTTGCCTTATGCCGCATCGGAACTAAAAGCCACTGTCTCCCTCATGACTGGTGCAGAGGCTCAAACGAATATAGGTGTCATACGTGCAATTTTTACCCCAGCGCAGGCGGCAGATCAAGGCCTGCTATCCCTAGAGTCCCCACCAGAGAAATAACAAACAGGCAAACGACCAGAATGGTACACCACTGCATGCTCCTTAACATGCTTTCACTTATTAAGAACAAATATGAATTTGCAGACCTCATGATCCAGCATGACCCTGATATTACCTTTTTGTTACTGCGACCTGGGCAGACAGCATGTCTGATCCAGACATTAAAACTGCTATCCTGTACGGCTTCAACATTGAAAGGCTAGACAGAACAGGTAAAAGAGGGGTGGCTAGCGATTGTCTATTGCAACTTGCTAGAGGCTAGTTTCACACCAATATTTCATCTAGACTGTGAAGTGCTCAGTTTTAATATTAAACTAAACAAATCATACACATTTTAAGGATTGCTAATCTACCGTCCTCCTGGCCCAAGAATGGGTTTTGTTGAAAAATTCCAGTCCTTTATGGAATCCTGCATAAGTCATACAAGTTTCACGCTTGTAGGGGATTTCAACTTTCACCTACAGTTGTCCTCTAATGCGGACTCAGCGCACCTGGCCGACACCCTTAATAGTTTCAACCTACCCAGCGAATCAAAGTACCAACTCACACAGCTAATCATACGCTGAATGGAATCTTCACAAACAGCGGACGATTAGAAATAGACAAGATCCTGCCACTCCCTTGGTCGGATCATAAGGCCATCTTCTTTTCTGTCACAACCTCGTGCAATAGGGCTGAATTAAACAGAGCAATTAGAACCATTAAATATAGGCCTTGGAAGAATACCAAGGTAGAAACACTGCAGGATGCTCTGTCCCAATCAGTTCCCGCTCCCGTCAATGATATAGACTGGGTAGCAATCAGATACACGCGCTGGCTGGATGCTGCATGCATCAAAGTGGTGCCTTGAAAAACACTGAAGAGCCACAGGAAAACTCCATCAGCCCCATGGTTCTCACTGGTACTGAAAGCAGCACAGCTTAAATACAGATATCAGGAGCACAATTGGAGGAAAGACTACTCCCCTGAAATAAAATCAACGATAAAAGATTTCTCTTGGAGTATAAAGAGTGAATTAAAGCTGGAAAGAAGATGTTTTTCTTAGAAAAAATTTGACTAGCCGCAAACTCCACTGGGGAACTTTTTCAAACTGTCAAAAATATGTTGAAATGGAACAATAGTAACATTTTCATACCGGATGAATCCTTCTGCAATAAGTTAGCGGATTTCTTTCAACTTAAGGTCAACTCCATTTTTCAAGTTTTTTGTCTGTGCATCCACTAGGAATGGATCTTTTCCTGCATCAGGATGAGGCTATGAATCTCAGTGTAGCTACAGGGTCCTGTATCCCTCCTATTTTTGAGAAGTTCTTGAGCACTATTAAATCAGGAGTCCCCTTGGACCCATGCACCCCACTAATTATCAACAAGGTGGCCATCCAGGTGGCTGGGCTGCTCAAAGACTTACTAAACGAGTTACTCAGCTCCAGGCACTACCCAAATATCTGGAAAAAAGCTTCCATTCTTCCCCAGGTGAAGAAACCTTCCCTGGACCCTAAGCTGGTGGAAAGCTATAGACCAATTTCCCGGCTTCCGTTCCCTGACAAGTTGCTGGAGAAGGCTATGAATCAGGAAATACTTACTTTCCTGGACACTCATCAGTTGCTGGACTCTGCTCAATTTGGTTTCAGAGCAAACCACTGTATGGAGTCAGCACTGATGGCTGCAGCAGAGAAAACAAGAGTCAGGGTAGACAAAGGAGGCAGAGTGGCATTAATCCTAATGGATTCCTCCTCCACCTTTGATACGGTCCACCATACATTACTTATCAAACGGCTTCACTCCTTAGGCTTTAGGAACACTGCCCTAACTCTGCTGAGCTCATTTCTGAAAGACAGGAAACAGTTGGTAGAGCTTGGAGACGCTAAGTCCAGCCCTTTCTCCCTACCCTGCATGGTGCCGCAGGGCTCTGCACTAAGTCCCACCATTTTCAATTTATATGTCGGCCACCTGGAAAAGCTCATGCATAGTTTTGGACAGACTGTACTCCCCTACGGGGACGATACGCAGATAGTGGATTCCATCTCATCACAGGTTGAGAAAGATGCAAACAATTTCTGCAGATGTATGGCGGCAGTCGCGAGTTGGATACAGAGTAATTGTCTCAAGCTGAACTCGGACAAAACAGAGGTGTTGCTCTTTGGGAAAGAGACCTCCTTTTGGAATGCATCCTGGTGGCCTTCGGAGCTGGGCACTTTTCCAAGACAGTGTTGAAGGCAAAAAATGTGGGAGTCATCTTCAATACCAAACTGTGTTTCTCGGCTCAAATCAACGCTGTGACCTCTGGTGGCTTTCTTATGCTGCAGGTTCTCAAAAAAATAAATCCTCCTGTTCATTCTGTTTGACTTACAGAAAACGGTAATGTTGGCCCTCATCATTTCCAAGATGGACTACTGCAACGCCCTATACCTAGGCACCTCCAAATACCTGATAACAAAGTTGCAGTATTACAGAATGCTGTAGCTAGAATGCTCCTGAAGATTCCTAAGTTCAAACCAGTCTCTCACTTATTGCACAACCTTCACTGGTTGCCGGTGGAGGAGTGGATCTCCTTCTAGGGTCTGTGCCTAATACATAAGGCTCATCACAGGACCGGCCCGTCCTACTTCCAAGAAAGGTTCACTTGGTACACACCTAGCAGAAACCTTAGATCCAGCTCTGGGTACCTGGTCATGTCCCAAGAATGAAAAGAGTAAATTGGGGCAGTAGAACGCTTTCTTACCTTGGGAGAAAGCTTGCACAGCCCCGTCAATATGGCTCATTCTAATTCTTCCAGAACAGCTCCTTCGTCCATTGTGCCATCAAAATTAATTTCGCCCTCATCTACTAACAAGAGACTCAAACAAGATCCTCCTTCTCCACCAAAACCTGCTTAATTTGTGTCTTTAGGCACTGTTCTTAAGGAAATACGTGCTTTACTCCCATTCATCGAGGAAACCAATACACGCCTACAGGTATTGGATACTAAATGGTTTACGCTTGATTCCAGGCTATCCACGGTCGAACAACACGTTTGTGACCTTCAAGATACCTCTACAAAAATGTTATCTTTGGAGAGGGAGGTGAGTCTTTTGAAACAAAATGCTGAGGACCTTGAAAACAGAAACAGGCGCAACAACCTGTGCCTGCAAGGTCTTCCTGAGGGTATTGAGGGAAATAACCCTGTGACTTTTTTCACCTCTTTTCTTCCAAAGCTTTTGGACCTCCATGCTTTCACTTCTCTGAATATCCAGCGTGCCCATAGGCTGGGCCTTCGCCTTTCTTCCACATCTGCAAGACCTTGTGGCGTGATCCTTCTCTTTTTGCAATTAATATGGTCAGGATCTAAAGTGTTCATATCACAAGACGTCTCAACAGTAACAGCTAAACGACAGAAGGAATTTCTAGATCTTAGACCAGCTTTACGTTTCATTGGTGCCCGATATGATCTATTCCATCCATGCTTGTTCAAAATAACTTTTCAAAACAATACCTCTACTTTTGAAGACAATGCAGACCTTTGAAAATGTCTTCATTCACACTCTTCGACTACCATGGATACAGCCGCTGCTTCTTCCATAACGTGACTTTTATGTGAAAGTTTCACTGATTTTTGAAAGGCTCAAGTAATGCTCACTCTAAACCTCATTAATCATTTCCTTTGCCGGTTATGTTTTGGTAATTATATCTGTTTATAATTATCCATGTTGTGTCCTTTACTTTTAATCTTTATTACAGATCGTTTGATTCCCTACATATTAATTTCCATAACCTCGCCTTTCTTTTTGATTTCCCGGCGTCGTCTCCCCTTTCAGATGTGCCGTCTTTGTTATCTGTCGCCAGTCCTAGTTTCTGTCTGTTTGATCTTCAGGTATGTATTTTTTTTTTGTATGACAGGTACTGTCTTCTCTTATTATCTCACTTATTCTTTCTCTTTGTCCCTTCTTTTTCTCTCTTTCCTTTTTCTTAGTGATTTCATTGGCTATTTTACTCTATAATACTGTTTTCTTAAGACTCCTCTTCTTTTTTCTCATCGATATTGATCATGTGTTTCTTATATTCCGTTTTTCTTCCATTCAAAGTTGTTTCATGGAATGTGAAAGGTTTAATTACTCCTTTAAAGAGGCAGAGAATACTATTTTATTTAGCCTCATATAATCCTGATTTAGTTTTAACGCAAGAGACACATTTGACTGAGATAGTGGCTTTGAAGCTTAAAAGACAGTGGGTAGGATTAGTCTTCGTGTCTCCTACGACCACTTAGAAAAATGGGGTAAATATTCTAGTTCATAAATGTTTGAAATGTTCTGTTATTTGTAAAGAAATTGATTTAGAAGGTAGATGGATATTAGTTAAGTTGCTCATTAACAATATTTCTCTTACACTTTGTAATATCTATGGTCCAACTCAACCGGATTATTCCTTTTGGCCTAATATCGTAAAAAAATGTATTCAACATGAAGAAGAGTTCTTTATTTTGGGAGGTGTCTGTAACCAAGTGATTGACCCCTTCATTGATCGACAATCTCAAGTCCGTTTCATCCCTCATAGGACTCAAAAACAATTTCAAAGTACAATATCCCAGACACATCTTGTGGATGCTTGGGCGCTCTGTAATCCTGACAACACAGAATTCTCCTTTTGCTCCCCCCCACATGGCACTCTGACCCGATTAGACTATATCTTTCTTTCTCCTGCTTTAACACAGAACCTTATTTACTGCTCAATTCAACCCATTGTTATTTCTGACCATACCCCGGTTGTTGCTGACTTCGACTTGCTCCACTCACAACCCAGATCTTTTAGATGGAGGTTTAATAATTCTCTCCTGCAAGATCCACTTTTTTCTTCTTGTATTTCCTTTACGGAGGAATTCTTTACTTTAAATACGTGTTCAGATACCTCTCCTTCACTCCTGTGGAACTCTTTTAAAGCTACAGCAAATGGTTTCATTAAAGACTTTGTTTCCAGAGAAAAAAACCAAATACTTAATCAGCAAAAGGTTTTGATAGCCAATATCAAACTTTTAAGAACACCTATTTAATACATCCTCATCTGCCTTACAGGATCTTGTTCGTGCAAAACTTGACTTTAATAAAACATCTACTGATAATTGTTTGTCAATTCAAATCAAATCAGGTGTTTGTTAAGCACGACTACTCACCCGTAAGGGTCTCAAGGCGCTGGGTGTATGGGGGGTTTGCAGGTTCCAGTCCATCAAGAAGGGGGTCTGTTGAAGAGCCAGGTTTTGATGTTTCTTGTGAAGATGGGCAATAGTGCTACCCATTAAGAAAAAGCCCAACATCAGTTTGGACGTAATGGATAATTTACGACCTATATCCCTGCTACCGTATGTGGCTAAGTTGGCGGAGAAAATCGCTAACACCCAACTGATGGAACATCTTGAGACCCATAATGTTCTCCATAAATCCCAGTCGGGTTTTAGATCAGGTTTCTCAACGGAGACAGCTCTCCTGAGGGCCACAGAAACCCTACGTGAGGGAGCAGATGAGGGAAAGACAATGGCCCTCATCATGCTTGATCTCAGTGCCGCTTTTGACACTGTAGCACACTCCATCTTGCTACAGTGTCTAAACAAAGCGGGAGTCACCAATAAGGCACTGGGATGGCTGAAGGCTTTTTTGCTTAACAGAAGCTTTCAAGTCCAAAGGGGGAGTTTTCTCTCCGATAGGGTGAGGCTTGAGCAGGGGGTTCCTCAGGGCTCTGCCCTGAGTCCCACCCTGTTTAATCTATATATGGCCCCACTGGCAGAGGTAGTGCAGTCGTTCGGCGTGGAGCTTGTCTCCTACGCCGACGACACGCAACTTCTCATATCTCTGACCCAAGCCCCTTCTAAGGAAGCTGATAACTTCAATGCCTGCATGACCAAACTTGCCACATGGATGAACGACCACTGTCTGAAACTTAACGGGACTAAGACAGAGGTCCTCATCATGGGAGGCAATGAGGCTAAATGGACGACTGAGTGGTGGCCCAGTTGCCTTGGTCCTTTGCCCTCCCCCTCTCGAGAGGCGAAGAATTTGGGTGTGTGGGTGGACAATAAATTGTCCTTTGATAGCCACATAAGAAAAACTGTGGGCAAATGCTTTGGGGTGATGAAAACTCTGAACCGCACCCTTGACCTGTTACCCATCAATTCCAGGCGTACCATGACGCAAGCACTGATAACGTCCCGTATTGATTACGGAAACGTGCTGCTCATGGGCACATCTGAGAAAAATATTAAAAAGCTACAGGTGTTACAGAATTCGGCAGCTCGCCTGGTCCTAAGGCTCCCTCGCCGAGCTCCATCACGCCCCTCCCTCGTAGCCCTCCACTGGCTGCCTATCAGGAAGAGGATTGATTTTAAAGCTATGCTTTGGTGCCATAAAATAATTCATCACAGAGCACCGGCTTACATGTCGGACTTGGCCTCTGTCTATGAACCTAGCAGGTCGCTTAGATCTAAAGGTATGAGTCTGCTCAGAACTACATGCCCCAAAAAAAGCTAGAATGGGAGGCAGATCTTTCCGGACTTTACCTGCCAGGAAATGGAACCTTCTTCCTTTGGATATCAGGATGGAGAATAATGAAATCCTGTTTAGGAAGAAATTGAAAACCTGCCTCTTTACTCGGTGATGGTTTTTTTTCCTCTACACCTTTTTACACTCTCTCCACAGCGCGGGGACACGCCGGGAGGCGTCACCAGGCGCTTTACAAACTCCTTTAAATTAAATTAAATTAAATGGGGAGCGATGTTATCTGTCTGAGGTGGAGCGGAAGGTCGTTCCAGGCACTGGCGCATGGAAGGAGAAGGAGTGGCCTCCCGATCTGGTCTTTCTGGTGTGGGGGACCACAGCGTAGGAGAGCTGGGCTGATCGTAGGGTCCTTTGGGGTGCGTGGAATTTGAGTCAGCTGTTCAGGTATGCTGGTCCGGTATCGTTGAGGGCCTTGTGAACATGGGTTAGCATCTTGAAGGTGATGCTAGCTTCGATGGGGATCCAGTGGCGTGTGCGCAGGTGTTGGGAGATGTGGCAGTGGCTCGGCAGGTTAAGAACCAGTCTTGCGGTGGTGTTTTGGATGTTCTGTAGCTTGCAGGTGAGGTTTTTGTTTATTCCGGCATAGAGTGTGTTGCCGTAGTCGAGCCTGCTGGTGACCAGGGCGAGAGGGGGATCCATTTGATGTTCTTACGTAGGAGGCGGAGGGTATGGAAGCAGGAGGGCGTGACAAAGTTGATCTGGTCGTCCATTTTGAGCTCTGAGTTCAAGATGATTCCCAGGTTGCGTGCGTGGTCCGTGGGCATGGGCGGGCTTCCGAGGGTGGGAGGCCACCAGGTGTCGTTCCAGGCATCTGGGTTTGGGCCCATGATGACTACTTCCTTTTTGTTTGTGTTAAGTTGTAGGCAGCTGCTTTTCATCCATTTGGCGACAGCTTCCATGCCTTCTCGAAAGTTGTGTCTGGCTGTGATGGGCTCGTTGGATAGAGAGAGGATGAGTTGGGTGTCGTTTGCGTATGACACAATGTTGAGTCAATAGGTTCTGACGATGGGGGTGAGCGGAGCCATGTAGACGTTGAAGAGCATAGGGCTGAGGGAGCACCCCTGGGGGACTCCACAGGTGGTAAGTGTAGGGTCTGAGAGGAAAGGGGGGGTCTGACTCACTGCGTTCTGCCGGAGAGGAAGGAGCGGATCAAGTCGAGGGCCTTGTCTTGGATCCCTGCTTCATGGAGTCTGCCTATTAGGGTTGGGTGAGAGACTGTGTCGAATGCCGCTGAGAGGTCAAGGGGGATGAGGGCTGATGTTTCTCCTTTGTCCAGTAAGGTACGGGTGTCGTCTGTTGCGGCAAGGAGGGCGGTTTTCGTACTGTGTTTTTTTCTGAAGCCGGATTGGGAGAAGTCGCGGATGTTGTGCTCTTCGATGAATGTGGTGAGTTGGCTGTTGATGGTTTTCTCAATGACTTTCGCTGGGAACGGAAGCAGGGAGATGGGTCTGTAGTTTTTGAGGTCGGTGGGGTCCGCCGATTGTTTCTTCAGGAGGGGGCTGATCTCAACGTGTTTCCAGTCCTCAGGGAACGAGGCGGTTGACAGGGAGCGGTTGATGGTGTGGCAGACCACGGGTGCGATGGTGTCGGCAGATCTGTTAAAAATGTAATGGGGGCAGGGATCCGTGGGGGCTTCATCGTCTTCCGTGTGTCTTCGGTGGTGAGGGCTGTCCAGTTGTCAATGGCTATCTTCAGAGTGTCGGGGGTGGTTGGTGTGGGTTCAGTGTGTTGGTTGTCTTTGTCGAAGTTGTTGTAGATGCTCTTAATTTTGTGGTGGAAAAAGGTGCTGAGTTTGCCGCAGAGGTCTTGTGAGGGAAGGCTGTAGGTGGACTCGCTGGTGGGTTGGGTGAACTCCTTGATGTTGAAGAATTCTTTGCTGTTGAGTGCATGAGTGGAGATTCTGTCTTCAATCGCTTTTTTCCTTGTATTTCTGATGAGTTGGTGGTGGGCATTGGAGGCGGCTCTGAAGTTGTTGTGGCCTTCTGTGGATTTGGTGTTCCTCCAGGCCTTTTCAAGGCGGCGGCAAGTGCGTCTGGACTCTCGAAGTTCGGTGGCGAACCATCTAGATTTCTTGGCGTGGGTGTTGTTGTTTTTCTTGAGGGAGGCTATGGTGTTGGTGCTGTTGGAGATCCATCTGTGCAGGGTTCAGGGTGCTGTGTTGGCGTCGTCGTTTTCTGCAATGGTTGGGGTGGAGTTGCTGAGTGATAAGGTTAGCTGGTCTTCGGTGATTCTGGTCTAGTTTCTTAGTGGGAGCTGGTGCTGGTGTGTGTGGTGAAGTGGACGCATCGATGGTCAGTCCATGGGAGTTCGGTGGTGTGGCTTAAGGTGATAGAGTTTCCTGTTGTGAAGAGGGGATCGAGGGTGTGTCCTGCTGAGTGCGTGGGTTCGGTCACGATCTGGCAGAGTCCAATGTTGGGGAGGTTGTCCAGGAGGGATGTGGTGCTGGGGTCCAATTGGTTGTCGAGGTGGCAGTTGAGGACTACCAGTAGGGTGTAGTTGGTGGACGCGATGGCATGTGGGTAGATGATGTCCATGATGGAGTTGGCAAAAAGCCACGGGGCCCAGGGGGTCAGTAGATGAGGGTTCCACGGAGGGTGGCGGTAGGGCTGGCCAGTATCTTGAAGTGAAGTTGTTCCATTAGGTCTGTAGGCTCGTCGGGAGTGTGCTCAGGTGGAGGGTGGATTGGTGGCCGATGGCGATTCCTCCTCCAGGGCGGGTCGGTCGGTCCTTCCTGGTGATCTTTTATCCTTAGGGAATGGTGATGGCGATGTCCGGTACTGAGGTGGTGTTGGTCCAGGTTTTGGTAAAGATTGCTACGTCCGGGGTAGTGCTGTCGAGGAGGTCCCAGATTTCGGTGGCGTGTTTGTGGAGGGATCAGACATTGAGGAGGATGCATTGCAGGGTCTTCGGTTTGGTTTTGTTCTTGCAGGCGGATTGCACTGGGTCAGTGGTCTTGGCGGTGCTGAAGGTGTGCCGGCAGCGGTGACAGCTGAAGGGTCCGTGGGTGTCGGCTGGGGATGCTAGCTTGCAGTTGCTGTTATGGCCTGGGTTGAGAGCGTTGAGTGCCGCTGGGTCGTAGCATTGGCGGTGCAGAGATCCAGGGTTCCTCGTCGTAGTCGGATTGTGGACGGGTGCAGAGCAGGCTTGCCTATGGCACCCCGGCGGCACAGCCGCCATTAAGTAGGGGTCGGGAAGGCTGGACAGCTGGAAGGTGTGAGCGGGGAGGGGAGCTGGATTGGGCCGGTCGCACTGGTCTATTCTTCTCTCAACAAATGCTCGACATTATGGTGGACGGAATAAAGTTGACAAGCTCCTGGCTAACTACCTTAGGTCTCGAAAGGAACATGTTTTGATAGATTCTATTCATTTATCAAACGGAAAACTCCTCTTTAAAGACCAAGACATCTTAATTGATTTCATAAACATCTATATACCCCAGAGTCCTCTTCACATCCTTCTTCTATCGACACATATCTTAGCCTTGTCCCACCTTCATTATATGTAAACCTGGATTTTGCTCCTCTAGAATCTGATCTATCCATCTTGGAAATATCTCAATCTTTAATCTTCTTAAGAAAAATGAAACTCCAGGCCCGGATGGTTTCACTGTAGAATTTTATTTACATTTTCAAACCTTCTTTTTCCAACACTTTTATATTTCTTTTAATATTTTCATACTTCTGGTAAGGCACAGGGCACCTTTTTAAAAGCTACAATCTGTATAATCCATAAAGATGGTCGAGATCCCAAACAATGTAAAAATTACCGCTGTATTTCCCTAGTGAATGCGGACTATAAGGTTTTTGCCAAATTACTCGCGTTAAGCCTTGTACCTCTCCACCGAAACTAATTGGCTTAGAGCAATGTTGTTTCGCTAAAGTTAGATTACCATTGGACAACTCTCGTTTATTATTTCATGTTTTGAATAATGCCTCAACTCTTCCTTATCCTTTAGCTGCAGTCTCCATCGATGCAGAAAAGGGTTTTTTATTTAAAGCTCTTCAATGGCATGGTTTTGGGCCTGAATTCATTTTTCTGATTTCTCTGTTATACACAGCTCTTAAAGCTTCTGTTGTAGTTAATGGTCTTGTGTCTCAATATTTTAATCTACAGCGCGCTGTACTTCAAGGTTGCCCTCTCCCACCCCTCCTTTTTATTTTATCACTTGAACCCTTTTTATCTCATATTCGTCAAAATACATCTATTTCTGGTTATGTTTATGATGATCAACATTTGAAGTTTTGTTTATGTGGACGACATCTTACTCTTTGTATCTTATCCCGAAACTTTTATCCCTCCCCTTTTGCAAGAACTTTCAGATGTTTGCCTTGTTTCATGGTATAAAATTAATTATGACAAAACAGAAATTCTACCCATTACCAAATTCTGTTTTAAAAAACATTTTGATGCCACAGGGTTCCAATGGAACAGTTCTAAACTTAAATACTTAGGCATTTGGTTTAATAACTCTATACTAGACTCAGTTAAATTAAATATGAAGGAAGTGATTGATCGTATTTTGAAACTTATCTCCTCCTGGAATCTTCTCTTTCTCTCTTGGTGGGGACGGCTTGGTTCTATTAAAATGATAATTACTCCAATTTGATTATATATTTTTTCTATGATTCCCATTCACATCCCAAAAGTCTATTTTAAACAACTCGAATCCCTTCTCTCTAAATTTTTATGGAACTATACAAAATATAGCATTTGTCTGTCACATCTTCGTAAACCTAAATCTGTGGGAGGAGTGAACGTTCCCGACTTCCGACTATACCTTAAGACCTTTTGTCTTCATCTAGCTTCTAAATGGCTCCTCACTGAAATCTCCCCTTTTGTAACTTTGTGGGTCACAATTGAACCTTCCTTACTTGCACCCTTTTCTGTTAAGGATGTCCTTACCTTCATAACAAAGGTCAATGTTACCTCTCTTCCGTTGTTTAAACATACTTGTTCATTATTAAAACCGCATTATCAATTGGAAATTACCTCTAGGGATGCTTTCCTTCAGTCTCCCCTTTGGTACAATTGTCTTATTACTATTAATAATAGGCCTCTTTTGTGGAAATCATGGAGACTTAAAGGTATTATCTGGGTTCGGGATCTGTTTGATGGTTTATCTCCATGTTCCTTTCCTCAATTTCAGGACACCTTTAAATGACCGCGTTCGTTCTGGCACAAATTTTCATCCCTCATGGAAATATTCCTTGATGTGTAATTCTCTCCCTCTATTGATCCTACTCCCATAGTGGATCCACTACTAAGAGGCTTAACTGTATTTCCTAGGGCTTCCTGGCTATATACACATCTTCTTACCCCTGATGTTGTTCGAGCTAAATCTAAGATAGAAACTGTTTGGGAGATGGATCTGGATTGTGATTGGAGCATAGATTTTTGGAACAAGCTATGGGCCAGGTCTTTAAAGATTTCTAGATCTGCTTCCACTATTCAATCCTTGTTTTTTCTCCACCATAGATTTTAACATACACCCTCATCCATAGCTAATTTTACACTTACTAATGATAAGAATTGTTGGTCCTGTCTTTCTCCAATGGCCGACTTGATGCACCTACTATTTTATTGTCCCGCTGTCTCTTCCTTTTGGGAGGAGATTTGGAAGTACTGTTCAGCTATTTTTAACCTACATGTGCCCTTATCAAATATGAATCTTTTTACAGCAAGTTTATCAGAATAATTGTGATTGTCTTTACATGAAAAATGTTTTTTGACTTGATGTCGGCCCTAGCTTTCCAGAAAATCACACTTAACTGGAAATGCGCCACTAAATTTTCAGTGAGGTCCTGGTGGAATAATGTCTGTCATTATTATAGATTAGATATTGAATTTGCCTCCTTTGTTAAACCATATGTAAATAGAGATTCATTTTGGTCATCTTTAACAAATTATTTAACTACGATTTCAGTGCATGCATTACGTAATCGTTCTAAGAATTTTCAACCTCCATAAATCAATATTGTCTTTGCTTTCTTCCCTACCTTATTTTTTCCCTGTTTCCTTTCACGTTTTGGTTGCATTTCTAAAGTTTTAAGTGTTTGCTTATTCTTTCATAGGTTTAACAATTTTGTTTCCACGATCTTCAATTTATAGAATTGTATTATATTCCCACTTTCCTTTTTCTTTTTCTTTCCTCCCTCCCCCTTTCTCCCTATGTTATTGATAAAATGAAAACAATTTTCTACTCTGTTTACTGCCTGTTTCTCCATTTCTATTATATTACAGTCATATTGTTTTTCATGGCCTATCTTTATGTAACAGTCATCTACTTAATAAAGCTTATTACCACAAAAAAAGAAAGCAGTTAAAGGCCTGTCTATTTCTTCTTTAAACAACCGAGTCACCTAGGGTTCCCCTCATCCTGTTTCACCTCGTTTGGTTCTTGATCTGCTCAGCACTAAGACACCCTTGGGTAATGCGCTCTCTATAAAAATATATCATCTCCATATATCACAATGGGGGCCCAAGGGGGAGCCCCAATGCCCTGCGGTGCTTGCAGGCTCCCCACCTCCAGCAGGACCCACTATTCCTCCTGCACATAGGGAGCAGCCAAAAATGCTGCTCCCTGCATTCAGGACTATTCTTTCATCTGTTATCCTGACCGCTTGACAGAGGATACTAAAACAGATGAAACGTCTGCTTCCATCGAGCAGGAGCAATTTTCATGCACCTACCCGCTGTGAGCGAACTTAATTTTTGCTCTCGCTTGGCGGGAGCTGTCAAAGCTCCCACCAAGTGAGACAAACAGCTATATCCTGGGGATTGGCACCCCGGAAGATAGGGAGTTGGCCCTGGGGAGTGGCTTTCCCCAGGGCGATTAGTGGGTACAGGAGGGGGGGCAGCGCGGCCCCTCTCCTTTGTTCTTGTAGGGCCTGCCCCTGGGAGTTTGTAGTCCGTGGGCCAGTTCCCACCTTCTACCCACCAACGCCGAAACGTGTTTGTTTGAAAGTATATTTTCGCAATAAATCCGGAAGGGGATTTAACCTAGCATGATTATAATTCACAACACCAAAACGTTCCAGAATGCTTTGTACGTAACATACCATATAGGAAGGCCCCTTTTATGTTAAATAGGCTGTACTTATTGTGAACAAAGTAGCTCAAACAAGAAAACAGATTGGAAATTTACAAAATACTACTCCAATGGATGTTGTATATGATACAGTGGGAAATGTCAGAGAACACATCCATCCGCCAAATATTACTGAAGTGTAATTAAGACATTTATTTCAAGTCTTATGAAAAGCCAGTACCAGTTCTTGGGCATCTATAGGAACTATACTAAAAGATAATATACTGCATGCCCCTGAGGAAACAACAGAACAATTGTCATCAATAACTAACCTTGAAAGACTAATAGCAAGAAGAGTAACAAGATAAAGTACAAGGGCTTCAAGACCTCTAAACATATACATAGCAGACAACTTAAAAACACATACTAGCCAATATTTCATATTATCAAATAACAAAAGAAGTTAAAAATATTTATGTTAGCCCCTATTAGCCGCTTACTAACACTCACCCAAAGCACAAACTAGATGATGAAGGAATGATCTCCCCCAACAGTCACATACATTAACGTAGCACAGTGCAAAAAAACGCATAGCGTAGCAGGCATTTTTTCCTCGCTCGCGGTAATCAACGTCAAGTTGGCGACCGCGAGCGAGCAAAATCAACAATCCGGTGAGACTTTTTCCTCGTTCGCGATCGGCAATATCAAGTTGCCGATCGCGAGCGTGGAAAATAAACCTCCCGGCGAGATTCTCAACGCGGGAAGGTCAGGTTTCTCATTGCGAGTCGTCACGTATGCTCGAGAAACTACCAGTTTGTGTTGAGAAAGCTGCTATTGGAGTACAAATCTACTCAAGCAGCAGAAAACGACCGCTTGCACTGTGCATGATGCCGTTTGCAATGATTGCACAGTGCGGACATGCATCCGTCACTGTGCAATCAGTGAACAGCATTTCCCTACCGAGCTATGCAGTTCGCGCAGCTACGCGTAGCGTGTGTAGTGTGAGGTGCACTTCGCGTAGCCTCGCGTACCGCTACTATGTGAACTACGCCCATCGTAATACCATGGGTGAATTGTATGTAAATTCACCCATCGTAGCACAGCACTATCGATTCTCAAATGCATGCCCTACTCCCTAACAAACAAGTAACAACATGTCATGAACTCTTAACAGTTGTCAAAAAGCTATCACCAAAAATAATAATAGATTTTGAGTATCCCATGATAAACACTGTAGAGAATTGGAGGCATATTCACAAGGAGCTATTGCCGAATTAACAGTACTTTATCGCAGCCAAAGTCGTGATAAATTTACCTCCCCATTCACAAGCTGGTGTTAACAGCTCACAGTACCAGCTAACCCGCGATAGCAGCCGCAAAAAACATCGCCACAGAGGACCTCCGCAACTATCGCTAATGAGATGCAGAGTAGGCGTTCCCGTGCAAAAAACTGTGACAACACAACACCTCAACATTCTCAACGACCAGTCAGATCTGTGATAAGAAAACAAAACACGCAATAAGACACGATAGCAGCTGGAAATTAACACCTGCTCTGACCTGGTGTAAAGACGGCAGCATGCACCACAAAAGGAAGCCCAGCCCAGGGCATCATCGGAAGAGCAACAGATGCCATGGAGCCACTCATCATACATCCCGGACACCCAAGAGGGCCACAACACCCACCGCCACCACCCCTGGACCCCAACCCCCACCCGGAACCCCCCCAGGCCACCGCAGAGGCAGCGCAGACAAAGACAGCAGCCCCCCAGGAAATGCACCTGCCTCACAGGCCCAACATCTGACAATGTCACTGTCCACTACAGGCTGACAGGGACAACCATACTACGCATCCTGACCATCATCGCCTAACAGGCCTACGGCACCAACACAGCGGACAACCAACAACCCACTCCACACCTGCTTGTTGTACTACACCTGTTGGCCCCTGGCACATCCCAACCAACAACCACCAGAGTCAGCGGAGTCTCACTGCCAGCTACATCCAAGTCCCCCGCACCTGTCCTGTACATCACCATTACACTGGCACCCCAGGCCCATAAGTCCAACGCAATGCACAGGAACCGCTGGAGATCAAGCAAGGACCATACGCCATACCCGAGATGCACATACGCACTGTGGGCAAAGCACACATTTCCTACCTGTGCCCCCTGGTGACACAGCACACAATCACCGCAACAGGAAGCACACGTCACACATCAATGTGCAGGCAACATCAGAACTCCATGGGACCTTCACAAATGTCGCCTCCAAATACACAGCCAATGTGCATGATCCCTTCATCCTCCGACAGTCCATCAGCAACCAGCATTCCCAGGATAGCACCAAGGGAAATGCACAGCCCCTTGGCAAGTTCCAAATGAACACCCCACTCACCTCAGCTCCACAACCATGCAATCCACAACGCTGGCAATGCACACGTCAAAAAATCATAACCAACATGCACAACAAAATGCCCACCCACCAGACATGACAGAACAACTTACAATGGTAACCTGGGCAAGCCGTGAACATGAACCATCAACGGCATGGCACCTCAGCCACACTGTGTAAGCTCTAAGCCCGAGGCCTGTGACCCTGCCAGCTTCTCAGACCATCGCTGCCCCCCCAACGCTGGCCCACATTACTCCTTCCTTATTTACATACTCCACTGGCATCCTCTGCGGCCCAGTAGGTCCCATATGTGAAACTGTCCTGGGTCCTGAATGGCAGTGACCCCAAATCCGGGCCAGCAGCCACAGTACCAGACCCCCTCGATCAGTGAGGCAAAGTTCCATATGGGCATCTTGCGACACATGTTGGCACTAACCCTGTTCAACGCAAGCCGGCGACACGCGGTGCCACAAACCCTGTTTAACGCCAGCCGGCGACACGTGCTGCCACAAACCCTGTTTAACGCTAGCCGGCAACACGTGCTGCAACAAACCCTGTTCAACACCAGCCAGCGACACGTGCTGCCACAAACCCTGTTCAATGCCAGCCGGCAGCACGTGGATGAGGGACCAGGACTACCCTGCTGACCAGTAGGACTCACATCCAGCACCTACTCATGAATCACAAATGGCAGAGTCCACACCAGTGGTCGCACGGAGAGGAGTAAGAGGAAGATGCGGCTCAGTCCGGACGAATGCCGGGTCACGGTCACGGAGGTGACCGAACATGTGGTGCCACTGAATGTGAACTACGCAGGCTGGTGGGGCCACCAACCTATGCCGGCGACACTCGGTGAATTGCCTGTGCTGACCGCTGCCTCCTGCCAATATTACTCTCGGCCTAAGCTGTGCTCGAGTAGGTCACAGATTTAGTACTGAACATTGAGTATGCAAAGGCAGATTACATATCATTGCACGCAAGGAGGGGCGTAAGAGGATTATGTATTGTATCTTGGCAGAGAAAAAAGGATCATCGTTGAGGAGGTGATCATACACTAACGATAACTGCCCTGGTGTCACCAAATCTGTGCTTCACGAGCCAATGACATGTGACTGTGGGCCACTGCTGACCACTGCCTCCGTCCTGCACTGTGGTCCAGTAGGTCACAGAGTCATGATTTAGCAATGGTGGAGTTCATATCAGTGTACTGGCATCATCGCAGACGCATCCCCTCTCAGCCCCAGTGCCACTAAGGGCCAGATGTAGGTAGCCAAATACCGGTCGGTAACGGCCGAATTCGGCCGTTACCGACCGGTATTTGGCTTTTGAGATGTAGGTGCCAGAAAACAGGCCATTTCGGTAATTTTACCGATTCTGTAAATATACCGGTCGGTAAATTTACCGACCGGTATTTTTACAGAATCGGTAAAATCGAGATGTAGGTGGGACTCTTCTGAGTCCCACAAGCCCTACAAAATCGGTATTTTACCATCAAATACAATTTGATGGAAAAATACCGATTCAGGTGTGCATGCACATGTGTGCATGCACACCTGTGCCATATGACAGGCAGACCTGCCCTTAGGGCAGGTATGCCTGCCACATGGCCCCCGAACCTTTTTTGGGGGTGCTAGAGGGTGTCAAAGTGACACCCCCTGCACCCTTGTCAAAATCGGTATTTACCGATTCGGTAAATACCGACCGGTAATGCCCCATTCATTCCTATGGGCTGCAAAGCCCATAGGAATGAATGGAGCATTACCGGTCGGTATTTACCGATTCGGTAAATACAGATATTTACCGAATCGGTAAAAAACACATCTGGATGGACCTACATGTCCACCCTTCATATTTACCGATTCTTAATTACCGAATCGGTAAAATTCGGTAATTAAGAATCGGTAAATATTTTTTACCTACATCTGGCCCTAAGTCTGTTCCCCGACATTCATGGACACTCACTGTCATACATTGGTGGCGTCTGAGTCTATGGTCTAGGGGGTAGTTTTCATCCTCATGCAGCTGACACTTAATTGGTGGTGAAAACGAGGCTTGCGCTTTCCACCTCACAATTTGCTGCTTCCAGATAATATCAAACCTTCCGCATCATGCCCTGGAGGACACCTTCCACTGTCTCCTGCAACCCTCCGCAACATACACCTCGGACATTGAAGGGGACACACTCAGGTCACATGTCCCATCTGACTGAACCGCAATTCACCATGCCCGCAGTGCATCCGGTACAAAAGGGGATGATGGACGGAGCGTTTGAGCAAATCAAGCACTCATCCCCAGTCAACTAATCTGGGTTTAATCCATCACCATTCTTTAGCCCACTCAGCCACCCCATTTCAGACATGGATATATGCAAATCAGTCTGACCCTGTGCCTCATGGGAACAGTCCAGACCGAACTGCCAAGCCATGTCTTTCATGGACCGGAAACAAGCATCCTGGGACCGGTTTCGGATTCATAATCCTCATCAGCCAGGCTATCTTGAATCCAGTGGCCAAGTGAGCAAGGGACTCACGTCTGAGCATACCCTGCCACACTTAGGGCAAACAAAGCGATACAAAAGGGGATGATGAACGGAGCGTTTGAGCAAATCAAACACTCACCCCCAGTCAACTGATCTGGGTTTAATCCATCACCATTCTTTAGCCCACTCAGCCACCCCATTTCAGACATGGCTATATGCAAATCAGTCTGACCCTGTGCCTCATGGGAACAGTCCAGCCCGAACTGCCAAGCCATGTCTTCCATGGACCGGAAACAAGCATCCTGGGACCGGTTTCGGATTCATAATCCTCATCAGCCAGGCTATCTTGAATCCAGTGGCCAAGTAAGCAAGGGACTCACGTCTGAGCATACCCTGCCACACTTAGGGAAAACAAAGCGATACAAAAGGGGATGATGGACGGAGCGTTTGAGCAAATCAAACACTCACCCCCAGTCAACTGATCTGGGTTTAATCCATCACCATTCTTTGGCCCACTCAGCCACCCCATTTCAGACATGGCTATATGCAAATCAGTGCATCCGGGGCCACTAACTCTGTGCTGGTCCAGTCCAGAACCCCTTCTTCTGAGACATTGGATGGCCTCTGTAGAGTTGGCCTTGGGGTCATCAACGCTATTTCTCTGTGGCCTTGCGCTGTACGCAGCCTCCGGGCCCAAATGCGTCCCACCAGGGCTCACACACCAAAGCGAGTCCAGCCTGCCCCGGATGTCGAATCACCGCAGGAGGCACACGCCACCTCCACAAAGACCACCTTCAACTGCTATATGCCAGAGTTGAAACGGTGGTCCTGACAGACTTACGAAGTTGCTCAGACCTGTCGTGGATGCCTTCATCGGCCTGATACCGTGCTCAGCACTCCAGGTGCCAGTGCCTCAGTGCACCGCAGGCCATTGTCCATTGCTGATTGTGTTTTGTGCTGTGGAGCGGTTGCGCAGCTATGTCACCTCAAACAGTGTGTGGGCCCTGAGATGTTGATGAGGAAGATGATGCAGGTCTAACACACCCCACTGCATCTGTATCAGGAATATATCGAAGGGACATAATCCGAGACTTTTTCTTCACATGATTTCGTTCATCTCTAGTGTTCCAACCCCAGTGCACTGCAACTCACAGACACTTCTGTTTGCATGTTGGCTGTCCTCTGGACTTTCTCCGGCTCACTCCATGTGGCTCAGTAGTTGACTCTGTTATGCATGTGTTTTCTGTTTCCGTTGCACTGGTGTCCCATGTTTAAGTGGTTGCCAGCACCAGACATTCTGCGCAGAATGGCTTACACTCACCCCACACACATCCAGCACAGGCATCACTGTACATGTGGCCCTGCCAATAAAGGGGCCGGGCGCATGTGCCCATTGCCAGTTCAACAAGACATATGCTTGTGTCCCTGTGGTCTTGTATGCATGAGGGCCTTGGGACCTACGACATTACATTGTGCTGTGTACATCGTATGCAGACATGTCACCTCAGGCAGCGGGTTGGAGCTTGGTCATGTAGCTTTGTTGTCACCGACTCAATTTGTAAGGGGAGTGGCCAGGGCCGTCGTATGCAGAGCCAACATGAGCGTGTGACTGCTATTTGAGTGCCCCATGGCGTGGTTCTGTACTGTGAAAGTGCATCTGCATGTGTCTCTATAGCAGTGTGGGTCTCCTTAGTGGGGTGTGAGTGGGCCCTGAAGGGTGATAGAAACCTACGTATGTATCCTAGTTCGCATTCCATGGGTTTGGCACCCACCAACACCTATTGGACCACCTCCTTTTGGCATGCTGACACATGCCATTGGGGTACCATGTATGGGTGGGTGAAGTGTTGTGAGCCAGCTGTGCTTACGGGTGCTTCCTGCTGTGTGGATGTTGCAGGCTCGGTGTTCTCCTCTGAGTAGCTTGGCTGGCCGGGTCTTGGTGGGGGGTTGCATGGGATATCCATGGGCTGTTGTAGGGCATCGGTGTCGATGGTGTGGTGGTCCTCTCCGGCATCACAGATGTGTTGTATTATGTGATCTGCTGAAGGTGTTGTGTGCCCCTCTGTGATGTGAAGGGGAGATGCATGTTGACTTTGTGTTGACATGTATGTTGGCACATTGTGCTGGTTTGCATGCAGACTGTATGGCAATGCACATTTTGACCGGATGGGGGGTGCTAGATTCTTCTGTGGGACAGTGTACATTTAGACTACATGACGGATGTGAGGCAGTACACGTAGATTTCCATTTCACAGTTTCCGGCTCCGTCAGATGTAGTAGGCATGTTTCTGTTGTGTCTTCTGTTCTGCAGTGTCGGCTATCCGCATTGTGCCATGTTGTCAATGTGGGTGTGCTGTTCTTGCTAAGTGTGTGTGCTGCAGTGTGCCCAGGGGATCTGGAACATGATCCTGGGTGATTGTGGGTGTGCAGTGTGCTACACCTTGTTGTGCATGTATGCCATTATGCCCATCTCCCTCGTCCCCAGACCGTGTTCATTGCACTTCCTGTTGATGCTGTGTCAGGTCCTCTCGAGCTGTGTCCATACTCCCTACTCCTTGCACCATCTCCACACTAATGACTGTGGCCTGGGTATCCTCCAGCTCTTCCTGTGGCGCTGGACTGCCGCCTCCTGTTGCTGTTGCTGCCTTCATGTTTGTAGGGGGTTTGTGCCTGGTTTAGGTTGTCACGTCATGCCGGCACCTATTGGCCTCCTCCGCACTCCGACAGCATTCCAGGTGGTCTGCTAATGGGTCAGTTGCTGGTAGTATTCTGTCACCTGTGGTCAGCACCCCATCTTCTTCTCCCTCTTTTCCTTAGCCTTCCCCGACCCCGTTGTTCCTTGCTGGTAGTCTGTGGGGGTTGTCGTGTTCGAGTTGGCCTCTGCACTGGGTCAGGGTGCATCCATGTTGCTATGTGCTTCGGTTTGTTTCTGGTGTGTTTTTTCTGTGGTTTTTATGGTGCATTGTCCCACCATACGCATGGGATTTGCAGGCATGTGGCTGGTTTTCGCTACTTTTTGTACCGCCTCATCATATGTTTTTTGCCATTCTCGTATCGTATTTTTGTGGCGTGGAGTTGATTTTCATGCAGACATTTGACGCGTTATCTGGTGTCTATCGCATGCTACCACCACGTTGTGAATTCCACGTTAACACTGGGATATTTTTCCGCAATAGGCTGCGATGTTGAAAGTTTCGTTACGCACCTCTTGCAGTAGTTATCACACACTCTTGTGAATATACCACTTGGAGTATTACTTGAGGGGGGGAGTACCCACTCCAAATATTAATCACAATCCTTGTCAAGGTTACCCACTAAAATCACTAAATAAACCTGAGCTAAATCCCCTGGTAACTATGGCACAGAGCAGAGAGGCTTAACACATAGGCAAAGTAATTATGTACTATTAAAACAGTAATAAAGTCAAAACACAACACAAGGAAAATCCCAAGCCAATTTAGAAAAATGGAGCAAATTGTAATAATTACATTGACACAAATCCAAAAAGGGAATTCTGAGTTATCAATTTTTAAATTTTAACTGTAAAATGAGGGCACAAAAGCCGGAGTTAAGCAAGGTCATCTCGTTGCGCTTGACCAGTACCTAGGCACAAGTTAAGGCTGACAGCGATTGGGTGCGGGTTGGATACAGGAACTAGGTTCAACCTGGCCAGAAGTTATACTTTCGTGCTCAGTGTCTGAAATGAAATTCAAAAATCCTCAGATTGGCAAAGCAGCAGGCTGTGTTATCAGATAGATATTGGACTGTTGATTTTTGGTTAGAAAGCTCAGAGAGGAAGAAATGAGTATTTTGTGCCATGTGAAGGTCTCTCTCTGGCTGGGTACTTTTGCCTCCTTCGCCTGGTGAAGATTCATACTTTTCGACTATGTAACTTTTTTGGTGCTCAGATTTTTCCAGCAGGGCAAGGCTTCAGGCTGTAGCTGGAGAGGGTTTCATGAGGTTAGATGCCATTTTCCGGAGGTACCTCTGAAAAGGATTTGCTGATGTTAAAAAGCTCAGAGCATGAGCTATGGCAATCTTCAGCCCAGCGGCAACAGCCTTTCATCGGATCTGCTTCACAGGTTTGTTCTGGTCTTCCGGAGGTCTTTGAAGACAAAAAGTTTCTATGTTCTAGGTTTGAGGGTTTGTTAGGAGGAGTACACTAAACACCACCCAAGAGTTCAGGACCTTGTTGACAGCACCTAGGGATCAAGGTTTTCTTCAGCAGAGGCCAGCAACCGGGTCCAGGGCAGGCCCAGTTGCAACTGGTCAGCTGGGCTGTTGATGCAGAAGAAATGGCCTGTTGTTCCTTGTTGGGGCCTAAGAAGGCTCTCACTTAAATCTGGGTCCTGGAAGGTTCCCAAGACATAAGGGTCGGCATCTTAGGCTGAAGAGATTGTACATGGCCTTCAACAACTTGGTGGTCCAAATACACCTTTGCATCCTGCCCTATCTGGCACTCACTACCCTTGATAGTCAGGCCTGCCTGTTGTAGCACCTGAAGCACTTCCTTGAGGTGGTACAGGTGGTCATCCCAACAGGAGGTGAAGACAGCAATGTCATCCAGGTCGGCTGCTCAGCGTTCTCCAGCCTTGCCCTGCTAGGAGTGGGATGACCAACTTCTGGAAGGTCTTTAACCTATAAGGCTTTATGCTGAACTCTCATTCCCCCCTCAGTTAGGGTAATCTGCCCATTCTCGAATGTTAAGTCAATGCTACTGAAGAGCTTGTCAACCCCTAACTTGCCAATGAGCTCTGGGGATGGAGTGAGCATCAGTCTTGGCAAGAGAATAGGGGACCCTATAATACACACAGAAACCAAGTTCTGGGGCGCAACCTGATGGGGCAGCCTTAGGTACCATTACCACTGGACAGGACCAGGGACTACAGATGGGTCAGTCAACCCCCCAAACCCAGCATCTTAGAAACCTCATCTTTGATATTGGTTCAATCAATCAATCAATCAATCAATGCATTTGTATAGCGCTACTCACCCGGAGGGTCTCAAGGCGCTTGGGGGAGGGGAGTCCGCTACTGCTCGAACAGCCAGGTCTTGAGTTGCTTCCTGAAGGAGAGGTGGTCTTGGGTCAGGCGGAGGTGGATGGGGAGGGAGTTCCACGTCTTGGCAGCCAGGTAGGAGAAGGATCTTCCTCCCGTTGTGGCTCTTTGGATGCGGGGGACGGCGGCGAGGGCTTGGCCGGTCGATCGAAGCTGGCGGGTGGGATTGTAGAAGGTCAGGCGGTCGTTGAGGTATCTTGGGCCTTGGTTGTGGAGAGCCTTGTGTGCGTGAGTGAGGAGTCGGAACGTGATTCTCTTGCTGACGGGGAGCCAGTGCAGGTTTCTTAGGTGTGCGGTGATGTGGCTGTGACGGGGAATGTCCAGGATGAGGCGTGCTGAGGCGTTCTGGATGCGCTGGAGTCTTTTCTGGAGTTTGGCTGTGGTTCCGGCGTAGAGGGAGTTGCCGTAGTCCAGTCGGCTGGTGACGAGGGCCTGGGTGACCGTCTTCCTGGTTTCGGTGGGGATCCACCGGAAGATCTTACGTAGCATGCGTAGGATGTTGAAGCATGACGAGGAGACGGCGTTGACTTGTCTGGTCATGGAGAGGGAGGAGTCTAGGATGAAGCCCAGGTTGCGAGCGTGGTCTGTTGGTTTGGGTGCGCTGCCAAGGGTAGGGGGCCACCAGGAGTCATCCCAGGTGGAGGGTGATGATCCCAGGATGAGGACTTCCGTCTTGTCTGAGTTCAGTTTCAGGCGGCTGTTCATCATCCACTCGGCTACGTCTTTCATCCCTTCGTGTAGGTTGGTTCTGGCAGTGGCGGGGTCGTTGGTAAGGGAGAGGATCAGCTGGGTATCGTCGGCATAGGAGATGATGTTGAGGTTGTGTTGGCGTGCGATGGCTGCGAGGGGGCTCATGTAGACGTTGAAGAGGGTGGGGCTGAGTGATGATCCTTGTGGTACGCCGCAGATGACTTCGGTGGCCTCGGATCTGAACGGGGGGAGGCGGACTCTCTGTGTTCTTCCGGCGAGGATGGAGATGATCCATTCCAGTGCCTTCTCCTGGATTCCGATGTTGTTGAGGCGCTGCACTAGGGTGCGGTGGCAGACCATGTCGAATGCCGCGGAGAGGTCCAGGAGGATGAGGGCCGCTGTGTCCCCGTTGTCGAGCAGGGTTCGGATGTCGTCGGTGGCTGCGATGAGGGCGGTCTCGGTGCTGTGGTTGGCCCGGAAGCCGGACTGCGAGTGGTCGAGGGATCCATTCGTCTCGAGAAAGGCGGCCAGCTGTCCGTTGACGGTCTTCTCGATGACTTTGGCCGGAAAAGGAAGGAGCGAGATGGGGCGGTAGTTTTTGAGGTCGGTGGGGTCCGCTGATGGTTTCTTCAGTAGGGCGTTGAGTTCGGCGTGCTTCCAGCTCTCTGGGAAGGTGGCGGTGTCGAAGGAGGCGTTGATGATGTCCTGTAGATGGGGTGCGATGACGGAGTCGGCCTTGTTGAAGACGTGGTGAGGGCAGGGGTCCGTTGGAGATCCGGTTCTCACCTAACCAGAACAGCCAAACATTTTGCCTCCTGAATCAATGTATACCAGTCGGCGAGCCCAGGGAAAAAAAAGAAATGGAAGACGAACTGTCAAAGCAACTTGTGACAGCTCCTGTACTGCTCTGCCATCAATAGACCCGATTCACAAAGCTAAACTTAGACCAAAAGTCTGAGTTTATGGCGTTCGTATTCACAAAGGTAAACTTAGACCAAAAGTCTAGGTGTACAACTTTAGATATTCACAAATGTAAGTTACGAGTAGTATCTTTAAGTCTGCACGCGGGCGGAATCTCCGTACTTCTGGTGGAATCTCTGCCCCAAATGCGGAATTCCATTCCCACACTGGAGTGGAATCTCCACCTCAGCCCGCAATGTGGAGACTGGACTCTGGGTGTGAAGTGGAATCTCCACACTCAGGGCGGAGATTCCTCCAAGAGTGCAGAGATTCCACCCTGAGTGCAGACACAAAGATACTACTCGAAACATACCTTTGAGAATACCAAAAGTCGTAAACATTTGGTCTAAGTATACCTTTTTGAATACCAAAAGTCATAAACTTAGAATTTTGGTCTAAGTTTACTTTAGTGAGTGGGCCCATCCTACTCATTGAAAGACAGTAGGTCTGGGAAGATTTCACTCTCCTCTTCCTTGCCACCATCTGTTATCATGAGCATTGTCAATTCAGACCTCTCAAAGTGTGGCTTCAGTCTGTTGTCATGCGTACCCGTAAGAGGTTCCTGGATGTCTGGAGGTCCACAAGGTAGGTCATTTCCCCTTTTGTCCTCTCAATATCACAGGGTCCTGTAAGGGTCCGGGTTCCAAAGGCTCCATGACGCATACTTTGTAGACAGGTTGGTATTCTACTAGAGTGGGCTTCTGGCCTTAGCATTGCTTCATCATCTCCTAGCTGTCATCAAGATTCTCAGTGGCTTCCTTCCTGAAACATTTCATCTGAGATTATATGGCTAAGATGTAGCGCACTACATCTTCTGGGGTTTTACTGGGAGCTTGGTCCATACAACCAACCCTCCTTAACAATACTTAGCAGTTCTCTCACAATGTGGCCAAACAGAAGTTCAAAGGGAATGAAACCTATTCCCTTCTGTGGGAACTCCCTGATGACAGGCATTGAAAAAGGATGTCCCACTCATGTGTCAGGATAGTTGAAAGGCCATAATCATGTCTTTCAGGCTCTTGTTGAATCCAATTCATTTGGGGTCGGTATGGTAAGAAGAACTTGTAGGTTACCCCACACTCATTACGAGGACATGAGGTCACTCTTACTGTCATGAGATAGCGCATAGATCAATTATTAGTTACGATCCTCCTAATACACATTGCAATCCTCAGGGCTTGAGGTTCCTTAGTCCCCATCAACATTTAATAACTATTGGGCTATTGGACAATGTTTTCCTTTGCCATTGGTATGCTTATCAAGTGAACATAATGATGTTTGTAATATATCTATAGTGTGGGCTATTCTCTTTACCAACAAGATGCCTACAATGGGAACACCTTTAAAGGACATAGCTGCTCGCAATTGGGACTTATTGTTTATTAAATACGTAAGACTGTTCATTCACATTATCCCCAACTAAAGCAGATGCCAGTGGAGGACCAAGACGGTGCATTTACACTCGTGTCCTTATTGTCATTCTACACATATTCAGTACCTGTGAAATCGTAATAGGTATTAGAGATTTTAACACACTAGCGGTGTTCCATTAATTAATTTTTCCTAATTTTTCCTGTTGCCTCAGCGTTTTACTTGGTAAAGCACATGTCTTAGTACCTGCAAATTGACGCGATAGAGTTGCACAGACTGAGCATGTGCACTCGCGAACCGCTGATTCAGACACTAACGCGGTGGCGTTACGAGGTACGAGCATGCGCACCATTATCCCGTCTCGTAGGAAAAGCGGCGAGGTCTGACACATGCGCATTTCCTTTGTCTTAGATTCAGCTGTCCCGCATTTCTCCGAAATGGCGCGATTATCTGACCAATTATAAAATGAGCAACCAATCAGGGAGCATATATAAACGACGCGGGGCTCGCCTACCGTCACCTCCACTTCCTCTCGGATGCCAGAGAGAGGTACCGACGGATAGGTGAGTCCCGGGTCTAATTTGTTGTGACGAGGGTATTTTGGTTGTGACTCTTTTCCATAATATATATCCTTCGTTTTCTTGGCTTAAAAACTAGTCCACACAAGTTTGTAGTCTGTGTATTATATAGAGAACTACGTGTAACTAATAATAAAATAAAGTCTCCAATTTTGAAGACACGTTCCCTTCTACCATGCAGGGTCTCCACATATGGTTTGCGCTGAATAGAGTGGTCACATTTTTTAGAGAAAACTAAGGGTGCACGCATAGATTTGACAGATGAGGCAGTAGCATCATTGAATTATTATGCAGGATGGCTACAATTTTTCCTTTCTGTTTGTGCATACCTAGAGCGGGGCCTCACATACCTGAGCGGATGCCGGTAGAGGTGAGGTCTTCACCCACAGAAAGCTGGGTGAGTACATGATAAAAGGAATTTCTTTTTCCTGTTCTTATGACTCTGCGTGAATGAAGCAGGAGTTATAAGAGAAGTATATCATTGAGAATACAAGAGGATTAGTTCCTTTATTGAACAACTAGAGTAATATACTACTGACATGTCATGAATGAGTTCTGGGGGATGTGGATAAGTCTACAGTTCAATGACAAGTAGTTTGTTAATTCTTTCCATTCTTTTAGGTGAGAATTTGTAGTCTACTCCGCAAGGATACATTGGGGCTCCAAGGTCCTGGTAGTAAGACTTTTTTCTGAATCTTTTGATCACGTATATCACAAAATATCATTTATCACGTACCACAGTATGTTTATTGCAGTAGCATTTGATCTATTTAGGTCCTGATGAAAGCCGGATAGTAAATCCTGATGGCAGAAACATGTTGACCTTCCTGCACCACGCAACGGGGTAGTCATAAATTCAAAACTACCTGCGTGCTTGTTTTAATCATTGACACTGGCACATCTCCTATTAAACATATTTTTGTTCCATTGATCAATTTTTATTTCCACCTCTTTTCTGCACTGCACCACATCAGCACCACCTTTGAGAAACTACAGGCTGGAGTATACTAATGGTATCCACCTCCGTACCATCAGCTGATGGTCAGGGTGAGGGTTGGATCCTTTACCAATCTCATGTGACGACACTCCACCAATAAGGGTGGCCTGATGAGAATTTTTTCTAGCCTTGCGTTTTACTCAAAAGGTAGAGCTGCATGACCTGTCCCCCTCTAGTCCACATCCTGTGATACCATTTGTAGACCCTAGTGTCCTCCTTCTTGTTGATTACCCCACACTCATCCCACATGGCTTTCATGTAGACAGACATAAAGTTGCTGCCCCGTCAGACACAACTTCTTTGGGCAAACTAACATTGTTAAAGATCCCATCAGTTCCTCGGCTTAGTTACTGTCCTTAAGGGTATGGCTTAAGGGTACCTTGTGGAGTGGTCTGCCAAAACTAGGCTGAAACTGCTTCCTATGGCTGTCTTGGGATCCAGAGGTCCAACAATATCAACACCCACCATCTCAAAGGGTGTTCCCACCATTAGGAAATGTTTCAGGGGTGTCTTGCGCTTTACCCCTGACTTACCACTGGCCTGGCAGATAGCACATATCCAACAGAACGTATCTGATGTGGTACTCATTTGGGCCAATATAAGTGGGTGACCAAGCGGACAAAGGTTTTGACTTCCCCCAGATGTCATGCCAGAATATCATGAGCCTGCTCCAAGAAGTCCCTACACCACTGGTGGACCACCAACACTCTGGTTTACTCACACTCAGGGGTCACAGGAGACCATCTCCCAGTACATGAGGTGATCACCAGAGATGTAGCCATTTTCTGGAACTCAGTCTGTCCCTTTAGGCCCTCAAGCGTGGGGCAGTCCTGTACTTTGCAGGACTCTGCCTGCAATGGTCCTACTGCAGCTTGCCACTAGGCAAACTGTCTGATGACAAGTGGCAGGGGCCCAGGGCAGCAACGTCTTGCATGTAGGTTGCGGGACTTCATACTCAGGCTCAGCCACCTCCCAGGCTATGGAAACTTCTGGGCTGGGTTTCTTGTGATTCCTGCCCCTCCTCTTTCTGGCAGACATCTAGGTCACTGTTTCAGGTACCAGATCCTTCTGGCTCCCCTGACATGTGCCATTGACTGTGTGGTAATAAGTATCCATTCGGGCAATCCATTCATCTCCAGATGAGACCTGAACTCTACCTCTTTACAGATAGTGTGCTCTAGGTCATTCCCCAGTAGACAATCCACAGGAATTACTGGATACATAGCTACCTTCAGAGAACGAGAGACCACACCCCACTCCAGGGAACTAAGGCCACAGGACAGTGGCGTACCGGGTTGTTGGCTGCAGTGCTTACTTTGGAAAAAAATAAGTGCCAGGGCTCTCGTCGAGAGGCCATTGCAGCTTCCACCACACATTCTTGACATCACAATATTATCTCCACAATATTAGTGATCAACAATATTGATGAGAAAATATTATGGTAGAACACGACAAAGAATACATATGTATCTATAGTAAAAAAGACTGACCTTATCAAGGGCATGCTCCACATGCTTGCTGCTATCAAATTATAAAGTGCATTGCTTCAATCCAAAGTATCATCTGAAACATGTTTCATATTTCACAGCATTTTATCTGCAAGTCATTTTGGCATGCAGCAAACACACTCAACCCTCTTTTATCAAGTTGGTGTGTTTTCTTCACTCACGTCATCAATTTTACAAACATTTCGTTTCTATTTACCAAATGTGCACTCAATGACTTGCTCTCCTCTTTGTCTGCTTCAGCCATAAAGGATACACAAACCTCAACATACAGTATGTGAATAAGTCCAGTGCAAATATTTTCCTGAATAATGGAATAGAGCAGCCATCTCGAATGTTAATCAGGAGGTCAGATGACTATAAAGGCACAGATACAAAAATATATTGTACTAGTTGAGAACTACAACACATGGCAACACATTGCACACATGTTATTATATCCACACAGAGAATCTTGCGGGAAGGGCTTGACCAATGATATACTAATCCCTAACTATCATGACACTCCCAAAACGTATGCATGCTCATAAAACAAAAAACAAAGAAACACAGTACATCTATATAGTGTTCTATGTACAATTGTATGTCTGTGTGTGAGAGAGCTGTCTTGGGAGAACTCCTTTCAGGGCAAGAACCCTCAGTCACCCGAAGATGAAATGCTTCATCATTAGGTTCCCTCCTCAAGCCTCGACTGCAAGGGCCCTTGTGTGGGCTACAACTCCCTTGCCGGAAGGAACTGAGGTGTTTTAAGGATGAGCGGTGTTAAAGTGCCAGTGAGGGGCAGAGTGCAAAAGAAGTGATGGGTAAAACTATCTCCTGAGAACGAATCAGTTTTATTCAATGGCCCACTGAATTGGATTAAAAAGAGAGGACTCTGGGCTTTAATCAAATAACCCCTATAGATGATCAACATGTTTCTGCCCATGATTGACCCCAGCGGGGTTCAGGAGCATTCATCAGGAGCTTGAAAATGAGTCACTCTTCTCAAAGGTGCGATAATAAATAAAAGGTATACTGGCCACCGTGGTACCAGAAAAGCCAGACTGGTGTTGGCCTGTGTATATTCTGGGTCCACTGTCTTTTTAATTTGGGAGGGGAATAGTGTCCACTCTCAAACCACTGGGTACGTCTTTACCACCAAACTCTATAGTTTGTGCAGCAAACAAAGGATGTCCCAGCGAGAGTATAGGCTAGTATAATATAGTATAGTATAGATGTACTGTATTTCTTTGTTTTTTGCTTTATGACAATGTGTAAATTTTGTAAATTTCAACACAGTAAACAAAGCCACACTCTTAGATACCCTCTTTACCCAGCCCACATATACATAGAAAACATGGTTGGTGATGCCCTCCCATATGACTGCTAACAGGAAATAGGTTCAATTCAAAGGGGTGTTTCTCTGGACATGATGTGCCAACTAGAGAGCTATTAGAGTCAGAAAATGCATTATTCGATTTTAAGTCCTTAATAAAACCATAAAAGTGAAGAATACAAAAAACAATTCATATAGAATATACATTTTAAAAATACATTACATTGACAGATACCCCCATGATACAGTAATATTAAAATTTTAAAAACTAACAATTCATGCTTTTCCTTTTCTTCAGAATACTTTTTAAAAAAACAGTCATGATTCCAATACAGTACACATTATCCAATAATTGTAAGAATAAAAAGGCCAGACGACATTGCCGCCATGCTCCCTGTTTTAGAAAGGGGATAATCCATCTTGCATGTTGCCTTTCATTGAGCGCTCTAGCAGTCAGGTTGACTGGCTAGAGGCAACTCGGCGCACATATTTAAAGCCGGAAAGAGGTAGAGTCTGCCTGTAAGGCACCGCATTACTACGCGCAGCGCTTGGCTTGTAGGCGCTTCTAGTAATTTTAAATACCCGTTTTTTCTTTATTTTTATTGTGTTAGCAAATTATCCCCTGTTTTTAACTCACCGCCGCATTCTTGCACTTTAATCGTGCCCTGCACCGCTGCTTTGGCGGACTGACCAGCGAGGCTTCCTCTAGCTTGAGCGCCATCTTGGTGGGACTCAGGGACGCTGACGCCTTTCATTGAGCGCTCTAGCAGTCAGGTTGACTAGCTAGAGCCCTATATACCATCAGCACTATGGCGCGCAGCGTGTGCGCGCGGCGTGGGTGCCGGAGCGCCGCCGGAGTCACGCCAGAGTCCAGCCCGTCTGCGCCCGTCCGCGCTGAGGACGTGCTGGACGGCTGGTCGGATGTAAAGGCTGATCGTGATTTCACAGGCTTCAGGTACACTAAACACGACCTGCTAAAACTAAAGCCATCTGGAATTCCATGCCATTACAGTTCTATCCCCGAGGCTCTTTTAACTGACCCCCGTTGTGGCTGCTTTCAGGAGGGCCATGGGGTCCCTGGTTTTACCTCGGCTCCCTGTCAGTTGGGACAGAGCCGTAACAGGGGAGGTAGTGTCTTGAGGGAGAATGGCTTCCTCATTAATGCTCGCTCTTTAATTAAGCACAATGTTGCTTTTAGGGATCTTGTTCTGGACAGGAAACCCACTTGGGTGTTTGTCACAGAAACTTGGGCTAAAGACTCCTCGGGTCCAGACCTAGTGGAAGCAGTTCCAGAAGGCTACTTCTTCGCTAGGCTGGATAGGGCAGGACGTACAGGAGGAGGTTTGGGTATCCTATATAGGGATAGTCTCCTATGCCACATTTCACCGCTATCTGACCCTCAGGATGATGTTCAAGCCTTACATTTTTCCTTAAAAGGCTCCTTTGAGATTCCTTTCACTGGCGTCCTAATTTACCGCCCCCCTGGGTCTAGAACGGAGTTTGGACAAAATATGCTAAATATTCTAGACCCATATTTTGGCTGTGAGCATCTTACGGTCCTGGGAGATCTGAACTATCATCTAGAGAATATGGAGTCCAGTGACACCCTCTCCCTGATCGATGCTATGTCTGCCTGTGGGCTGAACCAACTTGTGAGGGGTGCTACCCATCAAGCGGGCCATACGCTTGATGGAGTTTTCTCAAATGATGAAAGGTTGACAGTTAATGATCCTTTCCCCCTCTCATGGTCCAACCACTATGCTGTTCCAATAGAAATGTCTTGTACTACTATGGATAGCAAGAAAAGGGGCTCAAGTAAGATGGTATCTCGGTGAAACCTTAAGAACATCTCTAATAACACCCTTGCCCCTATGATCCCCAGAATGACAATTTCTCAGGAGGAAGACGTATGTCTTGCGGTCACCCAGCTAGAAAAGGCTGTCACCACGGCACTTGATGAACTTGCCCCCGTCCGCTTGCGCTACTCTGCCAGGAAAAAGCCGTCGGCCCCTTGGTTCTCTGAGCCATTAAGACTTCTTAGGCAGGGAGTCAGGAGGCAGGAATGTCTCTGGCTGGCTAGTTGGGACTTGAGGGAAAAAGAGGCCCACAAAATCTTATTGAGGGGCTATAAGGCGGAGGTAATAAGAGCTAAGCAACAATACTTTACTGCTTGTACCACCTCTCTTTCCTCCCCGAAAGAGCTCTTCAAGATTGTCGATTCCCTAACCTCCCTTCAGATTCCTGATCCTGTTATCGGCTCTCAGCTGCTGTGTAATAACATCGCCTCTTTCTTTCAGGCAAAGATTGCTGATCTGTATTCGGCCTTAGAGCTTCAGAAGGCTTTAATCGTTGATCCCTCTGGTTGCTCTGATTTTGTCTTAACCTTGGCGGAGGTTACTCCTTCGGGTCGCCTGGCCTCCTTCCCTCCCCTTGTACTTCAGGAACTAGAGAACCTTCTAACTAGGACCAGATCTGGCTCCCCCCTAGATCCCTGTCCTCTTAAGCTCCTCAAGCAGTGTAAGGAGACCTTTTTGCCTCCCCTTTTAGATATCATGAATGGGGCAATGAGGCTTGGTACTTTTCCTCAGCAATGGAAGAGGGCAGTGGTAAAGTCATTACTTAAGAAGCCAACACTGGACCCAGGGGTACTTAAAAACTTTCGCCCATTTCGCTGCTCCCTGCCGCTGCGAAGATGCTGGAAACACATCTCAATAAGCATCTCGCGGCCTTTCTGGAGAACTCCGGTCATTTAGATCATTCGCAGCACGGATTCAGGAGGGATCATAGCACCGAGTTGGCCCTTACCATAGTGCTGGATAACATCCGCACCCGAGTTGATAAGGGCCAGACCACCCTCCTCATCCTGTTAGATCTTACGGCTGCGTTTGATTAACCCTGGGCGAAGCACTACGCTACGCTCGCGGAGTTTGCGAAGTTTTCGCAACTTCGCACTACGCGAGCTGCACGTAGCACAGTGCGAACATGCGTAGTGCAGCGTAGCGTAGTGCAGCGGCCATTTTTTGCTTGTTCGCGGTCCTGAACGTCATGTTCGCGGCCGCGAGCAAGCAAAATGACATCCCTGGGGAGATTCTCAACGCGAGGAGGTCAGGTTTCTCATTGTGAATGGTTGCGCATGCTCGCGACCGCTCTCAATGAGAAACTACCTGTTCGCGTTGAGAAAGCTGCTGCTCGAGTAATAATCTACTCGAGCAGCAGAAGACTACAGCTCGCACTGTGCAAGATGCCGTTTTCAATGCTTGCACAGTGCCGGATGCTTGTCTGCACTGTGCAATCATTGAAAACGCATCTTGCACAGTGCGAACATGCTACTACGCAGCTCGCGTAGTGCTACGTGAAGTTCGCGTAGTGCGAAGTGCACTTCGCGTAGCTTCGCGTAGTGCTACTACACGAACTACGCCCAGGCTTATGTTTGATACCCTTTCTCCCACGGTGTTAACATCTCGCCTGAGGGAGATTGGGGTGGAGGGGTCCGCTCTTAGTTTGCTGACTTCCTTCCTAGACCAGAGGGAACAGAGAGTGATGCTGGGGGAGTTTCTATCTCCATCCCTGTCCGTGCAATGTGGGGTCCCTCAGGGGTCGGCATTAAGTCCGACCCTTTTCAACATCTATGTGACCCCACTTGCCAGACTGATAAGATCTTTCGGGATGGAGGTAGTCTCCTACGCCGACGATACCCAGATCCTGGTCTCCCTCTCCCAGTCTATCAGCGAGGCTGCCTCCAATTTTAGATCCTGTATGGAGGCAGTCGCTCAATGGATGACTTACAATTCATTGAAACCCAATGGTGAGACGACGGAGATCGTGGTGTTTGGAGGAAAGGAGGATATCTGGTCGGCAAATTGGTGGCCTGCCTCACTGGGAGCTTGTCCGGTACCCGCTGTTCTGGCTAAAAACTTAGGAGTTCTGATCGACCCTACCCTCAATATGCGTCAGCAGGTGAATAGAACAGTCTCCACCTGTTGGGGCATAATCCACATCTTGAGGAAGATTAAACACTACTTATCCCAGCAGGCCAGAAAGCAAGTCGTGGTTGCACTCATAGGCTCCCGACTTGACTATTGTAATGCGCTGTATGCAGGACTCAACAGGGGGTTGCTGCAGCGCCTACAAATGGTCCAAAACGCGGCGGCCAAGTTTGTGTTGGATCTACCCAAACGTGCGTCAGCCACTTCCGCAAGGAAATCGTTACATTGGCTCCCCATTGAGGACAGGATTTCTTTTAAAATCTTGTGCCTGACCTTTGGCGCTTTAGCGAGAAATAGGTCAGTAGGTATTGGGGCTCTTTTGGCCCCCTACAGCCCTTCTAGAAATCTGCGCTCTGCCAACAAATTTCTGCTATCAGTACCACGCATTCGCAGAGTTAAATGGGGTGGCAGAGCTTTCTCCACCATAGCACCAAAAATGTGGAATGCTCTTCCTGTGGAAACTAAGGCCCTTCCCACTCTGCAGTCCTTTAGAAAAGCCCTGAAGACACGGCTATTTGCCAAAGCATACCTGTAGTTCTGCTTCTGCCTTTTGTGATTCATTTTGATAGGCGCCTTGATGCCTTCGGGTTTTAGCTGCGCAATATACATTTTCATTCATTCATTCATTCATTCATTCATTCATGCATTCATTCATGTTCATTTGCAAAAGATTTACAAAAAAGAATCACATGCAATGTTGTTTGGGGAGCTAGATTATCAAACGGGCATAGGCAGAGATGCCTAGACCAGTCATTTGTGGCTGGAAATGAAACCAGGCGATGGAAGCAATCAAACCTGAACCTGGTCAAGATATATCTATGGTAACCCCTTAAACACCACACTAAGGGCCTCATTAGGTTGGCGGTGAATCCGCATCCTCCACGCCGGCGGAAGCCACCGCCGGCCCGGAGGATGCGGATTCACCGCCGCGGCTACATCAAACACCCACCGCCAGATTAGGATGGCGGTGGGAATGTGGTGGGACCAGCGGCGGATGGCAGGTCCGTCCGCCGCTGATCCGCGGGTTTTGCCGGGCCATTTGGTGGTGGTGTCTGCAAGACACCGTCAGCCAAATTAGGAAGCATGAGTAAACATGCTTTTCCGCGGCGGTTTTTCCGCCGTGGAAAAGCATGTGGACCTTTGCTTCTGGGTGGGGGTGCACATGGGGGGTACCTATGGTACCCCCCTGCATTTGCATGCACAAAGCGGCAGGCACCGCACGGTGCCTGCCGCTTGGTGCATGTAAATGTGAAACATGCTTTTTTAACCCGCCGCAAGGTTAAAGATCCAGGATGTGACCGCCAGGGTGGCGGTCACATCCTAATTTGCATGGAGGGACCGCCGCTGCCCATGCGGACGGTCCCTCTTCCACAGGGGTGCGTCCGCCATCCTAATGAGGCCCTTAGTATGGTTGAATGAATCTACAGATCGGAGTCAATTGATGCAGGATCACTGTGGATTTATTAAATTCCATCCCTGTTCTTAACGACTCAAAGTGATTCAAACATAAGACTTTAAGTTCTTTTCTGAATATTGTGCACAAATATGTGACCGCGTGTGTCTGTAACTTTGCCACCGCGCCGAAAGGCGCCAAGGTCCCTCGAGTGAGCTGTCCATAATAGTGAGGAAAGGGCGGGAAGACGTTGCATACCCTAGTGTGTGTGTGGCGGGGCCAAACGTGCGGGGCTTCTATGCGAGTTCACATGCCTCTTGTTTATAAAGGTTCAGAGACCGATCAGAGCAGCAGATGAGAAGAAAGCAGCCTCCTGGTCACAGGAAGTACACAGGGATTTCGCTCAAGAAACTTGTGGATGCAAAGACCTCCATCAAGGATTACATCTAATTGTAGGCGGTAGATATGGGGAGGAAGCACACCTGCCCAGTCTAAACCGTGCTCACTAGTTGTTTGGGCTGATTATAATGCGTGACTGAATTTGAGCTTCAACTCGGGCACCTGCTTTATATCTTTAAGTGCTTCCTGTTGAGGTTTAGTTTTTGTGACAGGAGCACCGTGCCAGAATGAATCCTGCCTGAATATTTATCCACGAAGATGCCACCGTGTTGTGCCATACCTCTACTCAACAGGAGTACTTTCTCCTGGCTAATCAGTAATTGCTACCTCGTTGGGTAAATGTATAGTGCTTTTGCTACACTACAGCTGCGTAAAGGGCCAGAAGAGTTGTCTCCAGTGACCACGTGTGTCTGTAATTTTGCCACCGCGCCGAAAGGCTCCGAGGTCCCTCGAGTGAGCTGTCCATCATAGTGAGGAAAGGGCGGGAAGACGTTGCATACCCTAGTGTGTGTGTGGCGGGGCCAAACGGGCGGGGCTTCTATGCGAGTTCACATGCCTCTTGTTTATAAAGGGCCAGAGACCGATCAAAGCAGCAGATGAGAAGAAAGCAGCCTCCTGGTCACAGGGAGTACACTGGGATTGCGCTCGAGAAAATCGTGGATGCAAAGACCTTCATCAAGGATTACATCTAATTGTAGGCGGTAGATATGGGGAGGAAGCACACCTGCCCAGTCTAAACTGTGCTCACTAGTTGTTTGGGCTGATTATAATGCGTGACTGAATTTGAGCTTCAACTCGGGCACCTGCTTTATATCATTAAGTGCTTCCTGTTGAGGTTTAGTTTTTGTGACAGGAGCACCGTGCCAGAATGAATCCTGCCTGCATATTTATCCACGAAGATGCCACCGTGTTGTGCCATACCTCTACTCAACTGGAGTACTTTCTACTGGATAATCAGTAAGTGTTACCTCGTTGGGTAAATGTATAGTGCTTTTGCTACACTACAGCTGCGTAAAGGGTTAAAAGATTTGTCTCCAGTGACCACGTGTATCTGTAACTTTGCCACCGCGCCGAAAGGCGCCCAGGTCCCTCGAGTGAGCTGTCCATCATAGTGAGGAAAGGGCACGAAGATGTTGCATACCCTAGTGTGTGTGGGGTGGGGCCAAATGGGCGGGGCTTCAATGTGAGTTCACATGCCTCTTGTTTATAAAGGGTCAGAGACTGATCCGAGCAACAGATGAGAAGAAAGCAGCCTCCTGGTCACAGGAAGTACACAGGGATTGCGCTTGAGAAACTCATGGATGCAAAGACCTCCATCAAGGATTACATCTAATTGTAGGTGGTAGATATAGGGAGGAAGCACACCTGCCTAGCCTAGACCCTGCTCACTAGTTGTTTGGGCTGATTAAAACGTTACTATTTGAGCTTCAATTCGCGCATGTGCAAAAAAAAAAAAATCCGCCCTCAAACGAATTTGAGGATTTTTCGGCAATTTTGTGAGATTCGCGGATCGCGAAATTGCCGAAAATCCGCAAATTCCACGAGCGGAACGGATTTTGCGCCCATACTTATTCTTGATCGCTGATCCCCAAGAACCTGTGTCCTCCAACATGATACCAAGAAAAGGGAATGTTTTGGTTGATTCGATTTTACCATTTCCTCCTGCTAGGCAACAATGTTTATTCTTTGCCTTGCCATAAGACATTACGAAAGTTTTCTTTACATTGAGCTTCAGTCCCCTATTGTCTATGAAGTCAATGTAAGTGGTAATGGCCCTCTGTAATCCAAGTTGGGTTCTGGCCATTAGTACTGCGATATCTGCGTAGGAAAGAGAGACAATCTGTTTATTATTCACTTGTGGTGAATCTCTCGCCCTGGCCACCAGTTCCTCCTCCAAAGCATTGGTATATAATGAGAAAAAGAACGGGGCCAGTACAGCCTTGTCTAACACCCCTCTCCACGCGGAAGTACTTAGTACACTCACCCTTGAGGCCATACTTCACCTTGGCTGTGACTCCTGTGTATAGTTGTCTCAAAAATACTTAACAAAAAAGGGGTGACCCTGTGTCCCTCAGAACCTGGGTAAGTTTATAGTTAAACAAAAGTGGTTCTGTCGGGTAGAACAAGCGTAGGTGGAGGGTGCTATTAATGCAATCTGAAATATAAGCTCTCTTAACACGCATTGATAAAATACAGTCTTAGCACTTAATGAATAAGACATAAGATCAAAAAGAAGTTTTGTGATAAGGTTATTTCTGTCAGGATTGCTTCATTCATTGATATATACATTACCAGGGTAGACTGTCAAGATCAATAATAGGTATAAACATAAAGTGCATATAAGTGAGAGATGTGCATGGTGCTCAAGTGGTGAACATTATATACAGTGTAAGCATTTTCATATATACAAGTGTTAACAATAGGCCAGACGTTGATTTCAATCCAAAGATTCCTATCTTTGCTAGTATAGAATCCTGGGGCCAGATGTAGGTAACTCATTTTTACCGACTCTAAAATACAGATTTTTACCGAATCGGTATTTTAGAAAAGGGAAATGAAATGTAGGTCAAAAATCGGTAAAAAATACCGAATCGGTAAAATTCGGAAACCCCGACTCGGTATTTACCGAATCGGTATTTACCGATACGGCAAATACCGTTTCGGTAATTCACATGCAATCCTATGGGCCCGGAGGCCCATAGGAATGCATTGAATCTACCGAATCGGTATTTACCGAATCGGTAAATACCGAGTCGGGGATACAAAATATCAGGCAGTTGATGTTACAACCAATCACGTGCCTCCACCCCGCCCCTCAGCCAACCAACAGAGCAATAGACCAATCCTGTGCATCCACCCCACCCCACAACCAGGAAGTGGCCACACCCATGCAGGTGCAGTGTACCTGATCACACAGGAGAGCAGTTACACAGAGACAGGCTGGTGTGAAGCAGAGCCCTGCAGGACATAGAAATGGATCCCCAAGACTCTCAGAGGGAAGGTGCAGAGAGGAAGATGAAGTTCAGCACTGGTGAACTTCAGGTGCTGGTGGAGGAGGTCGTCAAGCACTACCCCAAAATCTTTGGGAAGCAGTCCCTGCAGGTACCAGAGGCTGTCAAGAGGAACACCTGGCTGGGGATCCAGACCAAAGTACACGCTATAGGAGTGACCACCAGGGAAGTGGACGATCTCAAGAAGCGATGGTACGATCTAAGGATCGTTACCAAGAAAAAATTGGCTGCCAGAAGTAAGGACGCCAATGCTACAGGAGGAGGGAAGAACAGGGCACCTGCTCTCACGGACCTGGAAGAGCTTGTGGAGTCCACACTGGAGCCAGAGTGCGTTGTGGGGATTGGTGATGCAGACAGCTCAGCCCGAGCTGCAGCTAAGAAAGGTAAGGGACATGTCCATCATCCCACACCCCCTGCCTGTGTCCCTCCCCCAATGTGGCTATGAGTTGAGGAAATCCAGTACTGACTTCAGTATTCACCTGCAATGCATTATGGGAGTGGGAGTCATGAGAATAGCCATATGAGCAGTGTACATGAAATTTTGTCAGGCATGCCACACAATAGAATCAGAGACATGGGAGGAGCAGGAAATAGTGAAATAATAATGTGATTTAATAGTGATTTACACGGTGAAAGCACCACTAAGACACTGTCCATATCTGTCCACAGGGGAGACATCACACAAGTCACTACAGGTGAGGGAGAAGACACATCCCCAAAGGGATCGGAGTGAGCAAGAAGTCAGGGTTGCAGGGCCCAGCATAGCAAGACCTACAGCACCCTGCACACAAGCAGCTGACACACCAGAGGCAGACGACACCATGCACCTTGAAGCATCTCCAGTGCTCCTTGACTCACCACAAGATGAGTCACAACAACCACACACACCAACAGACACAGAGGTGTCAGACATCTGCAGGCCCGTGAGGCATGAGGGTCCCCCGCAAAGGATCCTACAAACATCCTCCGATGAGGAAAGGGAGTGTGAGGAGTCAATACAGCCAATTGCAGGAAGTGCACCATGTCATTTATCCACTCCTCTCAGGAAATCCGGTGGGACAAGACGTCGTAGGGCCCGGGAGTCAAACGTCAGTGGCTGTGATGCGGATGTCTTCCAAGGCCTTGAGACCACAATGGTCAAGGTGCAGAGCCTGCAGGCAAAAGGAATAAGTGCAGTTCACAGACAAACGCGCCTTTTGAACACCAATTTCACTGACATGAACAAGGGAATAGCATCAATGGCAGACAGCATGAGGGACATGGCAGATGGAGTCAGGGACATGTCTCAGTGTGTGATGACACTCTGTGAGGAACTACGAAAGGACCGTGCACAAAGGAGCAGGGAGAGCCATCGTACGCACCAGCAGACAAGGGGAATGCGCCAACTTGCAACTGCGACTTCACTGATGTGTCGCCGTTCAGTTGCGATGCAGGAGGGGCTGGTGCACTGCTGTACTGACCTCTCCCGGGGGATGGGGAGAGTCAATACAGCACTTGAAGTGCTGCTGACAAACCAGTCAGCCACCACAGGAGCAGAAATTGTCGGGGACACAGATACCCCTAGTAGCAGGAGCAGCACCCCTGTCCCTGAAGTAAGGAGGAGCAGCAGATGCCAGAGTGCCGGCGCTGGCACATCAGACTCGGAACTTATCCAACCTCAGGCATCACGCGTGGCTGTTCATGGGCGCAAGCAGTGAGTCTGCCATATGCAGATGGACATGTGAGGGTGAGGTAACCCCCGTCCACACAGTAGTGCTTGGCACACTAGTATGTGTGTTTTGTGGCTTTGTGGCTTATGTCATTTCAACGTAGTGCTAAATAAACTACGTGCATTGAAGTACAACACGTGCTTTGTCTCTATACTTACTCAGAAGTAGTTGTGTGTGATTTCTGCCCGTCTCTGTCTCCCGTCTGTGGGTGTTGGTACTCCTACTGTGTTGGCTGCTGGTAGTGCCTGCTCATCGTCATGGTCTTCATAGTCCTCCAATTCCACCTCTGTGCCCCTCTTAGTTGCGAGGTTGTGCAACATTGCGCACAGGTAGCAATTATTTTACAGCATGTTACAGGTGAGTACTGCCGTGCCCCCCCACTTTTGTGGAGGCAGCGGAACCGGCTCATCAGGAGCCCAAAGGTGCGCTCAATGATGTTGCGGGTTGATTTATGTGCCACATTGTAACGTCTCTGGCTGGGGGTTGTGGGGTTGAGGTAGGGTGTCAGGACGAAGGAACGGAGTGCATATGCACTATCCCCTAATGTGAAAGAAAAAAGATACATTACTCAGAGGCACACATTGACATACGTCTGCTTCATCTATCAAGGGAGTGTCACCCATTTATTTACCTAGCAGGTATCCTTCCCCGAATTCACCCGCTGTCAGGCGGGTATAGATCCCACTATTTTGGAATATGTATGAATCGTGGGTGCTTCCTGGGTATCTGGCCACTATATCGGTGATAATGTACTTGGCATCACAGATTGCTTGTACATTGATTGTGTGTGAGGACTTCCTGTTCCTGTAAATGTGCTCAGTGGCAGCTGGGGGGCAAATGGGGATGTGGATCCCATCAATGCAGCCAATCACGTGTGGGAAATTTGCCATGAGGTAAAAGTCAGTCTTGGTCCTGAGCAAGTCCGCATCAGTGTCTGGGAAGTGGATGTAATGCTCCATTCTTTGCATCATGGCATCCAGGAACTTTCTGAATAAACGCGACAGGCAGCTCTGGGACACCCCACCTACCACAGCAACAACACTCTGGTAACTCCCAGATGCCAGCAGGTGTATGCTACAGAGCACCTGCACATGGGGTGAGATGGTGTGGGCCCTTGGTCTTGGGTGGTCCAGGAGTGGGTGCAGGTCCCTGATCAGGTCCATGATGGTTTGGGGGTGCAGTCTGTATCTTTGCAGTATCTCTGGCTCTGTCAATTGGAAGAGTGTAATCCTCTGCCTGTAGACCTGCTCCTCCCTTCTCCATTCCCTCTCACCTGCTGCCTGTAGCCTTAGCCGTCTTGCTATGATGTAGAAAGCCGCCATTCTGGTTCCAGTGTTGCATTTTGGGGCCCTTTTTTATAGGCTGCACCTGATTACCACCTGCTTGCAATCCATGTTAAATACCGATTCATAAATACCGAATTTTGGTGAAATTCGGTAAATTATGGCTCACCTACATCTCGGTGTTGTTTTTTCCATTTCTTAATTTCCGATTCGTTAATTTTACCGATTCGGAACATTTACCGACTCGGTATATTTTCCGAATCGGTAATTTTACCGATTCTGAACATTTACCGACTCGGTATATTTTCCGAATCCGTAATTTTATCGATTCGGTAATATTACCGATTCGGATTATTTACCGAGCCGGTAATCTACCGATTTGGAAATGTTTCCGATTCTGTAAAATTTGGGCGAGCTACATCTCAATGTCCAAATACCGGTCGGTAACGGCCAAAATTACCGATTTTCGGCCGTTACCGACCGGTATTTGGCTACCTACATCTGGCCCTTAGTGATGCTGGACCTAGAAAAAGCGTTGACGTTTCGACCCTGTAGTGCCCCAATACGTGGTCACAGCAGGTCTTCCTCAAGACAGGTGAGGGGGGGGCGAATGAGGATTGTGTGATGACAGTCTGAAAACAATTAATGAAGCGTAGTAAGAGAGGTTGTATGTGCACCAGACTTAATAGACCTGATGTACGGGGCTCAACTACTCACCCTATTGAAGGACGGGTGTCTCAGCCTGGAACAATGGGGCACAATGGCCAGAAATCTGTGGGAAAATAGCGTTCTTAGGTTAGGTAAGCTAGTGAACAGAGTACCTGAGCGTAACTATCCTATGGAGAAGCTGGGTGTGATTGTTATGTGCAATCAAAATATATAAAAAGTGCTAATGATGCTCTTAAACGTGGTTTACATGTGTGTGCGGGCGGGCACTGGCCGTGATGTATTTAATAGGCACTTTTACGTAAAGACGGGTAAACCCAATGGTGCTGGGACCTGGGTGAGAATTGTTACGCTATAAAGTGGTCCCAGTAACTAAAGGACTGATTAAGTTTGGAAAATGTATAGAAACATATATTCAAAACAGATGAATCTACAGCAGTTATATCATAGGGGAATGGTATTTAATCACATTACCACACAAAAAGCCAATTTTTCATTTTTTGGACAAGGTAGGACTTTTCAGAGTTTAAACATAAGGTGCCCAAAAGGACAGAGAAATGGGGAGGGTAAGTGCATTTGGAGTGAGGATCGTGGTCATGTGTAAAGCATGGAAAAAGATGTGAGATCATAAGTCATTTCGCACATAAAGTCAGGCAAATAATAACAAGGCAAAGCTCCATGAATTCATTATATGCATTAGTATATTACTATGCCCTATTGGTGGACCACAGTAAAAGTCTTTGTTGATGCAAGGGCTAGTTAGAAGTAAAAGGAATGTCGACATTTCGACCCTGTTGAGAGAACGTAGGTTAGTTGACACCTTACACTGGGGTCTTCATCAGGACAGGGGTGTGTGTAGGAGGGCACCTAATGTAAGGAGTATAAAAATAAAATTGGTACACTGCCATCAAATAAATTAATTCACTGTGAGGCCTAATATGCAAGCTGATATATACCAAGTAGTCCTTCAAAGAGGACACAGTGTGATAAAACGGGCCAGATGGCTCCTAGGGCGTAGAACACGACATCAACCCCTACAGGGAGATAGAGATACAATTAGAGCGCGGCCGTCGCCCATAGACAAAGACTGAATCATTCCCAATAGACTAATCAGTTACTTGAATTTGTGGGACAAACAGCGTGTCCCTTATATGTATAAATCACTAGATGTGGTCAAATCTGATTTTAATATGGAAGTCAATCGTAAAAATCTAAAAGACAAAAAGGGGGGCAGGGGGGAGGACAAACAGGAAGGGGGAATTACTAAATCAATGTATTAACCAAAGGTTGTTAAGGACACAGTCATACGGTATTGTAAATACCTGATCAAAGAATGCGCAGTAACATTTCAGTGAGTGGATATGCTGAAAAAATAGAGACATCGTCGTCAATAAAGATCTACAAAACCAAATTACAGGGCTGCTGGTTAAAAAGAAGTCAGGAAAAGTCAATAGACTCACCGATCTTCAATGCTAATGGCAAATATTCAGGCGGTGCTACCGATATGGGGGATATAATACAAAAGCCAGCGTCATGTCAAAAGTTCTAACCAAACGCTTCGTAAAGAACGAGCATTACAAACTATAAAAAGGCCACATGGGGGAGCCCCTAGTCTGCTTACCACTACTCGCCGATAAAATTACTTCTCCGATTGTATCAGGAAGAAGGTAGTACCAAACATGAAGGTCTTTAAATAGTTCTCTGACAAGGTTGAGTCATCATGTACTCGCGGGCCAGCGTAGACGCTGGATACTGATTACAGCGTGTCATGGCCCCAATGTCATGGATATTGAGAAAAGACTCGCTTCTTGCCCGAGAGATCGGTGTGTTCATCCTAAATTATCGGTACTCCTACAAATAACAGATGAAATTCTTATATGTACATTACATATGGATTGTGTTGACCGAGAATTATGATTTTAAAATGGCAGTACAAAGACGGGTTTTCAAATATGTATTACTACGTGCCAGGCACATGTGCAGTCAACATTTTCTGGATGTTAAGCGTAATTGCTTAAGACACGAGTGTCTGCATTAGAATTGGATACAAACTTTTACAAGGGTAAACAGGTAACAGAGGATGTCATCATGCCAAGATTGTAGTTGAAAAAGAAACACAGTATAAAGGAACAATAATGTAATTATTCTAGATATTCCATAGTCATTCGTGATAGCATCGTTTTCTTGCCTTATTATTAACACAAAACTAAATACAGTTTAGAGGAACTGTTAATGACTAGAAATACATATGATCTCAAAGTTTGGTTGCCACAAGTGCTACTTATTCCTGTTCAATCACACAATGCTTTGTTCTTTATTTATTTATTTATTTGTGGGTTTGTACCGTGCTAGAATCGACTCCCGAAGGAGTGTCTCTGCGCTCAACGCCAGTGAACAGATGGAAGAGGAGAGCTGAGGCTAGATAAGATGCAGAGTTAAGTTAGATGGTCCGAGCACTGCCTAAGCGAGATAGGGAGTTTGGGCCAATGGAAGACAGGGCTTTACCACCATGTCTCGCCTTTTTTACAGTGGGGGTTTGAAGAAGTAATTGTTGCTTGACCGGAGGGAGCGAGCTGGATTGTAGGGAATACATTTTTCGGTCAAGTACAGGGGGCCCAGCCCATGTAAGCCCTTATGGACCGTACAACATGTCTTAAATTTGACCCTTTGAAGAATTGGTAACCAGTGTAATTTTTCTAGCAGGGGGCGTGAAGGGGATCTGGGAGGGTCATTTAGGACCAGCCTTGCCGCAGTGTTTTGCATCACTTGAAGCCTGCTGAGTACTCCCTCATTAGCCGATGCCAACAGCCCGTTGCAATAATCCAGGCGACTGAGCACCAAGGCCTGAACCAAAGTTTCTCTGGTGATGTCTGGGAGTAAGGGAAACACTTTGCGGAGTAGTCCAATTACATGAAAACAGGACCCTACTGTGTTATTTGTGCGGTCCTTCAAAGACAGATCTTGGTCCAATCGGACCCCCAAATTCTTCTCCACCTGCTTAGGGCTGGGACAGGACCTAGATCGGAAGGCCACCAGTCAGGGGTCCACAGCATTTTGGCTTCCCCAAAAAGCATAACCTCCGTTTTTCCAACGTTTCATTGTAGGAAATTCAAGGCCATCCACTGTGCGACCGCCTTCATGCCTTCAGAGAAGGACTGTTTAACCGCAGGGGTGAGTGATTTAAATGGAAAAAGGAGCTAAGTGTCATCAGTGTATGACACTGGGATAAAACCAAAAGCTCATGCATGAATGGAATAATTACATTAGGTATTGGTATCAACTACAGGAATTTCTCTAAAAAATGACAGTGGATGGATAAAAAAAATACACACATGTTATACGGAAGTCAAACCACATATGTTGCACCAGTTACAGGATATGTAATTAGTGATGTAATCCTACCAGTCATTAAACAGTAAAAATAGGTTAACCCTTGGGGATTAACAGAGAATACTGGATGTGTTCACTCTATTGCTAAGCAAGCCAGTTGGGCATAGCTTGAATCAAGTTAATTTAAACCTGTGTGTATAGAATCAAAATGTGTCATCCATTTGACCTCACGTACATTGAGAATAGGTCTTATGTTCCCACCCCGAGGCCCCAGGGTGGCCTTCTCAAGGACAATCCATTGGAGTTCCTCCGCCGAGTGTCCTGCACTTTTGTAATGTTCAACTAGTGGCGCACCATGGGTGTTGCACCGTATTCTACTACAGTGTTGGAGTATCCTAGTTTTCATTTTCTGTTGTGTCTGACCAATGTAAATTGAACCACATGGGCAGATGATGCCATACATTACATTTTGGGTGTTACAGGTGGTGAATGCTTGTAAATCAATATGATGGTGTTTATAGGTAAATGTCTTAGTTTGGAAGGTCAATCCACAAGCTCTGCAGTACCCGCACCTATTGTGTCCCCTAGGAGCGGGGAGGTTCCAAAGTGTTTGTATGGAAGGTGTTACTTCTTTAGAGATACGGATGAACGTCTACGTGAACGTGGTTACCCATTGGGGCTTCTGAAATGTGCCAAGAAAAGGGCTTGGTATTGCCCTAGGGAACAAGTACTTAGACCTAAGGATAAGAAAGCTGGCACTGACAATATAGTGTGCGTCACCACATTCCATTCAAAAAGTAACAACATAAAGAAGATTGTCACGAAGTATTGGAACTTGGTCGCACCTGAACTCAACACTGAACAGATTCCCTTATTTGTGTTTAAAAGAGCAAGGAATGTTAAAGACAGTGTTGTTAAGGCCTACCTAGAACCTCCCAAACAGACAGATCTACGTGATCCACTTGGACTCCCGCCCATCTGAGACATTTCAAATGCGGCACATGTAAAGCCTGCCCCTTATGCATGGAAGGGCAGACCCTCGTGCATAACGAAACATCGTACAAATTACCCTCCTTGACCAACTGCAACACTATGAATGTCATATTCATCATTCTTTGCCCCTGCAACACACCATACATTGGTCAGTCCACCCAGAAGGTCAAAACCAGAATCATGCAGCACATGAGCAAGATCAGATGTAAAGTACAGGGAGCACCACTTGTGGAACATTTCCTCACTCTTACCCACACACCAGAGAGTTTGAGATGGAGGGTGGTGGAAAAAATCAACGCCAACCCATGGGGAGGCTCCATTGCAGCAAAAGAGTGCAAGTGGATACACAACTTGAACTCAGTGGCTAATGGGTTGAATGAACATGAAGAGATAGCCAAGCAAATGGGCATGTTGTAACATTACATACCTTAGTACATACCAGGGCAACCCATATATGCCCCCGTAAGCCTGCCAGAGGGTGTCTTACACGTAGGCAGACTCACGGTTGATGTATTTATATGTGCCACATGGCGACTTTTTTTTGTATCGCACAACCAAGTTACATGTTACTGTTTTTTGGTTAATAATGTGAATTCTTGCTAGTCAAAGCATTACTGTGATTTAATTTGTCCAATTCCGCTACTTTGACACGCAAAGATGCTGCTTTACTGTAACTTGTTCCAAATCTTGCCATTCTGATTATTGTAGTACATTAATATTGCCACTGAGCTGTGCCTCATTGAACGCTCCTAATGTCACACTAAACTAAGTAAAATGCATAACTACGGAGGCATCCGCTAGTTCACGTTATGATTCAATCTGTTTGTTGAGTTTTGCCACTTCACCACGCATTGTTATAGCCACTTTAATTGAATGGTTAATAACGTGCAAATTATGTTTGTGCATTCACATTTTCGCCACATTGCCCACTTCGAATGTCACTCCATAAGATCAATTTACACGTGATGCAGTTGTCGAGTTTTGCCACTTGAACACGTAATGTTAAAAACTACTTTGAATGAATGTTTAATAACGTGCAAGTCATGGTTGTGCATTGATATTTTTGCTATAAAGCCCAATTCGAATGTAATTTTATAAAAATCAATTGAAAGCGCGACACATGATTTGTTTAAAGATCCTTACGTGCAATAGGCACATTCTCAATCTTCACGCAACGAACTGTAAGCGGCCCAGGGCTCACGCCGACTGCGTGTTTCATTAGAGGATGCCACATTGCCTGTAAGCAACCGAGTTTGGCAATTAATGTGCACGCGTCCTCGCGGCAACGTCATCCCACAATATAACCTGGCAGTCACAACACGGCTCCCACCCTGACTGCTAGCAGGAGTTCAATGGGACCTCGATCCATCCTTCACACACATTGAATTATCCAGTACTTGAAGTAAGCGCTTGCCAGAGATTGCGCCACCGGGGGAACATCCTTTACAACGCAACTTTCTACTCCGCACTACCATTACGACGTAGCTATTACAACTTGCGCTGGAGGGAGCTGTAGGATAGGGAATAGTTTAATTTTCTATCCAACACCTTCCCTACTATCCACGGGGATTGGAGTTGGAATAGAAAATTCAACTATTCCACTATCCAGCGCCCCCACAACGCAAGTCGTTACCACAACTTGCGCTGGAGGGCGCTGTAGGATAGGGAATAGTTTAATTTTCTATCCAACACCTCCCTTACTATCCACGGGGACTGGAGTTGGAATAGACAATGTAACTATTCCACTATCGAGCGCCCCCCAACGCAAGTCGTTGTAACGACTTGCGTTGTAAAAACTGCGTTGTAATGGCATGCGGAGTAAAAGCATGCGTTGTGATGTCATACATCCCCCCACCGCAGCCCATTTTTTAAGATTTTAACCTCCCTGCACTTTACCTTAAAAGCTGCGGTTGATTAATTCTCTGTAAGCCACCCGTTGTCAACACGATCACTACCAAACATCGCGGTTATTTAATTCTTCATAAACCGTTGTTGTCCACTGAATTTGTTTTAATCACCTTGCAGATTCTCTGTAAACCGCTCATTGATAGCACTACCTGTTACTTATCACTTCACGATCGAGAGTGATGGTTATTCATTTACTGGTAACCGCTCGTTGTTAACAATACCACTTAGCTTTAAACGCATTGGCTCACAACATTATTCAGTATCGGAAGCTAGTACTTATTATTTCGTCGTATCCGCTCCATCACGTCGTGTCTTCTAGTCCGGCATGGCACGCGCCCGACAGTTCACCACACTCAGGGGCTCTGAAGGCTATTATTGCACGCACATGTATAATGCGTGTAGACTAGAACCAGGATCACTACACGCTGTGCCTAATAAATACATCACGGCCAGTGCCCGCCCGCCCGCACACACATGTAAACCACGTTTAAGAGCATCATTAGCACTTTTTATATATTTTGATTGCACAATCACGCCCGGCTTCTCCATAAGTTAGGTACGTCCAGGTACTCTGTTCACTAGCTTACCTAACCTAAGAAAGCTCCTTTCCCACAGATTTCTGGCCATTGTGCCCCATTGTTCCAGGCTGAGATACCCGACCTTCAACCGGGTGAGGGGTTGAGCCCCGTACATCAGGTGTATTAAGTCTGGTGCACCTATAGCCTCTCTTACACACACTTCATTATTTGTTTTCAGACTGTCATCAAACAATCCTCGTTCGCCCCCACCTCCCCCCTCACCTGTCTTGAGGAAGACCCGCTGTGACCACCCATTGGGGCACTACAGGATCGAAACGTCGATGCTTTTTCTAGGTCCAGCATCACCAGGATTCTATACTAGGAAAGATAGGAATCTTTGGATTGAAATCAATGTCTGGCCTATTGTTAACACTTGTATATATGAAAATACTTACACTGTATATAATGTTCTTCACCTGAGCACCATGCACATCTGTCACTTATATGCATTTTATGTTTATACCTATTATTGATCTTGACAGTCTACCTTGGTAATGTATATATCAATGAAGCAATTCTGATATAAATAACCTCATCGCAAAACTTCTGTTTGATCTCATGTCTTATTCATTAAGTGCTAAGACTTAATTTGTTTTATCGCTGTGTGTTAAGAGAGCTTATGTTTCAGATTGCATTAATAGCATCCTCAACCTACGTTTGTTCTACCCGACAGAACCTCTTTTGTCTCAAAAATAAGTAGCACCAGAGAGGACTCAATATTGAGATCCTCCAAAATTTGCCATAGCCTGCTATGAACAACACAATTGAAAGCAGCGGTAAGATCAATGAATACCACAAATAATTTCCCTGCCTTTGCTTGGGTATATTTCCCCTGTATTATCGAAAAATGTAAAACCTGTTCAACAGTACCCCTCCCCTCCCTGAAACCATATTGGACCGGTCTTAAGATGTTATTGTCTTCGGCCCATAGTTGAAGTCTATTCAAGATGGCCCTTCCTGCGATTTTTATAAACAAATCTAGGAGGGATATAGGTCGGTAGCAAGCGGGGTTATCCCGGTCCCCTTTTTTAAAGATCAGTATTAATACAGACTCTGACCAGGATTTAATGAAACCCTCAGTACAACAAGCTTCGAGGACTCGGGTTAACAGAGGGGACCAGAGCTCTGTCATGTTTATACACATCTACCGGAGTCCCATCGGGGACCGGGGCCTTTCCTCCTTTACTCTCATTTATGGCCACCAATACTTCACCATGTGTGAAGTGAATGTTGATCGGGAGAAAGGAAGTATAAATATCCAATGGTGATGGATCTTGGGGTATTATAATATTGTTATCCTCCCCCTTCCATAAACCAAGGAAAAAAAGTCTACCCATGAGTTCTCGCTAATTGCAACTTCGGCTCTAGCTCCCTCGTTATTAGAAAAGAATGGTGCCTTTACTGCCTGCCAGAAATAAGAACAATCCTTCCACAAAGAGGCCTCATAAAGATTGTACCAAGCCTGGTCTTTAATTTCCTTCTTATGTTTGTTTCTGGCACAATTATATGCCTTCCTATACCTTCTACTTCCTTCGTAGTCCCTTTCTGTTTTATGTAAAGCAGCCTTTAACGAGGAATATGCCTTAGTGCACATAGTGTCAAACCAGCCATTTTTCTTATTAAGTGGCTCCTTGCAGGGGTGACTCAGCTTTTTTTGAATCACCAATGTGATCTGGGAAAACGCAGTCAATACGTCCTTTTGAGAGATCCCTTCTCACAGGCACTCTATATTGGGGTCTATAGCCTTAGACATAATCTTTGAGTTCATATCCTCAGGGTCTTTCCTGCCCCAACGCAATGAGTAACCATTCTTGCGGTCCAGTACATTATCTTGTATTCATACCAGACTTTTGAATAAAGAGGCAGTACTCCTAAAGGGAAGCATGATGTTAATACTTAGCGGGAGGTGATCACTCAGACCGTGGGCGTTAATAATAAAGTTGTTAATCCAAGTAGCATAACGATTTGGGAGGATAATATAATCTATTGTGGAGCTAAGGCCCCGTCCAACAAACCTGGGACCAAACTCTGCTGGGGGGAACCCACCTTATTGGCAAAACCGAGATCATAGTTTGCCATAACTTCATTAAATCTTTCGCTCCTATCCGAATGAGCAAATTGAACTGTGTGGGCGTTATCTTCTGACTCAATGACCCCGAGCCCGCAATAAGCCTAAGAACAGATACCAGTATTGAAGTCCCCCTCCCAGATTGTGATTATATCCTTCCCTTTAGATACAAACAGTTTACTTAAGTCATCATTTAGGTTTTTTAATACATCAACAAAATTTCCCCTATGTTATTATAAAAATGAATGACGACTACCACAACTTGCATAGAAAAGTGAATATTAACAATTTGATAATAAGTAGATGATTTAGACATTTTAATTTTTGAAACCCTCAGCATGTTTGAGATGTAAACACATATCCCCCCCTTTATTTCTTCCATGAGCCAACCGCAGTGCTGGTATATGGAAGGTCTTAAAACCATCAATGTGTAGTTTGTTCAATAGCCAGGTCTCCTAAAGACAAAGAATGTCAAAGTTTTTTATAGAATCTAACCATACTGGATTGTTTACCTTAGATTGAAGCCCGGAGATATTCCAGAAGGCTAATCTGACATTCCCTTGGGCAGAATCGGTTTGAAGTTTCAGTGCTTGATCACACTCACCCTGTCTTAGACACAACCCTGTCTGTATTTCCGCAACTGGGCTATCGTCAACGGTTACAGCCATTGTTACTACATAGGGTACCACATCACCTAACGAACATTAGAGACTTCTTTCAGGGTACCATCTGAGAAGGGTTCTTCCATTCTTTGTGAGCCCATACAAATGTTTTGGTTTATCCATACTAATATTATAAAGAGAGAGCCCAAACCTTTGAGGCGGGTAATCTCAGTAACCTCAGCACCAATCACAACACCCAATACAGCGTTGGAAAGGGCAGTTGCAGCAGAAGGACATAGGCTATGCAGACGGCCACCATATATATTTTTTTTGTTGCAGAGTTTTATAAAGCGCGAACTTGACCCAAACTGAATAAGGTATCAGAGCGCTTTACATAGCACCAGTTACGTTACATGAGGACACACATTCATTTTTGTTAGGCATGGGTAGATTAAGTGATTTGCCCATAATCACAGGATGTTTGGCGTCGTTACCAAGACGCGAACCCAGATCCCCAGGTCCGAGGTTGAGCGCCTTAGCCGTTAGGCCAACTCCTCTATACATTTAAAAGGTAAAAGAACCGTGCCAGCAAAGTAGTCCCTTGTGGGCGTGTCTGCGTTGTGCTGTGGGCGTGGGCTGGGGGCGTGTGGTACATCCATCACATCGTAGGCTGTGGGCGTGTGCTGGGAGCGTGACAAATGCTGGGGGCGTGACAAATGCTGGGGGCGTATGTCCGCCCTTCATGCCATGTGAGTCGTACATGCAAGCGCCAATTACGTTGCTGCGCATCATCAAGGGGCACGCTGGGGTGTGACACGCTGGGGGCGTGACACGGGGGGGCGTGAGAAACGCTGGGGGCGTGTGTCCGGCCTTCATGCCATGTGAACGCAATTATGCCGCATCCAGGGGCACGCTGGGGGCGTGAGAAACGATGGGGGCATGTGCTACGTTTCGCCCTTCATGCCATGTGGGTCGTACATTAATCAGAAGATCGTCTGCTGTGGCCGTGTGCTGGGGGTGTGACAAACGTGTTCACCTGGAGGCCTGGTAAGTAACGATACTGCGGCCTCTCCTGAGCGCTGTTACTGAACTCTCTCATTCAACGAAATTACACGTGCCTACTACCATCAACCAGGGCTCTAGCCGGGCTCAGGCGGCGGATCAGTACCCTAATTACATGCGCCTGATAACATCAACCAGGGCTGCAGCTGGGCTTCAAGCGGGGGAACACGCGCCTGCTAACATCAAACAGGCCTGCATCTGGGCCTCCAGCGGGGGAACATGCAAATGAGCGTGTCTGCGGGGACAATTACTGCAGCCTCTCCTATGCGCTGTCACTCAACTCTCTCATTCAACGGATTTACCCGCTGCTGATAACTCTCTCATTCAACGACATTACACCTGCCTGCTAACATCAACCAGGGCTGTAGCCGGGCTCAGGCGGCGGATCACTACACCAATTACACGCGCCTGCTAACATCAACCAGGGCTGCAGCTGGGCCTTCTCCGTCCCTATTCTAATGAAACAAAAAATGTTGTCTACAGCGAGATTTTAACATAAATTGCCCTTGCCAAATACACACATTACACACATTCTATTTCATACCCGGACAACGTCGGGAAGGGCGGTAGTATAATTATAAAATATAGGAGACGGATCAACTGTTGAACAACCTCTATTCATATCATTGTAGTTGTCGATAGGTGATTCTACCCGGGATGCCAAAGAATATCCCCCCTGAAATTTTAGGGGCCCAACCAACTGCAATATATCAATAGGCATTTCTATCCAGTAGTCAATCTACCTCCTCCAGTGAGTGTAAGGGCCCATACCTGTTTGTTACTTCTAGGTTATAACTCCAGTTATTATTCAATTGGGAGTTAGTATGAGAAGTAATGTTTATGTCAAACATTCTGGGCTGATAGACATACCCCAGTGGTAAAACTTTAATACCCTCAGCCATGAATTTATTTGAGCCTGATCAAATTAATATTTCATGAACCAAAGCAGGTGAACCCAAAGACAAAACAACACAGTCCCCTTTAAAAGTCTTTTTACTGGGGCCCACCCATGGGACACATCTCACCATTTTAAACGCTGCAAACATCTCCTTAGTCAAGCCTAAGCAGTGAATAGATTTATTCCTCAGGGTAACCCAAGTTTCCTTATCACCCTTGGAAGACGGTAGGACGTTCACAGAACCAAAGTAAAATGAACCGCAGCAGGTGGGAGATTCAAACTAGTATAATTTGGCAAGAGCTCTTGTTTATAAGCCACCCGGGTACCTAGTCTGGGGTGAGTGTCGAGTTGAAGTAAATCACCACGTCTTACATGGATCACTGACTAAATATCGAGGGACAAAATATCGACTACCCAAAATATAGATTCCAAAATATCGAATTCCTATCTACAAACAGGTAAGTACCAAAATATCGACCCCAAAATATTGTTTATATATATATACATTATAAAAATATCAAATTTCTTAAAATTAATGTAAAATTATAAAAATATTAAAAATAAATAGCTAAAATATACTTAAAAATACTTAAATTACATTAAAAGTATTAAATAACTAATTTAACTTATAAACAAAATATAATCATATCTGTTAAAACATATATATATATATATATATATATTAACATAATATTAATAAAAAATACACAATATTATTACCGTAGGATAGCGGAGGTGTAAAAATTACTATTCCACTCCTGGAAGTGCAACAGTAGGGAAAGCGTTGGATAGCGTAGGGGTAAAAATTACTATTCCCACTCCAAAGAGTGCAACAGTAGGGAAAACGTTGGATAGCGTAAGGGTAAAAATTACTATTCCCACTTCAGAGAGAGCAACAGTAGGGAAAGCGTTGGATAGCGTAGGGGTAAAAATTACTATTCCCACTCCAGAGAGTGCAACAGCAGGGAAAGCGTTGGATAGCGTAGGAGTAAACATTACTATTCCCACTCCAGATAGTGGAACAGTAGGGAATGCGTTGGAGAGCGTAGGGGTAAAAATTACTATTCCCACTCCAGAGAGTGCAACAGTAGGGAAAGCGTTGGATAGCGAAGGGGTAAAAATTACTATTCCCACTCCAGAGAGTGCAACAGTAGGGAAAACGTTGGATAGTGTAGGGGTAAAAATTACTATTCCCATTCCAGAGAGTGCAACAGTAGGGAGAGCATTGGATAGCGTAGGGGTAAAAATTACTATTCCCACTCCAGAGAGTGCAACAGTAGGAAAAGCGTTGGATAGCGCAAGGGTAAGAATTACTATTCCCACTCCAGAGAGTGCAACAGTAGGGAAAACGTTGGATAGCGTAGGGGTAAAAATTACTATTCCCATTCCACAGAGTGCAACAGTAGGGAAAGCGTTGGATAGCGTAGGGGTAAAAACGTACTATTCCCACTCCAGAGAGTGCAACAGTAGGGAAAGAGTTGGATAGCGTAGGGGTAAAATTTACTATTCCCACTCCAGAGAGTGCAACAGTAGGGAAAGCGTTGGATAGCGTAGGGGTAAAAATTACTATTCCCACTCCAGAGAGTGGAACTGTAGTGAAAATAAATTAATATAATTCACATAATTATCAATTAATCAATTGAGAAAAATAATTATCAATTAAGAATTAATTAATTATCAATTAAAAATTAATTAACAATTTGTTCAAATTAAATACCAATAAATTAATTAACATATTTAATTAATTATAATTAAATTCCTTCCCACCCTATTCCCCTATAAACCTAAAACCCGCTACAGAAAATGCATTATTATTATTCACATAATTATCAATTACTCAATTAATAATAAATAATCATTTATGAATTAATTAATTACCAATTAAAAATTAATTAACAATGTAATCAAAATAAATACCAATTAATTAATTAACATATTTAATTAATTATAATTATATTACTTCCCACCCTATTCCCCTATAAACCCACAACCCGCTACAGAAAATAAATTAATTTAATTCACATAATTATCAATTAATCAATTAATAAAAAATAATTATCAATTAAGAATTAATTAATTACCAATTAAAAATTAACAATTTATTCTAAATAAATACCAATTAATTAACATATTTAATTAATTATAATTAAATTACTTCCCACCCTATTCCCCTATAAACCCACAACCCGCTACAGAATTAAAATACACAATAATTAAATAACATAAAATTAATTACTTAAATTACAAAAATATATACACTTTTCACACATATACTAACATAAAAAACACGTACAAAATTTGATATTATTAAAAATTCGATATTTTTAATAAACTATATTATTTACTTCGATATTTTGACTGTCTATATTTTTAAAATCGATATTACATTACTTACCTTCAAAACGATATTTTTGCTGTCTATATTCTGTCCATTCGATATTTTGTCCATTCTATATTTTGGACTCGATATTTTGGTTTGTCTATATTTTGGAATCGATATTTTGACCATTTACCGTCTTACATTGCTAGAGACATTCACTCCCCCATTCACCTGAGTACCCTTAAGTGAAGACGCATTAGGGGCAATTAGCTTCGTTGTCATGGGACCCACGGGTGAACTAGCTCTCTCCTTATTGCTAATCTCTTCTCTGGATGTGATACCATCTACTGTTGTCTGGCTACAGTTTTTGGCTATACCATCCTTAAGGCACACTGAAATAGATGCTAAACCTAGCTCGATTTTATCCAGTCTCTTTGCCAGTATACCAATGGACTCTTTAACGAATATGGCTAACTCTGTTAACGAATTCCTAATTCCTGACATGTTATTAATAACTTGGCCTTTGCTTTTATTTTTGTTTTTGGAACAAGTTACACACTCTTTAACTTTAATAACAACTGGGGAATCCTTTCCCTCATTTAAATTGTGGTTGAGTTTAAGGATTTTTGGAATAGTGGGAGCCTCATGTATCAATGGAGATAAAATTATGTGAACCTCTATTTTCTTGGAGGTACACGCTCTTTTTGGAGGAGGCAATGTAGCAACGTCAGGATCATTTATTAAAATCTCATCGCTCCCTGACTGAACACAACCATTATGATGTCCCATATTTGCCACTTGAGTTTCTAACCCCCATTACTAAATCCATGAGTGGGAGACAGAGCTCTGCTGTTGTCAATCAAGCTGTGTGACTCTTTATTCAGGGCCTCCTCAACGTTAATAATTTGTTTTTCTAAAGCGCCCACTGCCCCGTCACATATTTCATTAATGATGTACTAGAATCTAATACATTATTTGTTTTTTGGCCAGGAATAGAGAGCTATGTAATTTTCTTTTACCCATATTGTAATCCATAGAAAGCCCCCCTATACCGTTTTAAAAAGCAAACTTTGTAACACAATGTTTCATAAACAGTATGCCGCTATTGTTAGATTAATACCCCTGTTCAGACTCATGTATCACAATGCTACCCCGAACAGACAATTTGAAACAGACGTCAGGACACAATAATTCACAAACAATATGGCTCATTCAATTGCAGTATGGACCCTGCTTAAATCGGGGGACAATGGGAAACAGTCATACGCCAATATATAGAAAAGTTACCACAGACTCGGTTTCGAGGATCTTTCGTCAAACAGCCAAGAGCCGTGGCCCAGCCCAGCCCCTTCCGGCCGATGACAAGCAAGGACGGGCCCGCCCTTGGCCTGGGCTTTGCCCGGGCAAACCCGTGCTCGTCCTGCACCCCGGGAGCCCTAGAGATGCTTTATATTCTGGCGTGGAGCCAAAAATTGTGCGGGGCTCCTGCCGCAAGTTTGCAAAGCCCCCTGGGTCTGGTAGTCCGCCCGCGTTGGCTGTGGCAGGTATGGAGGAGCAACTAAGGCTCCGGTTGCAGCGTGGCAGTGGTGGCAGCAAGTATCAGCAAATGGACAGGTGACTGGGCGTCCCCAGAGAGCTATTAGAATATTTGTGCAGTGCTCTTTGTTACTTAATGAAAAGATATGTAGGAGCCCAGTGTAGTTGCTTAAAGCAAGTAACCTGCTCTAGGCATGCTTCATGTTGCATAGTAAGATCCTATCTCCAATCCTGACCACCATACAGTATGGTAAACAAGAACACTGCCACACACAGTTAAAAAAGGGCAATTATGCAACTGCCACAGCAGCATTATCCTGGATGTACCATCTACATCAGTGGGGTGGCATTAATCTGGCAGACGCATGAATAGGAAATAGAAGGACAACTAGCCAACATGAAGCCAGAATATGTTGTTTACATGAGTGCAGGAAGGACTGGGAAGCATCAGAGGAATTCTGGGTATCGCCATCAGATGCATGGCAATGGTCATGTTAATGAGCTACCACTGCTATCTGGGTTCCGCTAGTGCATCATTGGAGCTCCTCTCTCCCACAGTGACCTGAGTAGGGGCAGTAGGAATACCAGTAGTAGGTAAGGAGAAGAAGACAAGGAACACACTCATTATAGGCACAGGAGCAGGAACTTGCATGGTTAAATAGGTTTTGCTAGGAGTCTGCGGGACCTTTTCAAAGGAGGTGTGGACAATCTGTCTGCATTGGTCCACACGCACAATAGCGCCAAAGGTGATGAATGTGTGCAAGAGGCAACTGCCATGGTGTTCTATAACTATCGCTATTCATGGGATATGCCTGTGACCAGAAGTCAATAACACAGTGCTATGAACAGCACAAAGGCTCACAAGTACAGACTTGAGGCACCCCTCATTTCTTCCAACACTGTAAAGCTTTCTTTCAGACTTCTGATTTTGTAACCCTGATTCTTTAGTTGAGTTGCATTGATTGTTGGGTTAACATAAAGCAGCTGTACGTATTTAAGAGTCATGCACCATTATGCACTTTTCCACCACAGAGGCCTCCCAATCGTTCCAGATCAAACAATAACCGACTAAACTGACTTACGCATTGCTACCAACCAACTCTTCTTCCAATCCATTTAATTCCATTTTGTTCAGATGGACACCAACAAGTCCTGTGGCTACCAGTGATTTGTTTAAGTATTTCAGTGTTTTACACTTCACTAGTTAGAAATCTATATATGAAGCTTTTAGGAAGAGTCTTGACCATCCACATACAAAGAGGCCAATAGTACACAACTGTATGTGAAATTGTCCACAGTGCAAGGAAATCCCTTAACAACCCTACACAAGCCAAGCTGTTGAGTGACTCCCTGAATCTGAATCCAATAAACAACAATGTTGTCTCCATTCCATATACCTGCCAAACATAAATCTAAGAAAGACTCTTGCGGATGAAACGGAATGGATTCTCATCTAAATGCAATGCAAGTGCAAAATCAGGGCCAGGCTGGACTATTATTCAGTCGGCCATTTTAAAAAGTCCGGGCCGCTGCTGGTGTCACTGGTACTTTTCCCAGATCTCCCGCGTTAACCTTAGCAGGCACAGGAGGATTCAAGAAAGAGAGAGAAACAGACGGAGAAGAAAGATAAGAGATACGTGGATAGAGAATGGATGGGAGGAAAGAGATAGCTAGAGAGAGGACAGGGCTAGTTTGTGCCTTTTTGCTATGGCTGATTTTGGTTTCTCATTCGGGCCCTGTGCAAAATTGCTTGGTTTTCTCATCCCTAGCAAACTCCAGCTTCTCATTAGAGGGAAACCCCAGCCATCTGGCTCCCAGCAATCCCTTTTCCTCAGAATAAAGGCACACAATGAAACCATACCTTCACAAATGGACTTCACAATTTTTTTTCATATCCTGATGTTGGCAACATAACATTCGCCAGCATTCCAGACTCTTCACTGGTGCCAAGAAGGAACATCCTGCATGTCACCACTGGACTCATCAAAGCACCAAAGTATGACTGCATTACTCCCTCTTCTGCTAATAATAGGGACATCTACCACATCCTATATTGTTGTAGGGATTCTGCTCCTACACAGAAGTGTGCACGGAGACTTGAGACCTCAGTGAATTAGGGTGTGCCAAAACTCACCTTAGTACCCAACATCCCCTACCAGACTAGCATCAGTGTCTCATTGACTCTTCCAAAATACCAATGATTAGACAACCCAGAACATGCGACTTAGGTTACCTCAGGCAATGTGGAAAACATGAACACTCTTTCGTTATACTCTCATACCAGTCCAAAACAGGGAGTAAAAGAAGACACGTGCAAGTTTGAAATATTTATTTCTAACGCCGTGTTCTCATGTGTAGCATCTTAGCGAATACAAGCAGACAAATTATCAGAAACAAGATGGCCAGCATAGTTACTATCCCATAAAATACAAAGGGAGAAAGCATGTTATAATGCTAAATGGAAACAGGTTTAAAATATACCTATATTTCACCCTCCCTTGCTAGTAGGTTATTTTATATAAAGTGAGCAAGGGACTCACGTCTGAGCATACCCTGCCACACTTATGGCGGCCAAAGCGGTACAAAAGGAGGTGGTGATGGACGGAGCATCTGAACCAATCAAACACTCAGTCAAAAGATCTGGGTTTGATCCATCACCGTTCTTTAGCCCACTCTGCCACCCCAGTTCAGACATGGCTATATGCAAATCAGTCTGACCCTGTGCCTCATGGGAACAGTCCAGCCCGAACTGCCAAGCCATGCCTTCCCCGCAGCATCTTAGCTAATACAAGCAGACATATTATCAGAAACAAGATTGTTAGCATAGTTACTATTCCATAAAATACAAAGGGAGAAAGCATATTATAATGCTAAATGGAACCAGGTTTAAAATATACCTATATTTCACCCTCCCTTGCTAGTAGGTTATTTTATATCTACAGAAGGTCTCTTGGGATTACATAGGCGGCCCCATACCTCTGGTATTAACAGAATTGGATCACATCAGATTCTGCACCAGCTCTCAGCATACGAATATTCTCCAAGTGTGTGTGATCATGCCTACGCAGTGCATTATTAAAATGCGCCAATCTCAGAGGTGGCCACAGCTGCATATATGTTATGCCTAGAATGTGCGCTGATCAGTCCAAAGAACAACCACTGTGTTGAAATAACCTTGAAGGCCTCAGCACTTACTGTTCAGACTAAGCTTACCAAGCAAGGCTGCTAATATAGAAAAACATATTATTCTCGTGTGAAGCAAAACATTCTGCTAAACTCTAAACATTTAATAAAGTGTGTGCCGTGTGCAAAAGGCAGCAGAAAGGAAAATGTTTTTTAAACTTCTAATAAGCTCATGTCAACTTAGTACTATGTGAATGCAAGGCTCACCCCACGACACCTTCCCTTGATCTGAGCACGGATAAGAAGGGGGCAAATTTGGAAAGCAGAGTTCAAGAACAAGAGTCAGAACCAAGCTCAAATTGCCACAGTGAAAAAAACAGGATCAAACTCAAAAAATTAAAAGTACATCAAAACAAGCAATTTTATCCACGGGCATAGGGAAGTCAATAGGCCTTGGTGGAAACAAATAAAATAAAAAAATACGATGTCCAACATGTGACCTCGACCATGGAAGAGAGAGAAGCAACTACACATCTCACTCCAACAATGTATATGCAAAGTACATTGCAACAGCCTCCAACAGGAATTCATTGTTCTCATCTGAAAACATTTCAGCCATCCAATTCAGCAATGGGAAGGAACATACATGTTCCTCAATAACCGGAGCCTCTAGCACCATCAGAGGACAACTCAGGTTTTCTTCAATGTAACTGTGTGCCAAGAATTCATGCGCCGCTGCAAAAACATTCCAACATCCCAGGACTCTATGCATCGCTGCAAAGGCCATAAACCCTCCGCCAGAACAAAGCAATTCATGAGCAACTAAGGGGCTCATCAGTTGAACATAATCCGCGTTGGGAGACACCGTATTGCAGAGACACAAATCCAAGGCCCAGTCGAAATCGCAACTCAGGCAATGAAAGACAGGCTGGTCGCATGTGAAAAAGGCAAATCGAAACGATAATCCATAAACTGCACTCAATGTAGCAAGAGGCAGCGCTCCATTATATTCAAGCATTCAGTTGCGGAGCAGCAACAGCCGTGGCAGATCGTCTTGCAACACAGGATGTGCATCCATTTTGAAATAAACAAAGCAATAGAAATGAGCCTGCCACCAAAGCGAGCATCAAGGGAAACCCACCAAATAGGCTGGAAAAAATGTAATGAAAAAATGCTGGGAACACACCAAATATAGTTTGAAAAGATTTCACAAGGCCACTACTAAGAACTTTAAAAAAGTGAGCCAGCCCTGTGGTGGAGGAAGCATTAAAGATAGTGTGAATTAATTCATTGAAATGCAAGGGAAAATCCGTATTTATTAAAGCATGCACCTCTGTGCGGGTGTTTGCCATGTGAAGGACAAATGTTTCACAAGCAGATGTGAGGGCGACTTCTTTTTGAGACAAAAGAGCTCTTATGCGACTCATCTTGTTGAACTCTGCTTTCAAGGTCGGAATCGACGGCCAGATGGACACATCCAGCTTCCCATGTGGAGGAGAAAACATTACATTTTTACAGCAGACTACTCGTTCACTGACTGTAACCACGTAAGGAATGCCATCTAACATCCCACAACAATGCTCATTATTTAAAAGTAAATAACTACCGTTTGCTAGTAATGTGAATGTTGGTATGATAGCAGGCGTCGGTGAATCTTTCAAAACACAGGCTAGATTAGGCACATTTTGGTTGCACGAGCCATGCAATTGGATATTCCTACACACTAATGAGTGATCTGGTGTTGTTGTGCAATCCTCACCATTCAAATAAACCTCTTTTCCCTCCCTCAGACACCTATAGGTAAAAGTAAGCGACCAAGCTTCATGGAGATAAGCGGTGCCCAGAGGTTCATATCTGCCTATTACGTAGTACTTCATGCAAGCTTCGAACTTGAACAGAGGGAAAGGTAATGTTACCAGCTCATGGACTAGCCACACAGCAGAATTAGTTTCGGCCACAGAAAATGGTAAAGGTTCTAACTTTTCAATATGTAACATAGAAAAAGTTGCATCCTTCATAGACATAAAACGTTGCTTGTCAGTCAAATTAAAAGGGGTAAACAAAGATGATGTGTTCATGTAGTGCCAGGGCACTTTTCCTGCTTTCAACGTTTGCAAAGTCCATGCAAATTGCATAATGGAACGCAATTGATTTTGACCATGGTACAAAACAGAGATATCATCTTGCACAATATCAACAACAGATGAAATAATATTATGTGTAAATGCGGGAAGAAAGCATGTTAATGCTGTTATCTACTGCTAGCACTTTTTCTAAATGTGCTTGATCTATAGCTCGTAAGCGGGAAGCAGCCTCAATCTGAGACAGTTTCCAAACCTTGTTGTAAATAGCATATATCCACCTTTTGGATCTGCCAGAAGCCGGGCCCTTGACAAAATCGTTTAGATCAACATCGTTACTCAATTTAGATAAATGTAGCTTAACTGACGCTAAAGTGGAATGTTTGAGCCAACTCTGACATAATTTGCCTACTGAATAGTTAGTCACAGAATGGCCACTTTCAAAACGGAGATTCACGTTAACCTGTGTGTAGCCTTGAGCTAAACCCAGAAAACGATGTTGGCAAGAATCTGCACCTCTGTGTCACAGTATCCAACCATTAGGATCCAAACTGGATATGTTAAAAGGAGAATTAAGCAACCGGGTCTGCAAATCTCTAATAGATAAGTGAGTATTATTATCCCAACCGGGGTATTCTTCCAATTCTGGAAAAGTAGGAGCATTTAATATTTTAGTAGTAGCCAATCCAGAGCAAGTCGTTTGTGAAATTGTAGAATTCAAAAACAACATTTCGTTCGGGATGAGACATGTACGATGCAAAGCCTCAGTGCCTTGCACTTGACAGCTTTTAGAACCCCAAACAGATTTCAGATCAATTGTATCCTTCCACAGTTCATAGCCCCCAACAGAAAATTGGTCAAGAAAGGACTTAGAATATAGTAATTTTGTGTGGGTAAGTTTAACTTTGGAAGTGGACTTCTCGGTCATTTTGAAATAAAATGCATTTGGATTTGACTGATAAAATTCAGTAAAAAAGGTGAACCTCTTTAAAAGAGAACTGGAGCTGCCTTCAACAGGAGCGGAGCAATGTTCCCATTGGGTATAATTAACCATATTCCTCCTGGTGTTTGCCTTATGCAGGTAGTGATTGCCAAAGTGTTGATAATAAAACAAATCACCATAATTCGCTGAGTCTAAATATAAATCCTCAGCATCAAAAGCAGCATAATATTTCAAATCGGAAAACAAAGCCTCTACGGCCTGAACATCCCAATCATCAGAACGTTTATTTTGTTTAATCAAATCTCCCATAGAAACCCTTAGGACATTCGGGACCTTTATAACCTCTGTGGGACCATGGATTTGAAATCTGACAGCATCCCATACAATCCCATCTAAGACGGGCCAAGCAGTAATGTTGACAAAAACCAGTTCCCTCTTCAATCTCTGTGATGAGGAATGGGGTGCCAAAGTTCCATTAATGTGTTGAATATATGTTCTCTCCTCAACATAGTGTCCGTTGACAAGACGGAAAAAATACACCACAAATCCAATTGACATGAACAAAAAAATTGAAAAAAGCACCAACCAAATGTAGGTCCAAGGAGGAATCAGAAAATGTTTTTTAAACCATGTAACAAAAACAGAAATTTTTGAAGGGGTCTTTGATGTGGTAGAGTCAGTGTCTAATGAAAATGTGGGCTCAGTAGCCAAACAAGTTTGCAAATGGGGCATCGATAAGTCTGTGGGGTAAGTATATTCAGTCTCATCAAGATGAGCATCAGGTGGGGAACTCAATAAAGGACTGGAAACTACAGGCATCTCGATGGCAACGTCAGGCCTGGTGTTAGGAGCCGGAGCCAAAACAGAATGTCTCAGTATAGATGGACAGGAGACAGCAGGCGTCATACTAAGAAGAATCTGCCACTCTGTGTAATTTGACATTGTCAATGGAGATGTACCTTTTCTCTTTACGACCTGGAAGTGGTGGTAAGATGACTGTTCTTGTGCCCTGCACGCCAAGTACAGGAACAGGAGCTCGATAAGAGGGATCAAATTCTTTCTTGTTTTTGATCTTCTCTCGAACCAGTTCTCCAACTCGGGGTAGCCAGCCAACTATCGGAATCAGATGTGGAGGGCAAGTGTTCCTTTGCAAGACTGTCTCTTGTCTCTGGTACATTCTGTAAAACATGACAATATTCATCTACGTCAAAGAGGGCAGCAGCCGCCGCCTGGTCCAGACCTTCAAGGTCCGGGACGAACATTTTGATACCAAAGAGCATTTCGTATGGGGTCAGCCCACCAAGAGACCTTCTAGGGAGATTATTAAGTGCATGTTGTATGCCATTGAGATGGGATAGCCAGTTTCTACCAGTACCTATAACCCTGGCTGTTAAAGACTGCTTTAAATCTCGGGTCATTCGTTCCACAACAGGTCTGTATGGTGAGGAAAACTTGATTTGGACCCCCAACGAACTCATGACATCCTTGTACACCATAGAGGTGAACACTGGACCCTGATCCGAATGGAAGGTGCCACAGGCAAAAATTCCCACAAAGACACGCAAGTCTCTTATGACAGTTCGCGAATCATCGATGCGGTGTAGCCAGACCCAAACAAAGCGCGTGCAAGAATCAACTGCAACTAAGATGTACTTATACCCAGTATCAGAGGAAAAAGGACCGCAGTGATCTAAATAAACACAACCAAGTGATCTATTAGAAATGTACAACTGTGTCTGTGGCAGATGCTTAGCAGTCGAAGGCTTTATCTGCTAACAAATGTCACATTGAAGGACATAGTCTTGCGTCTGTTTGTACAGTCCCCGCCACCAGAAACGTTGTTGTAACTGAGATACAGTAGCCAAAATGCCAGCATGCGCAGACGCAACACCCTCGTGGGCAGCTGTAATCAGTGTGGACGTGCGGTCTGCGTTGGGAATCAGTCTTTCACCAACGTCCGGTATTTTCACATAAGGAACTTTATCAGGACTTAAGTAATAAGAATACTTTGAAGGAAATCCAGTAGGACATTTATTTTACTTCTCAGTAGCGGCAATTGCTGCCAAGATGTCATCATCAATCTTACTTTTGGAACGTGGAAATACTGCAACTAAATACGTCGAAAATGCTGTTTTGGCGGCCTCATCGGTCAAACTATTGCCAACAGCATGAACTCCCACACGTTGATGACCAAGAGTATGAATTACATACACGAGTGGCAGCTGCTCCTTAAGTTCAGCCACTCGGACCCAGATCATTTTTATGTTCTATTGTGCTACCCTTGGAATCACGAAAATCATTCTGAGTCCAAAAGAACAGGTTTTCATTGTAAGACTGGACACAGTAATAAGAGTCACTCACAATAAGAGTAGTCACACCAGGATCTGCGTACTCCAATGCGAGCATCAGAGCACGGAGCTCTGCCTATTGGGCGGTACAGTCCCCTAATGTCTGCGTATGTACGACATCGACCCATGCGCAACTTGCGCTGAACCATCAGTGTAAATGATCCAATGGAAATCCTCCAAAGGCCCCATAGTCAACGGAGCAGGATGAACAAACTCATACTGCAAAAACTCTTGTGACTGCAAGGAGGCATAAAAAATGAATGTGACATCCGGAGATGTCAATGATGAAGCCCATTGTATCCACCGTGGATGCAACGCTTTAGAATTAGGTACACTGGCTTTCGTCACTGCCTCTAGTGCAGGATACGGGGTAACAACCAACATGCGTTTTCCCTGCGAAAGTGCACTTTCCTTTAGAATCGCCATTTGCACTGCTGTCAAAACTTTTTCCACAGTGGACAACCGCATTTCAGCCGAAGTGTACAAGTGTGACTTGTAAGCGATAGGTTCTGTGTCATCTTTGTTAAAAGTAAGGTATGTGAAACCGACCGCCCCAGGGATGATTCTTATCACCAAGTTGGTGTGGTTATCACGAGTCAGTAAGAATTTAGATTCTAGAAGATCAGCCTGCAATGATTGCAAGATGGCTGAATGTTCAGGCAGCCAACATGATTTGGTAAAAGTAGGTTGTATCAAAGCATACAATGGCTTGATATGCTGGGCATATTCGGGAATATATGTACGCCCGAAATTCAAAAATCCTAGCAAGGACTGTAATTTTTTCACTGTTGTAGGTGAGCGCAGCTGTGTGCATTTCTCCAAGAAGTGAGGAGCTAATCCTCGACCTTCATTATTGAGCCCATAGCCCGGTAACAACACTGTGTACTCTGCAATGTGAGACTTTGCAAAGTTGAATTTGTAACCGAAGTCCGCAAAATTACAAATAATGCGGTCAACACGACACAGATGCGCCCAAATTTCGTCGTCTGTGAGATAGATGTCATCCACATACGAACACGCATCTGAGTCTACTCTCTCCAAGAGAGAGACAATACGGGCAGCAAACACACCCGGACTATTCTTATAGCCCATGGCCAGGCATTTAAATTGGCGTTGGATTTGTCAAGTGTGGCTTTGAGCCGTTTATGCACAAGATCATCCACTAAAAGCAGAGCCGTGGGTATTCTGTACTGCACAGGTACGGCATTGCAAGTTTAAATGCCGGTAATCCAATACCAAATAGTACGAACCATCAGGCTTGGTCACAGTAAAAAGTGGGTTATTCATCGGTGACACACAAGTTTCAATCACTCCTTGATATTCCAATTGCTCAAGGATTTCCGCAACGGAAGCTTTTGCCTCACACCGCATGGGATATTGAGGTTGAGGCATGGACTGTAAGGGAATCTCGTGGTGGGGGGAGAATTTATCCCAACCACAATGAGTACGGTACAAAGCTGGCGCAAGGGCCTTAGCCCACTCTTCTGCAAAATTCAGCGCATGCTCCTTGGACACTCTGTGCGCGAAACTAGGGAGGATGACCTCCTCCCCTCTCGGAGCTGCGAGAACAAAAGGTGGGGGCCAGTCTGCCTCTGCTAACAAAATGTCATAGGTAGTTGTAAGATTTTCCCAAAATACCCCTTTTATGGTACGTTGTATGTCACCTTCAATTAAAAGGTCAATTTCAAAAAGCCTATCAGGGGGAGCTACTCTAGTATCAGCTGTCTCTACAACAACAAATTGGTCAGTCGCTGTCACCTTCAGTAGTGGACGCAGGGCTTCTCATACTATGGTAATCTCCGCCGCACTGTCCAACAACGTCAGCGCCCATGTCTGATTCCGAAGCTGCGTTCTCACTATCTGTGGCATATCTCGCTGTTAGAGCGGCAACTTTCTTTTTCTGAAACTGGAGACTCTTCTGTGAAGAATCATCCTGCTTGCTTTTCCGTCTTTCGGGCAGGGATGGTCGCGTCTCTGCTGGCCACCCCGTCCTCTGCCACCGCCTCCACCACCTGACAAAGAGGCTGATGTGTCCTGTAAAGAACGGGGAGAGCGTTGATCAGGAACCTGAAATCAATCAGGTGACTTAATCGTAGAGCGATCGCCCAAATCATAAACGCGCTCAGTAGACGCAGGCACTGGTGATGGAGGACGGGACTCCTGTTTCTGTTGCTGTTTCCCCTGTTTTTTATTTCTGTTCCAATTTTGCTTTGGAGCTTTGGGTTGAACGTCCGTTTCAGACTTCGAACCCTGAGGTTGTTTTTTATCTTTAGCAGAAAAGGGCTTGACACCTAAACTATTGCTGCCAATGGTTTTATAAGCCGCCGTAATAATTCTCGGTAACTGTCGGGGTTTGTCGGCATCGGGGACTTCTCGCAAGGCATTAGCCACTTGAAAGTTCACCGCATCTCCCTTTATATTAGAAAGGACAAGATCGGAAACTAGGTCAATTGAGCCCACGAGTCTCATTCCCAATTCAACAGCAGCCTCCAGTCCGTGTTTATCTTGAACACGCTTAATGACCTTCGGAAGGACAGCCATTGATGGAGTGCCGAAGCACCTTGTGTACACTGCCACAAAAATCTACCCCATGACTCGCAGTCACTGGCTTCTGGTACCAAGTCCTTGGGTAAACTAATTGTAAGAATCCTGTGTTTTTCTACGGGAGTCGAATTAGGAAAAACTGCCTTCAGCTGGTCAAACTTCTCGGTAAGCCAAAAAGGCATATCATCCTTATCCTGGGGACGCTTGCCCATAACCGCATTACCCATGACAGGACTAAGCTTTATTCCGCTCGGTTCAGCTGGAAGCGCCGCAACACCAGGGGCCCCGCCCGGAAATTGCGGGTGATATATTGAACTAGGGCCCGGATAACACTGATTGCTGAGTTATACAGGGGCCGTAATTAAGCAACGGGGACTATCCCTGCACGAGGATGCGGGGTGAATCCAGCCAAAACCGGCCAAGAAGCGCCTGGAATCGACAAAGGACCAAATCTAATTGCCGTTACACTGTGGGGAAGGGCGCCATCAAACCAAACATGATGCTGCCACACAGAAACCCGAATCTCCTGTGTCCTATAAGGAACATATTCCACGGGCACGGCTGTGTGAGTGTAACTGTGAAACACCTGCATAGCCGCATCCACTGGAGGAAACGTCACCCATGAGTAGAAAATTTCAAACGGGTAAGCAGCCTCAGCACTCACCACCAAAATAACTGCCATGCCCTCCAAACCAACGTTATAAGCCTGCACATGATTGCGGACCATAATGCGACTATGCTGCGGTATGTCAACATTAGCCATAGTGACACAGAGAAGAAGAGGTACAATGTAAGACAATGTAGCACAACTGGGTAGTAATTCAAAAGGAAACCGTTTTGATAGATTCAAGCTTAAAAAGACCTATGTAACTATAGGTAGGTTTATCCAACACCACTGTTAACAATAGCGAAGGGGCTAAGGACTGATAGAAGTACTACTCAAGCGCCATAAAATAAGACCACCATCGTTAGGGCGCCATGTTGGAGGGATTCTGCTCCTACACAGAACTGTGCACACAGACTTGGTACCTCAGTGAATTAGGGTGTGCCAAAACCCACCTTAGTACCCAACATCCCCTACCAGACTAGCATCAGTGTCTCATTGGCTCTTCCAAAATACCAATGAATAGACAACCCAGAACATGCGACTTAGGTAACCTCAGGCAATGTGGAAAACATGAACACTCTTTCGTTATACTCTCATACCAGTCCAAAACAGGGAGTAAAATAAGACACATGCAAGTTTGAAATATTTATTTCTATCGCCGTGTTCTCATGCGCTACAAAAGGGGGTGGTGATGGACGGAGCATCTGAACCAATCAAACACTCACACCCAGTCAAAAGATCTGGGTTTGATCCATCACCATTCTTTAGCCCACTCTGCCACCCCAGTTCAGGCATGGCTATATGCAAATCAGTCTTACCCTGTGCCTCATGGGAACAGTCCAGCCCGAACTGCCAAGCCATGCCTTCCCTGGACCGGAAACAAGCTTCCGAAGACCGGTTTCTGGCATTACAGCCGTCTTCAGCCCGGCTTGCTTGAATCCAGTGGCAAAGTGAGCAAGGGACTCACGTCTGAGCATACCCTGCCACACTTATGGCGGCCAAAGCGGTACAAAAGGGGGTGGTGATGGACGGAGCATCTGAACCAATCAAACACTCACACCCAGTCAAAAGATCTGGGTTGGATCCATCACCGTTCTTTAGCCCACTCTGCCACCCCAGTTCAGAAATGGCTATATGCAAATCAGTCTGACCCTGTGCCTCATGGGAACAGTCCAGCCCGAACTGCCAAGCCATGCCTTCCCTGGACCGGAAACAAGCTTCCGAGGACCGGTTTCTGGCATTACAGCCGTTTTCAGCCCGGCTTACTTGAATCCAGTGGCAAAGTGAGCAAGGGACTCACGTCTGAGCATACCCTGCCACACTTATGGCGGCCAAAGCGGTACAAAAGGGGATGGTGATGGACTGAGCATCTGAACCAATCAAACACTCACACCCAGTCAAAAGATCTGGGTTTGATCCATCACCATTCTTTAGCCCACTCTGCCACCCCAGTTCAGACATGGCTATATGCAAATCAGTCTGACCCTGTGCCTCATGGGAACAGTCCAGCCCGAACTGCCAAGCCATGCCTTCCCCGGACCAGAAACAAGCTTCCGAGGACCGGTTTCTGGCATTACAGCTGTCTTCAGCCCGGCTTGCTTGAATCCAGTGGCAAAGTGAGCAAGGGGCTCACGTCTGAGCATACCCTGCAACACTTATGGCGGCCAAAGCGGTACAAAAGGGGGTGGTGATGGACGGAGCATCTGAACCAATCAAACACTCACACCCAGTCAAAAGATCTGGGTTGGATCCATCACCGTTCTTTAGCCCACTCTGCCACCCCAGTTCATACATGGCTATATGCAAATCAGTCTGACCCTGTGCCTCATGGGAACAGTCCAGCCCGAACTGCCAAGCCATGCCTTCCCCGCAGCATCTTAGCTAATACAAGCAGACATATTATCAGAAACAAGATTGTTAGCATAGTTACTATTCCATAAAATACAAAGGGAGAAAGCATATTATAATGCTAAATGGAAACAGGTTTATAATATACCTATATTTCACCCTCCCTTGCTAGTAGGTTATTTTATATGTACAGAAGGTCTCTTGGGATTACATAGGAGTCCCCATACCTCTGGTATTAACAGAAATGGATCACATCAGATTCTGCACCAGCTCTCAGCATACGAATGTTCTCCAAGTGTGTGTGATCATGCCAACGCAGTGCATTATAAAAAGGCGCTAATCTCAGAGGTGGCCACAGCTGCATATATGTTATGTCTAGAACATGCGCTAATCAGTCCGAACAACAACCACTGTGTTGAAATAACCTTGAAGGCTTCGGCACTCACTGTTTAGACTAAGCTTACCAAGCAAGGCTGCTAATACAGAAAAAAATATTATTCTCTTGTGAAGCAAAACATTCTGCTAAACTCTAAACATTTGATAAAGTGTGTGCCATGTGCAAAAGGCAGCAGAAAGGAAAAATGACGTTTAAACTTCTAATAAGCTCACGTCAACTTAACACTGTGTGAATGCAAGGCTCAGCCCCACGACAATATCAATGCGTTAGTACAGACAACTATTTCCCATCTCTAGCACTACCCATTTTTTGTGCATAGTCTTGAATCAGCCCCTAATACCTCAGATAGGTCCATCGCACCTTTGCTTCGTAGCTGGCTTCACAAAGTATATATTATATTCCACTACATTCATTCACACATGCTGTCTGCCTTGAATAGCACAAAGCATTCTACACAGGGAATCTTTTGATGTAACCCAATCAGCCGTTGTTTCAGATCTCAAGTACAGGCACTGTCCTTGTTCGCATTCGTCTCATATTCATGCACAATGACTTCCTCAACCCTTTGCTCCCTTGGTCTAGCCTCCATGATGGTAATCTGTACTCTGTATTATTGTTATCCTGCACAAAGTGTTTTATCTGCTCCAATTTCATACACAAAGTCTCGCCTTCAACATTGTTCTTGGTAACAATTCTATAATCATGCAAGATGCTAGTTCAACTCATGCTGGCATCCACCAACTTCATAAATTTCTAGCACGGGGAATTGCATGGCCATGTTAAGAGCCTATCTCAATGTGGCACTGAAAGTCAGCATATGGGCACACAAATCACTAAGCTCAAATATTATATAAGTGGAGGTGTGAGTAGTCAAGATTGTCATTTTTGTCAGCGGTTGTTTGTAATGTTTCATGCATGAGTATTCCAGTGTATCATGTTTGACAAAGGTTAAAGTGAAGAATTCCCTTCAAAGTCGATGTGATTACACGTCTGAGGATTTCTCCACTGTATATATGCCACTTGTGGTGTCGTGTGGTGTGGTATGTTAGGTCACCACACATCATGGTCGTTTTGAGTTCAACACCAACCTGCCAAGCCATCATGGGATCACCCACTATGGGCACGTGTTATGCATAGTTGAATGACTGATAAAGTGACAGAAGAAATTTTTTCCCTTTTGAGGTCTGACAAGATGTCTCACCTGCCTCATGGTTTGAAAAAAATAACAATAAAACTAGATATTGGGGCTTAAGATCAGTCCTCTTCATCTACTGGTCTGTTCCAGTGGCATTAACATCTTGCTTCTACACACCACAACCAACAGTTGTCAACCAGCTTCAGTAATTGGCTCTCATCACTGTGAGTGATGGCATTTTACTTTTTCAATATGTAAATCCACCTAAACGTAGTTCACTTTAGTGCCAAGGCTGGGGGCCATGCTCTGTTTTCATTTGTTCTTTAGTTGCCTGTTTTACTTATTTATTTTTGTGATTGTTTTTAACATATCTTTTGGAAACAAAAGCACAACCACCTTGTTCGTAAAACTAAATTTAGAAGAAAAGAAATGCAGGTTTGCTACCTGTAGGCCGACTGGACTTGTCAATGCTTGTTTCTTTTGCAAGCTCATCCTCATGGTGTCAGAGTCCTGTCTGTTTTGCAGGCCAGAGGAAGATGTATCTATATCCAGATCAGAACAGCTAAATAATTTTGTGTAGGGATTTGAGAACATCATTGGCTATCAGTCAGTGATTCTGTAGAAATGTGTCCTGATGTGCACAGAGATCTTTGGAATTTTAGTGGCACCAAAGGAATGCCCCGCCCCTCACTCCATATGGACGACTTGTATTGGAGAGTCTCCAACATGGAAACATTGCGGCGCTGCTTAATGGTGAACACATCTATGCACAGTACACAACATATTGTTGTCCTGTGTGAATCACTGCTGCAAGAAGTTCACATACTTCGGCGCTCTCTGCCACTTCCATTATTAACCCTTGTACCTGGAACATCACCAGCTCTGCCGCCTGAGACATATGCAAGTTGATTCCAAGTGTCATTCCGCCTCCTTTCAAAACTGTCAAGCTATTCACTATAGGCGGCAGCTGCTTTGGCTATTCAGTGTTCACATCCTCTTCGTATAATTCACTGTTTGCCACGGAGCGTCTTTTGATGCCATTTGGTTTAAACCCTTCTACTGTGTTTCACCTAAACGCAGAATGTTTGGCTGGTGCAGCCTCTAATGGTTTTTGTAGCACTTTCTGTGACCTGCCAACATGGTAGAGGAGGCCAACAGGGAAATACTTCACTGATTTAGATGACCATTTCACCTTTCGGGTCGTCATTAAGTTCTGTACCTTACTTTTGCCTCTTGGTTTGCTCACTCTCGACAATATTGGCGGGCTTTTACTGCTTGCAATGTCAGTGCCCCTTCCAGTGTCATTATTGGAGCTCGATGTTGTAATTGTATCCAAATGAGCTGTCCAGCTGCCTGAAGTAGCCTCCACAATGTGCATATGCTGTGTCCCGAGACGTTGTGTGTTTGACCTCAGGATCAAGCACCTGGGGAGTCGCAGTGCGCACGATCCAAGATGGTCGCCGCACCTTGAGCTCTGTGATTACCTTCATCGCCGTCGAATTTCTACCGACGATAGGGGCATACTTAAGCTTTGTTTTTTGCCCCCAGCTGCTCTGTTGTGGTTCCTGCAGCGCCTGGTCTGTTCTCAGAGGTCCGCTGCCTCCCAGGGAAGTGCAGTAGGCATTTTTAATTTCCCCTCACAGAGGGCTCCTGCTCTCCTCAGCATTCTTCAGCCTTTCACACAAAGGTGGCGGACTTAACCCTTTATACACCTTCTCTTTTCAGAAACCTCAGCCCTTCTTAAAGGGGTTTTCGTCCTGCCTCTTGTTGGCACAACTTTGCAGTTTGAAAAAGATTAATGGGATTTTTACTCTTTTTTTTCTGTATTACAGCCTTTTATTCCTCTATATTGAGTCATTTTGGACCTGATTTTTTATGACTACTGTTTAGTTTTCACTACTCCGCCACAATACACTACAGGCTTTTGTTATTTGTGGTGTAATTATTTTCTCTTTTCCTATTGTTTTCTCCCTGTTTCCCAGTTTGGAGTCTAAAATGGGTCCAAATAAACGCAAACAAACTGTCTCACCTCCTCCTGCTAAAGCCAAAGCTATTGACCCCCATGAGGACTCGTTAGCAAATATTTTGGAGGAAATTCAAGCTATTCATACCAACATGGATTCAATTTCCGCAGATATCAAAATTATTCATAGAGATATGGCTTCCTTATCGATGAGAGTTGCTGACAATGAGATTAGGATTCGTGACAATACTGCAGCCATTACAGGTATGGCTGCCATTCCTACTCAGGTTGCTTCTCTCCAACGTTCCCTACTTGATTTTGAAAACAGAAATCAACAATATGATCTACACATATTTAATGTTCCTGAAGGGGTTGAAGGCAGAGTTGTCGTCTTTTCCTGGAAAATCTTCTCCCTAAGCGATTAAATGTTAAGTTTCCAGAGCGCTTTGAAATTGATAAAGCCCACAGAATACCTTCAATTTATAAACCCCATCAAGTCAAACCCTGACAAATTATTTTTAAAGTTCTGAGGCATCATCATCTCCTTCTTATACGCAAGGCTGTCCGAGAGTTTCCTTCTCTCTTAATTGAAGGAATCAAAGTCTTTTTTTCACCAAAACTTTGCAAAAGAGACTGTTCAACTACTACGCCAATTTTCAGATTTACGTCCTCGTCTGCGTGAAGCTGGCTACAAATATGGTCTTTTTGACCGTGTGGTCATGCGCATCTGGAAAGATAGCATTTCTAAGTCTTTCTCAGCTCCTGCAGATTTAATAAGATTCTTGGATCAACATCATCCTGTTCTCATGGACTCTCAACCTTCTGGTTCTGCGGGCTGATAATAATATTTTTTCTGCCCCCTCACTGTAGGTTGTTATTCACTTTCTTTGTAGGTGCCTATTATTTGTGGTTTTCTTGCTTCGTACCTCCGTCTCCAATGTTCTATTGGTATGAGGTCTTGCTGAATGGCCGCGTTTCATGTTGTTTGTCTTGTTTTGTCTTTTTTAAATGGGCTACTGTCTTTCTCTCTTTTTTCTTACCTGTTAATTTGCTTCCATATAGGGAAATATGTCTAGGCCAAAAAAGTTAATTGTTGCTTCATTAAATGTGAAGGGTCTCAGACACCCAGTTAAGCAACGTACAATTTTAGAATATTTACACAAGGCTAAGGTTGATATTTGTTTTTTTCAAGATACTCATGTTAATGATAAAATATTTCATACTATATCTAGAGGTTGGGTAGGGCTTATAGTTTCATCTCCTGCTGCAAAACGTAAAAATGGAGTAGCTACATTTTTCTCACACTAAGCTCGTGTACACATTTCTTCACATCATCATGACACTGATGGTAGATTTGTTGCTGCCCAAGTTCTTATTGACAACCTTACTTCAAATTTGGTTAATATTTATGCCCCTACCTCTGATGATCCTGCCTTTTGGTCCTGTGTCTCTGTTGAAATTCTAAAAATTGGCAATGTGTCCCTTATAATGGGCGGTGATTTTAATCTTATTAGGGATCCTTTGTTGGACCGGTCTGCTGTTTTTAAGTTCTGGCCTAGCAAGGCATTCTTTGCTTTCTAGAATTTATTTTTATTATCCTCATGTAATTTATGTCACATGATTAGTGAATCAGTCTTTCACCCTATTACAGTTTCAGACCATGCTTGAATCTCTTTTTCCTTATCTATTTCCGATCCTCCAATTCAAAATAAAAGATGGAGAATGAACTCGGCAATAGTTCTTAACCCCACCAATTCTAGAAAAATGGCCTCAGCTATTACTGATTTTTTTTTAATAATAAGTTGTGTGACACCTCAAAAATCATACATTGGGATGCTTTTAAAGCTTATATCCGTGGAGTTTCAATTTCTATTATGGCACACGAAAACAAATCTTTTTATTCCCACCTCAATGAATTGGAGACGCAGATTTCAGCAGTAGAATAACTTTTTATTACATCTAGAGACCCACAATATAAATCTCAACTTCAGAAATACCGCTACGAATGTAATTGTATGCTTAGTAAACAAGCAGGCTTACTTATCTCAAAAGAAAAGTCACATTTGTATTTTAATTCTAATAAATTGGGTCGCTTGCTAGCTAATTATCTATGTCTCAAACGTGAAAGAGTTCAAATTCCAGCCATGAAGTCCAATAAAGGCACACTGGTGACGGAGATTGAGGACATACTGAAAGAGTATCTTTCATTCTACTCTTCTTTATATCATGAACCTCTTACACCTAATAATAGTGTTATTCGTGATTTTCTGAATTCCTGTTGATTGCCTCAAATTTCTTATAATCATAGAGTTACCCTAACCTGCGCTGGGGCTCCAATTGAGAAGGACAGCCAGTGACCGGAATGCCTGTCTGGAGTACTATGTATTCGCCATGTGCAGATAAGTTAACAAGCTAATGCACGCAGGAGGGGGTGGGGGTCCTTGAGCGGTCACAACCAAGCCAGCACTCGATCACCCTGGCACAAGTACAGGGTTAGAAGGAGTCCAACCTGCGTCCCCAGGTTATGATTCCCATTTCTTTGTTATTGATGAAGACATTTGATGATGTTTTGGTAGTAGAGTAGTAGGAGGAGAGTAGGGGGGGAATTGCACAACCTAATTGGGGGGTTGGAGCGGGTGAGGAATGCGATGACTTAAATTTGGGATGTTATGATGTTGTATGTTTGTTTTTGAGCGACAAGTCGTGTAAGGCGAGTAACTGCGTAATGAAGGACGCTGGAGCGCCCGTCTTGCCCGGGCGGCAACGGCTTCGTGCAATGTGCTATGATTGGCTGGTCGTGTTGCGGTCGGAGAACTTGTTGATGCATGCCGCACTATTCACATGGACGCTGGAAGATAGGAAACTGTATAGTGCTGATACACCTTGGGGACCATATATCTCACAAGTGCAGACGTGAAGTACATAAAATGTCTAACTTGGAATATTAAAGGCATGAATGATAGGAGAAAGACTAGGTTGGTGCAAGCGTACTTACTCAGAAAAGATATAGACATATACTTCCTGCAAGAGACTCACCTAACTGCAAATGCCGTACACTTGCTTAGACACACTAGATGGGGTGAGATTGTACACGTACCGTATTCTACCTACTCACGTGGGGTGGCGATACTGATAAAACTGGGCCTACAATGGAAAACATTTGAGGTAATTAAAGATGATGAAGGTAGATTCATACTGTTGGTGGGAACGTTGTGTGGCATGAGAACAGTGATGGTGAATGTCTATGGCCCTAATGATGACAACCCTGATTTCTACTGTGATTTATGGCATAAGATTCAAGCGCGTGGCCCAGCCGCGAATATGTGGGGTGGGGATTATAATGTCGTGCTCTCGGACGCCATGGATAGACAGGGGGCAGTCAGGGAACACCACCCTAGGGCAGCAGACGCGCTGGGCGATATTATGACTGATGCACAATTGATAGACTCATGGAGAGTGTTGCGCCCCGGGACCCGGGAGGGTACATGCTTAACACTACACAGAGCGGCATGGTCCAGATTAGACTATTGTCTTCTGTCCAGGGGCATCCACGCCCTAACAATTGAGGTGACCCATCTGCCACGGTCATTGTCCGATCATTCCACGGTCTGTCTGACAATGTCTACTCCATTACAATATGTCCAACCATTCAGTTGGAGATTCCCTTCCCGGGCGCTTCGAGATCAGGTGTTCCAGCAAGAGCTGAGAGACAAGCTGGAGGGGGGCGTGGTTTGAGCGCCGACTGTGATGGCGGCGTGAGCCAAGAGCTCCAGCCCGGATCCCGTAATTATCCTGACCAACCCTGCTAAAGGACCGTCGGAACGACCGGAGCTTTCGCCCCCCGCATCGGACTGTCGGGGGCGAGCATTGTGGGACCGGAGATTGTCCCGTAGCGGTGAGGAGAGCCGGAGCGGAGCTCCGGAAGGATTGTGCCCCGGGACTCAAGATGGCGGCGGAGACGGCCCGGGCCGGAGAGAAGGAGGTCGGAGGCGCCCCCCGGATGCAGTGAGTGGGGAACGGCCGCCGCGAGTGTGCGGCGGGACACACGGCCTGACAACACAGTGGGGACCGGCGAAGCCCGCGCTGCGGTGAGCGCTCGGCTGCTCCGCGGCTGGTGGGCCGGTGGCCCCTCCCCCATCGCTGCTCCTGGAGGATCGGAGAGGCCGGCTGCCCTGAGACGGCGGGGCAGTAGCTGGAACGGACTGTGGAGTGGGGGCGGCGGCTGCCCCTGGGGACACGGAGCGCCACCGTTGAGCGGCGGGCCCGGGAGCAGAAGCGGATCGGCTGTGGTGAGGGGGTTCAGGTGCCACACGGACAATTGCAGAGCCTGAGGGGACAGCGGATGGCGGAGTGCATGCCAGTGGGGTGCCGGGTGTGGGACTTCCCCCGCTAGAGATGCGCCGGCCGGGAATGAGGGCATCAACCACGTCTGAGGTGCACTGCCCGGAAGATCATCGGCAGCCATAGTATTGCGCAGCTGGAGGTCTGCAGCGAGGAACTGGATTAAGGGGCCTGCGGAGGAGGTGGGCGCATGAGCTCCTTTTCCCCATTTGGGCTTCCAACATCGGCTGGACGCGGAGCGCTGGGCGGCAGGGAATCGTCGAAGTGCATGAGGACAAGGTGGGGTCCGGAGCAGTGCTCTCGTGGAACTGGGGTCTGCTGCCTGCGCAACGGTGATTTGCCCCGGGGGAGGCACGTGGACTTTGCGCATTTTCATCCCTAGTGTGCTCTCCTTCACGCCGGACGACCCACAGTTGGGTAGGGGGCGCCCACAACTGGCGCATACGCAGTGCTGACATTGAGGGATAGCCCTGCCCGAGGACTTGGGACCTGGGCTAGACAGTTCCATGCAGTGACGTATATGGAGAACTGGTTCAGATCCGCCGTTGCTCCTGAAGGATTGTCTCCGTTCTTTTCAATAGAAAGGGCGCATAGGGTCCCGTCTCGTCCGCCCATGCAGGGTCATCCCACCAGACCGATGGTGGCCAGGCTTCTGCATTTCAAAGACCGGAACTTGCTGATACAGAGGGCACGATCGGCGGGACCCTTCCAGGTGGACAATAGCCAAGTCACAATTTTCCCGGACTACACCCAGGAAGTTCAGAGGAACAGAGCAACGTTCCTCGCGGTCAAGAAGGAGCTCAGGGAGGAGGGTATTCAATACTCGCTACTCTTCCCAGCCCGGCTGAGAGTAATCCTGGACGGCACGACCCAATTTTTCCAAAGCCCTGATGAGGCCTGGTCGTGGCTGGATTCGTACAGGGCGGGGACTGACCGTCAGCACAAAGGTGGGAAGGAGAAGAAGAGGCCGGTCCAGATCCGAAAATCTCAATGGATCCGCAAGCGCGACAGGCTCAAGCAGGCGATGAGAGAAGACCTGCTGGCGGCGGAACGGAGGGGAGCGCTGGCTGCCAGGGCGACTATAACAGGCTCGCAGCAAAGGGAGTTGGAGGAGGGCTCGGAGTCGGACGCTGGTGGACGCAAATCGGGTGGAGACCTTTCGGACGCTGACAGCTCTGCAGGACCGACGGTCACGCCGCAAACGGCGGATGGCCTGTTTAATGAATAATGTGGGGGTGTGAGGATGCTTCCTCACTATTGTACATTTCTCCTGTTGGTCGGCAATTAGCAGGTACTCTGTTGTGCTTTACATGTGGGATCGTGGGTGTGGGGTAATGGTTGGCCCGTCGCGGGTTGGTACCGAATCACCCCCCTATTGCCCTTAAGGCCCCCTGTGGTGACTGCCACAGGTTAGTGAAATGTGTATGCTGTTCTGCGTTTGGATGGGGGCTATAGCAGTGCTGGTTGGTCCTGTCCTGGGGAGTGGGGTTGGGGAAGTTTGTTGGGGTGTTTGGGGGGGAGGGTATGGCTGCAATGATGTGGTGGGTTGGGTAACACTGGTGGGATGGAAGAGGGACAGTAGCGATTGGGTCATTACCTGATGTAAAGTGCCTCACATGGAATGTTCGGGGTTTTTAGGACAATGTCAAAGAGGTACAAGGTGCATGCATATCTGGTGAGAAGAGGGGTTCAAATTGCCATGTTGCAGGAAACTCACTTGACCAAACTAGAATGTGATGCTTTGCAGAAAAGGTGGCGTGGCCAAGTGTTTGGAACCTCTTATTCGGCATTTGCGCGGGGGGTGCTGATATGGATCAGGGCGGGGGTTCCGTTCCAGGTCACGGGTCAGTTGGTGGACCCTGGAGGTAGATTTGTAGCAGTGGAGGGGAGGCTGCTTGGATCTGAGGTGGTCTTATGTAGTGTTTATGCCCCAAATGTAGATCAGGCCCGATATTTTGATGTTCTCTCGGGCTCATTGGCCCACTTTCTGGCGGGCCCCATTATCCTAGGGGGAGACTTTAACTCCATCTCTGATATAGTGTGGGATTGGCCCCGCCCGCCGTTGGCTGACTCCCCGGTGCGTAAGCTGTCGGAACGTAGGAGGGACTGGCAGGAAAGATGGGGTCTGCTGGATGTGTGGAGGACACAACATCCTACTGTCAGGGATTACTCCTTCCACTCGACACTGCATGATCTCCATGTCAGAATAGATTCCATACTGTGTGGCGCCCCCATAGCTGTCATGGTCACACACACTGAATACCTTGCTAGGACCATTTCAGACCATAATCCTTTGCTGATGGCGGTCAGATGGCAGAGAGCGAGATCTGCCATCCCGACATGGCGGCTGCGGCCGGACACCCTAGAGGACTTGGTGTTTGGGGACAAGGTTAGCCAGGGTATAACGCTTTATTTCGATGAGAATGAGGGCTCGACCGCCACGAGATCAATGGAGTGGGATGCAATGAAGGTGGTGGTGCGCGGTGTGTGCATGGGTAGCTTCTCGAATGTCCGGAAGACCGTCCTGGCGGATTTAGAAACAGCGAAAGGTGTGCTGCGAGAGATTGAGCGGAATAGGCCTGAATGTCCGGATTTGCAGGGACACCTGATGGAAGCGAAGGAAGTGGTGGCGAGAGAGACGGAGAGACTGAGATGTTATGATTATAAATTATACCTCACCAAGGTCCATGCGGAGAGGGATAAGGTGGGCACTTTGCTGGCGAGGCTTGCTGACCCGACACCGAAAAGTGGCCCGATCATGAGCATTAGAACCGGCGCAGGGGAGGTCGTTCACTCTCAAACGGCCATTTTGAAGCGTTTCCAGTTGTATTATACAGACCTTTATGATACTCAGCTGGAGGCGGGGCCCTCGGACATAAGTGATTATTTACGCGCGGTACGGCTCCCACTACTGGACGAGGAGCCGGCAAAGGCTTTGGGCAGCCCGATCTCTTTAATGGAGATCCGAGGGGCTATTAAGCGGATGGCCAGGAACAAGACACCGGGGGTGGATGGCCTGCCAATCGAGTTTTATGCGAAATACGTGGATGTACTGGTGCCCAGATTGCTGGCAGTGTACTCGGAGCCTTCCCGTTTCCATGAGGGAGGCGCTGGTAGTCCCGCTTCTGAAACCGGGTAGGGATGCGCTGGAGGTGACATCGTACAGACCCCTCTCTATGCTGACGGTGGACTACAAAATCTTGAGCCGAATTTTGGCCACCAGACTGCTCCCACATATGACCACGTTGGTACACGATGACCAGGCGGGGTTCATCCCCACTAGGAACACGGCCATTAACACACGCAGGCTGATCCGTATACTGCAGGGTGCCTTGGGAACGGAGGGTGAGTCGGCTGTTTTGTCGGTGGATATTGAGAAGGCCTTTGACAGCCTTGAGTGGTGTTACCTAGACGGGGTACTGGAGAGGTTCGGACTCGGGGAGGGGTTTGCGCGCTGGACGAAAGTCCTATATTCATCGGCCACAGCTAGAGTGCGAGTGGGGTCACTCATATCACCCGCTTATCCGGTACGCAGAGGGACCCGACAGGGTTGCTCGCTCTCTCCCCTTCTGTTCGCTCTCGCGATGGAACCAATTGCGGCACTGGCGAGGGCGGGGGAATCCTTTAAGGGAGTCCGCTGCGGAGAGAGTACTCATTACATCTCTTTGTATGCTGACGACCTGTTGCTGTATTTGGAGGATACGAAGATGGCCTTAAGTGGGGCCATGGAGCTGCTCTCCTCCTTTGGCGAATTGTCGGGACTTAGGGTGAACTGGGATAAGACCTGTATCTTCCCTCTGCGAGCGGGTGCCCAGCGCCCTCATCTCGCGATGGACGTACTCTGGGCGGACAGATGGTTTACCTACCTGGGAGTCCGGATATATCATGATGCGGCGAGCCTCGTGGAGGGAAGTATTGGGCGGTGTATCAGGGGATTGCGTGGCTGCATGTCCTTTTGGGCGTCTCTCCCTTTGTCGGTGCAAGGACGAGTGGCGCTGTTAAAAATGGTGGCTCCCCCTCGACTGCTGTACTATTTCAGAACCCTGCCTATTTGGATCCCGCAACGGATCTTTCAGGACCTGCGGTCGATGGTTATTGAGTTCATCTGGGGGCGTGGCAGGCGCAGGGTGGCGTTGCACACCATGATTCGACCTAAACTTGAGGGGGGATGGCAGTGCCGGATTTTGAACTATACTACCTGGCAGCCCAGCTTCAGATTCTGACACAGAACGTGGCCAGGGAGTTTAGGGGTCCTGATCGGTTCCGAGGGATGGGTATCCAGAGACATGTCCTATCGTATATTGTTATGCAACAGAGGTTGGCCTTAAGGGAGCTCACTTTAGAAGAAAAAACCCTCCAGCTCTGCTGGAATAGGAGCCTGAGGCGGGCACGGGCAGTGCGACCGTATGCCCCGGAGATCCCTATAGGGATGCTGACGGCGCTGCCGCATGGGGGAGATTGGTCCCCGCTGGCGGATTGGGAAGAGTTGGGACTACATGTTGTGGGTGACCTGTTTGTGGAGGGAGCGTTGGCCCCGTTTGCGGTGCTTCAGGAGCAATTTGGCCTCCCGGAGGGGGATTATCTCCTACATGCGGCGATATCTGCTGCAATGCAGAAACACTGGAAGGTGGGACTGGCGGAGCCGGATACGACAATGGCCTGTCAGTACGTGATGATGGCCGCGGGTACGATCAAGGCGGTGACCTGTCTCCAATCGCGGATGTTGAACGACGGGCTTGAACCGCTCACAGCATTGAAAGCCAGATGGGAGGACAGTATAGGCAAGCCTATTCCGGATGCAGAGTGGGGCCACATTCTGACACGGACATGGAAGGGTAGTAGGAACGCTAGGTTCCAACAAATACATTTCTTTCTTCTACACAGAGCGTATCTGACCCCAGGGAAGCTCCGCCGGCATTTTCACGTGCAGGACGCGGCATGCCCGAGGTGCTTGGCACCGGAGGTTGAGCTGGACCACATGATGTGGGGTTGCCCGAAGCTGGATACGTATTGGCCCGAGGTGGGCGCCCTTCTGAACGCGGTCACGGATCGGGCAGTGGAATTTGACATGGCGGCGTGCCTTTTACTATGGTTCCCCCACACAGCGAAAACAAAAGTCACGAGCAAGTTCATTGATTTGGGGCTTATGTTGGCACAGAGGGAGATCACGTGGCGCTGGAAAACCAAGAAAGGCCCTGTGGTGGGGAGATGGACGAATGAGTTGCTGAAGTGGGCGAGATGCGAGAGTGTGTTGAGGATGCGGCAGGCCGCCAGATTGAGGAATGAAAGAGGCATAGAGGCAGCTAAGGCTTGGGAGACGATTGTGCAGGCCTTGTGTGACTATTTGACGGACGATACAGAGGAGGGACCTCCGGAGACCGAGTTCCAGGAGACTAGAGGCACGAACATTTAATCATTATTGACGACGCGCCACTCTGTCCAACACACATCATGACCACCCACATTGGCAGCAGTTAGGGGGAGGGGGGGGATTGAGGAGTTCGTAGACGGCCCCGTTAGAGCTGGACAATAGGTAGTACAGAGTATGAATCGGGTGAGGTGTCACGCTGATGCGTCGGCGGGACTATGCTCTGTAGACTCAGTGTGCTCAAGTGGGACTCTTACGGGAAGCACAATCTCCCCAGGGGTTCTTTGAAGGGGGGGGAAGTTGTTGTTGAGGGGACATAAAATGCGGAAACAGGATTATATTTTTGACCAAGACACCCCTGTATACCATACTGGGAGACCTTATTGAACATTGAACTTACGCCGCCCGGCCTCCGGGATGTGGGCTGATGGGCTGTGTACAATCCGAGAAACATGTGGTACCTTGTATGGAGGGGGTGCTGATGGTTGTTTTTTTTCGACGTTTTGTACGTAATTCTGCAATAAAAATATACTTTAAAAAAAAAAGAGAGACAAGCTGGAGGAATACTTCGAGCTCAATGAGGGTTCGGTGGACTCCCCAGGCACACTATGGGAGGCTTGCAAGGTGGTGACGAGAGGGCACTGCTTGTCGCTGAAAACGGGGGTATTCAAGACAATCAGAGACACATTGAGTAAACTTGAGACAGAACTAGCTGCACTCGAATCTACGCTAGCGGAGGCACAAACAGATAGGGTTTGTGCTGACTTCAGAATGAAACTAACTCAATACCATGAGGAGGCGGACAGGGAAAGTGGCGCTTTTGGCCAGGGATAGTCAGGCTAGACGTTATGGTGAGGAGGACTGGGCTGGGCGGACACTGGCCAACATGCTGCGTGCACCGTGGGGGATGGACTATATCTTAGAGCTCAGCGATGAGGGAGGCGACTCGGTGAGGGAGCCTAATGCCATACTAAATGTCATGACTGATTACTACTGGACACTATACACTTCTAGGGTGACACCGGACTGAAGGACTGGACTTTTTAACAGTACCAGCGGTGCCAGGGAACAACACCTATAACCTTCATGGGATACCTGTTTCGGCGCACAAACTACAGAGACACGGGACACTTCCTTCGGCGTCAAAGATTCAAGGTTTAATTACTGCAGGGAACACAGAAGTCACAACAAGTACAACACGTGCCACTTGGGGAGACTGCTTCAAATTGGTTCTGTGGATCGCTCCTTTTATACAGAATTTACACATAGGACAACATGGTACACAAAAGTTTACAACCTGGTTCCCATAATTATCCCCCAGAGGGGTCGCTTTGGTCACTTTGGTACACATAAAGTCCGGAACATAAGTGCGGAAACATTTGGCGGTTCCCAACTGTAAAAACCCATCTTCCCAACATTAGTGAATTCCAATCGGCAGTAAAACAGATCGAAATAGGGACAAAGACAGGTGCAGAGGAAGATGGAGACAGTGGGAGATTGAAAAGGGTGTAAAAGGGGAGGTATCGGGAAACACGAGATACAGGCATCAAAGGGACGTGCCTAATGAGATGCACGGCTGAGACAATAAACCGGCACGGCAGAAGCGGCTCAAGCGGGGCCGTCTGCCTTACAGTATCATCCCCCTCGTCGTAAAAGATATTTACAAAGAACATGTGTCTTCCACAAATATCTTGAGAGTCCCAGGGTAACGAAGCGGACAGTGTCCGTTCGCTGGCTACTTGAGGGCAAGAGACAAAATGGATGCCGTATCTAAGATGGAACCCGTGGGTACAGATGAAAAACCCACATATCAAACGAACGGTTTAAGTTAGCACAGCGAAACTGCGCACACTTACTAAACTCGTCATTTGCGGTTCTTATATACCAGACTCGACCATATTCGTGTGAGTCGAAAACATCACTTATAATTTTCACGGAACCTCAGACGCTCCTTTTGCCCTCATGTAGGCAAGCACTAGTCGGAATCATATTCGATATTCATCAGACCCTCGAGATGTTGCTGTAGCATAGCTCTGTTCAACCGAGACCCTTTGGTAACAGGTGGCTGTCTCATACACGTTGTAGCACAGAGGCCACATAAGGCAGGACCGCACTGCACACAAAGGCAACACGTGAACAGGAACGCCACAACGACTCCAATGATCATCAGAATCTTCCAACCCCAAGTCGACATCAGGCCCCAAAACCATCCAAGTAGCGTCCAATCCCCTACATCCACGTGTATGGATTCGGAGATCTTATGTAACTTCGAGATGGCTTGATAGACAGTCGGAGCGTTATCAGGTATGAAAATACAGCAGCTCGAATGGATCACCTTACATACCCCACCTCGATCTGCTAAGATCACATCTAAAACCATACGGTTTTGTAACGTCATAAGTCTATCCGCCTGAAGTTCTGTGGTGATATTACCAAGGGCACTGGCAGTAATATTAGCTGTCGATTCTACCACTCGAGTCAACTGTCTCAGGTTCCTACTATTAACCATAGGTCCCCAAAATGGGAGGAAACCCTTGAAAAAGTCTCCTGCCTCTTGACCAGCAGTATCCTCTTCGCTAATTACGCCTCTCACAACTCTAATTTTGTGATAATCTGCATCTACAGTAAATGTCGGAGGCAACAAGTTTGCGATAAAACATGAACCCATGAAGTCAGAGGGCAACCATGCATACGCACGATCATGACAAATAAAGTATGTACCCTTGGCAGCCAAAAATACAGGGGACGAGACCATTGGCAAAATATAATTTTCAGTGCAAGCACTCTCTCCAAGTCGGGCTTTCGATCTACGGCCGCGACCTATTAAACAAAAATTACCAATGTGGGGTACGACCCATATCGGAGGCGAGCTTCTAAGCTGTTTTTCACCAGTGAACACACTATATTCGCCTCTACTTAGGACCCTATAGGCTTGTACCTCTTCTTCAGGGATAAGCGAGGGATCATAGATATCGCTATCTAAATCCTCTATTGCTATAGACAAAGATTTTTGGTACGAGGTAGGACCAGAGTAGGGGGAACGTGGTTCTCGAATGGGGTGGAAACCCAGTGCGCTTTGAAACATTGTTTGAAATGCTCGAGCAGACCCTTGGGTGCTATACGGTAACACCAGATATGGAATTCCCTTATCCGTAGTATGTGGCATCAACCCACACACCCAACAATTAGTAGTGTTAACCACTAACTGATGCTGATGAAGGAGTTGAATAAAGGAATTGTTGCGGAATTCTGCACGTCTAGCCTGCTCGTGTTCAGGTAAGATGTGAAAAGAATGAGGAGAAACAGTGGAGATAAGTTTAAGGTTAGGAGTAGGAGTAGGTATAGTAGAAGGTAAGAAGTAAGACATCGTGTAATATACTACACCCGCCAATAACATAGAAACAGTCACAAACAGTACGAATATTTGGAACACAAAACATTTGGTACGACTGAGTTGCTGCAGCTTGAATCTTTGTGCTTGAGCTCTTTCCAAGTCCATCAGCTTTGAAAATGCCATTCCCTATGACCGTCCGCAACGTTTCTTGACGCACTTCGTTCTGTGTAGCAATAGTCAATTCCTAGGAGTTCCCAGAAATCGACGGTCTTTAACCTAGCGTCAAGACCTACTAACCAGGAGGAAGTACACGCGCGGCCCTACGGTCTTTATTTCACATATATATATAAAAAAATGTCTCTCAGCTGTGGAAACAAAAAGTGTAAGGAACGAAGCTCAATGAATATATACAAAATAATTACAATAGTATGAGTGTTCAAACTGATCATGGAAAACGGGATAATGCACTTGTCAAGGGACAGGACGGGTTTTTTTTATTAGTCTTTAGTGCTGGATCTTAAAAAATATCGGGTTTTCCCAGGACGTGTTTGTTCGTTAAACAAAAGATCCGTTGAAGGGACAACGCCCTGTTGATCAGCTGAATGTTCTGGTCTTGAGTCTTCTGATGACAAGTATTCAACAATGCCTTTTTGCTGTCCTGAGGATTCTCCGACAGGTTGTGCGTCGCTGAAAGGTACAAACGCCGGCAATCCTTCGGTTTCAGTTGATGCAATGCCTTTCCTCACCCACGAGTCTGCTGGCAACGGGATGGGGACTTTCTTGGTATGGGTGGCATGCACCCAATTCTTCCGCCCCTCGAGACGAACTGCAGTTCTCGTGGCAAGGAGGACCTGATAGGGTCCAGTGAACCTGGGATCCAAATTGTTCTTGCGCGAAAAATTTCGTGTTACCACCCAATCTCCGGGCTGGAGCTGGTGGCCTGGACCCTCTGTCTGCGTCGGCAATGCTTCGTGAACCTGTTGGTGAATTAACCTCAGTTTAGCAGTCAAGTCATAAAGATAATCGATCAACATTGGATACTCAAGATCACAAAAGGCACCCGGTCTAGGGACCCCCCAAACATTGGCAGGGCGACCGAACACTATTTCATAGGGACTGAGCCCTACTCGGGAGTGTACAGTTGCCCTTGTTGACAGTAATGCTAAGGGTAAAGCGTCAGGCCATGAAAGACCTGTCGTAGCCTGAATCTTTGCTAGTTTTAAGTCAATCCAACAACCATTCGCATCCAACTTTCCCGTACTTTCTTTCCACTTCGCCTTTTCAGTCTCGGTGGCCTCATTCTGAATTGCTTTCACACTCTCGATAGTGTTCTCACACATACTTGATTCTGCAGGCCACCTAACCGAACTCGTTACATACATTCGAGTGCTAAGGTTCCGGGCAGTCTCCTTAGCAGTCTCATCCGCAAACGCATTACCACGACCAACATCATCCATCACCTTACGATGCGCACTACATTTAACAATTGCCACTTGCTTAGGCAACGTAAGTGCATCCAAAAGATCATTTACAAGCTGGCCATGTTGAATCTTCGTACCATGTGACGTAAGGAATCCTCTCTCTCTCCACAGTCGTCCAAAACTATGTGCCACACCAAACGCATACTGGCTATCTGTAAACACATTCACCCGTTTATCTTTAGACAACACACACGCTCTCGTCAAAGCAATTAACTCAGCAGCCTGAGCCGAATTCTGACTTAACCTTGCGTTTTCCACAATCGTTCTCAATGTAACTACAGCATACGCAGTTGTCACATCACCATTCGGTAACTTGAAACAAGAACCATCCACATACAAAGTACCATCGGGATCTGTCAATGGAGTATCTTTTAGGTCAATGCGACCCTTAGTTTCCTCTTCAGTTTTGAGATAGCAGTCATGTACTGCTTCATCACTTGATTCTGTGTCGATCGGCAGCAATGTTGCTGGATTCAACACATTACACCGTTTTATCCGTATATGACTGGCCAGCAACGTCAACTCATATCCAGACAATCTTGCGCTCGTCAGATGTTGAGTTTTCGTTCGGTTCAATAGAGTGTCGACTGCATGCGGAACCATTACCGTGAGCATATTATCCATGACTAGACCTGCGGACTGTCGAATGGACGCCGCAGCTGCCGCTGTTGCCCTTAAGCAACTTGGCAAGGCTCTTGCTACTGGGTCTAAAGTCGAAGAAAAGTAGGCACATGGGCGTTGCTTACCACCAAAAGGTTGTGTCAAAACACTCAACGCGCAACCATCCCTCTCGTGAACGTATAGTGTAAATGGCTTACTGTAGTCAGGAGTGCCCAACACAGGAGCCGAACACAACGCACTATGCAATTCAGAAAAACTTTTCTGACATTCTTCAGACCAAGGTACTGGGGATGAAACATCCTTACACGTAAGGGCTACCAATGGTTTCGCCAACAATGAAAAATTTGGAATCCATTGTCTGCAGTAGGACGTAATACCTAAAAAGGCACGAACATCTCTTTGGGTTTTTGGCACAGTCATTCGGGAAATCGCTGCAATTCTCTCTGGGGTCAACCTTCTCCCTTCTTTTGACAATAAGTGACCTAGATAGGTAACTTCTTGACAACAATACTGTAGCTTTGAAGGGGACACCTTGTGGTGTAAGTCATGTAGATAGTGCAATAATGATACTGTAGCCGTTTTGCAAATAGCTTCTGTATCAGCTGCCACTAAAAGATCATCCACGTATTGAATCAAAGCTGCACCCGTTGGTAATACAAAGGCATCAAGTTGACCTTTAAGTGCTTGGCTGTAGATTGACGGACTCTCACAGTAGCCTTGTGGAGCACGTTTTAGCCTAAAACTGCGACCTCCTAATGAGAATCCAAATAGGTCTCTGCTTTCCTCTGCAATTGGGATGCTAAAGAAAGCATTCTTTAGATCGATCACTGTGAACCAGGAGGCAGATGCCGGAATCATTGTTAATAAAGCTGTAATGTCAGGTACCACAGGAAATTGTGGAACTACTATTTTATTTACCTCTCTCAAATCTATTACAAAACGATATACAGGAGGTTTAGTTGGGTCAGTTCGTTTCAAAATTGGCAATACAGGACTATTACATATATTTCCACGAGTTTCTTCAACAACACCCTTTCCAATGAGATCATGAATGATTGCTAACAGCGCTCGTTCGCCCTCCAGAGAAATACGATATTGAGGTAAACGCGGTAATCGCGCATTTTGTTTCAATTGAATCACATAAGGTGGAATGTCTAACAGGCCCACGTCATTGGGACCTGTGGCCCATAGAGACGCAGGGAGGGAACTCAATTCCGGTGGGAATTTATCGACTGACAAATACATGGGAGAGATCACTCTCCGTCCCAATGTAAGCTCCACTCCTTCGGGGGAACAATACAATGTTGCATATAATCGTTTCAACAAATCCAGGCCCAAAAGATTTTCACCACAACCTGTAGATAGGATCAGTGGAGCGGTTAGCTCACGAGGTCCAATCATAAGAGGCAAAGGATTAGAGACTGGGTTACTAACAGAGGCGCCAGAGAATCCAACGGAAACATTCGTTAAGCCAGACAAAGGTGCGCCAGGGAGTTTTGAATGCATGATGGAACTTTTCGTCGCACCAGTGTCTAACAGAAAAGGCTCAACTACACCCGATGTAGTCACTGCAACGTAAGGCCCACTCTGATCGACCGGAACTGACACTACTCCCTCTCTTTGTCGTTGGCTGTCCTAGTAATGGTCATTTACAACAGTCTCGTGCTCTACGTAATAATCATCCACATTATACTGTGCAGATCGAACTGACCCCGCATTTCGCTGGTCAAAGTAATTATTTGCATCTGATTGATTTTGATAACGATCACTCTGATTGTGGAATGAACCACGACCTCTACCACGTGGTGCCTGTTGAGGACCACCACCACGGTTTCCACGTGTCGACACACCATTCAGACGGTCCCGTAAGGCAAGACAATCATATTTTAGGTGTCCCTCTTTCCTACAATATGCGCACTGATTATACCCAAGTGAAGATCTGGAATCAAAGTTGTCAGAGCGCGGCTGTGTCCTATCGGGCTGTGCTCGTGGTCGATACTGCTGTTGTGCATCATTTTGGTTTGATCGTGGAGGGTATGCTTGCTGCAACAAAACCTTCGTTTTGAGCTCCTTAGTTTTCTTTTCTACACGATCACTTTCTTCCTTTTCCCTATTCTCATAATACTGAGCCGTTGCTAGTATTTGCGCAGGGGTTGAAACTGCCCACGCACTCTCTGAATTCTTTAATTTGTTGCATAGCTCAGGCAGCAAATTTGACACAAATTTGTCAACGAATAACCGCTGGCCTCCCTCAGCGCCCATGTCTTGGCCGCTATGGTCGACAAACGCTTCCTCAAACCTTGTAAAGAAATCTGAGACACTCTCGTCTTTCTTTTGCTTACAAGCTGATAACTTATCCCAGTTCACCTTCATCGCTGGCATGAGAGTTTTCATGAGCGTAATGATTCTCTGAGGCAAATCCAAGATCAACTGTTCAGGTTTAGCCCCACCGACTTGTAATGCATCAGCTGCTAGCAGTGCAGCCCAATCACCCCCTAATTCAACTGCGTGATCGGCTTGACGAATTTTAGCCCAAACTGGTTGCGGTACAACATTGCCAAACAACATGTCGATGTCGGCAATATTCATAATAGAAGCTTCTATTAATTGTGATAACTCCTTATAATAACCAGCCGGATTTTTACGCGGATCGGGTAAGGATTGCTTCACTTGCAAAACTTCCGATCGTTTCCATGGAAGATGTATCCACACCCTTCGAAAATGCGGTAAAACCGCAGGGTTAGCTTGCGGATCTCCAGGCACCCACAGTGGCGGGACTTCTCTCATGGGATATTGACCAGGAACCGCTTTCCAGTTCATAGTGGTATCATCTAATGATACCCGAGAATGTGCTGTGGGTCTGAATGCTAATAAGCGTTCCACTGCACGTCGTACATTGTCTCCTATAATCATACCGTTCGAAAAGTGACTTTGAAGTTCAATTATGTCGGACGGTACATCATCTACATCATTATTGTACCATTCTTCCCTCAAAAAGTTACACATTTCCTCAAATACGAATCTCTGCGTAGGCTCATTAAACTGAGAAAACGTGTCAAAGACTACACATGGAGTGTAATTAGCAGGATGTCTTATCCACCTATGTGCCATTGTTACTAACGTCTCTTTCTCCCTACCACTAGGGATCTGACTCCGTCTCTGAGGAGTTTCAGATGAATCAGACGAAAATAACGGACCAGAAAGAGGTGAATAAAGAGTAGCAACAGAGTTAGGAACACGCTTACGAACAGAAGGAGAAAGAAAAACAGGGGCAACAACACTGGAGGTGAAGGAAGGCATAGTAGGAACGGACAAGGTAGTCGGAGTAGCAGAAACAACAGTCTGCGAAGGTACAGGTACAGGAGCAGTAGGAACAAGGACAGGTGGTGAAACAAACGTAGGGTTAACAGCGGGCTGGCCCGCAGCCGCTGGAGCAACAAGAGGAACAACAGGAGGTACTGCAGGAGCAATTACAGGAGCAGTAGCACCCTGTACATAAGGAGGTGGTGATTTCATCAAATATGACAGCAAGGAATCCTCCTTCAAATCTTCTTCTTTCTTTTCTGATTTATTCGGTAAAACTGGGTAACATTTATCTATTTTCATGTGATGCAATCTAGTAGCGATTTCCATATCTTTTTCTTCTTTGTCTTGTCTACATTCTTTTATAGCTTGCATTACAGGAACGAACTCTTGTTTTTGATTCTTTTTAAGTTGTTTGATTTCTTTCTGCTTGGCCTCTTTACGCCATATCCGAAAGGAATCAAACATAGCTGGCCTAGCTTTCTTTAAAAATAATTTAGCCTCAAGATTATCTAAAATCGAAAGTTCAAAAGTTCCATGTGGCGGCCATCTAAGGTCACCGTCTTTCTTTGTATAGCGGATCCAGTAATCATTATATATTATAGGACCCACCCCATGTCGACTATAAAGATCATGTATCGGAGTTCCAACTGGAGGTATCGGACACGAGTCCTCCAACCGGGAATCCATTGCGCAACATTTGAAAATACGAAACAAATCACTATGGCTAGGCATCGTGCACACTAACCTAGTATCAAACTTCAAGGATTACCGAAGCAATAAAACCTCGTGTAAGTCAAAACCCTCGGTTTTTGGCAATTGCAACTGTCAAATAATACTAAGGACCAATACTAAGAACCACAAATGCAATGGAACCATGCAATACAACAAAGCCTTAAGGCTATTACAAAGCTCGGAGAGCTAACCACAAAGCCTGAGGAGGCTATTACAAAGCTCAGTGAGCTATTACCACAAAGCCTTAAAGGCTAACCACAAAGCTTTCAAAAAGCTAGAACAACCACTAAGGACTGGGAGCGACCCACAAATACTTAACTCAGAACTTCAATGGCGTCACCAGGAAGGCCCGTCTATCGTCTCGCTTGTTCATAAGGTCTACGCCGGGCGTCGAAGACAGGTCGACAGTCAGGGCATCGGTCCGTTGCAGCCGTCAGGAGGCGGGAATCTTCGCAGGGAAAAACTTCGGGCCACTTATTTCGACAACAGGATCGATGAAGCGGGGTGCACCTTCCCTCGGAGAATTCACACGAAGTTCCTCACGATCATCAGGCTTTGGACCGGACCGGTACCGCTGAAGTCGCCCCACGTTGGGCGCCAACTGAAGGACTGGACTTTTTAACAGTACCAGCGGTGCCAGGGAACAACACCTATAACCTTCATGGGATACCTGTTTCGGCGCACAAACTACAGAGACACGGGACACTTCCTTCGGCGTCAAAGATTCAAGGTTTAATTACTGCAGGGAACACAGAAGTCACAACAAGTACAACACGTGCCACTTGGGGAGACTGCTTCAAATTGGTTCTGTGGATCGCTCCTTTTATACAGAATTTACACATAGGACAACATGGTACACAAAAGTTTACAACCTGGTTCCCATAATTATCCCCCAGAGGGGTCGCTTTGGTCACTTTGGTACACATAAAGTCCGGAACATAAGTGCGGAAACATTTGGCGGTTCCCAACTGTAAAAACCCATCTTCCCAACATTAGTGAATTCCAATCGGCAGTAAAACAGATCGAAATAGGGACAAAGACAGGTGCAGAGGAAGATGGAGACAGTGGGAGATTGAAAAGGGTGTAAAAGGGGAGGTATCGGGAAACACGAGATACAGGCATCAAAGGGACGTGCCTAATGAGATGCACGGCTGAGACAATAAACCGGCACGGCAGAAGCGGCTCAAGCGGGGCCGTCTGCCTTACAGTATCATCCCCCTCGTCGTAAAAGATATTTACAAAGAACATGTGTCTTCCACAAATATCTTGAGAGTCCCAGGGTAACGAAGCGGACAGTGTCCGTTCGCTGGCTACTTGAGGGCAAGAGACAAAATGGATGCCGTATCTAAGATGGAACCCGTGGGTACAGATGAAAAACCCACATATCAAACGAACGGTTTAAGTTAGCACAGCGAAACTGCGCACACTTACTAAACTCGTCATTTGCGGTTCTTAGATACCAGACTCGACCATATTCGTGTGAGTCGAAAACATCACTTATAATTTTCACGGAACCTCAGGACGACCAGGTCCTGACAGATTATCTGGACACAATAGCCTTAGCGTGGTTTAACGATGGGGCCAGGCAATATATGGATCTACCGTTCACACAGGATGACATAAGAGCGATCATAGCAAGCCTGCCACAAGGCAAAGCACCAGGCCCTGACGGGTTAACGGCAGACTTCTATAAAGCATATGCTGACATCCTTGTCCCAAGACTACACAAGGTCTTTGAGGAGGCAGTTGACTCAGGCATACTCCCACAGTCGCTGCGCGAAGCAATGATAATCACACTACTCAAACCGGATAAGGACCCCACCAATCCAGATTCCTACCGCCCACTTTCGTCAATAAAAATAGATGCTAAAATCTATGCGAAACTAATAGCGGACCGCCTAAAATACATGTTGCCACAAATAGCGCTATCTGATCAATCGGGATTTGTACTGGATAGATCCACCTCGCATAATTTGAGGGTACTGTTTGGGCTCCTGCACTATCTAGACCCAAAGGTGCAAGCTGCATCCGCGCTATTGGATGTGACTAAAGCATTTGATTCTTTAGAGTGGAAATTCCTGTTTACACTTTTTACCCGTATGGGATTCAGTCCGATGTTCGCTAAACGCGTCAGCATTCTATACAACAGCCCGACTGCTAGAGTGCGGGTAAATGGACAAATATCTGCTCCTATCCCCATTACCAGAGGGACTAGACAGGGGTGTCCACTTTCGCCCCTGCTGTTCGTTATAGCAGCTGAACCACTTGCAGCGCGCCTGCGTCAACACCATACACAGCGAAGCATTGGCTTTACGTCGCGCGGCTTACTCGTATCCATGTATGCCGACGATGTTACCATATACATGATGAATCCGGCAGAAAACCTTGACCCGCTGATGAGGGAGATGGTACGAGATAGTGGGCTCACTGGTATAAACATAAACTGGTCGAAATCGACGATGCTGCCACTAACAGACGGTACAAATAAATGTCACACTGAATTCCCAATAGACTGGGTGGCCTCCGAAGTCAAATACCTAGGCATAAACATAAGCCGCTCTATACAGGATATCTGGCTGGCGAATTTCGGGGTGGCAAAGGAGTGGCTTGAGAGCAAAGCGAAGAAATGGAAGACACTGCCGTTGTCACTTACGGGCCGCATAGCCATCACCAAAATGGTAGTGGTCCCCAAATTTCTTCATTTATTTATGAACATACCCTTGCCCCTAACCACTGCGTTTTTTCTCCACCTTAGGTCAGCTGTAATTGAACTGGTCTGGGCGGGCAGACAACCTAGAGTGGCCTGGAAACTTCTTACACTTACATTCCACCAGGGAGGACTGGCAGCCCCGGACTTAGAGCTGGATGCATATAGTGCGCAGGCCCAATACCTGCATAACTGGCAACACCCGATCCCTTACCAACCTCACGTGGCAATTGAGCTGACTAAAGACAGCGGTGTACAAGAAGTATAAACGTTCGCAGGAGGACATTGATACTGTGGAGGTGGTACGATGGGTGTGGGCGGGTATCGCAAAAAGGGCAGGGGTCACTGAGCTATATGCCCCAAGCATGCCATTGGAGGGTAACCCACTGCTGGGGCCCCTGACGGACGCAGCAGTAGTACGAAGAGCGCAAGACTGTGGTCTGAAGGTAGCAGGCGACTTGTACCCGGACGACATTTTCATTACACTACAAAATATGATAGCGTCGTCCGAACCGACGGCCTCAGAATTACTACTCTACTATCAACTGAGAGCAGCGTGCAAACACAGATACCCGGTGTTCCCGGAGACCCCACCATCGCTGGCGGCTCTGGAGGACATACTCTCGAACAACTCCACACACAAGCTGATAACACGCATCTATAGGGCTACACAGAACGCAACACCTGTACCGCACACTGACTCACGGTTGCAGTGGGAGGCAGAAGCAGGCATAAATATTACAGAAAAACAATGGACGTTTTGCTGCACACAACTTGAACACCTCTCACCCAATTACAGATTGCGACTTATACATTTCAATTACTTACACAGAACATACCGTACCCCCAAACAGCTATTTAAGATGGGTCTGCAGGCAGATGCATCTTGCTGGAGATGCGGCGAGAAAGAGGCTACGTTCTATCACCTGGCTTGGGTGTGTGGACCAATATACAAATATTGGGAGATGGTCTTCCGTAACATAGGGCAGATAGTGGAGACACCAATAGACCCTGACCCGTTGGTGGCACTCCTGGGATTTGTAATGCAGGTGCCAAATGCATCCCGGAGGCTGGTAGCCCTCCTGATGTTGCTGGCCAAGCGGCAAATAGCGATACACTGGAAGCGAAAGGCTCTGCCGAAAATATCAAATTGGGTTAAATCTGCAACATATTGTAAGGACCAACTGACTGCCTACTGGGACATGATGCCGCTGCGCTCGAGACCGGCGGACATATGGCAACCGTTGGTGGCCTGGCTGGCTGGGGCGGAGGGGAATGATAGTGACTGAGAGGTACGGAATGGATTAGACTGAGGAATGTGTGTGTATGTACCATAGTGCACGACCTGCCACATGGCACACCTAACAAACGTAGATATGTTCATGTACGTTCATGCGGAGTATTGCTCGCTGTTTTACGACACTCGCTTACAGTTAATTACAAAGGTTGCTAAGTTATGTTAAAATGATAAGAACTTGCGCATGTGTACATCATGGATCCGTATAATCGATGGAAGGCTGCGTGTATAAGCTGCCTGCCTCCGGGTTGTTGGCTAAATAGCAGTGTACACATTGATGAGAATAATAAAGGTTTTTGAAAAACAAAAAAAACAAAAAATTATAGAGTTACCCTAGAGTACCCTATTGCCATTAAAGACATTTTTACAGCAATTAACACTTTAAATTCCCAAAAAACTCCTGGCCCGGACGGAATACCAGCCGGATTCTATAAATGTTTCCAGGACAAATTATCCCCTCTTTTACGGAGTTTCAGCATACTTCCATGATGGGGGGATATTTTAATGAAGCCACTATAATTGTTCTTCCCAAGCCTAATAAAGATCATACTTTAGTCTAAAATTTTCAGCCCATATCTTTAATCAATCAGGACTGTAAAATATATACAAACGTTTTAGCAAATAGACTATCAACCCTATTATCCAATATTATACAATCTGATAAAACTGGCTTCATGAAAGGTAGATTATCCGCTCACAATACCCGGTTGCTCTGTCATACCCTATCTCTTTCCAAAGAAGCAAGTGGACCTATTGGTGTAACGGCCTTAGATGCAGAAAAGGCATTTGATAAGGTTAATTGGCATTTCTTTTATTTAAAACTTTAGAAGCTTTCCCTTTTGGTCCTATTTTTATCAATATGACTAAGGCTTTGTATTCAGCCCCATCAGCCTCTATTTTAGTCAATGGTTTGTGCTACACTTCATTTCGGTTATATAGCGGCACTTGGCAGGGATGTCCTCTCTCTCCGTTACTTTTTCTTATTGCTATAGAACCCCTCCTATGCTCTATTCGTAATGGTGATACAGGTATGGTTTTGAGAGATAGTACAATTAAACTTTCTGCCTACGCTGATGATGTGTTATTATATGTTACTGACCCTTCCACCTCTATATGTATTACCCTTGATATTATTCATAAATATGCTGAGGTTTCTGGTTACTCCCTGAATACTAATAAATGCCTTTTGTAATTCTACAGTGTTAGAGAATACTGATATAATTTGGCCTCCAAAAAAACTCAAATACTTAGGGATAATTTTTACTAGTTCAGTCAAAGATACAGTTGATACCAATAGCTCTGTTATTCTAACAAATACCAAAGATAAACTTGATTGATGGTCTAATCTACAACTAAACTGGTGGGGATGCATTGCAGCAATTAAAATGTGTATAACTCCACAAATGTTATATTCATTGTCTATGCTACTCTTCTCCTCCCTGTCCACTTTTTATATTAAATTACATAAATTATTCACTAAATTCCTTTGGTGTAATAAACCCGCACGTATTAGTCCTAAGACTTTACAATCGCACAAATGTGAAGGTGGAGTTGGCCTTCCTGATTTAAAAAATATTATTTTGCATTCCTTATAGCACAATGTTCTTTATGGTTCCACACTGTCCCCGTCTCTCATACACCTACATGGCTTATTATCAATAACAATATTTCGGCCCCATACCCTTTAACTGCTTTTCTCGCCATATCCAATGGTTCTTTTATAAGTGTTCCCCTATTATTGCCAACTCTAAAGTTGCCCTTTTATCATTTGATAGTAGTTTTTCTATTACTTTTTCTTCCAATAAAAAAGTTTCTCTTTGGTTCAATCCTAAACTCCAGTATCATAAACGTATTTCTTTTTGGAAACTATGGATTGCTGTTGGTATTTTCTTTGTTGCAGATATATGCTAATATGATCTGTTTGATACATTTGATGTTATTCAAGCCAATTATAAGCTGCCATTATCTGAACTGCTTAAATATACATTGTTATGTAATACGATTCCTAATGCTTATCCCTAACTACTTTCTGTGTCTCAGTGCTCTGGTATTGAATTTTGTATTTCTGTGTTCAGCCGTTCACGACGTATAGAATCTAAAGTATATAAATAAATTACCACTTCAAATTCCTCTTTTTCACAGTTGAATCAAAAATGGGCACCACACTTACATCTTCATTTACGTAGTTTATCCTTGAAGGACATCTGGAATTCCAACACAGCTAATTATCTTCTGGCCACTCTTATACAATCTAATATTTACCTATTTTATCAATGCTTCTGGACTAATGAGAAATTATTTAAAGCTAAACTCCTAGATATTCCAAATTGTTGACACTGTCAATCTGTAACTAGCGACCTACAACACTTATTTTTCAATTGTTCTATCATACATACGTTTTTATTAGAAATATTGCATCTTATTACCCAGATCCTTAAGATCCAAACAGCTTTATCATTTCAGGTTTTAATTCTCAAATCCTCCCTCTTTAAATCCATGTTATCCCCTATAGATTGTAAATTGTTGTATTTCCTTATTTCTACTGCACTCAAATCTATTACCTGTAATTGGAAAGACGTCACTTCACTTTCGGTTAATGCATGGTGGGAATGGATTATTTTTCTTAGACGCGGGCAAGATTTTTATCCACACTCTCATAAACACCCTTCTTCCTCTAGTACTAGTTTATGGTCTAGTGTAGATTCTTACATCAGTACATTTTCCACAATTTAGGAACTTATCTAAATTTGTATTATTAATCTGTGCTTCCTGTAGCCCTTTTGTGTTTTATTATATTATTTATATCATATGTGTACTATTCTGTAATGTTGATATAGGTATTCTACTTTTTTCTTATATACTGTAGTATGTTTCAATACATTATGATTCGGTATTATATTTTGTATTGTGTTTCATATCTATGAAAATGTTCTTTAGGAAAACATTTTGAACAAAAAAAAAATCTATGATAACTTGAAAAAAAAAGGATCTAGCACTTTCTTCGCTACATTTCTGTTTTTATTTTTCTGTTTTTTAATTAGTACTCACATTGTGTTGTCCTTTATGTTTTCATTGTGCTGTGTCACAGATGTGTGGAACTAACCACATCCAAACCATGCACTTTTGTTCTGATGGCATTGCCACATCTTTGTGGGTGCTGCGCCTTCCTTAGAGTGCGGGTCCCACATTGGACAAGCTGTTCTACTGTTTTTGTCATCGTCTTCCAGGTTATACTTGGACTTTAGTTTCAGAGGGTTTGTATAATGTGCTATTCGGCTTTTGTCATGATCCCCTGCTGTTATTCAGATGTTCAATTTGTAGTTTCACTAATATATTTCACGTGCTGAGTATTGTCTGTGGTTTACCAGTTTGGCAATTGTGCAACAGTAACTATTTAGAGATAAGGCGTGCTCATTTGCTGGATTTGTCATTTGACTTCTGTCTCGGCACAGGCACTGTATTGTGGTGTGTGTGTGTAGCTAGTAACATACTATGCTCATATGTGACTGAAGATGCGCCTGCCTTGTGACTGGTATCTGAGTTATTGCTGTCAAAACATAATATGAGATGTGTAGCTGTATTTAAAAGACACAATTATTACTTTCATTGGCATCTGAGCACCATGTTTGTGGTCCTTGAGGTTGTTATCAACTCTGGGGTGACACTGTGTTCCTCAGAACCTGGACTATACAGGATACCACACACGGATGGTTCTGTCGGATTTACTTTTTATACACGAACAAGACTAGGAAATATTATCTTCCCACGATACACAAGAGAAAAATTAATCAAATATAGCAATTAATGAGAATAGTTGAGTCATAGACAATATTTATTATAATAATAAAAAAAGGTGTACCATGGTCGGTGGAAAAGTTCTCGTGCAATTTGTCAGACAGTGTATATTACAGAATAGAGGATTACATAAATACATAAACAAGAATTTTCCAAAACCTCCTGGTGAAGTACAAAGTACAGTAGAGTCTATACAGTCGAAACTGTGCTCTTGATCTGTTGACCCAACGGAAGGTCTTTGGATCGAGGCACACAAAGGGATTTGTCAACATTTCGACCCGCTATCTTCGATTCATTGTTCACTTGTGTTTTGTATGAAGAGTATAGTCCCATGTCTTTTTCGTGTATCCAAAGTAAATCCGGAAGTACCATCCTTGTTTAATACTAAGTTGTCCTTGAGCCGGCACAGGGTCTTGCGCACACCACTCTCCGGTCTTGGCTCCGCTCCTATGAATTAGGGATAGTGTGTAAGAGTGTGCACTTTGTGTTTTCTGAATGACAGCCCTTTAGTGTGTTTTAAAGTGCAGGTGTAATGCTGGGATGTCAATACATGTCTGTGATTGACTCTGAAAGGATATCTGGCATTCTGAAGTTTGCATGGAAGTGTTGTTGTGGGTTCGATTTTGCGCTGTAATAATTGGTAGTACAACGCAGAAGTGCTGATTTCACTAGTACCTCATGCGGACGTAGTTACTTTTGTTTGCCTACTTTTTAAAAAATTAATATTTCATTTTGATGTTTACTTTTCAAAATCATTGCACTATCTCTTTCTTGTATTCCCCATCCATGTGCATGGCTGTGACTTTAGCTTGGCCACACTACCAAAAGGACAATCAGGAATAACTTAGAAAGCCTTGGCTTTCCGAAGTGTGGGTGCTGTAGAAAGCTGCGTGCAGACCATCGTCATCTGGTCAGTAAATTCTCACATGAAGACAGTGCATTAGTCGCTGCGCCCGTCCGCGACCGACCGGGACCAGGGGCACCTCATAATACCTCAATACCCGTTCCCTTGTCAAGCATCAGATGGACATCTTTCTGCTGCTTGACACGGACAAACCTGATATCCTTCTGCTATCTCCTACCTCAGCACCTGATATTATAGCAGCCCTGCCACCTGACTACTATATTATCCAAGCAGATCGCGCAAACGGGAAAGGAGGAGGTGGAGTCGCGGCGATTATCCATTCCAGCCTGGATGTCACCACTCTTACTTGTTTGACTTTAGCCAACACAGATAACCTCGTACTAAAAATTGCCACCCCTCACATGACTATAGCATGTGTCCTCTTGTATAGACCGCCCACCTCAATGCCACTGTTTCCCATGGCTTTTAGTGAGCAAGTTGCTAACTTAGCTTTGGATCACGCCAGGGTCATGTTAGTAGGCGATTTTAACTACTGGTACAGGGATCCTTCTGAGGGCCCTCAATCGGCGGAATTGACTGACCTTCTGTCTAATCTCAACTTTAAGCAATTGGTGCTCTCTCCCACCCACGATAAAGGACACATATTGGACCAGGTGTGGTCTAATACTACCTGCGTGTCCTCTCCGCTAACCCTGTCTTGCCTATGGTCAGACCATCTTATCCTTAAATTTAAGATTTGTGTCACTCACATCAGAACCACGGTGCCAATCGTCGGCAGAGTTGCTAGAAATTGGAACGCCATGGATAAGACTGCTTTTCTACAGTCATTAGCTAATGATGTCCCTTCCTTGGGCAACGACATAAACTTGTCAGTTTCCTCTCTAACCGACTGGCTACAAGCGGCCAGCAATTTCCATGCCCCCTACAAAAGAATTAAACTCGCACAGCGCACGGATGCCAACAGATGGTTTTCTGTCGACTTGAAAAACAGGAAATTGGCTCTCCGCCACCTTGAGCGTCTGTGGCGCCGTGATGATGACATTGAGGGTAAACTTAAATATACTAGGGCGAGGAAGGAATATATGAATGCCATCTCTGCTGCAAAGGTGGAGTATTTCTCTTCTCGTATCCTAGACTCGTCAAACAAATCTAAGGATATCTTTTCTGTCTTTAATGAACTGACCAACTTGGAGAATGTCCGTCCTAAAGTAATCCCTACTCAGGGTCTGTGTGACTCACTCAATAGCTACTTTAGTGACAAAATCACAGACATAACAACCAGCATTCCCTAATCAAAGACTCCAATCAGGACCGGCATGGCAATAAAGACTGGTTCCGCTACCCTTACCAATTTTCAACTCATAACCCATTGCCAGCTCTTGGAATTAATGATGAGAGTCAAATCTGGCTCCCCACTGGATATCTGCCCCCCTCGTATTTTGAAAGAATGTTTTTCCACCTACCCAACTCCTGCTCTTGCCCTCTTAAATGACTCCCTCTTGTCGGGCATAGTTCCGTCTGCCTTTAAAGAAGCCACGGTCATACCCCTATTAAAAAAAACAGGGGCGGACCCTGGATGCAAGGCAAACTATAGGCCCATCTCCTTACTGCCTTACCTGGCAAAAATTTTAGAGGCACATGTGGCTAAAATCCTCTCTAACTTCTTGGAGGAGTCCTCCTGCTTTGACCCTCATCAGGCCGGATTCCGCCCTGCACATTCCACAGAGGCAGTGGTCACTGCAGTATTGGACACACTCCGAGACTGTGCAGATAGACGCTCTCCCCAGGCCCTGGTGCTCTTGGACCTGTCGGCCGCGTTCGACACGGTCGACCATAACATCTTGGTCGACCGTGTCGGACAGGCCGGACTACAGGGCTTAGCGGCCTGCTGGTTGAGGTCCTTCTTGGAGGATCGCTCCCAGGCGGTGCACCTGGGGGATCTGACTTTCGTCAAACAGTTCATCCCATGTGGTGTGCCACAGGGCTCCTCCCTGTCGCCCCATCTCTTTAACATATACATACTCCCCCTTATACAAACTTTGAGGGACAAACAGGTGAGAGTTTTCAACTACGGAGATGACCTGCAGCTACTTTTTACCATCGACAACTCCGAAAAATCTATTAGTTATTTCCAGTCAACCATGAGGTTTATTAAATCCTGGATGGATCAAAATCAGCTGAAACTAAATCCAGGTAAAACCGAACTGGTACTGACTGGGAATAGTGCTAAGCATTGGGGTCCTCACTACTCGCCTTTAGATCTGGGTCAAGCTCCGCAACCATCACCATCGGCCAAAACGCTTGGAGTCACTGTGGACAGTGACCTTTCTTTAAAAGCACAAGTGGGACAGGTGGTCTCCAAATGCTTTTTTCAGCTAAAAAAAATTAGGAAGGTCCGGCGGCTACTAACGCCAGAAGCTACTACCCAGGTTGTGATCGCCACTGTTCTGTCCCATCTGGATTACGCAAATGCCATCTATTTGGGTCTCCCTAATTACTTACTCAAGCGTCTCCAGATGGTGCAGAACTATGCTGCTAGGGTGATCCTGAAGCAACCAAGGTGGCAGGCAGCGACTCCTCTTCTTGTCAAGTTGCACTGGCTTCCGGTCATGCAACGCTGTGTCTTTAAAGTTGGCTGCATGATCTTCAAGTGGCTACATGGCAAAAGCCCTAAATTCATCACTCAATTAATCACCAGATACGTTCCCTCCCGCAACCTTCGCTCATCTCATCTAGGCCTTCTCCAGACCCTTCCCTTCAAACTTAAACGTTCTGGCGGACGTAGGTTTGCAACACTTGCCCCCTGCTTATGGAACACTTTTCCCCTGGAAATCCGGTCCTGCCAAGATCTCTTACCTTTCCGGAAAGCACTGAAGACCTGGCTTTTTAAACAAGCTTTTTAAAATCTACTTCCCCTCGCTGTTTGTGTTACTGTTAAATTAGCGCCAAGAAACTAATCAGTGTTAGTGCGCTTAATAAATAATTTAATAACATAACATAACATAACATAACGATCCACATCCCTTTGGTGAGTCTACCCATGTTGGATATTATGAACACGAGGCAACGTTATGCTGGTTGGATCATGTTTGTTATTTTGAAAAACATAATAAAGTAAACATAATTTGACAACAGATTAAGACATTCCAGGCATTTCTCTTTAAACGTCTTGCCTGTGAGTTTTTTGTGTGTGGCTCCCTTGTGAAGCAGAGTTTGTGGCGCATGACATCGCTTTTGTATGGTTAAAATTGAAATGTATCTTAGAAGGACCCTATTCCTCATCGCTTTCCCAGTTGTCAAAGGTCTTCAGAGGAACTCAGCATGAGAAGCTTTATTTTCAGGATTTTATTGTTCCACAGATTGCCAGGTTTTCATTTCAAACATTGCCTAGACTTAGACCTTTTGCATCTGGCATTGTGCCAACCTGTTTTCACACTTGAAGGTTTAGCTGAGGATCAAGTTACCCCAGCACACGGCATGAGGTTGGCATTTAGGACCAGATTTAGAGTGTGGCAAGCAGTAGTCCATCAGTTAGGGTAGTGAAGGTCATTACGTCTGCCAGCCTGCCGGAATACCACGCACAAAATTTAGAGATCACTGCTGCGCAGCGCCTTGAGACCCTACTGGGTGAGTAGCGCGCTATACAAATTGATTGATTGATTGATTGATCAGCAGTGATATCGGTATCTTTATAGGCTCCTTTGTTTGTACAAAAAGTAAGGACAATGGTTACCTTTGGCTTTCGATGGCTGTCTATGAAACTATTTGCTTTTCAAAAACACACTCCCAAATTGGGAGTTTGTTCTTGAAAAACAAATCAATAATGGCCCCTACATCCAGGGAGGTTTTTCCACAGTTGTAGGGGTCATTATTTTAATTTTGTGTCCTTGACAACCAGTTTTTTTTTTGACGGTGTTGGAATGGAAAAAGCCATACTACCATTAGCCTTAAATAGGGCAAGGAGTCTGTTGGCTTTACTCAGAGTGCCCCAACTCCATCAGTCCATCAGTCTATCAGGGTACGTTTTCCAAAGGCAGGGTCAAAAAGGAACCACCATTAGAAAAGAGATGGTCTGTATGACTCAAAAATAAGCAGACATTCCAAGGGTTTGGTACATAGAGTACTCCATCACGTTTGTGACTGAGTACCCTATCCTCCAAGCTCTAAATTTGGCCCTCAATAGGGTGTTGATATTTGAGATGTACCCTAGGGTTATATTCTAGTAGGCGTTATGTATGTTTCCGAACATTTTGCATTTGTTCTCTAATTGCACATCGATCCAGTTGAGTCACTTTAGGGTTTGTGTCCAGTGAACATGTTTCTATAGAGTGAAGCATTTTCTGATACCCCAGGCTAGAATTACTAATATTTTGCACCAGATTTGTGTCACAAAAGTCATGGTCAGGGTGATGCTATCCAACAACTTTAATATGAAAGAAGCAACCTGTTACCTCCCACCAGGCTTGCCAAGAACTTCATGGGCCATTTCTCCACATTCACTCCAAACCTGTATCTCACCTCCAGCTACATTCTCCTAACAGTACATTTTAACACTTAGTTGGAGGACAAAACGCCATCGCCTGCTGAAAAGAATCTACCAGCACAAGTTAAACCATTCAAAAAGAAATACTCTACACACGCCTTCTATATTACCTGTAACTTTCACCTATCTCCCCATAACTAGTGTTGTGGTCAGACCACGCCATCCAGCAATTCAACATTAAGCTCCTGGCTATCAACTCCACATTCAAATTGGAATGTCCTCTCACGTCTCACAAAGAATATCACCCACTCAGTAGAGCAGGGAGCCTGCCTAGAAAAAACAAGAAAAGGTATAACATAAACCCATAGTTTAGAGACACCAAAAAAACTCATCTTCGATTGCCAAAGGCTGGACAGAGCCTGAAAGCAGAATACATCAGGTTCATCCCAATGCCACTAAGCACTCCAGCACTAAGAAAAAGGATTTCAACACAGTACTAGAGGCAGTCAATACCAAGAGAACTTTTCAATGTAGTACAATAGTTCATACACCCTCGGGGCACAGCCTCATCCATACACAAAACACACCAAAAGTGCAACTCGTAAAACACCTTCTTTATCAAAAAAAGGAAAAAGAATCAGGAAACCACCCTCTCAGTCGTTGACCCCCCCACATCTCAGAGCACTGACAACAGGGCCATGGTGAGAAATTGCATGTTTTATGTGGTCAGCCTCATTTTACTCTAAATTGTATTGCTGTTTTTTAGACTCTGCACACTGGGGCACTACTGTCCAGTACCCAGTATAAGAGCTCTGTGCCTTAATATGTGTAGAAATTGACTAATCCCCAATCAGCATAAATAAATCTTCTGTAAGGCCTTAGTATATGGTGAAGAAGATGCACCCACGGCATGGAAAGCTAAATGTCACTTGTAGACTTCAAGACTTGTTGTGCCATCCACTAGTGTGTCAAGGAAAATATGGCGTCAGACCTAACATTGCACCCTAACCGCTGCAATATAAAACCTAAAGTGCAAACTGTTATGATAATCCTTTTGACAGGTAAAACCTCCCTTTTAAATATTAATAGGTCACCCCTATGTTCGCCTTGTAGCCCACCGTGTAGTGTGCATGGTACAAAAAAGTAGGACATGTAGAAACATTATGTTACTATGTCCCTACAGTGATACAGCCCTATAAGATAATTCATTGTGCCAGATTACAGATTAAAATACTAATACTTTATCCAGGGAATGGGTTTAGCTAGAAAAATAATTAAACAACTATGTTTAATAGTTATTAAAAATCCAATTCAATTGTGCAGTTTAGATAACTAAAGTTCCAGGATGCTAATTTGCATTAACTCTGTACGAACTCCCATCCTGTGCTTGGCCTGAACGAGGTATGAACGAGGTGTGAAATTCTTGCCTGGAGCTACATAATAGGTCACTGTGACTGACAGGTTGACCTAAATGAGTAATGATGACTCATTTCAGCTCAGGAGAAGTGTGGAGACCTGCCATCCTGTTGGCACAACGATGTCAATTCATCCCTGACAGATCTTTTTGAGGCACATGGGACCACTGCCTGCTCTTAAAAATGTTGGTGCCCACATTCACAAAGGGGAAGGAGTCCCATGGGTACCTCTTCCTGTTTTCGAATTGGTTACCATCTCCTCCATGAAGTCAGAAAAGTATGAATGTTTTGTGACTGCATTCCAGTCGCAAAACATTCATACTTGCCCCAGCGACTGGCTATTAGGAAGGGAGGTTTGCAAAAAACACAGTTGATGGACAGAATGTAGAACAATGTCATACATTCACCCCAGTACAATGATCTGGGCCTAAATCCATTGTTTTTTTGCACTCCACACCACCCTGGGTTAGACACTGGCTATATGCAAATCATCTCTGACCCTGTGCCTCATGGGAACAGTCCAGTCCGAACTACCAAGCCATGTCTTTCCCAGACCGGAATCAAGCATTAAAGGACCGGTTTCTGGCTATCAGCCTTCATCAGCCTGGATAGCTTGACTCCAGTGGTGTGGAGAGCCTGGGACTCACGTCTGAGCATCCCCAGCCCACTCGGGGTGAAAATTGCAAAAAACACAGTTGATGGACAGAATGTAGAACAATGTCATACATTCACCCCAGTACAAGGATCTGGGCCTAAATCCATCGTTTTTTTGCACTCCACACCACCCTGGGTTAGACACTGGCTATATGCAAATCAGCTCTGACCCTGTGCCTCATGGGAACAGTCCAGTCCGAACTACCAAGCCATGTCTTTCCCAGACCGGAATCAAGCATCCAAGGACCGGTTTCTGGCTATCAGCCTTCATCAGCCTGGATAGCTTGACTCCAGTGGTGTGGAGAGCCTGGGACTCACGTCTGAGCATCCCCAGCCCACTCGGGGTGAACATTGCAAAAAACACAGTTGATGGACAGAATGTAGAACAATGTCATACATTCACCCCAGTACAAGGATCTGGGCCTAAATCCATCGTTTTTTTGCACTCCACACCACCCTGGGTTAGACACTGGCTATATGCAAATCAGCTCTGACCCTGTGCCTCATGGGAACAGTCCAGTCCGAACTACCAAGCCATGTCTTTCCCAGACCGGAATCAAGCATCCAAGGACCGGTTTCTGGCTATCAGCCTTCATCAGCCTGGATAGCTTGACTCCAGTGGTGTGGAGAGCCTAGGACTCACGTCTGAGCATCCCCAGCCCACTCGGGGTGAAAATTGCAAAAAACACAGTTGATGGACAGAATGTAGAACAATGTCATACATTCACCCCAGTATAAGGATCTGGGCCTAAATCCATAGTTTTTTTGCACTCCACACCACCCTGGGTTAGACACTGGCTATATGCAAATCAGCTCTGACCCGGTGCCTCATGGGAACAGTCCAGTCCGAACTACCAAGCCATGTCTTTCCCAGACCGGAATCAAGCATCCAAGGACCGGTTTCTGGCTATCAGCCTTCATCAGCCTGGGTAGCTTGACTCCAGTGGTGTGGAGAGCCTGGGACTCACGTCTGAGCATCCCCAGCCCACTCGGGGTGAAAATTGCAAAAAACACAGTTGATGGACAGAATGTAGAACAATGTCATACATTCACCCCAGTACAAGGATCTGGGCCTAAATCCATTGTTTGTTTGCACTCCACACCACCCTGGGTTAGACAATGGCAATATGCAAATCAGCTCTGACCCTGTGCCTCATGGGAACAGTCCAGTCCGAACTACCAAGCCATGTCTTTCCCAGACCGGAATCAAACATCCAAGGACCGGTTTCTGTCTATCAGCCTTCATCAGCCTGGATAGCTTGACTCCAGTGGTGTGGTGAGCCTGGGACACACGTTTGAGGATCCCCAGCCCACTCGGGGTGAAAATTGCAAAAAACACAGTTGATGGACAGAATGTAGAACAATGTCATACATTCACCCCAGTACAAGGATCTCGGCCTAAATCCATCGTTTTTTTGCACTCCACACCACCCTGGGTTAGACACTGGCTATATGCAAATCAGCTCTGACCCTGTGCCTCATGGGAACAGTCCAGTCCGAACTACCAAGCCATGTCTTTCCCAGACCGGAATCAAGCATCCAAGGACCAGTTTCTGGCTCTCAGCCTTCATCAGCCTGGATAGCTTGACTCCAGTGGTGTGGAGAGCCTGGGACTCACGTCTGAGCATCCCCAGCCCACTCGGGGTGAAAATTGCAAAAAACACAGTTGATGGACAGAATGTAGAACAATGTCATACATTCACCCCAGTACAAGGATCTGGGCCTAAATCCATCGTTTTTTTGCACTCCACACCACCCTGGGTTAGACACTGGCTATATGCAAATCAGCTCTGATCCTGTGCCTCATGGGAACAGTCCAGTCCGAACTACCAAGCCATGTCTTTCCCAGACCGGAATCAAGCATCCAAGGACCGGTTTCTGGCTATCAGCCTTTATCATTATCCTGTGATACCGATAATTATATGGAACATGACACTATGTTCTGTATTAAAAAAAATATACAAAGGAACATTCTTTTAGAAATGCATATAAAACTGAGACCATGTTCCCTGATTAGAAATAAGACTTATTGTTGATTGAATTTCAGATTCATGTAAGGCCTCCTGTTATTTCAGGAAAACCACAAATTCTACCAACTAAATCAGACGGTGTCCTTAATCTACCACACGGATTATTTGGGAAATGACCTTGCACCTACTACGATAGGTAATATTTCCGTATAATAATTGCTGTATCCAGTAGCCTAATAATCATACTAGGTTGGATGATAATACCTTGTGAGACTTTCTTTTACCTATTATCCAGCTCTAGGCAACTCCTGTCAAAAAGATAAACCTTTCACTTCCTTACCTAGCCTGTAATCCCTGTGTGGCCACTAACACTACTAGTTATATATAAAAAAATGTTCTGATTTAGTTGACAGCTGGGATTTTAGGTCCCCAAATTGAACCCTAAATTCTTAAAGAAGAGTTTGATAATGGGAATTTTTGAAAAATAGCTATAAGTCTGTAGGGAAGGAACGTACAATATGCTCTAGACTGAACATGTGTTTATATGAAGGAATCACTACTAGTATATGTAAGAGAGAAAGAATGCACGGTATACATTTGATGGTTCATTAAGACCTGGTTATCTAATTGCCTCTAAACTGACTTTACTGAGTGGAAAGTCGTTTTCTAGGAGTACCCCTAGGTTATCTAGCACTGCACAGTCATTAGAATACGATGATTCAACCTTATATAATAAATCCAAGTAGATGTATTTATTGAAAGTAGAAGGCATGTCAATGTATATGATTTGAAAAAGAAATACTGTATGGAAGTTTAAGATATTGTTTTTATTTCCAGATTCTGTACCTGTCTCTCTCCCAGCAATAAAAACCCTCAGCCCTGACGAAGGTGTGGCCATCTGGCCTGACACCGAAACGCGCGTCGGCTTTTGTGGCTTACGCATCCAGAAAAACGACAGATCTATAAACATCAGGATTTCCCTATATCCATCAGGATCTCCCCTACTGTCGTTAGCCCCTGGAAACTTTACTAAGGCCCATGGAACAGACCTAACATCTCCATGTTGTATATATTAGGAACTTTGCCTTGTTGTAAATATTAGGACTATGTTAGGGAATGAAAGTTGTATGTAAGAATGTGGGAATGAATATAATGATTTGAATGAATGGTGTAGAACACTTTGCTGGGTAGGACTGTTGACAGGTTTAAAATTTTGTTTCTCAATTTTATCCTTTTCCTTTTATCAGGGATATCTAAAAATGTATATATTATGTGTTTCCAAAAAAATGTAAATAGCTTTTTGTACACTGCTAACTTGATACGTAAAATCAAAATAAACTAATAAATAATATACATACTAAAAAGCCTAAACTCTCCTGATGTATTTGTACATTGACTTGCCTTATACTCTGTGCAGTTCTGATTCCTAGACTCACCACTCCTCCAGTATGAATTGGATCCCATCTGGGACCTGAATATATCAAGGGCAGGGTTGCTCTTTTGTTTTCTTTTCAAGTTGTTTTTCCCCTTCTGCCTGCCCATATCATTAAAACCCCTCGGGGAAACCCCTTCTTTCCACAATTGTCTCACAGCCCTGAGCTGTGGGGGTGTTCTGGGTTCTTTTCCTGGTGAACCATTGAATTATCGGTATTGGAAGATTATTAGCTTGAGTGAAGTAGAGTGTATCTGGACTGTAACAGTATTGAATATTGGAGCATTATTGTGTCGGTCACCTCCTTCTCTTTTTTTCCCACCCACTAGAAAGGAGATAAATTGAAAGCCTAAATTAATACAATTCCCCTTACCAACTAGGTCCCTTGTAGGAAATAAAATCCTTCAGAAATAAATCCTTCAGATTTCATTGTTGTGGTATAAAAATGGACACCATAAAAACCTTTGGCTTCTCAGATGAGGACTTTGCCAAAATGCTTGGTCTCCCAGTCGATGGAAACCAAGGCTTCTCCATATCTAAAGGACTCAATGGAGATTGGAATAAACTATTAAATCTTGGTAAAAAATCAAACAGAACTGAGCTACATGCTAAATTTATGCTTGACTATCTAAGAGCTGGTACCATCCCAATTGGCCTTAGAGTCCGTAATATCCCGGGGATGTTCATAGAAATCAGACAGTTCCTGGAGCGATGGGCTTTAATATCTAATCGTTGCTCCAGGGACTGGATGATGCTTATTGTGGAAACAGCCCGCACAGTTATTGACATTCTGAACAAAGAGATCCGTGAACTAGAGGACAAATTAAAAGAGGGAGATGCGGTAGATGAAGGCAAAAAGAAACTGGAAGAAATCCAGTTTGAATTGGAGTCCTTCTCAGAATATCTTCTTAAGAGAAAAACCGAGAAATTACGTAAGGATATCAGACTTTTCTCCCAAGAAAGGGCTTACCCATACCTGGGGACCAATTTCTATTCTAACCAGGAGGATAATACATCACAGGGACAAGCACCCAGATGGGACCAGAGGAAAATCACTACCTTCTCTGAGACCACGGACTCTGATGGAGACGTGCCTGAGGAGTATGATCCCAGCTACGATCAAGGACAAAATACTAATCGGGGAAATAGAAGTGGAAACTATGACAGGAATTACCAACAGAATCGTTTTTTAGGGAACCGTCGGGGCAACAGTCGCCCACCCTCGAGAACCCCACGGACAAGGAATTACCATCAGGGTCAAGGACAACGACAGATGTACGTACAGACCCGCCATCAACAGTATTGGCGAACATAAAAGGGCTCCCTGTGTTCAACCTATCTGGAGAATCCATAGATCCAATGGCTACTCAACTTCTAACTAGAGGCCTATCGTTCGTACCATCTGCTAACTTCAACAAATTTGAACTAAATAGGGACTTACAACTATTTTTCAGGAAGGTTCGCCTTCAAAAATTCTTCTTGGATGCCCCAGTAGCTAACTGTGAGGATAATAGATCTGGATGTAAACCTCCTTCGTCCTTCACTCCCTCATTAGAAATGGTGGGCCCTGAAATCAACATCTTTGAGAAAACAGTCATGAAGAAGATCAACAAAATGACTCAATATGTTCCCATACCAAAGGCAAACTTGCCTAAACAAGAAGATCAAGCCCTTAAGAAACTCAAACTAAACAAAGATATCACCATCAAACCATGTGATAAAGGGGGCGGCATTGTTCTTTTTAACACTTCAGACTATAAAAGAAGAATGACTGAACTCCTATCCGCCTCAGGCCACTATATACCTGTCAAAAGAAACCCTGAAAATGCCTTAAAAAGACGCATATTGACCATTGTGCAGAGAGGGGTTAACCAAAATCATATCTGCGAGGCGGAAGCAGAATTTCTCACTCCTAGTAACACCAAAATACCTATTATTTACGGAGTCCCGAAAACACACAAAAGTAGTGTTGATCCGCCCCTGCGACCCATTGTCTCAACGATTGGCTCCGCCACCGAGCCACTGTCAAAATATATTGACAGATTCCTAAATCCGATGATCACAGAACTGAAATCATATGTTCGGGACACAGGACACTTTATTCAACAGGTGGAAGGTACTCCATTCAGAGAGAATGCTGAAATAATGGTCACCCTAGATGTTGAATCTTTGTATTCAAACATCCCCCAAGATGGTCCCTATGAGGCCATTAAAACTATATTGGCCAGAAACAATGATATCACTAATGGTGAGTTCATCCTGCAATGCCTCAAGATTGTTCTCTTTGAGAACTATTTTGAATTTGACCAAATCCTGTACAGACAGGCTACTGGAGTTAGCATGGGAGCAAGCTGTGCACCCAGTATAGCTTGTTTGTACATGGGAGAATTCGAAAGAATTAATATTTTCAATGAAATGGCTCCCTTTTATGAGAACGTCAAACACTGGAAGCGATTCATTGATGACATCTTTTTCATTTGGAACGGTGCCCAAGAAGAGCTTGATGAATTTATTGAATGGCTGAACATGGCTGATACCAACCTGAAATTCACTAGCCATACCAGTAAATCCAAGATTGAGTTTCTAGATATCTGGATTGAGCATCACGATAACATCATCAAGGTATCCCTTTATACTAAGCCCACAGCACGAAACACCTTGCTTCAATATGCCAGCTTCCATCCGCGGAGTCAAAGGGACAGCATCCCACACAGCCAGTTCCTTCGTATTAGAAGGAACTGTTCCGACATACGTGATTTTCTGACCCAAGCAGATATTTTGAAAGAAAAATTGCTCTTTCGCGGATACCCAGCAAGATTGATCAAAGACTCGTTCAAACGGGCAAGATATACTGACAGAGAGGCCATGTTTAGACCGAAAAACACTGACAAGACGAATCAACTTGTCTGTATCACTCGTCATTCGGAAATGAACCACAAAATCCGACAAGCCATCAACTCCAGCTGGCACATCCTCAATTTGGAAAAAGACAAGACCCACCTGGATAGACCTATATTTGCCTTCAGAAAGAATCTCAATCTGAAAAATCACCTGGTAAGAGGCAAATTACAAGAAACTGCAGAGAAAACCCAAAGCTCCTTAACTGGATTGGAACCCATTTATGGTAACCATAAATGCGGGACATGCCATGCTTGCCCACAAGCGATTGTGGGTGAAAATGTCAGCACCAACACTCGCACTATCTCTGTGCGACATAATGCCACCATGACCAACAGTCGCACCAGCAATATCATATACCTGGTATTGTGCCCCTGTAATCTCCCCTATGTAGGGGAAACTGGGAGAGAGTGTCGCGTGCGAATTTGGGAGCATAAAGCAAACATTAGAAATAAGAAAACCACAGCCCCCATCATAACACATTGGTTACAAAAAGGACATAATGAACTGGACCTACGTTGGTTTATCTTGGAAAAAATAAAAGTTAGCCCAGGTAGTGACCCTGTCAACCTCCGAAAAAAACGAGAGGTATTTTGGATATTCTTTCTGAATGCAGTGGACAAGGGATTGAATGAAGAATGCCCATGGCATCAGGCTCTGTTATAAAGAACTCCGCTTCATTATACTTTTCCCCCCCCCAGAGCATTATCATATATTTTCTATATATGATCTAACTGTAATTACCTCCATTGGTTCTGTTTCACACTATAAACAGTTATGCCCATTCATTAGGAGGTACTTGGAAAATATAATTACCTGAGCTTCATTATCGTGTCACTAGCTGACACCACTGAAATATGGATCGATATTATCCACCTTAGGTCTTTCTACCTAAATGCACCTTTCCAAGATGGCCACCGTCTATCTTGGCTAAATACATGGACGTTTACTTAACTAGCCTTAGTGGCCAATAACCATACAGTCTATATGAAATATCCCACACGTTACGGCTAGGAAAGAAATGATAATATTAACATAGGTGATGTAAATGTTAAGAAAATTTGATACTAGGGGAAACGAACTTAGACCCCCAACATCGGACTTAGCAAACTCTACACACTGCTCCAAGATGGCCCCCGTGCATCTATGGAGGAGATCCATGTCCTACATCTATGTTCATGAGTTCCCGAAACTGCTGAATAACATCGCGGGATACACACAGCTGAATACGATCAAAAGAACGCATTGAGGACCGCCTATATAAAACCCTAGTGGGCATAACCTACACGAGACGGTGGTTTCCGGTTTGCAGTTGGTCAGCGGATCGGCGCCGACGGAACCCCAAAGGAGGACGAATCTCGGACACCTTCAGGTAAGAACTCCTTCTCGATAGGCATAGATAGCCAGCCTCAAAGGAAGCCCATATGGCAACCTTAGGGTCCACCTCTTTAGAGACAAGAAGATTTTTTGATCTCATACCGGACCATTACAGCTGTTCTCCATCTTTTCCCTTTTCTCTGATGGTAGGGTCCTTGTACCAACCCTCTCTTACACAGCCGAGGCTCGTTTACACTGCCGTCCTCCGCTTGAACAAACAATTGGATCCCATGACCGGGTAAGCTGCTAGACCTACTAAAGAGAATATCATTATGGAGTTACCTAGTGTAACATGTTTGTAATAGTACGGAACCCTTAACTCATTCTGGATTTTAATTACCCCCGTATTTGCCCATTAGGTTTCCGTGTCTGACCACTTACAAAATTTAAGCCAGGAAGCCTCCGTATCTGACCCACAGTGACCTTGGAAGGGAAGGTGACCCTCTCCCGGTAAGCAACAAATAGCATAGAGGATGTCTGATACAAGAGCCAAAAAATAGGACTGTAAACTCTAAACACCTAAAATGATCGACTAAAGTAAAATTTTAAAAAAAAATATTATTTCCCTTAAACTAGATGCCTTAGACAATTATCTGGGAAAAAAAGCCAGCACTGAAATCCAGTACACCATCACCTTCCTTAGAAAATTACTGGACACAGTTCCTTTGGTAAGTAGCGAAGGACAGGGAGAAAGTTCTGAATATCCTGTGATACCGATAATTATATGGAACATGACACTATGTTCTATATTAAAAAAAATATACAAAGGAACATTCTTTTAGAAATGCATATAAAACTGAGACCATGTTCCCTGATTAGAAATACGACTTATTGTTAATTGAATTTCAGATTCATGTAAGGCCTCCTGTTATTTCAGGAAAACCACAAATTCTACCAACTAAATCAGACGGTGTCCTTAATCTACCACACGGATTATTTGGGAAATGACCTTGCACCTACTACGATAGGTAATATTTCCGTATAATAATTGCTGTATCCAGTAGCCTAATAATCATACTAGGTTGGATGATAATACCTTGTGAGACTTTCTTTTACCTATTATCCAGCTCTAGGCAACTCCTGTCAAAAAGATAAACCTTTCACTTCCTTACCTAGCCTGTAATCCCTGTGTGGCCACTAACACTACTAGTTATATATAAAAAAAATGTTCTGATTTAGTTGACAGCTGGGATTTTAGGTCCCCAAATTGAACCCTAAATTCTTAAAGAAGAGTTTGATAATGGGAATTTTTGAAAAATAGCTATAAGTCTGTAGGGAAGGAACGTACAATATGCTCTAGACTGAACATGTGTTTATATGAAGGAATCACTACTAGATTATGTAAGAGAGAAAGAATGCACGGTATACATTTGATGGTTCATTAAGACCTGGTTATCTAATTGCCTCTAAACTGACTTTACTGAGTGGAAAGTCGTTTTCTAGGAGTACCCCTAGGTTATCTAGCACTGCACAGTCATTAGAATACGATGATTGAACCTTATATAATAAATCCAAGTAGATGTATTTATTGAAAGTAGAAGGCATGTCAATGTATATGATTTGAAAAAGAAATACTGTATGGAAGTTTAAGATATTGTTTTTATTTCCAGATTCTGTACCTGTCTCTCTCCCAGCAATAAAAACCCTCAGCCCTGACGAAGGTGTGGCCATCTGGCCTGACACCGAAACGCGCGTCGGCTTTTGTGGCTTACGCATCCAGAAAAACGACAGATCTATAAACATCAGGATTTCCCTATATCCATCAGGATCTCCCCTACTATCGTTAGCCCCTGGAAACTTTACTAAGGCCCATGGAACAGACCTAACATCTCCATGTTGTATATATTAGGAACTTTGCCTTGTTGTAAATATTAGGACTATGTTAGGGAATGAAAGTTGTATGTAAGAATGTGGGAATGAATATAATGATTTGAATGAATGGTGTAGAACACTTTGCTGGGTAGGACTGTTGACAGGTTTAAAATTTTGTTTCTCAATTTTATCCTGTTCCTTTTATCAGGGATATCTAAAAATGTATATATTATGTGTTTCCAAAAAAAATGTAAATAGCTTTTTGTACACTGGTAACTTGATACGTAAAATCAAAATAAACTAATAAATAATATACATACTAAAAAGCCTAAACTCTCCTGATGTATTTGTACATTGACTTGCCTTATACTCTGTGCAGTTCTGATTCCTAGACTCACCACTCCTCCAGTATCAATTGGATCCCATCTGGGACCTGAATATATCAAGGGCAGGGTTGCTCTTTTGTTTTCTTTTCAAGTTATCAGCCTTTATCAGCCTGGATAGCTTGACTCCAGTGGTGTGGAGAGCCTGGGACTCATGTCTGAGCATCCCCAGCCCTCTCGGGGTCAAAATTTCAAAAAACACAGTTGATGGACAGAATGTAGAACAATGTCATACATTCACCCCAGTACAAGGATCTGGGCCTAAATCCATCGTTTTTTTTGCACTCCACACCACCCTGGGTTAGACACTGGCTATATGCAAATCAGCTCTGACCCTGTGCCTCATGAGAACAGTCCAGTCCGAACTTAGGAAGGGAGGCCCTTGGCGCTCCCCTTTCCATTAGCGATTGGCAAGCCCAATTTGCGATTCAGTAATAGCTTACCGAATCACAAATTGGGCTTTCTACATTTCAAAATGTTTTTTCTGGTCACAAATGGCCTGATTCTGTGAATCGGGCCATTTGCAAGCATGAAAAAGCTTTGTACATCTGGCCCTTTGTCCTTTTGGGTCCATGTATGCTGGACCTTTATCTGCCCCTCGTTCCTCTTCTTTTTGTTTAATTCTTGCAACATGAGCTGCAATTATTAGCATAAGGAAACAAAACATTGTTAGCAGCCTTACATGAATGGTGAAAAAGAGGAATAATTCAACCATTATAACTGCAGTGAATGTATGAAAATATGAATATATATCATACTGATACTCATACCTAGTACTAAAAGTACTATAGAGAGCATAGTGAGAATGCGTTCTTCCAGATCGCTTGGACCAAACCTAACTCCCCATACCTGTGTGATGTATCAGGAAGCCAATCTTGTGTAGAACATTCCATCGTCCTTTGCAGGATATGGATTGGAGTCAGCAGGGCTGGATCTCAGTCACGTGCGAACGTCCCTGGATAATCCATTGAAGCGCTCCTCTAAGGAATTTGGCCAGGTGGCAGTTTATATAATAAAGCTTGGTTCCATTTGCTCTGTTTCAGAGGTATAACACTGATGTGATTGTTTTTCTTTGCGATTCAGAGCTGTCTCCAAACAGACAACAAAATGCAAGGGCAACATGCTCAGTATACGTTTAGCCTTGGACAGAATGTCATGATAAATTGTTTACAAAGAAAATGTGTGTGCAGGCCCTGATGAATCCCACAACAGTCTAACTACCAAAAGGTTTTCTATTGATTGCCCCATGGCCCCATGGCTTTCCTCTAGCACCCCTCCTCTTCCAATATGATATAAACTCATTATGGATCTTCTCCACACTCACAATCTTCATCTCCACTCCTACTTGAGTGACATGGAATTGTGCCTCAGAGTCCAAGGCTTCCCAACCAATTTTAAGTTGTAAGTGAAGGCCAAAAAAGCAGTGAGTGATGGTTGGGACGAAACTGCATGTGAATCACTTTTTTCTCCTCTCTACCCCTCTTGGATTCCCTTCTCAGCTTGCATCTAGTGCGCTGAAGGTTAGCTCAGTGGTGGGAAGCTGTGGAGATTTTACTGCATGAGTGCCCTCATATGTTACAATCTCAGTTTTTAGCCTGCTCAAACTGAAACCCGACCTCGCATTTTTAATCTGTGACTGTTGTTATGCTTTTTTTAAATTAAAGGATAAAAAGGAAAAGATACTTTTTGCGCTTTGCACTACTGTTTACTCACTCTCTGACTCCGATATAGGGGGCCAGCTTTGAACGGTCCCTCCCCGGTCCACAGCAGCCATTAGTGAGCTGATTGAGTGGAGGGAGGTGTGACTGGAAATACTCACTTCCTGTTTGCAGACTCCACCGCCATTTTGAGTAGGGTGACGGTCTAGGCTTCAGGAAAACTTTGCACTAGCCCAGTGAAAAGGGGCTGATGCCAGATGCCAGACACGCTGCCCCGGCTACCAAAGGTGGGCCGACCTACTACAGGAAAGATCTGTTAGCTTTCAGAAATAGGGTAAGCAACTGCAGACAGCCTTGTGAGGATGCCTTTGAGTGCCCTTTTTGCTGTTTGAGGTGTGGTTTTAGCGCCGCTCCTACACTGACATCACATAGCCACCACCCACGGTCCAAGAAGGTCATTAAGACTCAACTGCCACTCATTAGCTAAACATCACGCTGATATTTACGAACTCCTAGAGGACACCTCCTTGGATGTCCTCTTTCTTACCGAGATGGGGCTCTCGGATGACATAACTGCTGAACCTGGCCTGGCGCTCCCTGTAGGATACAGCATCCTCACTCTTAACAGGGCGGCTAGAGGTGGGGGCGTTGCGGTCATTTTTAAATCCGGTTACCTTTGCACCTTCACTAGGCAGACTGTACACGGGTGAGAATGCGCCCATTTCAAGGTCACACTAAACCCAAACTATACTATGTCAGGGCTTCTTGTCTACAGGCCCCCTGTGCCATCCACAGGGTTTTAGTAGCACTTGCAGAGGCGGTCAGCGTGCTGGCAGTTAGCACCGCCAACTTTTCTGTCACTGGGGATTTGAACATTCATCTAGACAAACTTGACGACCCTGACATGGCTAATTTCATAGCTGACATGGCAGCCAGCCAGCTAGTACAACTGGTGCCAAGCCCTACTCACTCTGCCGGCCACCTGCTGGACCCAGTTTTCACAAACATACCTTCCTTGCCAGTTCATGCCCCCATTCCTATGGGATGGTCTGACCACTACTTGGTCCCGTGTTCCTGCCTGATATCACTCCTTCACGGAGCAAGGACCAGACATTCTCACTAAAACGCCCTTGGCACAAACTTAACTGGGATGCCTTCCATGCCCGCCTCTCCACTACGTGCCCTAGCCTGCCTAAGGACCCCAATGAGGCATACAGGCTGGATCAGCCAGCCACTAGATAGTCTTATTCCTGAGAAATGGTCACTGAACAGCAAATCCAGAACAAGGCCATGGTATAAAGGCGACTTAGCCGACTTGCGCAAGGGCTGCAAAAGGAAGGCACGTATATGGAGAAGGGACTTTAACACTGCCGCGAAGGTCACCTATCGGGCGGCAGTCAAAAGGTACCATAAGGCCATTCAATTGGCGCGCGCAACATTCTACGCCAACCAAATCCGCAACAGCGACAACCAGGCAAAGAGCGTATTCTCAATACTCTCCAGCCCTAAATCGGAGCAGACCAACGCAGGGCCAAATATCAAGTCCAACAAGCAGTGTGAGGACCTCACCTTCTTCTTTATTAGGAAGGTAGACAACATCTATAAGTATTTTTCAACTACAGCTACCATGGTAGGGTGTGGTAAAATTGCTAATACATTAGAGTTATTCGCTCCTATCTCTTCAGACCAGCTGCAAGCATTATGCAGGAACATTAAATCAGGTTCCCCTGCTGACCCTCTTAAACCAGAGCAATTTAGGAAAGTGCTTCCTGCGATCATGCCCTCCCTTAGGCAGGTTATAAACATATCGCTCTCTACGACTACCGTGCCCATCACTTGGAAACAAGCTAAGGTGCTACCTCTGCTCAAAAAACCACTGCTGGACCCGGCCAAACAAGAAAACTTTCACCCCATCTCCTTACTGTCCTGGGCAGCTAAGGTCACAGAGGCATATATCAACTCACTCCTATCAGACTTCCTGACCAAGAACAACATGCTGGACCCCTCCCAGAATGGCTTTCGAACTGGCCGCAGCACGGAATCTGCCCTCCTGACTGTGACAGAACACCTTTGGTCGGCACTGGACACTGGGCAAACGTCAGCACTGATTCTTTTGGATCTCAGTACCGCGTTTGACACAGTCTCCCATGCCATTCTGTTACAACGTCTGGAGGAGGCGGGGATTGTCGGCCCGGCTTTGAAGTGGCTCACCTCGTTCCTCTGTGGAAGGTCATTTGTGGTTACTGTTCCCCCTTTTGTCTCGGGCACACACTACATCAAACAAGGCGTCCCACAGGGTTCCTCCCTTAGTCCTCTACTATTTAATCTCTATGTCCAACCGCTGGCTAGAAATAGAGGACTGACCATGGTCTCCTACGCCGATGACACTAGGCTGGTGATGGCACTCTCAAACAACACCAAGAGGGACCCCCTGACATTTCGGGGCGACCTGGAGGCAGTCGCTGAGTGGATGACTGCCAACTGCCTCCAGCTGAATGCCAGTAAATCAGAGATTCTGTTAGTGGGGAACGACCATGATCTGTTGAGCGAACTCTGGTGGCCAGAAAGCCTTGGTTGTGCCCCCCCAAGCAGGCAGTCAAAAACCTGGGGGTGGGATTGGACTCATCCCTCAGCTACCAAGTTCAAACCAAAAAGGTGGAAGGGACCTGCTTCAGACTCTTACGGGGCTTAAACCCCTACTGGGCTGTTTTGACCCACCCACATGTCAGACCATCATTCAGGCATCTATAATGTCCAGATTAGATTATGCCTGCTCTCTGTATTTAGGCTCTAATAAGACCGCGATTACGTGGCTACAACGGGCCCAAAACGCAGCAGCTAGATCCCTGATTGGCCTGCGTAGGTCCTGCCCGGTGTCAGCCACCATCTGTCGGCTGCATTGGCTGCCGGTGGCCAGGAGAATTGAATTCAAGGCCCTCTACATCACTTTCAAAGCCCTGAAATTTCACACCCCCAGCATCCCCACACGTCAGCTCAGCTCACTAGGTCAACACCTGGTCTCGGAGAGTGCGGACGGGAGGCCACTCCTTCCGGAGCAGGGTGGCCTACCTCGGGAACTCGCTGCCCACCCGCATCCGGAGCCTCCTCAACTACTTAGAATTCGGGAAGGCTATAAAAGCATACCTGTTTCCCACCGTGTAGTCTGTGCCTTACTCCACTGTCAGTGTCAGATGCTTTGCTGTCAGCACCGGGACGCCCCTTTGCTAGGGCAGCTGCTGTGCTAAACACATTGCAGTAACATAACATAACATAACATAATGCTGCACTTTAGGGGATGGCTAGTCTTGTAGATTAGAGTGCTGTGCTGGCCAGTAGTGATTAGGTACTAAACTATAGAACTGCAGGGGTTGGGGAGTCATGCAAGGAATGCAATGGCTTGTTCAGTACTATGACAGAGCAATGCGGTGCTACAGGGACAGAGCAGTGCACTTAGTGCATTATTGGTGGGTGGTGCTTTTGTGTGCAGGCAATAGTACTGGATACTGTATGATGGTAGTTATTCTGTAATTGGCTTAAAGTGTGGTACTGGGCATATGCAGTGGACAAGGGCAGTGTTGTGGGAGGGGTCAATGCTGTGGAGGTTTGCTCAATGTTAGAGTATCATATTTAAAAGACATGGATTAGTAGTGCATGAAAGATACTGGGACATGGTGGTGGTGTATTACTGGAGGCTGGTAGACCAGTGGATGAGAGTAGTTGTGCAGCAGTATTAGATGGTAGTGTGCTCATGGTGACAGTTGAAGCCTGGGGTAGTGATGCTATTTTGAGAGCAATAACACAGTGGTGATGGTGGCAGTGTGATGTGTGATGTGTATGTTGGCAGTACATTGAATAGGTGTCTTTGCAGTATTGGCATGGTAGTGCAGTGACAATGGTTGTAGTGCTATGGTGTGAGTGAAACTGCAGTATTGATGAGCGAGTCTGTTCTGCTGGAGAGAAGACTCATACTTGGGGTTGTAGCGCAGGGGTAGTAGAGAGGGTGCTAATTTGAAATGTATACTGATATGACAGTAGTTTTGTGGTATGTATATTTGTACAGTGGGGTTATCAATGCAATTATGATGGTGGAAGTGCAATGGTGAGATAGTATGGTGGTACTGGGGGGTATTAATGCGGCGAAATGGGTATGGGTCAGTAGTACACGTTGTTGTACGATTGTAGTAGTGATAGCAGAGTTATAGAGGGTGGTTGTACATTGCTGTGGACAAGGCCATGTTTGATAGAAGTGCAATGACTGAGGGCATGTAATGGTAGTGGTGTAGGTTGTGTAGTGGTTTTTGGCGGTAGATAGTACTGTGGTGCAAGTGTATTGCAAGACTTTAGTATAATGCTGGAATAATTATATAATAATGGGGAGGTAGGATTGCTTGGAGGGATAGTGTGATGTTAGCAAGTGATAGTGCTGTGCTGCCAGGGGTGGTGTGTATTTTGTTGGTGATAATGTGGTGTGATATCATTCCGGCAAGAGATGGCCGAGCAGTGGTGGGAGGTGGTGCTAAGGTGTTGTGAGGTGATAGTTTGGTATTGCAACATGATAGCTTGTTGGTAAGTTAATAGTAAGGTATGGAGAGGCCTTGTGGTTGTACGCAAATTAGCCAGTAAAATTGGCCACGGAGCAGAATGTTAGAATGTTTCTAGACGTATTAACTCCACAAGCTTTCATAATAATCTCCTAACTACACAATCTTTTTTAATAACAGTACAGTAAGTACCAACAGCACTTCGCCGGTACAGTCGGAGAGGGAAAACACTTTGGGTCTGATTATGACTTTTGAGGTGCGGCGCCAGGTCTGCCCGGCCGCCACAAAGCCAAAGCCTATGATCGGGCTGCCTGCCAGATTAGCAGCGATTCTCCTGTCTGGCTGTCTTTTTTTGGGCGTCCCACAGTGGTGCACCGAAAAATGGGCACTGTAATGGTTGCGCCAAAAACAGTTCCTGCAGGGCATGGACTGAAAAGTCCATGCAGAGCAGAAACTAGGGTGCATGCAGACAGGGGGGAGCATTAGAAAAATATTTCAAAAAGTAGACCTTGAATTTCGAGATTTTTCCTAAATAAAAATAAAAAAAAAAATAGGTAAAAAAACAGGTAAGTTCTTTATCAAGATTACTTTATTTACACACCATGTGCAAAAGTTTCAGTGCAGTAAATTGGACGGCCTACGCATTTCAGCTACTCCTAGCCTTCCAGTGGACCATAGAGTCCCTAGAGTCTAGACCATTTTTAAAAAGTGCTTAGTGCAAGTACCCTCATCCCTTTCCATCATTCTTCTAGACTGTCAACCTTGCTTACATTCTTTGGCAATAAATGGTCGCCATTTTCTGAATGTCATACATTACAGTGAAGTACATGTAGATTTAAAGTTGTTTTAAATTATTTCATTCCATCCTGATATACATATTATGAGTGCAGACTTGAAATGTTTAAAACATTTAAAGCATTTAAAACATTAAATTCATAGTAAAGTACCCTTTTCGAATAAATGTTTTTAGTTCTTTGTCAAGTCCCTTTAGCATCATTTTCAACAAGATTGATTGTATTTATTTTACTTTTGATTTCTTGAAGTTTATGTATAATATATACAAGATTGTGTGATTTCCATCGAGACAGATTTCTCGGTGATTTATGATCTTCCGGGAATATCCAATACTCGACGTTTGTACACATATCATTTACAGGTTTTTGTCCTCAGATGGAGTTCTTTTTTGAATTTCATTTAGGTTTCTCTTGAATTATTTGCAGTCCTTATCGTAAAGTACATCTTGTTTCTGCAAAATATTTCAATTTGAGGTAATCATGTTCAAAACCACCTTAATCTATGTACATATAGCAAAATAGTCCATCAGTCTTTTGATCATCATGCTTCTCTTTTTTGTATATCAATTCATTCAATGTTCAACTTATTTACACCTATGTACAAATATATACAGCTAGCTTCCAGATATTGAAGTTCGAATTTTACAACTGGATTCTTGTTATTGTATATTTACAAATGTACAAACAATTCTGCGTCTTGATTGTGTCCATATGGGTGTTCTGTCCCCATCCCCAGGATCATTCTTGATTCAAGTTTGCGTAGCTGTAATGTACGGTCTCCCACTCTCTCTGATGGTTTGCTGAGCGTAATCCCTGAGTATTTCAATAGATTGGGGTTTCTTTGATGACAATCAGCAAAGTGTTTAGCCATGGGGTAGTTGGGGTCCTCATTTTTGATCGAACGTAGATGTTGGAGGATCCTCAGTTTTAGTTTGTTTACGGTGCTTCCAATGTAGGACTTTCCACATGGACATACAAGTCTATAGACCACATATTTTGATTCGCATGTTATGTGGTCCCTGATTTTCTCCATTCTTCCATTTTGCAGTTTGTATTCAGTGATGTTAGTACCATGCTCACAGGCTTTACATTTGGAGCATTTCCAAAATCCAGGTGTTGTTAGCCAAGAGGTTTTTTTTTGGTTGTCTAAGTTGTAAGTGACTCTGAGTTAAGATGTCACGTAGGGATGACGTTCTCCTATATGTGATACTTGGAAATGCTGTTAGATTTTCTTTTAAAGTTTCATCAAGGAGTAAGATGTTCCAGTTCCTCCGTATAGCCTGTTTCAATTCATTACTCTGGTTGTTGAAATCCACAATCAAGCGAGTTACGTTGTTGGTTACTCTCGTTTCTGCGGTCGTTCCATTCAATTTACTACTTCCCGGTACTAGAAGGTCTGATCTTTTCTTTAAATCCATTCTAGATTTCGCCGTTTCAATTACTTCATCTGGGTAGCCCCTTTCCCGGAACCGTTGACTCATTCCTTCTATTTCTTGTTCCAGGTCATTCATTTCAGAGCAGTTTCTTTTGGCTCGTAGCATCTGTCCATACGGTATACTCCATTTAAGTTTCACTGGGTGCCCGCTGTTGGCATGGAGTATGCTGTTGCAGGGTGTAGGTTTTCTATGTATTTTAGTACATAGGCGGTCATCTTTCACAAAGGTTTCTATAACCAAAAAAACAAGATTTGTTGAGCTGACAGTTGATGTGAAATGAAGATTATATTCATTGTATTCCAGCGAATCAATAAATCCTTGGAGCTCTTCTTCCCCTCCATCCCAGATGACAAATAAGTCGTCGATGAAACAACACCAGAGCTTGATTTTTGAGTGTTTCTTATGTTCTTGGTCCACGATCTCATTCTCCCAGACGGCCATCAGGAGGTTTGCATATGTTGGAGCAAAAGATGTCCCCATTGCGGTCCCCTGCCTTTGCAGGTACAGGTCCCCCAAGAACAAAAAGGCATTGTGTGTCAGACAATAGATTAACATGTCAATCAACATCATAGAGTGTTCCATGAGGCTTACTGATCGTCTTTCCAAGATCTTTTTAATGGCTCTTATCCCACCCTCGTGGCGTATTGACGTGTAAAGAGAAACGACATCTATCGTTTCCATCAGATAGGTCGTCTTCCATTCAATTCCTGAGATATTCTTCAAAAAGTCCATTGTGTCCCTCAGATAAGAAGGTAGTGAGGTTACATAGTTCATTAGGAACACATCTATAAATCTCGATGTCGTTTCCAACAATGACCCTATGGAGCTCACAATCGGTCTTCCTGGTGGTTTATTGAGAGACTTATGTACTTTTGGTAAAAAGTATATGGTGGCTGTGATCGGGTTGTCTGTTTTCAAATATGTATACTCATTGAAGTCAATCAGACCTTTATCCTTTCCTCCCAGCAGTAAGGAATGATATTCCTCCGTCCATTCTTCCATGGGGTTCTTTTTTAGTAGTTCATAATGGTCTTTGTTGCTCAGTTGTCTTTTAGCTTCTGTGATGTAATCCATTACATTTTGTACAACAACATTTCCTCCTTTGTCTGAGGACTTTATTATTATTGTAGAATCATTTTTCAATTCCGACATCCTTCGGTAAGAGATTTTTCCTGTTTCTCAATCCGTTTTTGTTGTTGTTGGCAGGTTTTCCAGAGATTCTCGCTATTTCCTCCACCATTATTTCATGGAAAAGGTCAACTTTGTTTCCTGGTGGTAACTGTGGGCAAAATCGAGATTGTTTCCTCAATCCACTCTCACCCCAACTATTCGTGGGTAGGCCAGATTGATTGCAAAACTCAATGTCTAGTTGAAGTAAGTTCTTGCCTGGTTCTTGAATAGATAATGCGGTTTCCCCACTTGATGTTAGTGCCCTCATAGCTGGTATATCCTCTTGGGTAATGGAGGACAGGTTTCTTTTTTCAAGTGGGTTTTCTGGTTTCCGTTGTTTTTTCTCAGAAAAATATTTTCTCAGTTTAACTTTCCGAATTTATAAAGGTCAATGCGAGCATTCGGTACATCAATATTCTTGTTGGGGCAGTAGGATAGTCCTCTATTTAACAATTTGAGTTGCATCTCTGATAACTTTTTGCTTGATAAGTTGATGACTATGTTATCAGCATTTGTTGTCCTTTTCTTCAGTTTTACTTTTGTTTTCCTTTGCCTCTCTTTGGCTTTGTTCCTCCTTCTGCCCCTTCTTGTTGTTGTTTTGTTTGGGGCTTCGATTGTTCTCTTCCCCATGTATTTGCTCGGCCTCTTCCCCTCTGTCGCCTGATCATTTGGGCTAGTTGCATCTCCCCGTGAAAATCCAGTGGCATAGTTGTTGTCTCTTCATCAGCTGAACTGATTTCTGAACTATCAACCACATCCGTGTTCTCTGTTCCCACACTTTTGTCCATCACTACCCGACTCCTCAAAGTGTCATACTTACGAGCAAATGTGTAAATCCGCCCGTTTGCATAGTCCAGCCTATCTCTCATAAATTTGTTAGCTTTGCGTTTCTCCACTTCCGTTTCATGTTTAGCTACCTTTTTCTCCATGTTCTCAATTGACTCTTTGTTTTCTTCTGATTCAGGAATGTTTGCTAGTTCCACTTCTAGTGCCTCAATTACACTTGTGATCTTCTCCAATTTCCTTTCGGCATGTATAATGAGAGTCCTCATGAGTTTGAAGGAGTATTCATTTGTGTCCGTTTGCCACAGTTTGATTAAATCTGGGTCTAAATCATTCAGGGTGGGCATAATGAGTATTCGGAGACCCCGAGGAACTCTTTTATACTCTACGTACTTTTCAAGTGTTGTTTTCTCCCACCATGTATTAATCTCCAAAATTCTTTGTTGCTGTAATTCCCTCAGAATATTCAAAACTGTCCTGTTTTCCTTCTCCTTACCTCCAACGTTCCCCCTTATATTTGTACTGGTTGTGGGGGTGTTATCATCATTGAGTAGTTCGCTCGCCCTTAACTGGCGTTTTTTTTACTTGTCTGCCATATCAGTAAGCAAGGTTGAGTTGTTTCTTCTTTTTCACTGCATGTGAAACTAAGCTTGGTGTGTTTCTTTTAATGTATTTTACCGGTTGTCTGCTTTCTACTTCTCAGAGTTGGCAGAATTCCCCGTATGCCTGTTGCTCCTTTGTGAACACGCTCTCGTGTTTACTCGGTTCACAGAAAATGTTGTTCTGCCCCTTTAAGGATTTAGCCCTTGGATGATCACTTGTTCCGGCTTCTTCGGGGTTTGTTTACCGCGCACAGATGTGCTGCTGATTACGGTTCTGAGTGTAACTTCTTTTACAGCGCGTGTTGGTCACCAAACGGCTTTTAATTTAGCTTCAAACGCTTAAGACGCTTACACTTTGGTTACTACCCCATGCGGTTTTGCTTACAAGCGGTAGCAGCGGCACCACACTATGCGAGTGCTGCCTCCGCAGCGCTAACAACAGCGCAGAAGCCGCACACCCCCCAGCCTGCTCACTTACCACAGGGTCTCACCAAGCGAGCCTTCCGCATTCGTTTTCTCCAAACGTTTCAATCCAACGTCTTTCCAATGCGGCAATCAGAAAATACAGCAGAGGCGTCGGTTGTGTTTTTCTTCTTTGTCATATTAACTGGAAATTCTTTCAACCGTCTCGCCTAAAATTGTGAGTGCCTGTGATACACGTCCCAGTATACGTGTTTAATAATTCTTGGATTCCTCATGCCTCTTCAGCCCCCTCACGGCGGAAGTCACGGCACAGCAACAGGTAAGTTCTTTATCAAGATTACTTTATTTACACACCATGTGCAAAATATATATATAGCAGGGGGAAGCCAGTTTGAAGCTCGAGGCAATTTTAAGCAGAGGAGGTGCCTTCGTGAACTTGGTGCACTTTTAAAAGGACATATTTGACTTGAGGAGACGCACCCACTTGGGTAAATCATCATGCACTACGAAGCCCAGAATGCCGTGGGGCCATGCCCTGAAGCGGGCGGGATTAATTGTAATGGTGCATGAATTTAAAACGCCTCTTCCTGTCACCGCAAATGCCACTGATGAAGGGACTTGTTGTTCTGAAACGCGTCTGGCAATCTGACTACAGGTGTGTGTTTTACGAAGTGCTCCTGCTGGCAAACTACCAATAAAGAGCATATTCTTACCTCTGGGCAGCCTGTTTCCATATTGGGTTCCTGCTTTTGTTGGATTGAAACGGCCTCCCAGGTCGTGGATGAAGGCTCACTGCTGTCCCGGCGGGTCCGACGCAGCACCACAGGACGCTGCGAGTAACGGAACAGAGGCAAGCTGGGGCCTCTAGCAGGGGGAAGACAGTTTGAAGCTCGAGGCAGTTTTAAGCAGAGGAGGTGCCTTTGTGAACTTGGTGCACTTTTAAAAGGACATATTTGACTTGAGGAGACGCACCCACTTGGGTAAATCATCATGCACTACAAAGCCCAGAATGCCGTGGGGCCACGCCCTGAAGCGGGCCGGATTAATTGTAATAGTGCATGAATTTAAAAAGCCTCTTCCTGTCACCGCAAATGCCACTGATGAAAGGACTTGTTGTTCTGAAACGCGTCTGGCAATCTGACTACAGGTGTGTGTTTTACGAAGTGCTCCTGCTGGCAAACTGCCAATAAAGAGCATATTCTTACCTCTGGGCAGCCTGGTTCCATATTGGATTACTGCTTTTGTTGGATTGAAATGGCCTCCCAGGTCGTGGATGAAGGCTCACTGCTGTCCCGGCAGGTCCGACGCAGCACCACAGGACGCTGCGAGTAACGGAACAGAGGCAAGCTGGGGCCTCTAGCAGGGGGAAGCCAGTTTGAAGCTCGAGGCAGTTTTAAGCAGAGGAGGTGCCTTCGTGAACTTGGTGCACTTTTAAAAGGACATATTTGACTTGAGGAGACGCACCCACTTGGGTAAATCATCATGCACTACGAAGCCCAGAATGCCGTGGGGCCATGCCCTGAAGCGGGCGGGATTAATTGTAATGGTGCATGAATTTAAAACGCCTCTTCCTGTCACCGCAAATGCCACTGATGAAAGGACTTGTTGTTCTGAAACGCGTCTGGCAATCTGACTACAGGTGTGTGTTTTACGAAGTGCTCCTGCTGGCAAACTATCAGTAAAGAGCATATTCTTACCTCTGGGCAGCCTGTTTCCATATTGGGTTCCTGCTTTTGTTGGATATATATATATATCCGAAGGAATCCTGCTCCGTGAAGAACAGGGAGAGGCCACACAGGGGGAGCTTTGGAAGAAATGTATTCAATTAAAGCTGCGCATAATGCATTTCGGATCCGTGCCCTTCTTCAGATGCTGCTGCCTGAGCAAAGAGTGACTCCACCCTCACCTTTCAAGTGTTCAGAAGCACTGCCATTGGCGGAAATCCGCTGACCACAGGTCAAATGATGTAACTCGACTGCAGCTCTCTCACAACTGCAGCTCCCAGAATGCTGTTCGACTGGGTAAGTGTTTGTAGGCAGTTGCTGAATAAAACAATCCTCAAAGTAATTAAAGGCTTTGAATTCTGGAAAGGTGCAGGGTATTCAATTAGGAGTTTTTGATTCAGATGAAAGATCATCTTCCTCCGGTCCCCTTTGACGTTACAACCTCGGGTGTGTGTGCGCCTGCTGAAACTCGAGACATTAACATAGTGACTCCCTCTCCTTGTTAGTGACAAGCTGCTCCACGCAGTCGTTTCAGGTTGCTGGCGTGCACCTCGAGGTGTGCTGGAAATTATTCAATCCCTTGAACGCGTCTAGTCGCTGCATGCAGCAAAATGTCAGTAACGTTCCAGCCTCTTGTCGTAACGGGACCTCTCACGCGCCTCTGACTGGCACGTACAATATCCGAAGGAATCCCGCTCCGTGAAGAACAGGGAGAGGCCACACAGGGGGTAGCTTTGGAAGAAATGTATTCAATTACAGCTGCGCATAATGCATTTCGGCTCCGTGGCCTTCTTCAGATGCTGCTGCCTGAGCAAAGAGTGACTCCACCCTCACCTTTCAAATGTCCAGAAGCACTGCCATTGGCGGAAATCCGCTGACCACAGGTCACATGATGTAACTCGACTGCAGCTCTCTCACAACTGCAGCTCCGAGAATGCTGTTGGACTGGGTAAGTGTTCGCAGGCAGTTGCTGAATAAAACAATCCTCATAGTAATTAAAGGCTTTGAATTCTGGAAAGGTGCAGAGTATTCAATTAGGAGTTTTTGCATCAGATGAAAGATCATCTTCCTCCGGTCCCCTTTGATGTTACAACCTCGGGTGTGTGTGCGCCTGCTGAAACTCGAGACATTAACATAGTGGCTCCGTCTCCTTGTTAGTGACAAGCTGCTCCACGCAGTCGTTTCAGGTTGCTGGTGTGCACCTCGAGGTGTGCTGGAAATGATTCAATCCCTTGAACGCGTCTAGTCTCTGCATGCAGCGAAATGTCAGTAACGTTCCAGCCTCTTGTCGTAACGGGACCTCTCACGCACCTCTGACTGGCACGTACAATATCCGAAGGAATCCCGCTCCGTGAAGAACAGGGAGAGGCCACACAGGGGGCAGCTTTGGAAGAAATGTATTCAATTACAGCTGCGCATAATGCATTTCGGCTCCGTGGCCTTCTTCAGATGCTGCTGCCTGAGCAAAGAGTGACTCCACCCTCACCTTTCAAGTGTCCAGAAGCACTGCCATTGGCGGAAATCCGCTGACCACAGGTCACATGATGTAACTCGACTGCAGCTCTCTCACAACTGCAGCTCCCAGAATGCTGTTCGACTGGGTAAGTGTTCGTAGGCAGTTGCTAAATAAAACAAACCTCATAGTAATTAAAGGCTTTGAATTCTGGAAAGGTGCAGAGTATTCAATTAGGAGTTTTTGCATCAGATGAAAGATCATCTTCCTCCAGTCCCCTTTGACGTTACAACCTCGGGTGTGTGTGTACCTGCTGAAACTCGAGACATTAACAAAGTGGCTCTGTCTCCTTGTTAGTGACAAGCTGCTCCACGCTGTCGTTTCAGGTTGCTGGCGTGCACCTCGAGGTGTGCTGGAAATGATTCAATCCCTTGAACGTGTCTAGTCGCTGCATGCAGCGAAATGTCAGTAACGTTCTTCAGATGCTGCTGCCTGAGCAAAGAGTGACTCCACTCTCACCTTTCAAGTGTCCAGAAGCACTGCCATTGGCGGAAATCCGCTGACCACAGGTCACATGATGTAACTCGACTGCAGCTCTCTCACAACTGCAGCTCCCAGAATATATATATATATATATATATATATATATATATATATATATATATATATATATATATATATCATAACACGGAATCCCGGTGAAAGCCAGTACCTGCTCGCGAGGGGGTCGTTTTCAGGGTCCCGGAAGCCCAATATAACTAACCAACCATTTTCCCATCAGGAAAACACGTAAACGACACGCCAGGAGTTGCTGTGCTCGGAAATGTATTTGGCAGCAAAACAAACAACGCGTTTCACCTCACGGCTTGTTCACGTTTTGAACAAGCCGTGAGGTGAAACGCGTTGTTTGTTTTGCTGCCCAATAAATTTTCGAGCACAGCAACTCCTGGCGTGTCGTTTACGTGTTTTCCTGATGGGAAAATGGTTGGTTATATATATATATATATATATATATATATATATATATATATATATATAGTCGAAAACCGCTCCACAGCGGGTGCTCTGCCAAGGGGCCAGATCATGGCCCAAGCCAGTTTTTTAACACAAAGGAAGCGGCACTCCCGGATGGTTTTAAGCTTTTTAATTCAGCGTTTCACCCCACCAACGCGTTTCAGCCACTCTAGGCTTTTGTCGCAATCGGTAAGTCCTTCTTTACTTTCTACATTTATACTTTCCCATATCTGCCTTTAAGTGGCATTATGGGATATGTAGTTTTTTACACAAAATTTGAAAATTATATACAAACAACAGAAAGACAATGGCGCTTAATGTCAAAATTTTACATGGCAATCTATTGGCTTGCTTTGTTATCCGCCATGGGCTATTAATTTGAAAGTTCAATTTCAGGCAAAGTGTTTGGGTTTAGGACCCACATCAGTTCCTTGCTTATTATCTCAAGGCAATGGTTCCATTTTAATATTCTTGGGTTTAGTGCCCATTACATACAGTTTCATATGTTTTATTGTTCTTGCAGCAAATGTATTCATACAGTTCTTAATCTAAATGTGCATAAAGTTCTTCATTGTTATTTATGGCTCTTTGTCCTGAGTCTTATGATAAGACGCAATTCCATTTGGCGTAGTTTTCCTACACGATCTCCCCCTCGATCTATTGGAGGCAACATATTAATCCCAAAGAAACTCATTGATCACCAGTCACCTTTTTTTGCAAGCACTTTGCTGTTGCATACGTCATGTTCGCATTCTTGACTGCACTTATATGCTCCAATATTCTTTTTTTCAACATACAGGTTGTACTCCCTATATATCTCATGCCACATTTACACTCTATCATGTAGATTACGAACTTTGAAGTGCATGTAATATGTTGATCAATTAGCATGATTTTGCCATTTTGTTCCACAATCTTCGGCCAATTTTACACGCTTTACAAGAGTTGCATGGTTGGAATCCTTTACGTTGCTCAGTTAGCCAGTTTGTTTGTCGTTTTGTTTGGAAGTGACTTTTTATCAATAGATCTTTAGATGTTTTTTCTATATATGATCGTTGGTGTTTTTCCTACAATATTGCCTATATCAGGGTCCCCTGATATCAGGTGCCAGTACTTTCTAATTTTGTTAGCAATGCATCCACTTTCCTTACTGAAGGTGGTCACAAATCTTGGGGGATCCTTTTCTTGAATGATTTTTGGTTTCTCGATCAAAGTTTCTGCTCATGTCTTCTGATCCGCCCTTTTCTTACATTTGTTTGATGTGCGCTCATTATATCCTCTCAGTTTGAACCTATTTTTACTTTCTTGGATTCTATGTTCGGCATCTTCTTCTCTGGAACAATTCCTCTTCATACGTATGAATTCTCCATACGGTATGCTGTTCAGTAGTGGTTTTGAGTGGAAGCTGGTGCCATGTAGGACACTCTTTGTGGCTGTTTTCTTTCGGAACAGTGTGGATTCAATCTTCCCATCTGCTATGTAGATCTTTGTATCAAGGAAATCGATTTGTCTTTTATGAGTTGTGCACATGAATTGTAGACCAATCTCATTCTGATTCAGTAAGGAGAAGTATTTCCTAAATTCCTGATCTGTTCCATTCCAAATGAGGAACAGGTCGTCTATGTAACGAACCCATAGAATGACCCTCTCCAGATCCATTTGATTATTGGTGTCCCATGCTATTGTCCTCTCCCATCATCCCATGGTGATGTTGGCATAATTTGGGGAAAATGAAATCCCCATGGCTGTACCACACTCTTGTCTGAATAGTTCTTTATTGAATAGGAAAACATTATTAGTTAGACAGATTTGTATCATCCTCAGGAGCATTGTCGTGTGTTCCAATTCAGATATATTTCGCTGTTTAAGGAAATATTGACATGCTGTTAGTCTTATCTCATGTCTGGTCGACGTGTACAGCGATACAACATCTATGGTAACTAAGAGATATCCTGGGTTCCATGTTATTCCAGTCAATATTCTTAAGAAGTCGCCTGTATCCTTTAGATATGAGCTCATGTTCTGCGCTATTGGCGCTATAAATTTGTCCACATATTTAGATAGGTTCTCATAAAGGGAGCTGCACGATGAAACAATAGGCCTGCCCGGGGGATTTATTAAAGTTTTGTGGATCTTTTGGTAAAAATTATATACAAGGTGTTACAGGAAAATCCATTGTTAAAGACTTTCTCTCATCATCGCTTAATAATCCTTTTTCATACCAGTTTTGTAAGTTATCTTTCAGTTCTTTCAACATTTTTTCCATAGGATTATTTTGAATCGTTGAATAGTTGTTTACGTCATTGAGTTGCCTCATTGCTTCACTGATATGGTCTCTGGTATCCATTATTACGATGTTTCCCCCTTTGTCGGCAGGTCTTATTGTGATATTTGCATTTTCCATTAACGTATTGATTGCATTTTTCTCTTTTGTTGTTAAGTTTTCTCTGTTGTTTGTGTTCCTTACAATCGTTAACTTGTCAAGTTCTTCAATCATGGCGTCTGAAAATAAATCAATGTTATTACCTGGTGACAGGGTTGGATAATATCTGGACTTTGTCTTTAACCCAGTGTCAGGTATTTTATTTGTTTGTATATCCAAGTGTGCTGCCTCTTTTTCATCAGACATAGTATCATCCTCCAGTTCATATAGGATATCAAGCATATTTTTCAAATCCGGTAATTGATCTATTGAAATCGGTAGACTGTCCTCATATCTATTTGGTATGGTATTCAAATCCTGAGTGGTTTGGTTTATTTGCATGAACTTTGGCCAATTTCAGCTTCCGAATAAACTTATATAGGTCAATTCGTACTTGTGTATAGTTGAAATGAGATTCCGGACAGAACGATAATCCTTTATTTAATTCTGCCTTTTCTTCCTCTGATGGAATATATTGCGAGAGATTGATGATCAGATTAGTTTTATCTACTTCCTGTTGCGAAGCGGGTAATGTCTTCTTTCTCCACTTTGCCCTTCTGGTTTTTCTGGTGCTTATATATATTCAGAAATTTGTTGACAATAAAGCACACACTTGAAAGTCCTTTGCTTGTGCAGATTTTAACTTTTTATTCCGCAGTCGCTACGCGTTTCGGCAAATGAATGCCTTGATCACACCTTTGCTGAAACGCATAGCGACTGAGGAATAAAAAGTTAAAATTTGCACAAGCAAAGGACTTTCGAGTGTGCGCTTTATTCTCAACAAATTCTGTAGCACACGGTCCGGCTATGGTTTCACCGTCACCGCGCACCACCTGACGATGAGGTCGATCTCAGAACAAACCCTTTCTCAATTGTGATATATATATATATATAACAGGCCAATATATTATATATATATATATATATATATATATATATGTTCCTCGAACGCCTGGAGCTTTTGGGAAACACTCGACGGTTCTCCGCCTTACTGGCTTGTCATGCAGCGCATTCCGCCTTCTTGCTTTAAAACTAGCCCGACGCGTTTCAGGGATTTGATCCCATCTTCAGGGGCAGCCCACAGTGAGCACTCGTTAGGCATCTTCAGTTTCACGGATTCAAATTATGCAAATCACCTGATGGGCGTAGGCTCGATTCCGTGTCTCATCATGCATTTCTGGGATTTGTAGTCCGTCTTGAGTGCCATGTTTGTTCCACTTCTGAGTGAAGTCGAGTGTTCACTGTACATTGGGGCAAATGTTCATATCCTTAAGTAGGTCGCATGACGGTTTTCATGCGCTGTGTCTTCACTTCTGGAGTTCCGTGCACACCTCCAAACGGTTTGGAAATGTTGGCCTCTCTCTGCCAAGAAATTTCGTTTTTCTGACAGATGATGGTGCTCCCCCACGGCACAGGCAGCCGTGTGCATAATGTTCCTCGAACGCCTGGAGCTTTTGGGAAACACTCGACGGTTCTCCGCCTTACTGGCTTGTCATGCAGCGCATTCCGCCTTCTTGCTTTAAAACTAGCCCGACGCGTTTCAGGGATTTGATCCCATCTTCAGGGGCAGCCCACAGTGAGCACTCGTTAGGCATCTTCAGTTTCACGGATTCAAATTATGCAAATCACCTGATGGGCGTAGGCTCGATTCCGTGTCTCATCATGCATTTCTGGGATTTGTAGTCCGTCTTGAGTGCCATGTTTGTTCCACTTCTGAGTGAAGTCGAGTGTTCACTGTACATTGGGGCAAATGTTCATATCCTTAAGTAGGTCGCATGACGGTTTTCATGCGCTGTGTCTTCACTTCTGGAGTTCCGTGCACACCTCCAAACGGTTTGGAAATGTTGGCCTCTCTCTGCCAAGAAATTTCGTTTTTCTGACAGATGATGGTGCTCCCCCACGGCACAGGCAGCCGTGTGCATAATGTTCCTCGAACGCCTGGAGCTTTTGGGAAACACTCGACGGTTCTCCGCCTTACTGGCTTGTCATGCAGCGCATTCCGCCTTCTTGCTTTAAAACTAGCCCGACGCGTTTCAGGGATTTGATCCCATCTTCAGGGGCAGCCCACAGTGAGCACTCGTTAGGCATCTTCAGTTTCACGGATTCAAATTATGCAAATCACCTGATGGGCGTAGGCTCGATTCCGTGTCTCATCATGCATTTCTGGGATTTGTAGTCCGTCTTGAGTGCCATGTTTGTTCCACTTCTGAGTGAAGTCGAGTGTTCACTGTACATTGGGGCAAATGTTCATATCCTTAAGTAGGTCGCATGACGGTTTTCATGCGCTGTGTCTTCACTTCTGGAGTTCCGTGCACACCTCCAAACGGTTTGGAAATGTTGGCCTCTCTCTGCCAAGAAATTTCGTTTTTCTGACAGATGATGGTGCTCCCCCACGGCACAGGCAGCCGTGTGCATAATGTTCCTCGAACGCCTGGAGCTTTTGGGAAACACTCGACGGTTCTCCGCCTTACTGGCTTGTCATGCAGCGCATTCCGCCTTCTTGCTTTAAAACTAGCCCGACGCGTTTCAGGGATTTGATCCCATCTTCAGGGGCAGCCCACAGTGAGCACTCGTTAGGCATCTTCAGTTTCACGGATTCAAATTATGCAAATCACCTGATGGGCGTAGGCTCGATTCCGTGTCTCATCATGCATTTCTGGGATTTGTAGTCCGTCTTGAGTGCCATGTTTGTTCCACTTCTGAGTGAAGTCGAGTGTTCACTGTACATTGGGGCAAATGTTCATATCCTTAAGTAGGTCGCATGACGGTTTTCATGCGCTGTGTCTTCACTTCTGGAGTTCCGTGCACACCTCCAAACGGTTTGGAAATGTTGGCCTCTCTCTGCCAAGAAATTTCGTTTTTCTGACAGATGATGGTGCTCCCCCACGGCACAGGCAGCCGTGTGCATAATGTTCCTCGAACGCCTGGAGCTTTTGGGAAACACTCGACGGTTCTCCGCCTTACTGGCTTGTCATGCAGCGCATTCCGCCTTCTTGCTTTAAAACTAGCCCGACGCGTTTCAGGGATTTGATCCCATCTTCAGGGGCAGCCCACAGTGAGCACTCGTTAGGCATCTTCAGTTTCACGGATTCAAATTATGCAAATCACCTGATGGGCGTAGGCTCGATTCCGTGTCTCATCATGCATTTCTGGGATTTGTAGTCCGTCTTGAGTGCCATGTTTGTTCCACTTCTGAGTGAAGTCGAGTGTTCACTGTACATTGGGGCAAATGTTCATATCCTTAAGTAGGTCGCATGACGGTTTTCATGCGCTGTGTCTTCACTTCTGGAGTTCCGTGCACACCTCCAAACGGTTTGGAAATGTTGGCCTCTCTCTGCCAAGAAATTTCGTTTTTCTGACAGATGATGGTGCTCCCCCACGGCACAGGCAGCCGTGTGCATAATGTTCCTCGAACGCCTGGAGCTTTTGGGAAACACTCGACGGTTCTCCGCCTTACTGGCTTGTCATGCAGCGCATTCCGCCTTCTTGCTTTAAAACTAGCCCGACGCGTTTCAGGGATTTGATCCCATCTTCAGGGGCAGCCCACAGTGAGCACTCGTTAGGCATCTTCAGTTTCACGGATTCAAATTATGCAAATCACCTGATGGGCGTAGGCTCGATTCCGTGTCTCATCATGCATTTCTGGGATTTGTAGTCCGTCTTGAGTGCCATGTTTGTTCCACTTCTGAGTGAAGTCGAGTGTTCACTGTACATTGGGGCAAATGTTCATATCCTTAAGTAGGTCGCATGACGGTTTTCATGCGCTGTGTCTTCACTTCTGGAGTTCCGTGCACACCTCCAAACGGTTTGGAAATGTTGGCCTCTCTCTGCCAAGAAATTTCGTTTTTCTGACAGATGATGGTGCTCCCCCACGGCACAGGCAGCCGTGTGCATAATGTTCCTCGAACGCCTGGAGCTTTTGGGAAACACTCGACGGTTCTCCGCCTTACTGGCTTGTCATGCAGCGCATTCCGCCTTCTTGCTTTAAAACTAGCCCGACGCGTTTCAGGGATTTGATCCCATCTTCAGGGGCAGCCCACAGTGAGCACTCGTTAGGCATCTTCAGTTTCACGGATTCAAATTATGCAAATCACCTGATGGGCGTAGGCTCGATTCCGTGTCTCATCATGCATTTCTGGGATTTGTAGTCCGTCTTGAGTGCCATGTTTGTTCCACTTCTGAGTGAAGTCGAGTGTTCACTGTACATTGGGGCAAATGTTCATATCCTTAAGTAGGTCGCATGACGGTTTTCATGCGCTGTGTCTTCACTTCTGGAGTTCCGTGCACACCTCCAAACGGTTTGGAAATGTTGGCCTCTCTCTGCCAAGAAATTTCGTTTTTCTGACAGATGATGGTGCTCCCCCACGGCACAGGCAGCCGTGTGCATAATGTTCCTCGAACGCCTGGAGCTTTTGGGAAACACTCGACGGTTCTCCGCCTTACTGGCTTGTCATGCAGCGCATTCCGCCTTCTTGCTTTAAAACTAGCCCGACGCGTTTCAGGGATTTGATCCCATCTTCAGGGGCAGCCCACAGTGAGCACTCGTTAGGCATCTTCAGTTTCACGGATTCAAATTATGCAAATCACCTGATGGGCGTAGGCTCGATTCCGTGTCTCATCATGCATTTCTGGGATTTGTAGTCCGTCTTGAGTGCCATGTTTGTTCCACTTCTGAGTGAAGTCGAGTGTTCACTGTACATTGGGGCAAATGTTCATATCCTTAAGTAGGTCGCATGACGGTTTTCATGCGCTGTGTCTTCACTTCTGGAGTTCCGTGCACACCTCCAAACGGTTTGGAAATGTTGGCCTCTCTCTGCCAAGAAATTTCGTTTTTCTGACAGATGATGGTGCTCCCCCACGGCACAGGCAGCCGTGTGCATAATGTTCCTCGAACGCCTGGAGCTTTTGGGAAACACTCGACGGTTCTCCGCCTTACTGGCTTGTCATGCAGCGCATTCCGCCTTCTTGCTTTAAACCTAGCCCGACGCGTTTCAGGGATTTGATCCCATCTTCAGGGGCAGCCCACAGTGAGCACTCGTTAGGCATCTTCAGTTTCACGGATTCAAATTATGCAAATCACCTGATGGGCGTAGGCTCGATTCCGTGTCTCATCATGCATTTCTGGGATTTGTAGTCCGTCTTGAGTGCCATGTTTGTTCCACTTCTGAGTGAAGTCGAGTGTTCACTGTACATTGGGGCAAATGTTCATATCCTTAAGTAGGTCGCATGACGGTTTTCATGCGCTGTGTCTTCACTTCTGGAGTTCCGTGCACACCTCCAAACGGTTTGGAAATGTTGGCCTCTCTCTGCCAAGAAATTTCGTTTTTCTGACAGATGATGGTGCTCCCCCACGGCACAGGCAGCCGTGTGCATAATGTTCCTCGAACGCCTGGAGCTTTTGGGAAACACTCGACGGTTCTCCGCCTTACTGGCTTGTCATGCAGCGCATTCCGCCTTCTTGCTTTAAAACTAGCCCGACGCGTTTCAGGGATTTGATCCCATCTTCAGGGGCAGCCCACAGTGAGCACTCGTTAGGCATCTTCAGTTTCACGGATTCAAATTATGCAAATCACCTGATGGGCGTAGGCTCGATTCCGTGTCTCATCATGCATTTCTGGGACTTTCGAGTGTGCGCTTTATTCTCAACAAATTCTGTAGCACACGGTCCGGCTATGGTTTCACCGTCACCGCGCACCACCTGACGATGAGGTCGATCTCAGAACAAACCCTTTCTCAATTGTGATATATATATATATATAACAGGCCAATATATTATATATATATATATATATATATATATATATATATATATATATATATATATATGTATGTATGTATGTATGTATGTATATATATACATATATATAATATATATATAAATATATATATATGTGTGTGTGTATATGTATGTATGTATAGATATATATTTGAGTTCTGCAAAATATAGATTCTGTAACACGTTTTTAGCTACCATTCATAAGAAAGATTTGGCTAACGTGTTATATTTGATTGGTATATTCGTGTTCCTTCTTAAAGTTTTACAATACTAGAGATTTTATATTCAATCTTTTAAAGCTGCGTTTTTGTACCCTATTTTAGAGAGGAGACGCTTTTCAATATTCTGAAGCAATCACGAAAGTAATGTTCTGTGGCGCTTTTGTTTTGGTAAATTGCTGCTGTTGCCAGGCTACGGAGGGTGAAGATGTCAAAAGAAGAACATTGAACGGACAAGCAATAGAGATTACCGAGAACGCAACCTCTGCATACCAATAATTCAGAGTGTTCTATCGTTCTGCTGTAAGCACAGTCAAAAGAAATGACTCAAGGTTTAAGACTGAAAAGGACAGCACATACGTTCTTTTGTCCTAAGGTTTGTGTAGGAGGAGTTGTCTTTAAAATCTATGACGACTGAAATATCGGGTAAGCCACACCAGGCGTTATCACCACCACTTAGAAGGTCTGTATCATGTATTTATTGTACTATTTTTCTAATAAGCTGTGACAACTGAATATTGATTTACCCTCAACTATGTACTTTAATGATATTAGGCAGTGGCATACAGGTTTTGTCTCAAATATTTCTGTGGAAAAATGCATAATTGAGTTATTTTGCTTTGGGTTTATTATCAAGTCAGTTATCATAGCTCCACTACAGGCCCAATAGAAACATGTTTTATAATATTGGATATGGCACATTTCAAGATCAATTGTTAATACATTCTGATTTTTCTGCGGTATGTACTTCAAGGAGACCCTTAAGGCACATGCACTCTTAACTTACCCTGTCTATCCTGTTGTCCATGGATTTAAAATCTTTGGGCCTCATTTATGAAAAGTGACGCATCGCTGCGTGAAAACAGTGATGTGTCACTTTTCATTGTGCCCTCCTTGCGACATCCCGGATGTGTCATATTTACAATATGACGCATCATGTACCAAAGAGTTACAGATAGGACAGTATTTCTGGCGTATCTGTAGCCGCAAAAATGACGCATTGCTGGAGTGTGTCACAAAAGTGACGCAACTTCAGCAATGGGCCACTTAACATGGGCAAGTCCCATTTCAATGTGCCTGCGTCAGTCTTACGCCTGCTGTGAGGCAAGCGTAAGATAATGACGCATTTGCGTCCTAGAAGTGACCCAGTGAAATCTCATAGATTTCTATGAGGCTTACTTGCATCAAAACGCCCACCCTACATACATCATTCCTAGCGCAGGTATAATGTGGCGCAGGGGCTTACAAAGTGATGCATTTATCTAGATGCGTCACTTTGTAAATATGACGCAATATGGCGTATTTTTTACCCTGCTGGTGCATCACAAAAAGGGAGGTACCCCAGGGGCAAAAGTGACGGAAGGGCTCATAAATAAGCCGCTTTAGGTTTTCTGAATTTAGAATTAGACTTAGAATTTGGCCAATTGAATTAGAATAGGCTCAGAAAGACATCCTGGGTGGCCTGGATCACAAACTATTCAGTTGATCTAATACACAATCACAGAAATTGCTTTCTACCATGGAGAATACAACTCTTAAAAGTGCCTCTAGAGCCAAATCCCTACGTACTGAGCAAACGTGTGTTAGGTTAAAAGAAAATTTTAGACCATTCACAACTGGGCTGTAAATTCTTCATCAGTTCTAACCTAACAAAAACAAGAGTGTCCCAAATTGTCCACCTGAACATGGGTATCAAATATGGAAATTAGAACAAGCGTTCGCATGGAAAAAAAATTGTGAACACATGTTTGCGTAGCACAATGTAATGACACAGAAATGATGTGCGGACTTAATCTACATGGAAGAGTTTGCATTGTAACGAAAATAACAAAGAGACAGACCACATTTGTTTGTAAAGCACACATTGTGAATTACGCTTTGGGCCTAATTATGGATTTGGCGGTGCATCGACGGATTTGCCCTGTCGCCGCACCACCAAACCCATGGTCGGGCCGCCCGCCAGATCACGAGTGATTCTCGTGTCTAACGGGATTTTTTTATGTTCCCAAAGCAGTGCCCTGCAAATGGGCACCGCAATGGGATTGCCAAAAACAGTTCGTACACGGCATGGACTGAAAAATCCATGCCGCCCAGGAACTGGGGTGCATGCACACAGGGAGGAACATGTACCTCCACGCATGCACCCCATAGTGCAGAGGCACAAAGGAGCTCTGTAGGGCCCCCTTTGTTTTCTCTCCAACACAGGTTTCATGGAGGAGGAACCGCCATGAAAACCGTGATGGAGAGGACACTTCTAATATGCTTGGCGGGACTGCGATGGTCCCGCCGACAAAAATGTTGCGATCTCCTGACCACTGCGGTGGGGCAATGGTGATCTGACTGTCCTTATTGGAATAGGGCTGTCGGAAGACCGCCATCACCGCGCCCCCAGGAGTCTGGCGATACGTGGACCGCCAGACTCGTAATTAGGCCCTTTGGTCTTATTATATGGAATATTAATGGCTGCCTTCTCAAAGAATAACCAATATCCCATTGATGCTCACACAATTGGTCACCTTGTTCTAGTTTTTAGTTTTGCTTTCTTTCACTTGGGGTGCTATTTTAAAACTTCTCGCCACTCACTTCATTGCGGATGCTAAGTCATCATATTGTTTTGCTAAAAAATAAACTTCTATTCGGCTGATTCGAATTTGATGATGTTACTGGTTGTCTGTTGCTGCAGTTTTGACAAAGATTTATGGCCTGATTGCATCTCCAGCAGTCCATTGGTCCGCCGTAGTCGCAGTGGCGGTTCACCTGCTGTAATATGACTTTGGCGGTTGGACCCCCACAGGACCACTGCAACCACTGGGGATTCGTGATCCTATGGTGGTTGCGCAGCAGTAAGTGGCTGCTATATGCTGGCGGTGCTGCTGCTGCACCGCAGAGCATGTTACAAGTTGCCTCACAGGCATCCTTTTCATGGCAGTGAGACTGCCATGAAAAGAGTGGCTGTGAGGCAACAAAGCCTTGTGCCTTTGTGCATAGAAGTGCATGATGTGGGGCACATATTGTGCCTCTGCTATATATTTGCAGCCCTAGTTCCTGCATAGGAAGGAATGCACAACATGGTGCATTCCTTCCTGTTCAGGAGCGTACTGCGGCGCTCCCATGGTGATACCTTTCTCAGACTCTCTTTTTAGATAGGTGCTGCCATGGAACCACAACCTCACATCAAGCAACCATGGATTACAGTCGTAATCTGGTGGGCGGTGTGGGGATGGCTTTAGCGGTCCTCCCACAGAGCACTAGCATGGCACTATGCAGGAGGACCGCCAAATTCATAATCAAGTCCCTGCTCTCGACAGATCATTATCTGTTGCAATACAAGTTATTCCATGTAGAGTAAGACCGCACAGAATTCCTGTGTCATTACATTGTGTTTACAAAAATGATTTCCACATGAACACTTGTTCTAGTTTCCATATTCATCAGTTCCAAAGCATGCCAGAGATGATTTATCTCAGGACTATGAGCAGTCTCTTGGGCTGAGGGAGTGAAACCATATTAACAGAGAAAGTTCATACAATGCCACTGTTTAGAGAAACAGACAACCTAGAACTTTTGCCATGGATATCTAAGAATACTAACAGAGAAAGAAAAGGTTTAACAGTACATTGGTCTTTATACTGAACAAATATACAACAAATATGATTGGTCTTGGTTTCCAGGTATACTTGTTTGCATAGGCAGAAGTTCTACCTAATTATACTCTTACAGTGCCTTGACAACAAGGAAGTGATGTTGAGAACATTATGAAACTAAAATCAATATACTAGAATATAGAAGGGCGTAACGGAGATTTGGAAGCACAGGAATTATTTACCTATTTAGAGGCTTCTGATATGTTCTTTCTTTGAGGCATGGTCCCCGGACTGGGTATAGTTGAAAGGGTGTGTATCCCTAGCTGTGCATGTTGGACGTGTATGAAAAAAGGTCATGCATAAGGATTAGTGGTACTTGCTAGTCCTTTGGTGGATGTTGAAGAAACACAATTATTAGAAACAACTGAATTTGCCCTGTCACTCAGTGCCTCAATCTAAATACATCTCTGCATGCAATAACTCCTTATGAATATTGATATCAATTCAGGTTATTTAACAATATTTAAAAATATACCTGCTCTGGTAGAACTGATTTGTAGTTTATTGATAAAGTACATCCATCATGGTATTATTCTCCTTCGCAATTTTAATATAAATGTATTCTATCCACCTGCTGAACACTCTGATACTATTGAGCAAGCCAGCTTTTGTCGTGTTCAAATGGTGGCACTTCCTAGACACAGAAGGGAAAAGTTAAGTGATTGGTTTCCCGAGCAAATGCATGGACAAGACCTTAGAGCAGCAGATGGTTGTGCATTAATGATAGCTCTGATCAATACACACATGCTGCACATGCTCATTTGGCAGTGTTACATTATACATGTATGCCAGATGCACTGCAGTCATGATGTTATATTGATCTAGATGTGGATAGTGACCACTTTCCAAAGCTACTTATTATAGATCTGCTGGTTTCTAGAGCACAAGACGGAATGAACTGGTTAGATTTTACTCTTATCCTGTTGAGAAGGATTACAAGGACTGTTGAATCCTGCGAGACCGGAAGGTCGCTTCAGATATTTTATTAGCATTTGACAAACTTATGCATCGTGAGGTGGGAGAAAATAATGTAATTGTTTCTTTGTCTAAACATTTAAATATATGTAGTAGCATTTATCAAAAGAAAGAACATATTAAAAGTTTAAAAAAGAGGCAGTGGTTTACTCCATCATCAAGAAAAAAGAGAGTGTTAAATAAACAAACATGTGCCTCATGTAAAAAACCTTGCTATGGAAACCCTGAGATTTTCAAAATCACCAGGTTTGCAACCATTAAAGGGCTTTTCTATATGTACAAATACCCTTTTATGAGTCGGAAAATTCTTTCTGGCTTGTAAAGGAGCTTTTACCACTAGAATCACAAAGAGTATGAGGCATGAATGGGACCTATTTGTGTATTGGAGAGGAATGTATAAAATGCTTGTAATTGGAAATGAAGTAGTGAACAATTGATCAGATGCCGACATCTCTAAGGGGGTGGTATCTGATTCACAAAGGAGAAGGCATCCCCTTGGAAACTATTCTACTTTGTGACTTGGGGGCAGATGTATCAACATCGAGATTTGCGAATCTCAAATAGCGATTTTTTAGAACTTGCTATTTGAGATTTGCAAATTGGTATGTATGTAGAAAATCAATTTTTTTTGCGATTTCTTAAAATTCCTTAATTGCGATTAGCAAATTGTGAATCGCAATTAAGGAATAATTTCTTATTCATTTCTATGGGCCAGGAGGCCCTTAGGAATGAATGTGAAGTTATTCTCAATTTGCGATTCGCAATTTGAGAATCGCAAATTAAGAATAATTTCAAGGGCGCAAGGGTGTCATAAGGGCACCCTGATGCACCCCTGAAATTCACATGTGTGCGTATATGGGGCACATACATGCCCTAAGGGCATGTATGTGCGCCACCTGGCACCTTCACAAATGCAAAAAAGTGCTTTTGTGAAAGAAATCTCAAATTACCACCAACTTCAAGTTGGTGATAATTTGCGATTTCTTTATGAGAAATTGCACAACTTGGGTGCTTCATACATTGCATTTAAGGAATCGCAAAATTTGCGATTCCTTAAATGCAATCGCAATAAAAGTTATCGCAAATTTGCGATTCCTTATTTTGCACTCAAATATGCTACATACATACCATTTAGCAAAAATTAGTTTGCAAACGCCGAAATTCTGTGAATTTCGGCATTTGCGTACCCATTTGAGCTTCATACATCTGCCCCTTAAACACTTAAAAAAAGAAAATTATTTTGTTTAAATCTGTCTAAAGATTATTGTCATATTTGCTCAGAAGACTGGAAAAAGATCGCCTGGTATATTAATAGTACACAAATTTAAGAATGTTTAATCTGTAATTATTTGGGGCTCCATTTTGAAGGAAGGTTTGGATCAAAGTATCAAATAGATAAAAGCCAATTAACTCTTTGCTAGAAGTCCAAATCCATATTGCGTTTTCATAAGCAGTTTTGGTCTCGGTCAACTACTCCAGCTCTGGAGGTATATTGAATGAAAGCCCACAATACTGCTCTCTATGGTGCAGAGTTATGGGGTCATGGTGATTTGCACAAGCTAGGGGTGAGTGAAACAATATTTTCCAGGTCCCTAATTCCTGTTCCAGCTAGCACTCTGTTGATCTACTTTTTTACCTAGGGCTAAAGAGAATTGGCGACGTGGCTGCAATTAAACCACTGATACTGGCCACACATTTGACCACTCCGGAGATAGTTCAATACCTTGAATCTCTGAAAGAAGTTTTAAACCTGAGTGGTGCAAAACAGATCCCTTGGCTTCGCCATGTAAAATTCGAGTGTAGCACACTGGGGATGATTAGACTATGGAATTTTCCGGATTGCATTAGTAAGAAGGATATTGCCACTGTGAAAGCTAAGTACAGGGCCTTTGTAGATGAATGGTATGTGATTAATAGATCGGCGGGGCGTCTGACAACTGAGTCTTTAAATCTCAAACCCTTGAGTTTGATCCTCTGTATGATCAGATCTCACCACCTATGGCGAAAAGTCCCTATGTGAAATTCAGATTTGGCTGTCTACCCTTTAGGTCATTTAATGTATGGGAAACGAACACAAATACAACTGCATGCCCAGCATGTGGCTATACACTGGAGACAGTGGAACAGATCCTTTTTTTCCGTAATGAATATCATTCTTATTGAAAAGAAATTGATCCATCCCATTTGTTGTAGATTGGGAATCAGAGAATATAGGGTGGCCCTAAGGATATTAAAATCTGATACCACACTACTTGTAAGCAGGTCTCTGTTGTGTGTCTGTTTCAGGCACCAGAAGTTCCTGTCCCAAGTTGTTCGCAAGGTTCCATCCTTAACTGTTTTGCAAGTGTAGCCTGGATCTAAATGATTACCAATCTAGGAACTCCTTAGAGGAATGCTGATTCTTTGAGACACATAGCCCGGTGGTGGTTAATGGATTCACCACCAAACTGTTAGCCTACGCAGATGATCTGGCAATAATAACTGTGGACCCCCATCAAGCAATGTCGGAGATAGTACAATTGGCTAATGAATTTGGCAGCTGCTCCGGGTATAAGCTGAATGAGGGGAAAACCCAGATCATCTGTACTAAAAACATCAGGAAGAGTGATCAAAGGTTTGTAGAGTGTGCCGTATATCTCGGGGTCAAAATTAATTCATCCGTCGAGAAGATGGTTGAAGAGAACTATCTTCCACTGCTGGGCTCAAGTGAAACAGAACTGAGAAGAATAGATGTGTTGCATTTATCCCTGATAGGTAGGGTGAATGCCCTAAAAATGACCATGTTCCCCAAAATACTATATCTTTTCAGGGCTATTCCCCTATTTTTAGGGGAAACAATGATCAAGAAAATAGAATCCACATTTGTTAGGTTTGTGTGGCAGTATGGTAAAATTAGGCGCTCTATTAACTATCTATCACTATCGGCGGATAGAGGCGGTCTGTCGCTGCCGAACCTAAAATTTTACCATCTGGCATGCCTCCTTACACAAATGAATATATTGTTCCGGCCCGAACCTCTGCCAGCGGTAGGATCCAATGAGAATGAAGATCCCCCTTCAAATTTTTAAGCTACTTTTGGGCAGAAAGGCATGTGGATTATTGCAGTGCGAAGTGGAACAGAGATTCTATAGTAGGACGAGATATAAGATTATTGAAGGGGTTTGGGGGATGTGAAAAACCATTTGTAAAACCCTGGGAATCCCTAAAATAAATGCTAACACCAGCCTGTGGAAATCAAGCCTATTCGCTCATCTAGGCCAGAATGAGAACTGTTCTATATGGAGGATACAGGGGATAAGATGTTTGGGTGATATCATGTTGGGCAACGATATAATCAGCTTCAATGAACTACAGCGGAGATTTGGGATCCCTGGAAATCATTGGCTGTTATATTGGCAAGTCGCTCAAACTATATCTGCAATAAGACCAAAATTAGTGCTGACACCAGATAGTCAACTGATTGATTATTTAAAAAGAGGGGGAAGGAAGATTGGTACCACCTATAATTTTTTGGTGTCTGGGCTCCTAGATGATTTAGATAAAACTGAGGTGGCGTGGTCGCATAAGTTGGGGGACCCGGATGTAGATATAGACCTTGCCCTACTCTTAAGTAATAAAATATTCTGAGCCTCAAATTTGAGGGCCCAACATTACAAGACGGTGTTCAACTTTTATTATACACCCGCGAAACTGTATGGATGGGGGCTAAGGGAAGATGATAAGTGCCCAAGATGTAACACAGGTCCAGCAGATTTGGTGCATATGTTTCATGGTTGCCCCAGTCTGGCCCTAATTCGTATTGAGATAACAACGTTTTTGAGGGGGCTGCTAGGTAATAATATCAACCTATCCCCCACCCTAGTTCTTTTAGGTTCAGACGCCAAACTTAAGGTTGGAAAACACGCACAAGCATTGTTATTTATAGCTGTTGCAGTACTTCGAATGCTGATATCTGCTGGGTGGAAAGATTCTAATGCCCCTACGTTTCAGATGTGGCTGTCTAGGTTGTTGGCTATTCATAATCTGGAAGCATGCCTATATACATTTAAAGGAAGAAGGAAGCAGGAGTTTGGCAGGAATATATGGGCACCAGTGAAGAACTGGAGGAATTCAGATTCATGAGCCATGCTGGGATAACACATTTTTATAAACCATGATCGTATGTTATTAACTTTTGTACAGCTCTGATTGATTTTACTGCATACTATGAATTTCCGTATTTATATTTCAAAATATGTATGGTAGTATCAATGAATAATGATTACTAATTTATAGCATATTATGAATGATATATTAATATATGTCTGGATATGTATAACTGCCTTATCTCTTAATAAAAATAAAAAAAAAATAAAAAAAGAGAGACACATAGCACCTTCTGATAATGATTTGCAATTGATTGAAAATAAAGTGATTATTATTATATTAATATATGGTAGCATGGATTGATGGTTAATGAGCCATCTAGTACTTTTTAGACTTGATAATGTAATATTGACATGTTTTCATTTATGGATATTTTCATATTTTTCGTATGACTGCACAAGAATGGAAAATTGGTGACATCATTTTATAGCAAATATATTGCTGTATATTGACTGGTGGGATCTAATACTTTTATACCAGTCAATTTTTAATGTACACTGATTACGCAGGTCTGACATGTGAAGATTAAAGTTACCTAGTGCAAACTGGTCAATAGGTGGACACTGTCTAGACAAACTAATTTTACTACTCTACTGTATATATCAATGGTGTTTTAATGAGTAGCAAAAAAATATATATATATATATATATATTGTTCAATGACTCTGCAGCAGAAAAGCACTCCACAGCATCTAGGTAAATCCTTTATTTTAGAGGAGGGAGCCGCTGGAATGAGGGGCCGCCAGCAGGTACTTTCATGTTGGAGACCGCACAGCAGATTGCAAGATTAATGAAGGTGAACTTTAAATCCGGAGCACACTGGAGTGCTTTCGAACATCGCAGTGATGTGTTCTTAATCACTGTGATCCGGTTCAAATATCATGAACTGGTGGAACCAACTAATGGTGCAAAATGTGGCAGACTAAAACTTCATGTCCAAGCATACCTTGCAAGTGCGCAGAGACTACTAAGTAAGCACACCTGAAACGGCTACTACTAAAGTCAGCTGAATCATGGGGCAAACAGAAGCCTTATCAAACCGCAAGTCCATTACCCAGGAAGAAAGAGCAGACAGCTCTGAAACGCGTTGGCTATTAGGAACAATGATGGACTAAAGCCACCTTCAACATGCAAATAAAATGAAGATTTTTCCTCACCTGCTGTCGTGTGCTTTTCCAAATGCAGAGCCTTTGAAATAAAAAAATTATATATATATATATATATATATTACCTACTGGCGGTCGCCAGTAGGTATATATAGTTAGGATTTTTTCTCTATGGGATTTTTGAAAATTCTATGTCTAATAACTTTGGCGTTTGTGGACGGAATTGGCTGAAATTTTCAGGAAAATGGCACATTTTGTTTCTGAGCAGCCCCTGAAAATTTTGGGGGGGTTCGTCAAGGGGGGGCCGAGAAAAAAGGGGGGTCCCAAAACGCGTTTTTCCCATGTTAATTTCCATAGGGCGGTTGGCCTCACTTTTAGCCCGAACGGCTGAATGGATTTGCACGAAACTTGGCAAAATTGTAGGGACTGGTAGCCCGATGTGCCTTTTGTAGGTCTCAATAATATGTGCTCCAGTGGATTTTGAGAAATTAACGTTTAAAAAAAGATATATATCTGTAACAGCGGACCGGGCAGCGTCCCAGGACGCGTACTTTTCGCGCAACGGAGCTTTGTGAAGTGAAGCTGATTGGTTCTCCGCCGTCTGTCAACATTCCAAACAGTCCGTAGCGGCCGCCATCTTGTCTCTCGGTAGGATCGAGAGACAAGAGGAGGCCAAAGCGAAGGGGCAAATGACCATAAGGGGGAATAGTAGATCCTCGCTGACCCCCTACGTTTGATGTGGAGGTTTTAAAAGGGCCCCGCGGGGCAAAAAAAAATAAAATAATAATAATCGAACGGCTGAATGGATTTGCACGAAACTTGGCAAAATTGTAGGGACTGGTAGCCCGATGTGCCTTTGCTAGGTCTCAATATATGTGCTCCAGTGGATTTTGAGAAATTAACGTTCAAAAAAAGATATATATCTGTAACAGCGCTCCGCTTCGCGTACTTTTCGCGTTACGGAGGTTTGCGAAGCTGATTGGTTTTTCGGCGTCTGTAAACATTCCAAACAGTCCGTAGCGGCCGCCATCTTGTCTCTCGGTAGGATCGAGAGACAAGAGGAGGCCAAAGCGAAGGGGCAAATGACCATAAGGGGGCATAGTAGATCGTCCCTGACCCCCTAGGTTTGATGTGGAGGCTTTGAAAGGGTCTCGCAGGGCAAAAAAAAAGATACCGTTTTTTTAGTTTTTTTGCGTGGAGTGCGCCCGGTTCGCGAACCGGGAAGCGTTCTGGGGAGCGTACTTTCTTGAAGATTAGTGAAAAAAGTTAGAGTAAAATAATAATTGTGAGTGATCAGATGTAGGGTAGCTCTGAGAAGAGCTTTTGGGTTTATGGTACATTTAGGTACTTATAAGTAGGTACCAATGCACAGTCTTAAATTCAGAGTGAAAACTCTGTTGCCCTCATCTGAGAAGTGAACTCCATCTCCTCTGTAGATATCTTGCATGTAGTAACGCAAGTTATTGTTGTACAGGGAGCCCATTCCATGGTCTCTCATGTAAGCTGAAACAGATTTGTTTACATGCTTCCTCGATTTCTCAATTTGTGGACAAAATTGGTTCGACCACCTCCATTTCTGTCTTTGGCATATATTTGAATATACCAAGGCAGTCTGAGGAAAAAGTGCCATCAATTGCTCAAAGGTGTCCTTTAAAAGCATTTCCAGACCTACCCCAGTCAAAGTGCCCAAATCATTACCTCCACAGTGCACAATTAACAGGTCAGGTTTTGGCAAATGCATAAAGGTTTTCACCAATGGTATCAATTGGTGACATTTTAATCCTCTGTGGCCAAACCACTTAATTTCCACATCTTGTAAATTGAGGTTAGGTAAATTCCTGTTTTCAGCGTACCTTTGAGCCCAATAGATGTAACTATGTCCAACAATCCAGACAGAAAACATGGTGAGAGAAGGTTCTGCTGCAGTCAGATGAAGTGTGGCAATGAAATGGCAGTTGAAAAAATGAGAGTGTAAAATGAAAAAAACTGAGGAGTTTCTGTGTTAATGAAGCAGTAAGAGTGATTGGTGGATTTTGATTGCTGAAAACAGAAAGTTAGTGTGCATGGATGAGTTCGTTGAAAGATGTATTTTGAGTGGCGAAGAAAAAATCATTAAATGAAAGAATGCTCTGGATATGCAGGTGCACTGAGAGTTCAGAGTTCAATTGCAACATTGTTGTGTGAGAGGTCTTGCAAGAGGTGGTTGCTATGCAGAAAAAGCAGAGAGGGGGCAGAGGGGGGAAGGGGTTTGCTTTGAAAAAAAGTGAGGGAAGAGTTTTGATTGGGTGACATGAGAGATATGTGTGAGGAATTACAGCATTTCTGTGCTTTTGATAGCTGCAGACTCTGGAGTGCATACCTTTTGCTCTGCTGAAGACAAATTGGTGTGTTTCTGAGACTGTTTTGAAACTCAAAGTATTTGCTAAGGTGAGAAAAGATTTCTTTAATTTAGATAGAAAATAGTGTGCTTTAAGGAGAAAATTATGAAGAAAGTTGTGTTTTTCAAATGTTGCTTTGTCTCAAGTGTTTCACAAATAGATTTTGTTTCTTTGAGAAATTGTAATTGGAGAAAATGTGAAGTATTAGTACTGACAGGGCTTTTATGTGCATAGGAGCTGTGGAGTGTTTTCAAATTATGACTTGTAAATCGTTTTTGAGAAAAAGCAATGGTTTTAATATTGATGAGAAGGACATAATGGTGTCTGCTTCTTTATAAGGTAATTGAGAGTCTCTGATGTTATTTTTCCCATTTCAATGTAAGAAGTTTGTCTGTGGAGCAAATTGCTTGTAAATATGCTCCCACCTGTGCATGGCAAATTTAGATTTTGAATGTTTCCGTTACATAGGCATGTTAAAGGTGACTGAAACATGCTGCAAAGGCAATCAAAAAATGCTTTTATGTGTCTTAAGGACATTTTAAGTCATTTCCCCATGTGCAGTGTTTTCAAATTATGAGTTGAAAATCGTTTTTGAGGTAAAGGAATGTTTTCAAAATGTATGTGCGCCATATGACCCCAAATTTCTTTTTCAGGGGTGCAGCAGGGTGTTCTTGAGACACCCCTGCACCGTCGGAAAAATTCGTAATTTGCGATGAGGTAATTGCTAATCGCAAATTGCACCTTCATTCCTATGGGCCTCCTGCTGCATGGAAATGAATGGGTAATTTGTAATTAGCAAATAGGTCATCGCAAACTAGGAATGGTAAAGAATCGCTATTTATTCCTTAAAGTTCGCTATTTAGGAAATGCAAAAAACTTTGATGATACATATGGCGGTTTATCTCTAACAAGATAAGAAGCATAGGGATAGATTTATGATGACTGGCGCATCACCAGGGATGTGTTAGTCATTCTGTGCCGCTGTTCCGTCACCTATGGTGTGCTGCATTTACAATGCGGCACATCATGGGGCAAAAACAGCACAGATGCGTGACGTATTTGTGCCGTAAAGTTGGCGCATTGCTGGAGTTGTATCGCAAGTGTGATGAAGCTCCAGTAAGGTTGAGGGGTGCCCCTGTCGCAGGGTTTCTGTTCTGACACAGAACTGTGGACAGAGGATTGGAACCTCGGCGAATTAGGGTGTCCCAAAACTCACCTTAGTAATCAAAACCCCTTAGCAAGCTAGGTACAGTGTCACATTGGATATAACAAACTCTCAATGTTTAGACAATCCAGAATATGAACTTATAGTACCTCAGGATACGTGGAACTCATGAACAGTCGGTCGTTATATATTTCTTAGAAACGAGAACATGGAGTTAAGAAGAACACATGTGTATTTGAAATGTTTATTTACTAATGCCGTCTTCTCAGGCGTAGTATCTTAGATTATACAAGTACACATATTATCAGTAGCAAAATTACCAGCATAGTCAATAGTACATAAAAAGCGAATGGTGACAGTATGTTAACATGCTGTAAATGAATAAGAGTTAGCAACACTTATAAGCAGCCGCGGGCCGTGGAGGGAGTTACGGTGGGGCAGGGAGGCGGGGAGGGGGAGGGGCAGGGTGGAGAGGGCTCCACCCTGCCCCTCCCCCTCCCCGCCTCCCTGCCCCACCGTAACTCCCTCCACGGCCCGCGGCTGCTTATATCTCACCCTCCCTAATACACATAATATATTATTTGCTAAGGTCTCTTTGTGTTGGTTTAGGGCGTGTCGATACTTTAGTGTCTTAGATTTGAAGGAATCACATCAGCATAGAAAAGATAATCCATATGCCGTGCTTAATATCGCCAACGGCATTGTGCCATAATATTCTAGCATGCGATTGCGGAACAGTGTCAGCAGCTGCAGGGCGGGAGCTTGCACAGGAGGGACATCCATATTTAAAAATGTAAAAAAGCACAAGAGCGTCCGCTGGTAATGCAAGTAAAAATAGGAATCCACGAAGCAGAGTGGAAAAAATAGAATGTAAGAAAGCAGGGATGACTCCAAAGATTTTCTCAAATGAAGTCACGAGACCACTGGTAACAACTTTAAAAAAGTGCGCCAGGCCCTTTGTGGAGGACGCGTTAGAGATAGTCCGAACCATCTTGCTGAAATGGAAAGGCGAATCTGTATTTAAAAGGGTCTGCACCTCTGTACGGGTGTTCGCTGTGTGAAGCACGAAAGTTTCACGGGCCGAACTCAAGGCCACCTCTCTCTGAGACAAAATAGCTCTTATTCTTGCCATGCCGTTGAAATGTGCTCCCAAGGTTGGTATTTGTGGCCAGATTGAAAACTCCCTATGTTCATGTGTGGGAGGAAATAGAACATTTCTGCAGCAAATAACCCGTTCATTTACTGTTACGATAAAATGAATACTTTTAATTAACCCAGAACAATCTTCATTATTGAGCATCAAATAACTACCATTTTCCAAGAACTTGAACGTGGGGATGATAGCAGGAACTGGTGTGCCTTGCAACACGCAAGCCATATTTGGTCGGTGTTTGTTGCATGAACCGTGTAACTGTATGTGCCTACACATTAGTGAATGATCTGGCGTCTCAGTGCATTCCTCTCCATTCAGATAAAGTTCTTGATCATCTTTGAAAATCTGTATGTGTATGGAAGCGACCAGACTTCATGAAGAAAACCACTACCTAAAGGTTAATAACGACCTATTGGTATATATTTCATACAATTTGAAAACTTATATAAAGCAAAAGGCAGCGTTATTAAACCGTGGATAAGGCACGTTGCCAAAGCAGTCAACCTTTTGGATTTATACTGGAAATGTTAAAGGAAGAATTACGGAGTAGGGCCTGTAAATCTTTAATAGACAACGAGTAAAATTACTCCAACCATCATATTCCTCTAACTCCGGGATAGTAGGGGTGTTTAATTTTTTAGAAGTAGCCAATCCAAAGCATTTGGTCTGGGAAATTGTTTCATTCACAAACAACATATGTTTTGGGATGAGACATGCACGGTGGAAAGCCTCAGTGCCTTGTACCTGCCAGGTTCGTGAACCCCAAACTGATGTAGATCCTGGATATTTTTACTCTGTATTACGTTAGCATGGTCTCATTACTGGTTTAAACGCCATTTTTCCTTTTTTGTAACTTCTGCACACGACACTTAGTTGTTGCTTTAGCTTTCAGCCTACCTGCGTCAAGATCTATGCCTGCTTCAAGCAGGCGCAGGGTTTTGATGTAGCTTTGTCCTATCTGATTGTAAATGCGGCACACCGTGGGTGGCAGAGCAGCGGTGCACGTTAACTGGTGCATTCCTGGGGATGTGCTAGTTAATATAAATCTGCCCCTTTACATTTAATTATGTGCAGGGGACACAGAGTAGGTGAGGTTTATCCAAGGTTAAGAAGAGATGAATCCTGTTCAGTGAAAAATTGGAGATAGGCTTCAGTATATTATATACTTAAGTAGTGTGTTAAGTTTTTGATGACTGTTATTAATTTACTGTTGGGTAATAGTGGTTAATAACATTTTTTATTATATTTTACCACAGATTCAACTGCAGATTATTTCAAGATTTTAGGATGCCTAGCAAAGAAAGAGTAAGAAAGGCTGCAAAACGTCAAAGACAGCAGGACCATGGAATAATGCAGCAGTCCTCTAACAAAAAGATTTGTCAAGTCACCAAGAAAGCACCGGGTAAGAGTCGAAAAACAGTCATAAGAAATATGTGTAGTAAAAAAAATATTACTACAGAAAATGTTTCAGTCCAGAAAAGGAGAAAGAATTCAAATGGTAAGGAAAGGCCAATGAGAAATGTTACTGCTAGAGTAAGAGATAACTCTATGCATGAAAGTAGAAGGAAACAACAGTTTAGGGATATTCGTAAATGAATGTTCCGCAACAGGATAATTGGGAATTTGTTAAAAAATATTAAGAAAGGTCAGCAGAAAGTGGTTTTTTATAAGAGAAAAAAAATAGTTGAGAAAGTTATTGATCAGGCATTTGAAATTAAACGTAAGTTATTTATTTTGACAATCAATAGAATTAGGAAGCTAAACAAGGTAATTTATGATTTCAAAAGAAATAGTAGATGGAAGAGAATAGTTAATCGTAGTAATTTTTGTGAAGTTTTTTCTGGAGAATGGATGCATAGTTCAAGCTCTGAGGCATTTTTTAATGAGGAGAGTTATTTCCAGGATAATGATTTGGTGCATGCAGTTGACACCAGTGGTCGAGCTTATGAAGTGAAAGATGGTTGTCCAGTTGAAAAAGAAAAACTTGTGAGAACAGAGATAGAAGAGGTGTTAGGTAATGAGGTTTTAGGGAGACGTCCTAAGGGTCCTGTGTACACCTGGAAGTGTAGTAGTATTTGCAGTGTACGACAGGATTCCATCAATTTGCTTTGTGATTTTATACGGTCATTTAGTAAGAAAAGTTTGAAGCAGAAAATGAAGTTGTTGCAAGAATTAGATCCTTGCAGAGTGAGAGAAGTGATAGGTTTGCATGGTCATTCACTGGCTTGTCTTTCCAGGAGAGTATGCCAGAGTGTTTTTAATCATTTCAGGATGCTAGCAGTGCATCATAATAAAGTGAGGAAATTAGTTAGAATGTTGTATTATGCTAAGAGTCCAGCAATTATGCTTAAACAATTATGCGCTGCTCTTTTGCATGGTTCTGAAATAGATGTGAAGAATATATGTGAAGAAATTGAGTTTTGTTACTTTGGAAGTAAAGAGGAGAATGTTGAAATTGACCAAGAAGAAGAGAGTAATGTGGAAGATAGTGTACAGGTTTCCAGTACAGATAATTTCCAGAGGGAAATTGCGACGTTTGAGGTGAAATCAAGTGAGAGGCCAAATTTCACTTGTGTGTGTTGTCGACGCACTTATTATAAGAATCAGACTAAGTAAGTGGATTTATATGGAAAAAGTGAAAGGGAAAATAATAGTGAATGGAAGGATTTTACAACATACTTGATGGTAGAAAATTGTTTTGATTTGGGATTGGATCAACGTGTGTGTACTTATTGTTGTAACAAATTAAATCAAAACCAGATGCCTGCTAGAGCAGTTCATAATAATCTGGAATTGGTTGAGATTCCTTCTGAATTGAAGGATTTAAATACTTATGAATCTATTTTGATTCAAAGTATCCATCCCTTTCAGGCTATTGTAAGAATGGAGCCAAAGACAGGGAAATTGCCTCCATCAGATTTACAGAGAGGATTAAAGGGAAGAGTTGTTTATTTGCCTCTAGATTTGAAGAAAAACATTAACACAATTGGAGTAGAAAAAGTGGAAGAGGAACCTCTTGTTATCTTAGTTAATGGGGTTCCGACAAAGAATAAGAAAATATGGCAAGATTTAGTAGATGTTAGGAAAGTCAAAAGGGCAACATTGTATTTGAAAAAATATAATAAATACTATAAAAATGTATATGTTGCAGAAGAGGAAGTAAGTGAGGAAGAGGATAGCGATTTGTGTGCTGGTCAAATTGAGAAAGTAGAACCCTGTACTAGTGAAGAAATATATGAACATTATAGTGTTCATCCTTTGCATTCCAAGGAAGTCATGGGGAATGCTATTGAGTTGTTTCAAATGAAACAAGCGAAAGGGAGTCCCATTAGTGTTTGGGAGGAAAGTTTGGAAGCTCGGTGTTTCCCACAGCTTTTTCCAACAGGTCAGGGAGGAAGATATGATGAGCGACCTCATCAAATTCCTGCTTCTGAATACCGGACTTTGCGATTGTATGCAGGAGATCCTAGGTTTCGACAATGCATTCCTTATTTGTTTCATCTCCTGTTTGAAAGCGATCTGTCTGGACTGTCATATGCAGTGAACCACATCTTGAAAAGTGGTATACACATGCAAAACATCTCGGCAAGTGACTTTATGGATAAAGTCAATGTCCAAGACAGTATTTTGGATTCTCACCTGATTAATCTCATGGCGTGTCAGCGTGGTACTAATGAGTACTGGTACCGTCGTCATGGTGATTTAAAATGTATGCTGAGGAACTTAGGAACTCCCACATGGTTCCTCACTTTGAGCTGTGCTGAGTATGGCTGGGAAGACTTACTTGAATTTCTACGAGAGGCAAATGCTAACGTAGAAAACATCGAATTCAAGACACCCGGAGAACTGTGCTCTTTGGATCCAGTCAATGTATGTAGGTACTTCAATCATAGATTTGAAGGTATGATGTCTTTCATCATGAATAAGAAGAATCCACCTCTTGGAGAGGTGTTGGATTTCTTCTGGAGGAAGGAGTACCAAGCAAGAGGTGCTCCTCATATACATATGTTGCTGTGGATCAAGGATGCACCTAAATTTGGAACGGATGCAGACGACTCAGTGATGAGTTTCATAGAACAGTATTCTACGTGTGCTGTTCCAAACGCAAAGGAGAAAAAAAGCCTAAGAGAAAAAGTTCTACGTTTCCAAAGCCATCGATGTGGAAAGTACTGTCGTCGTAAATTCCGGAACAAAGACAAGTTCTACACCAAATGTCGTTTCGGCTTTCCACGATCGGTGATTTCTAAAGGAAGAGTGAACAGTTTGATGTCTTCGCTGCGACATAATGTGATGAAGAAATCACCTAAAAACACATACAATTTGAAGAGGAACGAAGAGTCTAAGTACATCAACGACTACAACCCGGTGATTTTGTCCATGTGGAATGCTAACATGGATATACAGTTTGTGGCTGATAACTGTATGGCTGTGGCTCGGTATGTGACATCTTACATCACCAAAAAAGAGAAGACAGAATTGAAGGATATGTGGGAGGACATTTCCCATGAAAAGAGCCTCAGCAAGAAGTTGTACAGTTTCAGTCTGAAGATGTTGTCGCATCGAGAAATCGGAGCTTACGAATGTTCTGACCGGTTGTCTTCAGCAAGTCTCTATGCCAAGTCCAGGAGTATCGTTTGGGCGAGTGTTGGTCTTGCTGCAACGCGTAATCGAGTTCTGAAACCTGTGCGGGAAATTGAGTATTTGGCGGAAAAGGAGCCAAACAGTACCGACATTTTGAAGAGCAACATGTTGGATACATATTATCCAAATCGAAGCAGTCACCTCGAGAATGTTTGTCTGTATGAGGTTCTGCAAAATTACATATTCAAGAGGAACATCAAAGAAGATACTGAGAAAGGAGTGTATGCTGTAATAGGAAGTGAGGGATGTCTGGTCAAGCAAAGAAAATGCCACTTGATAAACCATCGAAAATTGAGTGGCGAATCTCCTGAAAAAAAGGAGTTTTTCTATTTAGCACTTTTGCAACTTTTTAAGCCTTGGCGTGCAGAAGAGGAACTGCTTGGAGATTTCCTTTGTTACGAAGACTCATTCAATGCTGCCAAGGAGACCATAGAATGTCCTGCTTTTCCCAAATATGTAGAAATGTTGAATGTGGAAATTGAGCAGGAAGCAACGATTGCAGCCGAGATTGCCAGAGACAGTTCTCAGGACAGTCAGAGTTCTGCTTCATTGAGTCAGGATCCACTAGGAGGACCTCTTATCGAAAATGAAGCTGCCACTGCTATGAATGAAGTGGAAAGAGCCATGGCACATGCTCAGGAGGATGCGGTTAACTTAGAAGAGTTGGAAAGACAACTCAACGTTGAGCAGAGGAAAATATATGACGAACTTACCATGCAAATTGATCATGGATTAAGTCATGACAAGAAAGAGTGCTCATGTACGTCGTTGAAGCCTGTCCGACTGTACGTGAGTGGAGAAGCGGGAACTGGAAAAAGTTTCCTTATTAAAGCAATTTCATGTTATTTGCAGGAAAGGACAGAGTCATCGCTGTCTTGTGTTGTCACCGCTCCAACTGGACTGGCAGCACATAACATTAAAGGGATTACTTTACATCGTTTACTGATGCTGCCAGTGGAGCATGACAACAAATTAGAATATCACAAGCTATCTGGAGATGCTTGTTTTGAAGTTTCAAGAGTCTTGAGGAAAATGAAACTTCTTATCATTGACGAAGTAAGCATGGTTTCCAATGTCATGCTTGCCTTTGTGCATTTGAGAATGCAAGAAGTTCTCAAAACAGAGTATGATGTGTTATTTGGTGGCAAACACATCATTGTTTTCGGAGATCTTCTGCAGCTGACACCAGTGAAAGGGCAACCTGTGTTCAAAATGCTCACGCATGAAGATACCAGGAAGTGCTTAGGGAGTGTTGGCAACGTCAATATATGGTTAAACTTCAATTATGCTGAACTGCATGAAAATATGCGTCAGGCAAAGGATGAAGTTTACAAGACTATTCTACAAGATGTTAGAATTGGAAAAGTGACCGAGCATGGGAAAGAAGCTTTACATGCACGATTACTGACAAATTTATATCCAGACGAAGATGTTGTGCCTGAGAATATTTTTCAGAAAGTTACTGAGAAAAAATCTGGAATATGTTTGATGCCAACTCTTGCAGAATGTGCCAAATTCAACAACAAAATGTTGCATTTAGAAAAGCAAGAGATTGTGAAATTGGAAGCTATTGACAGAGTAGAGCATATGGGATCAACAATTATTTTGTCTGAGAATCTGAAAACAAAATTGGATTCATTAGAGAAGAGTATATCTAAAACTGCGGGTTTTGAAAAGACTCTGAATGTGTGCTTGAACTGCCGTATAATTTTAAGAAGGAATTTACATGTTGAAAGAGGTCTGGTAAATGGATCAATGGGTAATGTTGTTGATTTTGTGAAATACAGAAATAGAGATGGAATTGAATTTTTAAAAATTAAATTTGATGGCATTGAGGAAGTACAGCTAATTGCTCGTTGTTCTGCTAGATTTTTGCTTGTAAAAGACTTATATGTTCGTCGTAAGCAGTTTCCTGTTTGCTTGGCATATGCGGTGACAATCCATAAATCGCAAGGTTTAAGTGTAGACAGTGCATTGGTGAATATTGGCAGTTCTGTGTTCAAGGAGGGTATGGCATATGTGGCATTGTCACGAGTTAGAACTTTATCGGGATTGTACTTGATTGAGTGTGATGTCACAAACATTTGTGCGGATCTAGATTGTGTTAAGGAATACAATAGGTTGAGAAGAGAGTATGTGCCACATTTGCCTCAGTATCCTTTGTTTGAGAAACGTGTGGTAGGCCGGAAACGAAGAAATGTGACCAATACTGGGGAGGTTGTAGCAAAAAGACGAAAAGTCGATGAACCTGAAATTATGAGCAGAAACAAAAAGGATTCTGTTGAAGATGTTGTTGGTTTACAATTTGAAAACAGTTCTGGTGTCAACTGCTATGCTAATGTAGTGGTTAATGTTTTGTTTTCTCTACAAAATGTAAAAGAAGAGATTGTGGTCAATTCTGATCAAAGATTTTGCAGTTTGTTAAATTCTGTGTTAGAGAAATGTAGCACTGATAGAACAAACATAGAAAGTGTGTCTGAAATTCGAAATCTGTTAGACAGATGTTCAGGCCAAACACAATTCTCTCAAAATAGTCAGCAAGATTGTCAGGAGTTTTTAATGTATATGCTTGATGTATTGCATGCTGAAGGTGTAGATGTAGATCACCTGTTTGGGCTTTCTTATCAATGGCAGCATGACTGCGAGAACTGTAGGGTATCAAGTAGTACTAGTGTAGACTCAGAAAGATTTATATATTTAACTTTGCCAGACAGTAAATCAGTCTCTTTTAAGAAGCTAGTAAAAGCAGCTGATCACAATATGGAGTGTAGGCAATGTAAATCTGAAATGATGTCCACATTATTTATACGAACATATGGCCAGTATGTCATTTTAATGTTCCAACGATGTAGGCCTGATGGAACAAAATTGACAACTTTAATTAAAAATTTTGTGGCTTCACAGTTGTCAATATCAGGAAGGACTTTTGTAACTGTAGCAATTATATATCATGATGGTCCTTCAATAACATCAGGACATTATACAGCTTATTTAAAGTGTAGAAATGGCTGGTCATTCTGCAATGATTCTGTTTTAATTTTCAAAAAAAAATTGCCATATGACCTTAAAAACTCTTACCTGGTGTTTTTAAAACCAAAATTTTAGGGAAAGAATCTCGGGATGTGCTCTGAGGAATTTCAAGAAGTTCTCATGGCTCCTACACTATTTGGCCTTGAGGATAAGTGTAGTACAGAGACATAACTTTTTACCATAACACTGGACGTTATTGAGAAATACGTGCACTTTGAATGAGTTCAGAAAAACTATTTCTTTTTATAAGCTAATTGAAGCAGCCAATCAAAACATGGAGTAGAGGGAATGTAAGTCTGCAATGCTGTCTACTGTTTTACATTGCTTTGTGATTAAAAGTGATGTAGAGAATTAAATAATTGTACTAGTCATAAAGGTAGTGTAAGTCTGCTTCATAGTAAGCAGTATCAGTGTGATAGGAAATGTAGAACATGATTGAGCAAGAAGGGGAAGATATTACTAGTCCAGGATTGTGTAAATGATCTTCAACATTTTAATTCTGAAAGTTGCGGAAATGCGAAAAGACGGGATTGGCTAACAAGAAATCCAAGAGTTATACATGGCTCTGACAAGATTTGGCCTTGTGGAATCTTGTGGTAGAGAGCAAGAAGTCATTTATTGTATGTAACATGTTTTTGAAAACGATGGAGGTTTTCTTTCAGAAAGTGGCGGGTTGAAAGTAATAACAGCACAACAGAGTGTAAGCTGTTCATAGGACATCCTTGGCCGTCATGGAAAGTGAGTTAACTTTAAGGAGTTCTGAATTCTGATTTGTAATGTTGTATGGGTTTTTTAAACACAATCATTTTGATTGTGTTTTTTTTCCCCGCTGTTATATGATGAATACCTTCAAGTCACTGTTTTAGTGAAATTTGCCACATTCTGAGAACAGCAAAAATAAACCATTTAACATGTATAATTAATTCTGTTCTGTTTGCATTTATGATGTACATGTAGAACTGTGTAGGAGGCATGGAGAAGGTGAGGCTTCTGTAAGTGTCAAAGTTGTTGCATACAGTGCTCATATTCTACGTAGTCTTTTATATTTCATTACTTTCACTGTTTCTGACTGATCTAAAAATTTTTTTTTAAAAAGAACAGTAAGTATAAGGGAAGGAAACAGACAGTTATGTTAAAAGAAACACAGCTATAGGGAATAAACTAGGGATACTGTTACCCGCAATCCTCTGCTGATGATGTCACTGAGCATGTCATGAATGATGTAATATGTGACATCATCAGCAGTGGATTACGGGTAATAGTATCTCTAGTTTACTCCCCTATAGCTGTCTTTCTTTTAACATAACTGTCTGTTTCCTACCCTTATACTTACTGTTCTTTTTTTAAAAAAAAATTTGGGGGTTCGCTTCCGGTTCGCGTACCGGGGAGCGAACTGGGAAGCGAACTAAGAGAAATAGAGGTTGGCACAGTTGCAAATATTGTACCAATTTTTTAATAACGGGGAGGTAGTTCTGAAAAGAACTTTTTTTTAAATTGTTTTTGTTGTTTTATATTTTTTTTATTATTTTTCTGAACATTTTTTTACTTTTTTTGAATTTTTCTGAACAGTTTTATATTTTTTTAGTTTTTTTTTCGGAGGGGGCAACGAAAACGATTCATTGTAAAGGGCTCAACAGGAGCAAGAAAACAAAAAAAAAGAATTTATTGTTTGGGGAGTTTCGGACAAACATGAGCATGATTGTCAATAGCTCTCTTGATCAGAGTGATGCTACTTTCTCCGTAGCAAATGAATCCACTGCAATGTACGCAGACTTGTTTTACTTCACGAAATCTCGTTTGTATATTTGGCACCATCTCCCTGCCCTCTGGTCCCGTTACTTCCGGTACAACAGATCTTCTGGCCATAATAGGGAGATTATCTAGGTCGTCCTGTTCCTCTTCTTCCTCTTCTTGCTGAATTATAACTTTAGCAGGTGGTCCACTCTTCCTTGGATGTGGTGGAGGTGGTGGGGAAGCACCAGCTGAAGCTAGTAAAGAAGCCATTGCTCACTGGTAACAAAGGGTCTTTCTCTCACAATGATGAAAGTCAGAGTGAGGAAAGAAGGAGGGATTTTCACCATTTGGGAAAAAAAATAGTTCTCAACCAATGAAAAGTGTTCATTTTAGATCATATGACCTAGTCTTACATCATTAGGAAACCGAAAGTGAAATGAACCAATGAAAAGTGTTATTACCAAGTCACATGACCTGCTGTGTTTACATTACGCGCTTTGCAGGGCCTCCCGGTTTGCTTCCAGAAACCTGTGCTTTGCGACTCGGTAAGCGTACGAGTTCGCTAACGTAGCACGTCATATGACGTATCACGCGACAACGCGAAACGTCATGCGGACGGGAGGCGTCACGATGTTGTTTTCTAACGCGGCAGTTGCGGTAAAGAAACGTTTACCGGCTCGCGGTCTATTTCGCGGCATCAAGGTCAGCTAACGGGAAGCTTCCCGATTCGCGAAGCGGGAACGAAGAAAAAAAAATATTAAAAAAAAAAGTTATTAATAAACATATAAAATATATTTTGGGATTTAAAGAAGAATACATTTTACAGCTACAGATATTAGCTGTTAAAAAACCAATGAAATTCACTGAAAAAACCATAGGTTATAGACCATATATAGTTAGGAATTAGCATTTACAAAACCTTGAAAATTCACTGAAAAAACCATAGGTTATAGACCATATATAGTTAGGAATTAGCATTTACAAAACCTTATTTTACTCACACAAAACCATTGAAATTCCATATATAGTTAGTTGCACTAACTATATATCGCGCACCCGCAATCCACTGCTGATGATGTCACATATTACATCATTCATGACATGGTCAGTGACATCACTGATGACATCACTGATGACATCTCAAATGACATCACTGATGACATCACTGATGACATCTCAAATGACATCACTGATGACATCATGACACACCAATACCAGTTACTACATACGCACTCACTGATTCGTACGTCTACACACACATTCACTCATTCACCCATACAATCACTCATACATACAGTCACTCATTATTACAACACTATCATATGCACTCATACACCTATGCAGACAGTCACACACTGCCACTCATCCATGGAGTTACTCACACACCAAGTCAGTCCTGTAAAGAATCAATCACACTTCCATTTCTTCATCTATACAGTTAAACACAGAACACCATACTTCAGTGACATCACTGATGAGATCACTAATGACATCTGAAATGACATCACTGATGACATCTCAAATGACATCACTGATGACATCATGACACACCAATACCAGTTACTACATACGCACTCACTGATTCGTACGTCTACACACACATTCACTCATTCACCCATACAATTACTCATACATACAGTCAGTTATTATTAGAACACTATGATATGCACTCATACACCTAGTCAGTCCTGTGAAGAATCAATCACACTTCGATTTCCTCATCTATAGTTAAACACAGAACACCATACTTTTCACACATATACTAACACATACTTACTCTCTTATACAATCACTGATACAAGTACACATTGATATGCACAGCGTCACACACCTCCCAGCCAGCCACACACACACTCAGTCTCCCATACAAATACTTGGACAATCAATCAGTAACCCATATAGTTAATCATGTAGCTACTGATCAACACATGCAGCAGTTTACAGAACAACAGACATAATGATGCACAAATTAAGACAGTTTAGTCACTAACCCATGCACTCAGTGAGACACATTTAATCACTCACTCATACATTCAGTCATGCACCTACTAAATCCTTTGTCCAGACACTTATACTTCCACTCATTCTTCAATATGTAAGACACATTTTAACTTTACAGAAACATACAGTCACTGGATGTTGTCATTTGAGATGTCATCAGTGATGTCATCAGTGATGTCACTGACCATGTCATGAATGATGTAATATGTGACATCATCAGCAGTGGATTGCGGGTGCGCGATATATAGTTAGTGCAACTAACTATATATGGAATTTCAATGGTTTTGTGTGAGTAAAATAAGGTTTTGTAAATGCTAATTCCTAACTATATATGGTCTATAACCTATGGTTTTTTCAGTGAATTTTCAAGGTTTTGTAAATGCTAATTCCTAACTATATATGGTCTATAACCTATGGTTTTTTCAGTGATATATATATATATCTTGAATATGGGATTATTCATCATTTCCAGAAATAACCATCCGGCACTCCAAGGTAGATCTTTGACACTCGGTCTACTTTATTTTTGACAAAGTTTCAAACATCAACGAGTTTCATCAGTCTCATGCTGCCTTGTTCACGATGTCAATGCGCCATTTTTTCCACATTAAAATACACAGTCAGTAGTGAGTGACACTAACAAAGGACACAACATAATGCATGGGAGGCTCTTCCTCTTGCAATCTTGCGGCCATATTTTAACGTGTATTTCTTATCAGAGAGCATATTGAATTCCTCTCTTCACCCCCAACACTCTCGTTTAATTACTTATAAAACCAAACTTTTGGGGTTTTAATTCACGTGACACTGCAAATGTTTTGAAATTCACGGTGATTCACAAATGTAGCTTACATATATTTTGTGGGCATATTGATACCTCGCTTTTTCTCTTGCACAACATCAGCGAAATAAAACACATTTAAATTTTAGTTAGTGCATGTCACAAATTTAAAGTGCAAGTGCATGGAGATATTGGAGGTTTAACTTAAACGCATTATTACGGCAAGTGCCTGTTTGTATTATGTATAAATGTTGCCAATATATATATTCCACAACTCCGAACCACCAGCCGTTGCTCAACGCATGGTGGAGTGCGTAAACAATCTCTCAACACTGGTTACAATTTCGCAAAGAACCAATTTCCAAAAGAGCGTACTCAAAGCCATTCATGATGTCCAAATCGCCTCATTTATTTGATGCTGCAGATAGTTAACAAACGTGTTTCGGAGTAGCCGCCTTCGTCAGTTTTAACATGCTGAATATATTTACGTGTTTAAATAAAGAAGTGCTATACAAAATTCATGTGCATAGAAAGTGACTGTGTTCAAAGTAAACAATGAAAAAGGAAAGGAAAATCGACCCGTTTTTGGCGGCCATTTTGTAACGGTGAAATTGTACATAATGTTAATGAACCAAATTGTACAAACAAATCATTGGCTATGCTAGCATTCTGTTTCAACTCAATTAAGTGAATTACATATTAATAATTCATATATTTCCATAGACAGAGTTTCTATAAGTCTCACATTATCAGTGGTTATGATTTAACCTTATACTAACTCCGCATTTCCAAGCGTGTTGTGCACTTTGGTCAAGATATTCAGTATCTAATTATACAATTGTGGCCGCTCTATTTATGTTGTGGGTCAGCAAATTATCCATTGTCTATATGGCTCAATATTTACAATTATTTACATGATTAAATGAAGCAGGGAGTTTCTTCAGTGTGTGATTCTGAAATTAATATTCTTGCAAAAATACTGCCCTGAATGGGCACATATTGGATCACATGTTGGTATGTGGTATCGGAAAGGGGGAAAAAATCTTATTGACAAAAATTAGGCTGGTTTATGATCCTTTGTTAGCACCCTGTATCTATTTTCAGTGAGAGCCCTCTTTGAAAAGAAAATATCATCTATTCAAAAGAGAGTGGCTAGCCTATATGGATCCACATCTCTTCTTCGTTGTTTAACCCTCGAGGTGTTTTAGTTTGCAGCTTGATGATGTATTTAGATTCTAGTGTGCGTAGCTTTCTTACCCAGTCTTCTCCCCTTTCAGATTTAACAACCTGGTCCAGGATGAAGAATGTAAGCAAATTGCTGTTACTGTTAGGTTCTTTTTCAAAGTGACGAGCAACTGGGTAGATGTGATCCATATTATTAATTGCCCTGAGGTGCTCGAGAATTCTTTTTTTGTGGGAAGAATACTGCTCCCCACAAATTGTTTCCCACAGGGGCACGTATAGTCTGAGTTGCAATTTAGCAGTTTTGAAAAAGGAGTTTTTGTTTTTTTCCGGGTATGAGGTAATCTTTCACTTTGTGGCAGTTTTTGCATGCCTTGCATTTCATACAAGGATAAAACCCTGTAACAGGTGCTGTTTTTTTCCCTTTACGTTCGGAATGGCTGTTCACTAAATGATCTTTCAGTGAATTTCCCTTTCTGTATGTCACTATGGGATTTTCTGAAAGGACCTTTCCAACCACACTGTCTGATTTCAGAATTTTCCAATTTCTTTTAAGAATTTGGAAACTTCTGAGGATTTTTATGTGTAGTTAGTAATGACTCTTACTTTTTGATCTTGAGTTCTAGGTTTGTCTACCAATAATTGACTTCTTTCAGTTGTTTTGCATTTGTTTTCAGCTCGTTCTAGAATGCCTGTGCAGTAGCCTCTCTGATGAAATCTTTTTCTAGCCTGTGTTATGGCTTTTTCACATTCCTGCTGGGTAGAGCAATTCCGCTTCATCCTAAGGAATTCACCCAAGGGGATATTATTAACTACACTTCTTGGATGACAGCTTCCCGCATGCAGGATTGTGTCCCCTGCTGTTGGTTGTAAAAAAAGAGCGGTTTCTAGATTATACTTTTCTACATAGATCCTAAGGTCTAAATAGAATACTTCCTTGTTACTGATACAGCTGCTAAATTGTAGGTTACAATCATTGGTATTCAAGACTCAGATATATTCTTCAGCCTTGCTCTGTGGACCTCGCCACAAGATGAAAAGATCATCAATGTAACGTGTCCACAGAGCGATATTCTCCATCCATTTTTCCTTGGTACCCGCCCAGGCCACGTGCTTCTCCCACCAGCCCACAAAAAATTTCACATACCTGGGGCGAAGCACATGCCCATCGCGGTACCCTGTTTTTGCAGATACAATTGTCCTGAAAATGTAAAAATTTTATTGTTCAGGCAAAACCTGGTCAGTTCTATGAGCATCTGATTGTGTTTCCGATATTTCAGGGATCTTTTCTCTAAAAAGAAGCTCATTGCTCGTAGACCATCGTCATGTCTTATGGATGTATACAGGCTTGAAATGTCAAAAGCTATTAGCAGCATATCCCCTTCCCATCTTGTTCCTTCGATGATTCGTAGAAAGTCTTTGGTGTCCCGTAAATAGAAACTCAAGTCTCCAAAGAAGAAATAAAGTTGTTAATGTATATGGAAGTGTTCTCCAGTAGAATGTTTTTTGACAACACAATTGGCCATCCTGGTGGCCATACTTTGCGTTTATGTACCTTTGGTAGGTGGTAAAACATAGCTTATTCTGGATGGTCACATTTCAAATAATTCCAGTCTTCCTGGTTTAATATCCCTTCGTCTCTCCATCTTAAAATCAAGCTTGTAAAGTCTGAGATGCTCTTGAGATATTGTTGTCTGTGGATTGGAATGTAGTGTTCCGTCTTCTTCAACTGGGATAATGCTTGATCCTCATATTGCATTTTTTTTAAAATCACTACATTCTCACCCTTATCTCATGGTTTTATAATTATAGTCTCGTCTTCCTTTAGCTTTTTGATTGTCTCCCATTCGTCCTTGGTTAGATTCTTCGTATTTGCATTGAATTTCTTTTTTTGTAAGTTCCTTAGTTCATCAATGACAACTTCTTCGAAGGTGTCAATGGCATCATATGGGGTCCTTGGGATAAATCTAGATTTGACTTTCAATTTGCTTTTGCATCCTTTTTGTGAGATCCCAGTTTCTTCCAACATCTGCGTTGCATTGATTTCTTGATTCTCTTGAAAGTCAGACTCATCATCTAGATCGTGTAATGTCCGGAAAGTATTTGTGAAAACATATCCAAATATGTGGATTTTTTTCTGCAAGATCTGGTGTCAAGTCAACAATCTTATCTAAGAGACACCAGTGACTTCCTGTGTAAGGTCAAAGATATCCCCTGGTGTAACGAATATTTGCTCATCTCCATGGACATCACATCGCTGTACACCAGCATCACGCACACAGATGGATTGGCTGCCTGCAAATATTTCCTCAACAAAAGACCCATCAACCACCACGGACATAATGAACTCATTCTGTTCCTCATTGATTGGTGCCTGACACACAATTTCTTTATGTTCAACAAGAAGACATACCAGCAACTCAGAGGTGTGGCCATGGGAGCATGCTTTTCACCCAGCTACGCATGTTTACATGTTGGCTGGTGGGAGGAGCGGGTTCTCATGGTCAAACACCAGGCTGTCTATAGAGAGACAGTATACAATATGACCCAATCCACTGGCGTGAGCCTGAATCAGTGACTACAAGAGGGTGCGCAAAACTATAGCTCCCCACCAGTCTCTTACACACTTTATAATGAGACAACTGCACTGTTCTCCGCCAAAGTTAAGAACCTGTTCTCCCGGGCAACACGCAAGAAACTGGTAATAGTGCACCAAATTATAATAGGTTACACATTCGTCCAATTTGACGAATGTGTAACCTATTATAATTTGGTGCACTATTACCAGTTTCTTGCGAACGGGATTTAGAACGGGACTTGGGACTAAGAATACAAGAGGTAGCACAAATGCCGCAAATCGCAGGGCCACATTGTATACAGAGGCAGCAACTGAATATGATCGCTACTGCAATACCTAGAAATGACAATACTTTCCATCCCCAGGCGGAAATTATATTCCAGAACCAACCGGACCATGTCCAGGTGCCTGGATCTTGGTGTAACATATGGGCAATATTATGGAGTCTGGTAATAGCTGAATAAACAGACGGCGCGTTATTAGGAATGAAAATGCAGCAACTAGATCCGATGACTCTACATGCCCCGCCCCTATCGGCCAGTATGACGTCAAGGACGAGACGATTCTGGAGCACGACAATTCTCATAAAAGATTGCTCTTCGGTTAAGTTACCTAGAGCAGAAGTAGTCTCAATCACTACTGCTTCAAGGGTTCTCGTTACTATTCACGACAGTACCTAAATAGGGGAAGACACCTTTATTGATATCTATATATTGTTCTAGAGCAGTTTCAGTATAATCGACAATCGGGAGGTCTCTTTTGTGTCTAGTATGTACTAGGTGGGAATTCCTATGATAGTCAGGTGGGGCTAGAAAAACTGGTGGCAGTAGGAAGGCAATGTAACAGGTTCCCTCCCAATCGAGGGGCAGACGAACATATGCGGTCTGACCACAAACAAAATAAGAATGACGTGAAGCTTTGAAAATAGATTTCCTACTGTCACTATACTTGACAATAGTAGTACAATCACTATGGCCTACATGTACGGAACCATTCTTTCGGACACATAATTCACCTTTGACTGGTAATACTGATATAGCAGGTAAGTCTGGAGTAGTATCAGACTGAACATTCAGGACCATAAAATTCGAAGAATAATTACCCAAATTATAAACTTCATTTTCTAGATCTAACCCTGTTCTGTGGGGAAGACCTTGCTTGTCTGGAAAACATGTACTGTTAAGAAAGGACATATCTGTTGAGGATGACGTTAACGTGGACCATGCTCCACACGAACCATTATGTGAAAATGGATAAGGAAAGAGTGGCAGAACTCCCGTCGGTGTCTGGAAAGGGGGGAGTCGACCACACACCCAACAATTAGTGGCATTGCTGGTCTGGTGTGAATAATGTAACATGCGGATAAAGGAATTATTACGCATAGCAAGACGATAAGAGAGTTCATGAGGAGGCAGATCACTAAACGTGTGCTCTACTGTAACATTAGCAGACTTATTTACATGAGAAACTGGAAAACACAAATAAAATGCATAACTTATGCAGGTAATCATAAGGCTGAGATATAGCAGAAAACATAAAATAATAGTGCAACTTTTAGAGTTCTCACTAACTCTCTCTCTGTGGGGGTCTATTTTATACATGTCAGAAACCGGTCTAACCGTTTCACCTAGGGGAGGACTTAGACAATCAAACTGGCTGACTTATTTTACTAGACCTTAATTTTAGCTTGTACTCCTGCTGCGGAGTTTTCTCTAACAGGGAGGAATCTGTATCATTGTCTTTTGCGGGACAGTCCTTGAGAATAGTACTTTGGCAATCTTTGAAATCCTTGGAAATGTTCTTTGAAACAGTCTTTAGTCCATAAAATTTTTTCACATGAGACAGGTGGACCCAGCCCTTCCTGCCTTCCAGCTTGACGGCAGTACGGGTGGCCAGGAGGACCTGTTTTGGCTCCTTCCAGCGAGGCTCCAGCGGACTTGAACGATCAAAATTCCGGACAAGAACCATGCATCCGGGAACGATTTCATGCGGTGCCACCTCGGTATTGTCTGGAAATGCGGCGGCAACCTGTGAACGACAAGAGTGTAGGGCAGACATCAAGGAAGCTAGGTAATCTGTCAGCATATTACTTGAAACATCTGTAATACTTCGGGGTCTAGGTGTACCCCACATATTAGGGGGGCGGCCGAATACGACCTCATACGGGGACAGACCTGATCTGGAATGTGCGACCATGCGCATATGAAACAAAGCGACTGGCAGAGCAACTAACCAGTCCACACCTTTCTCTTTACATATTTTGGCAATGCGGATTTTCAGGGTCTGGTTATGTCTCTCTACGAGACCGGCTGCTTCAGGATGGCGTACACAATGGAACTTCCACTGGTACCCTAACAAAAGGGAAATGTGTTTCATAAGCTCAGATGAGAATGGCTGGCCGTTATCAGAATATACGACCCTAGGGAGTCCGTAACGGGGGAAGAATTCACGAACCAACTGCTTGGCAGTGGTCGCGGCTGTGTAATCTGGAACTGGATATGCCTCTGTCCACCTGGACAAAGCGCATACAACTACAAGGACATACTTGAAACCTCGACATCGCTCCATCTGAATATAATCCATCTGGAGGACCTCAAAAGGGTGGTCAGGGGGCTGGAATCCACCTTGTTCCACCGGGACACTTTTACCTGGATTGAACTGGCAACATATCATACAGGTACGGACTTTCTGCTTGGCTGCAGCTCGTAAATGCTTATTGAACCAAATGTTCTGGATACTGTCTAACATAGCTTTTTCTCCTAAGTGTGCTGGACTATGTGCGGTATTGATAATGACTTGAACCATAGAGTCGGGGAGAAACCATGTGGCTTTTCCCTTCGTTACCCATCCCTGATCTGTCTGGACCCCTCCTTGTTCGGACCATTTCTTGATTTCTTCGGGAGTAGCATGTAACTGGATATCTATGACATCTTGAGTGGGGTCCTTAACTGTCATACAGGTAGTCGGATCTGGAGTATGTGTCTGTGTCGGATTAACTGGAATGTCTGGAGTCTGTGCTGTAAGCTTGGCTGTGCGATCTGCTAGATCATTACCTTGGGAAATAATGTCAGTAACTTTCGTATGTGCTTTGCATTTCATGATAGCAATAGATGTCGGTAAGTGTATGGCATCTAACAGAGCTTGAATAAGGAGACCATGCTGAATCTTGGTTCCATGAGAAGTCATGAAACCTCTCTCCTGCCAGAGCACTCCAAAGTCGTGTACGACTCCAAATGCGTAACGTGAATCTGTATAAACATTAACTTTCAGGTTCTTGGCGTGTATGCAGGCTTGTGTCAGAGCAACTAGCTCTGCTGCTTGAGCAGACAGGGTGTCAATACGGTGTGTTTCTATAACTTCAGTGTCAGTAGTCACTGCATACGCGGCTACTAGTTCTCCTGTACTTGTTCTCATACATGAACCATCCACATAAAGTGTCAGGTCGGGATCGGGTAATGGAATATCTGTCAGATCTTGTCTTGGCTTTGTCATAATATTAACTACTTCCACACAGTCGTGTGTGGCAGGATTTGAAATAACTGACGGTAACAGTGTAGCAGGATTTAGAACGTTGCAGCGTCTGATTTCTATGTGTGGCTGGAACAGTGTCAGTTCATAACCTGTTAAACGTGCAATTGTCAAGTGCTGAGTCTGTGTTCGATTTAAAAGAACTTCCACAGAGTGTGGAACTTGTACTGTCAAGGAATGTCCTAATACTATGGAATCACTTTGTCTGATAGCTAGTGCTGTGGCTGCAACTGACTTGAGGCACACAGGCAGAGCCTGGGCTACTGGATCTAATGTGCTCGAAAAATAAGCACAGGGCTTGTATTGTCCTGCTTGATCTTGTGTGAGAACAGATAATGCTGTACCTTCACGTTCAGTGACGAAAAGTGTAAAAGGCTTACTGTAGTTCGGTGTAGCTAGAACTGGAGCTTGGCATAAGGCTTTCTTTAACTCATTAAAACTAAGTGTATGTTCAGATGTCCAAGGGAGGACAGTCGATAGGGCTGCCTCCTGTGTCGTTAACTGTATCAGTGGTTTAGCTAGAAATGCATACTGAGGAATCCATTGTCTGCAGTAAGAAGTAAGGCCGATAAAAGCACGTACCTCCTTCTGGGTCTTGGGCTGAGGAAGACTCGCTATTAACTGGATACGGTCTGGTGTCAACTGCCTACCCCACTTGGACAGTAAGTGGCCTAAATAGATCACTTGCTGGACACAGAATTGAAGCTTCGAAGGGGACACCTTGTGCCCCATCTCGGCAAGGAAATACAAGACTGTAAGTGATGCTCGCTCACAAGCACGTTCAGAACGGGCTGTGATCAGTAGATCATCGACATACTGGAGCAGGGCAGTGTCTGTTGGCATGTGAATGTTGTCTAGTTGTCTCTTAAGTGCTTGACTGTAAATACTAGGACTTTCTGTGAAACCTTGAGGAGCTCGTGTAAATTTATAGCTCCTTCCATTTAAACAAAATCCGAAAAGAAACTGGCTGTCTGGATGAATGGGGACACTGAAAAACGCGTTCTTGAGGTCTATGACTGTAAAAAATGAGGCTTCGGAATCAATGGCTGTCAATAGGGAAGAGATATCTGGGACAACTGGGTACTGGGGAATAATACATTTATTAAGTTCTCGAAGGTCAATCACTAATCGATATACTGGGGGTGCATTTGGATCAGTACGTTTCATGACTGGAATGATCGGAGAATTACATACATTGGAGTCAGTTTCTACAACTACTCCTTGAGCGATGAGCTCGTCAATAATTTTGGATAAGGCTGCTACAGCCTCAGGTGGTAATCTGTACTGTCTGATTCGTGGTAACACTACACCTGGTTTGAGAGTCACACGATGGGGTGTGATTTGCATATAACCTACATCAGTTGGACCTTGCGCCCATAGATGCTGCGGAACATTAGACAATCTCGGATCAAAATCTCGTAATACATAGTGACCCTTGAAGTCACGTAGAAACAGTCGTATTCCCTCTGGGGAACAACATATGACTGCACCTAATTCTTTCAGTGTTTTAATACCTAACAGATTTTCTGGACATGACTTCGTAAGTAACAGATCAGTAGTGCGGGACAATGGACCTACTTCTAGAGTAACTGGCTTAGATATCTCGTTTACAATAGGCTTTCCTGAAAATCCAAGGGAAACATTTCTAGAGCCTGAGAGCGGAGCCCCTGGAACTTCGGCGTGACTGATGGTCGTCCTACTTGCCCCTGTATCAATCAGAAACTTTCTGTCTTTCCCTAATACTTGACTGTGAACATAGGGACCTTCTTGATCTACAGGTATCTCGATGAGAGGCAAGCCTACCTCCCTCTCTAGGCTGTTTCATGAATATGGCTGATACTCTGGATACTCAGACTGTTCATACTGATACATCTGCTGTGTAACATGCTGTGTTGCAGCAATAGGCTGCGGTGCTGGAACTGTCTGTTGTGCATTCTGTGGCTGAGAAGTCTGTGAAACTTGTTCTTGTCTAGGCGGACGTGGTCTTTCTTTAGTCTTACCGGTAGCTATATTATGTTTCAGAACTGCACACTCATTTATAAAATGACCTGACTGTTTACAATAATTGCAGGTCCCTTTAACGGGAACTGCAGGATGACTGGCTTGATTCGTACCCCTCTTCTGACTGTCTTGTGGAACAGATTGTGCAACTAGTACTTTCATTTTCGTGTCTTTCATACGTTTTCTTTCATGATCTTGCTCTTCTCTGATTCTATTCTGGTGATACTGAAGCATCTGTAACATCTGGGACGGGGTACTAGCTTGCCATGTACTTTCGACTTTCAAAACTCGGTTCTTAACTTGTGGACTTGAATTCTCGACTAATTTAGTAACAAAGAGATGAGGGTATGACTCGCTACTTGTCTTGAGGCCACTGTTAATACTAAAGCATTTCTCAAATCTAGAATAAAAATCACTCGTGTCTTCATCTTGTTTCTGTTTACAGGCTGAGATTGCATCCCAGTCTTCCTTTTTAGTGGCTAATAATCTGGACAAAACTTGTATTAGCAGTTCTGGTAATTCTTTACATTTCTCTCCTAGACCGGTACCTGGTACTCGTATCTTATCTTCAGCTTCTAGAACTGCCCAATCGATCTTTTTCTCTCCCACCTCCCATTCTTTTTCCTTGAGTTTCTCATATATGCCCGCAGGCAACAGGACTTTTAACATTTTAATAATATCTGGATACGTATATTCTCCCATACGGAGCATGTCTTTTAATTCTCGGTGGAACCCTGCTGGATCTTTGTCATGACAGGGAATTAATTTCTTCATCTCTAAGAGTTCCATCTTTGTAATCGGGGTGTAAACAAACACTCGTTGCATTTCACCATCTGCTGTCCTGACTGGGTGTACTTCTCGTAACGGATTCTGTCTATCTATATAAAAGGGTTTACTTTCTGGAGGTGAGACATGAACAAAATGCGGGTTCAGGAACGTTCTATATTTGTGGCGCTGTTCTAGAATGACACTAATTAAATCGGTACCTAAACCTTTCCATCTATACTGGAGTAACTCGTTCAGGACATCATGTAACGGACCTGGATCAGAATGTTGACCCTCATACAATGTAATGAGGTGCTGGATCATATACATACCCACCAGTCGTTGCTCGGCTGGGGGCAGTTTCAGAAACATTTGAGCCACTATTTCGTCTGGAAAAGTGGTAGAATCAGTAATCCATCGGACTGCTGATCGGGCTAGTTCTTGTTCATGCATAGTACTTAATTCACTGTAACCGATTCGTGATTTCAGAATGTGATCGGTAGCTTGAAATACTTGTTCTAGAGAACCTTGTTCTGGTGCTGGATGAGGGACAGTTTTCTTGTAGTCTAGACTTGAATGTCGGTCGGAAAGTCTAGTTCTACCTACGTACGCTATTCTAGTGGGATTCTCGTCCTCTACCTCTTCTGTAGAAGAGTCATTCTCCTTCTCGCTTACTTGTGCTGCTTTACGTTGTTCGTGTAACTTTATTATTTCCTTACGAATTCTCTTGTACATACTCTCTATACTACTGATAGTTCTGTGTTTACCCTCGGCTATATTATCACTCCACCTTGTCAGGATTCTCATTTCGGCCGGATCTTTGGTCGGATAATCTTGTTCCCTTATTAAACAATTAATCAGAAACTTTAATAACATGAGCTGGATCTCAGCTTTCCTTTGAGACATGGCTTCACCAATACTTTCTGGATCATCCCCTGTACGGATGAAACGATATATTCTGTCTAGATCTTCTTTCATATTCGGTAGGGTGTCCAAATACCCGGTCACCCGTCTTACACGTATGGAATATATAACTGTACTATCATCACCTGCAACTGGATCATAGCGGCATTCAGTAAGAGCTCGTCGGATTTCTGCAACGGACTTATATTTGGGCGTACACTGTAACGCACGTTCATGTAACTCGACCAACGTTACACGTTGGTGTGGCGGCGGGGTACCAGGAGGACCTCCTCCTGCGGCCCCTAAACTAGAATCGTCGACTGATACTCTTCGTGCTGGCGCGGCGGGAAGTTGTAATGTGGGCTGGACCGGGGGTACCGTAACAGGTACTCCGGTGACTGGAGGAGCAGGATTTACATTATTTACAGGAGCTGGCGGAACAGGATTTGCATATTCTGGGACTGTGTCGTCCAAATAGGACGAAATAAAAATATCAGCTGCGGTCGGTTTGTAACGTAGCTTGATCGGAACTAATGGTGGCGGAAAATTACTGGATGCCTCCGGGGTTGCTTTTGGCAAGCCCTCGGCAAGAAGAGGATACATACCCTTAATAAGGGCATTCCTCTGTCTGTCTGACTGTTCGGTTTTGACTCGTTCACCTATCTCGATTAATTCCCTTTCTTGGGCTCGTTCTAAGGATTCTCTACTTAATTCTGACTTTCTGATTTCTTTTTCGGTTCTTTTATGAGATTCTTTGCGCCATAACTCGATGGCATCTTTCTGTGACTGTCTGGCTTTCTTTTTCCATAATGCTTCTTCTACTCGCATGATGCACTCGGCATCCCATGTGCCTGATACAGGCCATCTATACTTTTCTTCTAACTCTTTGGTGTACTCCACCCATAAATCTAGATATAATATGGCACTTATGCCATGCTTCTGATACATAAAATGACCTGGACTGTCCCTAGGCGGGACAGGAACTGCTTCTTCTAACAGACCTTTTCTAGTTCTTAACTGACGTAGTCTGGAAAACAACAGCATGACTGGACTGTAATCTAGACACAATACAATACACAATGAACACGATAATTACACTACTTTCATACCACGACATTAAAATACATGAATGACATTTAAAATAACAGTTCGAACAGAATACTACCTGGAATACTGAAAACAGAATACATGAATCTTCTCGAGAACAGAACTGACTAGAATAGACACTAGATGCACTGCTAAAACAGTACGAAACTTACCGGTCTCATAAAGAGACACGTCAGGACCCGCATCCACCGAAGTGGACACTTCGTTTTGGGTCTGTGTACCACCAAAACCCACGGACCAGAGTCAATTAGATTGACCCTGTCTAGATACTATCCCAGCAACGGTACTCACCGGGCAGCAAGAACGGAAAGCCTCGGACTGGACTGGACTGCTTCGACGCCGGACGGACGAACTTCGGACTTCTGTTACGGGTGGGCCTCCGGATACCTCGGACCTTGGACTCTCGGCTTGGGCTCTGGTCGGGACTCGCCGCGTTCCTCCACCGCCTCGTCTGGATGCTGGACCGCAACCTCCGTCTCCTCCGTGGGCCTGAGGGATACTTGAAGCAGAAATATCTGCACGTGGCCGGTATGGTTCCGTCACGGCTGCAGAGGGTCAGGGGGCATACGTGGCTTCACCGGCGCGTGGGGAAAGGGCAAGTCCCTGTTCGGGCGCCATTATGTGGTATATAAATAAATAATACCGGATCTAGGTTTGACTGGACATAGCAATAACAGATAGCTCAATAAATAAGAGTCAAGATTCGAGGTAGTAGGAGTTTGCAGGTTTAATGCAGCATAAGGACAGGAACAGGACAACCTGCACGGGAACAGGATGGCAGGGCCCTGCAGGGGGGACAGGGAATGAGCGCGCTAACTTTAATAACAATGTACAAGCATATATACTAAAACAGTTGCATTACAATACATATGATAGGCGGAGCAGTGGGTGTGGTCAATAGCGGTCGCGAAAGATAAGGGTGAAAGTAGGTGTAACAGGAGGCGTATACATAGACATGTGATGTAAACGTAACAGAATATGTCATAAATGGGGCGGAAACATGGAGGGGGCTACCTAAGGAGCCGGGACCTCTAACCTAATGGTGCGCGCAAACTGACAATGACGTGTTATTAGGAGAAGCTGGGGGCTATGAACTCTGCGCTAGGAGCAGAGACTGAAGTCTGGGGAGTCAGGACGACATGTACCTAAACCCTATCTAGTATCTAATGTTTAGAGGACATGTTGATATAAACTAAGAGTCAGGAGGGGAGAGGCTAACAGACTCTAAGACTGGAGCATGCATTATTCTACATGTAGTGCGTGTTGAGGAATATTAAATGACCATAAATACAGTATTTCTCCTACATGGAGACGTAAAGGCTAGACGATGACTGAAACTATTGATGCGATTCAGTAGCTTAGGAATGCAGAGAAGGAGGGCTGGACTGATAACTAGAATCATAACATACTCTTGGCAGACTCGTGGGCAGAGCCAGGCCGAGCCAGGCACTGCGAGGCAGGAAGTAAGTGAAGGGTCGAGGATACAGGTGGGGGCTGTATCGCTCCTCAGCGAGGGTTCAGGAGACAGGAGCTGAATCTGGTGTCCGGGCCCTTTTGAGGCCTAGAAACGGGGACTTTATAATGAAATAACGTGCACACTGAGAAACGTGGCAACGTAACTTTACATAGGCCTGATATTCGTAGTATTCACGAGAACTGGAAACTGGCATACTAGGGATGGACACAACTGTAATTGCGTCTTTAATCAAACATGGGGAATACATATGCATATTAATCATGCACACATAACATAAGATGGGGGACACGTAGGGACACAGAACATGGCAAAATTTACTTTTCCACAGTTGAGATCAACAACATCGATCTCAACCTGGAATTCAACGCATGCATCAGCGCATCCTTTACTGAATTCTTAGACGTTAGCCTGTACATCACCAATTGCACTCTGAACACCAAGCTACACCGTAATACCACCACAGGGAATTCTACACTACATGCCTCTAGCTTCCACCCTAGGCACCTCATCACAAGCATTCCTAATGGGGAGATGTTGCGCTTATCTAGAATATGCAGCACAAAGGAAGATCTTCTAGCCTGCCAGAAGGAAACTGCAGGAAGATTCAAGGCACGAGGCTATTCCTCATCTACCATACGTAAAGCCATTGACAGAGCTAGCACCATACCGAGAGAAGAACTGCTCATGGGGCCAACTATTGTTGAGGTTCCCAGAGCGGCTGCCATACTCTCTGAGCCTAGTGGCACGGTCACTCCCAGATTGATCGTCACACACAACACAGAGGAAAGAGTTATAAGAACTACCATCTATAAACATTGGGGTATCATTAAATCTGACCCTACGCTGGGGGCCCACATAGTCCGCAAACCAGACATCACATGCAGGAGAGCATTCTCTATGAGAGATGCCCTGGTCAGAAATAGCCCAGAGGTCACCACCAGGCTCACCTGGTTATCTGAGGTTAAAGGGTTTGTTAAATGCTCGAGTTGTAGTGCTTGCAAATTTGGTAAGAACTTGACCAGAGTTGAGTCTGATTTTAGACACACTCCACTTAACATCAAACATAGACTCACATGTAGGACTGAATTTGCAGTCGATATGCTCGAATGCAAGTGTGGACTCCGCTATATCGAAAGCACTAAGCTCCAAGTCCACCTCCACATACTACAACACCTCAGAGCCATAGTCAACAGCGACCCAACTTACCCTGTAGCGAGGCATTTCAAAGAGTTGCACAACAATAACTTATAACACCTACAGTACTCTGTCATTGACTGTGTTCCGCCACTCAAGCGTGGTGGTAATAGGGAGAAACTATTGAGGCAGTTGGAAAGCAGGTACATATTACAGTTTAATACCAAGGCACAGTCTGGCCTGAACACTACGGAGGATTTACATCATTTCCTATGATACACCACTATAGGCACACACTTTTATGTCATACTACATATCTATAACTTCACACTTGCATGACATGATTTCTGCCTATTAACCTCTTATTCGTATTAATATTACTTTCTCCTTGACATTTTTTCCTTGGCATGTTGATTTATAATATGTAACGATTTGTGTTTTCTCATTGTGGCTGTTTAACTGCGATCCTGCCTTTGGTTTCCTCTTGTTTGCTGCATCCACATAGATTATTATCGTCATCTGATGCACCGTTTTAACTTAGCCTTAGCGACTTAGTCTCACCTGAGTATTTATACCGTTATATGCGCTTGCTATATGGACTTCAGACTCAGTATGGATTCTGACCCATTTTGAATTAGTGACATACAAGGGGCACTTCCTCTTTATACTGACAGGCACCCTGCAGTTTGTTACATTCTGTGAGTCAGGCAGAGGCTCAACCTTAACTCTGCTGTTAGATGGACGATATTATGTTTATTATAATTGATGCATGATATAAGATGGTAGTCATCTTATCCCCAAATGGCTTCTACGTCACTTTTTTAATCATCTTTTCACATTAGGTAGTTTGGATTAGCTCCATTACCTTTGAGTCTGGCTTGATTTCTACACATTCCACTGTATATTAGCATATTAAGCACTTGCACGCCAGTCTCATGATGTATATACACTCACACTTCATCACTGATAACTTCCCCTCATATTCATAATCCACACAAAGAGTGGCAGGCATCATACCATTAGGTTTTCTATGTGTAATGCACCACTTCACATTTTTCGTATCTAGCGCATTTAAACATGACGCATACATATCATTCCTCCGAGGACTTTAGATACCGTGAGCCGCATATTGTATTTAGCACTATGCTGTAGTATTGATCTAGCAGCCGCAATATTCACAGATTGTGACAGATGCCTCTGTTTACCTTGCTGCATCTGCCGCGCGCTACACAACATGACACGTCCATGCTTATACATTTGTATGAAACAACGAAGAAATGCCACCACCCTCCTATCTTAATGAAAAAGAATCTATCTCATTGTTTTGAAAATGAATTCGTGAATTCAATTCACAAATTCATTTTCAAAACAATGATGAAGATTTATATTGTATATATAATGTCTCGTGTTACTGTGATATTGTCTTGATTCAGTGTGTTGTTGTCAGAATTGTAAATATTGTATAATTGTCCAATTGTGTATTCCTTTTTTTGCTAATGAAAATTTTTTCTCCAAAAACAATTCAAAAATAAGAATAACTGGTATAAAAAAAAGTATCGTACCAAGTTTCATGAAGTTGTACTTGGTCTCTATTAGATAGATTAGATAGATTCTTTTTCATTAAGATACGAGGGTGGTGGCATTTCTTCGTTGTTTAATAGTTTATATGGTCCAGCTCCCCCCTCAGTCCCACTAAGGACCTAACTCCTTCGGTTATACATTTGTATGAAGCACTATGCTGTAATATTTACTTCGCCGCTGAACAGCCGCAAGACTCATATACTCTGGCAGATGCCTCTGTTCACCTTGCTGCCTCCGCCGCGCACCATATAACATGATATGTCCGCACTTATAAATTTGTAGCGCGTATCTGGCTCATGTAATTCACACACATGGGGTTCATAACACTCACCAATTTAGGGCATTATACTGTTATATTTCTCCCTGGCCGAGTATCAGCAGCAATTCACGAACCTCGCTGGCAAACACAACCCATCTGTGGCTATCACTATCTAGAGCATTAGTTTTAAGTTACATCTTCTTGAGTAGATAAACAGGGATACATTTATTGTTCTTATCCCAGTCTGAAGGATTATTGTAGTGTTATGTTTTAAATCTTTTCTTATGTATGATTTCATCTTTTTAGCATCACACAATCTCATCATTGACACATATTATTTGTCTATTGTTTTTTGTAATGATTTTAATTAATTAACACATAAAGTATGCATATGACCATGAAGAATCCTAACTCAAAAGCTAAAAGGTTGCTTTAATAGCAAAATGGAGAGAGCAGCAAAGCCTAACAAGGAACGTTTTCAGACCATGAGGGAATCAATGAACCATATTCAAGGAGAAAATATGCCTGGTGTGCTCAAAATCTGATGCAGTATAGTTCAAAACTCCTTTCAGGGTGAAGGTGAATGAATAAGAGAAGCCATCCACAGAGCTGAAGGCTTATGACTGCAGATTAAGGCACCTGAAACATGGATAGTTACAAGATTTGTTTTTTCCTTGGTGCCACCACAGAGGATGCTTTTTCTCTCATTATTAACCTCACTCAGACCTCCTTTCCTGGGAATCTATTCTACTTTAAAATAATCCAAGAGGGTTCTGAAAAATGAGCTATTTCCATCTTGAAAAAAGTATATTGTTCCTTTGGGGAAATCCCCAACAGACTGAAGCAAGATTGGGTCAAACTCTTTTGAAAAAAAAGGCCTTCAAACTCCTGAACCCTACGATTTGCCTCATTGTCTCTACTAGTCTATTTCTTCTCAAAATAATGTTGAATGAACAATTGTGGGATGTCCAGAAACAAAATGAAATCCTTGAGGACAAACAGTCTGGGTTTTGTCCCAATAAAACAAATAAGTGATTGCAGACATTCAGACAGCCAGAATATGTGGCCACTCCACATTCCTAAAAGATTGAGGGATGTAGCTGGGCAATTGGATATTAGTTTTCCAAACATATATAGATGCTATCCAAGTGATATTTCATTCGACACGTGGCAAACTAAATATCAAGATAGGGTGGAGGAGGTATTCTTTAAAATTCAAATATAGATGGAGGATAATTGGCTTAGCTTTAAGTAGACTAATACAGCCTGATTGGCCATAGGCACTGATGTATGACTATAAAAGGGAGGGCACAGTAAAGCTCATTTATGAAATATGGAGATTAAATTGAAAGGCAAGAAAAAAACTCTTAGGGCCTGATTACGATGTAAGTCGGAAAGCCTCCAACCATAGGTCAGAGGCTTTCTGACTTACATTGTTGGTTTCCAATGTGACAGCCTTTTTACGATGAAGGCTGTCAGTTTTGAAATTGGCAGGTTGTACCAACTGGGCCAGTCGTAGGCCGCCCATAATCCCCTATGTACGGCGTTTACGCCGTGAGGATTATGATGTTGATTTCCGACAGTCTCTTTATGCCAGGCTTTCAGACATGAAAAGCGTCTCGGAAAGTGGCATTGGGCCCCCTAGCAGGGCTCTGTTGCCACAGTGGCGTCCGGTTGGAGGCCTGGGGTTAATCCCTGCACAGAGTGGCAGGAACCGTCAGGTGCTTCTCACTCGGTGCAGGGATTAACAAAAATACCCATTTGTCTATTGGAGCTAAAGCACAAGTTCTCATCGAGGAATGGGATTCTTCCACTGCACCATGTGCAGTCACATCCTAATAATGCAGTTGGGACTGCCGACCGAAGGTCAGTCGGTCCCAATTCCGCAACAGTGTTGGGCAGACGCAGGACCGCCAAACATCGTAATGAGGGCCTGAGTGTTGTATTCAACTCCAGTTTGTTCACATATAGACAAAGCAACAACATAATTTCCTCTTCCAAACAACATCTACAGTTTTTAAGAAGGTCTAGATACTTGTTTGAGAAGAAAGACAGGTCTAAATTGAAGCTGACAATGGTTATAGGACTTTTGACTTTTTCACTGGTACCTCCAAAACAAATCAAAATAAATCCACACCTGCTACAAAACTCCCCAGTCAGTATGGTTACCAACTGGCCTATGGAAGCCCATACAGCTGCTTTTATACAAAACATATGCTGGTTCCTGGAAGCCTCTTGAGTTCATTTTAAATCTGGACCCTCACTCATGAGGTGGTTTAGGGTAAATGCCACAGAAATATCTACCTCTACCTATATTGACTGCAATATTGGTATGGTGATGACACACAGGGAGTACAGATTTACGATTGTAACTTCACATCTATTTATCTTGATGACATAGTGAAAGTTGATAACTTAGAGACTATGGGCCTAATTACGATTTCGGGTGTAAAGCCATCTCACAGTTTGTTGGAGGCTTTCCACACAACATTTATGGTTTCGCTCCAACCGCAATATTACAATGACAGTGGTCACAGGGAAACATGCGGGGAAATTCTGGTGCACTTTCGACGGGCTCAAGAAGCCTGTCGGAGCATTGGAAAGACTCATAATCCCATAATGATGACGGAACCGGCCTCGGCTCTAGTGTCAGAATTATGATGTCACTTTCCCACAGCCTTTCCCTCTTGAGTTTTCCAACATGGAAAGGCTGCCAGAAAGTGATTTAGGGGCCACTAGCAGGGCTCCCTCCCCCTGGCCCTCCACTATGGGGCCTGCAGGGCACCATTGGTGCCCTCCTAAACATCCCTGTAGTGTGTGTGCCTGCCACACGGTGCAGGTATGTTCACAAACATCCATTTGTCAATGGCAGCTTGTGCTGTGGGCTTTTTCTGCCCACTGCACACGCTGCCATTGAATAATGGATGTTTCTGACTGCCCATCCAAATTCTGCGGTTGAAACCGGCAACCTATGGTCGGGCATGTTACAGTCCGCTACGATGTCGGTCGAACGGAAGTCTGACGAACATCGTAATGAGGCCCTATATTGTTTAAGGTAGATATTTTTAACTTTTGGTGTCACACCAAGTATAGCAACCATTAAATAAGGCTGGTAAGAGAGCCTTTCTAAATAATCTTGAACTTCTTACCAGATGGTCTGAGGGACATCAATCAGCTTCTCCCATCCAGCAGTGATCTAACAGCTTACCTGTATTAAGGGTATGAAACCATTGGTGACAGTAGTGTTTAATTGCATTTGATAAGACTGTTAAGACAGTTAGAATAAGACACAACATCGAGAGCCAGAATGTGTTAGTGTCTCAAATGATGGCCAAGCATATATTGATTTTGTAAGCACTAGAAATATCTACAAAGGCAAAATTACATTTTATCCTCACTGCGATTAGTAAAGGCTTTTAGCAGCTCAATTTCTTTGCCAAGGTTTAAAAATTCCATTGATATAAGTGGGTTGTTACAGCATATGATATGTGTGCCCTTCATCCAAGACTCTCATGGAGCGTGGGTTTAAGAGAAATAGCTCAATGGGCATAGCTTGTGCAATTGTGTTGAAAGCTCCAAAGTCCTCCGTTCAAGTATCAACTGGAAGTCCAAATGGCAAATTAGAGGAACAAGGAATTCAAATAAAGTGTCTAATTCTAGGGTGTGTGGCACATTAGGGCACCAACACCAATGCTAGTAATGAGAGGCTGAAGCGCACAGTTTACAAGGCCAATAGTACTCATTAAAGTTTAAAATTGTTCAGTCAATGTTCAGGTTGCCAACTGTTACAAGAAGATAATTTAGTACCTCACAATCACCCAATAAGAATCACAAGCTACACAACCTGTATGTCAGCAGTCAAGATTTTCTGCAGGAAGAAGCACCCACTAAAGTGTTTGAAACCCACTTGAAACAATGGGATCCATGTAGGGTTAGGATGCAACTCAAAATAAAATGTTAACCCTGATATCTCTGGAATGATCATAGGATGATAGTTGCAAACTTTTTGGAGCCAGGATGATCAGCAGCAGCCAATGGTACTTCCCATTATAGGGGGGAAGCTTCAGGTTTCTCCCAGTGTCAGGAAGGGGTAGGAAAGGCTTCCATAAAATTGCAAACGTAGTTTACATTGACCTACTTCTTATCAAACGTTTACACAGCACTAAGCTATGGACCTAAGAGGTCAGTACAAACTCTAGGTCTGGTGCATAGGGGCAGTTTCAAGGAAGAGCAGCTTGGCATTAAGCAAAGTACTTGAGTATCACAGGCATATCCTCTATCCTCTCATGATACAATTGCAGCTCCTTCTATTGGCTTTGGCTCAGGCTAGCCTGGTTCTAATAACTCATGGCTCTTTAATAGCCCTTGGTGTGTACCATTGTTTGCAGAGTTGTTAGGTAGCTGAACTTTGTCTCCAGGCCATGATTGATTCATGCATTCCATTCCACGCAAAAACACAGCAAAAAGCGTAGCATATTAAGTTTTTTAAGATATAACAATAATATAATGTAAATTAAATGTTAATGTAATATTTAAACATATATATAAATACAAACTTATTTTAAAAAACACACACACACACATTTGTATGAATGTGTGTATGTATACATAAACTTATATAATATAAAACTATTTTTTTAAATATAAAATATATTTGAATTTTCTGTTTTATAAATATACCAATATAACAAATATATATATATATGTATGTATATATATATATATATATATATATATATATATATATATATATATATATATATATATATATATATATATATATATTCTCTCAAAGTGCCCAAAGCTGTGAGAGGGCACACTCAATGCTCCGCCATCCAACAGTGCAATGCAACTTGCTTTTCAGCTTCCAACTTTGTATTTAAGATTGCCAACGCGTTTCGCGGCTTCAAGCCGCTTCTTCCTGGGCTGCTCCACACAAACGCTGGGACACACACCGGCATTTCATTCTTGATTTTATTGACATGCTCGCCCAAAGGGGCGGGTGTTAAAGAGCTTTTTCTTCTGATGCATGATGGACTACATAGTCCTCCAGTGTGCGCAATGAGAGTCCAGCGTCTGTAAATATCAAGCAAATGTTTTTAGTCCTTATAGTAAGGGTTGGAGCATATTAGCAAGCTAATTTCGCATATTGAGCATTGTACTTCCGCAATCTCGAACAGTTCGAATTTGCAAGCCTCAATCAGCAGAATTCCATTTCGTTTTATGCTGATGATGGTGCTCCTCTCCACGGCAGGACGGCCATGTTTAGTATTTCTCTCAAAGTGCCCAAAGCTGTGAGAGGGCACACTCAATGCTCCGCCATCCAACAGTGCAATGCAACTTGCTTTTCAGCTTCCAACTTTGTATTTAAGATTGCCAACGCGTTTCGCGGCTTCAAGCCGCTTCTTCCTGGGCTGCTCCACACAAACGCTGGGACACACACCGGCATTTCATTCTTGATTTTATTGACATGCTCGCCCAAAGGGGCGGGTGTTAAAGAGCTTTTTCTTCTGATGCATGATGGACTACATAGTCCTCCAGTGTGCGCAATGAGAGTCCAGCGCCTGTAAATATCAAGCAAATGTTTTTAGTCCTTATAGTAAGGGTTGGAGCATATTAGCAAGCTAATTTCGCATATTGAGCATTGTACTTCCGCAATCTCGAACAGTTCGAATTTGCAAGCCTCAATCAGCAGAATTCCATTTCGTTTTATGCTGATGATGGTGCTCCTCTCCACGGCAGGAGGGCCGTGTTTAGTATTTCTCTCAAAGTGCCCAAAGCTGTGAGAGGGCACACTCAATGCTCCGCCATCCAACAGTGCAATGCAACTTGCTTTTCAGCTTCCAACTTTGTATTTAAGATTGCCAACGCGTTTCGCGGCTTCAAGCCGCTTCTTCCTGGGCTGCTTCACACAAACGCTGGGACACACACCGGCATTTCATTCTTGATTTTATTGACATGCTCGCCCAAAGGGGCGGGTGTTAAAGAGCTTTTTCTTCTGATGCATGATGGACTACATAGTCCTCCAGTGTGCGCAATGAGAGTCCAGCGCCTGTAAATATCAAGCAAATGTTTTTAGTCCTTATAGTAAGGGTTGGAGCATATTAGCAAGCTAATTTCGCATATTGAGCATTGTACTTCCGCAATCTCGTAATATATATATATTACCTACCGGCGGTCGCCAGTAGGTAGTTATAGTTAGGACCTAGTTTCCATAGGAAATCCGCAACATTCTATTGGGAATAACTTTGCCGTTGATGGACGGAATTGGCTGAATTTCTCCAAGAAAATGGCCAGCTCCGCTCCGCTCCTTTCCTGAAAGTTTGGGGGGGATTCGTCAAGCTGGGGCCGAGATAAAAGGTGGGTCCCAAAATGTGTTTTCCCCATGTTCATTTCCATAGGGCGGTTGGACTCACTTTTAGCCCGAACGGCTGAATGGATTTCCACCAAACTTGGCAAAATTGTAGGGACTGGTAGCCTGATGTGCCTTTGCTATGTCTCAAGATATGTGCTCCAGTGGATTTTGAGTAATTTAGGTTAAAAAAAAATATATATCTATAAGCGCGCCCCGGTACGCGCACCGGGGCGCATACCAGCGCGCTACGCGAGTTCGCAAGCGGAAAGCTGATTGGCTCTCGGGTGTCTGTCAACATTCCAAACAGTCCGGAGCGGCCGCCATCTTGTGTCTCGGTAGGATCGAGACACAAGAGGTGGAAAAAACAAAGGGGGAAATAACCAAAAGGGGTCAGGGTAGACCCCCCTGACCCCCTAGGTTTGATGTGGGGGCCATAAAAGGGCCCCGCGGGGCAAATTTTTTTTTTTTTTTTCGATTTTCGCGGGGGGAGCGTACCCTGGAAAAAAAGAATGACAGAGTTTTTTAAAAATGTAGAATTTTTTTATAAATTGGAGGAGGTTCTAAAAATAACTGTTTTTTTAATTCTTTTTGTTGTTTTATATTTTTTTTATTGTTTTTTTGAACATTTTTTACTTTTTTTGGCTTTTATGAACAATTTTATATTTTTTTTGTAATTTTTATGGGGACAAACAAAAAACAGGGAATTGTAAACGGTTCAACTGGAGCAAAAAAAAATCAGGAAAAAATTAAGGTTTCTTTCTGCAGTTGTGGTTGTCTCCAGCACGGTTGATCAATTTAATACTTTGCTCTCCATAGGAAATTGTAGTCCCGCAAAATATACAAACTATTTTAAAATCTCCAAACTGGGGTTGGATATTTGGGACCATCTCCCTTGTCTCTGGACCCGATGGAGTGGGTTGTTTGCTTTTGGAGGTGCTGGGAGAAGATTGCGGAGGGTTTCGTGTCAGATCTCTGACCTCTGCCGCAGAATAGTTGTTTGGATGCCTGCGTTGCATGTGGCGAATCATGGTATTATTGCCAAGAGAATACTTTTTTGCAGGGTTCCCCCTGAAAAGTACAGTGCCACAGATCAGACATGACACTTTTGGCGCATTGACTTTCTTTAGTCCCCTTGGGATTTTAAAAAAACTCCCACACAATGTGCTCCTTCGATTTATAGGGGGGATTATCTTCAGGCAGGAACTGCCTCTCCTCCTCCTCCTCCTCCTCTTCTTCTTCACCACCACTGTGGTGTTGTGGTGGTACTTGTGGTGGTGGTGGTGGTTGAGGTGGTCCTGCTGCTGTTGCTACTGTAGCCATTTCTCACTTACTGGAAACAGGTCTTCCTCAGTCAAACAACAAAGTGAGAATGAGGAAAAAAGGTGGGGGCTTTCTTCATTTGGAAAAACAAACTGTTCTGAACCAATGAAAAGTGTTATTTTCAGGTCACATGATCCGATGCGCTTACGCTACGCGCCCGGGGCGCGCCCGGGGCGCGATCGTATGCGCTCGGGCGCTTCCGGGTGCGCTTACGCCATGCGTCATAAGACGCATCACGCGGCTACGCGATACGTAACGATGATGTTTTCATTCACGGCAATAGCACTAACGGGACGCTCACCGGTACGCGCACCGGGGCGCGCCGTAACACTGCGCTTACCGGTGCGCTCACCGGTACGCGCACCGGGAGCGCACCAGGGCAAAAAAAAAAAAAGGAAAAATATACATAAAAAAATAGTATTACATAAATATACAATATAAAATTCATTATAAAAAATATTATATTTCATAGCTATAGAGATTTGCTATTAAAAAACCTTTGAAATTCACTGAAAAAAATATAGGTTTGAGGCCCTATATAAAGTTAGGAATTAGCATTTACAAAACCTATGAAATTCACTGAAAAAACCATAGGTTTCACACCAGTTATAGTTAGGAATTAGCATTTAAAAAACCTATTAAATTCACTGAAAAAAACATAGGTTTGACACCAGTTATAGTTAGCTGGAAATTTTACTGACATAAAACCATTGAAATTCCCACGTTATAGTTAGTTGGACTCACTATAACTTGCGCGCCTGCAAATGCACTGCTGATGACGTCACATATTACATCACTCATGACATGGCCAGTGACATCACTCATGACATCACTGATGACACCATCCTTGTGACAGAGTGACAGACCTCCTTTCAGTGTAATGTAACCCTTGAAACACATATTCAAAAATAGAAACAAAAATTTTCAAAAAAATGGATACCCATACCAGTTACAACAACCAATTCAGTAATTCCACCATCTATATACACATCCACTCATTCACCAACAGTTCTATATAGTCACTCATACATATACTCACTCATCATATGTAGTGATACACCTATACATCCTGTTACACACCGACAGTCATCCAAAAGTTACTCACACACATACTCACACATGCAAATAAACTATTGAACATCCATTTATTTGCATATACAGATATACACACACTACCACCTTACTTCTAAGGAAACTTACACATACTTACTCTCTTAAACAATCACTTATAGAAAAACATACTTATTTAAACAGGAACTCTTACAATCTCTCACTCTGACATATACTCACTTATATACATCAATACTCACATATACTAGATTAAAACATATGTAGTTACTGATAAAGACACTAGTGAGACAGTTATTCACTCACTAACACACACATATACACACTCATCCACCTATACAGTCCTGCACATATGCTGTCTTCAAAACACATACAAACAGTGAGTCAGTCATTGATGCATCTATGTGTTAAGTAATACCCCCACCAAACCATACAGACCTTTACATATACATATATAAAACATATTTATTTTTCAGAAAGACACACATTCACTGGATGGTGTCATCAGTGATGTCATGAGTGATGTCACTGACTATGTCATGAGTGATGTAATATGTGACGTCATCAGCAGTGCATTGCAGGCGCGCAGGTTATAGTGAGTCCAACTAACTATAACGTGGGAATTTCAATGGTTTTATGTCAGTAAAATTTCCAGCTAACTATAACTGGTGTCAAACCTATGTTTTTTTTAGTGAATTTAATAGGTTTTTTAAATGCTAATTCCTAACTTTAACTGGTGTGAAACCTATGGTTTTTTCAGTGAATATATATATATATATATATATATATATGTATATATATATATATCTATAATATATATGCAAACACCTATAGAAATTAATACTAAATATAACATATAAACTTCAAAGAAGAGAAAATATGTCTACTTTCATTATACATAAAAAAGTAAACAACATACAAAAATATGTTTCATGAAAAATATCTTCAAAATTACTTAAATGTGTATATATATATATATATATATATATATATATTTTTATATATATATATATATATATATATATATATATATATATATATATTTCACACCAGTTTTGGCTCCTGTTTCCAGCGCGGTGCAATTCTCCTCGGCAGAGCCCAGCCGACACCTTATTTCCTCACTTCCAATCCCACAATTAGGGAAAGAATGCACACATCCAAGTATATTTAGTTATCAGCAACTTTTATTAGACGCTTGTCTTCGCCCAACGCGTTTCACCTCCTCAAGAGGCTTGTTCACGTGATTACGAGCTACAACAAACAGACTTCTTTTATTTTCATCATGCAGTCACTTCCTGATTTTTATAAACAAAGTGCATTGTGGTAAATGTGGTTTGTGACTAGTGTAGATATTCTATTTTATACATATCTCTTTGTCGTATGTATATTCTGTTTCATGTTAAGTGCTCTTTGTGATTTAATGTGAAGGGTGTGTAAACAATTTTTATCAAAATTGTCGAAAATATGTCTGTGCTACCTATAGATGGACATAAAGTTCTTCATTTTAATTTAGTCCACAAATGCAGTCACCAAACACATGGACAAATTCCATTATGGAAACTAGGAAACTCTACGATACTGTGCAATCGAACAAGTGCCAGTGACTTAAGGAGGAGGAGATCGGAACAAAACACTTCGACAGAAAGAATAAAAGCATATTCTTACATTCAGGACCCTGGAGCCAAGAGGACTAAATCAAAATGAAGAACTTTATGTCCATCTATAAGTAGCACAGACAAAAGCAACCTGTAACTTACCGCACCACACTATGGAGGATGAGAATAGAACCAAGTCAAGAGTAACTAAACTCACCAGGGAGTAGCTTGAACTAATAATGGAACAATGAATCCTTATCAGATGGACGCAAAAATAACAACTAACACTTCATTAAGATGTATATTGCTCACTAGAGAGCAAGAAAAAGCATATGTGTGTTAATTAGTTGCAAACCAAACGCGCATCAATTTTTAAATAATATTTTCAACAATTTTGATAAGGAGGTGAAACACATTGGGCGAAGACAAGCGTCTAATAAAAGTCGCTGATAACTAAATATACTCGGATGTGTGCATTCTTTTTTCTAATCGTGGGATTGGAAGTGAGGAAATATATATATATATATATATACATATTTCTTTTGTGTAATTGTTGGAACGCATTATTGAATTTTGCCCTCTGCGTATTTGATTTAACCAATCCATGGTTCAGATCTGTATGGTTTTTTGACTCTTAGAAAACCACTCTAAGATGGCGCCTTTGGTATTGCTGAGGGTTTAGTCCCTTGTTGATGTTCATGACTAACCACTTGATTGGATTTAAGGTGTGTTTTTGAATTGTGGGCTGTGACACCGACGAAGGCTTTTTGCCGAAACGTTTGTCTGTGCTGAATAAACTGCACGCTGATAGTAACTCTCCTGAGTGCTGCCCTCTTCTTTTTCACGGAGAAGTTTTTTGAGCGCAATATATACATATATATATATATATTACCTACTGGCGGTCGCCAGTAGGTATATATAGTTAGGATTTTTTCTCTATGGGATTTTTGAAAATTCTATGTCTAATAACTTTGGCGTTTGTGGACGGAATTGGCTGAAATTTTCAGGAAAATGGAACATTTTGTTTCTGAGCAGCCCCTGAAAATTTGGGGGGGGTTCGTCAAGTGGGGGCCGAGAAAAAAGGGGGGTCCCAAAACGTGTTTTTAACATTGAGTTTTCCATAGGGCGGTTGGCCTCACTTTTAGCCCGAACGGCTGAATGGATTTGCACGAAACTTGGCAAAATTGTAGGGACTGGTAGCCCGATGTGCCTTTTGTAGGTCTCAATATATGTGCTCCAGTGGATTTTGAGAAATTAACGTTCAAAAAAAGATATATATCTGTAACAGCGGACCGGGCAGCGCTCCAGTTCGCGTACTTTTCGCGTTACGGAGCTTTGTGAAGCGAAGCTGATTGGTTCTCCGGCGTCTGTCAACATTCTAAACAGTCCGTAGCGGCCGCCATCTTGTCTCTCGGTAGGATCGAGAGACAAGAGGAGGCCAAAGCGAAGGGGCAAATGACCATAAGGGGGCATAGTAGATCCTCCCTGACTCCCTAGGTTTGATGTGGAGGTTTTAAAAGGGCCCCGCGGGGCAAAAAAAAATAAAAATAATAATAATCGAACGGCTGAATGGATTTGCACGAAACTTGGGAAAATTGTAGGTACTGGTAGCCCGATGTGCCTTTGCTAGGTCTCAATATTTGTGCTCCAGTGGATTTTGAGAAATTAACGTTCAAAAAAAGATATATATCTGTAACAGCGCTCCGCTTCGCGTACTTTTTGCGTTACGGAGCTTTGCGAAGCTGATTGGTTCTTCGGCGTCTGTAAACATTCCAAACAGTCCGTAGCGGCCGCCATCTTGTCTCTCGGTAAGATCGAGAGAGAAGAGGAGGCCAAAGCGAAGGGGCAAATGACCATAAGGGGGCATAGTAGATCCTCCCTGACCCCCTAGGTTTGATGTGGAGGTTTTAAAAGGGCCCCGCGGGGCAAAAAAAAAATAAAAATAATAATAATCGAACGGCTGAATGGATTTGCACGAAACTTGGGAAAATTGTAGGTACTGGTAGCCCGATGTGCCTTTGCTAGGTCTCAATATTTGTGCTCCAGTGGATTTTGAGAAATTAACGTTCAAAAAAAGATATATATCTGTAACAGCGCTCCGCTTCGCGTACTTTTTGCGTTACGGAGCTTTGCGAAGCTGATTGGTTCTTCGGCGTCTGTAAACATTCCAAACAGTCCGTAGCGGCCGCCATCTTGTCTCTCGGTAGGATCGAGAGAGAAGAGGAGGCCAAAGCGAAGGGGCAAATGACCATAAGGGGGCATAGTAGATCCTCCCTGACCCCCTAGGTTTGATGTGGAGGCTTTAAAAGGGCCTCGCACGGCAAAAAAAAAAAAAAAGTTTTTTTAGTTCTTTTGCGTGGAGTGCGCCCGGTTCGCGAACCGGGAAGCGTTCTGGGGAGCGTACTTTCTTGAAAATTAGTGAAAAAAGTTAGAGTAAAATAATAATTGTGAGTGATCAGATGTAGGGTAGCTCTGAGAAGAGCTTTTGGGTTTATGATACATTTAGGTACTTATAAGTAGGTACCAATGCACAGTCTTAAATTCAGAATGAAAACTCTGTTGCCCTCATCTGAGAAGTGAACTCCATCTCCTCTGTAGATATCTTGCATGTAGTAACGCAAGTTATTGTTGTACAAGGAGCCCATTCCATGGTCTCTCATGTAAGCTGAAACAGATTTGTTTACATGCTTCCTCGACTTCTCAATTTGTGGACAAAATTGGTTTGACCACCTCCATTTCTGTCTTTGGCATATATTTGAATATACCAAGGCAGTCTGAGGAAAAAGTGCCATCAATTGCTCAAAGGTGTCCTTTAAAAGCATTTCCAGACCTACCCCAGTCAAAGTGCCCAAGTCATTACCTCCACAGTGCACAATTAACAGGTCAGGTTTTGGCAAATGCATAAAGGTTTTCACCAATGGTATCAATTGGTGACATTTTAATCCTCTGTGGCCAAACCACTTAATTTCCACATCTTGTAAATTGAGGTTAGGTAAATTCCTGTTTTCAGCGTACCTCTGAGCCCAATAGATGTAACTATGTCCAACAATACAGACAGAAAACATGGCGAGAGAAGGTTCTCCTGCAGTCAGATGAAGTGTGGCAATGAAATGGCAGTTGAAAAAATAAGAGTTTAAAATGAAAAAAACTGTGGAGTTTCTGTGTTAATGAAGCAGTAACAGTGATTGGTGGATTTTGATTGCTGAAAACAGAAAGTTAGGGTGCATGGATGAGTTCGTTGAAAGATGTATTTTGAGTGGCGAAGAAAAAATCATTAAATGGAAGAATGCACTGGATATGCAGGTGCACTGAGAGTTCAGAGTTCAATTGCAACATTGTTGTGTGAACTTGCAAACACCAGAGGTCTTGCAAGAGGTGGTTGCTATGCAAAAAAGCAGAGAGGGCAGAGGGGGGAAGGGTTTTGATTTGAAAAAAAGTGAGGGAAGAGTTTTGATTGGGTGACATGAGAGATATGTGTGAAGAATTACAGCATTTCTGTGCTTTTGATAGCTGCAGACTCTGGAGTGCATACCTTTTGCTCTGCTGAAGACAAATTGGTGTGTTTCTGAGACTGTTTTGAAACTCAAAGATTTCTTTAATTTAGATAGAAAATAGTGTGCTTTAAGTTGTGTTTTTCAAATGTTGCTTTGTCTCAAGTGTTTTACAAATAGATTTTGAGAAATTGTAATTGGAGAAAATGTGAAGTATTAGTACTGACAGGTTTTTTATGTGCATAGGAGCTGTGGAGTGTTTTCAAATTATGACTTGTAAATCGTTTTTGAGGAAAAGGAATGGTTTTAATATTTATGACAAGGACATAATGGTGTATGCTTCTTTATAAGGCATTTCAGTGTCTCTGATGTTATTTTTCCAATATTAAATTAAAAGACCTTTCTCCGTGGAGCAAATTCCTTGTAAATATGCTCCCACCTGTGCATGGTAAATTTAGATTTTGACTGTTTGAGTTACATAGCCATGTTAAAAGTGACCCCAAAAAGTTGCAAAGGCTTTAAAAAACACTTTTATGTGTCTTGAGGACATTTTAAGTCATTTCCCCGTGGGCAGTGTTTTCAAATTATGAGTTGAAAATCGTTTTTGAGGTAAAGGAATGTTTTCAAAATTTATGTGCGCCATATGCCCCCAAATTTCTTTTTCAGGGGTGCAGCAGGGTGTTCTTGAGACACCCCTGCACCCTCGGAAAAATTCGTAATTTGCGATGAGCTGATTGCTAATCGCAAATTGCACGTTCATTCCTATGGGCCTCCTGCTCCATGGAAATGAATGGGTAATTTGTAATTAGCAAATAGCTCATCGCAAACTAGGAATGGTAAAGAATCGCTATTTATTCCTTAAAGTTCGCTATTTAGGAAATGTAAAAAACTTTGATGATACATATGGCGGTTCATCTCTAACAAGATAAGAAGCTTAGGGATAGATTTATGATGACTGGCGTATCATCAGGGATGTGCCAGTCATCCAGCCGCGGGCCGTGGAGGGAGTTACGGTGGGGCAGGGAGGCGGGGAGGGGGAGGGGCAGGGTGGAGGGACCTAAAAACTGGCATATGGATAATTGCAGGTAAGTACACAATTTAATTATTCAAACGAAATTCGTAGCGCGCACAGCATCGCATTTTGCGATGCAGTGCGCGCTACGAAATTCGTTTGAATAATTAAATTGTGTACTTACCTGCAATTATCCATATGCCAGTTTTTAGGTCCCTCCACCCTGCCCCTCCCCCTTCCCGCCTCCCTGCTCCACCGTAACTTCCTCCACGGCCCGCGGCTGCAGTCATCCTGTACCGCTGTTCCGCCACCCATGGTGTGCTGCATTTACAATGCGGCGCATCATGGGGCAAAAACAGCATAGATGCGTGACGCATCTGTGCCGTAAAGGTGGCGCATTGCTGGAGTTGTATCGCAAGTGTGATGAAGCTCCAGCAAGGCTCAGGGGTGCCCCTGTCGCAGGGTTTCTGTTCTCACACAGAACTGTGCACAGAGGATTGGAACCTCGGCGAATTAGGGTGCCCCAAAACTCACCTTAGTACCCAAAAACCCCTTAGCAAGCTAGCTACAGTGTCACATTGGATATAACAAACTCTCAATGTTTAGACAATCCAGAATATGAACTTACAGTACCTCAGGATACGTGGAACTCATGAACACTCGGTCGTTATATATTCATTACAAACCAGAACATGGAGTTAAGAAGAACACATGTGTATTTGAAATGTTTATTTACTAATGCCGTCTTCTCAGGCGTAGTATCTTAGATAATACAAGTACACATCTTCGTCGCCATTGTAATAATGTGAGAACGTACGTCTTTAAATGCTTTTTAGTTATCTTTATTCCGAAACGCCGGGGCTAAGCTGTTGCTCAACGGTCGGCGCCAAGCAAACAATATGGCCGCCTTCCGCTTTCTGTTTCCCCACATCCTGTTCCTGTGCAGGAACACTAGAACGCTACCACAATTATCAGTAGCAAAATTACCAGCATAGTTACTAGTACATAAAAAGCGAATGGTGACAGTATGTTAACATGCTGTAAATGAATAAGAGTTAGCAACACTTATATCTCACCCTCCCTAATACACATATTATATTATTTGCTAAGAAGGTCTCTTTGGGTTAGTTTAGGGCGTGCCTATACTTTAGTGTCCTAGATTTGAAGGAATCACATCAGCATACACCAGCTCTCTCTTCATGTGAACCGCATCAAGTGTTGTGTATGTGTGTGTTCGGCAAAGCAATATAAAACCCGCCTCATGCCCAGAATTGGCAGAAGCTGCACTTATGTTATGACTATGAAGTCGTGGAGATCAGACCTCATAACAATTCTGTATCGTGTTGTTCTTGAAACTTCAGCACTCGCTGTACAGATATAGTTTAACAAGCAAAGCAGATAGTAGAGCAATAACATATTATTCTCATGTAAACCATGATGAACTACTAGGTTGAAAGCTAAAGCAACAACTAAGTGTCGTGTGCAGAAGTTGCAAAAAAGGAAAAATGGCGTTTAAACCGGTAATGAGCCCATGCTAACTTAACACGGTGTAAAGATATCCAGGATCTACATGACACCCCTCCATGATCCGGAAACGAACAAAATAAGGTAATAGAAGTGCCATCTGATGAGAGCAGATTGCAACTTTATATGTGCACGGTCCGCAAGGTAAAACATTAAAAACTAGCAAAATTTAATGCTAAGAAAAAATGAAACAGTCAACTAGTTTATCGAGGCTTAAGCCAATAGGCAAGCTAAATAATAAAAACTTGACAAATAAGTCAATGAATTGTCAATGAAATGCTAGTACTCAGCATATCAAACATGAAAAAGGTCTATGACATAATTGTGTATGCAAAATAAGCTGCAACAGCCTCCAATAGGAAGTCACCGTCTTCATCCGAAAAGAGTTCAGCCATCCAATTTAAAAGCGGAAAAGAACATACGTGCTCTCCCAGCACCGGATCCTCTATCACCATCAGAGGACAGCTCGGTGGGTTTTCAAGAAAGCTCTGTTCCAAGAAAGACTGTGTTGCCGCCAGTAAATTCCAGGGACCAATTAGTCCATGCATCAATGCCACAGCCATAATCCTTTCGCCAGGACAAACCAACTCGTGAGTAATGATAGGACTCATCAGCTGATTAAAGTCGACGTCAGGAGAAACCGGTCCGCAGAGACACAAATCAATGGCCCAATCGAAATCACAGGTCAGGCAGTGAAATACAGGCTGGACACAGGTGAAGTAGGAGAATCGAAAAGATAATCCATATGCCGTGCTTAATATCGCCAACGGCATTGTGCCATAATATTCAAGCATGCGATTGCGGAACAGCATTAGCAGCTGCAGGGCGGGACCTTGCACAGGAGGGACATCCATATTTAAAAATGTAAAAAAGCACAAGAGCGTCCGGTGCTAATGCAAGTAAAACTGGGAATCCACCAAACAAAGTGGAAAAAATAGAATGAAAGAAAGCAGGGATGACTCCAAAGATTTTCTCAAATGAAGTCACGAGACCACTGCTAACAACTTTAAAAAAATGTGCCAGGCCCTTTGTGGAGGACGCGTTAAAGATAGTCCGAACCATCTCGCTGAAATGCAAAGGCGAATCAGTATTTAAAAGGGTCTGCACCTCTGTACGGGTGTTCGCTATGTGAAGCACGAAAGTTTCACGGGCCGAACTCAAGGCCACCTCTCTCTGAGACAAAAGAGCGCTTATTCTTGCCATGCCGTTGAAATCTGCTCCCAAGGTTGGTATTTGTGGCCAGATTGAAAACTCCCTATGTTCATGTGTGGGAGGAAATAGAACATTTCTGCAGCAAATAACCCGTTCACTTACTGTTACGATAAAAGGAATACTTTTAATTAACCCAGAACAATCTTCATTATTGAGCATCAAATAACTACCATTTTCCAACAACTTGAACGTGGGGATGATAGCAGGAACTGGCGTGCCTTGCAACACGCAAGCCATATTTGGTCGGTCTTTGTTGCATGAACCGTGTAACTGTATGTGCCTACACATTAGTGAATGATCTGGCGTCTCAGTGCATTCCTCTCCATTCAGATAAACTTCTTGATCATCTTTGAAACATCTGTATGTGTATGGAAGCGACCAGACCTCATGAAGAAAACCACTACCTAAAGGTTCATAACGACCTATTGGTATATATTTCATACAATTTGAAAACTTATATAAAGCAAAAGGCAGCGTTATTAAACCGTGGATAAGGCACGTTGCCAAAGCAGCCAACCTTTTGGATTTATACTGGAAATGTTAAAGGAAGAATTACGGAGTAGGGCCTGTAAATCACTAATGGACAACCGAGTAAAATGACTCCAACCATCATATTCCTCTAACTCCGGGATAGTAGGGGTGTTTAATTTTTTAGAAGTAGCCAATCCAAAGCATTTGGTCTGGGAAATTGTTTCATTCACAAACAACATATGATTTGGGATGAGACATGCACGGTGCAAAGCCTCAGTGCCTTGTACCTGCCAGGTTCGTGAACCCCAAACTGATGTAGATCCTGGATATCTTTACACTGTGTTAAGTTAGCATGGGCTCATTACCGGTTTAAACGCCATTTTTCCTTTTTTGAAACTTCTGCACACGACACTTAGTTGTTGCTTTAGCTTTCAGCCTACCTGCGTCAAGATCTATGCCTGCTTCAAGCAGGCGCAGGGTTTTGATGCAGCTTTGTCCTATCTGATTGTAAATGCGGCACACCATGGGTGGCAGAGCAGCGGTGCACGTTAACTGGTGCATCCCTGGGGATGTGCTGGTTAACATAAATCTGCCCCTTTACATTTAATTATGTGCAGGGGACACAGAGTCGGTGAGGTTTATCCAAGGTTAAGAAGAGATGAGTCCTGTTCACTGAAAAATTGGACATAGGCTTCACCTCCTCCTCAGCATCGCTGGACATGGTTAAATAATAGCTGCAAAATGTTACTCTTGTTAAACAATTTTACTATTATAATCTCTGAGATTTGTCTCTTACTCTGCAACATCTCATTGTTGTTATCTTTCTTTAAAGATAAAGACAACATCAACATGAGCGACAATCAGCAATCAGTTGATTTCGACCTCATCATTGAACTCGTAATTGAAACATCAGTGGATGTTGATCCTTTGGATGATTTAAATCCTGAGGATGAAGAAGAACGTGATGAGGATGCAGATTTGTCAGAATTGTATGACATAGGATGGGAAGCTGACGTGCTTGAGCCTATGGAACTATAAACATTTATTTTATAAATTTATAATAAATAAAAAGTAAAAATGTAAACCGTTTAATTTAAAAATAAAGACACCTTGAAAAACAGGTTATGTGTAGTGTCTTCAATAAAATATTAAAATATGCTCATAAAATTAGATCAGATTCACATATAAAACAGCACAGGTAAAATGAATATAAATTCCATTTCTTTTCTGCTATTTCTGTATTCTAAATTTGCCATGCACAAAAAAATCTTCTATGTAAAAATGTTAAGTAGTGTGTTAAGTTTTTGATGACTGTTATTGATTTACTGTTGGGTAATAGTGGTTAATAACATTTTTTATTATATTTTACCACAGATTCAACTGCAGATCATTTCAAGATTTTAGCATGCCAACCAAAGAAAAAGTGAGAAAGGCTGCAAAACGTCAAAGACAGCAGGTGAATGAAAAAAAGCAGCAGTCCTCTAACAAAAAGATTTGTCAAGTCACCAAGAAAGCACCGGGTAAGAGTACAAAAACATTCATAAGAAATATCTGTAGTAAAAAAAATATTACTACAGAAAATGTTTCAGTCCAGAAAAGGAGAAGCAATTCAAACGGAAAGGAAAGGCCAATGAAAAATGTTACTGCTAGAGTAAGAGATAACTCTATGCATGAAAGTAGAAGGAAACAACAGTTTAGGGACATTCGTAAACGAATGTTCCGCAACAGGATAATTGGCAATTTGTTAAAAAATATTAAGAAAGGTCAACAGAAAGTGGTTTTTTATAAGAGAAAAAAAATAGTTGAGAAAGTTATTGATCAGGCATTTGAAATTAAACGTAAGTTATTTATTTTGACAATCAATAGAATTAGGAAGCTAAACAAGGCAATTTATGATTTCAAAAGAAATAGTAGATGGAAGAGAATAGTTAATCGTAGTAATTTTTGTGAAGTTTTTTCTGGAGAATGGATGCATAGTTCAAGCTCTGAGGCATTTTTTAATGAGGAGAGTTATTTCCAGGATAATGATTTGGTGCATGCAGTTGACACCAGTGGTCGAGCTTATGAAGTGAAAGATGGTTGTCCAGTTGAAAAAGAAAAACTTGTGACAACAGAGATAGAAGAGGTGTTAGGTAATGAGGTTTTAGGGAGACGTCCTAAGGGTCCTGTGTACACCTGGAAGTGTAGTAGTATTTGCAGTGTACGACAGGATTCCATCAATTTGCTTTGTGATTTTATACGGTCATTTAATAAGAAAAGTTTGAAGCAGAAAATGAAGTTGTTGCAAGAATTAGATCCTTGCAGAGTGAGAGAAGTGATAGGTTTGCATGGTCATTCACTGGCTTGTCTTTCCAGGAGAGTATGCCAGAGTGTTTTTCATCATTTCAGGATGCTAGCAGTGCATCATAATAAAGTGAGGAAATTAGTTAGAATGTTGTATTATGCTAAGAGTCCAGCAATTATGCTTAAACAATTATGCGCTGCTCTTTTGCATGGTTCTGAAATAGATGTGAAGAATATATGTGAAGAAATTGAGTTTTGTTACTTTGGAAGTAAAGAGGAGAATGTTGAAATTGACCAAGAAGAAGAGAGTAATGTGGAAGATAGTGTACAGGTTTCCAGTACAGATAATTTCCAGAGGGAAATTGCGACGTTTGAGGTGAAATCAAGTGAGAGGCCAAATTTCACTTGTGTGTGTTGTCGACGCACTTATTATAAGAATCAGACTAAGTTAGTGGATTTATATGCAAAAAGTGAAAGGGAAAATAATAGTGAATGGAAGGATTTTACAACATACTTGATGGTAGAAAATTGTTTTGATTTGGGATTGGATCAACGTGTGTGTACTTATTGTTGTAACAAATTAAATCAAAATCAGATGCCTGCTAGAGCAGTTCATAATAATCTGGAATTGGTTGAGATTCCTTCTGAATTGAAGGATTTAAATACTTATGAATCTATTTTGATTCAAAGTATCCATCCCTTTCAGGCTATTGTAAGAATGGAGCCAAAGACAGGGAAATTGCCTCCATCAGATTTACAGAGAGGATTAAAGGGAAGAGTTGTTTATTTGCCTCTAGATTTCAAGAAAAACATTAACACAATTGGAGTAGAAAAAGTGGAAGAGGAACCTCTGGTTATCTTAGTTAATGGGGTTCCGACAAAGAATAAGAAAATATGGCAAGATTTAGTAGATGTTAGGAAAGTCAAAAGGGCAACATTGTATTTGAAAAAAAATAATAAATACTATAAAAATGTATATGTTGCAGAAGAGGAAGTAAGTGAGGAAGAGGATAGCGATTTGTGTGCTGGTCAAATTGAGAAAGTAGAACCCTGTACTAGTGAAGAAATATATGAACATTATAGTGTTCATCCTTTGCATTCCGAGGAAGTCATGGGGAATGCTATTGAGTTGTTTCAAATGAAACAAGCGAAAGGGAGTCCCATTAGTGTTTGGGAGGAAAGTTTGGAAGCTCGGTGTTTCCCACAGCTTTTTCCAACAGGTCAGGGAGGAAGATATGATGAGCGACCTCATCAAATTCCTGCTTCTGAATACCGGACTTTGCGATTGTATGCAGGAGATGCTAGGTTTCGACAATGCATTCCTTATTTGTTTCATCTCCTGTTTGAAAGCGATCTGTCTGGACTGTCATATGCAGTGAACCACATCTTGAAAAGTGGTATACACATGCAAAACATCTCGGCAAGTGACTTTATGGATAAAGTCAATGTCCAAGACAGTATTTTGGATTCTCACCTGATTAATCTCATGGCGTGTCAGGGTGGTACTAATGAGTACTGGTACCGTCGTCATGGTGATTTAAAATGTATGCTGAGGAACTTAGGAACTCCCACATGGTTCCTCACTCTGAGCTGTGCTGAGTATGGCTGGGAAGACTTACTTGAATTTCTACGAGAGGCAAATGCTAACGTAGAAAACATCGAATTCAAGACACCCGGAGAACTGTGCTCTTTGGATCCAGTCAATGTATGTAGGTACTTCAATCATAGATTTGAAGGTATGATGTCTTTCATCATGAATAAGAAGAATCCACCTCTTGGAGAGGTGTTGGATTTCTTCTGGAGAAAGGAGTACCAAGCAAGAGGTGCTCCTCATATACATATGTTGCTGTGGATCAAGGATGCACCTAAATTTGGAACGGATCCAGAAGAGTCAGTGATGAGTTTCATAGAACAGTATTCTACGTGTGCTGTTCCAAACGCAAAGGAGAAAAAAAGCCTAAGAGAAAAAGTTCTACGTTTCCAAAGCCATCGATGTGGAAAGTACTGTCGTCGTAAATTCCGAAACAAAGACAAGTTCTACACCAAATGTCGTTTCGGCTTTCCACGACCGGTGATTTCTAAAGGAAGAGTGAACAGTTTGATGTCTTCGCTGCGACATAATGTGATGAAGAAATCACCTAAAAACACATACAATTTGAAGAGGAACGAAGAGTCTAAGTACATCAACGACTACAACCCGGTGATTTTGTCCATGTGGAATGCTAACATGGATATACAGTTTGTGGCTGATAACTGTATGGCTGTGGCTCGGTATGTGACATCTTAGATCACCAAAAAAGAGAAGACAGAATTGAAGGATATGTGGGAGGACATTTCCCATGAAAAGAGCCTCAGCAAGAAGTTGTACAGTTTCAGTCTGAAGATGTTGTCGCATCGAGAAATCGGAGCTTACGAATGTTCTGACCGGTTGTCTTCAGCAAGTCTCTATGCCAAGTCCAGGAGTATCGTTTGGGCGAGTCTTGGTCTTGCTGCAACGCGTAATCGAGTTCTCAAACCTGTGCGGGAAATTGAGTATTTGGCGGAAAAGGAGCCAAACAGTACCGACATTTTGAAGACCAACATGTTGGATACATATTATCCAAATCGAAGCAGTCACCTCGAGAATGTTTGTCTGTATGAGGTTCTGCAAAATTACATATTCAAGAGGAACATCAAAGAAGATACTGAGAAAGGAGTGTATGCTGTAATAGGAAGTGAGGGATGTCTGGTGAAGCAAAGAAAATGCCACTTGATAAACCATCGAAAATTGAGTGGCGAATCTCCTGAAAAAAAGGAGTTTTTCTATTTAGCACTTTTGCAACTTTTTAAGCCTTGGCGTGCAGAAGAGGAACTGCTTGGAGATTTCCTCTGTTATGAAGACTCTTTCAATGCTGCCAAGGAGACCATAGAATGTCCTGCTTTTCCCAAATATGTAGAAATGTTGAATGTGGAAATTGAGCAGGAAGCAACGATTGCAGCGGAGATTGCCAGAGACAGTTCTCAGGACAGTCAGAGTTCTGCTTCATTGAGTCAGGATCCACTAGGAGGACCTGTTATCGAAAATGAAGCTGCCACTGCTATGAATGAAGTGGAAAGAGCAATGGCACATGCTCAGGAGGATGCGGTTAACTTAGAAGAGTTGGAAAGAGAACTCAACGTTGAGCAGACGAAAATATATGACGAACTTACCATGCAAATTGATCATGGATTAAGTCATGACAAGAAAGAGTGCTCATGTACGTCGTTGAAGCCTGTTCGACTGTACGTGAGTGGAGAAGCGGGAACTGGAAAAAGTTTCCTTATTAAAGCAATTTCATGTTATTTGCAGGAAAGGACAGAGTCATCGCTGTCTTGTGTTGTCACCGCTCCAACTGGACTGGCAGCACATAACATTAAAGGGATTACTTTACATCGTTTACTGATGCTGCCAGTGGAGCATGACAACAAATTACAATATCACAAGCTATCGGGAGATGTTTGTTTTGAAGTTTCAAGAGTCTTGAGGAAAATGAAACTTCTTATCATTGACGAAGTAAGCATGGTTTCCAATGTCATGCTTGCCTTTGTGCATTTGAGAATGCAAAAAGTTCTCAAAACAGAGTATGATGTGTTATTTGGTGGCAAACACATCATTGTTTTCGGAGATCTTCTGCAGCTGACACCAGTGAAAGGGCAACCTGTGTTCAAAATGCTCACGCATGAAGATACCAGGAAGTGCCTAGGGAGCATTGGCAACGTCAATATATGGTTAAACTTCAATTATGCTGAACTGCATGAAAATATGCGTCAGGCGAAGGATGAAGTTTACAAGACTATTCTACAAGATGTTAGAATTGGAAAAGTGACCGAGCATGGGAAAGAAGCTTTACATGCACGATTACTGACAAATTTATATCCAGACCAAGATGTTGTGCCTGAGAATATTTTTCAGAAAATTACTGAGAAGAAATCTGGAATATGTTTGATGCCAACTCTTGCAGAATGTGCCAAATTCAACAACAAAATGTTGCATTTAGAAAAGCAAGAGATTGTGAAACTGGAAGCTATTGACAGAGTAGAGCATATGGGATCAACAATTATTTTGTCTGAGAATCTGAAAACAAAATTGGATTCATTAGAGAAGAGTATATCTAAAACTGCAGGTTTTGAAAAGACTCTGAATGTGTGCTTGAACTGCCGTATAATTTTAAGAAGGAATTTACATGTTGAAAGAGGTCTGGTAAATGGATCAATGGGTAATGTTGTTGATTTTGTGAAATACAGAAATAGAGATGGAATTGAATTTTTAAAAATTAAATTTGATGGCATTGAGGAAGTACAGCTAATTGGTCGTTGTTCTGCTAGATTTTTGCTTGTAAAAGACTTATATGTTCGTCGTAAGCAGTTTCCTGTTTGCTTGGCATATGCGGTGACAATCCATAAATCGCAAGGTTTAAGTGTAGACAGTGCATTGGTGAATATTGGCAGTTCTGTGTTCAAGGAGGGTATGGCATATGTGGCATTGTCACGAGTTAGAACTTTATCGGGATTGTACTTGATTGAGTGTGATGTCACAAACATTTGTGCGGATCTAGATTGTGTTAAGGAATACAATAGGTTAAGAAGAGAGTATGCGCCACATTTGCCTCAGTATCCTTTGTCTGAGAAACGTGTGGTAGGCCGGAAACGAAGAAATGTGACCAATATTGGGGAGGTTGTAGCAAAAAGACGAAAAGTCGATGAACCTGAAATTATAAGCAGAAACAAAAAGGATTCTGTTGAAGATGTTGTTGGTTTTCAATTTGAAAACAGTTCTGGTGTCAACTGCTATGCTAATGTAGTGGTTAATGTTTTGTTTTCTCTAGAAAATGTAAAAGAAGAGATTGTGGTCAATTCTGATCAAAGATTTTGCAGTTTGTTAAATTCTGTGTAAGAGAAATGTAGCACTGATAGAACAAACATAGAAAGTGTGTCTGAAATTCGAAATCTGTTAGACAGATGTTCAGGCCAAACACAATTCTCTCAAAATAGTCAGCAAGATTGTCAGGAGTTTTTAATGTATATGCTTGATGTATTGCATGATGAAGGTGTAGATGTAGATCACCTGTTTGGGCTTTCTTATCAATGGCAGCATGACTGCGAGAACTGTAGGGTATCAAGTACTACTAGTGTAGACTCAGAAAGATTTATATATTTAACTTTGCCAGACAGTAAATCAGTCTCTTTTAATAAGCTAGTAAAAGGAGCTGATCACAACATGGAGTGTAGCCAATGTAAATCTGAAATGATGTCCACATTATTTATACGAACATATGGCCAGTATGTCATTTTAATGTTCCAACGATGTAGGCCTGATGGAACAAAATTGACAACTTTAATTAAAAATTTTGTGGCTTCACAGTTGTCAATATCAGGGAGGACTTTTGTAACTGTAGCAATTATATATCATGACGGTCCTTCAATAACATCAGGACATTACACAGCTTATTTAAAGTCTAGAAATGGCTGGTCATTCTGCAATGATTCTGTTTTAATTTTCAAAAAAAAATTGCCGTATGACCTTAAAAACTCTTACCTGGTGTTTTTAAAACCAAAATTTTAGGGAAAGAATCTCGGGATGTGCTCTGAGGAATTTCAAGAAGTTCTAATGGCTCCTACACGATTTGGCCTTGAGGATAAGTGTAGTACAGAGACATAACTTCTTACCATAACACTGGACGTCATGGAGAAATACGTGCACTTTTAATGAGTTCAGAAAAACTGTTTCTTTTTATAAGCTAATTGAAGCAGCCAATCAAAACATGGAGTAGAGGGAATGTAAGTCTGCAATGCTGTCTACTGTTTTACATTGCTTTGTGATTAAAAGTGATGTAGAGAATTAAATAATTGTAGTAGTCATAAAGGTAGTGTAAGTCTGCTTCATAGTAAGCAGTATCAGTGTCAAAGGAAATGTAGAACATGATTGAGCAAGAAGGGGAAGATATTACTAGTCCAGGATTGTGAAAATGATCTTCAACATTTTAATTGTGAAAGTTGCGGAAATACAACATGACGGGATTGGCTTACAAGAATTCTAAGAGTTATAAATGGCTCAGACACGATTTGGCCTTGTGGAAACGTGTGGTAGAGAGCGAGAAGTCATTTATTGTATGTAACATGTTTTTGAAAACAATGGAGGTTTTCTTTCAGAAAGTGGCGGGTTGAAAGTAATAACAGCACAACAGAGTGTAAGCTGTTCATAGGACATCCTTCGCCGTCATGGAAAGTAAGTTAACTTTAAGGAGTTCTGAATTCTGATTTGTTATGTTGTATGGGTTTTTTAAACACAATCATTTTGATTGTGTTTTTTTTTCCCCGCTGTTATATGATGAATACCTTCAAGTCACTGTTTTTAGTGAAATTTGATACATTCTGAGAACAGCAAAAATAAACCATTTAACATGTATAATTAATTTTGTTCTGTTTGCATTTATGATGTACATGTAGAACTGTGTAGGAGGCATGGAGAAGGTGAGGCTTCTGTAAGTGTCAAAGTTGTTGCATACAGTGCTCATATTCTACGTAGTCTTTCATATGATAGACTACATTTCCACAATGAGATACCTAAGCAAAGGAAACACAGGTGATATGATTGTGGAATGAGGAAAAAAAATTGCACGTTTTTCAATTATATTACCTGTGTTTCTTAACATTACACATCACATTGTGTAGATGAGGTTTAGGCCTGTTCCTGGAGACAGAGGAGGTCTAACATTTGTCCAAGAGTGCAGTCGACATGACACACTTGGTTGGTAGGCCTGCACATGTATTTTCTTCTCTGTATTCTTCAACAAACCTAAATTTCATCTGCAACTCTGAGTAGGACTTACCTGAAACAAATCTGTGAATAGGTTACACCTTATCGGCATCTTGAAACAATAATTTAAAATGTTAGGCTGAGATTTATGATGACTGTGCGCCTCATTTGCTCCGCTGTGGGTCACTTTTGTGTAAAACATGCACCATGTTGCAAGATAGGTTTCAGTTCATCTCCAGCAAGATACCATCACTTTGAAATGTATATAATTAGCACTGTGTAGGGGACATGCAGAAGCTGAAGGTTTTCTAAGTGTGAAAATTGTTGTATACACTGCTTAACTTCTGTGTACTGTTTGATATGCTAGACTCCATCTGCACTATGAGATACCTAAGCAAATGCAACACAGGTGATGTGATTGTGAAATGAGGAAAATAAACTCCACATTTTTCAATTACATCACCTGTGTTTCCTAAGTTTACGAATGACATTGTGCAGATGAAGTTTAGGTCTGTCCACGGACACAGAAGAGGTCTAGCCTTTGTTCAAAAGTGAAGTGGACATGACTTACTTCATTAGTAGGCGTTCACATGTATTATCTCCTCTGTATTCTTCAATAAGTGTAAGTTTGATCTGCAACCCTGAGTAGGCCTCACCTTAAACAAACCTCTGGATAGGCCACACCTTATTGTCATCCTGAATCAATTATTTAACATGTTAGGGACAGATTTATGATAGGTGTATGCCTCTTTTGCGCCACTGTGCGTCACTTTTGTGACGCAGTCGCGGTTGAAAAGATTTGGTATGAGGCGACAAAATTATAAAATGATGAATCTAGGCAGATGTGTCATGCTGTAAAAAAACAATGCCACATGAAACCGATGCAGCAGTCATGCAAAAGATGCACAATGTTGCAAGATAGGACTCACTTCATCTGCATCAAGATACTATTAGTTTAAAATGTATATTTTTAGGACTGTGTAGGGGCATGGAGAAGCAGAGGCTTCTGTAAGTGTCAAAGTTCTTGAAAAACTATTTGTCCTTCAATTATTTCCCTTGTTTTTTCTAATTTATTAAAAACATGTTTTAATATTTTTCAAATGTTTGTTCTCTCTTTCACAGATTTTTTAGTATAAAAAGAACAAATGACTAACTTAACGACAATTATGAGGTAAATGTTTTGTACTCTTTTTGTAATATTTCTATCACATTTAACTTCTATTAGTTCCACTGCTTTATTTCTTTAAGAATCACTTTCCTGCCTTTGCTACTTCCCTCATTCCTTTGTCTATTACTTAATTACTCTACTCCTTCACTATTTTTCTTAGTCCCTCTCTTCTCATACTTCTTCACTCTTGGTCACTCACTCTGTCTCTATTACTTTCACTGTTTCTGACGGATCTATATTTTTTTTTAAAAAAAGAACAGTAAGTATAAGGGAAGGAAAGAGACAGTTATGTTAAAAGAAAGACAGCTATAGGGAGTAAACTAGGGATACTGTTACCCGCAATCCTCTGCTGATGATGTCACTGACCATGTCATGAATGATGTAATATGTGACATCATCAGGAGTGCATTACGGGTAATAGTATCTATAGTTTACTCCCCTATAGCTGTCTTTCTTTTAACATAACTGTCTGTTTCCTTCCCTTATACTTACTGTTATTTTTATTTTTTTTTATTTTTTTGGTTCGCTCCCGGTTCGCGTACCGGCGAGCGAACTGGGAAGCGAACTAAGAGAAATAGAGGTTGGCAGAGTTCCAAATATTCTACCAATTTTTTAATAACGGGGAGGTAGTTCTGAAAAGAACTTTTTTTTTTATTGTTTTTGTTGTTTTATATTTTTTTTATTTTTTTTCTGAACATTTTTTTACTTTTTTTGAATTTTTCTGAACGGTTTTATATTTTTTTTGGTTTTTTGGGGGGGGGGAAACGAAAACGATTCATTGTAAAGGGCTCAACAGGAGCAACAAAAAAAAAAGAATTTATTGTTTGCGGCGTTTCGGACAAATTGGAAGATGATTGTCAATAGCTCTGTTGATCAGAGTGATGCTACTTTCTCTGTAGCAAATGAATCCATTGCAAAGTACGCAGACTTGTTTTACTTCCCCAAATCTCAGTTGTATATTTGGCACCATCTCCCTGCCCTCTGGTCCCGTCACTTCCGGTACAACAGATCTTCTGGCCATAATAGGGGGATTATCTAGTTCGTTACGAAACTGTGCAGCACTGTAGTTGTTAGGATGCCACCTAGTCATATGGCGATGCATTGTGTAGTTTCCGTAACTGTATTTCTTCTCGGTCCCTCTGGACAGTCTATCTTGACATATAAGGCAAGTTACGTATCTTGCATTTACTTTTTTCTGGCCTTTGGGAAATTTAAAAAATTGCCAAATGAAGTTTTCTATCCGGTGAGACCTCCTGGGCTCCTCAGGCAAAAACTGCCTCTCTTCCTGCTCTTCCTCCTCTTCCTCTTCTTCCTCTTCTTGCTGAATTATAACTTCAGCAGGTGGTCCTCTCTTCCTTGGATGTGGTGGAGGTGGTGGGGAAGCACCAGCTGAAGCTACTAAAGAAGCCATTGCTCACTGGTAACAAAGGGTCTTTCTCTCACAAAGATGAAAGTCAGAGTGAGGAAAGAAGGAGGGGTTTTCATCATTTGGGAAAAACAATAGTTGTCAACCAATGAAAAGTGTTAATTTTAGATTACATGACCTAGTGTTACATCATTAGGAAACCAAAAGTGAAATGAACCAATGAAAAGTGTTATTACCAAGTCACATGACCTGCTGTGTTTACGATACGCGCTTTGCGCCGCCTCCCGGTTTGCTTCCGGGAACCTGCGCTTTGCGCCTTGCTTCGCGTACCAGTTCGCTAACGTAGCACGTCATATGACGTATCACGCGACAACGTGAAACGTCATGCGGACGCGAGGCGTCACGATGTTTTCTAACGCGGCAGTTGCGTTAAAGGAACGTTTACCGGTTCGCCGGCAGCCGCGGGCCGTGGAGGAAGTTACGGTGGGGCAGGGAGGCGGGAAGGGGGAGGGGCAGGGTGGAGGGACCTAAAAACTGGCATATGGATAATTGCAGGTAAGTACACAATTTAATTATTCAAACGAATTTCGTAGCGCGCACTGCATCGCAAAATGTGATGCTGTGCGCGCTACGAATTTCGTTTGAATAATTAAATTGTGTACTTACCTGCAATTATCCATATGCCAGTTTTTAGGTCCCTCCACCCTGCCCCTCCCCCTCCCCGCCTCCCTGCCCCACCGTAACTCCCTCCACGGCCCGCGGCTGGGTTCGCGGACTATTTCGCGGCATCAAGGTCAGCTAACGGGAAGCTTCCCGATTCGCGAAGCAGGAGGGAAGAAAAAAAAATATTTAAAAAAAAAATTATTAATAAACATATAAAATATATTTTGGGATTTAAAGAAGAATACATTTTACAGCTACAGATATTAGCTTTTAAAAAACCAATGAAATTCACTGAAAAAACCATAGGTTATAGACCATATATAGTTAGGAATTAGCATTTACAAAACCTTGAAAATTCACTGAAAAAACCATAGGTTATAGACCATATATAGTTAGGAATTAGCATTTAAAAAACCTTATTTTACTCACACAAAACCATTGAAATTCCATATATAGTTAGTTGCACTAACTATATATCGCGCACCCGCAATCCACTGCTGATGATGTCACATATTACATCATTCATGACATGGTCAGTGACATCACTGATGACATCACTGATGACATCTCAAATGACATCACTGATGACATCACTGATGACATCTCATTTGACATCATTCTTGTGCTAATACGATAAACCTCTTCAGACTCTAATATAACCTTAGATACACTCAGTGTATACAGACACTCACACACTGTCACTCATCCATGGAGTTACTCACACACCTAGTCAGTCATGCAAAGAATCAATCACACCTCCATTTCCTCAACTATACAGTTATACACACCTTACTTATTCAAACATATACTAACACATATTTACTCTCTTATACAATTCCTGATACAAGTTCACAATGATCCATACAGCCACTCACACATTCAGTGGCTCTCATGCACAGTTATTTATATATGCCAACTCTCACATGTACTGTGTTTTACATATGTACTTACTATGACATGTAGCATTGAGATATCCATTCACTCATCAATACACTCATGCACACAGTCAACCGCCCATGTAGCTGTTTCCACATGCACTCTTGAACTCATACACCTAGTGAATCAACTGCTCACACATCTATGCACAGAGTCACACACCTCCCAGCCACCCCCACACAAACTCAATCTCCCATACAAATACTTGGGCAACCAATCAATAACATATATAGCCTCTCGTATAGCTAATGATCCACACATGCAGCAGTTTACATCACAACAGACATACTGAAGCACACATTCAGACAGTTTAGTCACTAACCCATGCATTTAGTACGACACATTTATTCACTCACTCATCCAGTCAGCCACCCCCACACAAACTCAATCTCCCATACAAATACTTGGGCAACCAATCAATAACATATATAGCCTCTCGTATAGCTAATGATCCACACATGCAGCAGTTTACATCACAACAGACATACTGAAGCACACATTCAGACAGTTTAGTCACTAACCCATGCATTTAGTACGACACATTTATTCACTCACTCATCCAGTCAGTCACGCACCTACTAAATCCTTCATCCAGACACTTATACATCCACTCATTCTTCAATATATCAAACATATTTAAACTTTACAGAAACACACAGTCACTGGATGATGTCATCAGTGATGTCATCAGTGATGTCATTTGAGATGTCATCAGTGATGTCATCAGTGATGTCACTGACCATGTCATGAATGATGTAATATGTGACATCATCAGCAGTGGATTGCGGGTGCGCGATATATAGTTAGTGCAACTAACTATATATGGAATTTCAATGGTTTTGTGTGAGTAAAATAAGGTTTTTTAAATGCTAATTCCTAACTATATATGGTCTATAACCTATGGTTTTTTCAGTGAATTTTCAAGGTTTTGTAAATGCTAATTCCTAACTATATATGGTCTATAACCTATGGTTTTTTCAGTGAATATATATATATACAAATATACAATGAAATACATAATAATAATAAATATGTAAACAATACCCAAAAACTATTAAACTCCAAGAATAATAAATATACTATTCCCACTCTAGTATGTGCAACAGTAGCAAAAGCATAGGACACAGGAGGGGTGACATTAACTATTCGCACTCCATTATGTGCAACAGTAGAGAAAGCTTTTGTGTCAGGAGGGGTAACATTTACTCTTCCCACTCCAGTGTTTGCAACAGTAGGGAAAGCGTTGGACTTTGGAGGGATTAAAGTTACTATTCTCACTCAAGTAAGTGCAACAATAGGGAAGGGGTAACATTTACTATTCCCACTCTAGTATGTGTAACAGGAGGTAAAGTGTTTAAGTCAGGACGGGTACAATTTAGTATTCCCCCTCCAGTCAGTGCAACAGTAGGGAAAGTAGGGAAAGTATTGCATTTAGGAGGTGTTAAATTACTATTCCCACACCAGTTGATGCAACAGTAGGGTAAACGCTGGACTCAGGAGGGGTAAAATGTACTATTTCTACTCAACTGTGTGCAACAGTAGAGAAAGTGTTGGACTCAGAAGGGGTCAAATTTACTCTTCCCACTCCAGTGTGTGCAACAGTAGAAAAAATGGTGGACTCAGGAGGGATCAAATTTTCTATTCCTACTCCAGTAGGTGCAACGGTAGATAAAGCACTGTTTGGAGTCAAGAGGGATATAATGTACTATTCCCACTCCAGTAGGTGCAACAGTAGGGAAAGCGTTGGACTCAGGAGAGGTTAAATTTACTAATCCTACACCCGTGGGTGCAACAGTAGGGAATGGGTTGGACTTAGGAGGGTTAAGATTTACTATTCACATTCCTGTCTGTACAAAAGTAGGGAAAGCGTTAGACTCAGACGGGGTAAATGTTACTATTCCCGCTCCATACACTGGTACAGTACAGAGAGGGTACTTCACTTCAAACAAACAACATATTTTAACAACCCTATTAAATACCTAAAATATATCATTTATGATATAAAATTAAATGTCTTAATTTCAACAAAATTAAAAAAAATAACATAAGTATTAGAAGTCTTAATATTTATTATCAATTAACACAAATACTCTTAATGTAATTAAAATACCACATTATATTCCCACAAACATAACAGCCAACAATTAAAATGTAACAGAAGGGGGCGTGGTCTTGCTGCGCATGGAGTGAGACCTGTGCCTGAGGAGCTCCGGTCCAATGCTGCAGTTCACAGCCAAAATCACAGCACCGGGGCTCGCAAAGGCCCCCCAAGATGACACAACAGTCACCGGAAGGGCTTGGGAACCTTTTGATCGAGCTCCTTGGTGCCGCTGGGGCCTAGGGCTGCTGCTGCTGCTGCTGTGGGGCCCAGAGACTGTTCTTACGGCCACCATCTCTGCGCTGGTTCCTGTAGGCAGCAAGACAAGTGTGCCAATAGCTCCCTCGGACAGCTATCAACACCAACCTGTGCCTCGTTGCATCGTCTGCGGCGGTGGTGCCTCCGAGGAAGTAGGTACAAAAGGGGGTGGTGATGGACGGAGCATCTGAACCAATCAAACACTCACACCCAGTCAAAAGATCTGGGTTTCATCCATCACCGTTCTTTAGCCCACTCTGCCACCCCAGTTCAGACATGGCTATATGCAAATCAGTCTGTCCCTGTGCCTCATGGGAACAGTCCAGCCCGAACTGGAAGTAAGAGCAGTGGCCAGCGACCGGCACGCGGAGGAGCATGGACATGGTTCCCAGCTGGGAGAGGAATCTTGGGGCCTGTGTGGCTGAAGCATCTACGCACGACAAACCCCCCCCCCCGGGCCTGGCCGCTCATTGCCAGGGCACTGAAGGGCCCTACTGACAGAATTGCAGGTACAAGGGGTGGCGTGAGGCCATTAGAGATGCTGCAGGCCTGGCTCTCTCCCTATAGGCTGCAGAATGAGACAGCCAGCAACACCAACCGGTGGCGGTGGTGCCTCCGTGGGAGGAGGAGCAGCGGCCAGCGATCAGCACCCGGAGGCATACAGACACGGTGTCCGGCCGGGAGAGGAATCGAGGCTGCCATCTTTGAGCCTGTTCAGCCGACATGTCTACACACCGCAACCCCTCCTGGGCCATTCTTCACATCACCGGGGCACTGAAGGGCCCGTCCTGCCGGCATTGTAGGTACCTGGGGGTACCATGAGGCCATTATAGAAGCTACACAGCCCGGCTCGCTCCCAGTGGACGCTGTCATCAGCGTCTCCGAGACATCTGGTGGTGTGGACTCTGATACTGACCAAGTGCCAAACTGGGGCTGAGGTTTGCTGCTTTGGGCCTCTGCTGGATGGAGGAATCACCACGCTATGCCACAACTAAGACAGCCTACCAGCCTAATGCCTTGAAACGGACTCTCTGGAGGTGTGCTGGCGGGCAGGGTCATGCTGGAGCCTACCTTTTTGAAAGGAGTGCAGGTCTGGGGTGCCCCACAACATGGTCTGCTGATACGACGCAAATGTGGCCCCTTGGAGAGAATCTCCTTCACGCATTGTTCTGGCTCGTCAATCCAATGAACCAAAGTCAGTGAAGGTTAGAGAAGCGCAGGAGCTGCTGGGAGGAGGTGGACCACCTGCTCTTTAGCTTGCACTATCATCACACGCTCTGTGAACGGACACTCGTAGGACCACGGACCTGGTGGAGCAGTAGCATCACTCTTCATCTCTATGCAGTTACGCTTTCTACTTGGGGGGTACTCTTTGCTTACCCTGGTGGTGGTGCTTAACTCTATTGTGAGCGACTTGACTCCTCATTCTGGGGCATATTGGGTCTTCTACCTGGTCCTCCTGCTACAGCTCTTCACTGGGAGTGCTATTGCCTGATGGGTCATGCAGTGTAACAAGGCAGGGGAAGATGCCACAGTGATTTCGAAAGATAGCCCTGTCACATCAATGTGGAGCAAGACTGGTTCAGATGCCGCCACGTCCATGTCGTCCCCCCCAGAAGGACCTGCAGACCCTCTCACTCAATCTCTTATGACTCAATTCTTGCAAGAGATTAAATCAGAAGTCCAAACATGTTTAAGGAACTTGGAAAGGATGTAACAGAAATTGAGGAGAGGGTGGATGGCCTTGAAAAAACAGTGGATGCTCTCACCGAGGACCAGGAACACCTTTGGTAACGACTAGCCTTCCTCTAAGAACAACATATCGAGTTGCAAATAAAGCAGGAGGAATTAGAAAACAGGAGCTGATGAAACAACATCCGCCTTAGAGACAAACCCATAGGGGCAGAGGGCACGGACATTATGACCTTTGTTGCAGACCTTCTCCATGAGATAAGAGGGGCGAGGATGCCTCCCCACTGGCGCTTGATAGGGCACATTGAGTGTCTGCACCCCCTGGACGTTCTGAGCTAGTCCCCGACATATTAACTAGGGCTCATTTCTTCACGGAGAAAGAGGCCATTCTAAAGGCAGCATGGAATAAGTCAAAACTTTCTAACAAGGAATTAAATATACAGCTTTTCCAAGATTTTGCACCTACCATGCTCCGACGCTGTAGAGACTTTAAACCTATCATGGACAAGCTTTGTGAGATAGGCATCCAACCAGTGGGGTCACCCCTTCACTCTAATCTTCACTTTGGAGATAAAACACCGGGTGCAACACTCCCTGCAGGAGGCTAAGCAGCTGCTGCAGCTCCTGCAATCTCCTCTATATTGGCCAGGCCTTCACTCTTGTCACCGCCGGACAGAGTACCAGCGCGACCGCATTGGACTATAGCACTCAGACAGCTACGGACGCCCAAATATGGGGGGCAGTCCTCTTCCTCGGCCAAACAGGACATTATCCAACAACTTCGCTTTATGGATGGTGAGAAATCGCGGACTCCTTCACAAGCGCCATCTGATTGATGGAACTGTCATGCTGGATGATCTGTCTGTACTTCCTTCGAGGTGCTCCCCTCTGGGATGAACGTGGCACCTCTCCTGCAGTAACAGTTTGCTCCTTTGCCTTGGTTAAAGCTTGGCAGCAGGGTCGGTGTTCCTCACCTGGCGACTGTGTTTAGTTTCACGAGGCTTACCCCCCACACCCTATTCCTAGGAGAGTGACATCTCCAGAATGGCCTGCGCCACCGTGCCGTGACCATTCTTGGACTGGAATAGGAACTGTTGGCCTTTGTTGATCCTTGTTGGTTTTCAAAATGTTGTTCTGTGCCTTCTTTCTTCTTTCCCATCTTTTCAGTCTCTCTGGAGGGAGGGAGGGAGGGGTTCCATGCTGTGACTGCCCTGACTTCCTGCTTTTTGCTGCCAAGTTGCACAGCGCCTTCAACCTAATATATGCTGAGTGTTGGGGTGCATTTCTGCATTAAAAACACACAGAAAATGAGGGGTGAGAGGATAAAGATCCCTCTTCGACATCCCGCTCAGTAATTTTATCACACAAATAGAAGAGGGATAATAACGCTACGTGAAGGTGGATGAGTGTAGGGGAAATACACCAAATTAATAAAACTGCCCTCACACACCGCAAGCTGTGTCATGCTTCATCATAGGGCTGCTAACACACCTCTGCACAAACCAAACACTGGAGGTGGAGCAATAGGGAGGGGGAAGACAATACAACATACAGTGTAAGATCACAGGTGAGACAAATGTGCAGAGAAAGTGATATGAAACTTGTATCAGGGAGTCTTTCTTATCATTTTAATGTTAGGTACCCTGCCCAGATTTAAATTGAAAAATGTGAATGCTGGGTTGGGGAACTTATAATGAGACTCCAACCTCTCCACTCTTTAAAAGCGTCGACATGTTTCAGCCGGTAAAATTAATACCTCGTCTTTCTTCAGGACTCTCTACACTGTGATCCCTAGGAGCTCGCCCTACCTCCTTTAAATCCAGAAGTGAAGGAGATGTCATCTTTCCAAGTCAGTGCTCATTTGAAAAAGTAGTGGAGCCCCTCGCTCTTGGAGAGGAACCTGTAGAATAATAAAAAAACAAAAAACAAGTGAAGTGTTATGTGAAGTGCCCTTCGTACAACAAGTAATACAAATTGCAGTGCATCAACACCACACACTCATCCCACCCAACTGTGATGCATGGGCACACCCACACAAGCTCATACAGGGGGGATGCCCCACAGTTTTGTGACTCTCAAATCAGTCTCACTCAATCGTGTATGCAAAAATTCAAAACACTTTGTTGCAATGAAGGATTTTTGCAGTGCTCACCCTTAATTTTTAAGAGATTACATTTCGTGGGTGTCGGACGCTCAAAGACACCATGTTGTTCAACCAGCACCAGTTTACTCATAATGCTTACCGAGCTTATTACATTTTTAAACTTGAACTGGTAGGGAGTGAGAACAGATCCCTGTTATCACACTCTGTAGAGAAATGAAGAAAGGTTAAAACCCAGGTGTGCGAGGTGGTAAATTACATTAACACTTACACTAAAAAAGAGAAACCTCCATCCGGATAATTTCTTATCTCCATTGTACGTGTCCCAATGAATATAAGCAGGACCCCGCTTTCCGGAGCCTGATTGAAGTCATGACGATTTTTAAAGCGCTGCTTCAAGTAGCTGTTATTAAAGTTTGTGAAGACACGGTTTACTGCAGCTATGGACCTCTTCATTCCCAAACTAAACCCCCTCCCTTACTCTCTCTCCCTCCCACTCTCTGATTCCACTTACTGTTTGTAAGATCAGCTGTCACCCAACATAGTTTGTCTCTCCCTGCGCCGCATAAACACTTTGGCAGTGTTTCCCAGGTTCCTCTTGAAAGGTCTGACTCCACCCATCCTAGCATCCTAACTAATGTGACCAGCGTCCCCCGGAAGTCCCGGGCAACGAGAGCGCTCGTTCGAGTTGTCCTTGTATTTGCACAGTACTGGTTTCGTCTACAGATTTCTAAAAGACGGTAAACCATACCGCTTATCCCGGAAAGAGATTTCTTGAATGTGGGGGCGGGGCAGTCGCAGGGGGGTGGGTGACGGGTGAATATGGAGAGACATTTAATAAAAATGGAATTTAAGAGGGATCTATGGGGGGTCTATGGGGGTGGGAAGGAAAGAGAGAGAATATAATGAGAATAATGAAAAGGAGAGGGAAAGAGGGAAGGGGGAGCTCCATTTAAAGTTGAAAATGAATACCTCCACCGTAAATAACCCACGTTCTTACTCGTTATTTAATGGGTATTTCTGATGAGGGTGCCCCACTGACACTCATTCTCCCTATCTGCCGAAAAAAAACTCAAATTTAAGGATTGTGAAGACTATTCCAGGGGAGGCACTTTCACCTGTTGTACTCGGCCGGGCTTTGCTCCGCCGTGGAGCCTGTGGCCGGGCTTGGCTCCGCCGGCATTTCCTGCATCGTGGTGTTACCGGCCGGGCTTGGCTCCGCCAGGGGGATGCCCTGACTACAATCCCCAGCTGCCCCAGCGCTTCTGGACCACGCTCACGCAGAAGGGCAGCGCCGGGAGGCGCATAAAGGAGAGCACGCCGCCGGGGTGTGTTGGGAGGCACTTTCACCTGTTGTACTCGGCCGGGCTTTGCTCCGCCGTGGTGCCTGTGGCCGGGCTTGGCTCCGCCGGCATTTCCTGCATCGTGGTGTTACCGGCCGGGCTTGGCTCCGCCAGGGGGATGCCCTGACTACAATCCCCAGCTGCCCCAGCGCTTCTGGACCACGCTCACGCAGAAGGGCAGCGCCGGGAGGCGCATAAAGGAGAGCACGCCGCCGGGGTGTGTTGGGAGGCACTTTCACCTGTTGTACTCGGCCGGGCTTTGCTCCGCCGTGGTGCCTGTGGCCGGGCTTGGCTCCGCCGGCATTTCCTGCATCGTGGTGTTACCGGCCGGGCTTGGCTCCGCCAGGGGGATGCCCTGACTTCAATCCCCAGCTGCCCCAGCGCTTCTGGACCACGCTCACGCAGAAGGGCAGCGCCGGGAGGCGCATAAAGGAGAGCACGCCGCCGGGGTGTGTTGGGAGGCACTTTCACCTGTTGTACTCGGCCGGGCTTTGCTCCGCCGTGGTGCCTGTGGCCGGGCTTGGCTCCGCCGGCATTTCCTGCATCGTGGTGTTACCGGCCGGGCTTGGCTCCGCCAGGGGGATGCCCTGACTACAATCCCCAGCTGCCCCAGCGCTTCTGGACCACGCTCACGCAGAAGGGCAGCGCCGGGAGGCGCATAAAGGAGAACACGCCTCACCGTCCCGCGGGACGCGCGCGGGCGTGTGCCGGGCTAAGCCCGGGCAAAGGGCGGGCCCTCTGTGGCCCTCAGAGGCCTGAGGAGACTGGACTGGGCCAGGTCCTTTTAGCCTCCTTCTGTTGGACCTTATTGCACCAGGAGCTTGTAAGACATTTGATAATTTTTAATACTTGTTTGTTTTATAGGTTGTTTTTATTACAATTAAGAGTGCTTAGATTGAAGGAACTAGTCTGCAAGAAGTAGCTCCATTTGTATTTACTATGTCGAAACCCAAAAATGATAAGGTAGTGGTAGGTCCTGCTACTCTTGATAATTTCCTGGTCAGGAAAGTCAGTCAGATTAATAATGACAGACGTGCATCGTTGGGGAAAGGCACTGTGGCAGGGGAGACATTACTGGAAAATGCCCCTATCAGCCTATGTGCAATTAACTCAACTGATGTCATCACTATTGACCCCCCAGTGCCCATGTCAGTAATCGTGGAGGTTCATTCTGACCCACAGGTGTTATCATGTACTGATACTTGTGTGTTACAGGAGACCCAACCAGAAACCAGGGCCATAAGAACTTGTAGAACTTTGTCTCAAAGGGTAAATGGGAAGCAAGATAAGTAAAAAAAAAAAGGATGGTAAGGCAATTAACAACCCTGCAATACCAACCCCTTTTGTTTTTACGGGAACTAGTAATGATGGTAATGGAAATGGCGTGAATATAACTCCTGATTTTCTAGCTTCGCTAATAAAAAATCTAGAAGCTTCTTTGACAACTAAAATGGAGGAGCTTATTAAACCATTAACTAGTAAGATAGATAACTTAGCTAAGGAAGTGACAAGGTTGGGCGCTCTGTTATTATCACAGAATAGTGTCACACCTAGTGGAAGTGTACACTCTGGGAGGAAAGGGAGAGAACTTGCCGATATTAATGATACATGTGATAAGGCAAGGGGGAATGTTGTTGTTGCAGTGGCCTCGGGCTCTGTAGCCCCTATCCGTCCTGATATCCCTGTGGCAGCTGCTCAGCCGCAACCATCTACAAAGCAAATAAACAGCAGAGCTCCCAGACCCCTGAGGTACAACCATTATCTTAATTTACCACCTGATTGTGCCCCGTTTGTGGTAGTATTAACTAATGTGCCCTCCTGTGGCACCCATCCCGCATCTCCTTTTGACGAATCCCAAACCTCTTTGAAAAATAAAACAGTGTCATGGCTCAATAAAAACTGTGGGTTCCCAGTCTCTTACTCGGATCAAATTATGACAGTAAGACGTGTAAATTGGGTAGGGCCGTCTAAAAAGACTGGGACAGGGGACTGTATAGTCGTAAACTTTAAACACCCCCAGCACGTGGCAACTATCCTTTTGAGAGATTCTGCTTTGGTTTATAATATGGACAGTATTTGTGTACGCCCCCTGGGTTATTTTTATGCGCATTTGTGTAAACCTATACCACAACAGAATTTAACCAGGCGGGGGCTTGAACCTTATACTCCTGTGCAGGAATCTCAGTTTCTTTACAACGTTACTAATCCCTGTGGGTCAGGTGGGCCCTCTAGAATTCACATTAGGAGTCCGAGTGTCGGCCAGTATCAATATGGGTCGAACATAAACACACAGAACAGATTTGAAATGTTATCCGGTCTTGAGCAGTGTGATTGACTGGGGGGACCTGTGGCTCAGGTGACTAGGGCTTCAGGTAAATCTACAAACTCAGTTAACCCGGTGATTAATACCGTAGGAAATCTCATTGTCTCTTGGAATATTGCTGGTCTTGCGGCTAAAATGTCTGATGTAAATTGGGTTACTTACATCAAACAATTTTCTATTATTTGTTTGCAAGAGACTTGGGAGCTGGGCTGTAATCTCTTCTTAGAAGGATATAAGGCCTTCTTTGTGCCAGCCTTGCCTTCTTTGCGGGGAAGGCCTAAGGGGGGTCTTGTAATCTTTGTGTCCATATTGATACCATGTGAAGTACGGAGAATTTAAGCTCACCATATAGGGGTCATGGGATTAATTCTATCTGGAGGCAATGTTCTCGTGGGCCTGGTGAACTTTTATAACGCTGCTTTTGATAGTGCAGGTATGAATCATATTCATGTTCTTAATTCGTTTGTCTCTAATTTTATGGGAAAAATGGGCCATAACCTCATGATTTTGGGGGATTTTAATCTGCATCCTTGTGTAGATCCATTGCACAAGTGTTTATCAGAAATGACTTGTGCTAGCGCAGACTGTCTGCATATGGAGCACACCAAAGAGGGGGAACTGTGCAACGATTTACTGAATGATTTTGACCTCTCTTTGGCTATGTCATTAAAGGACCCCTCATACCGTTTTGACATCCCTACTTTTAAGGGGCACGGAAGGGGTACCTTCATTGACCACATACTTGTGTCAAGGACTATGCAAACTTTTTTAGACTCTTTCTGCATCCTTCCTAGTGAATTTAGTGACCATAATCCTGTCACAATCTGTCTGAACTGTCCATGGGTAAAAAAAGGTCATAAGAGTACTGTGCAAGGAAGACTGGGCACAACAGATGGGAGGAGGCGGCTAAAATGGTCAATGGTCTCTGCGGATTTACTCTATAAGAACATTACCGAAGGGTGTGCAGAGGACATTGACGTTTGTATCAATGGGGGAAGTGTACCTCAATCGGTTCTAGAGGCTTATCAAAATATTTCGGAGAAGGTGTCAGTGTTTCTATTGGTTCCTAATAAAAACCAGGCTAAAGTAGGACCGAGATGGTTTAGCCATGATTGCACTGTAGCTGCCCGCAAATTGAGGCTAGCTCTGTCAGCTTCCCCGAGGGATAGGGAGGTTGTTAAACTTTGTAGAAAGGAATACAAGGCTATTACTGTCTCTCGTAAGGAGTTTCTGAAGAGAGAGGCCTGGGAAGAATTGCTTGACCCCTCTACCTTGAATAGCAGCACCAAATTTTGGGCTTTGGTCAAGAAACCTTTCTTGACAGAGGACCCTGGTGATGGAATCGTGTGCTGTATAACCAAAGAGGAATGGGAAGGTCATTTCAAAAGTTTATACTATTCTGAAATCTCGGAATCTGTGGCTGTTGCCCCCCATGTTAGGGATAGCCCTATTATTTTTGGCAAAAGTGAGGTCTTGGCAGCCATTATGGGCCTCACTGCTAATAAAGCGCCAGGTCCTGACGGAATACCCCCGGATCTTTACAAGTCTGATCCAGTTTTTTGGGCTCCCATTCTGGTAGCCGTATTTAATGCGGCGGCCATAGTGGGATGTCCGGAAACGTGGGGACTATCAACTATAGTCCCTGTATTCAAGAAGGGAGATAGGGGAAGTGCACTCTGCTATCGACCTATATCCCTAATTGATTCAATGGTTAAGATTATGGGGAGGGTTATACTTCAACGCCTAATAAGTTGGTCGAATGAAAACCACATTTTGTCTATTTCTCAATACGGCTTCTGTGAGGGGCGCTCAACTATAACCCAGTGTCTCAACCTGTTCCTCATTTTGAATAAATATACTGTCGTACAGAAGGGAGTTATTCACCTTGCCTTCATGGATCTGTCCTCAGCGTTTGACTGTGTCAACAGGGGGAGGCTGTGGCGGACCATGAAGGATAAGGGAATAGATGGGGGGATTGTGGAGTTCCTCGCGGATCTGCACAATGACACAAAAGCCAACGTAAGGTATTCATCGACTGGGGAAACTACGGGTTGCTTTCCTATTAATAAAGGTGTACGCCAGGGGTGCATCCTGGCCCCTTACCTTTTTAATTTTTATATAAACGACCTGGAGGCTGAGTTACAAGAGATAAAATCTGATTGTCCTAGAGCTGGTGCGAGGTGCATTCCTTTGCTTTTATATGCCGACGATGCGGTCTTAATCTCACGAACAGAATTAGGTCTTCAGGCACTTTTGAATGGGTTTAATAAATTTATGTCTGATAGGGATCTTACGGTCAACAATTCTAAATCCTTCATAATGCATGTTGGCCGTCAACCTAAAGAGAAGTTCAATTTTAAACTGAATGATGTCCCGATACCCATCACCCAGACATTTTCTTACTTGGGTGTCCTATTTGATACTAAGATGTGTTGGGCCCCACACTTGGCCAAGAAAAAGGGGGAAATGTCCAGGGTAAATGCCTCCATCTTTAATTTTGCCTCTAAGTTGGGGAAAAAGCCAAATGTGGCTATGATGAAACTATATAACGCTAAATCCATAGCCACAGCAGTATATGGAAGTGAGATATGGGGCTACACAAACTGTGAACAACTACAAATAGTTGAAAATAAATTTTTAAAACGTCTGTTGTGTGTCCCTGGGAGCACACCAAATCTAGCTGCTCATGAAGAACTTGGCTGTTTGCATTTATCGGACATTGTTGGACTGAAACCACTGTTGTGCTGGGTAAAACTATGGTTAAGTGATGCAATCCCTCTAACCCACCTGATAGTGGAGGATCTCGTGTCTCTTGATCATGCAATGTGTGTACCCTGGCTTAAATATTTGAAGTCCCAATTTTTGAAGCTTAGCCGCCTGAACCTGTTTGATAACCCGAGGGATATAGTTAAGGGTGATGTTGCTGCAATTAAGAGTGCTTTTTTCCTGAACCGTAATGCTTTAAGAGATGAAGTTGAGCTTTTGAAACCCAATGTCAGAAAGTATATCATGTTGAGAACTTGTGATTCAATGGAAATGTATCTGACATGCTCCTTCACCACCCATGAGAAATTTTTGCTGACTCGCTTCAGGTTTAACATCTTTCATCAGCTTTTAATTAGACCCAAGTCGGATGTTTTTAAGAAACCAGCAGCTCCCTGTGGCTGCAACGGGAAGTCTCCACAGGATATGCTGCATTTTATATTTTTATGTACATTTTATGAATATCCCCGTAAGCGGTATCTGGTTACTCTTTTAAAGAAATTAAATTTTAATCAAATCAGACCCGCCCTTATGTATTTACAGCTGCTGTACTCTGACAGTGTCCTCCAGGTGTTAGAATTTTTAAAATTGACTATGAGACTAAGGATTTGTTTGGATGAGTAATTGTGCATTAACTGCAGCTCAAGGCACTACTGCACTTTCTTCTGTATATGGACCCTATTGCACTTTTTATTGTTCTGACTCTGTCTATGCGCTCTTTTTTAAGATACATTTGAGTTGTATGTAATTTAGATTGACTTTGTGATAATTGTGATGTTTTATTATGAACTGTTTTATGTGTGTACTTTTATGGATTGCAATATATCCGAAATAAAGTCAATTTGATGATTTGATGATGACTATTCCAGGGGATATTGTCATTCAGTCCCCTGAAAAAACTACGAACCCTGTAAATCCACTTTTGGTCTAGTACAAACAGGGCTCTTTCTGGATTACCCATACTCATGTTGATATGTTGTGTTTGATTTTAGATTCCGAATGAATTTCCCGATTCACGCCCTTATGTAGGTACGTTTCACATTGCCCGTATATAGGCATAGAAATCCAGTCCTTATTTAGGCATAGTCCATGCTATCCAAATACATGCATGGCTACTTCCATCCGTTCATCTACGTCACAACAATGTCTTGGAAAACCAGACTCTTAAGCCGTTAGGGATTTCCCCTTGCTTGGATATTGATTTCTCCAAGAACTCATTTATTATGCATGAACATCTATTCCTTAGGGGTTCATTCATGACATTCATATGCCCGACTTTACGTCAATACTGGCATTCCTAAACACCTTCAAAGTATAAATATACCTTCACTTGCTATGGCAAAGCACGGTGTGGTTCAGTGCAATTCGACTACCTACTTGCACGACTCAGCTCGCTACAGCAAGTGCTGAAGGAAGCCAACTCTCCAGCTGACGCACTGACCAGAAGCTGTCATCCTCCTGCCGAGAATCCAGCTCCAGAGTTTCTGACTCCCCTTGCGGGGTGTTGGGAAATCGAGTCCCGAGAAAGAGATACCAACCTCTCTCATTCTAAGGTATGGAGCTGATTAGAACCTAGAGAAACCTTTGGCAATTCTTGGCAAAACTAAACCTATGCTAAAGACAGCGCCTACTTCTTACCTCGTACTAGACCTAGGTTAGGTACACTGGGGTAGGCGTATTTTAGAAGCACCAGTTGAGTATTTTAGCCTGTGTTATTTATGTATGTATTTTTATATATGTCATAGCAACAGACAATGCTAGTACAGTATTATTTTATATTACTGTTCATGCTGTACGCATTATACTACGCATTCTGTCTAACGATTGTAGCAATTCACCTCTCTTGCATGAGAAAGAAGACTGTTCAATAAACCCCTTTTTATTGAAACACCCGTCTCTCTATTTCTGTGCAACTCTGTAGAAACGATTCAGAAAAGGGGGTGGTGATGGACAGAGCATCTTAATTAAGCAGAACACTCATACCCAGTCAAAAGATCAGTGAGCTAAAAAACGGTGATGGATCAAGCCCTGATCTTTTGACTGGGTAGGAGTGTTCTGCTTAATTCAGATACTCTGTCCATCACCACCCCCTTTTGAATCGTTTTGGCCACCACAAGTGTGGAAGGGTATGCTCAGATGTGAGTCCCTTGCTCACTGCACCATCAGGATTCAAGCAAGCCGGGCCGAAGACGGCTGTAATGCCAGAAACCGGTCCCTGGAAGCTTGTTTCCTTTCCAGTAAAGAATTGGCTTGGTAGTTTGGTCTGCCCTGTTCCCATGATGCACTGGGCCAGGGTCAGACTAATTTGCATGTAGCCAGGTTCTGAACTGGGATGGTGCAGTGAGCTAAAAAACGGTGATGGATCAAGCCCTGATCTTTTGACTGGGTAGGAGTGTTCTGCTTAATTTAGATACTCTGTCCATCACCACCCCCTTTTGAATCACTCTGTAGAAACGAAGCACGCACGATTGACTGAGTGAAATAGTTATCTATTGTTTCCACGACTCTGAAGATATGGTTCCGGTTCTAGGGGAAACAAAGTTGTCATGTTTATGCTGTTGTCCGAGACGGATGTACGTTGTTACAACGCAGGTTGTAACAACGCATACCTTTACCACGCGGCCGCTACAACGCAAGTCGTTACCACGACTTGCGTTGGAGGGCGCGGATTTAGGATTTTTATAATTTTATATTCCAACACCAGTCCCCGTGGATACTAGGGAAGGTGTTGGAATATAAATTTATAAAATTCCTTATCCCACAGCGCCCTCCAGCGCAAGTCGTGGTAACGACTTGCGTTGTAACGGCCGCGTGGTAAAGGTACCACGTTGTAAAAGATTCGTGGTAAACGTTGTTTACCGTCCGAGACTAATCCCTTCTTGTTTATTCGAGAAAGTTTCTAGTGACCTCTGAGTTAGCTGGCACACACAATTAAGTTTAGTATACTCGATATAGACATACTGACCTCAGTCCTATGTCAAATCTATAGTGTATATTATTCCAAAGCGCAGAGCCTATTGGGAATATAGGAACTACTTTACAGATATTGGGTTTATCAATATCAGTCCAGAAGAAATCCTCAGCCGAGTGATTCTTCTCTCTGAAATGGTTCGGCGATCTGCTCACAATCCGTTGGCATCTAAACGTAGATCTGTGCTCCATGATTCTTGTTTTAACCCGTCTGGTGGTCATTCCCAGGTACACAAGATTAACCCTGGGCGTAGTGGGCGTAGTGGGGCTACGCAAAGCTTCGTGAAGTGGCCATTAATCTACGCCCACCCTCGCGCTTCGTGTAGCCCCACTACGCGCCGCCGCCTCCCTCCCGCCCTCTTTTACACCCCTAATTTTGATTTTTATTAGGTTAAAAGGTAATAAAAAGCACCTACCTTGTATGCGGCGCCCCGGGGCTCCATCTTCTTCTTTGCGCCGACTTCTTCCAAACCAAATGCGCATGCGCGGCCGCCCGCGCATGCGCATTTGGTTGGATGAAGTCGGCGCAAAGAAGAAGATAAAGCCCCGGGACGCCGCATAAAAGGTAAGTGCTTTTCATTACCTTTTAACCTAATAAAAATCCAAATTAGGGGTGTAGAAGAGGGCGGGAGGGAGGCGGGCGGCGGGCAACTTCGCTCCGTCCACGGGTGTGCGTAGTGTTGCCTACTACGCCTACTTTGAGAATCGCGTAACAGGCAACACTACGTGCAATCCGTGGGCGGAGTGAAGTGCTCTGCCCAGGGTTACACAAGATCACAGGGGCATTTTACATAGGAAGAATTACGATGTCTCCGCTGTTCCCACGGATGGGTCAGACCAACATCTACTGATTTGGTGTTGGCTGTCAAGTGACACAAGTCACACATCCCACATCTCTTGTGACAAGTCACTGGAGGAAGGGATCAGGTCAGACTTTCTCCCTTTGTACCCTCTTATCTCATTCTGGTATTTCTCGGTCTTGTGTGCACCAGAATATCTTTAATATTCTGGCTCCTCCTAAATGAGAACAGGGGTTTCTCAAATGCAAGCCCATTGTAATGTAAGATCTTCCAATTGCATAGAATGATTTTTTGGATGCCGCTAGAAGCTGTGTTAAATGTTTTAACACATACTGTTCTTTCCGTAGACGGTTTGGCTCAAGGAGTGTATCCCGGTGGCAGTTGCTAGCTCTTTTTCGTGCCATTTTAACAATCCACGGAGGACAATTCCTCTGTAGGAGTTTCTTTTGTAGGGAGTCCGCTTCCGACCTACAATCTGCTGAACAAGAGCAAATACGCAAAAGGCACAAAAACTTTCCCACTTGGAGATTCTCCCTTAGGGACTAGGGTGAAAGCTTTTGAAAGAAAGCAAACTGTTCCTATCCATTGGCTTATGGAACATTTTTGTGTGCAGGCCATTTTCTTCTGGAAAAATGGTGAGGTCCAAGAACGAGAGGCTCTCCTTCGTGATAGTTGAAGTAAAGAGGAGTATGGGATTCTGGCTATTGAGCGAGACTAGAAAATTGTCTAGTGAGTCTCTGTCCACCTTCCATATCAGAAGGACATCGTCAATGAAACATCTCTGATGTGGTTGATCCAAGGACCTCCATGGGTATAGATGTACTGGTCCTCAAAAGCTGACATGTACAGCACAGCTAAGCTTACGGCGAAGACACTCCCCATGGAGGTCCAGTGAGTCTGGAGGTAATAGAGGTCCCCTGAAACTCGAAGAAATTTTTAGTTAATGCGATTTCCGCCAGGTGTAAAATAAAAGGTCTGGGCGTGCTGTGTTCCCATTCCATAGTATACAAGATGTCTTCAACCACTCGCAGTGTCTCCATCTGTGGTATATTTGTATGCAAGGACTCCACGTCCAGACCCACCAGAAAATCTTCTGCAGGGTCCAATTCTACATCCTTAAGTAATACAAGGACCTCTGTAGTGTCCTTCAGGTATGCCGATCTAGATTAAGTATAGGTTTAAAGAAAAAGTCACAAAATTGTGACAAAGGCTCCAGTAACCACCCGATCCCCGATACAATGGGTCTCCCTGGAGGGAGCCTTGTGGGTTTAAGAACTTTCAGGAGGGAATAAAATATGGGGTTACTGGTTGGGATTGACACAGGAAACTTCCCCCTTTCTCTGTAATCCACTTGTTTTGAATGGCTTCCTCCACCACCGATATTATCTCTTTATAATATCCTCTGTTGGGTACTGTCTCAGCACCATATAGTTTCTTCTATCGGCAAGGAGTCTCTGACATTCCGTTTCATAGGCAGCTCTACTCTGTATCACAGTCGCTCCCCCTTTGTCTGTCTGCTTTATCACTAGATCATCGTTATTTATGAGTTCATCCAGCGCTCTTCTCTCCACCTTAGAGAGGTTTTTGAAAGTGGCATTATTCTGCCCAGTAATTGTTTCCACTTCACATATTACTGCCTGTTCAAAGACTTCTACCTCAATCGGGAGTGTCCCTATGGCCGGGGTGAACTTAGACTTTGGACGGAAGTTGTTATCTCCCCTCAGCACTTCTTCACCGCTCTGGTTCCCAAAGAAGACTCTCAATCGAACATTGCCGAAAAATCCCGCTAATTCTTGTCGGATCTTGAACGTATCTGGTGTATTGGTGGGTACAACCCCCAAACCCTTGTGAAGTACTTCAATTTGTGTATTCGTAAGGGGGGTTTCTGTTAGATTCATCACTAAGGAAGTTATTCCCGGCTCGTGCCTGGGGTTGGTTCGTTCGCCATACTCCTGGTCACTCTCTGCTCCAACTACTCTCACTGCACCACTGACGCTCTATTCTGTTTGCCCCCTGCCTCTCTCCCGGCCCCTCCCTAAAAAGGGATTTGGCATCTGGGGAAATTGTGTCATTGGGCCTCCCGGCATTCCTGGGAATTGGTGTAGGTACAGTGGGGGCCAACCAAATTTGTTGTTGGGGTAGTGGAGGTATGGTGTGTTGAACTGAGGACAGGGACCTCCAAAGAACCCTCTACCCCCCCCCCCCTTCTACGGGGCTTTCTTTCGTAATCACTATCTTCACTACTGGAGCTAGTTCTATCTGATGTTCTACCCTCCCTACTGATGCCCTTTTTCATATCATCCGTCTTTTTCTGGATGTATACATCAGAAAATTTCTTCAATTCCTTATGGAGTTTATCTACTTTTGATCTTAATAAGTAGTCCTTATGTTCTGCTATATCATTATTTATTGACTCCAATTCCTTTTTGAAGCTAGCAGACAGAATACTCGTCTTGATCCCCTGTTCGTTAGCCTGAATTTCGATGTAGAGGGAATCGGCTGTTCTAAAGTGCAAAGTAAAGGGGGGCTTTGACTACCACTTCCTTTCCCCTTGTGGCTGTAATCATTGGACTGTACAGAGAATATATCATCTTCATAATATAGTTCTCAGATATTAGCCGCCCTTCTTTTCCAGCCAGCATTTCAATGGATTCCATAACTTTTCCACTTTTTTGGAAGAGGAATGGTTTAACTCTATCCCATCTGAATAAAAAACTGATTTGAGCCATTCAGATCTTGAAGGGGGTGTTGGGTGCATCCAATATTTACAAATCAACCTTCTTCCCAATAGCATTAGATAAAATATCAATTGATTGGCATAATCCAGTTTTACTCCAACCTCTTGAGGTAACCCAAAAATAATTATTTATTTATTTATTTATTGGGCTTATTGAGCGCGACAGCTACCCAAAAAAGGGTTTCCCGGCGCTATAAAAGATACTGAACCAGAGAGGCAGGAAAGAGTAACAGGAGGAAAACAGGAACAGGCCACTGGTTGAAAAGCCAGGTCTTAATGGCTTTGATGAAATAGGTGTAGCGAGTTTCAAGACGGAGAGATTGCGGGAGGGAGTTCCAAAGCTTCGGGCCTAGGAGAGAGAAGGATCTTCCTCCCATCCTCGCACGGTATGTTTTAGGGATACAGAAAAGGCCTTGAGTGGCAGATCTAAGGCATCGGGCAGGCGTGTAGGTATGCACAAGGGTTTGAAGGTATCTGGGTGCGTTTCCCCATTTTATTCTGTGCATGAGGCAGAGAGTTTTAAATTTGACCCTGTTGTCTATTTTTAGCCAGTGGAGCGCCTTTAGATGACTGGACATGCGATCTCTCCTGTTGCATTTACAAAGCAGTCTGGCTGCAGCATTTTGTACCAGTTGGAGGCGTCTCATGACTGCCTGAGATGCCCCTAGGTAGAGGACATTACCATAGTCTAAACGGGAGGTAATTAGTGCGTTGATCACCGTCTTTTGAGTGTCGTCCGGGAGCATCCATATGATTTTTCTGAGCCATCTCAGGATTGTGAAGCTGGTGGCTGCAAGCTTGTTAACCTGGGGCTCCATAGTTAGGCTGTTGTCAATGGTAATGCCTAGATTGCGGACTTGTTGCGATGGAGTTGGCAGGGGGCCCATTTCGGATGGCCAATGTCTGGAATTCCAGAGGTCTTGATTGGGACCTACTACCAAGACCTCTGTTTTACTTCCATTTAGTTTAAGCATGTTTTTGCTCATCCAGGTGGAGATGTTCCTGAGGCCTGTCTGTAAGCGCGAAGGAGGTTATCGTTAGAGAGTGAGAATACGATTTGTGAATCGTCAGCGTATGTAAACATATTAAGGCCAGCTGATTCAGCGATCTGGGCGAGCGGGGCTACATACAGGTTAAAAAGCAGGGGGCTTAAAACTGATCCCTGTGGCACTCCATACGGGGAGAAATGGACACTAGATGCCGCAGTACTGGAGGAAATTTGAAATGTCCTGGGAGTCAGGAAGGATGCAATCCAGTCTAGTGCCTTTCCTTTTATGCCCAAGTTGGAGAGAGAGGCGAGTAGTATGTTGTGGGAGATGGTGTCAAACGCCGCGCTGAGGTCGAGTAGAATCAGCACAGCTGAGTCCCCCTTGTCGACCAGAAGGCGAAGATTTTCCACAACCCCAAGTAGTGTAGTCTCCGTGGAGAATCCGGTGCGAAAACCCGATTGGGAAGAGTGCAGGATGACGTTTGCCTCTGCGAAACTTGCGAGGTGTTCATGGACTTGCTTCTCCAAGATTTTGGAGAGAACAGGCAGGAGGGATATTGGACGGAAGTTTGACAGAATTTTGGGGTCAGCCGATGGTTTTTTAAGAAGGGGTGAGACCATGGCATGTTTCCAGGATTGCGAACCTTAGCTGTGGAAAGGGATACATTTAAGGTTTGACATAGCACGTCAAGTAGAGGAGTGTCCAGGAGTCTGAGTATTGAGATCGGGAGGGGGTCAGCAGGTGAACCAGATTTAACCTTCCCTAAGATGACACGCAGACTTTGGACATCGATCCCGGGCCAAGAGGTAAGTGGTGCGTAGGACAGATGAGGTTGGGCATAAGTGTCATCTGTATTGGGGCCAGGGTTTTGCTCACTTTTGGATTGAGCTTGTTGTTGTATTGCTATATCCTGGTAGATTGTCTCAATCTTAGAAGTAAAATGTTTCGCCAGTTCCTTGCACTGGAAACTGTTAAGAGGAAGAGGTTTGGCAGATGTATTTGCGCCTGCTAACTCTAACAAGATTAAAAAAAGTTTTCGACTTGTTGGTGGATTCCGAGATAGATTTGGCTACATAGTTGGCCCTTGCTTTGTTACAGGCTTTATGATAGAGTTTGAGCTCGCTCTTATAGTGTGAGCTTGCAGCCGGGGAATAATCTTTCCTCCAAAGGCGTTCTAAGCATTCAAGACTTACCTCAAATTGCGTATGCAAGAGTTCTGTCATGAACGTGCATACATCCTTCCAAAAATCCAAGATAAGGGGGAAACTTACAAACATGTGGATATCATCAGCATTCATTAAACCACATTTCTTTCAATACACCTCCTTAGTTCCTTTTAGTTTCGCTAGCCTTCATGGTGACCAGTAAACTCTGTGGAGGGAAAATAAATGGTTTTGTCTTAGATATGCTGGTTTAACCAACTTATATGATAGCCAAACTGATATTTTCCACAGATTTTTGGGGTTTGTAATCAAAATTATTTCTCCCCTAGATGGGTTGATAAACATCGCCTTCCATCATGGATATCCATGATCAACTCTTACCAGGTTGCAACCACCTTCTTTTGTTGCCTGTTTGTGATCAGATGCTCGTCCAGGTCATTTGTTTCACCGTTGTACTCTCCCACTGATTGGGCCCAGCTTTGTAAATGTAGGAAATTAAACTTGGACACCGTCATCTTGGCTGCTTGTTGGAACAATTCCTAAGAACATAGCTGCCCCTCTTGAAAAATCTGACCCCATTCGGTCATTCCGACTTCGCTTAAATTCACTGCCAACCTATCTTTCAAACATTCTGGGAAACCCGGGAATGCCATAATGGGGCATACTTACTATAGTATGGCAAGTTTGTTGTAAGTCTGATCAATTCCCACAATTGAGCTGCCTCCCGCAACACCTTTAGCCTCAAGTATTTCTGGTGTCCAAATTTGAACATACATTTGGATCCCTCATTTCCCACTTCCTTGAACAAGGTCTCCCAAAGCTGCTCATTCCCTGAACCCCCTTTATCGGATAGGAGAAATGTTACGTTTTTTAACTGAAAGGCCCATGCGTATAATTGGAAGTCTGGAAGTACGTACCCCCTTTGTCATACGTTTTCTGCATCTTCCTCGCAATTTTTGTGCCCTTAGCTGCCCATACAGAGAATATATCATCTTCATAATATAGTTCTCAGATATTAGCCGCCCTTCTTTTCCAGCCAGCATTTCAATGGATTCCATAACTTTTCCACTTTTTTGGAAGAGGAATGGTTTAACTCTATCCCATCTGAATAAAAAACTGATTTGAGCCATTCAGATCTTGAAGGGGGTGTTGGGTGCATCCAATATTTACAAATCAACCTTCTTCCCAATAGCATTAGATAAAATATCAATTGATTGCCATAATCCAGTTTTACTCCAACCTCTTGAGGTAACCCAAAAATAATTATTTATTTATTTATTTATTGGGCTTATTGAGCGCGACAGCTACCCAAAAAAGGGTTTCCCGGCGCTATAAAAGATACTGAACCAGAGAGGCAGGAAAGAGTAACAGGAGGAAAACAGGAACAGGTCACTGGTTGAAAAGCCAGGTCTTAATGGCTTTGCGGAAATAGGTGTAGCGAGTTTCAAGACGGAGAGATTGCGGGAGGGAGTTCCAAAGCTTCGGGCCTAGGAGAGAGAAGGATCTTCCTCCCATCCTCGCACGGTATGTTTTAGGGATACAGAAAAGGCCTTGAGTGGCAGATCTAAGGCATCGGGCAGGCGTGTAGGTATGCACAAGGGTTTGAAGGTATCTGGGTGCGTTTCCCCATTTTATTCTGTGCATGAGGCAGAGAGTTTTAAATTTGACCCTTGTTATATGCTGCTTGCGTGCGTCCCAGCACGCGAGCTTCTGGAATGTGGAATGTTCGGACCCAGCTCCGGTCAGTTGGAGCTAGACTGTCCTTGTGGGCAGTTGGTGGTTGTCAAGCTGTTCTGCTTCATAATAAATAAACTACAACTGAAGACTACGCTATGTGTGGACCATACATCATTTTATAACATACTGGCGACGTTGGGAGCAACCCTCAAAGAAATTCGAGTCTTCGAAGAGAACAGCGTTCACTTGAGTTCCAGCAAAAAAGTAAGACGTTAAACTTTTATTTAATAAAGCGCTCTGATAGCGCCAGCGGCGGGTTAAGGAAGGCACTTGTGCATTGATAGCACCGGCGGCAGTTTAATTGGTCGCGACATAATTTTAGAGCGAGCGCCTGTGTCCAAAAGCGGGTGTTCAAGTTTGTGGTCGGCGGCTGTTTAAATCTGTGCACATGATGGCACCCGCGGCTGGCATTCGAGTGTGTACTACTACACCATAAGGGAATTCAACTGCATGGGGAGTGCGTAAACCAAGCGGAAAGTAAATTTGGCGTTTAAAACTACTCACTTGAAGGCTCGAGCGCATAGATAATTTATCTGCGCAGTAGAACGTTGAAGTCTCTCCTTTGTTCAACGCGTCAGCATCAGCTATCCGGATGATCGTCTCTGTCGAAGGGCATTCTGGGAGTGACGTTACAGAATTCTTTTGTTCATCGGCCATTTTGGTTTGGGAGAGTTCGAGGAACACACCGTGTAACGTTTAACTAAACAGTCTAAGGCTGTTTAAGTGAAGTATTCAGCATATTCGAGTTGCACAACGTTGTAGTGCCTAATAAAATTTATCCATTTACATATTTAAAAAAAAAAAAAAAAAAAAATTTGTAAAAAAAAAAATATATATTTTTTTGGTTTCTTCTAAAAAAAAAAAAAAAGGGGAATTTACTTAATTGTTTGGCACATTTACTCTAAAAGAAATGTCTAATATTATGGTTCCACCACATTTTTTACCAGTGGCAGGAGAGCCGAAAATGGATTGGGATTTGTGGTATCCCATGTTTGTGGCCTATGTCAGTGTTTTAGAGGAGGAAGGATGTTCGGCCAAAAGAAAATTAGATTTATTACGCTTGTCTTTAGGTGGACAAGGACTAAAGGAGTTATCTGATCTGCCTCCCTTGGAAGATTCTGACTCGGAAACAGATGTTTTTGAAATTGCAGTCAAGCAACTCACCATTAGATTTGGGAAAAAGAGGAACACAGTGATGGAACGGTTCAAATTTTATTCAAGGGCGCAAAAGGATAATGAGACCATTGAAAACTATATTTCTGCGTTACGTGCTCTTGCTGGTTCCTGTGCCTTTGAGACAATTAATTATGAACAAGTGCTTAGGGACCAGATAATGATGAAGACTAAGAGCAAGAAGATACAGGAACGATTGTGGCTAGGGACGGAAACTTCGTTAAAAGCTGTAGTTAATATAGCCAAAGGGATCGAACAGTCAGAAAAGTTTGTGTCTGAAATAAGGGGTCAGAGTCAAGGCATGTCAGTAAAGATCCAAGAGGCCGTACCTGAGGTTTCCGTGGTCAGAGGCCAAGCATTTCAAAAGAGACCTGTTGTTTCTAACTTCAAAAAGGAAGGCTTTACGAGGGATAATAGGTTTAATGAAAGTTTCACGAGAGAAAATAGGTTCAACAATAGACGCTCTTTCATAATCTGTTACAGATGTGGAAGTTTTGAGCATGTGGGGAATTTTAAAAGTTGTCCTGCTTTAAATAAGATCTGTGTGAAATGTAAAAAGACTGGTCATTTTGGGAAAATGTGTCGTTCACCACAAAAAGTTAATTGTATTTCTGTAGATGAAGAAGAGTTTGATGCAGAATTTAGTGAGTTCAACTGTATTTCGTGTGTATCCTCTGATGAATGCAAAAGTTTTCCTTCTGCTTTATTTCATATAGACGGAAAAGAGATATCCATGCTAGTAGATTCCTGTGCCTGGTACTCCATAATTGGGAAAGATGTGTTTGAAGAATTGTGGCCTAATAGAGAATTCACAATTCCTGATATCAAACCTGGCAGCTATTCTGGTCACAAGATTGAATTAATTGGTTTCTTTTGGGCAAAGGTTGAATTTAAAGACAGGTTCACTCAAGCTAAAATATATATTGCCAATAAAGGGGAATCGCTTTTAGGATGGCCCCATCAGAAAGAGATGGGCATTAAATTAGATCCTAATGCCTCACCCCCTGTGTACATTGATCCAACCATTCCATGGCCAGTATGCATGGTAGCCCCCAATGACAGTGAGTTTGTAAATAGCATCAAGAATGAATTCCCAAAAGTATTTAGTGAGAAGCTAGGCGAGTTTGCCCAATTCAAACATAAGATCATTCTTAAGGATAATGCGGTACCTGTAAGGCATAGGGTTAGGAATGTACCCTTAGCCTATCGTAGCAAGATGAAAGGGATTCTTGATGATCTAGTTAAATCCAACATCATTGAACCTATTGAGTCTTCTCCTTGGGTTTCCCCTATTGTTTTATCATTAAAGGCCAATGGTGAGCTCCGCTTATGTGTGGACCTAAGAAGCCTCAATAAAGAGATTTGGTCTGACATGCATCCCCTACCCAAAATCAATGAGCTTATTTCCACCCTTTCAGGTGCAAGCGTATTCTCTACATTGGATCTTGCCAGTGCATACCACCAGGTGGTCTTGCATGAGGATTCTAGGAATCTGACAGCCTTTGTCACGCCTGAAGGTATGTTTCGCTACTTACGGATGCCGTTTGGCCTTGCCAGTGCTGCATCAGTATTTCAGCGCTTAATGAAGGAGGTGTTGAATGAATGTGAAGGGGCTATTGCATTCCAAGACGACATCCTGGTTTTTGGCAACAATGTTCTGGAACATGATAGGAATCTCAAAGCTGTGTTGGGAGGGATACAATCTAAAGGCTTGACCCTCAAGTTGGCTAAGTGCAAATTCAGACAGGAGAAGGTAGATTATTTGGGACATGAGATTTCCAAGGAAGGAATAAGACCCAAATTTGATCACATTTCCAGCATTTCAAAGGCTCCTTCTCCTACCAATAGGGATCAATTGTTTTCTTTCCTTGGGTTAACTGAATATTTTAGCAGGTTTGTGAAGAACTATGCTTCCAAAGTGGCTGCTCTTCGACTGTTACTAAAGAAAGGTGCAAAATTTGAATGGGGAAATGTACAGCAACTGCAATTTGATGTGTTAAAAAAGGAAATTTGTTCTGCTCCTTTCTTGAAACCGTTTGTTGTGGGTCAAGAATGTATTGTTTCTGTTGATGCATGTAACACTGGGTTGGGTGCAGTTCTGATGCAGAAAGAAATGGGTGAAGAAAGTATTGTTTCTTATGCTTCAAGGACATTGAAAGGTGCTGAGAGTAACTATTCGACGATTGAAAAAGAGCTATTAGCGTGCACCTGGGCAGCCCAGCATTTCCGACAGTTTTTGTGGGGTACAAAATTTGTGCTAAGAACCGACCATAAGCCGTTAGTAAGTATGTTGGCTGCGGGTGGTGGAAGGATTCTTACAGCCCGTTTGGCCAGACTGGCGGCCAAACTACAGGAGTATCGATGTACAGTGGAGTATATTCCTGGTAGACTCAATGTGCATGCCGACTGCATGTCAAGGTTAGCTTTACCCCATCACGATGTTGAACACACAGATGAGTGTGACGTAGCTTACACCATGAAAGACATCAATGTGGATGATTCAGAGGTCATCAGTGAAAATCTTTGGGTGGAAGCAATGTCTGAGGATAACATTTTAGGTTTGGTCAACACTTATCTTAAATATGGTTGGCCTGAAGAAAGGAAGTTGTCAGGTGATCTAAGTTCATTTTTTAAGGTTAAGGATGAGCTCATGTGTTCCAATATTATTATCACTAGGGGTGACAAAATCATTCCCCCTATGTCAGTCAGGGAAAAATTGATTAAGATTGCTCACGAGGGTCACATGGGCATGTCCACCACCAAGACGAGGTTAAGGGAGTATTATTGGTGGCCTTCTTTAGATGCCTTTGTGGATAGATGGGTCAGGAATTGTGTGTCTTGCTCCAATAGCGACAAAAGTGTGAAACCATTGTCTTCCTCAATCACTCCTATTGAGTATGCCGAAGGGCCGTGGAGGAGGTTAGGGATCGATATCATTGGTCCTTTAAATTTGCCTGACTGCAAGGAGGTATACGGTATAGTCCTAATAGACTATTTTTCGAAATGGCCGGAGGTCAAAATTGTGGAAAGAATCACCTCCAGGCAGGTCATTGATTTCCTTAACAATGTTTTTAGTCGGGAGGGTCTACCTTCTGAGGTTATTTCAGATAATGGAACGCAGTTTACCAGCAGAGAGATGGAAACATTTTTTAAAGATCACGGTATATCTCACAAGAGGGTTTCCAATTATAATCCTCAAGCCAATGGCCAGACCGAGCGCTTTAATAGAGTGGTCAAAGAGTCTATTCAGCTAGCGGTCAGGAATGATTTGAATTGGAGGAAAGCTTTAAGTGCCACCTTGCTTACATATCGCACGTCACCCAATTCGGTGACGGGTTGTTCCCCTTTCGAATTACTAAGAGGTCGCAAACCTGGTTCTAAGTTGTTACCTTGGTGGTTGAAATCCAATGGCCCCGTTGTGTCTGCTTTCAATGCCAGGGAAATGGGTGAACGGGTCAGGATTTATCAAGAGAAAATGGGTAAAGGTTCTGTGGAAAGTGGTTCACGTCACAAGGTCAAAGTTGGCGACTTTGTGCGTGTGAAATTTGGAAGTTCATCTGCCAGGAATTGGGCTAAGTGGTCGGATCCTCTCAGAGTGATTGAAGTTTTTAGTAAGGCTGTACGTGTCGAAGGGGGGAAAATTTGGAATTTCAGACGTGTTTCTGTTGTCAGATCTGAGAAATTGTTGATGAGTCGTAGGAAATGTGGTTCTCATGACAATGATGAAGAAAATGAACAATTGTTTTTGGATGAGTTCAATACTATGCAAAACTCACATGTGTCCTTGCCTATCAATTCTGATGCACCTGTTGTTACCACTCTTGGTCCGCAGGAGAATCTTAATGACTCTGATGGGTTGGGGGATGTCATTGATTTGGAACCTGCGGTTCAAGGTGAGTTTGTGCAAAGAACTGAAGATGCGGTACCCAGAAGGAGTGCACGTGTCTCGCATCCACCTGTAAAGTTGAAAGATTATGTTTGTACTTAGTTTTTTTTGTTTTTTTTGTGTTTAGGGGGGGAGGTGTGTTATATGCTGCTTGCGTGCGTCCCAGCACGCGAGCTTCTGGAATGTGGAATGTTCGGACCCAGCTCCGGTCAGTTGGAGCTAGACTGTCCTTGTGGGCAGTTGGTGGTTGTCAAGCTGTTCTGCTTCATAATAAATAAACTACAACTGAAGACTACGCTATGTGTGGACCATACATCATTTTATAACAACCCTGTTGTCTATTTTTAGCCAGTGGAGCGCCTTTAGATGACTGGACATGCGATCTCTCCTGTTGCATTTACAAAGCAGTCTGGCTGCAGCATTTTGTACCAGTTGGAGGCGTCTCATGACTGCCTGAGATGCCCCTAGGTAGAGGACATTACCATAGTCTAAACGGGAGGTAATTAGTGCGTTGATCACCGTCTTTTGAGTGTCGTCCGGGAGCATCCATATGATTTTTCTGAGCCATCTCAGGATTGTGAAGCAGGTGGCTGCAAGCTTGTTAACCTGGGGCTCCATAGTTAGGCTGTTGTCAATGGTAATGCCTAGATTGCGGACTTGTTGCGATGGAGTTGGCAGGGGGCCCATTTCGGATGGCCAATGTCTGGAATTCCAGAGGTCTTGATTGGGACCTACTACCAAGACCTCTGTTTTACTTCCATTTAGTTTAAGCATGTTTTTGCTCATCCAGGTGGAGATGTTCCTGAGGCCTGTCTGTAAGCGCGAAGGAGGTTATCGTTAGAGAGTGAGAATACGATTTGTGAATCGTCAGCGTATGTAAACATATTAAGGCCAGCTGATTCAGCGATCTGGGCGAGCGGGGCTACATACAGGTTAAAAAGCAGGGGGCTTAAAACTGATCCCTGTGGCACTCCATACGGGGAGAAATGGACACTAGATGCCGCAGTACTGGAGGAAATTTGAAATGTCCTGGGAGTCAGGAAGGATGCAATCCAGTCTAGTGCCTTTCCTTTTATGCCCATGTTGGAGAGAGAGGCGAGTAGTATGTTGTGGGAGATGGTGTCAAACGCCGCGCTGAGGTCGAGTAGAATCAGCACAGCTGAGTCCCCCTTGTCGACCAGAAGGCGAAGATTTTCCACAACCCCAAGTACTGTAGTCTCAGTGGAGAATCCGGTGCGAAAACCCGATTGGGAAGAGTGCAGGATGACGTTTGCCTCTGCGAAACTTGCGAGGTGGTCATGGACTTGCTTCTCCAAGATTTTGGAGAGAACAGGCAGGAGGGATATTGGACGGAAGTTTGACAGAATTTTGGGGTCAGCCGATGGTTTTTTAAGAAGGGGTGAGACCATGGCATGTTTCCAGGATTGCGGAACCTTAGCTGTGGAAAGGGATAAATTTAAGGTTTGACATAGCACGTCAAGTAGAGGAGTGTCCAGGAGTCTGAGTATTGAGATCGGGAGGGGGTCAGCAGGTGAACCAGATTCAACCTTCCCTAAGATGACACGCAGACTTTGGACATCGATCCCGGGCCAAGAGGTAAGTGGTGCGTAGGACAGATGAGGTTGGGCATAAGTGTCATCTGTATTGGGGCCAGGGTTTTGCTCACTTTTGGATTGAGCTTGTTGTTGTATTGCTATATCCTGGTAGATTGTCTCAATCTTAGAAGTAAAATATTTCGCCAGTTCCTCGCACTGGGAACTGTTAAGAGGAAGAGGTTTGGCAGATGTATTTGCGCCTGCTAACTCTTTAACAAGATTAAAAAAAGTTTTCGACTTGTTGGTGGATTCCGAGATAGATTTGGCTACATAGTTGGCCCTTGCTTTGTTACAGGCTTTATGATAGAGTTTGAGCTCGCTCTTATAGTGTGAGCTTGCAGCCGGGGAATAATCTTTCCTCCAAAGGCGTTCTAAGCATTCAAGACTTACCTCAAATTGCGTATGCAAGAGTTCTGTCATGAACGTGCATACATCCTTCCAAAAATCCAAGATAAGGGGGCAACTTACAAACGTGGATATCATCAGCATTCATTAAACCACATTTCTTTCAATACACCTCCTTAGTTCCTTTTAGTTTCGCTAGCCTTCATGGTGACCAGTAAACTCTGTGGAGGGAAAATAAATGGTTTTGTCTTAGATATGCTGGTTTAACCAACTTATATAATAGCCAAACTGATATTTTCCACAGATTTTCGGGGTTTGTAATCAAAATTATTTCTCCCCTAGATGGGTTGATAAACATCGCCTTCCATCATGGATATCCATGATCAACTCTTACCAGGTTGCAACCACCTTCTTTTGTTGCCTGTTTGTGATCAGATGCTCGTCCAGGTCATTTGTTTCACCGTTGTACTCTCCCACTGATTGGGCCCAGCTTTGTAAATGTAGGAAATTAAACTTGGACACCGTCATCTTGGCTGCTTGTTGGAACAATTCCTAAGAACATAGCTGCCCCTCTTGAAAAATCTGACCCCATTCGGTCATTCCGACTTCGCCTAAATTCACTGCCAACCTATCTTTCAAACATTCTGGGAAACCCGGGAATGCCATAATGGGGCATACTTACTATAGTATGGCAAGTTTGTTGTAAGTCTGATCAATTCCCACAATTGAGCTGCCTCCCGCAACACCTTTAGCCTGAAGTATTTCTGGTGTCCAAATTTGAACATACATTTGGATCCCTCATTTCCCACTTCCTTGAACAAGGTCTCCCAAAGCTGCTCATTCCCTGAACCCCCTTTATCGGATAGGAGAAATGTTACGTTTTTTAACTGAAAGGCCCATGCGTATAATTGGAAGTCTGGAAGTACGTACCCCCTTTGTCATACGTTTTCTGCATCTTCCTCGCAATTTTTGTGCCCTTAGCTGCCCATAAAAAGGAATTTACTCTGCTATGAAGCTTTTAAAGCCATATATTCATAAAATGGAGCGGTATCATGTTTAAGAGAAACGTGAATTTGGGTATAATTGACATTTTGTTTAAATTAATCCTCCAAAAAATTGTTAATGGAAGATGTGGCAAACTAAGTAATAACCTATTAATTTCCACCATTATTTTATTACAATTTAGTTCTGCCAATTCCCTTAGCAAATGGCCCACTTTTATACTAAAATATTTTATTTTATTTTTTATCAGACTGTGCCTCTCTTTCATATTCCAACCCATCACCTCTGTCTTGGCGGGGGTTGCCCCATACCCCCGCCACCTTCCCAAACTCTACCACCAGTCAATCTGGACTCCCCAGAGCCCATGCACCACCCTAGGTACGTCCCTGATGGAGCAGAGATGTTGTAATTCAAGTATTTATGACAAGTAGGCATAGAAAATGGATTGTGACACATTTTACACGATAATGACATAAATGTTTATTAGGTTTCCATGTTTCAAGAACCACACAATGAGATTCTGATTTGGATATTGCATTGCAAAAGCATGCAGAATGATAGAAGTAGATTTCTGATGATGCCTAACAGTCAATAAGCTGAAGTGAAATTTGACATTTTAGTGACATGTGTACTTATGCTTTGATGAACATGGTAAATAAACGATAACACAGAAAATTTCTATATAGGAATAAAGCTGCTTTTGTTTTAGGAAACCTAGGTAATAACACTAAAACGTGTAATATGAGCACTCACTTAGAGAAAAGAAGTAGATGTTACACAAGGTTACGTAATGCACTTCGTAAAAAGTTTATTTCAAGTGTGCTTTTGAATTCTATATTATGTATTAACATACAATGTGCAAAAGAGCCTTACAAAATTATATGTGAAACGATAGTGAGTGTTAAACTTTTATGAGTACCTTATACATACATGAATCAATTTCCATTTATAATGAAGTTATGCTTGATTGAAGAATTAATGCACTGTTTTTATGTAATGTGAGATTGACATTTTAGCACGATTTCATTGTGCATGAGCTGTGTGTCATGAAGGCCTCACACTGTGCTTCCCTTCCTGGAGACTGATGATTTGGAGTTCCAGAAATAATGCGAACTGTGATGAAATACTGGGTTTGCTGCCGGCTTGTGTGCTATCGTAGTGGAACCTTTTCAACTGAAAGGGGTTCATAACAGAGCCTCTGAGGCATTGACGCCACAGTGCAGACAGAGGCAGATGATTCTGTCTATGAACTGGAAATGGTAATTTGGTATTCGCTGAACTTTCCTAGAGGGTTGATATGAGATTCAACTGATTTCCTGCTAATTCACTATTCTAGAGTCAATAAAATCTCCCTCGGCTGAGAAAGATAGCTCTCTCAATTCTGAATATCGCAGAATTTGCAAATGCTTATTAAACCTGATCTAATTCGAAATGTAGGCTGTATGCTAATCCTTTGATTCTTAAAGGGAAATATATTCCGATAAAATATTTTGCTGATTCTGCTTCATTTATTTGGTTGCGGCTAAATTCCAAACTGCTTTAATGACCAATTTATTAAGAGCGGGTTTGCATAAGAGGTTGCTCTAAATTTTGAATGTTAGCGATTATCTATTCCAGGTCCTCATCCGATAATCGCTCATCCCTGAAATATTCCAGTCCTTCCATGCCAGAGCAAGATCTATCAGAGGTAGCTGGGGTTAATCTGAGATAAGAGAATAATATCACTACTTTCAATTGCTTTCCGGCTCTAAACAAGTTTAGTGCTGGAAAGTGAATTAGGAAAAAAAGATTTAGCGTTGTTTTGATAGAAACAGGGCATTCAATCTTTGTAAGTTGACCCCACTGTTTCTAAAGATGTGGTAGTGATAGAGCGCGCGAGGCCACCCGGCCAATAGTTTTCGCCGTTTCCGGCTTCAGGGCCCATATACTTTCCAAATCACCATATACATCGATCGGGTGACTTCACGAGCTCTACCAGGTTGATGTGTGTGTGTGTTCCCTGCTACCAATTTTCAGTGCACCCGACTTACCATCCACCGATGCGGGTGCCTAATGACCACAATGAATCAGGGAGCTAGCTGTAAAAGAAAGGCAGCAAAATACAAACCCAACCAATAACATTCAAATACTGTTTAAATGACCACGGACAACTGGAAGTTTAAAATGTTTATCTAAAGTTCAATATTTTCTTGCATGAGGTACAATAAAACAAGGCAATCAATAACCAAGATAACGTAAATCACATAAGCATAAAGAAATAATGACAGAGTAATCATCAAGGTACTAATAAAATGTAATGAGAAAAGATACTATGCAAGTCAGTATTATCTAAACAGGGATAGCCTAAGTGTGAGTGACTATAGGAGAGCTTATAATGAATAACACGCTTCACTTAAGGTGAAGGGGCCTTTGAACAATCTAGGCAACGAAGTTCTAGACCATATCAGGAAATGACACACTGCTATGCAAAATATAATTTCTAACAAATGAGAAGGCATAGGAATAAACTTATGGAAAAATATAAATGACTTTCAATAGTTGCAGAAAGGCATGGAAAATATCACATATGCAATGTTGAACTTTATTAAAGCAAAAGTTAGAAATTCAGAAGGTGCAAGAATTTCAAGAGGTTCAGAGCAATATTTACCTAGAAAGGTGTGGAAACCAAACCCTGGCCACGGGTCAGTTAAGGACAGGAAACCCTCAAGGAAGGATACCCCTCAAAGGACAGCAGGTGCAGAATGGACACCCAGGACAGGACAGGATACCCTCGGAAAACGAATCAGGACAGGACCCTCAGGACAGGACAGCAAACCCTCAGGACAGGACCCTCTTCAGGACAGGACCGGAACCCACAGTTCGGAAGCAACGCCTGCGCTCCACCCGCTCTGCAGCTATCGATCAAGACCCCGATTGGGTTAGCGAACTCCCAGCTAAGTGCCTTGCCAGCACTTTAAGGTTCAGTAGAACCTTAGTCTATGGTCAAATTCGGACAGAGTGCTCCGCAGCGCTCTGTATCTTCAGTCACCTATTGAGTGCGTTGGGTCAGTGACAGGTCAGCTAAACCAGACAAGTCGGACGGTTCACTAGGTGAACCCAGGGTAGATATACAGTTTGGGGACAGTGTACCACCCCCCAATGTTGCAAAGTGTCAGAATCCCTCAATTTCGATTGGTCCTAAGGTAGGGTTTGGGTAACACACCAATCACAATACACGAATTGAAGCCTTCATTAACATATTTGGGTACCGCCTAGCAGGTTTGGGGTTCCCATGAGAAGTTACACGGCAAACAGTAGCGCAACATTACAATGTATCATATAAGGAGCCACATTCGCTGTTCTCGCAGGGCAGAGGTGACTTTCTCAGGAGCATCTTGCCCATCACTGCCAACTGGCGGTGTTCCATCTGTCAAGGTCCCTCGTGCTGCCGAATGTCGCACAGGCGCAGAAGGGACCTCCAATATGGCTCTCCTCTCACTCAGACCCCCATTTCCCGCGGTACATGAAAAGTAAGCGAAAACAAATTAATACATAATAATGTCATTATGAAAACACATCACAGGGTTTGTACTTTTAACTCATCATCAAGAAATAAACTTATTGCATCTAAATGTTAGCTACATTGACACGGACACAAGAGCAGTGGCACGAGCAGTACCACATGATAAGCACAGCTATGAATTACGCATGCGCATAACTTTCCCTCCACTTCTGCAGACGCGTCAGGACACGTGAGTGTGGCTGACGCATGCGCAGTAACTAAAATACAAGCGGCGGCCATTTTTAGGGACACGGATTAATTCATTAGAAATACACATAGGCAAGCTTCGGGAACTTTGCCTAAACAAAATAAAGGTTAGTAAAACATACATTTTTGTTACCTTATTACACATAAACGAGGTTCTTGATTTCGGCAAGCCGCAAAATATGCGAAGCTTTGCTTCATCAATCCCCTCTTTGATGATATCTACTATCATCACAAATTATAATGGAACCAGATGCCAACTTTCTTTCACACTTTATAAAGTTCTATTTCTTCCAGCAACCGTTCTAACTTTTCTCTTTCAGTTTTAGCAGGGTGAGAAGTCTTCACCTTTTTGTATATCTGATCATTCACTTCCTCTAATTCAATCTCATCCACACTTCGTTTCACTCCTCTTGCATTTATCTCGTGCTTTTTGGTGCGCTTGCGGTATTTACAGCATAAGAAAATGGAAAGTATAATAAGACCTATAATACCAATTGGCATCAGAATTTTGAATAATAAGCTTTTACCTATGCTAGCAAGCCAATGACCTACATTTGAGAGACCATCTACCAGTCTCTTCCAGGCACTATCAACCTCGAGTGGTTTGAGTTCCTTTGCCAAATTAGTAATGTTTTTCACATATCTTTTGATCTGTACACTTTTATCCGGAATATAAGTGCAACAATGTTGCGCCTTCAACATCCGGCAGACTCCGCCCTCTTTCGCTAATAAGGTGTCAAGAGCAAGTCGATTTTGTAAAACCATTGATCTGATCGCAACCATTTCGGTATTGACCAGCAGAAACCCATGAGCTGTTTCAGTAGACAGCACATCTACTATAGTAGATAATTTGCAAATTCTGTGAGTATTCAGAACCACTCCCACTCCAGGTATCAGTGCACTGAAAATACTACCCATAATTTCACCTATACTTTCTCTTTTACTACGCACTAAGCCATTAGTATCTTCATTGCTTCCAGCTTTTCCATTCACATGGTATATTTTCGGGAAAACAATGCCAAAGTAGCAGCTTCCATACCAGTGATCCGGCAATTTGAAATAAGCCTTGTCCCCACAAATGTAATAAATTCCAGGAAACACAGGCTCTGACCCATTTTTGAAACCCCAACCTCCAATTACCTTGTAATTATGTTCGCATTCACTGGAACCAATGAAAACATTATTATAATAGCTAGTCTTCTCGCGGTGAAGACATAGCTTGCCTTTCTTTTCAAAATCCAGCAACAGAGCAGGACCCGCTCCACCAGATGAGGTGCCTTCCATGTTTTCTGCCCACTTTGGCTTTTTCTGACTTTCGTCATTAGCCTTCTTCTGAATTTTAATTCTCCTTTTCTCTGCCATGTTCAGGAACATCTTTTCCTGCTCACGCAAAGAACAAGTCAAGTTATCTCTGTGTGCGTCTGCTATGTCAATGTTCCCTATAGTCAGAAAGTAGTCTCCCATATATCTTATGGTGTCAGTTTTGGTATGTACAGGATTCAAGTTCCCACGTATAGGAAGTTCAGAAAAAATCACGTCATTGTTAGAGTAATAATACTGTAACGGTCCCCTTTTGTAAAATAAACTAGCTAAAATGCTACAGGAAATTCCATATGTCAATGGCAGATGATGGTATGTCACGCCTTCAGCCACAGAAGTAGGTAGCTTCATGCAGACATAGCAATCTTCAATTTCCATAGTCTCTACATAGTGTATTAACAAGTTTGCGAAAACATTTAAGTGTGTCTTGTTCTTAACTCCATGATAATGTAGTCCTCCCTCATCTGATGCTTCTAAGTTCTGTTTGGTTTGTCTCAAAGCTCTTTCATGTCTTTCTACACTCTGTGTTGTCAACTCCTCACTGTCAGTATTTACAGTTTCAGTAGGGACAAGGTTAGTATCTTTACTTACAGCAAAGGGAATGAAAATTGTTAATCCTATCCAGATAACTATCAGTACTACTACACTACATATACACACCTTGCAACACGTCTTAAAACGGCTGCAACTAGGTCTACCATTCACTGTTGAATCAGACATTTTGGCTCAGAAGGAGTGTTCTCACCCCTCTTTTTGGCTTTTTACACAACTAGCTTACTTTGTGCAAATTCACGGTGGTTCGTCTTCCTCTTCAGCTGAGTACTCTGGGACAGGTTCCCCGTCGCTCACGTCAGTTATATCAAGATCTTCAAGTTCTTCCAAAACCAGTGTCCATTCAGGAGACTTGTACTTTTTGTTTTGTCTTTTTATTCGCTCACTCCTTCTTTTGGAAGAGTCTTCTTCTTGCTCTGCTATCCGAGCACTTCTTCTTGCCTCTGCACGTTTTTCTTCCACTGTCTTTATCCTAAGTCTCAATCTTTTTACAAACCTAGGCTCAAGGTTGTTTCTTTTCTTTAGTCTCTTAGTCGGTACTTGGACTTCACTTTCTTTTCTTATCTTTTTGTTCTCTCTATCTTGTGGTAATTCTTCTCCACTTTCTTCTCCTACTTCCCTTATCTGGCTAGTTCCAGGGCTAGCATCAAATTCTTCTGCCTGGTTGTTAATCTGGCCTTGTTCAGGAATATTCTGTTTTTGGCTTTCGATTGTCTTTATTTCTGTTTCTGTTTCCTGAACCCGTTCTTCTAACCCTCTCTGATCCTGTTCAAGCACTTCGATCTCTTGATTTTCTTCTGCTCGAACTATCACTCTTTTTCTAGTCTCTCCCTTATCTGCATCAGGTGTGCGCGGTGGTGTATCAAATACCTGCTCTGTCCCTGTCTGACCTTCTCCTTCCTCAGTTTTGATTTGAATCTCAAGCGGCTGAGGTTCTTCGCCTGTGCCTTGCTTTTCCTGACTAGTCCACTCTCTACCTTCACTAAGTCGTTCTCTTGTTCTGATAGGATCTTCAGTCAGATCAATCATCGGTATCCATTCTTCTGGCCATATGCTTGGCAGCTCGTCTTCAGCTACTCCTGGCTCAGTTTCCTGGACCTCTTCAGCAGGCTGGATTCTTGGCAGTTCGTAGTCAACTACTCCTGGGCCAACGTCTGCTGTTCCTGCAACCTGACTGGTGCTGGGCTGCTCGTTGTCAGTTGCTTCTGGTCTGGCTCCTTCAGGGTCCTCTGCTGGTTGCCCTTCTTCTTCAAATCCTTTGTCTGGCAATACCTTCTGGGTGTGTCCAGCGTGGATCCACTGAGGAACACCTGCGACCTTCACTGCAGTGGTTGTCACCAGGATTACTTGGCGTTTCTTTCCCCACCTTGGTGCCAGACAGCTTGATCGAGTGTGCTTCTTTATTTTGACCCAATCTCCTGGAACCAAGCTGTGGAGAGGAGTCGTTGGATTGAGGATGCCGTCGTCTCCAATCTGGCGAGAGATAGAACGCACTTGGTCACCCAATCTTCTGCAGTATTCAAGCACCAAATCATCAGTAATACTCAACAGTTTGCTTCCTGGCACCCATGCTTGTCTCATCACTCTTCCCATAATGATTTCATGGGGACTTAGGCCTGTCTTGCGGTCTGGAACACTTCTCAGTCCCATCAGGACCAGGGGCAGGGCCTTCACCCAGGTCATGCCAGTAGCATCTGTCAGCTTTGCTAGTCTGTTTTTGATAGTTCCATTTACTTGTTCCACTATTCCAGAAGCCTCTGGGTGGTATGCACAATGGAGTTTCTGCCTTATTCCAAAGGCCTTACAGAGTTCAGCCAGTATGTCATTCTGGAAATGTCCACCCTTATCTGATTCAATAATGCATGGTATTCCGAACCTAGGTATCAGTTCTTTTAGTAAACACTTCGCTACTGTCAGTGCGTCACTTTGAGGAGTAGGGTAAGCTTCTACCCATTTTGAAAATACGCAAACAATGACAAGGACATATCGTTTCCCTTCACAACGGGGCATGGTGATGAAATCAACCTGTATCCTTATAAAGGGACCCCCTGATCTCCCAATCTTGCTCAGTTCAACCATTGTCCTCTTGCCTGGGTTCATCTGTTGACATGACAGGCACCTCTGGCAGAGGGACTCTGCTACCTTCCTGAACTTTTTACTGTACCAAGTCTGTTGAAATACCAGAATCATGGCATCCCTACCAATGTGTGATCCTTCATGTATTAATCTAGCCATTGTGCCAAGCAAGTGTCGGGGTAACACAGGCATACCAGTTGGGCCCAAGATGACACCATCCACACGTCTCGGTCTACATCCATCCTCCTTCCATTTCTCTCTTTCTTGCCAAGGAGCCGACTCCTGCCACTCTCTCACCTCATCCCATGTAGGCACTTCCTCAAACACCTGAAGCTGGCAGCTGGTTCCTGGCCCCCCTCGTTTTGGATTTACAATATACCGATCTTTGGCACACCATTGAGCCACTCGATCAGCATAATCGTTTCCCAGCGATACTCTGTCCATGCTCCTTTGATGAGCGGTACATTTTACCACTGCCAGTTCTTTGGGCAACTGGATGGCCTCTAAAAGGTCATGAACAACTTTTGCATTCCGAATGGGAGTACCTGAGGAAGTCATGAATTCCCTTTGTAGCCATAATTGGCCAAAGTCATGCACAACGCCATAACAGTACTGACTGTCAGTATACACTGTTATGCGTAAGTCCTTCCCAATTTTGCAAGCCTTTATCATGGCTATCAATTCGGCTACTTGTGCAGACTTGATGTTATATAGGTAACCTGCTTGTTCAATTTTTGTGAAAGACACTACTGCATAAGCAGCACTCAAGCCTCCTAATTCATGTCTTAGACAGGAACCATCCACAAATAGTTCTTTATCATGCTCAGGCAATGGTACTTCTTTTATGTCTGGGCGTGGCTTAGTACTGAACTCTGTCAGGTCAATACAATCATGTTCATCATCATCCCCACCTTCCATTTCCAAGGGGTCGGGGAGTAAGGTGGCAGGGTTCAGAATACCGCACCTAACAATGCTTACATTTGCTGCACCCACAAGAATCCTCTCGTATTTAGTCAGCCGACTAGGAGTGAGATACTGTGTTTTAGTTCTGGTCAATAGAATTACCACTCCATGTGAAACATATACGGTCACAGGATGTCCCATGACAATGGACTCACTCTGTTCCAAACTTGCACAGGTAGCAGCTACTGCTTTCAGACAGCCTGGTAACCCAGCAACTACTGGGTCCAGTGTGGCAGAGAAATAAGCCACAGGCCTTCTGGTCGTGCCATGTTCTTGAGTCAGGACAGACAATGCGCAATTATCGCGAGTGTCACAGAAAAGGGCAAACTCTTTGGAATAATCTGGCATTCCCAACGCAGGGGCTGTACACAGACAGTTTTTCAGTCTTGTGAAAGCCATTAGACTTTCATCGTCCCACTGTACAACATCTGGCATTCCTCTCGTGGTCATTTTTATCAAGGGCCTGGCTAAGGCTGCAAATCCCAGAATCCACTGCCTGCAGTACCCTAATACACCCAGGAACATTCTGACATCTTTTTGAGTACGGGGCAACTGCATTTTTTGAATTATTCTCACTCTTTCTGATGTGACTTTTCTGACCCCCTTTTCTATTTGGTGTCCCAGATATTTTACAGATTTCGCACAGAACTGTAGTTTGTCAGGGGCTACTTTATGCCCTTTCTCACACAGATGATTTAGGAGGGCAATGGTGTCAACTACACAGTCCCGGTGACTTTTAGACGCCAGTAGAAGGTCGTCTATGTACTGCACTAACACAGAGTTCCCAGGTAAGATCAAAGTCTCTAGACATTTCTTCAAGATCTGATTAAAGATAGAGGGGCTCTCTGTATACCCCTGAGGGACCCTGTTCCAACAATACACGTGACCCTCGAAAGCAAATGAGAAAAGAAATTTGCTGTCGGGGTGCAGGGGTATCGAAAAGAATGCATGACACAAATCAATCACAGTGAACCATTCAGCATCCCAAGGAATCTGGTACAATATCACTGCAGGGTTTGGGACAATAGGGCAGCAAGGAACTACAATTTTGTTAACCTTTCTTAGGTCCTGCACTACCCTATACTTGCCACTAGGCTTTTTGATGCCCATAATCGGTGAGTTGCATGGGCTGCTCATCACTTCCTGTATGATGTTTCCTTCCAATAATTTTTGTATTTCCAGAGTGACACCTGCTTTCACTTCAGCATTCATTCGGTAGGGCCTAGTGTTAGGATATACTGCATTGTCCTTGATGGCTATTTGTATGGGGTCCACATCTTTCATCAACCCCACATCCTTTCCAGTGAAATCCCACACCTCTGGCTTTACAGCTTCCTGTAGTTCTTGGGGCAAGTCCTGCAGGGTCAATCTTTTAATTTCTGAGTCAGGTCTAAGCAATAATAATTTATAAATGCCGTCTTCATCTGGGGTCTGTATTTCAACACCTTTTGGTGTGCAAAAGATGGTACAGTTCATTTTGCACAGCAAATCACGTCCCAGTAGATTCACTGGACTGGTGTCACAGACGACAAATCTATGCATCTGTTTAAAATTTCCAATTGAAATCTCCATTGGTTCGGTAACAGGAGTACTAATCAATTGATTAGATACACCTACTACTTGGATATTTTCTCCCGAGAGGGGTAGGTTTGGAACGTCCACTGTTCTTACAGTAGAACGGGTAGCGCCAGTGTCCAACAGGAAGGTGACATCATTTCCGTCAACCTTTCCTTCAATATATGGTCCAGACTGGTCTACCGGCAAGGAAGCGCCAAGTACGCACTCCTCGTCCTCCCCTCTCAGGCCCCGTCAGTCCTGATCGTTACAAAGGAAGGTATCATTTAGCAGATACTGCGAAGTTGCTGTATTTCTGTTCTCCCCGCTTTCCCAAACCTCTATCTCTTCATTTTCTGCCTGTCTTCCCCTGTATACCTGCTTGGGTGCTCGAGGCACCTGAACTGTTTTTACCTGGGGTTGAGTCTTTCTTGGTCTTTCTTTCTGCGTCTGTGGAGTTAAATCAGGAGTTTTCTCGTTAACATCGACTAATTGGGGACACTCGTTTCGCCAGTGTCCAATTTCGCCGCACTGATGGCAGGGAAATTTTTTCATAGCCTCTTCCCTGCTAAATTTGGGCCGGGGCTTTCCTCCACCCCCTCCCCCAGGACCTTTGTTCTCAGCATTTTTAACCATGTTACTCAATTGTTTTTCCTGTTGTTCTGCGAGCTTCACCTGAGCCCACATAACCTTCTCCTTAAGGGCCTTTTTCTTTTCTGCCATCTCGTCCTCGCAGTACTTAGCGTACCGCAGGACCTCATCCATTTTCTTAGTATGCCAACAGATTTTATTATCTTTTATCCACTGACAAATTTCAGGTCTTAAACCATTTACAAACCTGTAAATAAAGTGCGTCATATCCTTCAGGTCGATGTTATCAATACCGCTGTATGTTTTAAATACCTGCAATAACCTCTCATAGAAGGAGTGCACTGTCTCGTCCCTTTCCTGGGTTGTCCTATCTATTTTTGTCCAATCAGTTTCCTTTGCGGGCACCTTTTCTTTCAAATGCTGAATTACCTGCTCATATTTTCGCATGACATCCTTTGATGGCTCTCCAGTTTCCTTGTTTCTGGGGTACTCCTCACTCGGCCAGTCTATGTTTATTTTACACTGGGTCCATAAATCTACTGGAACCACAATGTCGAAAAACCCATCCAGGTCTTTCCACAGACATTTCTGTACCTTCACGAACCTCTCCACCTGCCTGTACCAGTCAACTGGTTTCTCTCGTAATTTTGGAAAATCGTTCGTGAAGGACACAATATCCTGCCTAGACCAGGGGACATGCACATATTTACCTCCTGGAACTTCGCGCATGGGGCATAACTGCTCAGGTTTTTCTACCTCTCTTAAAGCAAACTCGGGAGTCACTTGTCGGGAGCGAACCTCTTCCCTCTTTCTCGCCCACCTGCTTCTCCATCTTTCCACATCTCCCCATTTCTGCAGTACCCCCATTAATTCTTTAATCTGCAACTTCTTCCCTGCCACATTCAGGTGTTCTATATCTTTGTCTGAGAAGTCTGCTCTGTACGGTTTCTGTAAGGGCTTGGATTTTGAGATGTCTACCCCCATACTAACTGCTGTTTCGGTCAGTTTTTCATGGAGCACTCTGGTGTTCCTAGTAAAGCTTTTACATATGAACGACAATTCTTCCTCAGAGTAGGTATTCAATCGATCCAACCCCACATTTCCTGCCATTAATTCTTCTATTTCGACCCTCAGCTTGTAGAGGTCTAAAGGTTTTGTTTGCGGAGTCTGCTTCTCTAATTCACGACTCCAACTCTCAATTTCATCCGGAGTTACCAGAGAGACATTCCTAGTACCTGTTGCTGTCTCTAATTTAATTTCTTTTGTATTAAAAGGGTTATACCTCTGCTGTATTCCCTTTCCAGTCTGTTTGTTTGGCAATTCCAAAAACGCAACTTCAGACTCGCACTCACTGGACTGATCATCTATGATGATCGGTTCCTGTCTCGGGGTTGCCATGACTGGGGTCATAACTGGAGTAATCGGATTTCCCTGACCATTTCCGTATAACGGGACCACCGGTCCAATAGTTACTGGAATAGTCAATGCCTCAGGACTGGTATTTAACTGAGAAATTTTCTGAATTATTTCTGTTCTTTGTCTAGCTAGAGCCTCTTGCTCCTTTTCCACTAGTACCCTTCTTAAAGTTGTGTCATGTAATATCTGTGGGGTCAACGGAGGAGTAAAACTCGGGGCAGTAGGATGCGTTTCACTTGGTCCTCCCCCATAATTTGGTTTCGGGAATAAAGTTCCAGTATTAAAGGACCTGCGCTCTTCCCCATATGGAGGTTGAACAAAAGGCAGTCCTGAATTCGATGGTTTCTCTTCGCTTTCATACAAGGGTCGGGGGAAAAAGGTTTTCGTACGTGAATATTTTTCTTCCTGGCTTGCGGGCACTTTGGGATATATATCCCTTGTTTCCGTCGGTTCGGGTTTTTCAGGATAGGGCAATACTTGACCACCCCCTCCCAGTCCCAGGGACCTGTCTTCTTCTTTTAGGAAGTGGCGTCGGGGAACATCTCCTACACTGGAAGGTCGGGTTCCCTCATTGTAAGGTGGCGGACTTCTGGTACAGATGTCATCTATTAGGTCATCATCTGAATCCCCCAGGGCCCCCCAATGCTTACATTTTTCAGTACTTTTCTCACCCGCTCCAACGTTATGACATGCCGGCATCATGGGAAACAGACCCACAACAATCATGCTCTGTCTCCACTGTTTCATCCTTTTATCCCTGGACTCCTGTTTCTGCCTGGGGTACCACTTGGTCAAACCCTTGTCCATTCGGGGTCTTTCTCTTTCAAAAGCCTCAATCTCCCATTCCTCTAATGCCTCATACTGCGTTAGTCTTGGTCTGGGATGCAGTTCATTCATTCGGGTTCTTAAATTAAATAAGATCCTACCATTGAAAGTACCATCTAACGGAAAAGCCAATACTCCGTCATCTTTTGTGTACTTCACCCAATTCTCCAGCCACACACAGGTATTGTACCCTCGGTCAAACATCATGAATGAGGCGGGAGTATTGGGTGCTGGGACAAGAACACCTTCTCTAGATTTAATCGGTTTGTCCGTTTTAAAATAATTTTTCACCTTACTTACAAGGGACATTTTTCTCTTGGTTCCGTACATAATATCGTATCTATTAGCCTTCCACTGATCCCTTTCAAACCCTAGATGCCTTGGATCAGGTCGAGTCTCTGTAGTCTGCGAGTGCCACATACGACTTCTGCGCTAACTTTGTTTACAAACTACCTCCAATCAGAACGCGCTTCAGAAAATTCGTGCAACCAATGGGTGCGCGACACAAAATAAGCTCCGCCAATGGGTGCGCGGCCCCTTCGTGAGACAGTTCCCACGCTCCGGCGCTCACCCCTCCTTTACAATTTCAGCTCCGCTACCCGCCCGCTGCTTCTACCAATCCCAGCGCGGCACAGAGTGACGTCAGAGGCGCTTCGCGACTGACTCCCTCCCTTCACAAGGTAACGGAAACTTTCTTTCTTTTAAAGTGCTCAGTGCTTGGTTATTTTACAACAAATACACATTCGCCACAGTGCTCAAGTGTCTAGACAGAGAAAGAATTATTTTACCGCAAGTAAACTACTTCCATTTACTTTTCACTCGCTGCGGGCAGATCTCTTCCGCCTACCCTTCACTCTAGCATCGGTGAACCTGTTATTCCCCTAAACTCATCCACTTCTTTCCGGGATATATTCCGAGTTTAAGGTTTCTCAGCGGACCCCTCTGCTTTCACGCTAGCTCCGAGGAACCTGCTACTTTTCCGATGTGACCCTTACTAGGTTACGCCACTATGGGAATTTTGCCAATGAACCCCGTTACTGTCATTTATTCACACATGTATTCAGAAAACCCTAGTTAGTGCTTCCCGGTTATCCTAACCTGCACCTAACTTTCCTCGAACCTGTGACCTCAGGACAATGGATTCTATTCACCACTTGCCCTTTCAATTCCCCGGGGAGTTCGGACAACACTTAACGATTCGATTTACACATGCATGGATTAGTACATATAAAAATATAAAAACAAGAATAATGACAATACAAAAATTCATGAATTATTTTTACAAGATATTATTCGTGCGTTATTCACAAGAGATTGATCAGGTCTCTTAGAACAGCCGCTCTTATAGCAGCATTAATATAATAGCAGCTTCCGACTTAACTAGTCCAACTAATCCCTGCCTTACTCTCAACTAGTCCCTAACCATCCTCTAGCTACCAGAAAACTGATAGAGCGCGCGAGGCCACCCGGCCAATAGTTTTCGCCGTTTCCGGCTTCAGGGCCCATATACTTTCCAAATCACCATATACATCGATCGGGTGACTTCACGAGCTCTACCAGGTTGATGTGTGTGTGTGTTCCCTGCTACCAATTTTCAGTGCACCCGACTTACCATCCACCGATGCGGGTGCCTAATGACCACAATGAATCAGGGAGCTAGCTGTAAAAGAAAGGCAGCAAAATACAAACCCAACCAATAACATTCAAATACTGTTTAAATGACCACGGACAACTGGAAGTTTAAAATGTTTATCTAAAGTTCAATATTTTCTTGCATGAGGTACAATAAAACAAGGCAATCAATAACCAAGATAACGTAAATCACATAAGCATAAAGAAATAATGACAGAGTAATCATCAAGGTACTAATAAAATGTAATGAGAAAAGATACTATGCAAGTCAGTATTATCTAAACAGGGATAGCCTAAGTGTGAGTGACTATAGGAGAGCTTATAATGAATAACACGCTTCACTTAAGGTGAAGGGGCCTTTGAACAATCTAGGCAACGAAGTTCTAGACCATATCAGGAAATGACACACTGCTATGCAAAATATAATTTCTAACAAATGAGAAGGCATAGGAATAAACTTATGGAAAAATATAAATGACTTTCAATAGTTGCAGAAAGGCATGGAAAATATCACATATGCAATGTTGAACTTTATTAAAGCAAAAGTTAGAAATTCAGAAGGTGCAAGAATTTCAAGAGGTTCAGAGCAATATTTACCTAGAAAGGTGTGGAAACCAAACCCTGGCCACGGGTCAGTTAAGGACAGGAAACCCTCAAGGAAGGATACCCCTCAAAGGACAGCAGGTGCAGAATGGACACCCAGGACAGGACAGGATACCCTCGGAAAACGAATCAGGACAGGACCCTCAGGACAGGACAGCAAACCCTCAGGACAGGACCCTCTTCAGGACAGGACCGGAACCCACAGTTCGGAAGCAACGCCTGCGCTCCACCCGCTCTGCAGCTATCGATCAAGACCCCGATTGGGTTAGCGAACTCCCAGCTAAGTGCCTTGCCAGCACTTTAAGGTTCAGTAGAACCTTAGTCTATGGTCAAATTCGGACAGAGTGCTCCGCAGCGCTCTGTATCTTCAGTCACCTATTGAGTGCGTTGGGTCAGTGACAGGTCAGCTAAACCAGACAAGTCGGACGGTTCACTAGGTGAACCCAGGGTAGATATACAGTTTGGGGACAGTGTACCACCCCCCAATGTTGCAAAGTGTCAGAATCCCTCAATTTCGATTGGTCCTAAGGTAGGGTTTGGGTAACACACCAATCACAATACACGAATTGAAGCCTTCATTAACATATTTGGGTACCGCCTAGCAGGTTTGGGGTTCCCATGAGAAGTTACACGGCAAACAGTAGCGCAACATTACAATGTATCATATAAGGAGCCACATTCGCTGTTCTCGCAGGGCAGAGGTGACTTTCTCAGGAGCATCTTGCCCATCACTGCCAACTGGCGGTGTTCCATCTGTCAAGGTCCCTCGTGCTGCCGAATGTCGCACAGGCGCAGAAGGGACCTCCAATATGGCTCTCCTCTCACTCAGACCCCCATTTCCCGCGGTACATGAAAAGTAAGCGAAAACAAATTAATACATAATAATGTCATTATGAAAACACATCACAGGGTTTGTACTTTTAACTCATCATCAAGAAATAAACTTATTGCATCTAAATGTTAGCTACATTGACACGGACACAAGAGCAGTGGCACGAGCAGTACCACATGATAAGCACAGCTATGAATTACGCATGCGCATAACTTTCCCTCCACTTCTGCAGACGCGTCAGGACACGTGAGTGTGGCTGACGCATGCGCAGTAACTAAAATACAAGCGGCGGCCATTTTTAGGGACACGGATTAATTCATTAGAAATACACATAGGCAAGCTTCGGGAACTTTGCCTAAACAAAATAAAGGTTAGTAAAACATACATTTTTGTTACCTTATTACACATAAACGAGGTTCTTGATTTCGGCAAGCCGCAAAATATGCGAAGCTTTGCTTCATCAGTAGTTCCTCATCCTGGTTTGATTCAAGAAGCAAAAGAGGCCCTTCCCCCCATTGATAAAGCAAGTTTAAAATCTTTTTGGGTATTATGTGAATTCTGCTCACGTCTTTTTTCCTGATTATGTTTCTCACATGCGCCTTTTATCCAACATGTTATAGAAATTTGTTCCGTTCAAATGAAGCGAAGGGTGTGAATATGCATTTGGGTGGGTAAAAAAGGAGGTAGTAAATTCCAAGGACCCCAAGTTTTATTACCCATTGTTATCTTGCTTTATCACAATGGGTGCTAACAGTTTTGGTCTTGGTGCTGTTCTGTTACAGAAATCAGTGGAGAGTGAAGTCACTATTTGGTAGGCCTCTTGGTATCTCAAAAGAACTGAAATGTTTAATTCCGTTATAGAAAGGGAGATTTTGAGATGTTTATGAGCCATACACACTGAAGCTGTTTTTTATGCTCAATGGTGAGAATGTAAACTACACTCCTCCTATTGCTCCTTTGTCCTCGAGATTGCTGCAATATCAATTTGACATTCAGCATATTTCATGAGATAAGAATTGAAAGGCAGAATATTTGTCAAGATTTCCGCTCCAGATGGGTATGGGAACTGTGAATGAGGAAGAACAGGAAAGTTTGATTACACTGGAGATGTTGAGGAAAGAAGCGCCATTGCTGAAAGCGAATGGCATGCTGCTGTTGAAAGCAATCCTTTTTGATAAAAGTGATAGGGATGGTTAAGATAGGTAGGCCTAAGGAATAATACCTGCAGGTTGTTTGCAGCCATTTTTCAAGGTGTCGGATGAGCTCACAATAGAAAATGTTTTCAATGCTAATGGACTATTCCTCCTGGGAAATTGAGGCCAGTTCTATTTTTCAATGCCCGTGAGGGTCATTTTGGAAATACTTTGAAGAAACGCAGAATTCGGATTGCCTTTTGCTGGCCAAGCATTGCCCAGGATGAGGAGAAAGTGATCAAACATTGTGCGGTATGTGCTAGTTCTGAAAATAATGTTGTTGTTCGTACTACTCCGTTGTGACCCATTAAATTGCTTTCTGGGCCCTATCTGAAATTGTGAATCAATTTGTTGGATCCCTCAAACACCTTACCATCCCATTTTCCTATGTTGTTTCTTCTATACTATTATCCTAAATGGATGGATGTGAGATTTCTATCGGAACCCAATTCTTCGATGTTACTGAGTTTCTCAAATATGGTTTTTCTAGATGAGGCTTCTCAGGGTATATTGTGCCGGACAAAGGAGTCCAATTTGTCAGCAAATAAAAGGAGAGAGGTTTTTTTTTAGATCTTCAGTTGTAAAATATTTAAGAGGTTCTCTTTATCACCCACAAACAAATGGTGTTGTAGGTGAATGCATACAATTGACAATTGCCAACAAAAGTGAGGTGTTAAGAAACATGTACCATGCCACACACTTTCACTGGAGTGCCTCCTTTTCAAATTTTGAGGGAGGGAAACCTGGGTTAAATCTACGTCTGGCATGGATGAAGAAATTGTTGAAGAGTGAGAGTTTATTTTCAGATTAGGATTTTGGTGTGAGAGTTAAGGTTCACAGTGCACAAACTAAACCAAAGAATGATTTTGACAAAAGAAAGTGCACTAAAACTGCATATTTCAAATTAAGTTACACAGGGGCATATGTAGGTAATTTACATTTACCGATTCTCAAATAGCGATTTTTAAAGATTCGCTATTTGAGAATAGCAAAATGGTATGTATGTAATAATTCGCAATTTTATTGCGAATCTCTAAAATACCTTAATTGCGATTAGCAAATTGCGAACCGCAATTAAGGAATGAGTGTCCCATTCATTCCTATGGGCCAAGAGGCCCATAGGAATGAATGGGGATACATTCTCAAATTGCGATTTTCTACGAGAAAATCGCAATTTGAGAATCGCAATTCCAAGGGTGCCAGGGTGTCCAAAGGACACCTGTTGCACCCCTGGAATGTGCCTGTAAGTACATGTGGCGCACATACATGCCCTAAGGGCATTTCTGTGCGCCACATGGCACTTTGATTTTTTTTTTTTTTATGAATTTTGACAGGAAATCGCAAAATACCATCTACTTGGAGTAGGCGGTATTTTGCGATTCCTTAAGCCAAAATCGCAATTTGAAAGGCACCCCTACATATCATTTAAGGAATCGCAAAATTGCGATTCCTTAAATGCTTGAGCAAAATAAGGAATCACAATTTTTGCGATTCCTTATTTTGCTATGTGGCCCATACATACCAAAACGCCGTTTGCAATTCGCAAACGCCAGAATTCTGTGAATTCCGGCGTTTGCGAATCGCAAAAGGCTTCCTACATATGCCCCACAGTGTGGGAGAACAGCATGGGCAGATTTTCAAAGGAAGTGCTAAGTTTGGAAGCCCCAGGTGTGGCTGACTGAGTTTGTGGTAGTGCATTAGAGTGAATGGTCATTATTGGTGGAATGCTGGAATAGTAGTAAAAATGAAAGAAACAGACTAGTGCAGAAGCTAAAAACATCAATTACTTGAGTTGATTGTTGTCTTTCTGAACAGTAAAGTAGGTTCTTAGGCTATTTTCATTCCAAGACATCGCTACTCTCCAAGGAAAAGGCAGTGACTAGTAATAGTAGTAGGAGCTGTCATTCCACTTTCACTGAACTGCTGACATATTTTTCACAACCATCTGTCTGCGCTATAATTGGCTGACTGTAGAGGAGCATTTAGAGGCCTTTGCACAAAAGTCTGTTTTAGTGCATCAAATGCCTCCAAATACTCAGAAATCCACCTTAACATTTTTGACTACTTTCTCATGGTCTGGACAGTCAAGAATGAAAGGATGGCCCCATAGATGGCTGCTAAGTTTTGACAATGGCCATTGTGCACCATTTTGTCAGTAATAGTGAGTCCCAGAAAAGCTCTCACCTGCATTAGTATAGTTGGGACTTGTAAATCCTACACAGCATGGACCTGGCTTGAAAGATCATATAATAACAATTCCAACCTAGCATCCCAAGTACACTCTATCACTCTGACCTAACACTTCCTCATCAAGATGTTTAACTTGGCTTTCGCTGTGGTTGCAACACCATTTGGAAGTGTAAACAAGTGATTGTTCCAGCTATGGTAAATGAAGCTATGCAATCCGGGTAGGTAACAGCTAACCAAGCCAGCACCAGTCTCATTCCCCAATGAGTGTGGCTCACCGGTTAGAGGCGGCAGACCCAGAAGCAGAGGTCGGCCCGGGACCAGGGTTCAATTCCCAACGCGTCAGGGTACGGAACCAATGTCAGCGGGCTCGATAAATCTCACCTCAGTGCCTCTCTAACCATGGGTCCCACGCTGCAACTCTGGGCAATAGCTTGCTTAATCTCCACAACGGCCCCCTCGCTGCTGGGGATGCCTGGCTTCACCTTGGGGATGCCCAACAGGGACCATCTCACAGGGAAAAGCCAGGACGGGTTCCCCAGCGGCACACAACACCAAGAAACCATGTGGTGAACGTGTGCTCTACAAATTCAGACTAACATAACATTACATAACATCATTGCAAGGGAGTTAATTTGGTAAAGTAGTAAAGGTGCCTTGCGTGGAGAACTCTTTCTTACCTCTAGCCTGATGAGCAATATGCCAATATCCACTAGAAATATCAAAAATACATACGGCCTGATTCACAAAGGTAAACATACACTGTTGTTTAAGTTTAGGTTAGTTTTGGAATTCACAAAACTGCATTTTAAGGGTAAGTTTACGATTGCAGTTATTCCACTGTCCAGGTGGAGAATTCCACACAAAGAAACTTAATTTGTGTGTGCGGAGCTTTCGGATGCTACTGCGGAGTTTCTGCACTCGTAAACTTATTCTTAAACAAACACAGTTTTGTAAATTCCGAACAAATGTAAACTTACACAAAAGTGTAAGTTTACCTTTCTGAAACAGGCCCTTAGTGTGTTTGCAATGCTCAGGTAGTCCACAAGCTCAAAAGCTTTAGAAATTGGATGAGAATCACTCTTTTTATAACATTGTGGCCTTACATGCCTTTGAAAAGCAGGACCATTTCCTTCTGTTTAGGAACAAGCCAGACATTCCAGAATTCTGAGCCCACCTAACAACTCCCAGGTTTGACATAAAAGCCATGGGTCCTGTAAACCTCTCTTTCAACAGGAACACTATCAACATGTCTATATCTTGGGTGGGGACTGAGGCAACCCAACTGAGCAGAAAGATACAAAAGGAAAAGCACCTTTTCACTATTTTGTACCATTCCTGCTGTGTATGAGTCAGTCCCTTCTGGTTCCTGAAGGTCCTACAGGTTATCCCTACAGGGAACAAGTCAGTTTATCACTAACGTGGTCAGTTTGCTGCCATGACCATCGCCCCGGGGTAATATTTCATCCTGTTGGCATGGTCAGTTCTGTACAGAGCTTCAATTACCAGACTGACTCAAATTTCAGTCTGGTAATTTATGTCACTGATATACTTTTACATCTTGTAAGGGCAACACCACATATCATTAAGGGCATTCAACTAATTATGTAGAAGACTGGGAATTGCCACCCATCCCAGTGACATTTGAGTATTGTCTTCTGGTTGGCATGATCCTGAAAACCAGTGGGGAAACACGATAACAGGCTCTCTGGTGATAACCTCCAATCCTCCTAAAACGAGCTTGGCTTTTGAAAATTTCTCAAAAAGCCTACAAAATCTTCCTAGGAATAAATACGGGCTTGAGGGAGGAAAAGACAGAAAGACACTAGATGCATAACTCGTATCTCCAAAACACAGGCTTCATGCATGGATCAGGTTGGAAGTCACTCGCTACAGTTCTTCTGTAAGTGGATAGTCTGGGAGTTAATTAACAGAAATGCAGTGATATGATATATGCTCTCTCTACTCCCCCATGTTTGTCTGTTCTTAAAATGTATTATCTAATGCTCCAGCCACCACAGCCGTTAATGACCCCAGGGTGTACCAGGAGACCACTCTAGGGTTTAAGGCACCAGGAAAACAGGTCAAAACATGTTGCATCAGGGTAATCAGTAACTGGATAATAAGGGGACCACTTCACAGATTGACAGTGCATTCAGATGGAGTATACAGAACCGTTGGAAAACTTAGGAGTAAGGAAAATGCTGAGGAGGATAGGGCTAAGCAACACATGTGCACAAACAGGGACAGTGAACAAACTTTGGAACATATTTACAAGCCCCTATCGCCACCACAACATCATTTTTCAAGACATTGGAGTGGCGATAGGGGGTTCATCTTATTTACAAGGCAGAGTTAAGCCGTAAAATGTGGTCTAAAGCTGCCTTGTTGCTGTGGGCGTTCTGCCGCAACACCCATTGATTATGACACTGCCCCATATTTACAAGGTTGCCGTAAATATGGGGCAGTGCCAAAATTAAGACCAGGGAAAACCTGGTCTTACGCTGGTGAACCGAGGAGAAATACTTATTTCTCCTCGTTATTGCTGCTTCTATGTGTGCTGCATTGTGCAAATACGGTGCAACCCTACGTTTCAGAAGTGGCAGTGTGCGGCGTTAAGCCAAGAAGGCCAACGCCGCACTCCGTCACTTACTTGTACATATGCCTCCAAGCTCCTTGTGAGACAACATGTTTCTGATGCTTCTTATGCTTTTCCAGGAGTATCAGGATCAGTGTTCCTGATAATCTAATTGGCTTGACTATGATTCTGTCCTGGACGGCCCTCCTCCTAGTCCATAGACCAGTAATCCAGACCTCAAAGCCTTCTTGGCTGAACCATTTGTGCTTCAAATAGGCCATCTTCTTTCTGAGACTCATATCATAATCTACCACAGTATGAGTAATGGGCTACAGGTTACATTTTTTCCTTATTGCTCAAATGTAAATAAGTCATGGATGGGGGGGAGTCTCTTATCTATTGCCAGGTGATAGGGAGAATGGGGAACAGCGTTTACAACGCAACTTTTACAACGCAGTACCTTTACCACGCAACTTTTACAACTCAAGTCGTTACAACGACTTGCGCTGGGGGGCGCTCTAGGATAGGGAATAGTTAATTTACTATCTAAAACCTTTCCTACTATCCACGGGGACTGGAGTTGGAATAGTAAATTAAACTATTCACTATCCAGCACCCCCCAACGCAAGTTGCTGTAACGACTTGCGTTGTAAAAGTTGCGTGGTAAAGGCATGCGTTGTAAAAGCATGCGTGGTAATGACATACATCCGGGAGAATTAAAGCATGATAGGAGGATGCCCACTTTCTTCTCTAAGGGCAGCTCCAAAGTAACCCCTCACACCTTTTTGCTACAGAAGTAGTTGTTCTACACTCACCACAAAAAAGTTTCAATGCAGGTGGAGATCAAGTTACTTCCTCATTTAAAGATCAGCATATTTGGGACACCTTCCTGTACAAAAACAATCAAAGAAGGCACTTTCCTCTTTCTATGTGTGCTGCTGAAAGCAGCATACGTGGAAAGAGTAAAAAAAACAAAGGAGGCGCCTTCTTATGGGAAGGCATTAGTTTTGGCACTGTCCCAGATTTACGCTATATTATAAATCTGGCACAGTGACAAAAACCATGGGTTTTGTGTGGGAACACCCACAGCAACACCCATGGAACACCCCTTCATCGCAGAGTAAGGTTTTGCTTACTTCATTTTCACAAGGCCATGAAAAGCCATGCAAGGTGGCTTTGCATAGTCTTCTAAATATAGTTTGGCACACTGCGCCTCCGGAGCCTCACAAAAGTGACGCAAGGTCATTGTAAATATGCTGCCCAGTATCTATATTCCAGACCAAGTCAATAGAAAGAGGACACACCCGTTCCTTTAATCTTGTGGGGCTACTGCATCAGGAAATTCCTGTGGCACTACAAAGGAGGGAGAGGCAACCAGTCTCTAGACAGCAACACAGGCATGAAACTACCTGTAAAGCAGCTTATTGTTTTTTGTATCTTTTTACTTACCAGCAGTCCCACCTGCAGATTTGTCATTGCATCTGGTACAGTCCTTAGGGATAGGACAAGAGGGTCCTCTAGCACCAGGCAGCTCTTGTAGCTCAGGGAGGCATCTTAGCTCTAGCTTCTTGTTGGGTGGTTTATCGCATCCCTTTCGAGAGCAGGTCACTCTGAACTCTGCACTGATATTATCGATCACCTTGAGCTCTGGAGACGATGGTCTGTTGGAGTTTCACCTCCTTGATCTTCTCCTTCTATATCTCATTCAAACTTTTGTTAACTTTCCCGAACCAAAGGAACCATAAATGTTACTACATAAATTAATGTAATTATGAAAATCTGCAAACGTTGCACATTTCTGTAAAACTTGAGAGCTCATTGTACCTAAAGGTGTCCCATAACCCCTGTAGCCCCGGTCTACAATCTCCTTCTTTTGTAAATGCCGCCCAAGATCCTATAATTCACGTACACTTTTATATCACTGTTAAGCACTTCGCTGTACCCTGAGACTAGGTAAGTGCAACAATATTCCTAAATTAAAAAATAAAGACAAAAATATGTAAAATAAAGAAAAAAATATTTTAAATGGGTGTGTATATTTTCCAATAATCATTTGTACCCACCACAAAACGGAGTCAATCCCTCTTAACATGGACCATGAAATGCAGAGCCTCTTGTAGTATTATGAATTATGGCTGCATGCCAACACACATGAAGACTTCCCCCTGCTGACATGAATATAGAAAACCCAGTTAAGAAGGTTTTTTTCATCGCACTCCATGCAATTGTGTCAAATGGTGCTCTGACCTTTCTGTTCCTCACATCCAAAATGGTAATAACAGGTAACGGAATCCGTGTGTTATCTTTTCTCTTATTCATTAAATGTATGAAATAGACAGAGTGTGTATTCCTGGTCTGAAACATAATCTATGTCACTACTACAGTAACAAGGTCCGATGCCCTTTTTTGCTACAACACTATGAACTTGAAATCCACAAACGTTTATTATTATTATTGTTCATTTGTAAGGCACAACGTTCACCTGGCAGGCATCTTGGAGCTATCAGAGTTCACCTGAAAGATCAAAAAGACTCTCAACATTAGTTTTTTGTATATATAGGCTAGAGACAGGTTATTAGGTTTTTCCTAAACCTAAGTAGGTCTCTGTTTGATCTGAGGGAGCTGGGCAGCTTATTCCAGGCTTGACCTGCCTTACAAACGATTATTAAGGATTCTTTAGGATGCTTAATAGGGTAAATTTTCGGATTCACCTACGTATGGTGACAGAAAGTCACTACATCATGGCACAATGTAGTGAGAATTCCAGTGCTTTGTGTGGCAGCTCTAGACTAACATAGCAGATTAAAGCCCCTTTTTCCATTACACTAGGTAGTTCTGTGTGCAGCAGACCCTGAGTAATAAAAACAGTGAAAAATGTTTTGTATCTCTCTGGTTCAGAGATAATCAGACTACCCAATTCAGTCTTTCAAAATCACTCTACCCAGTAAGACTGCTCTGCTCAAATAAATATTGTTGAGTAGTAAAACTCTTGGCTTCAAACACAATCTAAGCGGTATGACTCTTGCCTTCAAACACAATCTGTTTTGTTAACCGCATCAAGGGCCAGATGTACTAATAAAATTCCAAATATAGGGAGGCACACATGTGCCCTTCTGCATGCATGCACATGCACAGAGGCAATACTTTCCCCACCACCACACTTTTCATGGCGAGCTCACAGTCATGAAGAGACTGGCGGTGGGGAAAGTTGTAATATGCTTGGCAGTGCAGCAGCGGCACTGCCAAGCATATTGCTTCCCTTGACCGCCACACAACAGCCAGGGATCGCGGATCTGTGGCAGTTGTAGGGGTCCCATGGCAGTCCGACCTCCAAACTCGTAATTCGGTGGTAGGACTACAGGTGCGGTGGTCCCCGACCACCACCACACCTCCACTGTGAGTACTGTGATCATAAGGACCGCCGTGCTCGTAATCAGGCCATTAGCAATTTTCAAGAAGGTTCCAGATTATCATGTGCATGACCAGCTATAAACACTGTTTTCAAATGCAGTCCTTTCCCCTGCATGAGCCCCATGGCAGTCCAACTTTCAAACTTGTAATTCAGTGGTCCGACCACATTTGCGTCAGTACCTGACTGCCACCATCCGTCCACTGCAAGTACTGCGATCCTATGGATCGCCGTACTCGTAAGCAGACTGTTAGCAATCTTCAAGAAGGTTCCAGATTAACATGTGCATGACAAGCTATACATACTGCTTTCAAATTCAGTCTTTTCCCCTGCATGGCTTCATGAATCTATCTTGAGAGAGAGCTGTGTCTCCCATCGGCGCCGTCGTTGGGTTCCGAGCCCTGCCGCCTGCAACAAAAATAGCCTGGACATCTTCACCTGGGAGCTGGTGGCCAGCAGCACCTCTTGGACCTCCATCCCATTGAAACAGTTTCCAACAATCTTGAACCCTGAAATGTAGTCATTCAGCTGGTGCTGCCATGCCCCCATTGTGTTGACTACGGCCATCTTTTTGCTGTTTAACGCTTTGGCTTTTCCGGCCCATAACACAGACCTCAGAGTACCTCTCCTGATTGAAGGAGTGTGCCTTACCACTAGTACTTTAGGGGCCCTGCTCGGAAGGATTAACAGCCACCGCCATCCATTTCACAGGAGTTCTAATTACAACAGCCCCATCGCGCTCTCTCCAGCCCTTTTTGCTCCCAGGGTTAGTCATCGGGATCAGTCATCTCTTCTGGTGCTAAGGATTTACCTAAAGGGGAAATATGGGTGGGCGTAGTTCGCAAAGTAGCGCTACACGAAGCTACGCGAAGTGCACTTGGCACTACACGAACTACGCGTAGCTATGTGAACTGCGTGGTGCACTGTGCAAAATGCTGTTCGCGCTGATTGCACAGTGCCGGATGCTTGTCCGCACTGTCCAGTCAGTGCAAACTGCATCTTGCACAGTGCAAGCAGTCGTTTTCTGCCGCTCGAGTAGATTTCTACTCGAGCAGCAGCTTTCTCAACACGGACTGGTAATTTCTTATTGCGAGCGGCCGCGAGCATACGCGACCACTCGCAATGAGAAACCTGACCACTCCGCGTTGAGAATCTCGCCGGGAGGTTAATTTTCCACGCTCGCGATCGGCAACTTGATGTTGCTAATCACGAACGAGGAAAAAATCTCGCCGGGATGTCATTTTGCTTGCTCGCGGTCACCAACTTGATGTTGAGGACCACGAGCAAGCAAAAAATGACCGCTGCGCTACGCTACGCGTGTTTGCACTGTGCTATGTGCAATTCACGTGGTGCTAGCTAGCTCAAACTACGCAAGGGTAGAGTAGTGCTTTGCCCAGGGTTTGAAATGATGGAAGATCTTTGCTTCTGCAGAAGTCATGGAAACACAGGTGAGTGGCCTTTGGTGTGACAAACACAGGAGAGCTACTCACATGTAGCTGGAGAGCTAACGTAAGCTCACAAAGCTGTGAAATAATTAATAAATGGTAATATTCACAAAGAAACAGTGCCAGCATACATTCACGGAGTTATAGTGCACTTTATAAATCAACATAAGTTACGCACAATAAGTACAACTTATTCACTTAGTGTAAGGCTTGACTCTTTTTAAGAATCATTATAAAACATGTTAAACTCAAGCAAAATATTCATAGTGTAAATGCACTGACTGCATAAATGTTCATTTGTAGATTCTCTTTTTTCTCTATTTTCTTTTCATTTATTTTTTTACTCGGATGCATATGTTAACTTCCGTCTTGCTAAAGTGGCCACCCATGAGTGAGAAAGCCTAGTGGGAGTTCATAAATAAAAGTATATTAATAATTAGATAAATTGGATAACTTCTACATGTTTCTCTTTGGAACTAACAATCGACAGTTAGTTAAAGTAATTCAAACTAAATGTTAGAGTGCATCCAAGTACATAAAGTCTTAAATGTTTTACTTCCTGCAGAGGATTCTATTTATAGAGGAGAGCAGTGCCTGGAATCTAGATTCAATGGCAATGAAAGATGCAACACAGTATCATTACCCTCTTATTAGTGAGTGATCATCTCAAGCATTGCAGTGCCCTTTTTCCTAAATAGTTGACTTTGCCTGTAGTATAGCTTCTGGCAAAATTGAGACTTTCATCAATGTTATACAGTGAGCTCTGGGAATTTATGAAGATCGGAAATGGTTCATCTTCACTGCACCATAAACAAGCATTTGTCAATGCAATAGGTCTCACAATATTAAAGTTTGAACTATTGGTGTTGCATTATTTAGCAATGCCAACAGCTCAAACTTTAATAATGCGAGACCTATTGCATTGCAAATGCTTGTAATAGATTCATTCTCATCTCAGTCATTATGACATGTCCACCCTCCCTGATCCAGACCTTTGACAGAGCTTTGGATTACAGGAAGTGATAGGGGATGCTAACTTATTTATGGTACTTCTTACTGGGGTAGGTGGGGTTTAGTTAGCATTTCCTGTTTCGTTTCCTATCCTCATAAACAAGAGCCCACAGATATTCTATAATACTCGTAATAGAATGGATCATAGAACACAACCACACAAGTAACGCCGGCACTGCAGGTCGGGCGCCCGACCTACTCGTCTGAGATTTTAGGAGGTTATATAATGCCCTTGGTGAGCCAGTGGCAGCAGAATATCCCCGCACAACTTACAAGACAGCAAATCTAATATAATTCCATTCGCTTTGCGTTAAGCATAGAAGAAAGTTTGATTTGTCTCCAAAGCCTGCTTGTAATTCGTTCAGGACCTCAAGACACCTTCCTACATTGTTTGCTGCCGGTTGGGTGTGGAGGGTTCCTTGAAGTTGTACTACTATTGTTCTGATGCGAAGCAGCGGAAACATTTGTCATGTAATTGTCTGAATGTTTGTTGATTGTGATTGTGAAGGGTGGGTTCTAATCAAAAGTGTTGCCTCTTTCCCCCTTCCTCCCGCCCCCATCCCTGTTGCTTCGTTCTCCTGTTGAGGCCAATAGCATTAATGCAGAGAGGATGTGGCGTAGCAGCCACAGCTACCGACTTTAGGGCTGGTAAACCGGGTTTGAGTCTCGGTGTCGGAGCAATAGCATGTGATTCTGGGCAAATCACCTCATAGCTATGCTATGCTATGTTTTGTTATGCTATGTTTTGTTATGCTATGCTACGCTTTGTTTTGTTATGCTATGCTATGTTGTGTTTTGTTATGCTATGCTATGCTATGTTTTGTTGTGTTTTGTTATGCTATGCTTTGCAATGCTATGTTTTGTTATGTATGCTATGTTTTGTTGTGTTTTATTATGCAATGCTATGTTTGTTGTGTTTTGCTATGTTTTTTTATGCTACGTTTTTGTTATGCTATGCTTTGTTTTATGTTATGTTACGCTATGTTTTGTTCTGCTATGTTTTGTTGTGTTTTGTTATGCTATGCTATGTTTTGTTATACTATGCTATGCTATGTTTTGTTATACTATGCTATGCTTTATTTTGTTATGCTATGTTTTGTTATGCCATGCTATGTTTTGTTATGCTATGCTAAGCTTTGTTGTGTTTTACTATGCTATATTTTGTTATGCTATGCTATGTTTTGTTATGCTATGCTGGTGAGGGTGTGTGAGTGTGTGAGGGTGAGTGAGGGTGAGGGGGTGTGAGGGTGAGGGGGTGTGAGGGTTAGGGGGTGTTCTGTTATACTATGCTATGCTTTGTTTTGTTATGCTTTTTTGTTGTAATTTTGTTATGCTATGCTAAGCTTTGTTGTGTTTTGCTACGCTATGTTTTGTTTTGTTATGCTATGTTTTGTTTTGCTATCCTATGCTTTGTTTTGTTATGCTAAGCTATGTTTTTATATCCTATGATTTATTTTGTTATGCTATGCTATGTTTTGTTATGCTATGCTATGTTTTGTTATGCTATGCTGGTGAGGATGTGTGAGTGTGTGTGAGGGTGAGTGAGGGTGAGGGTGTGTGAGGGTGAGGGTGAGGGGGTGTGAGGGTGAGGGGGTGTGAGAGTGAGGGGGTGTGAGGGTTAGGGGGTGTGAGGGTGAGGGCGTGTGAGGGTGTGTGAGTGAGGGTGTGTGAGGGTGAGGGGGTGTGAGGGGGTGAGAGTGAGGGGGGTGAGGGGTGTGAGTGTGAGGGTGTGTGAGGGTGAGGGTGGGAGGGTGAGTGAGGGTGAGTGAAAGTGTGTGAGGGGGTGAGGGTTAGGGGTGTGAGGGTGAGGGGGTGTGAGGGTGAGAGGGTGAGGGGGTGAGGGGGTGTGAGGGTGTGCGAGGGTGAGTGAGGGTGTGTGAGGGTGAGGGTGTGTGAGGGTGTGTGGGTGTGTGAGGGTGCAGGGGTGTGAGGGTGTGGGAGGGTGAGAGTGTGTGAGGGTGAGGGTGTGTGAGGGTGAGGGTGTGTGAGGGTGAGGGGGTGTGATGGTGAGGGGGTGGAATTGTGAGGGTGAGGGGGTGTGAGGGTGAGAGGGTGTGAGGGTATGAGGGTATGAGGGTGTTAGGGTGTGAGGGTGAGGGGGTTAGGGTTTGGGGGTGTGAGGGTGAGAGGGTGTGTGAGGGTGAGAGGGTGAGAGGGTGTGTGAGGGTGAGATGGTGTTTGAGGGTGAGGGGGTGGGGGTCTGAGGGTGAGGGGGTGTGAGGGTGAGAGGGGTGAGTGGGTGTGTGAGGGTTAGGGTGTGTGAGGTTGAGGATGAGGGTGTGTGAGGGGTGTGAGGGTAAGGGTGACGGGGTGTGAGGGTGAAGGGGTGTAAGAGTGAGGGGGTGTGTGGGGGTGAGAGGGTGAGCGGGTGTGGGGGGTGAGGGTGTGTGGGGTGTGAGGGGGTGTGAGGGTGAGGGGGTGTGAGGGTGAGGGGGTGTGAGGGTGAAGGTGTGTGAGGGTGGGTGAGAGGGTGTGTGAGGTGAGAGGATGAGAGTGTGTGTGAGGGTGAAAGGGTGTGTGAGGTTGAGAGGGTGGGTGAGAGGGTGAGTGAGGGTGTGTGTGAGGGTGAGAGAGTGTGAGGGTGAGGGTGTGTGTGGGTGAGGGTGTGAGGGAGGGTTAGGGGATGTGAGGGTCAGGGGATGTGAGGGTGAGGGATGTGAAGGTGAGGGGGTGTGTGAGGGTGAGAGGGTATGTGAGGGTGAGAGGGTATGTGAGGGTGAGAGGGTGTGTGAGGGTGAGGGTGTTTGAGGGTGAGGGTGTGTGAGGGTGAGGTTGTGTGAGAGTGAGGATGAGGGTGTGTGAGGGTGAGGGGGTGTGAGAGTGAGGGTGTGTGAGGGTGAGTGAGGGTGTGAGAGTGAGTGAGGGTAAGGGTGTGAGGGTGTGAGGGTGAGTGAGGGTGTGTGGGGTAAGGGGGTGTGAGGGGGTGTGAGGCTGAGGCGGTGTGAGGCTGAGGGTGTGTGAGGGTGTGAGGGTGAGGGGTTGTGAGGGTGAGGGTGTGTGAGGGTGAGGGTTTGTGAGGGTGAGGGGTTGTGGGGGTGTGAGGTTGTAAGGGTGTGAGGGTGAGGGGGTGTGAGGGTGAGGGGGTGTGAGGGTGAGGGGTTGAGATGGGGTGTGTGAGGGTGAGGGGTGCGAGGGTTTGGGGGTGTGAGGGTGAGGGGGTGTGAGGGTGAGGGGGTGTGAGGGTGAGGGGGTGTGAGGGTGTGTGAGGAGGAGGGTGCGGGGTTGTGAGGGTGAGGGTGTGGGGTTGTGAGGGTGAGGGGGTGTGAGGGTGTGGGGGTGTGAGGGTGAGGGGGTGTGAGGGTGAGGGGGGTGAGAGGGATTTAGGATAGAATTACGACATTGAGTCTATAAGGACAGCCCCAAAGGTTCTAGTACAGTCCAGGGTGACCTCATGGAAACAGACAGGCTGTCAGCGGCCCTCTCCTCGCTGCTCCTGTTCTCGGTGGTTGGGAGTCTATCTCGCCTGATTAGTCTGGCGCAAACTTGCTTTTCGCTCCCGACCGAAAGAATCTGTGGTGGGTTTTACTTTGCCTTAAAATGGGAAAGGAATGCCCAACTTTGCTTCGGTGCAGAAATGTGCTTACTGTGCGCAGGCCTATTGTAAAAATATAATAATAAACGCACGCGAGTGGTGCGTGCAGGCGCGCCACAGCCAAGCATGTGATTTCAATTATCGCGCTCGTGTCTGGGCACGATAATTGAAACCACATGATGGCCTACTGGTGTCTATCATGAGCACCAAGCACGTAATAGACACCAATAGGCCATGGGCGGAGCAATGCGCCCGCCTGTGGCCTATTGCGTGCAGTCTTTCTTTAAAAGACGCACATAATGGCCAATAGCTGCCCACAAAAGGAAAAGCACACGCACGAGCATGTGCGATTCCTAGGGCAGCTTCCAACCACTGTTTTTCAACTACTAAAGGACGCACGCTGCAAGAGCACTGCTGCGCAGTGCAACTCAGGGCGCGAGCGATAAAAATATGATTTCGAGGTGGCAACAGCATAACAATACATTCATTACCGAGATTCCCAGTCTTTCTCTAGCAATCCTATCACATGAAGATATACAAAGCTATGTTAGCTGAACGCTCCAACGAATAAACACAGAGCCCCCAAATCATGCAACAAAAAGAAATGTAATAGAGTATTTTACTGCAACACAGCTCTGAGCACTCCAGCTCCAAAAAGATTATTGCTAGTCTTCCCAATATCTAAACCATAATGAGTGCCTATATGGATGATTTCTGCAAATTTTTCTCTAAAAGAACAACACTTGCTTTTGCGTAGAAGGCCAACAATTGAAGGTTTCCTGCTACCAATCCTCCCAAAGAAGTGATAACGCAGGATTCTTATCTTATCTTACCATCACTTAAGAATCCTCGGTCGACTGGACCTTTTTATCTGCTGGAAGTGTAAAAGGGAGAAAACCAATATATTCACTGTCATTAATGTGAACTAATCAATTTAGACTCTGATAAGGACCACTGACTCTGAAATTCTAATTTTAGTATTGATTACAAAGCAAAAAATAACTGAACATACAAGCACCTCATAACGAGGCTAAAGAAATACATAGGCACTAATACATAATTCATTCTACGAATAAACCTAATTCTGAGCAAAGTGAAAAGGATAAGCAATTCAAGGAAAATTAAATAAGCAACAACTGCTCCAATATTCAAATGTGTCTTCATCAGTTACAGAAAGGAAAATTAATCAGTTAAGTCTATCCCTATATTATCACTAAGGTGACATCCCTACTTAGCATCTCCCAGGCAAGATCGAGAAGAGGTGTCGGCTTGTGATGACTTCCTACGAAGTCATCACATGCTGCATAATTGCATAGGTCTGAAGCCAAAGCTAAACTCATTCTAAGAATCAATCCCCTCTCTTACCCTCCTTACAGCTCTCCATTCTCATCTGCCCTCTCTACCTTGTCTGCCTCTGCTCCCTCATTTCTCTCTCCTCCCTCGGGGCACTGTCCCTAATACAAAACAGTCAACTCGAAGTACACGCCCGAAACACCTCCTTGGGATGGTCATCTTCGACATGTGATTTTCCACAACTTGTGCTTTGTCCAAGAACGGTTGAGTTGTCCTTGGGTCTCAGGCTTCTCCAGCGAGCTTCCAATTATCAAATTCCAGTGTAACATTATAGCACGTCTCCGCCATACATAACTCCTAAAACAAAGAGCATCAGTCTAGTTAATGAGAAAAATGTCCTTGCACCTGCAACAGAAAGCATGTGAACAAATCAACCTTGCACGCACAAATCTGCTGACTACTTCAACTGAGAGCCTTCCCAGGTAAAAATACCTTTCAAGCCTTCTCGACCAGCTAACAAAAGAAAGCAGGCTTTTCCATTGCAAAACGTAAATACTTATTCTAGGCCTTTACACTCTAAAGAATACACGCATTAATAAACAATACATCGTACTAGCATTACATTTCTATACTTTTAGGGCACATTTAGGTACCTCTACACGTGCCGACTTTTATGGTGCACGTTTAAATCTAATGCATTACCTTACATATGAACTTATTCGTGAAGCACTTGCAATACGAAATTACATTTAAATGTGGTTTTACCTTTTCTATTAACACAAACTAATTTTCTAGCATTACACAAACAATTTTCATTATTACGTTCACATTTTCTAATGATTATACTTAGTCTGACGCGGAATACATGTGGATGCGGACTAACATGTGATGATGTTGCACCCCTACAAATTTCAGGATATCATGACGCTCTATCAGAGGAATAAGTCTGAGATATGGCTTGATGAATCTACCTACTTAAGGTTGCAGTTGCGGGTTTCTTTTCTTGGTTTCTTTCTTGTTCTTTTATTTTTACAGGACCATAAAAAAAACAAAGATTCGAACATCTGAAATGGTTAGTTCTCTCTAGTTATATGAGTGACACATGACATCTAGGGCTAATGGAATACAACCTCTGGAACCTGCTTCAAACACTGGCAGAACAATTCTCTGAAAGACACAGAATTGAAAAGGGAATAAGCCAAAAACGCCAGTGGACATAATACTACACAATCTGGAAAGACTCACAGGCAGGGATAATTAATACCCGGAGCACCAAATTTACCTAATCTTCTAGCAGACGTTACAGCAAGTAGGAAGCTCAATGTAGCAGAAAATCAGGCTACCGAAGAGGTTTCTAATGGCTCAGGATTCCTGAAAGCTTGAGAAGCCAACAAAGTAAAAGGGGCAAACCATTTTAGGAATGTGTTCCTGAAATATACTAGTATATAAAAAGCATTACGGGATTTAACCACCATACTGCTTTCCTTACACCACCCGTCAAAATATGTTTAATGTTTGATATAACAGGCTAATGAGGAAGGTTTGGGAGAAGATTCAACAGGAATGGCTACTTCTCTTGATCACCCTTGGAGCTGTAACGCAACCATCTCAACTTCCATGCCATGCGGGGTCAAAGGGAGGGACTGTTGTGAGAAGAATGCTAATGTGAGAGTAGAGAGGTCTAGAGTGAGCTGTAAATGTGGTTCCACTGCCATCTCACATAAAGCTGGATTTTCCATGGCCCTCTGTCATAGAGCTAGAAACAAGGGATGATGGGGTCAAAAATGAGTCACCAGGGTGACTGTCACTGTCTCTCCCCAATCTTCTGCAGCAATCTTTAGAGAAAGGGTGTGGGGAAAACGCATAAGTAAGGTCCGGAGACCAAGAGAGTAATAGGATATCGATACCCCAAGGCCACTGTTTGGCGAGCCAAATAGGTCCAAACAGTCGAAGTCGACAAGTGTCAATTTAAAAACCTCCCAGATTAGATAATAATAGGAATATTTTAACTGAGTTTGTCTGCTAACAAATTCTCCATTTTTGGGACATAAACAACTTCAGGAATATCAAGTGGGCTTCAGACCATGAATAAAGAGAACGTGCAACCTGAGCCAAAGCTGGGCTTCCCGCCCCCCCCCCCCCCTGCTTTCCTACGAGACCGCAGTTTGGACTAAACAAACCCAGTGCACCCTAACTCCTTCACACTTTTATTAATGAACAACTTCAGGGGACCTGGACCACTTCCTATGCCTGAACTCAGTCTAGGACATGGGTGAGTAGGTCAACATCTGCTGCAGCACCTCTCATTAACCACTCGCTAAAGAGAAGCACATCCACAGGATATCAGCGTACTGCTGTCCTTCTCCGGCGTTCTGATGATGAGCGGAATGGAAGGCCCCGGTCCTGACTGTCCTTTTCTGCCAGAGAAAGGAGTGAGCCCTTCTAATAGCCAAGATGCTGCTGGCACAAGGTAGCCCATATATAGATAATGCCAACAGGAAGGATCCCCCAAGTGGTAAAAAAAAGCCCAAGGGCCAAAATAACTCCTAATGACAGCGAGACTCCTAAGTAAGATGACCTGGCTGAGAAGACAGGAGGGTGCTGGTAAGTCATCAAGACCAGAGTCACTGAAAGAATCTCCTGGAATAAGCGGGAGCGAAGAACCCACCTGAAACACTAGGAAGTGTTGCAACGCAAGGAAGAAAGGACTGACTCGTTTATATACCTTGCAAACAGGAACTGACATCAGGAAAACAAGAAATGTCATATTGGTTCAGCAGCCCTCAGATAAATTGTACAGATGGGCCAGCCACCTTGGACTGGGCACATGTATATGTGTGGAGGGAATTCTAAAAGCCTGATTTCATTGTATCGGTGGGCCGGCTGCTTGCAGGTAAGTCTTACTGAGAGGACAGGCGACTCAACGGCTCTCCTTGGCACAGGCTTGTGCTGATCCTGCTTAGGGAGACTAACTGGCATGGGTGCAAATTCAGGACAGTGAGTGTAAAAATTTAAGACAAAGGGTCAAAGTTCAGGACAAACATTTAGGATAGGAGGTCAAAATTCAGGACAAAAGGTAAGTTTTACAGTCACATCAGGAGCGGTCGCACAATAGAATATAAGTAAGTAAATAGACAACCACTTGGGTACAAGTGAAAATAAGTTTATATTAGGTTGAGACAATTGTGCACTTCATGGTTTTTCAGTATGCACGCAGCTTTTAGCAAATGTGCAGGCCTTTTTGTGGTAACAAAACCGCCCTCCCACCCCCAACATTCCAGCCTCCCAGGGATACGCCCGATACCCGGTCCGTCCAATCCAACCTTGCTACCACACTCCAATGGTGACCCTCCATTTCACACTGACCCTCTCTCATGTATATTTAAGGTATTTTATGGTGCTACTCATCCCAACTAAGTAGGGCAGGGTGTCGGAGTGCGTTACATCACACACATATTATATAGAGACTAAGGGCCCGATTCACAGAAGTAACTTAAGACAAAATCCTAAACCTACTACTTTTGGTATTCACAGAAGGCATTTAGTAGTAGTAAAGTTACAATTTTGTCTTAAGTTTGCCTTTAAACAAACTTAAGATAGACTTAAGACAGCCTTAAGACAGACTTAAGTCAAACTTAAGGCAAACTTAAGACAAACTAAAGACATAATTAAGTAAGGATTTTGTCTTAAGTATGTCTTAAGTCTATCTTAAGACTGTCTTTAGTCTGTCTTAAGTTTGTCTTAAGTCTGTCTTAAGTCTGTCTTGAGTCTGTCTTAAGTTTGTCTTAAGTCAAACTTAAGACAAAATTCTAACTTTACTACTACTAAATGTCTTAGGATTTTGTCTTAAGTTAGTTCTGTGAATCGGCCCCAATGACCCATATCAATGTGAAAGTCAATCTATAGGAAATGTACTTAAGATAATGGGGGTTACAAGGTGTAATCATTCTTTCATCCAGCATTCAGTCTTTCACCATTCATTCTGTCCTTCCATCTGTGTGCTCATCCATATCAATATTCAACCGTTTGCAAACCTATCCATCATCTATCCTTCCATCCATCCATCATTCCGCTCATCCATCCTTCCATCTACCTTTTCACTCATCCATCCCTCCATTCATCCTTTCACCTCATCCATCTGAACACTCATCCATCCACTCGTCCACTCATCCATCCATCCACCCGCCATAAAAATTAACAGTTTACAAGACAATATGTACCCCAAGGAGCTATACCGCGTAGGCGTATTAGATTGTAGATGCCTGTTTTAGAGTTTATTATCCAAAATCAGTTCACAATGCTCTTGGAATTGTGCTCTTAATGTCCGTCGAGATGACAAAACCACCAATGCCCAATTTGTAACAAGAATATATATATACCGAAAAATCAGGTTCTGCACACAGGTACATTATTGGCTCACTGCTGATAGCCTTAAAAGGTTCAAGATAAAGGTTGCAATATTTTTAGGCACAGGGTAATAAAATATAGCACTTGGAACAACTGATCACCGCTTCCAAGTGCTGCTATTGACAGGTTTTAGACCGAATTCAAAAAGGCGTTGTGATCTGACGTTTAACTTGTGACCTGAAGGTTACAGCAAATGCCCACAGTGACAACTTAACTCGCTGAGCCATATTACCGACCACTGTAACCACTAGCCCACACACCACAAAGCACTGAGAAGTGTAGGGTGCAGAATTATTTCTGCTCTTCTGCTGCGTCAGACAAAACAATCATTTGCAATGCAATAGGTCTCACATTTATGCAAGTTTGACAATGCCTTTTATTTTTGTTTTAGTTTCTGAAACATAAATATAAGGCATTGTCATTTACAATACCAATAGCTTAAACTTGCATAAATGTGAGAGCTATTACATTGCAAATGCTTGTTTTTAAACTTATTTCACCACCTTTACCTGAACTGCATTGTCATCTAGAAGCATGGGAGTCTTTGTTCATTTCTTCCACCTGACTGAATGTCCTGCCCTAGACCAGGGCAGGAGGAGGCCCACCACATACAGTTTGAGCACAGACTGACCCATTGTCATTCTGCATGTGGCAATCAGCCGCATACAGAATGTCAATAGGCTGATGGGGCTGCTCTTGTGCTCAGAGGAATGCGAGGTGATCCCATCAGGGAGCTGAAGCTTCTGGCAGGGGAACAGTGATGTTCCCCAATGCCCAAAATTAAGGACAAAAGGCGTCCGTAAAAGGGATTGTCAAGGACAAGTTCAAAATTACAGATGACTCGTGAAATTTACGGACGGTTGGTCACCCTACGCCTGCTGCGCATCTAACTCACCAAGACAGGCTTGGAGAGTTGGCATAGTGGGATGCCAGCAGTGTGATAGAAAGCCCCTCTCCCGAAGCCCCAGGATTAACCGGAACATGGCGAAAAAAGCACTGCACCAAAAAATGGGCATGAACAGAAGAAGCATCCTCCCAGGGTCATTCACTAGTGGAGCTAATCTTTCCAGGGAACCAAGAATTTCAATTTCTTACCCAAACAATTGGGAATCACATAGCTCTTGAATCTCAAATTTAGGAAACCCATTGACAAGGATCAGTGGAGGTCTGGAAAACAGGCACTGGAAGGAATCCATCAGGTAAGTTTTAAGCATGGAGTCTGGGACGAATCTTCCAATGTAGAAGCAATTGAATCCGAAGGGCTACAGGGTTAATGATCTGAAGTATCTTGAAAGGACTGTAGAATCAGGGCTTGAATTTATTACGAGAGAGACGAACTGGACAAAATGTTGAAGAAAGCCACACCTTGCCTCCTATCTTACAAGCAGGGGCACTAGTACGATGGAGATCAGCAAAGGCTTTCATGCTAGTCTTTGACTGCAAAAGATTAGAAGAGACTTTTTTCTTAAATTTTATTTTCATTTTGAACTACCATACAGAAGACTGGCTAGGCACGTACAGAACAAGTACAGGCAGCCCAGTTGGTTTGAATACAGAGTGTACATTCAGGATTGCAGTTATATATATATATATATATATATATATATATATATATATATATATATATATGTATATATATTACCTACTGGCGATAGCCAGTAGGTATATATAGTTAGGATTTTTTTCCTATGGGATTTTTGAAAATTCTATGTCGAATAACTTTGGCGTTTGAGGACAGAATTGGCTGAAATTTTCAGGAAAATGGAACATTTTGTTTCTGAGCAGCCCCAGAAACTTTGGGGGGGTTTTGTCAAGGGGGGGCCGAGAAAAAAGGGGGGTCCCAAAACATGTTTTTCCCATGCAATTTTCCATAGGGCGGTTGGCCGCACTTTTAGCCTGAACGGCTGAATGGATTTACACCAAACTTGGCAAAATTGTAGGGACTGGTAGCCCGATGTGCCTTTGCTATGTCTCAAGATATAGGCTCCAGTGGTTTTTACGAAAATTAACTTTGAAAAATATATGTTGGGCTACATTGGGCTATATATATGTTGGAGCCCAAATGTAGCCCAATGTAGCCCAATGTAGCCCAATGTAGCCCAAAGATGCTAACAGTCCTGCTTATTACAAAGGTATGGCACACCTGAAGACATCTTGATTGGAATAAAGTGGTAACTCTTAAAACATTTAATTTAAAAAGGAACAAAATGAGGGGGTTCATTTTGCCATAGAAAGTATGATTAGCGAATATATGACGAAATCCCGCATACCATCAGTCCGCAAAAAAAATCCCGCATGTACTATTAGGCCGCAAATTAAAATAACGAAAACTTTTAGAACGAATATGCCTTTAGCATACACTAAACAACTAAACTACCCTAAACCCTAAAACACTACCCCCAGCATGACCCTACACTACACAAACAGTACAACACTACCCTAAACCCTAAAACACTACCCCCAGCATGACCCTATACTACACAAACACTACAACACTACCCTAAACCCTAAAACACTACCCCCAGCATGACCCTACACTACGCACACACTACAACACTACCCAAAACCCTAAAACACTACACCCCAGCATGACCCTACACTACGCAAACACTACAACACTACCCTAAACCCTAAAACACTACCCCCAGCATGACCCTACACTACACAAACACTACAACACAACCCTAAACCCTAAAACACTACCCCCAGCATGACCCTACACTACGCAAACACTACAACACAACCCTAAAACACTACCCCAGCATGACCCTACACTACGCAAACACTACAACACTACCCTAAACCCTAAAACACTACCCCCAGCATGACCCTACACTACGCAAACACTACAACACTACCCGAAACCCTAAAACACTACACCCCAGCATGACCCTACACTACGCAAACACTACAACACTACCCTAAACCCTAAAACACTACCCCCAGCATGACCCTACACTACGCAAACACTACAACACTACCCAAAACCCTAAAACACTACACCCCAGCATGACCCTACACTACGCAAACACTACAACACTACCCTAAACCCTAAAACACTACCCCCAGCATGACCCTACACTACGCAAACACTACAACACTACCCTAAACCCAAAAACACTACCCCCAGCATGACCCTACACTACGCAAACACTACAACACTACCCTAAACCCTAAAACACTGCCCCCAGCATGACCCTACACTACGCAAACACTACAACACTACCCTAAACCCTAAAACACTACCCCCAGCATGACCCTACACTACGCAAACACTACAACACTACCCAAAACCCTAAAACACTACCCCCAGCATGACCCTACACTACGCAAACACTACAACACAACCCTAAACCCTAAAACACTACCCCCAGCATGACCCTACACTACGCAAACACTACAACACTACCCTAAACCCTAAAACACTACCCCCAGCATGACCCTACACTACGCAAACACTACAACACAACCCTAAACCCTAAAACACTACCCCCAGCATGACCCTACACTAAACAACCACCACAACTCTACACTACACTAACACAACACTACACTACACAACACTACACTACACTACACAATCACTAACCCACGAAAAAATTAACACAAACCCACTTACCTCTCTCGTCATCGTGGTTTTCACAAAGCAAATGCATTTACCATACATGCCTTTAAAACATAATTCTTTGTAAAGGCATGCGCGATAAATGCACACGCATTTTGAAAAAATGCGGGATAATGGTATGCGAGGTCAATGACCTTGCGGGATAATGGTATGCGGACTGAAAGTCTGCGGGATAAAAAATGCGGGAAAATGGCTGCAAACCATGATTAGCAGCAGACTTCCCTGGTGAGCACTAGCTTTACTACAGTGATCTAATGAGCAACTAGAGTGCTAACATTCAGAATTTATGGCAAATGTGTGACACATCTGAATGCCTTCTTGATAGAACCAAAGTAAACAAGCATTGAAAATGCAATAGATCTCGCCCTCGTTTAAGTTAAAGCCATTCTGTTTGTAATGAGGTGGCTTTTTAGCTTTGCTTTTATTAGTGTTTTTAAAACTTTCATGTAAATAACATGCATATGTATGCATATATGTATATGTATGCATGCATTTATATTTATATAGATATGCAGATTATATATGTTTATATATGTATATTACCTACTGGCGATAGCCAGTGGGTATATATAGTTCGGATTTTTTCTCTATGGGATTTCTGAAAATTCTATGTCTAATAACTTTGGCGTTTGTGGACGGAATTGGCTGACATTTTCAGGAAAATGGCACAGTTTGTTTCTGAGCAGCCCCTGAAAATTTGGGGGGGTTTCGTCAAGTGGGGGCCGAGAAAAAAGGGGGGTCCCAAAACGCGTTTTTCCCATTCATTTTTCCATAGGGCGGTTGGACTCACTTTTAGCTCGAACGGCTGAATAGATTTACATGAAACTTGGCAAAATTGTAGATATGGTTTGCCCAACGTGCCTTTGCTATGTCTCAATATATGTGCTCCAGTGGATTTTGAGAAATTAACGTTTAAAAAAAAATATATATCTGTGACAGCGCTCCGGTTAGCGCCCCGGTTCGCGTACCTGACGCGTAACGGAACTTCGCGAAGCGAAGCTGATTGGCTCTCCGGTGTCTGTCAACATTCTAAACAGTCCGGAGCGGCCGCCATCTTGTCTCTCGGTACGATCGAGAGACAAGATGTGGTGAAAAATGAAGGGGGAAATGAAGGAAAGGGGGCAAGGTAGACCACTTCTGACCCCCTAGGATTGATGAGGGGGATATTAAAAATACTTTTTTTTGCGATTTTACGCCGTAGAGGCGCGTCCCGGTACGCGAACCGGGCAGCTCACCGGGCAGCTCACCGGGCAGCTAACCGGGCAGCTAACCGGCAGCGTAGCTGTCAACATTGTAAACAGTCCGGAGCGGCCGCCATCTTGTCTCTCGGTAGGTTCGAGAGACAAGATGTGGTGAAAAAAGAAGGGGGAAATGAAGGAAAGGGGGCAAGGTAAACCCCTCCTGACCCCCTAGGATTGATGAGGGGGATATTAAAGTCCCCCGCGATTTTTCGCGGTAGAGGCGCTTCCCGGTACGCGAACCGGGCAGCTAACCGGCAGCGTAACGGGAGTCCGCCATCTTGTGTTTTTGGAGCGTCCGGTTCGCGTACCGGGTAGCGTCCTGGTAAGCGTAACAAGGGGAAAACCAAGAGAAACAGTAAAAAAAAAATTAAGGGAATAGATTTCCAGCAAACTTGGCAAAATTGTAGGGACTGTTTGTTTGATGTGCCTTTGCAAGGCCTCAAGATATGTGCACGTGTGGATTTTGTCTAATTAAGGTTAAAAAAATATATATATATCTGTAAGCGTGCTCCGGCACGCTTACGTTACGGGTTTTGTTTGCGCTGCAGAGCCGATACGTCACGGTTATGCGACGCGTCATGAGGCGTCTCACGTGGCTACGTGATACGTCACGTAATAAAGAATATATTTTACAGCTATAGATATTAGCTTTTAAAAAACCAATGAAATTCACTGAAAAAACCATAGGTTATAGACCATATATAGTTAGGAATTTGCATTTACAAAACCTTGAAAATTCACTGAAAAAACCATAGGTTAGAGACCATATATAGTTAGCTGGACATTTTATTGACATAAAACCAATGAAATTCCATATATAGTTAGTTGCACTAACTATATATCGTGCACCCGCAATCCACTGCTGATGATGTCACATATTACATCATTCATGACATGGTCAGTGACATCACTGATGACATCACTGATGACATCTCAAATGACATCACTGATGACATCACTAATGACATCTCAAATGACATCACTGATGACATCATGACACACCAATACCAGTTACTACATACGCACTCACTGATTCCTACGTCTACACACACATTCACTCATTCACCCATACAATCACTCATACATACAGTCACTCATTATTACAACACTATCATATGCACTCATACACCTATGCAGACACTCACACACTGCCACTCATCCATGGAGTTACTCACACACCTAGTCAGTCCTGTAAAGAATCAATCACACTTCCATTTCCTCATCTATACAGTTAAACACAGAACACCATACTTCAGTGACATCACTGATGACATCACTGATGACATCTCAAATGACATCAATGATGACATCTCAAATGACATCACTGATGACATCATGACACACCAATACCAGTTACTACATACGCACTCACTGATTCCTACGTCTACACACACATTCACTCATTCACCCATACAATCACTCATACATACAGTCACTCATTATTACAACACTATCATATGCACTCATACACCTAGTCAGTCCTGTGAAGAATCAATCACACTTCGATTTCCTCATCTATACAGTTAAACACAGAACACCATACTTTTCACACATATACTAACACATACTTACTCTCTTATACAATCACTGATACAAGTACACATTGATATGCACAGAGTCACACACCTCGCAGCCAGACACACACACACTCAGTCTTCCATACATCCACTCATTCTTCAATATGTAAAACATATTTAAACTTTACAAAAACACACAGACACTAGAAGATGTCATCAGTGATGTCATTTGAGATGTCATCAGTGATGTCATCAGTGATGTCATTTGAGATGTCATCAGTGATGTCATCAGTGATGTCACTGACCATGTCATGAATGATGTAATATGTGACATCATCAGCAGTGGATTGCGGGTGCGCGATATATAGTTAGTGCAACTAACTATATATGGAATTTCATTGGTTTTATGTCAATAAAATGTCCAGCTAACTATATATGGTCTCTAACCTATGGTTTTTTCAGTGAATTTTCAAGGTTTTGTAAATGCAAATTCCTAACTATATATGGTCTATAACCTATGGTTTTTTCAGTGAATATATATATATATATATATGTGAAGCAAATCACAGCAAGGACAGTCACAGTCCGCCGAATATCGCACACACAGCTCTTCGCACTCGGCCAAGGGACCTGAATACTCTTCCTTCCACAATCTCCTTGCGGCAGGGGTCAAAAGTGACTACGTTCACCAATTTCTTACACCGCGCTTCACCCCTGATCAGTAGATACACTGAATGGCTCTGGGGGACTGCACAGCATCCTAACTTCACCTTCCCGCTTCTGTTGACCTCACCATACCCTGACTGGGCAAGGTAAGCATGATAGGGTCCACAAATATCATTCGGGCAGTTACGGACCGGCATCAGGTCATGGTATGCATCAGACTGAGTATTGCAATATACCATGTCCACTTGCATCCTTTTAGCGTTGGGAGTGCTGCTCCCTTCACCCAATGCATCACTATTCTACACCTCGCAGGCAACAGCCTCAGGGCTACCAAACACCTGACAGACTTCGGAATGTCGCTGTCATATCCCAGCATTGCCAACAGAGGGGAAATCTGTACATTCACCCGCAATCTCCCGCAACTCCCCCAGTAGTGCTGCATCTCTGGGCAAAACCACACTACAATAGCAAAACCTGCATCCTCTTCTCCACAGCAAAAGCAGCAGGAACTGTCCCTCAAGTCGTGATGGAACAGGCCAGCTGGTGTGCAATACACCCTGCCTACTGAGGTATTTAAATTGAATTAACTTGTGCCGGCTATTAGGAAGGCCCACTGTTTATCACTGATAATAATTCATAGCTCCTCTTGTCAGTCCAGTGTAACTTTAATGACAAACTACTGCTACGGTTCTTGAGAGCAGGCATGCAGTTTTGCTATAATGTGTTGAGGTGTAGTCTTCTGTAGTAAAAATGTGAAAGCTGGGAACTCTGGAGGTTCCAGCAAGCCCTCCCCTAGCAGTTTGCTTACTGTGTGCAGCGCCCCATAGTAGTCAAACTGAGCTGTGACAGCATACAAGTCACTGGTGCGCTCACCTGCTCCCAGCTGCGCATCACCCAATCCTTGAAGAAGTCACCCATGTGTTGGAGATGCGGCCCCTGTAAGGCACCTGCCGCCTCTCTCTCCTGGTCCTGGGGAAACCACATGCACCACTCCAGCAGCAAACCGTGGTCAATAAAGCAGAGGCTAAGTTTGCAGCTCAGTAAGTCTCTTCCAAGAGTATGCCATTGCATTTAACAGATAAAAAGTACTGTAGTGTAGTGCCATGTTTGCTTATCAAATAACGTCTTAGGCAATGAAAGGGGGGAGGTGGTGTCTCTCCCAAGCCACACTTGTGGTAGGTGTAGTGTCACACTATCTTCACTTCACTATCTTCATAACAGGAGGAGACATAGAGCTCAGAGAAGCTCTGCACGGTGAGGAGTGGGGGGGCCATGTTTTTAGCAATGATATCCTGGTATGTCGGATTCACACTAATGTTAGCCAAAAAAAGATTTAAAGTGGTGGGCAGGACAATAGTTTTGATACGAACTCAGGACTTGGGCGGCAGTGTAGTGGAAATACTTATATGTACGCTGTGATTTTAAATACGACAAAGAAAAACACTATCATTGAAACATCGATAGTGTGTCTAAATATAACATGATGGCACGCTCACCTCACTTACTTCCTAGCCTGTGAGAGATACAAATAGATGTGCAAATAATGCAGTTGTCGGTTAATGGTTGAGCCAGACATTATTAACCCTTGATTTTTCTTGCATTTGCCTTTTTAGATTGATAAGACAAGGGCAGGGATTATTTAATTCAAAGAAAGGCTCACATGAGGAGCTCAGAGTTTGATCTTTCCAGCTGGTACGAGAAAAGTGAGCTGGCAGAGGGTAATAACTAAAAGCAGTCCGGTCTGCGAGGTATATTTGGAGGGGTGTACCTGGGGTGTTTTTTAATACGTGTATTTTTTCAATTTGACAGTCGCAGAGAACAAGGTGTCCAACATTGGTGCGGTGACAAGGTGTTGAGCCCTGAAGAATCTGCCATAAAGTTACAGGCAGAGAAACATGTTGGCAATGGGTAATGGTATGCGGAGTTAGCTACCAGCCTTTTTAATTCAACAAATCACACCTAGTAAATCAGAATAAAATTGTGCGAAAGGTGTGCCTGTTGATTTTAATCACTTTGCATCACAAGGAGTGAATGTTCTTCGCTCTTTTTGCACTTCCCATACATTTTTAATTTAGGTTTTTGGAGACTGTTTATTTTTGAACAAGATGACTGCCAGTGATGAGAAAAGGGGCCCAACCTGGTGAGTACCTGCCAGTTGCCCCGATGGTGGTGCGCCCGTGAGGCGTCATTTTGTTCTCCACACATTTGTTTCACAAAGGGTGCTTGTGTTTCGATGTACTGTGTAAATATCTGATCCAGACATCTTTTTTGTTCTCTGGTTGACTGTCTTTTTGAAGTTCATAAGGAATTTCTCCAAGAAAACAAGAAAACATTGTTTATGACAAAAAGTTGGACAAGAAGCGGTAACACACCCAGAAAATAAATTAGTAATTTTGGTGGTGTAGTAGTGGAAATTGATAAGTAGTCTCTTCACTGCTTAATACTAATACCGACACTCAGTGTCCAAGAGACAGCCCTGGAGCACTCAGTTGACATGACTCCTACTCTCATTTCACAGTGCAGGGCAGAGGTGGAGCCAGCATTGTGGAGGGAAGGCACAGCCCTATTCAGGTCCCAGGTGCAACCCCTCCCACCCATCTACATGCAGATCTCTCTATTCAGCACTGTACTGACTCACCCTGTCTCCTGGAATCCCCCAGCCCTGACATTCAAACTCCATACAAGGAATACACAACCTAGCAGAGGCAGGCTTAGATAGTTAGACAAGAAAATACCTACTTTCTAAAAGTGGTATTTTTAAATACAGAATGTTAAAAACCAACTTCACTAAAAGATGACATTTATCATGCTGAGTTCAGGCATTCTAAACTCGAAGTTCTACCATGTTTCCTGAGTCAGTTAGGATTATAAGATGTAATAATCTAACTGCCCTTCTGGCCTATGAAGAACAGGTAGCCTTGCAACAGTGAAGAACGGAAATGGCTGTAATTCACTATTAGGACATGCCTCACACACCAGGGCATGTCCGACCTTATACTTACAATGCACCCTGCCCTTGGGCCTTCCATAGGGGTGTCTGAGATGAAGAAAATGGAAGGTTTAGGGACTAGCAAGTGGGTGCACCTGCCCAGTCAACATGGCAGTACCAGACTGCACACAGGCTCTGCAAGGGCAGGCCTTAGACACACTTTACAAGGCTGCTCTTGTGGGTGGCACAACCAGTGCTGCAAGCCCACCAGCAGCATTTGGATGTGCAAGCCCTGAGCACACTCAGTGCAGTGTACTAGGGTCTGACAAGTAAACCAAATCAGCCAATCATGGAGTCACTAATCCATACATCAATTTACAATAGGGAGAGCACTTTAGCACTGATCAGCAGTGGTAAAGTGCCCAGAGTCATAAAACCAACAAAAACAGCTCAGACAAAATACAGGAGAAAGGCAAAAAGTTCAGGGATGACCCTGCTAAAAGGGCCAAGTCCAACAGGTATGCATAGACATGGCCCCCTTGCTCACTGTGCCACTAGATTCAAGCTAGGCTGGCTGATGAGGGGTGTTAGCCCCAAACCAGTCACAGGATGCTTGTTACCGGTTCAGTGAGGACTAAGCTTGGCAGTTCGAGCTGGACTGTTACCATGACAAGCAGGGTCAAGACTGGTTTGCATATGGCTGGGTCTAAGCTGGGGTGGAGTAGTGGGTAAAAGAATAATTGATTTAGCCCAGATATCTTGACTGGTGGTGCATGTTTGATTCATTTAGTATTATGCCCATCATTTGTTGCCACAGCACTAGGGCATACAGCTGTGGTGATAGGGGACAGCCCTGTCTGATGCTCCTCATAATTTCTAAGGCTGCAGACTACACCATTGACCCAGATGCGAGTGGTCAGCTGGGTGAAGCACCACTCCTACACATCGCAACACTACCAACATGCACCCCCACTCGACGGAATTTAATGCTTTTTTAGCATTCCGAAACACAGCGGTAGCACACACATGCAGGTTTATACGTGAGACCGTGCTAAAATGGGTTCTAATATTATAAACCATTGACTGTCCATGTATGAAACCGGCCTGTTCATGTCCAGCAATGCCCTGAGCAGAGGCGTCAATGAATTTACCAACGTTTTTGCAAATATGTTCATGTCTGTGTTTAAAAACGACAGAGGTCTATAGGATGAGCAACAGCCGGCTTGCCTTGCTTCAGCAGAGTGACCAGGAGAACCTCATGCACTGTAGGTGGCATGCAGTCCTCCTTCACCATTTATGTTTAGAGAGTGACCAGGTGTGGAATGAGCTTGGCCTGGTCGGACCTACAAAAGGCAACAATTAGCCCATCATTGCTCGGTGCTTTCACACTCGGCATGTCCTTCAGCGCTGCCACGATCTCCGTAGGGCTGAATGGAGCCATATATGTCAGCCCTTTATCGTGAAATGAGCGAGGTAGTCCACTATGGCCTGTTCATCATATAGCTCCACATAATAATAGTGCAAACAATCCAACACCTGCTCCACCGTACAAAGGGGCGCCTCCTGCTCATCTTTGACTGCTAAAATTGTGTCATCCTTATTTCGAGGTCACAGAAGCAATACCAGCGTTGCACCAAGATACTCGCCCTCACCGTAAACCCTAGCAATCACATGTTTTCCCAGATGGGTGTCTTTGATTTGCACTACGACGTGATACTCTTTCATCTTAACCTTCGCCTATAGTTTGCTCTGCTCAGTCGTCTCTCTGTACACACGGTCTAAGCCTGCTATTTCAGCTTCCAACCGTGTCGATCAGCCCTCAGTGACCTAAGCACAGCAGCCTGTTTAAGAATAGTGACCCCACCCGAATATAAACGTTAAGGGACAGATTTATAAGTCCCTTGCGCCACTTTTGCGTCACTTTCCCCATGTTAAAAGTGACGCAAAAGTGGCGCATGGGGCTTGTCCATCTGCCTCTAAATGTCTCCCACACCATGGCAAATTTCTCCAAAGAATGTATGCTGTTATTGAAATATTCATCAATCCCCTCTGAAAGCTCCTTCCAAAATACTGCATCCAAAAAGAGTAAGGCAGAAACCGCCACGCGAACATGAGGTGCCGAAGGCTGTCAAGCACCATCTTCATTCATTCCAGCTAGTGATCTGAATACATGTGTGATAAGTCTTTACACTTCCTTGCCCACGACAGCAGAATCCGAGACATTAGCTAGCAATCTATGTTCAAGTGGATGTTGTGCACTGTGGGGTAATGCGTGTAGCATGCTACCGTGAGAAACCTGTGGTGCCAGACATCAAGAAAGCTGCACTACCCTCTGATCTCATTGGGGACACAAGCCACAGCAAAGGGTTGCCTAGGTGTGCCCCAGGAGTGATCCTAGTCGGGCACAAAAAAGCAATTATAATCTCTGCTCCATATCTGAGGCAAGTCCCCACACTGAACGAGCAAGGCATGCAAATTATGATAAAACTGCAAACCATCATAGTTAGGGCTGTTCCCCCCCACAAGCAGAACAGCCAAATCATCCTAGCAGCAGCGTGCCACCACATAGCTGCTGCCCAGGTCCACACACACCTCCTGAATTTTAGTTCCAGAGCCATTCGGAACCCAAATCAGCAAGGCCTGAGCCTACGTATTGAAACCCGCTGCATAGCAGGTACCCAGCATGAGGTGCTGGCGAGCGGTTAATTCCTAAGTGCCGAGTGTGTTGCCAAGTAGTATAGCAACATCAATGCGATGCTGCTGTAAGTATGCTACCACTTTGCTCACTTTCCTGTAGTCATTCAGACCCCTGACATTCCAGGTAAGTATCTTCAACAGCGTTGGATTCCTGGCATTCACCATGTCACCTCGCAAACAATTAGCCGTCATCGTGCAACTCAAAACACCAATGCCAAACATATTGCGGAACTTGCGCAGCTTGCTGACCTTTCCAGTGTACATTGAATTGTTGTGTTAGAACCCACCCTGTGAACCCCTGCAACAAACACAGCAAAGCAATCCCCTCCCCTATCTGACCCCTTGACCATCCAAAGTGACCCCAAACAAACCATTGTTCAGCACACATGGGGACAGATGTTACCCTGCTAATTTCCCCCGCTACAATAAGTTGCAGGGGGCTCATAACATACATAGTGTGTGCTTGAACAGACTAACGACAAATGTCTATTAATTGGTGCCCCAGGCACCGCTACTTGTTCTTCTACGTATTATTGGTGCAACGCGAGGGCCACACAAAACACCACTGGGATGCAAGACCGCCTTCTCAGGCAGCATATATCCCAAGTCACAATTAACACATGTTCACACCCAGCAGGCCATCCACAGTCAATCCTCAGGCCACGGCCCCTGACACTTCCATCACGAGGATATATCTGTCTATTTCAAAATTGAATGTAAATGGATTTCGATTGACTGAATTGTGCCAGGCTATAAAAGACTGGGATTTGTAAATGTTCTTCTTACCACACCATCTGGAATCTTTTTCACCCCTTTAACACTAGAGCACTCTCTCTTTCCGCACGTTCCCCTGGAGCAACCTCCCCCTCTTTCTATTTCATTTTTGTCCTTTGCAGTAAGAAATCTACAGTTGATTTAATTATGATGAAATAAAAACCCTTGTCATTTTGGACAAATTTCGGTTGTTGCACTTCAGTATATTGACTGTATTGACTACTGTGAGCTAACTGTGTGCATGCTCAAGAAACAGTTTTTAAAAAACTATTGTAGGTTTGATTCATATCGTTTAAAAGAAAGGACTACGACCATTGTCTTTCAATCACTTTGTGTGTCATTACAAAAACGATTAAGAAACTGTCCTAGACCTTGGTTGACACGTTCAGTCATTAGTTTGAGGTTGGAAGCCAGACGGCAGGATAACTTCAGTTTGAAGAGACTGGCACAATGATTTCCAAAAATGAGAAACACATTAAAGACCTCAATCTGAAACTATAACTTGAGGCAGCTCCTGTAATCAAAACGTCTCATATAAATATCAATGCTATCTCCTTAGCAGAGTGTAGTTTTTTCAGAGCAGAATAATGAGTCAGCTTAGAGAAAGAGTCAACAGTAACCAATATGACAGTATTCTCTTAAGAGAGAGGTAAGGCAGTGATAAAGATGGTGGTGAGTGAGCTGTTTTATTTTGGGCTCGAACTGGACAAGCACCAACATACCATAGAGTGTCTTCTTAAATAGAAGTCCACCAAAAGGATCGAAGTTCTAAGGTAGATATACTCCCTCTATGACCAGCCCCAGCCACTGGCGAATCACGGCACATCTTCTAAACCTCAAGACAGAGTGTCATAGATGAAATGAATACTGTTCCTAAGTTGTTTCTCTTAGAAGTGAGTCCTTGTAAGGAATTCAATTCCTCTTGGGAGACTTGGGAGTTATCAGCTTGAACCCTGTCAAGAAAGGATGGCACTGCTCCAACTAATTGATGAGAGGAAGAGTATGTTGCTCAAAAGTAGACTGAGTCTCTGGATAACCGCATGACAGAGCATCCATTAGAGTATTTTTAGTTCCAGGAATATAGGCGATATAGACGTTATGCTGGTTAAACATGTAGCTTTCCAACTGTTTCTGCACTGCATATTTCTGAGGCATTGAAGAGCACGATGGTTTGTATGGATTTCAAAGGGTTCTTGGGATCCCATTAAAAATAGTCTTCACTTGGTACAGGTTTTTTTCACAGCTAACAGTTCTCTTTCTAGGAGAGAGTAATTTCTTTCAGACTCTAATGGAATATAAGATATGTAGAAAATTAGATGTTCCTAACCATCATCTTCCTGGCGTGGTAAGGGGACAACTCCAATGGCCTGGTCAGAGGCATCTGTATCCACAATAAACCACCTTGTGGGATCCAGCTGATGCAAGATTAGTGCTTAAGTAAGAGCCTTCTTTGAATTGAGAAAAGCTTCCTCAGCTTGAACATTTCATTGAAAGCCATGACGGAGTATGTCTTAATTAAGAATTTGGGTGAGTCCACTAGTTAACTGGGGAAACGTTTCTATGAACTGCCTGTAAAAATTGGCAATGCAAGGACACACTGGGTCTCTTTCACATACGGGGTTAGCCAATCCAGCAAAATGGAAATCTTGCACTTAACTATGGAGACTCCTGTACTGTTGATCCAGAAACCGAAGTACTCCAACTCAGGTTGGTCAAATTCACTTTTCTCCAACTTACAGAACAGCCAATTCAGAGAGAGTCGAAGTAACACCTGGCAGACATAATGATGATGAACAAGGGGGTCTCTGAAGAACACTAGGATTTCATCAAGATAGAAAACCACAAATAGGTTTAGCAAGTCAGCAAACGTGTTGTCCATAAAATGTTGGAAGGCGGCTGGCTCATTGCTTAAATCAAACGGCATGATATGGAGCCAGATGTATCAATATTGGGAATAGTGATTGCCTAATTGTGATTCTCTGCGAATTGCAATTAGATAATCACTATTTCTAATGTATGAAACTCATAGAGTTTCATTTAGCAATTCCTAGTGGGACGTGAATCGACCAACCTCATGAATATTAATGAGGCTGGTCACAATTTCATGAGGATGGGGCCTGCTGGGGTCACCAGACCACCATGTCCGTGATTGCTTTTAAATAAAGCAATTGTTTTTAATGCAGCCCGTTTTCCTTTAAAGAAAGCAGGTTGTATTTATTTTAAAAAATGAAAAGTTTTCTTTTCATTTCCTAAAAGCAGGCAGTGGTCCGGGGGTTCACTGTCTGCTCTGAAAAAAACGTTTATATATGGATTTTGTCCAGTCAGATAGTGGGAACCCTAGAATATGATTAGGAGAGGAGGTGAGATCAAAGAAAATAATTTTGTGCTGATTTCCATGAGTCAATCTCAGACATGTTGTCACTTCTTTAACAGGTGCAGAAATCAGGGGTGTGCCAACAATGGTGTGCATTTCTGCAGGTATCTCTTTCGTGATACAGAGTATATGTAATTCTTTGTCACATCCTATATCCAAATAGACCCCACTGGCACCACTATCTAAGAGAACCAAAATCCTTTCCAGTTGGGAGTTCCATAGACAGGAGAAAGAGCGAGGCGTAATACTTCCCAGAGGGAGAGGTGTGGTGCAGCAGTAAGAGCAGCTGATTCTGGAGCACGGTGGTCCTGGTTCGTTCCCCAGCGCTAGCTGTAGCTCAGTTCAGCATCATGGATACCCTCAGGGGTGATAAGTCATGCTTTACAAATCTGGAAATATGTTATTATTATCCCAACAAAAAGGATTTTAAGCCTGCCCATCCTTTCCTCCTTTATAAGGGAAGGACCTGGAATTTCGCATTACTTTCTGGGGACGTTCTTGACAAACTTGATCCAGCTGCTCTGGAGAAGTGCAGTTTATACAGAAACAGAGTTTGCGTTGGTGATCATTTTCAGACTCTGTGAAGGGAAAACAGCACAGACCAATCTGCCTTGGTTCTTCACCAGAAGGGATGGTGGACTCCTGTGAAGAAGCTTCCACCTTATGTACTGATGGCCTTGAATGCAAGAGGATGCTGTGTCTTTTGGAATGCCATTCCCGCAGTCGGTGCTCAATATGTAAGTCCTGGTGCGTTAGCATGGAAAGAGTTTCCGCTCTGACAAAATGCACTAATTCATCTTTAATTTCTTCTTTAAGTTGCCTGTGAAACAGAGTGACTAAGGTTTGTTCTACTCATGCTGTCTTTGCTGCTAGCTAACTGGCAACATTGGTAATGTAGGACAAAATATCTTTCCCTCCTTGTGGTGACGGTCTAGTTCCCCGTCACCGGAAGGGGAAGTTGAGTTAAAGGAAGCGGAAGGCGGCCATATTGGATATCGGCGCCGACCGCTACAAGAGCGCACTTTCTCCCGGCGCTCCGGGCTCAATAAAGTATTCTTAAATAAATATAGAGTTTGCGCACATCTTTTTGAACTCTACAATGGCAACGAGGACTGCGGAGTGATCCGTGTACACGGCGGACCGCGGAGTGATCACGTGGTGTCGCTTCGGCACCACTAGCAGCCCGGAGCATGACAGAGGAGCAAATTGCACGTCGCAAAGGGCGCGAAACGAAAGGGCGCCCCACCGTTCGTCCTACGAGGAACCCTGACACAAGTGAGTCCTCAGGACGTCGCTCTGCTCACGCGAGCTCCTGGAAAAAAAAAAGAAGAAAGAAAAGGATTTTTTTACAAACAAGCACTTGGCAATACAACTGTTCTAAGCCAGTGCTGAGGAATTAATGACACAAGCTGTGGCCACTCACAGCCCGCTAGGAGTATTCCTTCCACAGCTGTGTTAGTTGAGCAAGGCACCCTGGCGGAACAGCAGCCGTGCACGGAAGCACCCAGCTCGACGACTCAAGCCACAGGGGAAGCCCAACTGGTGTTACCTAGTACCTCGAAAAGGGAAAGAGGTGAGGACAGCGCTAGCGACCTCAGCGAAGGCGACGCCACTGAGCAGCTCACACCAGGGAGCCCACAGGGTAGGACAGTCCCCGTTCGAGCTCGGCAAAGCAGTGCATCCAAGATGGCGGTCAAGTCTTCCTCCCTCACCCAATTGGTGCCATTTCTAATGAAGAGTGGGGAACCGGAGATGAAATGGGAAGACTGGAAGAGGTACTTCCTAAATTATCTGGAAGCCCTGGAAGAGGAAGGCGACACTCCGTTCTCAAGTAAGAGAAAAAAAAAGATACTATTGCACAACTTGGGCCCTGAAGGGATCAGGATCTACGACACCATCGTCAAAGGAGAGAGGGATGGTACAGACACGGACGTATTCAGTCACGCCATCGCGGATCTCGATGCACATTACAGACCAGTAGTATGCGTCGCAATAGACAGATACAATTTCTTTCAAAGGAAGCAAAGGAGTGGAGAAACAGTGGACGAGTATGTCGTGGCCTTGCAAAGGTTGGCCCTTACGTGCAAGTTTGACAGATTGCATGACGACCTAATTAGAGACCAGATTATCATGCACACCACCAGCTCCCATGTCCAGGAAAAACTTTGGGTAAACGGAGATGCTCCTCTCAAAGAGATATGGGCCATGGTCAAAAAGGCGGAAATGTCAAAGCGTTGCACACAAGCAGCCAAGAAAGAAGCAGGTGGAGCACAGACGGTATGCAAGATCATGACGCAGACGAGAAATGATCGGCCGCGGCAGAGAGAACCGCAGAGGAGTCAAGATGGAAGGAAGTCCAACAGCAACAACTACGCTCAAACAGACAACAGATCAAGTAAAGGAGGTAAGCCGAGCTGCTACAGGTGTGGCAGTACCACGCACATGGGAAATGACAAAGCGTGCCCGGCGTTCAGGGCAAAATGCTCATTTTTCAGCGTGTTCGGACACTATGAGAAGGTGTGCCGCCGCAAGACCAAAGGAGCAGTAGTCAGATATGTAGACCAGGAACAAAGTGAGGAGGCAGACGACCAAGAAGACGCAGACGACCAGGTAGAGTTCTTGTACATCGATGTCCAGGTGCTGGAAATGGAAGGGGAAGGAACAGACAAACCCAGACTGGATATGCACATTGGAGGGATACCCCTGGAGATGATCGCAGACAGTGGAGCACCCATCTCCATTGTGCAACGACAAGTGTGGGATGAAAAGTTTGCCACCAAGATCAAAGAGACGCTGCACCCGATGGATTTGAGGCCAGTCACATATACAGGACAAAGAATTCCCATGTTGGGGTATTGCCCCCTCCTGTTCGAGTTCCGTGGTCGCCATGCGCAATGCAAGCTATACATCGCCGAGAAAGGCCCCTCAGTGTTGAGTTGGAAGGACCAAGGAGCATTGGGAATACAACTCAACCCAGGGGGCATTGAGAAGATACTACTAATGGACATGGAAAGGAAAGATGACGTGGAGTCATGGCAGAGAGCGTACCCCAAAGTATTCAACGGACAAATTGGAGAACTTGCGAAATACCAACACCTCATAAAGCTAAAGGAGGGAGCGAAACCAGTGGTGCACAAGGTGAGAAACATTCCCTTCCGCAGTAGGGAAGCGGTACAATCCGAATTGGACAGACTGGAGAAGGAGGGGGTCATCAGAGCTATTGAGAGTGCTGAATGGCTATCCCCACTAGTGGTAGCCCAGAAGCCCAATGGCAAAGTGCGGCTGTGTGTTGACTTGAGAGAACTGAATAAAAACATTGTGATCGACAAATTCCCCCTACCACGAATCAACGAGATGCTAGCGAGAACCAAAGACATCAAGTGGTTTTCCACGATTGACTTGTCGTCAGCCTACCACCAAGTAAAACTACACTCATCATGCAGCCATCTCACATCCTTTATCACGCCGTTTGGCTGCTATGAATTTGTGAGAATGCCATTCGGGCTAGCATCCGCAGCGGCAGTCTTCCAGAAGCTGATGCACAAGTTACTGAAAGGAGTAGAGAACGTGCAGTTTTTTCAAGACGATTTCATGGTGATGGGCAGAACTAAACAAGATCACAACGAGAAACTCCACATAGTACTACGGACACTGCAGGACAATGGCCTGACGGCCGAATGGACTACATGCAGGTTCGGGGTGACATCCGTCACGTACTTAGGGCATGAAGTGAGCGAAAACGGGATACTACCGAAAATGGCTAACATGAAATCGATTCAAGAAGCTCCCACACCAACCAAAAAGGAGGATGTTCGGTCGTTTCTTGGAATGGCCGAATACTACAGTAAACTCATTCCACACTTCGCCACAAAAACGCATCTCTTACGCCAACTCCTGAAGGAGAAGAACAAGTTCGTGTGGGGTCAGGAGGAACAAACGGAGTTTGCAGCTCTGAAAAGAGAAATGGGCACGGCCATACCCCTCAAGGGGTTTGACCCCAGTGCGGAATCCATCCTCACCACAGACGCCAGTGACCGAGGCCTAGGAGCGGTCCTTATGCAGAAATCGGACAACGGAGAAGTATCGACGGTCAGCTTCGCCTCAAGGTCGCTTGCACCCAATGAGGAGAAGTTCAGTGTGGTGGAGAAGGAGATGCTGGCAGTGGTTTGGGCGATGGAGAGATTCAGACAGTATCTGTGGGGAGCGAAATTCTTGGTCCGAACAGACCACAAACCTCTGGTCCGTGTATTGACCTCATGTGGCCATGCTCACGCGACACCAAGAATTGCCAAGATGACTCTTAGGCTACTGGACTTCGTATACGAGGTGGAACACATTCCAGGACCACAGAACAAAGTAGCTGACTTCCTGAGCAGGGCGGCAGCGATGGAAGCAGCAGATGACGAGGGAAAACAAAGATGGGAAGGTTATGTAGTAGCCACCATTCAGGATACAGAGGAAGTGATCAGCGCCCAGGAGTGGGAAGAAGCATACCGAGAAGAAGTCGACCTGGAAGCCATCAAAGGATACGTAGTGCACGGATGGCCAGAGAAAAGACACCTTAAGGAGGAATTGAGGAAGTTCTGGGAAGTAAGAGACGAACTATCGTTGGCTGAGAACTCCATCTTCTTGCTCAGAGGCGACAAAGTGATCCCCCCACAAGGCATACTGGAACACCTGATGAATTTAATGCACGAGGGACATCAGGGAATCACCAAGACAAAAGCCTTGGCCAGACAAGCGTATTGGTGGCCAGCCATTGATGCCCAGATAGAAAGACATGTGCGGAAGTGTGAGTCATGCGCCAAGGCAGACAAGTCGCAGAGCATGTTAAGACCACCTTTAGGAAAATTCCCTGTCCCGGATGGACCATGGGAAATGGTTTCGGTGGACATCATGGGCCCTGTCCTCAACAAAGAAGGAACACAGAAGTACGCTGTAGTTCTAATAGACAAATATTCCAAGTGGCCTGAGGTGGAGATAATGGAGAAAGTGGACACGGAGGCAGTGATACGCTTCCTGCGTACCTCGTTCGTCAGAGAAGGCATCCCGAAAATTATCACGTGTGACAATGGGCCGCAATTCACTTCTGCAAAATGGACCGCATTCATGACCAGGAACGGCATAGAGGTAAAACACACTCCCATCTACCATCCTGCCGGGAATGGTCAAGTGGAAAGGTTTAATCGAGTGATCATGGGCACCATTCAGGCGGCCATAAACGAGGGTATGGACTGGGAGAAGGAATTGGAGAAAATGATCTGGGCCTATCGCATCACTCCGGGAAGCACGGGGTACAGCCCTTTTAAGGTGTTGAGAGGAAGAGAAGCCTTTACGAAGGACAACATGGCATGGAGGAAGTTGGTGGTGCAAAGTAAGTGGTCACCTGCCGTTGTAAGAAGGAATTTGGAGAAGGCGCAAGAAGTGTACACAGCGCACTTTAACAAGAAACGCAATGTTCAGGGTGCAGGGTGTCCGACTCGAGAACAAGACAGGGTCCTTCGTTCTCTCCCATTAGGTAATGGGGTTGGCTCTTCCGTCGGGGTTTCTTGGCTCTTTACACCCACATGCATGCTAGGTACACTTAGGTACACTTAAATAAGGTCTGCATCGTAGGAGTATGCTTGATTACTGTCATGTATCTATATGCCTGCATATATTCACTGTTTTAGCACCATGGTAGAATTCTACCTTTTATTTACTCTGTTTCTGTCTAATGGTTGTTGCAGCAAACATGGTTTATACTAGAATGACACTGGTTCAATAAAATGCTTATTGAAAATATCCCCATCATTCATTCTGTGTATTTCTCTGAGACTAAGTGAGCATGATTGGCTGAGCGAAAAGTACTGTACTGTTTCTACGATCAAGGGTTGTCATGTTCGATCGTGGCCCGAAATTGTTTGCTCCTTAGTAAGTAAGGTTAGGGGGCCTATGGTGGCACTGTGAGCTAGCTGGTCTGAAGGTTAACATATCCTTTGTGGGTGTCTGAAATCAGTCTGGACACCAATTCCTTAGTTAATGTGGTCTAAACATGCAGATACAATGCATTTTTAAGACCTACACGACACAATCAAAACAAAAAAAAAGAACTTACATGCCCCTCCGACACTCCTCTGACTCCGTGCACTGCATGCATAGGCTCCCAGAATCCCGTGCAGCCAATCCTGATGCTGCTCTCAGGATTGGCTGGGGCACTCTGAATTTGCGCTCTTAGGTACACTGTGAGCCTGTGCCTGCTGTCTCCAACCCATCAACACAGCTCGGGTTGCAGATAGGTGCGATGCGCATGACGGTTTGGCGGGCCTGAGACAGAGGGCCAAATCATCATGTGCACTGACAACAGTGCACCTACCACTGTCCCTCTGTTTGTCTGTTTGTCCTCCCCCTGGTCCCGCCCCCTAGAGACAATCCTATGGAGAAAAATAAAACGATAATGACACAGGTTTGTTATTGTTTTCTTTTTCTTTTCTTTTTTAACTGCTGACAGGGGGGCAGTGATTCTCCGCCATAGCGGAGGAGCCACTGCAGACAGAATCACAGATTGTTGAGCCTCCCGCTGAGATGTAAACCCAGTTTACCAGCTTCAAAGTCATCTGCTCCCACCGTTACCCACATGCTCAACTCCGCATGGCAAACCCCTGCCTCGAGTCGGTGCCGGCCTTTGCTAAGATAACACCCTGGGCAGACAGAAATTTGGTGCCCTTGCTGGTGCTATTAAATTAAATGAGGCAGCAGGGGTCTCTTTTGTGTTCACTCGTCAGTCCCTGGCTGAGCAGTAGCTGGCCCTGAATACATACATCTCTAGTCCTCCCCCTGCTCACCTATATCACCGATAGATGTGCTGCCTCACTCAGATGAGGGTGTTGTTGGTGTGTGTCAGCATGGGTGAGAGGATGAAGGGTGGGCAAGGAAGGGGGTAATGGGGTGTTAAAAACCTGACCCACAGTATAATGAAGGATCAAAACCACTTTAAACCTGCAAACCGCTTTAAACTTGCAAATTAGACAGAATGCATGCAGAGGCACAGACAAGACTGGAGCCAGATAACAGGTGTGCTGCTGTTGAAATAACCTTAATGCACCGAGCTCCATGCACTCTTCAGACTATTGGCACCCTTGATGTGGACCCAGCTGCTCGCCCATGCTAAAGACTGGCTCTGCCGCCAATCCAGCATAATGCGCTGTTCAGCTTTATTGTTTGGCACCTGCTTGAGAAACCATTTTTAACTGCATTCAGTTCATAAATAAAAAACTGCAGGTGCTTTGTGGTGGTATAGAATTTGAAACTGCTTGTTGCTCTAATATTGAATGAATCCCACTAGCGAGGTACTTGGATAGTTCAATCTGCCCTAACGGTCCATAACACACCTGTGAGCCTGTACACTACTTGTCTCCAGCATGTGTGCTACTACTAACCCACCTGTACGCCTTTGTACTGCTTCCTCATCCTCAAGCCTGTGTGCTATTTGCTCCTTCTCAAAACTCTCTGCTACTTGCCTTTGTGGAACCAGTGCGCTGCTTGCTCTCCCCTGAAGTTGTAAACCATCAAACCACCCTTAAATCTCTGTGCTCCTTGCTCAGACTCGAGCATGTTGCCTACTTGCCTGGAGCCTGTGTACTGCTCGCATCCCCTTCACATCTGAGGGCTACTTGCACACTCCTGAGCATATGAACAATCCACCCATCCCTGAGTATGCATGTTTATTGCTCACCAGTAGACTTCTGTGAATCCAAGCCAGTGTTGAAAAAGTACAGCAATAGGGTTCAGTGGGTATCTTGGCCCTGTTGCCACTCCACCTGCTGCATCAGTGTAAGCTAGGCCCACTGAACCCTGATTATTGCTGTATTTATTCATTCTAACAGCAGCCAAGGGGTCATTTCCTGTCTTGTACTAGGGAGCATGACTGGTGCTTTAAATGGGCCCGTGCTATCAGGTTATTTTGAGAGGGAGAGTACCTGCACTTCTCAGCGGAGGTGCAATAATTTTATTTGGAGAGTAATTGCATTTTTGAAAAATAAGCAGGACCTCTGGCATGGGGTACCTGCCACTGCCAGTGCTTAATTTGAGCCAGAGGTTGCAGGTGGGGACCACCGCCAGTCATTTATGGGGACCAACAGTTATTTTTCTTAATCAAACTTTGACCCAGAACAAGAGAGTGAAATTCACACAAGGGGGAATAGGTTGGAAGAGAAAGATAGAAAACAAATGTGAAAGTGAGAGACGGCCGGGGTGAAAAAGAGCTCGCAAGAGTGAAATAAATTGGCAGGGAGAGTCTGGTGCTGAATTAAAGAGGCCTGAGAGGTGGAATCAAGACTTTGCAGACTTGGTATTTAGCATACTGACATACAATAGCACTTGCCGCTGCCTCCACAGCAAAAGTTCAGGCCTGCCACTTATTCTTTTACAAATTAAGCACTGGTACCTGCACTTCCATTTTTCAATGTTCAGCACTTCCAATGACACACTGGCTATGCTACTAATTGATCACTTACTCGTGAATACGATTTGAAGTATCTCTGTTTATAGGGTACTTCTTTTGTATCTGAAGAGTTTTCCTGCCTCTATGTGATGTAAGTAACCAAAATATAGATGCCTCACGTCTTGTGCAAAAACAACAGTTGATGGACAGAATGCAGAACAATGTCATACATTCACCCCAGTACAGAGATCTGGCCCCAAATCCATCATTTTTTTGCTCACCATGCCATTCCAGTTTGAACCCAGCCATATGCAAATCAGTCTTGACCCTATACCTCATGGGAACAGTCCAGCCTGAACTGCCGAGCCAGGTCCTCCCTGGACTGGAAACAAGCATCCTACAACCGATTTTGGGGTTTCACCCCTCTTCAGTCAGGATATCTGTGATAGCTCCAAGTCAAAGGTCATGCAATGTCACTTCCTTTGACATGATAGCGGTTCAGAGGGCAGGTGATGTCACTTCCTGTGATGTCACCAGGTCAAAATGTGTGTGATGTCACTTCCTGTGACATCATCGGGTGAGTGAAAGGGCAGGTGGTGTCACTTCCTGTGATGATAACAGGTCAAAGTGTGTGTGATGTTTCTTCCTGTGAAATCATCAGAGTGGGTCACATGGCATGTGATGTGACTCCTTCTACCTCTGGCATTTTGATGAATCGACATCCATGAGCCTCTTCAGCAGAAAATTCAATCTCTGGGTGCTAAAACATTTGTTTGAAAGTAATTTGAGTCTGTGGCTACTAGATGGGTCACCCAGTCTAGGGTCAGACCCAATAAGGCACTTATCAGGTAACCCATCTTCACTCAGTCTTGCAGAATGTGAACGGGACAGAAGGTGAAGAAGGCTGTAAAGGAATCCAAATTATTTGGATCTTCCAAAAAAAGTGGAGTTGTGGAAGAGACATCCGATGCCCTGCCCACCAAAGCTTGCTACAGAGACAGATTCTAGTCTTGAAATTGCTGATGAGGAAATGCAACTAGCTGGCTCTCCTTGGCCCTGACTCGCATTGCGCCTGCTGTGCATCCCGCTTGTCCGCAGCAGTCTTGGGGATGGGCACGAACCAGAATGCCAGTGGCGTGACATGTGAGTTCAACAAATGACAAATAAAAATAACAACTGCTTACTTTAAATTCTGCTCACAGACCAAAAGATACAGATATTGTCGCCAAAGGGAGATGGAAATGAAAAGCAGGAACCCTCAGAGGAGAAAGAAAGGTGACATAGTGCAGGGACCGAGCTTAGAAAACAACAATGGAATTAAAATTATAAATGTAATAACTGATGGTGGTCTTTCTTCCCAGTTTCGAAGGGAGGGGAGGCCTATTGCGCTAGGGACTGGAGCAAGTGAAACAGGCAAAGGGGTAATGGAAACTCTCTTGGGGAACAAATGCTGGAATGGAAGAGAAGACTGAGCCTCTTCCTGACCTCCTGTCAGCCTCGGAGCAAGATGGGTCAGTGGATGGTGTTAACCTCTCTTCCACCCTTACCCATGAGCAACAGAATGACTGCCGCCAGTTGCTGGGACAATTTTATGATCTGTTCTCCCTGGTTCCTGTTGTCACAGATTGGTGCGCCCATGATGTGGACACAGGAGACAGCTTACCTGTGAAGCACAAGTCTTACAGGGTAACTGACAGGGTGAGGGCTTGCATCAAAGAGGAGGTCTCAAAGATGCATGAGATAGGGGTGATAGAGTCATCAAGCAGTCCTTGGGCAAGCCCAGTGGTCTTGGTCCCTAAGGCTGCAGCGCCGGGTGCCACACCCGAACTCCGGTTCTGTGTGGACTACAGAGGGCTCAATTCAGTCACGAAGACTGACGCGTACCCCATCCCCAGAGCTGATGAGCTCATAGATCGGCTAGGGGCTGCACGGTACCTCAGGACGTTTGACTTAACATCTGGGTACTTGCAGATCGCCTTGACTGATGGGGCAAAGGAGAGGTCAGCATTCTCCATACCAGATGGGCATTTCCAGTTCCGTGTTATGCCCTTTGGGATGAAGAATGCCCCTGCCACCTTTCAGAGGTGTTGGTCGGACTGGATGAGTTCAGTGCCGCCTACCTGGATGACATTGCAGTGTTCAGTGCCAGTTGGGAGGAACATCTGCACCACCTCTGGAATTGTTGATGGCGCTGCGGAAGGCAGGCCTCACGATCAAGGCGAGTAAGTGCCAGATTGGGTAGGGTTCCGTGGTGTACTTCGGACACCAAATTGGGAGCTGCCAGGTGGCGCCCCTATAACCCAAGATTGAAACCATCCTGGCTTGGGAGCCACCCAAAACTCAGACAGAGGTAAGAGCCTTCTTAGGTCTCACAGGGTATTACAGGAGGTTTGTTAAGGTGTATGGCAACATTGTTGCACCCTTAACAGAGCTAACTTCCAGGAAGCAGCCCAAGAAGGTGATCTGGACTGACACCTGTCAGAAAGCTTTTGAGGCCCTGAAAGCTGCAATGTGCATGGCGCCCGTGCTCAGGGCACTAACTTTTTAAGTGAGTTTATCGTTCAGACAGATGCTTCAGAGCATGGTGTGGGGGCTGTTCTGTCACAGATGAATGAGGAGGGCCTAGATCAACCAGTAGCCTTTATCAGTAGAAGGTTACTTCCACGGGAATAGAGGTGGAGTGCTATTGAGCGTGAGGCATTTGCTGTGGTCTGGGCACCGAAGAAGTTCAGACCATACCTGTTTGGGACTCACTTCCAGGTTCAGACAGACCACAGGCCCCTCAGATGGTTGATGCAGATGAGGGGTGAGAATCCAAAGCTGTTGAGGTGGTCTAGTTCCCTACAGGGTATGGAATTTATGGTGGAACACCGCCCTGGTACAGAACATGCCAACGCTGATGGTCTGTCCAGATTTTTCTGCCTTAGTGAAGAGAACTCCCAGGAGTTAGGGTAGTTCTCCCCACATTTCAGCTGGAAGGGACACCTGTTAGACCTGGCAACATTGGTGTAGGTCCCCCTTCCATTTTTGCTGTTGCCTAATGTATTTTTGCTGGTGGTAGATGCTTTGGGCACTGTGCCACTTCTATTCAGTGCCACAGTGCAAGTGTTCCCTATTGTAAATTGATATATTAATCAGTGGTTCCATGTTTGGATATTTGGTTTACTTGTCAGACCCTAGTCTAGTGCACTGAGTGTGCCCAGGGTGTGTAAATCCAAATGCTGCTGGTAGGCCTGCAGCACTGGTTGTGCCACCCACAGAAGCAGCCTTGTGAAATGTGTCTACGGTCTGCCATTGCAGAGCCTGCATGCAGTCTGGTACTATCATGCTGACTGGGCAAGTGCACCCACTTGCCAGCCCCTAAACCTTCCCTTTTCTTCATATCAGTTACCCCTATAGTAGGCTGAAGGACAGGGTGCATTGTGAGTATAAGATAGGACAAGCCTTGGTGTGTGTGGCATGTCCTATTAGTGAATTACAGCCATTTTCGTTTTTCACTATTGCAAAGCTACCTGTTCTCCAAAGGCCAGAATGGGCTGTTAGAGTTATTACATTTTATAATCCTAACTGCCTCGCAGAACATGGTGGAAATTCGAGTTTAGTATGCCTGAACTCAGAATAATAAAATACATCTTTTAGTAATATTCTGTGTTTGCAAATAACATTTTTAGAAAGTAGGTATTTGCTTGTCTAACCATTCAAACCTGCCTCTGCTAGGTTGTGTAACCCTTTGTCTGGTTTTGTGAGTGACAGGGCTGGGGGATTCCAAGAGACAGACTGAATCATCCAGTGGTGAATAGAGAGATCTGCCTCTAGATGGGAGGGAGGAGTTGCACCTGAACCTTGAATAGGGCTGTGGATGCCTTCCACAATGCTGGCTTCACCTCCTGGGGAGCGGCTGATGTATCTGCCCTGCACACTGAAAGAAGAGAAGGAGTCATGTAAACAAAGTGCTACAGGACTGTATTTGCCTTCCACAATGCTGGCTCCACCTCCTGTGGGGCGTCTGATGTGCATGCCCTGCACTGTGAAAGGAAATGAGAAGTCTGGTAAACAGAGTGCTTCAGAACTGGTTTGGACTGGGCAAAGGCCCCTCTCCCCTCAGAGAACAAAGGATTTTGGGGTATAAATATTGGGTCCCTGATCCCATGAAATTAGATCACTTTGGAGTACAAGAAAAAACCTTTACTCAGGAGAGGAACCTGAGGAAACTCAGGAGAGACTATTCCCAAGCTGAAGTGCTGCTTGGGGGATTGGCCTGCAGTGGGTGCCTTACTGCCAAAGGAAGGGGAAAGGAACTTTGTGTACTTTGCTTTCAACTTGTGAAGGATATCCAAGGGCTTGGAAAAGAGCTTGCCTCCTGCTAAAGTCTCAGGGACAACAGACTTCAACCCCAGCTCCCCAGAGTTCTTTTGAAAGTGCCTGCTGCTGTTTTGGGCCTTCTGAGGGACTGCGTGTCGCAAGGAGCTGGAAGCGCGACTCAACGAGAAGAAGAGTGTCACCGTCACTGTGTCTGCCGTCGCAACTCTGAAGAAGGGTGTCGCCGCTGGAACTGTCGCACTGCACCGCAGAGAAGCGTGCCTCAACAAAGAAGAAGCGTGTTGCTGTCGCTGCTGCTGCCGTCGCAACTCCGAGGAGGGTGTCGCCGCTGTAGTTGTCGTACTGCACCGCATCAGGAGAAGAATCTCGCAACGAGGTCGGAGCGTGTCGCCATTGTTGTGCCTGCCATCGCAACCCCAAAGGAGGGTGTCGACGCTGGAACCGTCGCACTGCACCGCATCGACCAAGAGCTCCTCGCATCCCGAGAGTTGCGCCGCCGTCAGAGCTGCCACCTTCGCATCTTTTATGTTGCCGCTGTAGTTGTCGCATCGAGCGGAAGGTTTACTCATCGTGGGGGAAGAACGTCGCCACTGGAGTTGCAGTCGTCGCATCGTAAGGGTGTCGCCGCTGCAGTGCACGCATCGCACCGAGAACTTCTCGCATCCCCGAGAAGCGTGCAGCATCTGGAAGATCTTCATGTCTTTATTTCTTTGTTTCTGAACCTCGCTGTATTTCCCATCGCTGCGACATTGCTTGTCGTGGAAGCACAACGCAACCTAAGGTACATTGACGCAGAGTGTTGCATCTAAGAACTGAACTGAACTAAGCTTAAATATACCATCTTAAAGTAATCATATTGTGTATTTTTGTCGTTTATGGTCTTGTGGTAACTCTATAGAAAGCCTACTTATTTTTTATATAAAACCTGTGTGGTGTCTGTTTGTAGTGTTGTCACTGGGTTACTGTATGTGGTCACAACTGCGTAACTTACAACGCCTCTGAGATAAGGCCTTGCTGCTCGTGCCAAGCTACCAAGGGGGTGTGCAGGGGTTATTTTAGGAGTGTAATTCCCTTATCCTGACTAGAGGAGAGGCTCCCTATTTGTCACACGTACCTACCTGTGCCAACTAGACACCCCCAAATCTAACAATGTTTGTCCAGGCAAAGAAAGAGCCTGCAAAATGTTTTTGATCATCCACAGACATACACGCTTGCTGGTGTTCCCCAAACTCTAATCTTGTTGCACTGAACAAGTGGATTATCTATTGTACTGCCATATGTTCGTGGGTGTAAATGCCACAGTCCCTCATTCTGGGCATTTTTAGGTCTCGGCCTGATCCAGCGCATGCGCTGCACTGGCCGGGACATTTAGTGGCTGCTTTTGAAAGTACTACTTTCCCGGTGATCAGCTTACTATCACGTGCACAAGAGCGCACGAGCATGCACGTAATAACAAGCTGGTGGCTGGCAAGGTAGCACTTGCGGTGACACGCATGCGCACCACTCGCGTCACTACTCACATTTTTTTTTATTTCATTTTTTTTGCGATCGCGATGACCTCTGTGGTGGGGGGTGGGTTTAAGTGGACTCTTGATGCTTTTCTCACAAGAGCGGAGTCGATGTTAATTCACGAAATTCAGTTGACAGAGAAGAGACAATCGCTGGACACAATTTTAGAACATAAGCGATCCTCCATGGGAACTATAGCCATGTGTAAATCTCCCAATGCTGGCATTCCCTCAGGTCAACTGAATTTAATACCCAGCAACAGTACAAAGGCCCTGGTTCATGCCACCCCTTTGTCACAGGGGGCGGGCTTGTCAACACATTCCATTGATTTGTCAACCGCTGATCTAAGCCAGTCACAGATTACCATAGAAGAGACAGAGGGGCATCTCGTCCGAATCTCTCTGTTACCCGATGGGGTAAGGGTGGGGGAAGGAGAGCTGACACTAGTTGTGGATCCATCAGGCGTAGGAACCACTTCAAGGGTATGCGGGGAGGTGGTTACACAATCTAAAAGAGCCCTAAAAGTCACGGGTACTGCATCCATGGCCTCTAGCTGACTCTATGGCTCAAGGCAATGAACTGGGGAGGGGGGGCAGCATATGTTGAGACCCAAACCAAAACAGAGAGGTGTGGCAAAAACGAGTAGGGTTAAAGAAGTAGGGGGCCTGCAGCCAACTCACAGTGTCAAAATTGCGGGAAGGCGGAGCTGAATCAGAGAGTGGAAAATGGCTTGTGGTCAAAGTTGGAATCAACTAATCACCCATTTGGGGCCTGTGTATGAGAAAATGAACGTGATAGAAGGGAAACTTTCCCTGTTACGTGCACAGGGCAGCACTGTGTCCTCCACGACCATGGGCCTTAGGGCAGGGGTATTAGAGGCTGCACCATGCCCCAAGTTAGCCCCAAGTAATGAGAGAACAGTGGGGGGGAACCATGACTGTGGACAGACTGAAGGTGCAAATGAAGTGGTAAACGAGGGACCAAAGGCAGGAACCAATAATGGAAATGCCCAAGGTCCAACTAGTGTCAGGCCAGCTTGTAGGCCTAACCTTAATATAGCCCCTCAACACTCTGAGGGAAGAGTGGCCATACTTAATGACACAGAGCCAATATCAGCCGACCTTGTACAGAGCACCTGGGGCCTGCCGATCTTAGACCTACCACCGGCATCATGCCCTTACACAGTGGTCTTGACAGGGGTCCCGGCCTGCAGTGATGACAGAGAAGAAACCCCGAGAACCCTGATTAACAAGGCTGCCCATTGGTTGGTTAACAATACAGGCTTTAACATTTCACATCACAGGCACATTCTCATGGCTAAAAGGGTGTCCTGGATTGGAAATAGCAGGAAGAGTTTTCCAGGAGACTGTGTGATTTTAAACTTAAGGTATCCAGAGCTGGTAAGAGACCTTCTTTCTAACCAACGCAAAGGACCGTATCAGGCTGAGGGTGGGTCAAGTATCAGAATGCTCCCCCTGGTTTTTTTCTACAGGGACATGATGTGTGTGAAAAACCAAGATGACTATAGGCGGAATTTAGCTGGACTAGACTGGGAGGGTCGGATAGTCTTGCTTACTAACCGGTACGCACCTCTTCATAGTGCTGCTGCACTAAACAAAATAGATTGACTGACTTGCGGGTTGCCACTGGAGAATGGTGTTAAATGGGAGGGTCTGCCCCCCAAACGAGACTCAGGAGGGACAGGCATGACAAAGCTAAGCGATCTCATTCCTCTCGCTGGATATGGAGAGTACAGCGGGATGGGCCCAGTGTGAGGTACTGGGTTTTTAAGAACCGGCACAGAACCGGTAACCCAGCGGTGTCAGGGTACACCCAGAGACCTCGGGTTCTTCCTGATCCAGACCACAGAAACTCAGAGTCTTCTAGGTGAAGTCAAAGATTAGTTTATTGGCTGCAACCAAGGTAACAAGTGTCCTAGAAGTACAACACGGGGAAGTATATTCTCAGGAGACTGCTCGAATTTACAAAGTCAGGCTTCTCTCTTTATACAGAATGTTCAGCTTCAGGCAAACATTCTTCGAATTCGTAGTATGTCATTTACAGTTATTGGTTTACAAAAGAAAAGCAGAGTCATGATGACATGTACATATTTCACGTCGTGCTGCCCATAACAAATCACCTGGCAAGGCCCAACATTTCATCAGATATCAGTGGACCCCCAATAAAACAGGCACCTCCCCATCATAAAGTAAGTGAAGCAAAAGAGTAGAGACAGATGTGAGCAAGATACGGCAGGTGTGCGCGCTGAAATGGTTTTATGGCTTGTTGAGCCTTGATGCTATCTTGCTCGGCCACTGGGAGGGGAACTGACCTAACGAATTCGGCCTGGGGCAATGGTTCCAACTTGCACAGGTCATGGAAAAGTCGATTAAGGAGTATGTGTCCTTGTGGAATTGACTTCAACTAGATTAAGGCCTATGTAAAGGGCAACACATAAATGGAAGCCAAGGGTTCAGAACGCAAATGACGATTTCGAGGTGAAATCGTTACTCGAATATGCTGAAAATATATGTACATGATGTACTCGTCATTCTCGGTCTTTTGATACCAAATAAGTCATGTTTCGACGAAGTTTTAATTCTCGAGTCTAGAACGATTACATGAATCCAGATTTTCAGAACCACAAGTGGGAAATTCTAGAAAACCCGGTGAGTCACCCAGAAGGCACACCGGTCCCAGGCCTGAAAGCCCAGACAGCCCAACACCTTGAGATATCAAGATAATCTCCTGGAACATAGCGGGTTAGTCCTCCAAAATAAAAAAACACGACTGGCTAGCCTACATAAAGACATTTCACATCATTTGCCTACAGGAAACGTGGGAGGTAAATAGCAGTCTACCTGCCCTAGAAGGATACAAAATGTTCTTTGTTCCTGCACGCAAGGTAGCCTTGGGGCAAGCTAAGGGTGGTCTGATCACTTATGTGGATTTGAGACTACAAGGGAGATGGGAGGATCTGGTCTAGGACTCGGACTTCATGCAAGGGACCGGGTATCGTAACAAGGGCCTAAAACAAATTTTCATTAACTTTTATAATACCATTACAGTGGGACAGACCCTAATAAGACTGACCGAACTGGAAGACCGGCTGTCAGGAATACAAGAGCAAGGGGCAATGAGTTCTCAGTTGGTATTAGTGGGCGACTTTAACTGCCATCCGTGCCCCTTCCTGAAAATCAGCAGGGGGGAATGGTCCTCTTGCCCACTGGCAGAGAGTTGGCACTTGGAACATTCAAGGGAGGGAAGGGAGTTAAGTAAGGTCCTGGGCATACACGCCTTTAGACATACTATGGATCTGGTCAGAGTGGGGAAGAAAAGCCCGGTTAACCCAACCTTTAAAGGTAGGGGAAAGAACACTTTTATTGATTTTATTTTTGTTACAAACACGTTAAAGTGCTGGATTACAAGTTTTAATATAGAGGCCAGTATTTTTAGTGATCATAATCCCCTGGTCTTGTCCATTAGGGACCCCAACCGGACACCCCATCCTTGCCAAAAGGAGGCCGGTGGCTCAATCAAAGCTACCGATCAGGGTAGGAGACTAAAATGGGTTAATGTCGATGGCGAAGCATTTTACAGAGGGTTACTGGCACAGAGTGAAAATCAGGTTTGGAAGTGTCTAGATCTAGCTGTGGAGGGGGCAGACTTGATTAAAGCATTTGAGGGTGTCGCTCAACAAATTGATGGCTTGCTTAGGAGCAGAAAGACGAAAAAGGATCTTGACACCCCCAGGTGGTTTGATCATCAATGCTCTATCGCCCTGAGGGAACTGAAGTCAGCCCCCAAAGACAAGATGAAGGTGTCCTGCTGTAGGGCGCGGTACAAAAAGGCATTAAAATGCTGCAAAACCTTATTGCAGAATCAGGCATGGGAGAACCTAAGAGAAGAGGCCGAGTCAAAGGACTCAACCGCTTTCTGGAAAGTTATTAGTGACCCCTGTTACCAAGACTCAAACAAACCCAAGTTAGCATGTCACATCCTACCAGAGTCTTGGTTTGAGCACTTCCAAGGCCCCTATAATTATGTACTGACGATCTGACCGTAGCAGAGGAAGGAAATGCGAGCCCAACTCAGACTATTTTTTCCCTGGGAGAGATAAAGGCGGGCATTGAGGGGCTGACATGGAACAAGGCTCAGGCCCCCGACGGGATCTCTCCAGACCTCTTTATGAGCCAGGTAGAACTCTGGGCGCCTATACTAACTAGTGTAATAAATGCAGCAGTGGAGTCAGGGATGCCAGCGTCCTGGTCCACGGCCACAATAGTCCCCATTTTTAAAAAGGGGAATAGGAATAACCCACAATGTTATCTGCGCATTTCACTCATTGACATGACAGTGAAAGTCCTGGGTAAGGCCATCCTCAATCGGTTAATGGATTGGGCGGACGCACATGCTATTATTACTGATACCCAGTATGGGTTTAGGTATGGCCGCTCCACATCCGATCAATGCCTCAATTTATATCTCCTGGTAGCCAAGTACACTGTGGCTAGTGAGGGGACAGTGTACTTGGCTTTCATGGATTTGACACCAGCTTTTGATCGGGTAAATCGAAAGAAATTGTGGGAATTATTGGGGGCTCTTGGAGTTGACCCAGGACTGGTAAACATCCTAAGAGTACTGCATCAGAACACCTCTGCCCAGGTTAGATATAATTCGGAGGGAAGTACCACCGACCCCTTCCCATGTTCCAGGGGAGTGAGGCATGGTTGCATCCTGGCGCCTTTCCTATTTACCTTATATATAAACGGTTTAGATCAGGCGTTTGGAGCCCTAGGGGTAAAATGCCCATGGATAGGAAGGAGAGGGATTACCATCTTGCTTTACGCGGATGACGCGGTGTTCCTGGCACGCACTGCGCGTGGACTCCAGTGCCTCATAAACGGCCTTGTCCGCTTTATTGAAAGTTTAGATCTGTCACCCAACCTCACCAAATCATATATTATGGAAATGGGAAAAACACCAAATGAGAAATTTAATTACACGATTGGCACCCACAGACTGGAAAAAGTGCAGGCATTTTCATATTTAGGGATCTTATTTGATAGCCGCCTTAGCTTTAAAGCTTTGGCAGATGAGAATGCAGCACACTAATTAGCTCCGTGGGGGCAATTATGAATTTCGCAAAAAGGCTAGGCCGATGGTCACCGGAGCAAATATTGAATTTGTATAGCTCTGTATGCTGCGCCAAAGTTTTATATGGCAGTGTGGTTTGGGGCTTTATTGATCCACAGAAGCTTCAAACAGAAGAAAATAAATACTTGAGACGGGTATTGAAAGTCCCCCAGAGTATATCTTCCCATATTGTCCATGAGGAATTGGCTCTCACTCACATTAGTGAGAGGTTGCAACTTAAACCCCTCACATGTTGGATCAAAACATGGACAAACCCGGAAGCCTCACTAAGCAAGCAGATAATAATGGACTGTATTGCCCGGGACCGGGGTCAAAATATCCCCAGGCTCTGGCTCAAATATGTGAGGGAAACTCCGACGGGCTTGGGCTATGCTGAATACTTTAACCACCCGACAAAACTGTTACCTCGGGACAAGGGCCTCATCAAGACGGACTTTTTAAAGTGAGTGGCATCAATAAGGGAAGACAGGGAGGTGACCAAACCATCGGTGAGAGCCCACCTGTTAGCCAAATCATGCTTGGGCATGGAACCGTATCTGTCCCACATTCACAACTCACAGGATAGATTTCTCATGACCCGATTTAGATTGAATATGCTGCACCACGTTTTGGTGGTTCCCGTAGGGTACACAGCATCAATAGAGATGAAGGGTCCTTGCGGCTGCAACCAACGGTCTCTGCAGGACAGGGGCGGTGGGTGACATTTGAAAGTGGTGGGGCGCAAAGTGATTTGCATACAGCACCGTAGCGAGCAAGCGCAGCGAGCGAGCCCGAACCCTAAAAGTGGGGTTTGGGGGGATAACCCCCCCAAGAAAATTTTGAAAAAAAGAAGAAAAATCGTGCATTTTCAAGCAAATTTGAGAAAGCAGGAAGGTTAATAAAGCAATTGTGAAAGTGCAGTTATTACATTAATAGATGGCATAACATAGGTAGCTGCGTATTCAGTATAACCACAGAGCTTCATACATTCCGTCCTATTATGCTCAGACTGAATCCTGTCACCAGGCCAACTGGCTCACTTTCAAGAACAGGACCGTATTCAAACCACTTACATGGACATACAAATCAGCAAATGACATGGCATTCAACATACTCTCTGACACCCTACCATGCTACACACCAACTCGGAACTTTAGATTCACCAATCACAACTTTCAAATCAGCAAATGACACGGCTCCCAACACCCTCTCTGACACTCTACCATACTACACACCAGATCAGAACCTTAGATCCACCAATCACAACCTTCAAACAACACCAAAGCCACCATGTTTGCCTCCTAGTTCTGGGACTTTTACATCTCTGTCCTTCTACACTGAAACTCCACATCACCCAATATGTGGCCCAGGCAATCTCTGCAGGAATTTCAGATGGCATTGAAAAGACATGTGCTTCAAGGAAAAAGCACAGCGGCATGGCGGATGTCGACAATGGCATTTAAAGAACGTGCAATACAAAATAACGTTATATGGGCAAACATTTTTGTGGTTTTTCCCAAACATTTTTTATTAAGTAAATAGAACACTATGAGCGATCCGTACAGGAGAGCTGCATAATTGTGACCAATTGACTACAATCAACAATCAAGGGGAGAGGATGTAGCCTTACGGCTAGAGCGGTCGGCTTCGAAGCTGGGTAACCTGGTTAGAGTCTCAGCAACAACACTCTACATCCTGTGATTCAGGGCAAATCACTCAATCTCCCCGTGCCTACCAATAAAAAAATGAAGGTGTTCATCTATAACGAAACTGGTGCTCATGTAAAGCGCTCTGATACCCGATGTCTCAGGTCTAGTTCGCGCTATATAAAACTCAAAAAATAAAAAATCTGAACTTCAAGGTCTGCTTAGCCATACAATATGACTATTCAATGATCAAATTATACAGGTCCTACACACGGTCACTGCGAGGAACCTATGAAGCAATGACTGATGACTCATATGCCTTCCCCATAGGCCTATACACCCAGGAAGCAGCACGTGACTCTTGCTGTAGCTACTCTGCGAGTCACTCTTGTGGAATGCTCAAGAGGAACTGACCCTTTTCTAAGCGGAACAGCTTTGAAAAACCGGAAAGAGAATGAGCTTTACTCTGTAATGCTAGGAGTGTTGTCTTTATATCTTTGGCACTTCACCTGTTCTAGGGCCCTCCGGTACGCATGCTTGAGCCTGGAACTTCCCATTATCAGAATAAGTGAGTGGATGTGGTTGTCTGCTTGTTGGTCTCTGGTGTTTGTGGCTGTGTGCATGTGTGAGTATGGTTGAGTTTACATGTGCTGGTGTTTGTGGCTGTTTGCATGTGTGAGCAGGTTTGCGTTTATATGTGCTGGTGTTTTTGGCTGTTTGCATGTGTGAGTATGTTTGAGTTTACATGTGTTTGGGAAAAGAATTACAATCAATGCAATGAACTCCCCACTGTATTTATGTCCTGAGTAATTTGCCACAGCCTCCTGTGCACTGAGATATCTACACAACAATATTAACCTCCTCCCTGCAGCTAGGCAACATGCAGAAATGCAATTTCATAAAAACTCATACTTACAGGCCTTGGGGATAGCATTTATACCAGATAAAAGCCAGCCACTCTGTTTCTATTAATGTCAGATTTCTGCATCTGTTATCTCTCTAGAGGAACCATGACCAAGGCTGAGAGGTAAAGTGGACGTAAAATTAGACTTTAAATTTGCTTTTGAAGTGAGATGAAATCCAAATATTGGCAAAGCGAATGTGTTTGACTTTTATAGTAAATACAGATACACACCATCCAAGCACATGTTGACTCGACATAGATGATACATGCATGTAAACATCCATGCACTCTCAGACTAGCACACCTACAGTACCACATGCATACATACCATCGGGCAGACCCCCATGCCGACAGAACAACAGACCCCAGGCAAACAGAACAAGAGACCCCCCCACACACAGAACAACAGACCCCCAGGCACACAGAACAACAGACCTCCCCCAGGCACACAGAACAACAGACCCCCAGGCACACAGAACAACAGACCCCCAGGCACACAGAACAACAGAACCCCATGCACACAGAACAACAGACCACCCCAGGGACACAGAACAACCGGCCCCCTGGCACACAGAACAACAGACATCTTTGGATCATCATGTCTTTATTCCCAATCGGACAAATGTCGTCCCAGTTCTCTCTGTTCCTTCACTTACTAATGGGGCGACAGATACATCTTTTGTAGACGGAATTTAGCTGGGAGAGACCACCCTCGAACCCACCACATTCAAAACAAGAACAGGGGGGGGGGAGATTGCGCAGTGCTCAGATGTCCTTGCTTCGTGACACCTCTCCTTCCGGAAAACGATAAAAGCGTCGCGTGGCGAAGAGCCATAAAAAACATGACTGACTGACACAATGCAAAACAAATCACTTTCATAACATATACACAGTAAAAATAATATTTGTAAGCCATCTGCTCAATGTATGAATGTTGTAATGACCAGCCGAGGTGCATAAATATTTGTCAACATTATGGCGCAAAAACTCTCAGAACATGCTGCCTTCCTGATGATAAATCCGACAATATAAAAAAGAACTGCAAAAGTTAAAACTGTTTTGCATACAAATCGTGCTGCCAACATCGTTAATACTTGTTTTCATCTACCACATTGCCTTGTATTTGAACAGAACAAAACCTGTCCAGTTTAAACATTGATGGCACACAGAACGAAATTTAAATTGTGCTCCCAAATGCTCGCAGGAACAGACACAGACAAGGGGTAAAACAGCGGGCTTGTAGAAAACCACGGGGCTCTGATTGCACAGGCTGTGCTTAATTTTGACATAGGTTCCTGTAATTGCTACTCCTCCCAGCGGGACTGCAAAACCCATAATCCCCTTTGGCAGCCTTGCGTGTTTTAATTTGGTTGACGAGTATTTTATGTGGGAGTTTAAAATGAAGGTGCTCCTTAAACTGATAGTCTGTGCCATAAACCAGGTAATTGTTCACAAAAGAGGACTGAAATCCAAAGTCAAGGGTACAATTACGCAAATGTTGCAAATGTCAAATGTTATTAATAACGAGCAGCATGAAGTATAAAATAGTCATAGGCACACACGAGGCTCGTGCTGCTTAACACCTGCAGTGCAGGGGTGCTGGTTTGTTGGTGCAGGTGTTAAGCAGACTCAGGCCAGCAGGTTCTCTTCGAATCTATCTTCCCCCGCACCTGCTGGGAGAGCGGACACTTCCAAAAAATAGCAACGCGGTCCGTTGCATTACGAGACTCCGTTGCCAAACTGGGAGTCTCGTAATGCAGGGTAGGCCAGGCCTTAAACCTGCAGCCCCATCCCACCCTGAGTCAGTCCAGCCTACAGCAGCCGACAGGGGGAGGGAAGGCCTCTCTCAGCAGGCCCAACAGTTATGGCGCTTCTCGTGCTGCTGTGTAAGTTTTGGCAATGATTATGCGCGCCTTACGATGCACACCAGAGACAGAAGAACACTTCATCATGACATTAATTTACCAATATGTCCTCCGCTCCACAAGATATATAATAACTCATATTACTCACTAAAAAAGAAGTCAGATTCGAAGAGAAGTCGTCGCTGGTAGTGTAAGAAGATGGTACTGTTGGGCAGTGTCACTAGTCTGCACGTGTGAACCGTGTAAGAAGCAGGTACTTACTGGTAGTGTAAGAAGATGGTACTGGTGGGCAGTGTCACAAGTCGGCACTTGTGAGCAGTGTAAGAAGCAGGTACTTATTGGTAGTGTAAGAAGATGGTACTGGTGGGCAGTGTCACTAGTCGGCACTTGTGAACAGTGTAAGAAGCAGGTACTTACTGGTAATGTAAGAAGGTGGTACTAGTGGGCAGTGTATGAATATGTAGAGGTGGGCAGCATAAGATGTTGGTACTGGGTGGCATTATAAGAATCTCACTTGTGCATAGTGTACAAAGGATGAACCGGTGGGCATCGTGAGAAGAGGGCACCAGCAAATATAGAAAGGTATTCTCTACCTTTTGCCAACTCAAGAATGTCACGAAGATTTCGATCGGAGGGACCATGCCCTTTTGTCCAATGTGAGATATAAGCACAGGCCGATGCCTCTGACATGCAGGTCATCAGGGCTGTGGCACCTCTCCCCAGGCCCACTGGCCTTTCATTCATCCGTCTCATTTTACCTCTAGGCCAGCCTGCTGCTATGTGAGAGAAACTGCGTGCTCTCCTGGCTCAGCACCACTGATGCCCACTCCTTTCTACCCTCGATAAAAGGGCTTAACATAGGTCTCCGACAGGCATGTGTGCCCCCTATCCCCACCAATTGTTAATCCTAGCCGTTTCTATATCTGTGACATTCCAGCATCTAAGGCGCCCTTTGCTTCATGTTTACATTTGTGTCCCATCGATGTGCGTTCTAACCTTTTATTTCCTATTCTTTTCGAAAACACTAGCCCTCGGTGAGAATAGAGTTCAAACTGAAGCTCTCCGGCCCTCTTACCTTGTCAGCGCCAGGCGCTCCCACTCTCCATTCGAGATGTCTCTCGTCGAGACCAGCCCTGGTCGAGACGAGAGTACTCCGTCTCTACAGTGTGTACAGTCAGTGTATACTATGTGGCAGTGACGATGAGACTCGGAGTCGGAGCAAAGCAGCTGAGCTCAAGATAGAATGCGACCACTCCAGTCTCCACACAGCAGAAGAACACCACGAGGTGAGTCGCAGGGGCGGAACCAACCACGTCGTCACCAGCAGCACCGCAAATGGCCAATCACTACCAGACTACAAGAAGTCAGGCACAGTGATTGGCAATGGCCATTGTGCAGTAACTGTGAGCCACCCACGCGCGGCATCCAATGATGGATTGCCCTGCCGGGTTGCGCGGTGACCGGCCAATCCTGGCGCTGCATGCAGCGCCAGGATTGGCTTCAGTTAGTGTGCCCCCCAAGCCATTGGCTTGGGGGGCACACTAACTGCTCGCCCTGTCGCCTTTGATAACTCCGGGGCTCCTGTTAACCAGCACCCTCCCCGTGTCATTATTGCCAGCATGGGGGGAACATACATGCGCATGCTCGGGCAAGTTTCGACCCAGAGCAGTAGTTGCGCAGCAGTATGCAGTGTCTCGGTGGACTATTGTGAACCCTGTCTGTCAGTCAGTACTGTCTGTCACACTTAGACCAGCCCCCAGCCCAGCCCAGCCCCGCCGCACGGCCCAGCCAGCCCCTGCACTCCCGTTTCCGTCGGGTGCTGCCGGGATTCCCGGCATAAATCCTGACATTTAAATTTAATTTATACAGTCACAATTAATTAAACGTGCAGCGGCGGGTCCATGGGGCTGGTGGGGCTACGCCCCTATGCCCCAATGGACGCACCGCTGCTGCCGCAGGACACGCTTCACTTTGTTTTATTATGCCCTTTTTAATGCATATCCTAGGATTTTTTTTTTTTTAAGTATTTTAAAGAATGCCGGGTTCAAACAGGCAAAGGTGGCCCTTTTGTTCCTGAAATTGTCCACAGAGGTCCTAACACTCTTTTGTACTGTACATTTTTTAAGATCAGCTGTGAGACTCAGAAACACCAGAGGCGAGGGGTAAATGTTCTCGTTTTTAACACCTATTTACTAGGAAAAGGATGGGCATTCCCTCAGCACATATGAACTACTTATTTTTGCTCTAACCTGTCATATTTTAAATGTAATTTGTCATTGAACTTTGTGCCGACCCACTCTAACCCAGGACCTCTCATGCTAGTCCTTCAAGATGATTTTCGTGGTGAATTAGTCCTATTCCATGAATTGACTGTATATAGATTTTTAGCTTGGTTTTAAATTGTCTGTGATGCTTTTTTAACATTATTCTTTTTATGGTATTGTTTTATGCCGAATAAAGTAAGTTTGATGATGATGAGTAACTCAAATTCCATTAATTTATCATTTGCTCGTGTTTTCAGCCTCGCTGTTCCATAACACTGTGCAACTATAACTGCAGTGTTTATTAACAAAAGTAAAATAATCTGCAAGATCGGTACGCCGAGGTGCGGATGGTTAGTACCAATGCCCAGTTTAAATTGATACAACTATATACTTTAGACCAACCTATATTCCGAAGAGCTGCAATAGTCAAACCAAACGAATATGGTTATCTGGATGTCCCTACTTATCAACAAGTAAAACGCGGCAGCAGCGTACATAATTCGCCCACGACCACTAACTGCCCAAACCTATCTATTTAGGCATCAACAAGTAAAGCGTTGCGGGAGCATACCAAATTCGCCCACCGACCGCTAACTAAACAATCCTATCCATTTAGGCATCAACAAGTAACATGCGGCGTGAGCATACATAATTTGCACACCGACCGCTAACTGAACACCCTATCTATTTAGGCATCAACAAGTAACATGCGTCGGGAGCATATCTAATTCGCCCACAGACAGGACACCATTAATAAAGCCATAGTTCATGAAAGGCCCCCTCTGTTTTTAGCATCTAGGTCTCTACCATTGATTAGTCACTTAACCCAGTCAGTCACCACCCATAGAAAAGTGGGGCGCCTCTATCAGAGCAGACATTTCCTTGATTCAACACCATTATGGTAACCAATAAGTTAATGCAGTCTCATAATAGAGATGCCATCGTTATATGGATGAGCACAGCATGCAACCCAAAATGGAGGTAAATGCCTGTGTACCGCTGCGCTATTTCTCTCGTTACTGTAAGCAATATCGCTCACTGCAGGATCAGCTGGAAGGACAGCCTCCCTTAGAGTGATTCCTCTCTGTTTTCCATCAGATTGTCACACTGTTAGCTTGATGAAGAACCACGAAAGGCTTGCTACCATCGTAATGCCACCACTCATTAGCTAGCGTGTCAAGCTCCTGGTTGACAGGGAACAACCCATGCACCCACACCAGCGGGGCGAACAGTATGCAGAGTCCCCCAAACCCCGATTGCTAACGCCAAACAGCGCGAGTACCCCCTAGACAGCGCGCTCGTACCCGCTGTTGATCTCGTCCCTGTTCCACACGACCGCTGGTCACTCCTTTGTGCTCTACGCTGCCGAGCACTATTGATACCTCCAAGCCCTATTGGGACTTGAAGCTGTCCACGCTCCACGAGCACCATCGAGACCTGCCACCGTCCAGGCTCCCCACTCGATTCCGCCGATAAATCACACCGATAGTTCCTCGTAGTTTTCTACACCCTCGTATCCGCTTCAAATCCTCCAGACGGCTTCACAACCTGTAATAGGAGAAGAGAAAAACGAAATTACGGGCCGCTGGTGGCCCGGGTGCAGCGCCCGTGGGGAGCGTAAAGAACAAGAGACTGTTCTGCTCCCCACACCCCCTTTTAAAAGGGGGGGCACGGGCCAGTCCAATCAGCTCGGACTCCGCCTGCTGGGTGTCTGTGTGAACCAGAAGCACTAAAGTGCTTCCGGTTCACGCCCCATAGTAACCCGCCTACTGGATGCTTATGGTGGAGATGGGAGTGCTTCCACCTCCTCCTTTCCCCCTGGGACATGCTCGACCACCATAAGGGCGGCGTGAGCTGGAAAATCAACAATAGGCATGTAACGCGGAAACTGCCACTAAGACGGCGATAATGGGCTTGCTAATATGCGTTATAGAATTCCAATAGAAGCCCAGGTTAGATGTGCAGGACATCTAACCTGGGCTTCTATTGGAATTCTATAATGCATATTAACAAGCCCATTATCGCTGTTTTAGCGGCAGTTCCCTGCTGCGAAAACGGCGATAATTTTAACAAGGTTCTTGCTAATATGCCCCACTGTTCTTGAAAATAGGATCATGTGTACACTTTTTACTTGTAGTCCCAAAGGTATAGTTAAGGTTCTAAGGGACATATTATCAAGACAGGCGATAAAATTATCACCATTTTAATGGCAGAAAACTATAGCTAAAACGGCTTGATAATATGCTCTATGGAATTCCAATTGAAGACCATGTTAAATGTGAAGGACATCTAACATGGGCTTTAATTTAGGCTCAGCAGAGAAGCAATAGCAAATGTTGGTATTATGGATAGGATAACAGCTCTTCTTATTATCATTGGCTGTGTAAATCATAACTCTTCCTATTATCGTTACTCTTCAGCCTATAAATCTATTAAATCACCTATCTGCTCTCCCTGACAATTTGAAAGCAGATTATTTTTTAGATTAGTTTAGTTTAGATTGATTTCTGTGCAATAACATCATCATCTCTACTGGAAAATGTTTTCCCTCATATTTACTCTCATGGGTTAATTTTATTTAAAATATAATTCTTTAGCTACATTTAGACTGAATGATTAATCCTACAATATGATACTGTTCTAAAAATAACTGGTATTGCATTTTAGACTGGTAATGTTGATATATTTCTTGTATTAGGTGTGACGGCTAGAGCGGTGCTTTGTACCAGCAGCCTAACAAAGGGCCCTGCAGGCCGGAGGGAAGGGAGTAACCAGGGTTACCCAGCATGGTTGGAGCCCCTCACTCACTTATGCAGGAGCAATATAATAAGGCCAAATAATAAGCAGTAACTGCTGCCACCTGGAATAAACTGCTCTGCGGAAAATCCTAGTCAGTGAGCAGAAAGCAACACACATTTGTAACAATTTTGATGAATTGTTGCAATGGGTATAAGGCTGTGCTGAGAACGTGTCCCGTCGACTCTTTCTGTGTCCCTGTGCATGTGAGGGCAGACTGGAGAGAGAAGAGAAGCAGACCAAAGGAAGAGAGAACAAACAGATAGAGAAAGGCAGGAAAAAGAGGGTAGACAGCTGAGAACATTAACTGAGAGAGGGGAAAATTTAGCGAGCAGAGGCAGGAAAGGGGAAATTCGACAGTAATACGGCTGACCAACACATGAGAGAGAGAAGTAATAAACAGACTACTAAATGTGTGTTTGAAAGAGGGAGAGATCTCTATTGACAAATACAGCAGAGGTGAAAGTATATCAGGGAAATGAGAGCGGAAAGACGACTAGTAGAAGAGAGAAGACATTGCAGGGTAAAAGGCATGTGAGTGAGAGAGGGGTGTTTAAAAGAGAGACAGCTTGGGAGGAAGGCCTTGCTGTGCGGATTGGTAACCCCCCTCTTGTCCTGGTGGGAGCCTGCCAGGTATCTGGCAAATGTGTGTGTTTGAAAGAGCTTCTAGCAGCCTGACCAATAACTTTCACCTTAAGGAAGCGTGGAGGTGCTGTAATCAGAGATCCAGCAGAGTTCCCTTAAAGTCATACTTTGATAACGTTTTGAGATCCTTACTGTTGTGTGTGGCATATCTACCTCTGCCCAAAGACCCTCCTCCACATGTGTACAGCTATCACAGTTTACAGAACCACTCTATTTATAGAACAAGCACAGCCCATGGGCCACCCGTGGGAGTGGCCTACCCATATCTACAGACTGCCTCTGTTTGTGGAGCTGATGTACCCCAGTTCACAAATCATCTCTAAGTGTAAACTGCAACTGGTACTCTCCATAGGCCACCCCCATGTGTGGAGCAATCAGCCTACAAATCTCCTTTATGTGGCTAAATGTAGAACTAGCATCGGCCACAGACCACACCTAGTGTGGAGCTGACCTACCGCTGACCTTAGACCTCCCATATATGTTTGGGGCTACCGCCTTCATCAAACCACCCATGGTTGTAGAGTTAAACCAGCCATGTGGACAGACTCCCGGAGTCGCAACGGTCAACACACCATTCCAGACTGTGAAGTTGGTCTACCATTGTGCACACATCACCTCAGTGTGTAAATGTAAGCAGGCAGTATCCACAGATCACCAACCCCATCTGTGGAGCTACCATAGTCTACAGTCCCCCATTATGTGTTAAACTAACGTATTTCACAGACCACCCATGGTTGTTGAGCTGATCTAGGCCGGTCCACAAACCACCTCTGTGTGAAAAGAGCAGCTGGCACTATTCACACCGTTCTCCCCATGAATGGACTCCCAATATTTGTGAGGCTACTAGGGTCCACAGAGCTTCCATACCCAAAATGTTCACTGACCCTCTCTATTTTCGAAGCTACCACTCTCCACAGACCACCTCTGGGTGTGGAGCTGATCTACCTCTGTCTGCAGACGTCGCCCCATTTTAGCGTGGAGCTATCACTGTCCACTGGCTGACTTTTATAATTCTATCCTGATCTGCTTCCTACAGTTCTAACTCAGTGATCAGACACATATCAAGTGCTCACAATGTATCTCTGTTCCAAGCTGCACCATACAGTACTTCATAAATACTGAGGCATCTGCAATGCATCTAGATCCTAAACTACACTCTTCTCCGCTGTCCCTATCCTAAAACACATACACCTACATAGTGAGCTGCTCCTTGCAGTGCCATGCCAGAACTAAGAGTTCCACAAAGTTCCCACATAGTATCGGTGTCCTAACTACTGTCCCAGTACTGACACATCCACAGAGATTTTGTAGACTAACAAAGCTTCTTCAAAACACTTTTATTCTATCTTGCATCATGCACTAGCATTGACAGAATCGTGCATCGCCCAGAATGCATCTGTAGTCTGAATTGAGGTATACATTGGTACCTTAGTTCGGGTATCCCTTGACTTACTGTGCATTCTTGCAACCTAACTCTTTTATGACTTACATAGTGCACTAGCATTTCAGTGCTTTTCTCTGGCATATGTACTCATAGCCTTCTTTGAAACTGTCTCAAAGTAATAAATTGTGCAAGCAAGTTTTTCTTTCTGGTAAGATTATTCAGGAGGCTAACTCACCTGCTGCAGAGATCGATGTACCTTAGAGATTAAGGGTCAGATGTACGACCCTCAATTGCATGCGCAAACGGTTTTGCGACCCGTTTGCGCATGCAAAATGTTACAGTGCCATGTACAATTCCTAAATAGGGAGTCGCAATTTCTTTGCGACTATTAATTAGTATGGAGAGTCGCTAATAGGAAGGGGCGTGCCAATGGCGTACCTTCCTAATAGCGAGTCTTTACCCTATGTAAGAATGTTTTGTGACTTCAATTGCGGTCGCAAAACACTCGCAAATTACCGTCCTCTTCAAGAAGGTCTTAATGGAGTTGCAAATGGGAAGGGGTCCCCAGAGGACCCCTTCCCTTTTGTGACTGCCTCCTAAAATATGTTTCATTTTTTTTAATGCATCCCGTTATCCTTTAAGAAAAACGGGCTGCATTTAAAAAAAAATAAAGAACTGCTTTATTGAAAAGCCGTTCCAGACATGGAGGTCTGCTAAGCCCAGCAGGTCACCATCCCTGGGAGGGCCAGCCATTCACAATGGGGTCGCAAATTGAGAGTGGCTCAGTAATGTTCATGAGCCTTGCATTTTGCGACCCCATTGGTATTCGCTAGCAGTGTCTTTGACACTGTTGTACATTGGCTTTTTCGGAATTTGCGAGTCGCAAAAGCAAATGGTCGTACATCTGGCCCTTAAATTCCAGATAACTACCATTTTTATTATTCAACTCAATTACCATTGAGATCCGCATTGCAAGTATTATGCTCATCATAATGGTTCAATAATTTAGCACTCAGAATCACCAACAGCACAGGGATCTTTATTTATGGGGCGCTTAATTATGACATTATTCAAAGTTATCCCTTATGGAATGGGGAACAACATCGAAAATTGTAAAGATAGTTTCTCTACAGGAAAAGAATACCTATTCGTCAGGGGCCCCTATCTGTGCAGCTTGTATGGGGACCTCCAGAGGTTTTGTTACACCACTGCTTTGCACTTCACTTACCTGAGGGTGATGTGGGGTGTTGGTAAGGGCAGAGACCTCCAGGATAATTTTTGGGGTTCCTAGGAGCACATGGTGTGATGTTCTGGAGCCTCTCCTGGGCAATATTCGCATGCAGAAGACACCAAGATTATTTACAGGGAACCGCGATAAGGCTATCATGCTTGCTGTAAGTCAGCTCAGGCTACTTTTTACACTTAAAAATCACTAAAACCAGAATTGCCAGAAGACACTTTTGAAGGTTGTGAAAATACTATTGGATGCAAGGTCCGTTTCCCTCACTCCCTTCTTTCACTGTGTCAATGAGATGAATTAGCCGTCTTCTTTACTCAAAAAGTCGAAAACATTCACCTGCAGCTGGCAAACGATTAGGCAAAGGCAGTTCCTGAATTAGACAAGAATACTCTAAGCCAGGTGATAGCTGAAACTAATCACCAGGTACTCAAGGCAATGAGTGGTACTAAATTAGGCGAATGGCCTACTCTGGATTTGACATCACTGCTATACACTCTGCAATCTATTAAATCTAGCAACACTCTTGACCCTCTACTTTCTGACAAACTCAAGTCACTGGAAATGACACTTTTAATTATGATATTGGAGCTGCGTCTGTGCCGCAGAGATGAAAGCACGTCATGGTCCTTCCACTCCTGAAAAAAGCTCATTTGGATTCCTCTCACTTTTCAAAAATGTTGGCCCACTATTCTGCTACCAGTCTTTACCAAAGTTTTGGAGAAGCATGTGAATACCCATTTGTTGAGTCTCAAAAACATTTCCATCCCTCACAGTCCGGTTTCAGGACTGAACATACTACGGAGTCCGCCCATTTGTGCATCACTGAACATTTTAGAGAACATCTAGATGATGGTGGGACAGCCACACTCATTCTATTGTATTTGAGTTCGGATTTTGATATGGTGTCACATTCAATCCTAATACTTACACTGGAGGCATTGGGTCTAGATGACTCAGCTCTGTGATGGCTTGCTTCCTTCTTAAAAGACTGTCTGTTTCAGGTCTTTTTGGCCAATGTGTGCTCTGAGCCACAAACCCTGACATAAGGAGCTCCACAGGGCTCTGCTTTGAGCCCCCTTCTATTTAACATCTATGTTCGCCCATTGGCAGACCAAGTTGAGAGTTGCAGACTTACCCTTATTTCATATGCCAAAGATGCTCATATTATTTTCTCTTTATCTTTGGCACCGAACCATGACTCTTCGATTCTGAACCTGGGCTTGAGTAAAATTTTGACATGGATGAAGAAGAACTCCCTTAATCTTAATAGGGATTCGACAGAGGTCATGATTGTGGGTAAGCATGCCTCTCTGTGGGGCTCTAGACACTGGCCAGAGTCCCTTGGGACCCGGCCCACCCAGTCTCCTCTGGTGAAAAACCTGGGCGCTCTCATGGATAATAAACTCTCCATGAAACCACAAGTGGCAGAAGTCAAAGCTACTTGCTTTGCAGTTCTCAGATGGTTGAAAAAGATTATTTGTCTTATCCCTTTAGCAGCACAAAGAACAGTCATTCGGGCCTTAATCATGTTCAGACTGGATTATGGTAAAGTGCTGTACCTAGGTGTGGATAAGGCCCTGGTTCAGGGCTTCCATTTCTGCAAAATGCTGCTGTGGGCTGCTCTTTCATTTACCAAAATCTGCCTCAGTCCCCTATGTACTTCAGGAGTTGCATTGGTTGAGGATCATCAGGTGCATTAAGTTTAAAGCACTGCACTTTATGTTTAAAGCCAAACAGGGCTTAGGACCTTGTTACATTCAGGAACTGGAGGTTCCTTACCAGCAAACTCGTACCCTGAGATCTTCAAGTCAAACCCTGTTCTCAGTACTGAGGTAACGTTTAATCTGCATGAAAGACCACTCTTTTGCATATCTTGACCCGAAACTGTGGAACTCTCTTCCCTCAGCTATAAGAAATTGTAATTCACTCCTGAACTTTCCCAAGGATTGGACCTGTACTCTACCCTGCGCTGGGAAACCATTTGGGGTATCTGTGCGCATTACAAACAACATAATAATAATAAAATTCTGTCACTTGGGGAGGTAGCGCAGGGCGATGCTGTCTCCCCGATACAACTCTCAGCTGTCCTCTCAATTGTGGAATGGTTCTGAGTCATGGCAGACAAGGCAGCATGAGAGGGGCTGTTCCAGCAGTCACACTACCCGGCATCCAAATGTTGCTCAGTTTCCTGTTACGCGGCAGTTTGACCTGGCGTTTTGCTCCAACACTCTTTTTTAATTTTTGTCTTGTGCTCTGCTGCAGGTTTTTAGATCATGCATATTCTTCAAGAGTTGGACGAGCTTGCCTCAGTATCCTTCCTAACTATCCATGAACCCCTAATCCCATCTCAGGCTCCTTTTGCTCTGTAACCTCTCACTTTACCTCAAGGTCCAGAAGCCCCGGTTCCGTATCCTGCTCCCTTGTGTTTTTCTTAACCTGTGCCTTGTTTCCCTTTAGGTTTGCTATGAGGCATTGTGTCCTATTTATGTTTTTTGTGCGAAGCATACAGGGAGTTATCATTTACATTTGAATTGTATAGCTGTCACCTAGACAGGCGCGACTTTAGGGGTTGTCCATTCCCTCTTCATTAAAATGTTTCTTCATTTTTGATAGTGGTTAATAAATGGTGGCATTTTTAGAACTGCACTTTCCTTAAAATGCCTCTTATATATTAAGTGTGATTCATTTTGTCTATTTAGGCACATGTACTGGAAGTCACCCTATATTCTGTTTTATTTTTGTATTTTTAGTAAGTTTGACGAAAATGTACATTAGTAGATTGATGACCAGTTGTTGTACTGCAAATGAAATCTTGCACAGAATGTGCCCAGGCCAAGGCCTTACATGATAAGCCTTTCGAGTATCTGCAGTCCCTGCCAGTTCTACCTCATCCGTGGCATATCATCTCAACTAACTTCACAGTTCATCTTCCTCCTTCTGATGGTTATGGTGACATTTAATCACTTTTCCAAGAAGCACATTTTTTCTTTATTTCCATTCTCTCTATTCTGCTACCAAAGCTTTTCCTTCTTCCATCTTCTTCAGTCAAGGCTCCAATTTTGGTCTACCAATTAATTTTTGGGGGTATTCCATGAAAAACCTGGTGCTCTAAGGACGGGGAATAATATCACACCTTCAGCCCTTCAGGGCAGCCTCTTCTAGGGTGCACAGCCCCCATGGGACGAGCACTTTACTGGTGAGTTCCCTCAGAAGCATGGTGCTGGTGGGTTCTTGAAGAAGGGGGTTCAGTGGCATTTTGAGCAAACACATAACAGCAGCCCAAGGGGTCGGAATCCTGGTCTGCTTCCGGAGCCCTCTCAGATGTACATTCAGTAAGTGCCCTTTGTGCTCTTTGTGCTTCACCTTGGAACTCAGCATCTCTGGAAGGCAGAGGTGGGGAGAGATGATATTCGCCCGTATGTTCATGGGGTTCCTGGAGGAGGAGGGCCGTCACTTGTCTGAAGGTCAATAGAAGCATTTTAAAGAGTTAAATTAAGACCAGGGTTTGCAAGTCCAGCTTTGTAATTTCATATAGCGCTGTTTTTGTATTCCTTTTTCCCCAATCTGTTGAGCCCAGGTGAATTGCTGTCTCATTTTCCTTTCCTGTCTGTACACTATTTAAGGATGGCCTTTCTTCCTTTGCACTGCGTTGCAACACAGCCATAGTATTTTTTTATAGGCTATACACACTTTAAACAGAGACGTTTTAAAGCATGGGCAAAGTAGGCTCTGGCCCAGGCCCCAGCCTTTCAGGGGGCCCCCTGAAATAGCCAGCTCTGTTCTGCAGAGTCTTGCCCTCGTGACCTTGAATAATTTTTAAACAAAATGTTGTAAATAGCGTTTTTCTATCATTCAATTTTTAAAGTGTGAGAGTCTATTACAGACATTTTGCAGACAAAATGTGTTTATGTTTCATGCAACATCCATATAAAAAGTTTGGGAAACGGCCACTACAACGAAGCCGTTTCCACTAAATCCTTAACCACGCATGCAGTACCACGCATGCGTGGTTACCACGAAAGCCTTTACCACGCATACCTTTACTACCAGGTTTGTAGTAAAGGCATATGTGGTAAAGGTAAAAAGTAAAAAAAGGGGGGTTTCCCCCCCCCCCAAAAAAAAGCTCACCTGAAGTCACGTCGGGTTATGTATTTAATCAGCGTCATTTAAGAGAAATCGGAAAATAAACTTCCGTTTTCTCTTAACGACGTATGACGTCACCACGCAAGCATTCGAGGTAAAGTTTATGCGTGGATAACGAATTCCGTTGTAACGCATGCGTGGTAAAGGCATGCGTTGCAACGGAATTCGTTGTAACGTCATACATTCAAAAAGTTTCTTTTAAATCAATACAGGACCTCACATATGAGAAATGGGAGGGTGTGACAGAGGTTATTTGCAGTAATATTAGTGAGCTGCAGGTGTGTTACAATACTGAAAACACACATCACTATCCCTGAATATCAGATGTACACACATTTCGAATTTGACCAAAGAGGGCATGAAAGAGCTGAGACTGGGTCATAAAATCAAAGCTGGTCCAAACAGGGGCCCCCAAAATACTTTTGGCCCAGGACCCCCGATATTGTTAAAACGTCCCTGACTTTAAACCTTGTAATGTTAATTGTATCCCTTTGTTTACCTTGGAGAATTGCATTAACCTTCAGACTGGTATTCAACCCGCTATATTCTTCTTTGCTGACTCCAAGGATCCTATATCTTGGTTTCCCTGCTAGCTTTATCTCCATTGTGCGACACTTCCTGGGGACACCTGTCTTTCACATGTAGAATATGTAGTGGAAATGCATCGTGACTTCAAAAGGGAATCCTTACCTTGGATAGGGTGGAACCCAAAATTGTAACCTACGTCCACCTCAAGCCCTTGTCATTAGGGAATTTTCATGAAGATGTATTTAATGCTGTCGAAATCATTAAGAAAAACTACTTTCTTATGGGAACTCTGGCTCAAACATAACTACATTGGTGCTCTCACCAGATTAATGACTACGATTTTTTTTAAGATACCATCAATTTTCTTTAGAAATTCTTTAATTTGAAATGGAAATCAGATTACGTATTAATTACTTTTGACATGTCATCTTTATCCAATACCGACCTCCATAATGATAGTTTGAATATGTGTAAATATTTCGTACCCTCTAGGCCCCTTAAACTACATCAACAACATACTAGGATGCTGCTTCACGTGATGGAGCTCTATCTAAAAGAAAACTGCTGTGATAATAATCAGGACCCTGAACAATCAGTTCTTCTTAATCGGAGTGTATTGGTCAGAGAAAACCCCAAACGACATCCTTGCCAGACACAGCTGGAGCCAGCTGTCAACGGTGCCACTGTACATGACATCACCTTAGAACGAAAGGTACATCACAGAGATTTGCAGTCCCAGCCTAGCTGGAAAAGCCTAATTACAATATAACACATCTCCCCATCTTACGCTAAACCAAAATAAAACAAAGTAAAAACCCAAGTGAAAGGCAAAAATAGAATGAAAAACAAAAAGGATCAAGAAGGAAGAAGAAATAAAGAACAAAAGAAAGAAAAGTGCATGTAAAACTCAAGCAACATAGTCACTCAAATATGCCGGAGCTCTTCTTTCCCCAGCCTCCCTCAAGACCCGAGATGAGCCCATCGACCCTTCTCCCTCTCTGGCAACCACAAGTTCACCATCAGACCCAGTACCCTCATCAAATGGCAAACCAACATCAGACTGTCCCCTTGAAAATTCACCATCACTCATCAACAGCCACGGTGAACACACACCAGACGGGCAACTAGAGCCAAATTTCGGGGGGGTTAAACATTTTGGAGGGGGCTAATTCTTCCAATCATAGACAGAGTGGCTGTAAGAAGGGATAAACACACAACAAAAGCCTCATTTACAAGTAAATGGTCTTTTAAAGACCTGTTAAGTACTCGGGTGCGGCTGCAATTAGATGCTCGCCAGCCCGCGATGCTGTCTCCGCCCGGGCTGACACACACGACGGGGGGGCTGAAGCCCCGTGATCCTAATGGGTGTTGCACGCCTGACACACACCAGATTCAGTCTTCTGCTCTAGATTCTTTTCATGATTACCACTCTGCCTCTGATATAATGCAACACGTCTCAAATTCCATGTTTGGCAATTTACCAACTTGACCCAATTTCCTCCTACAGCCTTCACCTTGAAAGGTCCCTTGAATTTATTCAAGAACTTGCTGTGACCTCCGGCCTTACCTTTAACCAAATCACCCACGTCAATAAAATGTCTGACCTGTTTGGCATTTTTACTACTAGTCAAACCAGCTAACGCTGTGGTTCCACGCATCCATGATGGCACCAATTTAGTACCAGCTGCCCTTCCGCGAATCATCACAAATGGACTCTTCCCCTAGATACTATTTGAAGTTGTGCGATATGCTCAAAGCATTTCACTGACAGCATCTGGTGCCACGGCGCATGACATCACCTTAGAACGAAAGGTACATCACAGAGATGTGCCGTCCCAGCCTAGCTGGAAGAGCCTAATTACAATATAACAAAAACATGAAACAAAAGAGGGATAGGAAAGGCATTTAGGGAGGTACAGGCGCTTGGCATTACATTGGCAACAGCTGTACAAACTGCATTACATTTTTCAGACATTCAGGGTGCTTGAGTCCGCCTGCGAGTCCATCCGGGCTCTGTTGTGCTCCGCACTTTTAGTTCGAGGGTCAGTACACTAAGGGGTCGATTCCGATTCGGGAAAGAAAACCGTCCTACCATTCGTATTTGTAGCCGTTTCCATATGATTCGTAAAAAGCCGTCCGAAGTGCGTAGTACGATCCGTTTTCATAGATTCCGTCCGAATGTTTATGAACCGTACGAAAAACAAGCGAAGAACCGTACGATATGGACTTGGCTAGTGAACCGTACGATTTGTAAACATGCCGTACGACCCGCCACGTACGATCCGGACCGGAGACCGTGAACGCCATTCGTATGGGAAAACGCTGTCGTGTATGAAGTGCGATTTGTGCGGAAAACCTTGCGTATAAGCGAACCGCACAATCAAATAAAAAGCGAACCCCCCTCAATGAAGTGCACACGTACCCCGTAAATACGTCACGTATGAGAGAGCCACACAATAAAGTACGAAACAAACCCCCATCAACGAAGCGCACGCGTACCCCATAAATGACGTGCGTGAAGAGAGCCACACAATAAAGTACGAAACCAACCCTACCTCAACGAAGCGCACGCGTACCCCGTAAATACGTCGCGTATGAGAGAGCGACACAATAAAGTACGAAACGAACCCCCATCAACGAAGCGCACGCGTACCCCGTAAATACGACGCATATGAGAGAGCCACACAATAAAGTACAAAACTAACCCCCCCAACGAAGCACACGCGTACCCTGTAAATATGTTGCGTATGAGAGAGACACACAATAAAGTATGATTCGGATACCCCCTCAAAAAAACACACGCATACCCCTAAAACAGCACAAGGACGGTGCAAACGAGTCACACTACACCACAAAACATATCTCCTGTGTACAAACCATTGCAAAGCAATGTCCTGGCCAAATCCCAAGTGACAAACAGAGGGCACAACTCAGACCCACCCCTTATAACACATCCATCAAAAAATTCAAACTAAGACACACCCACAAATGGACCAATAAAAAGGGCCCACACACACAAACCAGCATCCTTCGCAACATACCCATTTAACTACAGACACTGACAACACACCCACAACTCCACACATCCACCTTCACACATACCACCAATCATATTGGGACCCACACACCCCTTTCACACTCAGACTCACACACCCCATCCATACACACCATCACCCCCCAATCACAATCACCCCACAACATGTCTGCACCAAAGAATCCAAAGTTCACAAACCAGGAGATGGAGATCCTTGCAGATGAAGTCATAGTCATAGTCATAGTCATAGTCATAGTCATAGATTCTTATATAGCGCGCAAATCACCAAAAAGGTCTCGAGGCGCTTAGCAGAGAGAGACAACGACCCTGAGTTAGAAAAGTGGCACTGGTTAATGAGGGAAGAGCCAAGTTTTCAGACCCTTATGAAAGGCCTGATGGTTAGAGATGGATGACAAGTGAAGGGGCAGTCTATTCCAGAGAAGCGGGGCTATATAAGAAAAGGCCCGACAGCCATTTCTCGTGGCTCTGGCCCTTGGTTGAACCAGGAGACACTTGGAACTGGATCTAAGAACTCTGGAAGGATTATATAGGGCCAGTTTCTTAGCTAGATAAGAAGGACCAGTTCCTGTTAGAAGCTTGTGAACAATGCTGAGTATCTTAAAGTGGCTTCTTTGGCGCACAGGGAGCCAGTGTAATTCCCTGAGACTAGCTAGAGCTGATGATCTAGGGGGCAAGCCAAGCACCAAGCGTGCTGCGGTATTCTGGACTGTTTGTAACTTAGTCAAGAGACACTCATTTATGGAGGCAAACAGGGCATTGCCGTAGTCTAAATGACTAATAATGAGCCCCTGAATCAAGGGTTTCCTAGATTCAAGGGGAAGCCATTTAAATATTTTACGCAGCCTGCGCAGGATGCCATAGCAGGTGCGCGACACAAGATTAACATGGGACTTCATGGAAAGAGTAGGTTCAATCATGATTCCTAGGTCACGAACCACTTCTTTTGGTTCTGGGCAAAGCCCCATTTCTTGCGGCCACCAATCTTGTGTCCACATCTGATTGGCCTTACCAAACAGCATTATTTCAGTCTTGCTGCAATTCAGTTGGAGTTTGTTGGTACTCATCCAATCCTTAATGGCAATCATACATTTCTGAAATCTGGAACGGGTATCAAGAAAGTCCAGGCTGCAGGTAATCAGCACCTGAGTGTCGTCTGCGTAGGACACTGTGGAAAAGCCATATGACTTATTATATTCGCCAGGGGGGTGAGGTAAAGATTAAAAAGCATGGGACTCAAAATCGACCCTTGAGGAACTCCAACAGAGAGGGGAATCTTATTGGATTCCAGAGTGTCAACCTTTACATAGGTGTACCGGCTGGCCAAATTACTCTCAAACCACGCACGGGCTTTGCCTCTGACACCGATCTCCCACAGTCGTTGGTAAAGAATACTGTGGGAGACGGTGTCGAAGGCAGCCGATAGATCCAGTAGGACGAGAACGGCAGACTCACCCCGGTCAAGAGAAAGGCGGATATTGTCCACTACCTCAACCACTGATATGACTCCCCGCAGTGCCCAGACATAGGAGGGGTGGGTGCACAGGACTCCCAGCAGTGCCCAGACATAGGAGGGGTGTGTGGATATGACTCCCAGCAGTGCCCAGACATAGGAGGGGTGGGTGCAGAGGACACCCAGCAGTGCCCAGACATAGGAGGGGTGGGGGCACAGGACTCCCAGCAGTGCCCAGACATAGGAGGGGTGTGTCGATATGACTCGCAGCATTGCACAGACATAGGAGGGGTGGGTGCACAGGACTCCCAGCAGTGCCCAGACATAGGAGGGGTGGGTGTACAGGACTCCCAGCAGTGCCCAGACATAGGAGGGGTGTGTGGATATGACTCCCAGCAGTGCTCAGACATAGGAGGGGTGGATGTACAGGTCTCCCAGCAGTGCCCAGACATAGGAGGGGTGGGTGTATAGGACTCCCAGCAGTGCCCAGACATAGGAGGGGTGTGTGGATATCTCTCTCAGCAGTGCCCAGACATACACCCTCACATTAAAATGTGTTCTGAACACAGATCAATCTGACACCACAAGTGAACAGTGTGAAAAATCCAAATCAGGTGTAACCGTCATAACAACAATGTATATGAAAATTAGATTCTGCATTAAATGGCATTAATCTCGGCTGTCTCTCACACCCACAGGGCAACGTGCACAATCTACCCCCAACCAGGGGGGAGAAGGAGCACAGTCCCAGGCTCCACAGGACCCTGATCCCACCAACAGCGATGCCTCTCACCACTCCATGTATGACACCGACCAACCTGGCACCTCTGGATCCCAAACCCGTGCAGCAGCTGGATCAGGGGCATCTGCGCCAACCACCACACCCATTCCTGCCACATCCCAGCAGACAGCTCGGAGCCCTACCCACAATCCACAACTGAGCCCGTCTGACAATGAGGGACAAGGTTCGCCGGGCACCCAGGAGGTGGCAGACAACACCCCCACTGTCAACTCTCAAGTGTCCCGTCGACCCGATGTACCCACAACAGCAGGCCGGGCTCGTGTGGGCAGGGGTGGTGGGAGTGGCACAAGGCGGAGGCGAGAACCTGACAAGCAAGCTGACGGGCCCGGTATGTCTGAACTCCGAAACATCATGGAGCCAGGGAGTGGGGGCCCTCATCGCTTTAAAAAACCAGCAGGCCGAGCAACACGTCAGTCAACGACAACACCAAGGACGGATGGAGGCAAGACTGGCTGTGCTCTTGGCGGTGCAGAGGGACATAAGCCAATTACTCCGTCGGATTGCTGACAACATGCAGCACCCTCCCTGTGTGACCAGGCCAGAAACATCCAGGCAAAGACTGCCAACAGGCACAGGGAGGGAGGAGGAGGTGGAATCATATGACGGAGAGTCCCAGGCATCGTCAAGGCCTGCATATGAGGGTCCTCCAAGGAAGGTGGGTCATCCACGGAGAAGACGTTGAGAGGCAGAGGGCCATGCACATCTCCCAGGTCACCTGGTCTGGCATCTTGCCTTTGTGTGCAACAGCATTACCTTATTGACTGTCACACTCTCCCACATGGACTTGCTGGTCGCAGTGTCACCAATAATGCCGAACACTGTGCTCTGGACTCTGTTGACTAAAACTGCAAGGCATCACATCTCCCTCTGTGAACTTTGGATTCCGCACAATTTTGTACAGCACCTAACACCTACTCACATTTCACTCACAAGATGGAGAAATTAATAAATTAACACAATACGTATTGAAGTTAAAAAAAAATTTGGGCCATAGTCAACAACATACGTGTTGGAATAATGCAAAGTATGCCAGAGTGTTGAACAAACTCAAGCCATCCGTACACTGGGATCTGAGTCTGGTTGTGGACACACATAGGTCACAATGTATGATCAACTACATCCATGGCGGGAAATACTCACACGTGATGGTTACCTTCTGCTGAGGGGGGGTTCTGACAGACAGTTATGGAAGAGTCTCATGAAGGTGTACAGGTCAAGGGTAATGTGTTGGTGTCCAGGGAGGGACTACCAGGTCCGTTTGTTGATGTGGGAGAACCATCACCCGCATGCAGTTGTACTGTGGAAGTGATGAATGTTGCCCAGGGCAAGGGTGGCTGGACGGACTACAGCCAACGGGGTGGGGTGTTGGATGTGAGACGTCCATATTTGATTATTGGGCTGTGGTTGTGGAGTGCCTACTGAGTGTGGCTGAGGAGTATGAAGGTCTGCCTGCAGTTGACAGTGGGACTCTCAATCAATCAATCAAACATGATATTTGTAAAGTGCGCTACATACCTGTGAGGGTTTCAAGGCGCTGGATGTAGGGGAGTGGGCTGCTACTGATCAAAGAACCAGGTATTGAGTAGTTTTGTGAAGGGCAACAGGTCCTGGGTCTGACGTAGGTAGGTCGGGAGAGTGTACCAGGTCTTGGTGGCGAGGTGGGAGAAGGATCTGCTGCCAGTGGTGGATATCTGGGTGCTTCAAACAGTGGCGAGGGCGAGGTTAGCAGCCCGGAGGCTGCGGGTGGGGGTGTAGAAGCTGAGTCGGTTGTTGAGGTATGCTGGTACGGCGTTGTGTAGGGCTTTGTGTGCGTGGATGAGGAGTTTGAAGGTGATCCTCTTGTTGATGGGGAGCCAATGCGGGCCTCTCATGTGGGGTGTGATGTGACTGCGTTGGGGGGCGTTGAGGATCAGTTGTGCAGAGGTATTCTGGATGCGTTGCAGCCGTCCCCGGAGCTTGATTGTTGTTCCCGCGTAGAGGGTGTTCCCGCAGTCCAGTCTGCTCATGACGAGGGCCTGTGTGATGTTTTATCTTGTGTTGGAGGGGATACATTTGAAGATCCTGCGGAGCATTCGGAGGGTGTTGAAGCATGACGCGGAGACGGCGTTGACTTGCTTGGTCATGGAGAGGACGGAGTTGAGGATGAGCCCCAGGCTGTGTTCCTGGTCGGTGGGTGCTGGGGCTGTTCCTAGCGATGTTGGCCACCAGGAGTCGTCCCAGGCTGATGGGGTGGTGCTGATGGTGTGGACCTCAGACTTCTCTTCATTCACCTTCAGCCTGCTGTCCGTCATCCATTCTGCGACGGCCTTCATTCCCCTATGGAAGGTTGGCTTTGGTGGTGTTGGGGGCCTCTGGAGAGGGATATGATCAGTTCGGTGTTGTTGGCGTAGGAGATGATGTTGAGGCTGTGTTGTCGAGCAACGTGGGCAAGTGGTGCAATGTAGATATTGGACTGCGCTGGGCTGAGGGATGATCCCTGTGGGACGCGGCAGATGATCTTGGTGGTCTTGAAGCGGAAGGGTGGGAGGCAGATGTTCGGGGTACTGCCGGAGAGGAAGGATGTGGTCCAGGCCAGGGCCTTCTCTTGGATTCCAGCTTCATGGAGGCGTGCTGTTAGGGTGCAGTGGCAGACCGTGCAGAAGGCTGCTGATAGGTCCAGATGGATGAGTGCGGCTGGTTCTCCTTTGTCCATCAGGATCCAGATACAGTAGGTGGTGGTGATGAGGGCGGTCTCGGTGCTGTGGTTGCTTTGAAAGCCAGACTGGTATGGGTCCAGGATGTTGTTGTCTTCCAGGTAGCGGGTCAGCTGTCTGTTGACAATCTTCTGGGGAAAGGGAGCAAGGAGATGGGCCGGAAGGTCTTTAGGTCATTGGGGTCTGCTTTGTGTTTCTTCAGTAGGGTGTTGATATCGGCGTGCTCCAGCTCTCCGTAAAGGTTGCTGTCTTGAAGGAGATGTTGATTGTTTTTTGGTGATGGTGTGCGATGGCTGTGCTGGCTTTGTTGAAAACGTGGTGAGGGCATGGGTCAGATGGTGATCCGGAGTGGATGGAGTTTATGGTCTTGATAGTGTTTTCGTCGCTGTCCTTGGACCAGGCGGTCATGCAACTGGTGCGGGTGGAGGTAGCAGGGGTAGTGGTCTTGGTGGTGGATGAGGAGGTGTCGGTGTTGAAGCTTTTGTGGAGATTGGTGATCTTGCAGTGAAAGAAGGTGGCCAGTGAATTGTACAGGTCTTGTGATGCTGGAATGTCGTTGGTGTTGGAGCTGGGGTAGCAGAGGTCTTTCACGATGTTGAAGAGCTCTTCAGTGTCATGTGCGTTGTTGTGTAGGTGGTCCTTGAAGGTGTTTCTCTTGGCAGTCCTGATGAGTTGGTGGTGTTTGCGGGTGGCGTTCTTGTGGGCTGTGTAGCTGTCTGGTGTCCAGTTGCAGAGCCAGTTCTTTTCCAGTTTGCGACAGCTACGTTTGAATGCCCGGAGGTCTTTGGTGAACCAAGTGACTATGTTGTTGTTGTGATTGCTTGGGGAGGTCTTTAGTGGGGCAAGGGTGTTGGCGCAGTTGTTGATCCACTGTATGATGTTGATGGTGGTGGCATCATGAGACAGGTTCCGGAAGTGATAACTGTGCCATCCCAGTGTTGATGTGCATGACAACATGTGCATGATGATACACATGGGACAAGTGGAAAGGTGATGTGTACCACATAGTTCCCCATCACACATCACATGTCTCAACAGGTCATCACACATCAACTGTGCCACATGAACTGATATCCTGTGCTATATCAGTGCCTGGCACACCTAGGGCATGCTCATGTAATTATGCAATGACTTGATAGACATCCTTGTGTTAACCATACTGCTACATCCCTGCCATGTGTGTGCCTTGTATCACTATTGTAATGCTGCCATACGTGAGCGTGTGCAACGTACCATCCCCCTGCTTTGACTCCAGCGGTGTGAAACTCACTGTGTACAATGCACCGTACCCCTACTTCACATCAGCGTGTGAAATGCACTGTGTAAAATGCACCGTACCCCTGCATTCACATCAGCATGTGAAACGCACTGTGTAAAACGCATCGTACCCCGACATTGCGTGCGTGTGTGCGCCTCGTTTCACTAGTGTAATGGTGCCATACGCGAGCGAACCATTCCCCGACATTGCGTGCGTGTGCGCGCATCGTTTTACTATTGTAATAGTGCCATACGCGAGCGAACCATACCCCGATATTGCGTGTGTGTGTGTGCCTCGTTTCACAATTGTAATGGTGCCATACGCGAGCAAACCGTTACCCGACATTGCGTGCGTGTGTGCGCATCGTTTCACTATTGTAATGGTGCCATACGCGAGCGAACCGTTCCCCGACATTGCGTGCATGCTCATCGTTTCACTATTAAAAATGTGGCATACATGACGAGAAACGCACCGTACCTGTGTGCGGATCCCAAAAAATACATGGGGAACACCTAGGCTATGAGTAGTAGGCCCAGAATGCAGGCTGGTTGTCATGGATACTGAGATTTGAGTGTGTGCTACAGGTGTCCTGCAAAAGTCAGTTGGGCAAAACTATACAATGTTGCAATGTTGTGTTTGAGCTGAAGCTCAAATTTTGAACCATGAGAATGTGTGTCAGAGCCTTATGTTGAAAGTGATTGGATGAAACGTAGGATGCAAATTAATCTGGCCTACCACACTGTACTCCAGATACTGAAAGTCCCTCAGCAGCACTGATTTAAGGCTGCATGTGGCTGTCAGAGGGCACTTGCCTGCACAACATTGGAGTGGACCACATTGCTGCTGTCTCTGCATTCCCTGGACCCTGATTTTGCTGACCATGGAGAGGGCACCTGCATTCAGTGAGGAGGAGAACCAGTCCCTGCTGGATGCCCTCCTACCAAACTACAGCAAGCTGTATGGGAGACCAGGGGAGCAGGTGAGTGATGACTGCACTAGCTTTGACTGTGCACCTGTTGTGTGAGTGTCACTACAGCCATTGTGTATTTTTGGAACAGACATGCAATGTGGTTTGTCAGTGAGTTCCAGGTGTGTACATTGTGGTGTCTCCCATGCAGAACATATTGTAGAAAAGGTGTGTTTACTCCTTACTTGCATTATGCTAACTGTGACATTTAATGCATACTGATTTACACATTCTGGTGTGGAACACCGTGCAGGCTTTTTATGCATAATTTAATGTGCTGTAAGAGTGTTCACCCCAGAGTGACAGCTGAATGTACTCACTGATGTTTATGTTTTTTTTGGCATGTGGTGATTTCGGACATATGCTGTGTTTGAACCCATGGACATTGAAGAGTGTGACTGTTCCTTGTCACCTGGCTGAGTGTGTATGTGATTTTCTGCACCACAGCTGCATGGCGTATGCAGCAGCTGTAGCCATCTGATGAGACAAGTATGCAGTGTTGTGTGCATGACTTGCACAGTTAGACCAACACCTGTGGCAGCTCTTTGTTAAGTGTGCCATGTGCAAAGTGAGAGTTGTATACAATGTTGAGACTGACAGACAAGTGGTCTCTGCCAGGGTGTGTATGTGTGTTCTGCTGGGGGTTCGTAGGTGTAGTGGGATATGTGACCGCATGTCACGTGCTGTCCAACGGATCACTGACATAATATAGAATGACAAAATATAGACTTACCAAAATATAGTCACCAAAATATAGAATGACAAAATATCGTATTCCTATCTACAAACAGGTAAGTAAAAAAATATCGAATCCAAAATATAGTCTGTAAAAAATAGTCAGTCAAAATATCGAATTTTTTTAAATGTCTTAAAAGTAATTTAAAATTAATGAAATAATAAATATAATTAACTAAAACATACTTAAAAATACTCAAATAACCTTAAAATTAAGATATAATTAATTTAAGTTATTAATAAAAAATGTACAATATTTTACCGTAGGATAGCAGGAGGGTAACATTTAATATTACCACTCCAGTGAGTGCAACAGTAGGGAAAGCTTTGGATAGCGTAGGGGTAAAAATTACTATTCCCACTCCAGAGAGTGCAACAGTAGGGAAAGCGTTGAACAGCGTAGGGGTAAAAAATACTATTCCCACTCCAGTGAGTGCAACAGTAGGGAAAGCGTTGGATAGCGTAAGGGTAAAAATTACTATTCCCACTCCAGAGAGTGCAACAGTAGGGAAAGCGTTGGATAGCGGGAGGGTAAAAAATACTATTCCCACTCCTGTGAGTGCAACAGTAGGGAAAACGTTGGATAGCGTAGGGGTAAAAATTACTATTCCCCCTCCAGAGAGTGCGACAGTAGGGAAAGTGTTGGATAGCGTAGGGGTAAAAAATACTATTCCCACTCCAGAGAGTGCAACAGTAGGGAAAGCGTTGGATAGCGTAAGGGTAAAAATTACTATTCCCACTTCAGAGAGTGCAACAGTAGGGAAAGCGTTGGATAGCGGGAGGGTAAAAAATACTATTCCCACTCCTGTGAGTGCAACAGTAGGGAAAACGTTGGATAGCGTAGGGGTAAAAATTACTATTCCCCCTCCAGAGAGTGCAACAGTAGGGAAAGTGTTGGATAGCGTAGGGGTAAAAAATACTATTCCCACTCCAGAGAGTGCAACAGTAGGGAAAGCGTTGGATAGCGGGAGGGTAAAAATTACTATTCCAACTCCAGAGCGTGCAACAGTAGGGAAAGCGTTGGATAGCGTTGGGGTAAAAATCACTATTCCCACTCCAGAGAGTGCAACAGTAGGGAAAGCCTTGGATATTGGAAGGGTAAAAATTACTATTTTCACTCCAGAGAGTACAACAGTAGGTAAAGCATTGGATAGCGTAGGGGTAAAAATTACTATTCCCACTCCAGAGAGTGCAACAGTAGGGAAAGCGTTGGATAGCGTAGGGGTAAAAAATACTATTCCCACTCCAGAGAGTGCAACAGTAGGGAAAGCGTTGGATAGCGGGAGTGTGAAAATTACTATTCCCACTCCAGATAGTGCAACAGTTGGGAAAGCTTTGGATAGCATAGGGGTAAAAATTACTATTCCCACTCCAGAGAGTGCAACAGTAGGGAAAGCGTTGGATAGCGTAGGGGTAAAAAATACTATTCCCACTCCAGAGAGTGCAAAAGTTGGGAAAGCGTTGGATAGCGGGAGGGTGAAAATTACTATTCCCACTCCAGTGAGTTTAACAGTAGGGAAAGTAATGATTTAATATATTATTAAAAATAAATTAAATATCAATACCAATAAAACATTAATTGAAATTAATAACCAATTTAATATTATGTAACAATTAATTAGAAATACAACTACATATTAGTTATTAAAAATTAATAACCTATTCATAATTATTTAACAACTAATTAATTTCCAATAACAAAAACTAATTAATAATAAAAATTAATACCCATTAAAAATTAACAGTAAATTAACTATCAATACACAAAAAGTATTTTTAATATGTAATTAATTACAATTACATTACTTCCCACCCTATTCCCCTATAAACCCACATCCCACTACAGAAAATACATTAATACAATTATCATAATTATCAAATATTTAATTAATACAAAATAATTACCAATTAATAAAAATGAATTGCCAATTAATAGAAATTAATTACCAATTAAAAATTAATTAACAATAAATTTAAAATCAATACCAATACATGAAAAAAATTATTTACTTAATTTCAATTAAATTACTTCCCACCCTTTTCCCCTATAAACCCACAACCTGCTACAGAAAATAAATTTAGAAAATTAAAATAATTAACAATTAATCAATTAATACAAATTAATTGGCAATTAATAAAAATTAATTACCAATTAAAAAATAACAATAAATTCAAAATGAATACCAATAAATAAATACAAATATTTAATTAATTACAATTAAATTACTTCCCACCCTATTCCCCTATAAACCCACAACCCGCTACAGAACTAGAAAGCAAAATGTAATTAAAAATTACTAATAATTGCTAAAAATTAATATTTAATTTAATATAATTAAATTACTTCCCACACTATTCCCCTATAAACCCACAACCCGCTACAGAATTAAATTACGCACAAATTAAATAACATAAAATTGATTACTTAAAATACATTAAACATGCATTACAAAAATTAATATACACTTTTCACACATATACTAACATACAAAACACTTTGAAAAAATGTATATTATAAAAATATTATAAAAAAATCGATATATTTAATGCCTATATTGTAGCCTTACAGCTAGATGGGAGGTTCAAAATACCGTGGGTGAAGTACATAAAGGACAGCCTAACGGCAATTGACCGACAGGATCTGTTTTATGCCCCAAATTTAATTACAAAATCAGATGTTAGCTTGGTTAATAACGCTATACTACTGTTAAGAGGTACCGACAGAGAAGAGGTTGAGATGCAGAAGGCCAGTGTTAGGAAACATTTTCTATTAAAAACCTGCTTGCAAATGGAACCTTACCTGACTTGGTCTATGTCCAGTTATGAAAGATTTTTGTTAACAAGGTTCCGCTTTGACCTCTTCCATCTTTTACTGGCAGTCCCCAGTGGGGTTCAACGGGGAGAAGTGTTGCCAGCTTGTGGCTGCGACGGAAAGTCTCCACAAGACCTGGCACACTTCCTTTTCATTTGCCCCTATTATTCGATCCCACGGAAATTATACCTCAAACCGTGCCTCAAAAAGCTGAGTTTTTCACAAATTAAACCTGCACTTTATTATTTACAACTACTGAATAGCGATTGCACTTTATTTGTTTGTAATTTTCTTAAAAAAGCCATCAGCTTTAGGAAAAGCATGGATGGCTAATTACATTGCAATTCTTTTAGGTGATTTTAATATTACAGTTATTTATATTTTTAATCACATGTTGCCCATGCTCGTACTGCCTAATATATTGTACTGTATACTGTGTCTCTATTTGCCAATTGAAGTGAATTGTTTTTAATGTTATTTTTATTGTGTGTTTATAAATTGCACTTTTATGATTGTAAAACCTACAATCGAATAAAGATTTTGAATTGAATTGTATACTTCGATATTTTGACTTCTATATTTTGAAAATCGATATTACTTACCTTAAATTCGATATTTTTAACCACTATATTGTGTCCATTCGATATTTTGTCCATTCTATATTTTTACTTCGATATTATGTCCACTCTATATTTTGGAATCGATATTATGACTGTTTACCCTGTCCAACACCCTGCAGTTGCATGTGTTGTACAGTGTGTGCCATGATCAGTGAGTGTGTTGCATCCCTTGTGCCAGCTGTTGCCTTTCAAAGGCATGCAGTGCATTTGTGTGTGCCCACTGGCCAATTTCAGATGGACAATGATGCAAGTCCAGTCAGCATCCTAAGCCCTGTTCACATCATCAATGTTGTGCAAGTGGTTGTCTCTGGGACATGGAGCAGGTGTAGTGATGTAGTTTCACTTTGTCTTCCTGACAGGTAACTGCCTATGAGAAGGGGGAGATCTGGTCGGACATTGTCAGGTCTGTCAGGTCTGTGGGGGGCCCTCGCCGTCGGCTGATCAACATCAGGAAGAGGTGGCAGGACATCCGGTGCTGGACCCGGCTTATTGCCCGGGTCCAGCTGAAGCTGGAAGCTCCATGCCGGCATGGCAGCAGCCGTCACCTCACCCCCCACATGCTCGGGGTCCAGGATGTGGTATTTCCAGACCTCCATAGGCAGTTGCAGGACGGACAGCAGCAAGGAGGGGGTAGGTACATGTCTGTTTGTAGTGTTGTGTGTCACATGGTACTTGAGTTGCTCTGATGCCTGTGAACACTACTACAGTTGGGGGGTCTGGTCAGACAGGCTATTTGTGCATTGTATTTTAAATTCACCATATTCAGCTGTTGCTCTTTTCCATCCCTTCCCCCCTCCACACGTGACCCCTGGTTTGTGTATTTCAAATTTTGCACATGTACTTCTAGGGTGCAAGGTATATAGACAGAACATTGATTTGCGCATCATATGTGAGGGAGGTCTGTGACATGTGTTGGTACCTTGCTTGTGCCACAACCCGTGCACTGTGTTTGGCATTCATATTTGTTTGCACTGATCATGAGTCCCAACATAGGAGTGTAATCTATATAATTCACACCCTAACAGCATGCATGAGCCATGTTGCATACTCATACCTGATGTACATAATTTCCAAGATATGCATAGTGACAAGACGGTTATTCATGAGACAGTCAGCAATTACTTGACCCACAGATCTGTGTGCCCACTACAGTACCCTGAAACACCCTGGCCTCCTAATCATGTGTGTCATCCAACACTGTGCCATGTGAGTTCTGCATGGGTTTGCCTCAGTGGCATTGGTCCCTGCCATACTTTGTATTTATCAAGTTATGGCTACATCTGCACACTGTCCATGGATACAAGATTAGGCTTGTGCGTACTCACACTGGGCAATGCCTGTGTGCCTATTCTCAAGAATCTGTTGCTGATTCTTTTGTGACTAATATGGATTGCCAGCCACAGGAGGTGACCTTGCTGTACATTTTTAAAAGTTGCTGCACAGTTTTTTATACCCTGATTCATATCTTTAACTCATTGAGCGGTTTCAATCACATTAATGGAGTGATGGGGGTCTTGTGCAGGAGAGGTGTGATGGGCCTGCCTGTTTGGGCTTTTCAGTTGTGAAGAGTGGATGTCATTTGTGAGGTAGAGTTATCACCATGCACTTCCCCTGTGATGCTGGACAGTGCTGTCATTGGGGGCTTTACAGGCTATGTTGTTTGCTTACAGAGATGATTGTGCCTCAAAGATTTTTGCAAGATGTATGTAGTTGCGGTGCTTTGCTGTTTAGTCCTAGTGCGCACACTACAGTGCTCACATTTCCCATGTGGTTAAGGGTGTTTCTACAATGCAGCAATGATTTTGATCTTCACAATTGGAGGCACATTAGCTATAGCATTGTCCTGATTTGGGACATGTGTGCCACTTCACATGACAGCCAGTGTGTGTGATGTGCTAGCAACTGTATGGTCTGCTGATAGATACCCCTGTGAGGAGTGACACATTTGAAGTGATGTCACATTGATGAATGTCCCTAGGCACTCCCAACACTTGTTGAGAGTTGTCAATGTTTGGAATGTGTTCATATGACAAACTGTGTAGGTTACACTTATGTGTCTGCATTATAGTTGTCTCGCAAGGTAGTGCATACCACACAACATGTGCAATGTTTTTGAATAAGCAGGCAGGTTTTGAATGAGGCCAGTGTTAGTGGTTAATGGTGTGCCTTTATCTCCATACACATGTCCCCACAGTGGTCTTGAGTGTTTGTCAATTTTACAGAGTAATGTGTGTCAATCCATCCGACCTCCGTTGGACCATCTATATGGTATATGGTCCACGCCATTTGTTTCTAACAGTGTTTCATCTTCAAGTGTTCAAACTGTCTCAACAAATGTGTCTATGTTGTTTGTGGGCATTTCCTTGTGGGAGATCTTTCATGCAGGCACATACGTGTTATGTTCACAAGATGGATAATTTGCACATGCAATACAAGTTTAATATGAGAAGTAAGCAGAGTCCCAAGATGCCAAGTATTTATGCCATTACTTTTCAACAAACACTACTTCCTGGGCTCTGGGAGTGGTGTAACGTAGGGGAGTGAGTTGTGTAACTTTTCCCTGAGGTGAAACACAACTGTTTATTTCTTTGTGAACTTGAGGTGGCATAACTTCACTGTATAGATCAGCTCTCATGTTAACAAACAGAACCTCCTCAGTGTGACTCTCACTCAAGTTGGGGCCTGGTCTGTTATTTGGATCCTTGTGTTCAAGTAGCATTGTGTCTATTCCAACTGTGCAGTACTAGTCTTCAATATGTGCTGCGTTATGTGGCTGTTACTCATGATGCATGCCATGATTTGCAATGTGCCCAAAGAAATTTGTTTTCATGTATCAGATGTGTACAGGTGACTGATGCATTTTTTGTTTATTCTCCTTGCCAACAGCATCATCAACTGACACAGGAGGAGACATAAGCATGGACCCAGAGGGGGGACCCAGCCACAGTGCCACCAGCGCTGAGGAGTTGGAGGGAGCCAGTGGCACGGAGGGTGAGGGGAGTCAGGCGGCCAGGTCTTTGGAAGGCGACACTTCATATCATGCAGACGGCTCGGCTTCTGACTCCCAGGATGAGGGGGAATACGGGGCGACAGCATCTTCCACCAGTGTGTCTATCCCCACCTCCTCCAGACCCATCTCCACCCTCCCAGTTGCTAGGGTCCCTTCTGTCCGTGCTGCCCCCCATGTCTCCTTCGTCCCCGGCAACGCAGCCCCTGCCCCTGTCTCCCCTGCTGCCCTCAGTACCGAGTCTGTGGACCTACTCCGGCAGATTCATGTTGGTCAGACATCAATTTTGACTGTCCTCCATGGCCAAACTCAGATACTGACACAGTTGTTGTCATTCATGGAGGGCATGTCAGCTAACATGTCTGACCAACGTCAGAGTCTATTGTCCTTAGACTCCTCACTGACGGCAGCAGTTGCCCTCCTGCAGCGGCCCGTCCCACCCACTCCTTCAGACCCATCCACATCCCCCTCTCCCATACCTGTCCACAGAACACGCAGACACACAAGATCACGCACACCAACAGAGCCACCCAGCACACCACCACGGAAGTCTAGGCGCGGATCTCCAGGCACCCAATCTCAGGGGGATGCAGGCACACCCACAGGGACTGGGGTCAGACGGCAGGCATGCAGCCACAGATAAAGTCCGCAAGACTCAGAACCCTCTACCTCCACTCCCATTGTGTCCCCGGGTGCAGGTGGTGGTCTTGAAGAACTTGCAGCCGGATGATTCCCCCCCCCTGCACCCACAACACCTACTCTTCCCTCTACTGTCCCTGTGGTGCAGGACACTGACCCAGATGATGCCCCCATGGGTCCACAGACCTTTAACTCCATACTGTGCAGGCAAGTTCGGGGGTGACAACCTCCCCAAGGTTCCAAAAGAAAAAAGGCACTTTATTCCGGACTGCCCATTGGCCTTCTTTGAGCCTGGACTCATTTATGAACTGAATTTGTTTTGGAGCTGAATAAAGCATTTTATTTTTCATTCTGAACTATTGCATTTCAGGTACTTGCTTTAGGTGCTGTGTGCCTAGGAGTTTGGGTAATGGTAATGTTTGGGTATTGTGAAAGATGTGTATTTTCTAATGGTAATGAGGTGGACCATGGTATCTATGTGCCATCACAAGGTTGCAGCTATTTATCTTGATTTGTGTGTGTTCACTTTGCCTACAGACATTGTCGAAAAGAGTGTCACTTCCTCAGTGACACATGAGATCTTCAGTACAGACAGTTGCACAATTGCTGTGGTGACGTTTGTGCACATTTCCTATTTTTTAAGACATTCCCTTCAGCAATGGCCATGCATGATCACAAATGAGTTGTGCTCATTAGTCTGTGTCATCCATGCTACTCACTGTACTTGTGTTTGTAGTATGTAGTAATGCATCAATGGACACCATCAGCCTTTTTCACATATGTAGATGTATAATCACAGCCTTACCCTTATGTTTGGATTTGTTATGCAGGGTATTTAAGCACACAAAATCAAAATGTTTTGCTTTGTATCTAAGGGGTTTCAACCCTGTTCCTTCCATGAGAGAGTACATGTTTCACCACCTGGGCATTCATATCAGGCCCGGGATATACATGACAGTGTGTTTTTCCTTTTTGCTCTAATTTTTTTGGTGAGCTGTTACATGACTGTACACTATAGAGTCATGAAGGGAGGGTGTGTAGGTTGCCTGCAACCTCCATGGGTGGATATGCATTTAGGATCTGACATCACACCCACATGTGGTGTGTCACGCAGTGTGTGACAGAAATCCATCCTCAATGGAGTGGGACACTGCTGTAAGTGATGGCACTATCAGGACTGTCACAGGTTAGGGTTGTAAACATAATCCCATGTAGTTGTTGTATGGTGATGATAATGCACCCCTCCTATGTATGGGCACTAATGGGAGTCATTTCCACACACCCCTCCTATATCTGGGCACTGCTGGGAGTCATATCGAAACATACCTCCTATGTCTGGGCACTGCTGGGAGTCCTGTACACCCACCCCTCCTATGTCTGGGCACTGCTGGGAGTCATATCCACCCACCCATCCTATGTCTGGGCACTGCTGGGAGTCATATCCACCCACCCCTCCTATGTCTGGGCACTGCTGGGAGTCGTCTGCACCCACCCCTCCTATGTCTGGGCACTGCTGGGAGTCCTGTACACCCACCCCTCCTATGTCTGGGCACTGCTGGGAGTCCTCTGCACCCATCCCTCCTATGTCTGGGCACTGCTGGGAGTCATATCCACCCACCCCTCCTATGTCTGGGCACTGCTGGGAGTCATATCCACCCACCCCTCCTATGTCTGGGCACTGCTGGGAGTCATATCCACACACCCCTCCTATCTCTGCGCACTGCTGTGAGTCATATCCACCCACCCCTCCTATGTCTGGGCACTGCTTGGAGTCATATCCACACACCCCTCCTGTGTCTGGGCACTGCTGGGAGTCATATCCACCCACCCCTCCTATGTCTGGGCACTGCTGGGAGTCATATGCACACACCCCTCCTATGTCTGGGCACTGCTGGGAGTCCTGTACACCCACCCCTACTATGTCTGGGCACTGATGGGAGTCATATCCACCCACCCCTCCTATGTCTGGGCACTGCTGGGAGTCATATCCACACACCCCTCCTATATCTGGGCACTGCTGGGAGTCATATCGAAACATACCTCCTATGTCTGGGCACTGCTGGGAGTCCTGTACACCCACCCCTCCTATGTCTGGGCACTGCTGGGAGTCATATCCACCCACCCATCCTATGTCTGGCCACTGCTGGGAGTCATATCCACCCACCCCTCCTATGTCTGGGCACTGCTGGGAGTCGTCTGCACCCACCCCTCCTATGTCTGGGCACTGCTGGGAGTCCTGTACACCCACCCCTCCTATGTCTGGGCACTGCTGCGAGTCCTGTGCACCCACCCCTCCTATGTCTGGCCACTGCTTGGAGTCATATCCACCCACCCCTCCTATGTCTGGGCACTGCTGGGAGTCATATCCACACACCCCTCCTATGCCTGGGCACTGCTGGGAGTCATATCCACACATCCCTCCTATGTCTGGGCACTGCTGGGAGTTCTGTACACCCACCCCTCCTATGTCTGGGCACTGATGGGAGTCCTGTGCACCCACCCCTCCTATGTCTGGGCACTGCTGTGAGTCATATCCACCCACCCCTCCTATATGTGGGCTCTGCTGGGAGTCATATCCACACACCCCTCCTATGTCTGGGCACTGCTGGGAGTCATATCCACCCACCCCTCCTCTGTGTGGGCACTGCTGGGAGTCATATCCACACACCCCTCCTATGTCTCGGCACTGCTGGGAGTCATATCCACCCACCCCTCCTATGTCTGGGCACTGCTGGGAGTCATATCCACACACCCCTCCTATGTCTGGGCACTGCGGGTGGTCCTGTACACCCACCCCTCCTATGTCTTGGCACTGCTGGGAGTCATATCCACACACCCCTCCTATGTCTGGGCACTGCTGGGAGTCATAGTCATAGGTTCTTATACAGCGCACAAATCACCAATAGGTCTCAGGGCGCTTGGCAGTAGAGAGGGAAAAACGGCAAACAGGAGTCGAATGGGAGCCTGAAATTACTTAGGAAAAAGCCAGGTTTTAATGGCCACTGCGGAAAGCCCGGTGATTGGACAGGGTCAACAGATGAGGAGGCAGCTTGTTCCAGAGTAGGGGGCAATATAAGAGAAAGCCCTGCATCCATTTCTCAAGGTCCTGGCCCGCGGCTGTACCAGGAGGGATTTGGAGCTGGATCTTAAGACTCTGGAGGGTTTGTACCAGAGAAGTTTTTCCGCTAGATTAGAGGGCCCTGTGCCATGGAAAAGTTTGTGGGTGAGACTGAAGATCTTAAATTGACTTCTTTGGCGCACAGGCAGCCAATGCAGCTCTTTAAGGCTGGGTAAAGAAGGTGACCTGGGGGGCAGGCCTAGTACCAGACAAGCGGCGACATTCTGGAGGGTTTGCAGTTTGGTCAACAGGCACTCATTAATGGAGGCAAACATTGCGTTGCCGTAATCCAACCGTCTAACGATTAGTCCCTGAACCAGGGGTTTTCTGGACTCAAGGGGTAGCCATAGAAAATTTTTCCGCAGTTTCTGCAATATTGCGTAACAGGTGCCTGAGACCTGGGTCACATGAGCTTTCATGGAAAGAGCACATTTGATCATTATTCCAAGATCACGCACCACTTCTTTCGGTTCAGGGCATAGTCCTAATTCTTGGGGCCACCAATCATGCGACCAAATTGCCTTTGCCTTGCCGAATAGTATAATCTCTGTTTTGCTATAGTTAAGCTGAAGTTTATTTCCCTTCATCCATTCGCTGATCTTGATCATACACTTCTTCAATCTAGTGCGGGTTTCTAGGACATCTAAGATACAGGTGATAAGCACCTGAGTATCATCCGCATAGGACACCGTGGAGAAACCATGAGATTTTATAATGTTGGCCAGAGGGGTGAGATACAGGTTAAATGACAGGGAACTAAGAATGGATCCCTGCGGGACCCCCACTGAGAAAGGGGTCTTACTGGACTCCAGTGAATTAACCTTTATATATGTGTGCCGGTCCGCAAGGTAGCTCTTAAACCAGGCTAGGGCTTTGTCTCTGACACCGATCTCCCACAGCCGTTGGTGAAGAATACTGTGGGAGATGGTGTCAAAAGCCGCCGAGAGATCTAATAGGATCAAAATTGCAGATTTGCCTCTGTCCAGAGTGAGACGGATATTATCCACAGCCTCCACTACCGCGGTTTCTGTGCCATGGGCCGCACGAAACCCTGACTGCGAGGGATCTAAAAGCGCATGGGCTTCAACAAAAGTGGTGACGCGCTTCTTTACTAGGTGTTCCAGTACCTTTCCAAAGTATGGCAGTAGTGATATAGGCCTATAGTTGGCCACATTGGTGGGGTCACTCGTGGGTTTTTTGAGTATAGGTTTAACCTGAGCTACCTTCCAACTACTAGGTATGGATGCAGTCTCAAAGGAGGTTTTGAAGATGTTGGAGAGAGAGCAAGCCAGAATAGGGAATATTTGATTGCACTTACGTGGGACCAGCGAGTCGGTGGGTGAACCCCACTTCACTTTCCCAAGAGCTTCCAACACTTCTTCAGCCGTGGTGGGCTCAAACTCCTTGAGAGATGGACCCTCAGTGTAATCTGAGGTAGAGAAATTACGGGCCGAATCTTCTTCGACTAGGGAGACATCAGGTCCGTGGGCAGCAAACGTGGAGTAAATCGACTTTATTTTGTTATCGAAGTGGGCGGCTAGTGCGTTGACCCACCCCAGGGTAGGGGTAAATACTAACTGCTCCACCTGTGGAGACGTAAACTCATTCAGTATTTTATATAATTCTTTACTAGACTGCGAAGCTTTATTGATCCTATTAGTGAGATAACCAGATTTTGCGACCTTTATGTTTTTTAAATAGTTGGCGTGAATCCGCTTGTATTTCATGCGGTTTTCCAGCTTTATGGTTTTCCTCCACAACCTTTCCGCTGATCTGCTAGCGGTTTTCTCTATTTTCAGCTCCTCCGTGAACCACGGGGAAGCAATGGTTTTCACTTTTACTTTGGTTTCTGGAATTACCTTATCAGGAGTGTTCTTGATACTAGCTTCCAACTGATTGGCCATTTGGTCAATGTTATTAGGAGTATCCTTGGGCGGTTTGAAGTGTGTCAGGAAAGCCTCCCGCGTCAGTTTGCGCCAAGGCCGGATTGCCCTGGTCTCCGGGCGCTTCATAGTCTTAGGCACATTGCGTCCGGCAAAGCTAAATTTCACAAGAAAATGATCGGTCCAGGTCTTAGGCTGAGGGGGTTCGCAGGTGAGGCTGGGCATGTTAGTGAAAATTGAGTCAAGAGTGTGCCCTGCCAAATGTGTGGGGCCAAACACCCTTTGCGTTAGTGCCAAGGTTTCCATAGTAGTAATCAAATGACAAGAGTCAGGATCATGTATGAGTTCAGCATGATAGTTGAGATCTTCTATCAGAATAAAGTTGTCAGTGGCTAACACGTGTGAGGCGATAGTGTCAACGAGAGTGTTGACAAATTTGGATTTTTTGCCGGGGGGTCTGTAAACCAGAGCAGCCCTCCCAAGAGACGTTTTATTATGCATTGTGTTGACTATTAGTATTTCGAGCAAGGGATTGGCGAAGGATTCGAGCAGGGTAACAAAGATAGGGGCCTTGGCTGCCACTGCAACGCCTCCCCCTCTCCTCCGCTCTCTATCTTGCCTAATGCGTTGATATTCCTGGGGAAAGGCTATGGCAATATCGGGCAATGCTTGGCTATGGAGCCACGTTTCGGTAAGGAAACAAATGTCAGGTTTTTCATTATCCAGTAGACTCCATAGCTCAAGGGCATGCTTGGGAATAGACCTGGTGTTTACATAAAGAGCAGAGAAAGATTTAGTGCCTGTGTTGTCCTTTAATATTTCGATGAGTTTCCCTGGTATAGGAGGTTCGTGACCGGTCGTGGGTTCTAAGGTGGCAGCAGCTTCGGAGGGTTTACTCGTTAATGGGCCTGACAAGAGTAGGGGGCAGAGATTTTTAGCCTTATTGGTGGGGTTAAGGGAGATTAGTTCCTGCCTTGAATAACAGATCATGACAACGAACAATAATATCCTCACCGAGTTAAAATTGTACAATTTGCCAAGGATCTGAGCGGCGGGCAGCGTCCTGGTGGCACGGGCGCAGACGGGCTTGCCTTTGGCGCGCCTTTGGCGCGCCGCTGCGTGTCCGCGCTGGAGAGGAGAATATGTAGGCAGAGGGGCGGGGCAGTTCCGAGTGACGCTGCTTGGTGCTCCGCTGCTTCCTGTCCCTCCGCTCAACCGGCACAAGCCGTGGCGGACCGGGGACATAGCAGCCGGAGCACAGAGAAGGTGAGTGGGCAAGCGGTAGTAATCACCGCAGTGCAACAAGTTAAAACGGAAAAGTGAAGTGCGTTTTTAAAAAACGGACACAAAAGGGAACAAGTAAAAGCCCCAAATGGGATGACAGTCTAATCACTGGCGCTTAGCAATTCCCACCAATTCACATCCCCACAACGTTATGCGAGCAGAGTTACCACTAACAGGAAAATGCTGTTCTTACATCCTACATCCACACACCCCTCCTCTGTCTGGGCACTGCTGGGAGTCATATCCACACACCCCTCCTATGTCTGGGCACTGCTGGGAGTCCTGTACACCCACCCCTCCTATGTCTGGGCACTGATGGGGCTCACATCCACCCACCACTCCTATGTCTGGGCACTGCTGGGAGTCATATCCACACACCCCTCCTATGTCTGGGCACTCCTGGGAGTCATATCCACCCACCCCTCCTATGTCTGGGCACTTCTGGGAGTCATATCCACACACCCCTCCTATGTCTGGGCACTGCTGGGAGTCCTGTACACCCACCCCTCCTATGTCTGGGCACTGGTGGGAGTCATATCCACACACCCCTCCTATGTCTGGGCACTGCTGTGAGTCATATCCACACACCCCTCCTATTTCTGGGCACTGCTGGGAGTCATATCCACCCACCCCTCCGATGTCTGGTCACTGCTGGGAGTCATATCCACACACCCATGCCTATGTCTGGGCCCTGCTGGGAGTCCTCTGCACCCACCCCTCCTATGTCTGGGTACTGCTGGGAGTCATGTACACTCACCCCTCCTATGTCTGGGCACTGCTGTGAGTCATATCCACCCACCCCTCCGATGTCTGGGCACTGTTGGGAGTCCTGCACACCCACGCCTCCTATGTCTGGGCACAGCTGGGATTCATATCCACCACCCCTCAGATGTGACACACCGTACCCCAACATAAATGGCGTGTGTGCGGCTCATATCACTATTGCAATGGTGATATACGCGAGCGTGTGACGCACCGTACCTCAACATTCACGGCGTGTGTGCGACTCGTATCACTATAGCAATGGTGATATACGCAAGCTTGTGACGCACCATACACCAACATTCACGGCGTGTGTGCGGCTCGTATAACTATTGCAATGGTGATATATGCGAGTGTGTGACGCACCGTACCCCAACATTCACGGCGTGTGTGCGGCTCATATCACTATTGCAATGGAGATATACGCGAGCGTGTGACGCACCGTACATGTACACTTCCGTTGTTGCGGTAAGTTGTACTCACCGTCTGCGCCGTCGTTGGTTTCTGTGCACCAGGTCATAGGCGTACAGGACTGGGATGACACGGTCGATGGTGTTCCTGGCGTGTCTGTTGCGTAGCGGGATGCTGTTCAGGCAGGAGTCTGCTTTTATGGTAGTTTTCAGCTCTCGTAGCAATAGGGTCGAACAGAGTGTCGCCGAGACGAATCGTACTTGCTGGTCCGGAAACTGCTGCCTGTTTACGTACGGACGGCGCGTAGAGCGTGACCCGGATATGAATCGTATGTATTTGTTGTTCGTATGGTGTTTGGTACGATTCGTATGTTTATATGCTTTGGGTTAGGATCGTACTTGATCGTACGTACAGGGACGTTGTAGGTGTACGAATCGTACATGAAAAACGCTCCGTACTGCGATTCGTGGAGGATTTTACCGGATTCGAATTGGCCCCTAAATGTGCAAGCCAATTGGGTATGGAGGTTCATAAGGGTCTAGGTACGTGTCCAGAGCTTCCCACAACCCCCTCGAGGACGCTTTCCAGGGTGAGTACTGTAGCTCAATGCTGTCCGCTCCTCTGAGATGTGTGACCCAGTTGATCCATTCCTTGTAGCTAGTTTAGCTTGTGCCTTTCCAGTTGGTTAGTACCCTGCAACAGTACTTGTGATTGTATACTGTATATAAAAATTATAAATAAAAAGAAATAAAAAGAAAAGAAAACATTTATCTATTTAACAATGAGTTTTTCAGCCAAATTCAGCTGCTTCACCGCAGCTATGCTTATTTTCAAATGTGCGGGTGGTAAGAACGGGTGATGAATGAGGGTGAAATGCAACACTGGATCAGGAACATAGTTCTTTGTCTCATGTTTATTGAATATATTGCTATATTTGTGAATGGTCCTGTGGAGTAGTGTCAGAAATTGCAGTATTTCTTGGGATAGGTGGCTACCCACCTCAAAGTGGATTTCCTATAGGGAGAGCAGGAACATTTGATAGAATTAAACCAGAATTTCCTTAACCTAAAAATAAGAAGTACATGGATGAGAAATTGAAGAGCATAATAATAAAATGGATAGAGCCTTTGCAGGCAACAGTCTATTACCAAACGGATATAAATGAGGAATTATCTGTACATTTATAAATTAAACAGTGGTATTACATTTATGCAGTACTGCATGTCCACTAAGGTTGCCATGAAGTGTGTATTTGTGACATTGTTATTTCTGTATGTTTTTTACAGGCAAGAGAGAATCATTTGCTCATACAAATAATTATGGATTTGATGTGTACCGATTCAACAACAATGAATGAGGAATGATATAATCACCAATTAAAGAATAATATCAATTTTAGGCAGCATAATTGCAAAATACAATAGACTGAGTTGCCCATTGGTACATAATGTAAAGCTTTCTATCGCATTACTGCACAGCAAGCCCAATTTAAGTGAATAAAGCTACTCATAGTAGAATATCGCAATTTAACATTTTTATTAAATTATATGATGTGATGGAATGTTTCATGAAGCATTTCATATTTGCTAATCAAAAAAAGATTACAGCAAAGACAGTGTTACTGTTGTATCAGATGGTGCACGTAGGGAGTTAAGTTTATACATGAAGTCAAAACAGTATGTTGATTTTGTAAAGTGAAACATGTTGACTTAGCTGCATGGAGTTTCTGTAAAAAAACAAATCTGTATTCACCGCTAAACTGTGTAGCAGCGTGCCCCTATGGTGGGGAACGTCCCATGTTCACAGCAGTGTCCCAAGGTAGGGTTTCTCCAATTAATCTGTGATTCATTATACAAGGTTCAGAAAAAACTGTGGTCAATTCGAATAATTATTTTTATTGTCGTTATTCGAGTTAATTTGCACTCCAAAACACATGTTGTATCATAATCCAATGCATTTCGGCTATGTTAAGCCTTCATCAGGGAACATGTATCTACAAATTAATAAATAGCTTTAATAAATGAGGGTCTAATTAAATTATAAATATCCTGATAATTGTGACTTGGTGAAAGATTCTACATTTTAAGAAAAACGTGAGGACTTGTGGAGTGTTCCGTGCTCTGTGACTCAATTCAGTAGCAACATGATCAAAAATATTCAAAAGCCTACCCCGTCGAAAAATAATAATACATTCTAAGATTCAAATGATTCACAAAAGTGAATTATTTGTGGGAACATGCATTATGACAATGCGTTTACCGTTGGGTGAACGCTATTATGGGTAGTGCAGTGAAAGTGCTTGCATAGTCTTAACTAAGTAGGGGCGCGCATTGTCTAAACTCATAATTGAGCTGTGCTAGGTGAAAAGAGGGTTTAAACATTCGCGCAGTGACGAACACGCCTATTCTTGTGTCCCAGTAAACGGTGACTTACTCGTGCAAATAAAGTTGTCTATCCCTGTTAGAGGGTGCGCTGACTCCTTCGTGCGACTAAAGTACTCGGTTCTACTTCGCTGTGTGTTGGAACTGCAATGCTAATGTGAACGCTTAAATGCGGAAGTAAATGCTAGCGCGGTGCATCAGGTAACTGACATTGTGGAAGGACTGTTAAGTCTCTAAATGCGGGCCATCTTGGAATATATTACGAACCAGTGCTCTGTGTGCTGCTAAATCAAAGGTGCTGAGTAAAATACGCACGTTAAAAGTCTCAAGGAGCGTATAAGTAAATTATTAAATGTTGGGCTATCTAAGTATTCAGTGTGGGTTCATAATTATTAGGGAGATATTGCAGAAAAAAATTAATATTTACATTATTTACAACGATGTATTATTACAGGTAACAACTGTATTCCACTCTATCGTTCATTCCCAATGGTTTCAAAGTTTCAAGACTGTATATCCAATGGTTCTCTCTTTGCAACCAATGTTTGTTGTTGTCTTTTCCTTCAATTTTGGGTACTATCTCCAGAAGAGTGAATCGAAGTTGACTGATGTTGTGTGATTTCTCTATGAAGTGACACGCTACAGTGGATTTCAACGATTTATTGCTTATGTTGGATTTATGTTTCGATCATTCTGGTCTTAACCTTCCGTTCCATTTTTCAAACATAGCCCTGTCCACAAGGACATTTTAATACACCACGTTCATAGTGTCGCAAGTGGCTGATACTCTCAGTGTTATGGGGTGTCCTTTTCTTGGATGAGTAATAGTGGCTCCCCTCATGACGTTGTTACAGTTACCACAGTTGCAGCATGGATGTGTGTATGTTTTGCTCGGATTCGAACTTCAAAATTTCTCCCAAGTTGCTGACTCTTTGGTAAGCGAAAATTGGTTCTTCTTCGAAGATGTTATTAAAATCTTTTTCTTGTGCTAAAATGGACCAGTGTTTCTTAATGATATTCCGGTATGCTTTACTTTTTGTTGAATATTTAGATACCACCACCACTCTGGTGTTGTCTTTGTTGGGACTTTTTTGCAAGCGTTTCACCGCTGGACTGCCAGCGCTTTGTTTATAATAACAAAGAAGACTGTTTACATTGACCAGAACAGGTGGTTTCTGAAAGCTGAGCACAGATCAGGCTTAGGTTACATGCCAAAGACTGCCAGACAGACACACTCACACACCCACACACATATATATATACATATTCCAAACACAGAACGTCACCGCCGCCGCACCACGCACCCCGGATACAATCTCCAGCAGTGGTAAGCCGCTATGTAGAGTTCCACTGCAGCAAACCCATTCCTGGTCGACTGTAAATAAGGAGAGCACTTGTTGGATTCTAAAAGCATGAATACAAAGAGATGGTCCATTGCAAAGTGACACGCTGTCCCTTCCAAATGTTATCATGTCCATTAAATTACAATAAATTTGTCAATATGTCCATGCTGTACACACAGAGCATTTCTTTCTCCTAACACTCCAATGACCCTATTTGAGGTTCACCCATCCAGGGCTTAATCACATGAACCAGGGAACTCTATTAAATTGATAAGATTGTTGTATTGTATATGCGAGACTGAAGACAAAAAAGTATGATTAGTATATAAAATGTAATTGAATAAACTTACAGCTAAATGTGAACTGTTGAAACATCGACTTTTATCTTTTGTTCTCCAAAACTTCACGCATATTGTAATCACTAATTTCTCAGCAGAATGCCCCATATTTTGGGTATTACCCGTTTGTCAGAAACATGTTCAAAGATGGCTGCCAAAGATAACACGTTCATATCGTAATGCTATTAGGCCGTCTTTGCTGTCACTGCAATTGCTTTACGTTACACACTTTTTCACTTTAAAATGGTGTTTTCAAAATGTACACGCTGACATCGAAAAAGACAGAGAGCTGAAATGCATCTGTCTGTGCCGGGAGGGTCTGCACATTAAAATAGCACTTTCTACAAATTCTCGTGAGTGCTTTCCTTATTTACAGTCGACCAGGAATGGGTTTGATGCAGTGGATCTCTACATAGCGGCTCACCACCGCTGGAGATTGAATACGAGGTGCGTGGTGCGTCGGCTGTGGCTTTCTGTGTTTGGAATCTATATTGGCCAGCAGCTCCGATGCTCAAAGGGAACTTATCAGCCGGTATTGTGTAACAGACTTTGTGAATTATTATTGGGAGCCTGCATCCAGAGAGTGCTTCGCCGCCGTTGGAATGGTTAAGAGATTACGGATCGGAGGACCCCCGATTCCCGTATCAGACCACTGGTGAGTGCTGAGCTTTTTGTTAATGCTCAGATTGAAAGTCACATACAGTGTCAGCCCAGAGGGATTTGTTATATCAGGAATGTGCACTCCTCCCTGATTTTTGTCTACACCTACGTGTATTTCTGGCAAACACTATGTCTTCGGTCACAAAACGTGAGGAGGCATCTATTGACATTTTTAAACAGCGAATGGACGTGCCAGGAGTGGCCCAGAAGAACCCCACACCTCCGCCAATCCTCTGAGCAATCTGAAAATCCTGTACCAAACTTTAGAAAAAACATACGAAAAAGAGATCCAAAAATGGTCGGAGGCTACCTCCCTTGAGAAATATCTAGACGGGGTCTACGTATTTTCATAGTTCCCTCTTATGGGAATCCGGATCCACAATTACTAAAAGACTGGTCAGATTACACCACTAAATCAGCTAAGAGTATGGTTAGAATTCTCATTAAATATTCTTGGAGTGACCTGGCAAAGCTCCTGGAGGAGATTAAAAATCTAGAAGAAATGATTAGTAAGAACAAAGACACCCAACAAAGCAAGGAACTAAACGCACCGATGATGAAAAGATTCAAGGATTATGAAAGTGGCATACGACAGCAAAATAACCTAAATTCCAACGCGATGGACAGGATTATGCCTCAGGTTGCATCCTGACCTTTGCCCACAAATATGATATCCCAAATAAGAAATTAAGTCAACAGAGAAGTGGGATACTCAGCAACAGAGAAACCTCAGAGTATGAGGTAGAAACCTCAGATGGGAAACAAACAACAGCCACAGAAGACAAAGATAGGAACACAGAGCCCACTTATCTTCCGGAGTACAGGCTGATCAGGGAAAATCGTCAAAGACTGGTGCAAAGAGGGGGCGCTAGAGGGCGCACGAGCAGCATGGCCGCACCTCTGTGAGGCTCCTGCAGCCTGTGCCAACATCCGATAATTATCCTGTGTTCACCGCCTCCAATGCCGCTGAAACTTTGAGCGATTACTGGAGACCCTTGACCTGACACTCGCTGCAAATTTGGAGTGATTTGGCCGGCGGACTGTGAAGTTATTCCGGCGGGAGTGAAGCACCGACTGGGACGGCGGAGCCTGTGTGAGAGCGGGCTGGGGCACTTTGACTACGTGACATCGGTGCCCCCACGAGGAGTGTAGGCCGCGACCGCTATCTGCCTGAAATATCGCGCTCCCCTTCTGGTGCAGACTCGAAACAGTGAGAGCGACCCGGCTTCACCCTCGACGGAGCTTGCGGTGAGAGGAGACGGAAGAGTGGTAGGGGTTGGCGCTAGTGAACAGATTTCGCGCCTTTCCTGGCGGACTGCGGACACGCCATTGCCGGCGGACTGCGGCCCCCTCCCCCCATCCTTCCCGGCTGTGTGAGCGCCGGAGGCTTGCAGACGGGAGTACTCCTACTGCTGCTTGGGGACGGAGACGGCTGTGAGCAGTGGCTATAGCGGGCGACATAAGGAGGTGCTGCATTTTGTGGTCGACGAGTGCGAGGGAGCTGGCTGCTGCGGTGAGTGCACGGTGAGGGACAGGCTATGCTCATGCTCACTACTCGGAGACCGCTTGCTGTGGAATAAACTGCGCAGCTGTTAATGCGTGAAGTTTGGGGACTGCGCCACGACTTCACCTGCGCATTGAATCCTGGGTGTGTGCACCCGTCTTCTCCGGCTGGCGCTTTGATAGGGAGTACTGCAGGCCCACTGGCGCATACGAAGAGCGGGCCCACGCAAGGCTGGGACGAGAGTGGTTCGTGTAGCCTGGCGCCTGGCTGCCTGGGGCTCCTGGCACTGCACCCAATATATAATAGCGTGACCATCACGGTTGCATCCTGCTGATGTGCGGAAGGGGTGGATGCTTGGAGACTACGCGTGGAATTGGAATAATATTAGCGCGTGGTGAGGCCTGCAGCAGGACAAACATCCGGTACTCGGCAGCGAGGGTAGTGTCTGAACAGGCTCTGCGGACCTGGCTGGAAGATCTCCTGGTGGGCATCAGAGCTGGTTGCTGCGATCATTCCGTTACATGCCAAGTACATCTGAGGCGCCACGAGGAGGAGGCGCACGAACGCATTCGCTAACTGCGGTGAGATCGGAGAGAGGTGCCGCCATGGGCCGACAAGATACTCGACAACCGAAAATTTCCTTTGACTCAGCCCCGGCCTCGAAGAGGACTGTGAAGACAGGAGCGGACACGGCTGGAGCTCAGAGCCCACCGACAGCGGGGCCTAGCTGCGGTGCGGCTGCACCGGACATGCACCTACTACTGCAGGAAATGAAACAAGGGTTCGCGACGGTGGTGGATAAGGTGGATCCTTTATCCTCCAGGATGGACGCTATTGTACAGAAGATGGATGTGCATGAAGAACGCCTCACGGAGGCGGAGAGAAGGATCTCAGATAATGATGATACCACGGCGTCCCATGCTACTAGACTGTCGCGGATGGATAACATCCTCAAGGTAATAGCTGCAAAGAACGAGGAGTTGGAAGCGCGCAGTCGCCGCAATAATGTCCGCGTGGTGGGTGTGCCGGAGTCTACAAACACTGGGCGTATGGAGGAATATGTAGAACGGATACTCCTAACGGCTATAGGAGCGGACGCTTTTTCCAAACAGTACATTGTTGAGCGCGCACACCGTTCCCTTGGTCCTCAGCCCCAGCCAGGGGCTCCACCTCGACCGATAATAGCTCGACTACTAAATTATCGGGATAGGGATACTGCACTCCGTGCTGCGAGAGCTGCTAAACAATTATCATGTGATGGGGTTACCTTTTCGCTGTACCCGGACTTCACGCCAATTGTCCAGGATCAAAGGAAAAAGTTTCTGGGAGTGAAGAAAAAATTGAGGGACCTACAAATAGACTATGCTCTGCTGTACCCGGCGAAGCTTCGGATCACACACCAGGCGAAGCAGTATTTCTTCTTAAACCCGCAGCAAGTGGAGGATTTTCTTAAAACATTGAGACGAGAGCGTGGGAATCGTCCCGTGGAGGAGGAGCCAGACAATGAGGAAGAATGATTTGTGTGTGTGTATTGCTAAGAACTCTCCTGGTCCATTGTGACTTCAGCTTGGGATGGTGGCGCGAGCCACTTTCTTGCCGCCACGCTTGACTCTACTGTGATGCTGAGAATATGGACGATCGAAGGCGACGAAGATGGCATTGGACTTTGGGTGGTAATGTATGCCAGGTGACACCCCCCTTCCTCGACTTGCCCCACTACGGGAGGTTTCAGGATGGGGACGAGGAGCGGGGGGTGCAAAAGTGTGTACCTTGGATGACCCTACTAGGGTGTGCCCCATTGACATTGTTCGTTACACTGCAGCTGATTGGGGGTTTGCTGGCGGTGCTGGGTGGGGGGGGGTATGGCTGCTGGAGGATTGGGGTTACTTCAGTGGGTGGAGGGAGGGACGGGCTCGAAAGGTGCAATGTTATTCGTTGATTGTTTCAGGATGGGTGGGGGGGGCAATTGGGGCTGTTTCTGGTTTGAGTCTCTATTGGCTGTCAATGTTGCTGAGCATGAGGCGCTGGACTCACAGGGTTGGGCTGGCCGGGTGGGATGGGCCGTATTCGTTTGACAAGGGAACTATTTGGAAGCTGTTGGCTTACGCGAGAGATGAGTGGGAGACTGGTTTGGCCCGGGAATTGTTTTGGGGCGTACCTGAGTTAATTGGGGAGAGACAGGGGAAGGGGAGGGTAGTGTGGGTGTTTGGTTACACTGTACAGAAGAGTCACACGACTTTGCAGAATGCTTGGACTGAGTTGGATGGTGCGTATGGGCGTTGGGAGGTGCGGGTGGGGGTGAGCGATGTGACGGCTGGTATCATTGATGATGGCTGATATGGCGGGAAACGACTTAATGATAATGTCATGGAACGTGCGAGGCATTAACGATTCTAGAAAAGGTAGAAATATCCTTGCCTACTTAGATAGGCATAATGTACATATTGCCTTATTACAGGAAACGCATTTCAGTCCCAGATCTGATCCACAATTTGCTAGTAAATGGGCCTCGGTCAGGAAGTTCTCCTCTTACTCTTCGTATTCTAGAGGTACTGCTGTTCTGATTAAGAAATCAGTTGCCTTTCAGATGCTGGGAGAGACGCTTGATCATGATGGGCGATTTGTGATATTGTGGGGTAGATTTGGCATAGATACTGTTGTTATAGTAAACTGCTATGCATCGAATGACGACACGCCAGAGTTTTTCACCACGATTTGGGGGCATGTATTGGGGACAGGCCCTACACACATTATTTGGGGGGGTGACTTTAATGTTTCGCTAGTGCCAGGCATGGATAGATCGGATGGCTGTGGTCAATATAACAGGCAAGCGAGGGATGTACTAGTGGGCATCGTAGAGGAAGCGGGGCTGATAGACAGCTGGAGGTACATACACCCTGCGCTTCGAGAGGGAACACACTTTACGTCCTACACTAATTTGTGGGCTAGATTAGATTACTGCTTTGTATCTAGGGGGCTTTGTCCGGGTATAGGTAAGGTAGCACACTTGCCCAGAACGTATTCAGATCACTGTCCAGTGTTGGTGTCCCTCACGATCCCGGGACATGACAGAATAAGACCCCCATGGAGATTGCTCCCGACTATGCTACTAGACACAGTCTTTTGCACGGAGCTGGGTACTGAAGTGGAGGAGTTCTTCCCCAGGAACAAGGATTCAGTTGATAGTGTAGAGATGGTATGGGAGGCTTTTAAAGTCACGGTCAGGGGTATTTGCATGTCCAAGGGCGGGGGGATATTGAAAGACATTCAGGGGACACTGGGCAGGTTGGAGCGCGAGCTTAAGGGACTTGAACTTCAGATGACAAGAGGAGTAGATTCGGCATTGCATCATACCTTTAGAGAAAAACTTTCCGAGTACGAAACGGAAGCAGCGAGAGAAGTAAAGTTTAGGGGAAAGTATTGGACGGCGCGACGTTATTGCGAAGGGGAAAGGCCGGGCAAGGTACTGGCCGCGATAACAAGAAAGCCACGCTTCTGTAACACTATATTAGAAATTGTCACAAAAACCGGAATACGCTGTCAGGATACGAGAGAGATTCAGAAGGAATTTCTCTTACACTATACACAGCTGTATACTTCTCAACAAACCACTGAAGTGGACATGGGAAGTTTTCTAGATAGTATTGCGCTTTGTTGGCTCAGCGACGTGCATAGACAATTCCTTGGTGCACCTTTAGAGACTGCTGAGATCCGAGACGCGATTATGTCGCTTGCCAATGGGAAGGCGTCGGGATCAGACGGACTCCCCGCGGAGTTTTATAAATGCTACATTGATATCATGGCGCCGGTCCTTAGGGAAGTCTATGAGGAGTCGTTGGAAGTTGGGGTATTGCTGGGATCGATGAGGGAGGTGGTTATTACCTCCTTGTTGAAACCGGGTAAAGAACCGTCGGACACGGATTCCTATAGACCGCTCTCTCTCATCAACTGAGATGCGAAGATCCTTGCCAAGGTGTTGGCCACCCGCCTCTCGCTGATTATGTCCAAAATAGTCCTGCCGGATCAAGCTGGCTTTGTACCGGGCCGCGCTACCACCCATAATCTTAGGACGCTCTTCTCGTTGACTCAGACGATTGCCTCGGAACTGCCTGTCGCTGCTGTCTTTTTAGACGCCACAAAAGCATTCGACTCGGTCGAATGGCCGTACCTGTTTACGATATTACATAGGATGGGTTTCCCTATTCTGTTTATTAAATGGGTCGAGCTATTATATACCAGACCAACTGCTAAAATAGTGATTAACGGACTGCTGTCGGCCTCGATGCTGATTACGAGGGGCACCAGACAGGGATGCCCTCTCTCCCCACTGCTCTTTGCTATGGCGATCGAGCCGTTGGCATGTCGAATCCGTCAGCTGCACAGAGCCAGTGCCTTTCACTCCTTTCAGCGCCAGATTGGGGTATCGCTGTATGCAGATGATATCACGCTCTATGTGAAACATCCTCAAACTAACTTGAATCCTATCTTACGGGAGTTCATTGTTTTTGGTGGGTTGTCAGGGGTGCATGTGAACTGGAGGAAATCCCAGTTTTTCCCACTCACTAGTGCTGTTACGAAATTTCACCTGGACTATCCGCTCGAATGGTGTGACGCAGATCTTAGATACTTGGGTATCGTGATATCGCTGGACAAGGACGTGACACTTAGGTCGAACTATGGAGTGGCCATCACGAAATTAGCTGCTAATGTGACGCGGTGGAAGGCTTTACCACTGTCGATGGCCGGGAGAGCGTCGCTAATAAAGATGGTGGTGTTGCCGCAATTCCTTTACCTATTCCAAAATATACCATATTTCCCTGGCGCTTTTTTCTTCAAACAATTGCGTTCGGAGCTCCTGCGTCTTTTTTGGGGCGGCAAGCAACCTCGGCTGCGATGGGACGTCATCACCCAGCCCTGTGAGAAAGGGGGTTTTGATGTGCCGGACTTTGAAGTATATTACGTCGCTGCCCAGGCGCAATATGCGTATCATTGGGTGAAACCCACGCCATGCATGCCGCAAATCGCCGCAGAGGATTGGATCGCACGTCCCCTTCCTCTTAATGGCCTCGTACTGGGTACGGTCAAAGACATAGACACGCCGTTCACAACGGTAACTTGCACCATAGACGCGTGGAATAGGATAGTAAAGCTAGTCGGTGCCACGCACTTATATTCCCTGGTACTTCCTCTCACGTACCACCCCCGCATATCGCTCTTGCAGGAAACGGGTTTTCAGTTGATGTGTAAATGCACACAAGTCTCCGTATGGGGGGACTTATTTATCAATGGGCGGTTCCGTACCAAGGAACAGCTGTTTCATGCTGTTACGCCTACGCCTCTGGAGGTGTTTTACTACATCCGACTTCGACAGGGGTTGCGGGAGGTATTGCCCAAATTCCCTGAAGAACCGGAAGTGGTCTTGCCGCTGCATACCATGGTTCTGTCGGACGGCTGCCATCTTGTTTCTAGACTATATAATAACATACGGACACAGCGCCAAGGGCCCGAGAGCTCGGCACGGCGACATTGGACTGTAGACCTAGACCGGGATCTTACTGACGACCAGTGGCACTACTGCAGTGCTGTCACGGCTAGTAGGCTGAAGATCATTCATTACAAATTTCTGCAACGTTTCTATTATACACCTGTGAGGAAACTGCGCTTCCACTTGGCAGATACCGATAGATGCGAGCGCTGCAATGCAGAAGGGGCGGGATTCCTCCACTTAGCTTGGGAATGCCCAGGAGTTTTTGAATATTGGACACAGGTGCATTCTGCGTTACAGGTTATGACATCCGGGGCAATTAGCAAAGACCCGTTAATTATGCTATTGGGATACACTCGACATGTGCCTGCATCCATTCGAAAATTCACAAATATCGCACTATTGCTAGCTAAGAGGCGAGTTGCTTGTCGCTGGGGAAGAGGTAGGGCTCCTAAGTTTAAGGAATGGCTTGATGACCTGGTTTATTGTCAGGATCAGAATACTATTTATGCGGAATTGACACCAGTTCAGAGCAGGCCGAAGGATATTTGGGGACCACTGCATGCTTATCTGCTGCAGACCACAGCACCGGACACAGACTCAGAGGCAGACAGTTGAGTGCTGCGGCTATAACTATCGCTTAGCTGAGGCGCTTGGAGAGGACACTATGGGAGACGCACCAGTGTCCGCTTATGCGGGACACTGTTGGGAATACATTACAGGGAGATACTGAACCACTCCAAACCACGGCTGGGATGAGGGGCTACTATAGGTTACACGCACACTACACTCTTCGTGCCTTGCTGGTCGGCAGCTATGCGTTCTTGACCCTTTTGCTTAAACGGCTGATGTCTGTTGATTGACCGCTGGCTGCCGCTGCCCATATTACTTGTTCCTGGCAATGTACATGACTGCTATATTATTGTGTGATGATTACCCCAATATATTACATTAGTTCTCCTGTATGATGCTTGTCTGTCCGTGCTCACCATTCGCTCATATGTTAGTACCTTTATATTATCCAAATGATTATGATATGTACAAGTGTAACCTGTGTGGTTGTTTCTTCTGTGTGATGTACACCAAGGGGAGAAAACTTAATAAATAAAGTTAAAAAAAAAAAAAAGAAAGACTGGTGCAAAGAACACACCCCCCAGATTGAAAAAGAAACAAAAAAAAAAGAAGGGGCAGAAAGGAAGGAGATATTATGCCGTCACCCAGAGTAACATGCTGCAAGGGGAAACAGGGCAGATGGTAACACAAAAAACAATCATCAATTTGTCAGACAGATGAAGTACGAATATTACAGCTGGGACTAACATTCTTCCCACTGCAGAATTTGACTTTGTTGAGGCCAGAATCGACCAGTTAAAATATATTAGGAAATTGAAGTTACAGAAAATCCATCTGTTGCATCTAAGAAGAACTACTAATGAAGAAACTGGCATCCAAAAGGAAACGGATCTGCTTATTGGTAATGATCTGGAAACTCTAATGACTCTACAATTCCTGGAATCATCAGAAAACAGCATAAATGCTGATCATCCACCAGACACTGACAACTGCCTGGTCCAAGCAGGAATTACACAAATGAGTGGAAAAAGTGGACATAAAAGAAAATCTAGAACAATTCCACAAACATCATATGATGCCATTGATGTCTTTAACAATGCAGTCATCGTGGATCTCAAGAACTTGGAGAAAAAACCAAACAGCAGAAAACATAACGTCTCTCTCAAACAATGGCAAGCGATGCAAGCACTCAAAATGGATGAATCCATAGTTATTAAACCGTCCGATAAAGGGGGAAATATTGTCCTGTTCTCACGGGAACATTACAATGCAGAGGCACTGAGTCAATTAGAGGATAAGGAATGCTACTTACCAACTTCATAAGAACTTTCCATCAACATCTCATATCGTGGAGAGAAGTAGGGATGTTAGATACAGATGAATACGGCTTTCTGCTCTGCTAATACCCTGTACTCCCAAAGTTTTAACACCTCCCCAAGATACATAAGAACATTAACAGATCAACCATCAGAAAGACCAATTGTTGCCATTATCAATAGTCTGTTAGAAAACTGCTCTATCTATATAGATTTCCTCTTGGCACCATGGGTGAAGAATTTGAGTTCTTATATCAAGGACACATGTGACGTTCTGAGACTCATTGAGGAGATCATTTGGGAAAATGATATGCTACTTATCACATTACACAGCACAAGTCTAGACACATGTATCAACCACGAACATGGTATAGCCGCTGTCAAATGGTTTCTGAACAAACAGCCTCTTAAATTTGAGAAACATGACGACATGTTACTAGCAATGGTGAAACTCTGCCTTGAGAATAATATTTTTATTTTCTCAGGCCAACTATACAGACAACAACGCAGGACCGCGATGAGCACGTGCTTCGCCCCCAGCTATGCAAATCTTTTCATAGGCTGGTGGGAGAAGCACGTGGCCTGGAGAGATGTACCCGAAAAGTAGTTTGATAATGTAACGTTATATGCCGCTACATTGATGGCTTGTTCATCATGTTGGAGGGCAGTCGCTCTTCAGCTGAAGAGTATGTAGCCTTCCTGAACTCAAATGACCTTAACCTCAAATGTAGCTGACACATTAGTAACACCAATGTCTTTTACCTTGATTTAGAGGTGTATATTGAAGAGACTAGAATTCTCACCCGTCTGCCTAGAAAACCTACAGCGGGAAACGCAGTTTTACATGCCAGAAGTTTCCACCCGAGGAGCATGATTAGTAACATCCCCTATGGAGAGCTCCTAAGTAATAAACGTAACCATACCACACAGGTGGAGTACCAAAAGGGAGGACGCTCTCAATCGGTTTAGAGCCAGAGGATATACCCATAATGTCCTCTGTGAAGCTGATCAAAGAGCAGAAGAAATAGGTAGATTAGAACTTCTGATATCTAAAATCTGTCATGACGAAACTGAAACCCCAAAAGTGGAATCTATAAGAATGATCACCCGCTATAATGCCAAGTCCTCAGAAGTAGTCCAAGTTTTTAGAAAAAACGGGCATATTCTCCAGAACGACAACATTCTGAGAAAGGTCATCCCCATTCAGCCATTGATAACCTACTAATGCTGCAAATCCATCGGTGACCATATGGTACACAGCCATTATCGTTGCACTCCCCAGAAAAAAGAGAATGTGACAGACTTTTTTCCGTGCTTAAAATGTAAAGCCTGTAAATTCAGCCAAAAAGTAATAAGTTACAGCACCGAAAAGAGTGGAACGAAAAGTTTTAGAAGGATCAATAAGTTTCTTAATTGTAACTCAGAATTTATTGTCTATTGTCTGGAATGCCCATGCCCAAAAAGATATGTGGGCAGTACTATCCACCCGGCAAAAAAAATGCATACTTGAACACATGTGTGCAATTTCCCCAAAATATGCCACCTACCCAGTAGCCCGCCACTTCGAAAGTATGCACAACAGCAATCGTGATCTGATGAAATATTTCTGTATCGACCAGGTCCCCAAAAATGAAAGAGGTGGGGACAGGGTTAGAAACTTGCGAGCACTCGAGTCCAAATATATCATTGATCTACAGACCAAGGCTCCAGTGGGTTTAAATAACAATGAAGAGTTATGGATTCATTTAGAATGAATACAAAGAGATGGTCCATTGCAAACTGACACGCTGGCCCTTTAAAATGTTATAATTCAATCAAACAAGGCATTTATATAGCGCGCTACTCACCCAGAGGGTCTCAAGGCGCTTGGGGAGGGGGGGTCCGCTACTGCTCGAACAGCCAGGTCTTGAGTTGCTTCCTGAAGGCGAGGTGGTCTTGGGTCAGGCGGAGGTGGGTGGGTAGGGAGTTCCATGTCTTGGCGGCCAGGTAGGAGAAGGACCTTCCTCCTGTGGTGGCTCTGCGTATGCAGGGAACGGCAGCGAGGGCGTGGTTAGTTGATCGTAGCTGTCGTGTTGGAGTGTAGAAGTTGAGGCGGCTGTTGAGGTATCTTGGGGCTTGGTTGTGCAGGGCTTTGTGTGCATGGGTGAGGAGTCGGAACGTGATTCTCTTGTTGACCGGGAGCCAGTGCAGGTCTCTCAGGTGTCCGGAGATGTGGCTGTGTCGGGGGATGTCCAGGATGAGTCTCGCTGAGGCGTTCTGGATCCGCTGTAGTCTCTTTTGGAGTTTACCAGTGGTTCCGGCGTAGAGGGGGTTGCCGTAGTCTAGTCAGCTGGTGATGAGGGCCTGGGTAACTGTCTTCCTGGTCTCGGTGGGGATCTACCGGAAGACCTTCCGTAGCATGCGCAGGATGTTGAATCACGATGAGGAGACGGCGTTGACTTGTCTGGTCATGGAGAGGGAGGAGTCCAGGATGAAGCCCAGGTTGCGTGCGTGGTCTGTTGGTTTGGGTGCGCTGCCCAGGGCGGGGGGCCACCAGGAGTCGTCCCAGGCGGAGGGCGATGATCCCAGGATGAGGATTTCCGTCTTATCTGAGTTCAGTTTCAGACGGCTGTTCATCATCCACTCGGCTACGTCTTTCATCACTTCGTGTAGGTTGGCTCTGGCGGTGGCGGGGTCGTTGGTGAGGGCGATGGCGGGGTCGTTGGTGAGGGAGAGGATCAGCTGGGTGTCGTCGGCGTAATAGATGATGTTGAGGTTGTGTTGGCGTGCGATGGCCGCCAGGGGGCTCATGTAGACATTGAAGAGGGTGGGGCTGAGCGAGGAGCCTTGGGGAACGCCGCAGATGACTTCGGTGGCTTCTGATCTGAACGGGGGGAGGCGGACTCTCTGTGTCCTTCCGGCGAGGAAGGCGATGATCCATTCTAGTGCCTTTTCTTGGATTCCGACGTTGCTGAGGCGCTGCCCAAGGGTGCGGTGGCAGACAGTGTCGAATGCCGCGGAGAGGTCCAGGAGGATGAGGGCCGCTGTTTCCCTGTTGTCGAGCAGGGCTCGGATGTCATCAGTGGCTGCGATGAGGGCGGTTTCGGTGCTGTGGTTGGCCCAGAAGCCAGACTGCGAGCGGTCGAGGGATCCATTCGTCTCGAGGAAGGCGGCCAGCTGCTTGTTGACGGTCTTCTCGATGACTTTGGCCGGAAACGGGAGGAGCGAGATGGGGCGGAAGTTTTTGAGTTCGCTGGGGTCCGCTGATGGTTTCTTCAGTAGGGCGCTGAGTTCGGCATGCTTCCTGCTCTCCGGGAAGGTGGCGGTGTCTAAGGAGGTGTTGATGATGTCCCGCAGGTGGGGCGCGATGACGGAGTCGGCCTTGTTGAAGACATGGTGAGGGCAGGGGTCGGTTGGAGATCCGGAGTGGATGGAGTTCATCGTGCGTAGGGTTTCCTCGGTGTTGATCGGGGTCCAGGCGCGGAGGGTGGTGGTGGGGGGTGCAGGTGCTGTCGTGGGGTGCGTCGGCTGTGCGTTGAAGCTGTTGTGTATGTCTGCGATCTTGTTGTGGAAGTAGGAGGTGAGGGAGTTGCAGAGGTCTTGTGATGTCGTTGTTTCCGGCGCTGGGGTTGGAGAGCTCTTTGACGATGTTGAAGAGTTCCTTGCTGCTGTGGGCGTTGTTGTCCAGTCGTTCCTTGAATGCGGTTTTCTTAGTGGTGTGTGTCAGTTGGTGGTGCTTTCGAGTGGCGAGCTTGAGGGTGGTCATGTTGTCTGGTGTTGGGTCCCTGCGCCAGGCTCTCTCGAGGGCTCGGCAGTTCTTCTGGGAGTTCTTGAGTTCGTCGGTGAATTTCTATGAAATTACAATCAATTTGTAAATATGCCCATGCTCTACACACAGGGCATTTCTTTCTCCTCATACTCCAATGACCGTATTTGAGGGTCGCCCATCCAGGGCTTAATCACATGAACCAGTGCACCCTATGAAATTGATAAGATTGTTATATAGTATTTGCGAAATGGAAGACAAAAAAGTATGATTAATATATAATAATTTAATTGACTGAACTCACAGCTAAATGTGAACTGTTAAAACATTGACTTTTATGTTTTGTTCTCCAAAACTTTATGCATATTATAATCACTAATTTCTCAGCAGAATTCCCCATATTTTGGGTATTAGCCATTTGTCAGAAACATGTTCAAAGATGGCTGGAATGCTATTAGGTAGTGTTTGCGGTCACTGCAATTGCTTTATGGTAGGCCCTTTTTCAGTTTAAAATGGTGTTTTCAAAATGTACATACTAACATCGAAAAAAGCAGAATGCCAAAAAGCATCTGCCAGTGCGGGGAGGGTCTGCACATTAAAATAGCACTTTATACAAATTCCTGCGAGTTCTCTCCTTATTTACAGTCAACCAGGAATGGGTTTGCTGCAGTGGAGATATATATATATATATATATATATATATATATATTACCTACTGGCGGTCACCAGTACTATATAAAATTGAGCTCAGGGGAACATGTCCGTTTTATTCAAACATTATTATTATAAAGACACTGACACCCTGGCTCCCTTGGGTTAGCAGAGAACATTAACCTATTAAAAAGAAGATTGCCCCATTTGAAGCTAACCTAGCTCATTAGGAACAGGTAAAATATAGCTCATGGCTACTATAGTGTTCTCTGTATTATACTGTTTGCCTGTCATTTTTGCACTCATTGTTTTTTTTTAATATTGTCTTGTGTTCACATGAAATATGTATGCATACACATGTTGTTCCACCAGTCTAGTTATTGTTTGAAGGCCTAGTTAGTGTTGGACAATCTGGATGTCAGCATCCTTTTTAGTTACAATTGATCCTATACTGATGTGCCCTGAACCCGTGTAAGGATGTTTTCTGAAATTATGTTTTTAATATATCGTTTATACAGATTACTCACCTCCTTTGTGGTTCCTTCTCCTCCACTTCACCTTGCCCTGATGAAGGTGTAGCCCCGGACGGGGCCTCACACCGAAACGCGCGTTGGCGTCTGTTCCTATCTTGGGACTTACGGAGCCAACCAGGATATTCAACCATCGATCCTCACTTCCATCAAAGATCATCCCTGCATAGTGTTGTGTGATGTATGAATGTTTAAGTATGTGTGTAGGTAGTATGATAGTGTGGAGTAAGAACCACTGTTAATTTTGCTTTGTTGCTCTTATTTATATAATTGTGTACTTTTTTATCTATTGGAGTGTTTCAACCCATTTACAAGAAAAATGAACTTGAAAATAAAAATTAATTTTGATAATTTCGAGCCAATGTATCTTTGAAGTGTTCCTTTTGGGTTCAGGGCACGCTACATAATATAGTGGACCTCTTTGAGGCCTCATAATAAACCAGATAGGGCAGGTTTTCTCCCCTTGCTTGGTCACCAGTAGGTAGTTATAGTTAGGATTGGCTACCATAGGAAAACCGCAACATTCTATTGGGTGTAACTCTGGCGCCGGTTGAGGAATTTGTGTGTAATTTTCCAAACTTTTGACCAGCTCCGCTGCTCTCCTTCCCTGAAAGTTTCGGGGGGATTCGTGAAGTGGGGGCCGAGAAAAATGGGGGGTCCCAAAACGTGTTTTCCCCATGTTAATTTCCATAGGACGGTCTGACAAGTCTACAGCCCGAACCGCTGAAAGGAATTACGCCAAACTTGGCAAAATTGTAGGGACTGGTACGCAGATGTGCCTTTGCTATATTTGCTGAAAATTGCTCCAGTGGTTTTTACGAAAATTAACTTCAAAAACACATATATATCTATATGCGCGCTTCGAGCGCTTACAGGTACGCGTACCGGGGAGCGCACCCGGCGCGCTACGGGAGTGCGCGAGCGGAAAGCTGATTGGCTGTTGGGTGTCTGTCAACATTCTAAACAGTTCGGAGAGTCCGCCATCTTGTGTCTCGGTAGAATCGAGACACAAGAGGTCAAAAAGAAAGAGGGAAATAATTAAAAGGGGGCAGAGTAGAGACCCCCTGACCCCCTAGGTTTTCTGAAGGGGGCCTAGAAGGACCTTGAAGGGCAAAAACCTTTATTTTTATTTTCGCGGGGTAAGTGCTGGCTGCGCTCCCGGGTACGCTCTTGGGTACGCGCACCCTGAGCGCACCACGGGGAAAACAGTGTAAAAAAATAGAGTAAAAAAATAATGTAGAGTGTTTAGAGGTAAGTTAGCTCTGAAAAGAGCTGTTGTGTTAAGTGGGTGTTTTTTGTACCTACAAGTAGGTACCAATGCAGAGTCTTATATTCAAGAGGAAAACTCTATTCCCCTCATCTGTAAAATGCACACCATCTCTCCTATAGATGTTTTGCATGTTGTAACGCAAGTTGTTGTGGTAAATGGAACCCATACCATAGTCTCGGAGGAAAGCAGAAACAGATTTATTTACATGTTTCCTTGCTTTCTCAATCTGTGGACAAAATTGGTTGGACCAGTTCCATTTTTGCCTTTGGCATATATTAGAAAATATCAAGGCAGTTTTTGGAAAAAGTGACATCAATTGCCCAAAGATGTCCTTAAAAGCATTTCCAGACCTACCCCAGTAAAAGTGCCTAAGTCATTTCCACCACAGTGCACAATTATAAGGTCAGGGTGTGGTAAATGCATAAAGGATTTTACCAATGGTATCAATTGGTGACTCCTTAATCCTCCCTGTCCAATCCATACAATGTCCACATTTTGTAAATCAAGATTGTAAATACCTCTGTTAGCTGCGTATTTTTTACTCCAGTGGACATAGTTATGACCCACAAACCAGACTTTTGTCATTTTGAAGGTAGATGTGCTTCTAGTTAGATGAGTTGTGGAAATGAAATGGCAGTTTGATTATGAATAAAAGTGGTTGTGAATCAGTGCAGTTGAATAACCATAATTGATTGGAGCTTTGTTAAAAATCTCCACTGAAAATTAGGGTGCATGCTTTTTTTTGTAATCTCAATGGTTGAGAAAAAGTCATTTAAAGAAACATTGCATTTCTTTAGCTAGTAGATGGAGAGGTCACACAGCCTTGAAGGATTCTTTTGCAACATAGTATGATGAACTTGTGAACTGTGTGCTGGTTTAAGAGGGAGTTACCAGGGTTACAGGGTAAATGGACACTGGGGGGATGGGTGAATGTTATGTGAGTTTCAAAGTCTTGAAATGTACAACAAATTAAAATGTGCAGTTTGGTTTTGAATTTGTGTGGGAACAATTCTTATTGGCTATGTACAAGAATATGGGTCTGAAATGAGTAAGAATCTGTGCCATTATTGAAAGGCTCCAGTGAAGGAAGCATTGTTCAGAGATTCTGCTTTAGAAAATCTGTTGAGTGTGACTGACACTGTTTTACATCTTCCAAAGCATTTTTAAAGGTGAGTAATGATTCTTTTAAAAAAGATAGAGAGCTTAAAGATTTTTGACAAGTATCACAGTGAGTGTCTGTTTGAATTAAGGAATTATATTTGTACCTTTTTCCATAATGTTAGCTGTGTGTTGATAAGGTAGACTTCTTTATAAATTGTTTTTTATGTTTGGATTCAATGTTGGTTTAGAAACTGTGTAATGGTTTCATTGGACTTGTAAATATGCTCCTTTTTTTGAAGCGCCTTGTGCAACCTTTAGTATGGGTGGAAGCAGTGAATGTATGGAGAGGGATAGGAATAGCAGATAGAAAACCGTATGAAATGTTGTGGGAGATGCATAAAGTATTTCAGTAATGGTATCAATTGAGATGGAATATAAGATAAAGATGGGCATATTTACAAAACTCTTGCGCAATGTTTGACATGGGTGCAAGCAGAAAATGCATGCAGAATAATAAAATTGGCACCCAGACAAGAATATGAAATGCCATGAGAGATGTTTAAAGTTTTCTTTTAATGGCATAAATTGAGACAGAATATACAAAAAAAGAGAGGCATATTTACAAGCTGCGTGCGCAATCTTTGACATAGCTGTGTGTTGATAAGGTATACTTCTTTATAAATAGTTTTTTATGCTTGGATTCAATGCTGGTTTAGAAATTGTGTAATGGTTTAATTGGACTTGTAAATATGCTCTTTTTTTTGAAGCGCCTTATGCAACCTTTAGTATGGGTGGAAGCAGTGAATGTATGGAGAGGGATAGGAATAGCAGATAGAAAACCATATGAAATGGTGTGGGAGATGCATAAAGTATTTCAGTAATGGTATCAATTGAGATGGAATATAAGATAAAGAGGGGCATATTTACAAGACTCTTGCGCAATGTTTGACATGGGTGCAAGCAGAAAATGCATGCAGAATAATAAAATTGGCACCCAGACAAGAATATGAAATGCCGTGAGAGATGTTTAAAGGTTTCTTTTAATGGCATAAATTGAGATAGAATATACAAAAAAAGAGAGGCATATTTACAAGCTGCGTGCGCAATCTTTGACATAGCTGTGTGTTGATATGGTAGACTTCTTTATAAATTGTTTTTTATGCTTGGATTCAATGCTGGTTTAGAAATTGTGTAATGGTTTCATTGGACTTGTAAATATGCTCCTTTTTTTGAAGCGCCTTGTGCAACCTTTAGTATGGGTGGAAGCAGTGAATGTATGGAGAGGGATAGGAATAGCAGATAGAAAACCATATGAAATGGTGTGGGAGATGCATAAAGTATTTGAGTAATGGTATCAATGGAGATGGAATATAAGATAAAGAGGGGCATATTTACAAGACTCTTGCGCAATGTTTGACATAGGTGCCAGCAGAAAAGGCATGCAGAATAATAAAATTGGCACCCAGACAAGAATATGAAATGCCGTGAGAGATGTTTAAAGGTTTCTTTTAATGGCATAAATTGAGATAGAATATACAAAAAAAGAGAGGCATATTTACAAGCTGCGTGCACAATCTTTGACATAGCTGTGTGTTGATAAGGTAGACTTCTTTATAAATAGTTTTTTATGTTTGGATTCAATGCTGGTTTAGAAATTGTGTAATGGTTTCATTGGACTTGTAAATATGCTCCTCTTTTTTTAAGCGCCTTGTGCAACCTTTAGTATGGGTGGAAGCAGTGAATGTATGGAGAGGGATAGGAATAGCAGATAGAAAACCATATGAAATGGTGTGGGAGATGCATAAAATATTTCAGTAATGGTATCAATTGAGATGGAATATAAGATAAAGAGGGGCATATTTACAAGACTCTTGCGTAATTTATAAAGAAGTTTCGCGGAGTAAGCTCAGGGTGCGCCACATGGGCGCTTACCGGTACGCGTACCCTGAGCGCACCACGGGGAAAAACAGTGTAAAAAATTAGAGTGAAAAAAATAATTTAAAGTGCTTAGAGTGCTGTTCCCTTACTCCGGTTCCCTCACTACTCTTCATTCCCTATCCTTCATTCCCCTCCCCTTTACTTTCATCCCCCAGTCACCTTCTCTTAGTACCTCTGCTTCAGTCCTGTTCCCCTCTGTTCCCTTCCTTCGCTCCCTCACTCATTGCCCTTCCCTCACTCACCTTACTCCGCTTCACTCACTCCTTCTGTCACACCCTCTGCCCTGTCACATCCTCATTCTCCTTCCCTCACTCCCTTGTCTTAGCCTCACTCCCTCTGTCCCCTCACTCTCTCAGTCCCCTTTCCTCATGCTCACTCCCTTTACCTCTCCCACACTCCCTTACTTACGTTTCTTTTCTCCCTCACTCAGTCCCCTTCTCTCACTCTTTCCTTTATTCCCTCTGTCTCCTCACTCTCTCAGTCCCCTAGTCTCATTCTCACTTGCCTTTATTCACCCTCTATCACCCCTCTTTACTCATCCTCACTGCCGTTCTCTCACCCTCCCTCACTCCTGTTCCCTTACTCTGGTTCCCTCGCTACCCCTCATTCCCTATCCTTCATTCCCCTTCCCTTTACTTTCATCCCCCAGTCACCTTCTCTTAGTACCTCTGCTTCAGTCCTGTTCCCCTCTGTTCCCTTCCTTCGCTCCCTCACTCATTGCCCTTCCCTCACTCACCTTACTCCTCTTCACTCACTCCTTCTGTCACTCCCTCTGTCCTGTCACATCCTCATTCTCCTTCCCTCACTCCCTTTGTCTTAGCCTCACTCCCTCTGTCCCCTCACTCTCTCAGTCCCCTTTCCTCATGCTCACTCCCTTTAACTCTCCCACACTCCCTTACTTATGTTTCTTTGCTCCCTCACTCAGTCCCCTTCTCTCACTCTTTCCTTTATTCCCTCTGTCTCCTCACTCTCTCAGTCCCCTAGTCTCATTCTCACTTGCCTTTATCCACCCTCTATCACCCCTCTTTATTCATCCTCACTGCCGTTCTCTCACCCTCCCTCACTCCTGTTCCCTTACTCTGGTTCCCTCACTACCCCTCATTCCCTATCCTTCATTCCCCTTCCCTTTACTTTCATCCCCCAGTCACCTTCTCTTAGTACCTCTGCTTCAGTCCTGTTCCCCTCTGTTCCCTTTCTTCGCTCCCTCACTCATTGCCCTTCCCTCACTCACCTTACTCCACTTAACTCACTCCTTCTCTCACTCCGTCTGTCCTTTCACATCCTCACTCCCCTTCCCTCACTCTCTGTCTCTTAGCCTCACTCCCTCCAGCCCCTCACTCTCTCAGTCCCCTTTCCTCATGCTCACTCCCTTTAACTCTCCCACACTCCCTTACTTACGTTTCTTTGCTCCCTCACTCAGTCCCCTTCTCTCACTCTTTCCTTTATTCCCTCTGTCTCCTCACTCTCTCAGTCCCCTAGTCTCATTCTCACTTGCCTTTATTCACCCTCTATCACCCTTCTTTACTCATCCTCACTGCCGTTCTCTCACCCTCCCTCACTCCTGTTCCCTTACTCTGGTTCCCTCACTACCCCTCATTCCCTATCCTTCATTCCCCTTCCCTTTACTTTCATCCCCCAGTCACCTTCTCTTAGTACCTCTGCGTCAGTCCTGTTCCCCTCCTTCGCTCCCTCACTCATTGCCCTTCCCTCACTCGCCTTACTCCACTTCACTCCCTCCTTCTCTCACTCCCTCTGTCCTCTCACATCCTCACTCCCCTTTCCTCACTCCCTCTCTCTTAGCCTCACTCCCACTGTCCCCTCACTGTCACTTCCCTTCAATTACCCTCACTCATCTTCAAACACTGACTGTCATCAACTCACTCTCAATCAGTCCACCTTCCTTCTCCCTCACTCCCCTTGCCTTACTCTCAATCGTCCGTCACCCTCTTTCTCTCAATATCAATCCCCTTTTTTCACCTTGACTCCTTTCTTTCCGTCACTCCCTGTCACTCTCCTTCGTTCTCTCCACTTCAACTCACTCTTGTTTACAACTCACCTTCTCTCACTCGTCTTCTGTCACTTGATCCCTCTATCTCTTTCTCCCCTTCATTCACTCATTTTATTCATTCATTTATTCAGTACACATTCTCTGAAAAAAGAATTGTAAAATATGTAGAATACAGCTCTTTTTTGAAAATTGGAGGTAGTTCTGAAAAGAACTTTTTTTTCTTCTTTTTTTAAATATTTTTTTTACACTTTTTTATAACGATTTTATATTTTTTTCAGGGGAAAAACAAAAACAGAGATTCCAAAACTGCTCAACAGGAGCAAAAAAAATGTGAAAAATTAGGGATGGGGAGGGCAGCGGTGGTTCTGTCTCTTCATAGCAATGAGTTCAACGCTCTGCTCCCCATAACAGAGCAGTTCATCACAGTCCACGCATAGAAAGTTTATGCCTGCAATGACCGGCTGCACGTTAGGGACCATTCTTCCACGTGGTGTTCCTGAAGCTGTTGCTCCACCAGTGGAGGTGCTGCCGCCATCTCTAGGTAAATTCTGTGCCAGGTCCCTGACACTCTCCCTGGCAAAGTTATTTGGGTGTCTTCTCTGGACATTCTTAATTAAAGTGACATTTCCAAAGCTATATTTCCTATTAGGATTGCCTCTGGATAAAGTATTGCCACATATCTTGCAGGTTACCTTAGCAGCATTAACCTTTTTTTTTTCTTCAGGGATGGAAAAAAAATTCCAAATGAAGTGGTCCTTTGTTTTGTGGTGAGGAGGGTCCTCAGGCAAAAAACCATCAGAATCATTGCTGGATGACTCCCTTGCAGCCATTGCTGTAGATCAGAAAACTTTGAGAAGCAGATAATTTACAGAACACCTCTTGCTCTCTCCAAGTACAAAGCAATAGTGAGAGAAATGGGTGGGTTTCTCAATATTTGGAGAAAAAAAATGTTCTGAACCATTGAAAAGTGTTATTTTAAGGTCACATGGCTTGACGCGCTTACGCTACGCGCCCTGGAGCGCTTTCGGGGCGCTTACGCGGCACGTACGTGGGCGCTTCCTGGAGCGCTTCCGGGGGCGCTTACACGGCGCGTAGCAGTGACGTTTTGCTCATTTTTCGGGAATGCGTTTAAAGTTCAAATACGGTTCTTAAATATTATAAATATTACTTTTACATATTATTATTTACTTTTAATACATAAATTAAATTTTTTTTCGATCACGATGGGGCGCTCTCGCTGCGCGTACCGGTGCGCGCGCCGGTACGCGTACCGTGAGCGCACCGGTGCACAAATAATAAAAAAAACATATATATGAAAAACATGTACAAAATAGTTTTTTACAAATATAGAATTAGGAAATAATTAGAAAAAAATAAAAAATTAATAGATATAATAATTACCTATCATTAAAAAACAATATTTCACTCGTTAAAGTTACGAATTAGCTTTTTAAAAAAGTTGCAAATTCACTGAAAAAACCATAGGTTTCACACACGTTATAGTTAGGAATTAGCTTTTAAAAAACCTTTGAAATTCACAGAAAAAAAACATAGGTTTCACGCAGGTTATAGGTAGGAATTAGCTTTTAAAAAACCTTTGAAATTCACAGAAAAAAACATAGTTTTCCCACACGTTATAGTTAGGAATTAGCTTTTAAAAAACCTTTGAAATTCACAGAAAAAAAACATAGGTTTCACACACGTTATAGTTAGGAATTAGCTTTCAAAAAACCTTTGAAATTCACAGAAAAAAACCATAGGTTTCACACACGTTATAGTTAGGAATTATCTTTTAAAAAACCTTTGAAATTCACAAAAAAAACCATAGGTTTCACACGCGTTATAGTTAGGAATTCACATTTAAAAAACCTTGCAAATTCACTGAAAAAACCATAGGTTTCACATCAGTTATAGTTAGCTGGACAATTTACTCATACAAAACCATTGAAATTCCCACGTTATAGTTAGTTGTACTCACTATAACTCGCGCACCAGCAATGCACTGCTGATGACGTCACATATTACATCACTCATGACATGGTCAGTGACATCACTCATGACATCACTGATGACATGTCAAATGACATCACTGATGACATCACTCATGACATCATCCAGTGAATGTGTCATCATCCTTGTGAGAGTGCCAGACCCTATCTCAGCGTAATATAACTTTTCATACACACATTGAACAATAGAAACTATAAATTTTAAAACAATGGAAATGCCAATTCCAGTTACAACAACCTATTCCGTAATTGCAAAATCTACAAACACAACCACTCATTCACCAACATTTACATACAGTTACTCATACATGTACTCAGTCATCAAATATACTCATACACCTACACATCCTGTTACACACCGACACTCATCCTTAGAATTACTCACACACATACTCACACATGCAAATAAACTATAAAACATCCATTCACTTGCTTATACAGCTATACACACACCACAACTCTTACTTTTACAGAAACGTACACATACTTATAATGTAAAACAAACATTTATAGGAACAAAAACTTATTTATTCAGGAACACTTACAATCTCTCACTCTCACATATACTTACTTACCTACATCAATTCTAACATTAACTATTTTAAAACACATGTATTTACTCATTAAGATATGATAGAGACAGTTATTCACTCACTAACACACACATACACACACTCATCCACCCATACAGTCCTGCACACATGCTGTCTTCAAAACATATACAAACAGTGAGCCACTCATTCATTCATCTATGCACTAAGTAATACCCCCACCAAACCATACAGACACTCATACTAATACTCAAAAAACTAAGTAATAACCCATATAGATACTCATGTAGCTACTCAGAAACCCATGCAGCCGCATATAGATAAAGGGAGACAGTGATACAGATATTTACAAATTTAAAAAAACTTGCTAATACATGTGTTCAGTAAGATACACTTAATAAGTCAGTTATACAATCGATTAAAAAAAAAACAACCATTTAAACACTCATTTAACAGTATGTTCTTCCATCGACGTTTAGGTACACATATATAAAACATATTTATTTTAAAGAAAGTCACACATTCACTGGATGATGTCATCAGTGATGTCATCAGTGATGTCATTTGAGATGTCATCAGTGATGTCATGAGTGATGTCACTGACCATGTCATGAGTGATGTAATATGTGACGTCATCAGCAGTGCATTGCTGGCGTGCGAGTTATAGTGAGTACAACTAACTATAACGTGGGAATTTCAATGGTTTTGTATGAGTAAATTGTCCAGCTAACTATAACTGATGTGAAACCTATGGTTTTTTCAGTGAATATATATATATATATATATATATATCCCACAACTTGGCTCAGCTTGGTTGACCCCTGGCGCTCTGTCACCGGTGCGTTTTCCTCGGCAGAGCCCTGCCGAATTCAATTCCAAAAATACCTTCGCAGGCAATGAAAACGCACTCGAGAAATCTTTCCTTTTCCAGTTATTTATTGCACCATAGTTCTTGCAGTAACTGCAAGAACTATGGTGCAATAAATAACTGGAAAAGGAAAGATTTCTCGAGTGCGTTTTCATTGCCTGCGAAGGTATTTTTGGGATATATATATATATATATATATATATATATTACCTACTGGCGGTCGCCAGTAGGTATATATAGTTAGGATTTTTTCTCTATGGGTTTTTTGAAAATTCTATGTCTAATAACTTTGGCGTTTGTGGACGGAATCGGCTGACATTTTCAGGAAAATGGCACATTTTGTTTCTGAGCAGCCCTTGAAAATTTGGGGGGGGTTCGTCCAGTGGGGGCCGAGAAAAAAGGGGGGTCCCAAAACGTGTTTTTAACATTGAGTTTTCCATAGGGCGGTTGGCCTCACTTTTAGCCCGAACGGCTGAATGGATTTGCACGAAACTTGGCAAAATTGTAGGGACTGGTAGCCCGATGTGCCTTTTGTAGGTCTCAATATATGTGCTCCAGTGGATTTTGAGAAATTAACGTTTAAAAAAAGATATATATCTGTAACAGCGGACCGGTTAGCGCTCTGGTTCGCGGACTTTTCGCGCAACGGAGCTTTGTGAAGCGAAGCTGATTGGTTCTCCGGCGTCTGTCAACATTCCAAACAGTCCGTAGCGGCCGCCATCTTGTCTCTCGGTAGGATCGAGAGACAAGAGGAGGTCAAAACAAAGGGGGAAATAACTATAAGGGGGCATAGTAGATCCTCGCTGACCCCCTAGGTTTGATGTGGAGGTTTTAAAAGGGCCCCGCGGGGCAAAAAAAAAACAAAATAATAATAATCGAACGGCTGAATGGATTTGCACGAAACTTGGCAAAATATTAGGGACTGGTAGCCCGATGTGCCTTTGCTAGGTCTCAATATATGTGCTCCAGTGGATTTTGAGAAATTAACGTTGAAAAAAAGATATATATCTGTAACAGCGCTCCGCTTCGCGTACTTTTCGCGTTACGGAGCTTTGCGAAGCTGATTGGTTCTCCGGCGTCTGTCAACATTCCAAACAGTCCGTAGCGGCCGCCATCTTGTCCCTCGGTAGGATTGAGAGACAAGAGGAGGCCAAAGCGAAGGGGGAAATGACCATAAGGGGGCATAGTAGATCCTTCCTGACCTCTTAGGTTTGATGTACCATTTTGCCAAGTTTGGTGTAATTCCGTTCAGCCATTCAGGCTGTAGACGTATGTAAATGTCCTATGGAAAATTGCATGGGGAAAACACATTTGAAAGTGTTGAAATTTAGAACCAATTAAAATGTTACTTTGGTTTTGTATTTGTGTGTGATGAAAGTTAATTGGTTATGTATATATGTCAAATGAGAGGAAACCACAGCCATTTTGTGATACTACTGTCTGAGGTACATTTGTGAGGAATTTTTGGTGGTGAATTTCTGGTGTTTGATTTACACAGTACTAACACTTCTGCTACTTTTAAAAAGGTGAGTTGTTAATTTGTATGGGGAACTATGTTGTACACTTGAAGATAATTTGAAAAATGTTTTCTGTTATTTATTTGCAGTCCTTCTGTTATACTAAATACTTGATAAAGTTAGTTTTATATTATGTATTACTAAAGACGATAAATGAAAGTGATTATTTTTTTCTGCAATTTACAGCAAGCAATTTCAAAATAAAATGGCTCACAATGAAGAGACCGTGGCAATTTCTTTTGAATTGTCCAACACATTGATTGAAATTGAGAGCACCAATAATGAAATATTGTCACAAGGAGGACATGACTTGTATGATTCCATTAGATTGATTGAAATGGACAGCACCAAGAATGAAATATTGTCACAAGGAGATGACTTGAATGATTCCACTACATTGATTGAAATTGAGAGCACCAATAATGAAATATTGTCACAAGGAGGAGATGGCTTGTATGATTCCATTAGATTGATTGAAATGGACAGCACCAATAATGAAATATTGTCACAAGGAGGAGATGACTTGAATGATTCCACTACATTGATTGAAATTGAGAGCACCAATAATGAAATATTGTCACGAGGAGATGACTTGAATGATTCCACTACATTGATTGAAATTGACAGCACCAATAATGAAATATTGTCAGAAGGAGGAGATGACTTGAATGATTTTTTTGATCAATCTCTTGATGGCGAATTTATCGAGTGTTTGGAGACCATAGAGTTACAAGAATCATCATTGCAGACTTTTAATGAGGAGATTCCAGATGAGATGATTGAAGAGGAAATTACTGATGAGGACATGTTACTAGTTCTTTCAAATTTAGAAAATTCTGAAGAATAAATTTATATTTAGAAATCAAAAATTGTTTGAGACATTATTCATTTTTATTTTTAATTTATGAGGTTGTAGCGAAGTGATTGTAGTATAAAATGAGACTTATAGTATAGAGTGCAACATTTTTATGTTACATGGTAAGTTTACTCATATTTACTTCCCTTCTGCCACTATATTATCTCCAATGTGTATTTGACATGTCTTCTTCATCTCCGGCCTCCTTTCTCTCACTGTGTGTCTCCGATGCATCTTATCGCTGGTATTTTGTGTAATTACAGAAGAGAGTAAAATAAAATAGTTCGGAACGTGAAAAGGGGGCAAAGTAGAGTACTCCTCACCCCCTAGGCCTTTTTAGGCGGTCCCAAAAGGATCAGTTTCTGCTTTCCTGAGAGATTATGGTATGAGTTCCATATACCACAATAACTTGCATTACAACATGCAAGATATCTATCTCCTATTACCAACTTTTGGAGATATTCGCGCTAAGCGCGAATATCTCCAAAAAGTAACACCTGCCCTGAGCAGTTCTTAGCCATGTTATCCAATGGGAGGTGGATAACATGGCTAAGAGTATTAGCTCGGTAATGCATGAATATCGCTGAGTTTTTAGCGATATTCATGCATTGCGGCCGTTTATTATCGCATTTGCGATAAACCTTGATAATAGTAAGGTTTATCTTCGATAATTTCTGACGATGCTTAGTGGTAAAAAATTGGTTGGTAAGCATCGTTAGCGATAAATATCGCTTAACTTTGGTAATATGCCCCAACGTCTGTTAACGTTCGATTCGAAGGAAATGAGGAAGTGTTGAAAAACATTGTCTGCGCCATCTTGCCTTTTTTGAAATGCCACACTTTTGTCGTGCACGGCAGCCATTTTAGATGTCTTGACCAGACCCACTCTCTGCACGCTGTCGATTCGTAGCATGGCTCCTCACCCTCGTAAGCATCTCCCCCAGGCACTGGTCACCACCGCTCTCTGTCTTATGCATGGGCAATAAACCTTCCCCCATCTGCGCTGCTCTTCCCTGAGAATCACACTCTGTGCCCGCCCGACACCTCCCTTTCGCCCTATTCACTACCGCACCCTCTGACACTCCTCTTCCTCTGTGTCCGAATGTCCAGGCCGGTCCTAGGCTATCAGCTAGCCCTGCAGATGTAGTTTATGGCCCCAGCTGTAAAGAATCACCCCTCTTCAAAGGAGTTATAGTAGATCAAGGCCCACACCCGATGTGATCCGTCACAGCACACGCGTTCCTACTATCTGAAAACCATCCTGTATTGTGATTGGGGAGGGGACCGAGCCTGAAGCGGAAGATTCCAGGAATGACTCTTTGTACATCAAAGTTTTTACAATTATGTGTCACATTAAAAATATATAGCACTCCAACAAAGTAGTAGGAATATAAAACTTTAATAACATATAAATATATACAACAAAACAAAAACAGTAAAAACATTTAAACAACGAAGAGACCGTGGCAATTTCTTTTTAATTATCCAATAGATTTATTGAAATTGACAGCACCAATAATGAAATATTCTTGTCAGTAGCGGTCTGTTGTGCGAATAGTTCCAAGGCAGCAGAACGCGCTGAAATCTAGATGGCACGAAAGTGATGTCTAGTAAGTTGCCGCCCAGCAAAAAACGGCGTGGGGCGCCGCGGGGGTGAGTGAGTCCAGTAGGCACCACAGCTATTCTTACCGGCATTGCAGAATTACTGCTGGGGACAATGCCTGTGCTGTAGCAGGGTCACAGCAGAAACAAAAAGGATTCTGTTGAAGATGTTGTTGGTTTTCAATTTGAAAACAGTTCTGGTGTCAACTGCTATGCTAATGTAGTGGTTAATGTTTTGTTTTCTCTAGAAAATGTAAAAGAGGGGGAGGCAGTCCAAAGTTCCGTTAAAAGGGCAAAGGAAAGGATCGGTGGTTTGAACTATCAGTCAAAAAGGGGAGGGGGTGCAATAATTTTTCCTACCGGGTCACACTGTGCTTTCACCGGAAGTGAGGTCTGCAGGATTGTAGTAATTCAAAGTGAGGCTGGCGCCAGCATGGGAGCGCCGACGTCCCGCGGATACAGTTTCGTCACTCCACGGGCGATCATGGCAGTCATTCCCCATCGGGGGTCGGAGACTCCCGCGGCTCCTCTAGAATCTTCAAGGTCGTGGAGGACTACGGTGGTGGAGTCAACCAGTGACCGGGCCATTTCTTTATGTTGGGCCCGCTCTTGCCAGGTCGACCGCCATTTTGAGAGTTCGGCAGCTACCGGCGATCGCGGGGTCACATGAGCAGACGGGCTCCACCCTGCCGGGCGAGACGTTGCAGCATGGCCACAGTGGAAGAACCGTTATCTAGGTCGTTCCGAAACTGTGCAGCACTGTAGTTGTTAGGATGCCACCGCCTGGAGCGCTGAGGGTGCAGCTGGGAAGCCTCCACCTGGGGAGGCGGGAGAGGCCTGTTCGCACCGTCTCTCCCTCCCAGTGCACCCCACGGCGTCTCGCTTGAGATTTGTTATGGCCGAACCAGGCGATGAGGACGAGGGGGGGGTCGGAGGCATGTGCAAGACATCCCCCTCCAGTGTTGTCGCAGCCATTATAAAAGAAAGAAGTGTCCCGTCCGTCTTCGGGCCGGGCTTCCGGTGGATGTCGGCCGGACGCCCCTGGCTCTGGCCCCATGAACGGGTTTCTTGGTTTATCGGCTGCAGCCGGATCCCGTCGGCCTCGGCCCCCCGACCGTTGGTGGTCGGACCGGAAGAGCATGTGGCGGGACTACCTGCAACTCTCAAGGGCCACCGCGGCCGGACTGGGAGAGAGAGGGGAGGGTCGAGGAGACATTCCCCCCCCCTGCAACTGTTCAGCGTTGTAAAGGCAATCCCCTGGCCGGGTCCCGCTGGTCTCGGCCTCTCCTCCGGCTACACCCTACGTTAGGATCTCCTGGCCGAGGCGTGGCAGCAGGACCTGCCTTATATGGGCTGCTCCCGGCTGGGCGTAGCCGGAACCCTGCCCCACCTTGGAAGTTTCCAGAGTGGGGGGGGATGTTCTACTGACTTGCATTTTCCCTAGTCTATCGATTTTTTTGGCGTGGCAGGCGGTGGGACAGCGAGGGGTGATTTGGTTTCTCTTACTGTTTTTCTGGTCTCTCACCACTGGCATATTTTAACGTTTTCTTGTTTCTAGGACATTAATAGGTTTTATCATTACGTTATGTTATCGTTTCTTTGTTCGTTGTTTAATAAAAGTTCATGTTCATCAGTGGCCTACTGATTTTCGTTTTCCTATTTTTTTCTTTCCAGGTTGTTTCATGGTAAAGTTTCTGTTAACAGGATACAGTGATCACTTCGTTATTATTGCATATGTCCTTTTCACTAGGGGTGCTCTCTGGTCGGGCCAGATGACGTATCTCTAGTAAATGGTCCGGGTGAAAAAGGTGCATCAATCAGTGGGGAGTAGATAGGCATGACAGATTACAACGGGGGAGAACGGTCCGCATTACGTACCCTTTCACTACTTGCAAAGATTTTCCTACGTTTATTTGCAAACAGGGAATACCTCCAAAAAGAACTAATTCCCAAACAGTCAATGTTCGGACAATCAATCAATCAATGAGGAATGAAATAGGTACGACGTGTTAAAGGCTTGCGTTACCTACCCTTCACTATCTGCAAAGGGAGATAGAATATTCCTATTCTTCCTCGTTTGCAGGTAGAGAAGATCGTTAAGAGAATTAACTTCGAACAATTCAATGCTCGATTGAAACAATCAACAAGGGGTACTGTGAACACAAATGAACGCCGCTTATATACATACGCATTGCTATTTTCAACAGGTTGTTCCTAATGTTTCTATTTTAGCGAGGTCAAAAGAGATCCCATTAGTGGCCTACTGATTTTGCTCGATTCCTTTTGTTTTTTTACACGATTTTTCGCTATCTGCAAAGACTAAACAGAGTATTGCGACTCTGTGCTTGTTTGTAAATAGAGAATGAACCAAAGAGAACAATCAATCAAATGGAGAGAGAAGCAGGCACGACGGATTACAAAGGGGGAAAGGGCTGCGTTAACTACCCTTCACTATCTGCAAAGAGAGAGTACTCCTAATAGAAATGAGGGGTGGGGGGCAGCAATCAAAGCAGATCAGTGTGCATAAACACGAAAAAAAAAATTCTTACCACGTACTTGACATTCGACAGCTTATGATATTTGCTATTAAAAAACCATTGAAATTCACTGAAAAAACCATAGGTTATAGACCATATATAGTTAGGAATTAGCATTTACAAAACCTTGAAAATTCACTGAAAAAACCATAGGTTATAGACCATATATAGTTAGGAATTAGCATTTAAAAAACCTTATTTTACTCACACAAAACCATTGAAATTCCATATATAGTTAGTTGCACTAACTATATATTGCGCACCCGCAATCCACTGCTGATGATGTCACATATTACATCATTCATGACATGGTCAGTGACATCACTGATGACATCACTGATGACATCTCAAATGACATCACTGATGACATCACTGATGACATCTCATTTGACATCAATGACCACATCACTGATGATATCATTCATGTGACAATACAATGCATCTCCTCACATTTTAATATAACCTCTGTTTCACCCAGTGTTAAAAACAGAGTATAATTTTTGAAACCATTGACACACCAATACTAGTTACTACATACGTACTCACTGATTCCTACGTCTACACACACATTCACTCATTCACCCATACAATCATTCATACATACAATCACTCATGTTTACAACACAATCATATGCACTCATACACCTATACAGACACTCACACTCTGCCACTCATCCATGGAGTTACTCACACACCTAGTCAGTCCTGTAAAGAATCAATCACACTTCCATTTTCTACTCTATACAGTTAAACATAGAGCACCTTACGTTTTCAACCATATACTAACACATACTTACTCTCTTATACAATCATTGATACAAGTACACATTGATCTGTACAGAGTCACACACCTCCCATCCAGCCACACACACACTCAGTCTCCCATGCAAATACTTGGGCAATCAATCAATAACCCATATAGTTACTCATATAGCTACTGATCAACACATGCAGCAGTTTACAGAACAACAGACATAATGATGCACAAATTAAGACAGTTTAGTCACTAACCCATGCACTCAGTGAGACACATTTAATCACTCACTCATACATTCAGTCATGCACCTACTAAATCCTTCGTCCAGACACTTATACATCCACTCATTCTTCAATATGTAAGACATATTTTAACTTTACAGAAACATAGTCACTGGATGTTGTCATCAGTGATGTCATTTGAGATGTCATCAGTGATGTCATCAGTGATGTCACTGACCATGTCATGAATGATGTAATATGTGACATCATCAGCAGTGGATTGCGGGTGCGCAATATATAGTTAGTGCAACTAACTATATATGGAATTTCAATGGTTTTGTGTGAGTAAAATAAGGTTTTTTAAATGCTAATTCCTAACTATATATGGTCTATAACCTATGGTTTTTTCAGTGAATATATATATATATATATATATGCCACCAAACACAAACTACAGTAACTAGCTCAAGACAGGCCATTCCAACCATGCTGTTTGATCTCTTTAATGGAGACAGTTTTGCATAACGCGCTTCACCTCTCAGGAGGCTTAATCATATGCAGCATTACTTAGGATGGGTTTGTTAGCATTTTAAAAACGTAACTCCAAACATTGAAGAGGAACTAGTGCCCACCAGTTCGAATTTAAAGTGACAGTAGGTTTTCAAATATATTCATGATTCATTTTTCACTCCACAGTGTCGGTAAGTACTCTACAATTACCTCAGGACAGTTCCTTGAAAATATAGTATTATCATAATACCTGTGTCCCAACACTGTGCTATTTCACCAATGTCTTTAACTGTGTGACTCGGACCACAGTACCCAGAATCCACCCTTACTGTTCATCTTTTATCAGGTTAATCCTTCAATGCAGTTCTTGGCAAAATTACACCCTTGAATCAACCGCCAAACCTGTATACAAAAATGCCTTTCACAGGAAAAGTTCCATTTGTGGCTTGTATTTCCCGGCAGCAGGGCTTTTCAAAGTCAATTCCGCTACCATCCTGGTTATGTTATCTTTGACTTTGTCTTCCAAAAAAAACACTCATCAGCACGACGTGCACGGGGAAAATCCCCTTCGCAAACCCTGGCTGTGTCCGTGTTCATCTCTCCAGTCGAGGCGGGCCTCTCGACGCGGCCCTTCCATCTTTCTGTCGTAGATTCTCACTACTTTACAGCCAGTGGGCGCTTCAGAATTGGATACTATCCATGAACAAAGATCCTGACATAACGAAGCGCCTCAGCCAGGCGGGTCGGGGCCAATCTAAGGTGTGTCAGATACCTTAGTCCCATTGCTGAATCATCATTACATTTTGAAATTTCCGCTCAAAATAATGCTCCTAAGCTCTCATCTTTCATCCCCCTCACTGAGGAACTGTTGCTCCCTCTCCTTAAATCAATAAAAAGTGGTTCGCCACTTGATCCCGCTCCTATTAATATTTTGAAATCAGTTTGCCTATCATTACTTCACCAATCATTAATCTGGTTAATTCCTCGATTGAAGCGGGTATAGTCCCACGGGACTGGAAGCTGGCCATGGTCAAACCGCTGAAAAAAAAAACTAATCTTGACCCCGGAGACTTGTCCAACTACCGGCCTATATCCCTTCTCCCGGGTATTAGTAAACTGGCGGAAAGATTTGTAGACCGCCAATTGTCTTTATTTTTGGAAACCTTCAATATTCTCCACCCATCCCAGACAGGCTTCCGCCCTGGGCAAGGGACGGAGACGGCGCTTGTAAAGGTGGTTGAGGAGTCCAGGAGGATTCTAGACGCAGGTGGCAATGTGACCATTATCCTCCTAGACCTCAGTGCCGCCTTTGATACGGTGAATCACGCATCCTTTTAACCCGCCTAAACAAACTCGGAGTCTCGGGAAAGGCCCTCGTCTGGTTGGAATCATTCTTGCAGGAAAGATATTTTAAGGTGTTAGAAGGGGATTACCACTCTTCACCCTTACCTTTGCAGTGTGGGGTTCCTGAGGGCCCCTCCCTCAGCCCCACGCTTTTTAATGTATATATGTCTCCCTTAGCTGAGATAGTGGCTTCCTATGGGATTGAATTGGTCAGCTATGCTGATGACGTACAGCTCGTGGTCTCTCTTAACCAAGCAGAACTGTCCCCAATGAGCTTGAGTGCCTGTTTGAAGGAAGTCACTAATTGGATGAATCAGTCCCAACTCAAGCTCAACGGTGAAAAAAACGAGCTTATGCTTTTAGGCAGGTAGGCTTCATTTAATGCTTCCACACTATGGCCACCCTTTTCGGGTCCGGGTCCAACTCCAAAAAGTGAAATCAAGAGTTTGGGACTCTGGCTAGATGAGGAGCTCTCTTGTAAAGTCCAAGCTAGGAAAACAGCGGCCACCTGTTTTGGCCTGTTAAAATCTATACGGAAAATTTTGCCCCAGCTACCTGAGAAGGCCAAAATAATCTTAGTCCAAGCTTTGATTTTATCCAGACTCGACTATGGAAATGCGATCTACCTGGGAGCCCCGACTTCGGTTATCTGTAAGCTCCAGGTGGTCCAGAATTCAGCAGCCAGGTTGTTGACTGGTATTAACCACCGTTCCTCAGCCAAGCCTGCATTAAGATCACTTCACTGGCTACCCATAAATGAACGTATTTACTTCAAGGCCCTCTGTATTGCCCATAAAATCTCCAGGTCAAAGGTCCTCCAATCCTTGCCAATCTCATTAGAACCTACAAAATGCCTAGAAATCTGCGGTCCAATGATCTTAATCTGGCAGAAGTTCCCAGAATCAGTAAGTCTCGCTCTGGAGGTCGCCTTTTTTCTTATAATGCATCGAAGCTGTGGAACTCCCTGCCTCTCTCCCTTCGTCAAGAACCTAACCTCCTCACTTTTCGCAAGAAACTAAAGACATGGCTCTTCCCTTAAACTAAAAAAATAATAATGGAAAAATGTTGGGAACAAACTCAATTCTCCTGTCTCCTGTTGTTTCAAGCGCTGGGATGCTTTCGGGTAGCCATGCGCTATATAACCCCTTCCACGCTGATGACGAGCTGGGCTCGTCATGAGGTAGCCTCCTCGCACGCTGATGACGAGCCCAGCTCGTCACGTAAAGTGCGCTTTTAAAAATCTCAGCGTACCAGCGGAATTCCGCCCGCACGCATGCGGATAAGAACAGTTTTTCTTTCATTCATTTCATTTCACCTTACAAATACCACCAAACACAAGCTACAGTAAGTAACTCGAGACAGGCCACTCCAACCGTGCTGTTTAATCTCTTTAATGGAGACAGTTTTGCATGACGCGTTTCGCCTCCCACGAGGTTTAATCATATGCAGCATTACTTAGGATGGGTTTGTTAGCATTTTAAAAACGGAACTCCAAACATTGAAGAGGGACTAGTGACCACCAGTTCGAATTTAAAGTGACTGTAGGTTTTCAAATATATTCAAGATTCGTTTTTCATTCCACAGTGCCAGTAAGTACTCTACAATTACCTCAGGACAGTTCCTTGAAAATATAGTATTTCAATAATACCTGTGTCCCAATACTGTGCTATTTCACCAATGTCTTTAACTGTGTGACTCGGACAAGAGTGCCCAGAATCCACCCTTACTGGTCATCTTTTATCAGGTTAATCCTTCAATGCAGTTCTTGGCACAATTACACCTTTGAATCAACCGCCAAACCTGTATACAAAAATGTCTTTCACAGGAAAAGTTCCATTTGTGGCTTGTATTTCTCGGCAGTAGCGTCTTTCAAAGTCAATTCCGCTACCATCCTGGTTATGATTTTTTTGACTTTGTCTTAAAAAAAAAAACACTCATCAGCACGACGTGCACGGGCAAAATCCTCTTTGCAAACCCTGGCTGTGTCCGTGTTCATCTCTCCAGTCGAGGCGGGCCTCTCAATGCGGCCCTTCCATCTTTCTGTCGTGGATTCTCACTACTTTACAGCCTGTGGGCACTTCAGAATTGGATACTATCCATGAACAAAGGTCCTGACATAACGAAGCGCCTCAACCAGGCGGGTCGGGCCAATCCAAAGTGTGGCAGACACGTTACAAATTCCACCAAACACAAGCTACAGTAAGTAACTCGAGACAGGCCCCTCCAACCGTGCTGTTTAATCTCTTTAATAGAGACAGTTTTGCATGACGCGCTTCGCCTCCCACGAGGCTTAATCATATGCAGCATTACTTAGGATGGGTTTGTTAGCATTTTAAAAATGTAACTCCAGACATTGAAGAGGGACTAGTGCCCACCAGTTCGAATTTAAAGTGACAGTAGGTTTTCAGATATATTCATGATTAGTTTTTCACTCCACAGTGTTGGTAAGTACTCTACAATTACCTCAGGACAGTTCCTTGAAAATCTAGGGGCAGATTTATGAGGCCTTTGCGCCACATTTACGCCGCTGTTGCGTCACGCATGGCGGCGTAAACGTGGCGCATTCCTACGACCGATTTACAACGTGACGCATCTAGGCAGATGCGTCACGTTGTAAAGCCCTGCGCCGCTTGTGGACGTTCCGGCGCAGGGTGGGCGTCGGGGCAGGTGCGCCTCGCAAAAGTGGCTGAGTGAAATCTATAAGATTTCACTCAGTCACTTTCAGGCCAATGCTGCGTCAAAACCCTGCGCCTGCTTGAAGCAGGCGTAGGTCTTGACGCAGCATTGCAAAGATGGGGCACCCCCGAGCCTTGCTGGAGCTGCGTCGCGCTTGCGACACAACTCCAGCAATGCGCCACCTTAACGGCACAGATGCGTCACGCATCTGTGCCGTTTTTGCCCCATGGTGCGCCGCATTGTAAATGCGGCGCACCATGGGTGGCAGAGCAGTGGCGCAAGATAACTGGCGCATCCCTGGGGATGCGCCAGTTATCATAAATCTGCCCCATAGTATTTCCATAATACCTGTGCTATTTTACCAATGTCTTTAACTGTGTAACTCGGACCACAGTACCCAGAATCCACCCTTCCTGTTCATCTTTTATCAGGTTAATCCTTAAATGCAGTTCTTGGCAAAATTACACCTTTGAATGAGCCGCCAAACGTGTATACAAAAATACCTTTCACAGGAAAAATTCCATTTGTGGCTTGTATTTCTCGGCAGTAGCGTCTTTCAAAGTCAATTCCGCTACCATCCTGGTCATGATTTTTTCAACTTTGTCTTAAAAAAAAATCACTCATCAACACGACGTGCACGGGGAAAATCCCCTTCGCAAACCCTGGCTGTGTCCGTGTTCATCTCTCCAGTCGAGGCGGGCCTCTCAATGCGGCCCTTCCATCTTTCTGTCGTAGATTCTCACTACTTTACAGCCGGTGGGTGCTTCAGAATTGGATACTATCCATGAACAAAGATCTTGACATAACGAAGCGCCTCAGCCAGGCGGGTAGGGGCCAATCCAAGGTGTGTCAGACACCTTACAAATACCACCAAACACAAGCTACGGTAAGTAACTCGAGACAGGCCACTCCAACCGTGCTGTTTAATCTCTTTAATGGAAACAGTTTTGCATGACTCGTTTCGCCTCCCACTAGTCTTTATGATATGCAGAATTACTTAGGATGGGTTTGTTAGCATTTTAAAAACGTAACTCCAAACATTGAAGAGGGACTAGTGTTCACCAGTTCGAATTAAAAGTGACAGTAGGTTTTCAGATATGTTCATGATTCGTTTTTCACTCCACAGTGTCGGTAAGTACTCTACAATTACCTCAGGACAGTTCCTTGAAAATATAGTATTTCCATAATACCTGTGTCCCAACACTCTGCTATTTCACCAATGTCTTTAACTGGGTGACTCGGACCACAGTACCCAGAATCCACCCTTACTGTTCATCTTTTATCAGGTTAATCCTTCAATGCAGTTCTTGGCAAAATTACACCTTTGAATCAACCGCCAAACCTGTATTCAAAAATACCTTATATATATATTACCTACCGGCGGTCGCCAGTAGGTAGTTATAGTTAGGATTGTTTTCTATTGGAAATCCACAACATTCTATTGGGAATACCTTTGGCGCCGGTGGACGAATCTTCGCGAATTTCTCAAAGAAGATGGCCCGCTCCGCTCCTTCCCTGAAAGTTTGGGGGGGATTTGTCAAGCGGGGACCGAGATAAAAGGGGGGTCCCAAAACGTGTTTTCCCCATGTTAATTTCCATAGGGCGGTTGGACTCACTTTTAGCCCGAACGGCTGAATGGATTTCCACCAAACTTGGCAAAATTGTAGGGACTGGTAGCCCAATGTGCCTTTGCTATGTCTCAAGATATGTGCTCCTGTGGATTTTGAGTAATTTAGGTTAAAAAATATATATATATCTATAGGCGCGCCCCGGTACGGGCCCCGGGGCACGTACCAGCGCGCTACGCGAGTACGCAAGCGGAAAGCTGATTGGCTCTCGGGTGTCTGTCAACATTCCAAACAGTCCGGAGCGGCCGCCATCTTGTGTCTCGGTAGGATCGAGATACAAGAGGTGGCATAAACAAAGGGGGAAATGACCAAAAGGGGGCAGGGTAGACCCCCCCTGACCCCCTAGGTTTGATGTGGGGGCCATAAAAGAGCCCCGCGGGGAAAAAAAAAATCGATTTTCGCAGGGGTAGCGCCCGGTACGCGCACCGGGGAGCGTACCGGGGAGCGTACTGGGGAGCGTACCATGGAGAAAAAAGAATGACAGAGTTTTTAAAAAATGTAGCATTTTTTTATAAATTGGAGGTAGTTCTAAAAAGAACAGTTTTTTCTTTCTTTTTGTTGTTTTATATTTTTTTATTGTTTTTTTGAACATTTTTTACTTTTTTATGAACAATTTTATATTTTTTTGGTAATTTTTATGGGGACATACAAAAAACAGGGAATTGTAAACGGCTCAACTGGAGCAAAAAAAAACAGGAAAAAATTAAGGTTTCTTTGGGCACTTGTGGTTGTCACCAGCATGGTTGATGAGTTTAATACTTTGCTCACCATAGGTAATTGTTTCCACAAAATATACAAACGATTTTGTATCCACCAAACTTGGTTTGGATGTTTGGGACCATCTCCCTTATCTCTGGACCCGATGGAGTGGGTTGTTTACTTTGGGAGGTGCTGGGAGAAGATTGGGAAAGGTTTCTGGTCAGTTCTCTGATCTCTGCCGCAGAATAGTTGTTTGGATGCCGGCGTTGCATGTGGCGAATCATGGTGTTGTTGCCAAAAGAGTATTTTTTGGCAGGGTTCCCCCTGGAAAGTACAGTGCCACAGATCAGACAAGTAACCTTTGGCGCATTAACTTTCTTTTGGTCCTTTGGGATTTTAAAAAACTCCCAGACAATGTGTTCTTTTGGCTTATAGGGGGTAGTATGTTCAGGCAGGAACTGCTGCCTCTCCTCCTCCTCCTCCTCCTCCTCCTCTTCTTCATCTCCACCACTGTGGTGTTGTGGTGGTCCTTGTGGTGGTGGTGGTGGTTGAGATGCTCCTGCTGCTGCTGCTACTGTAGCCATTTTTCAGTACAAATAGGTACAAATAAATCTGGAAACAGGTCTTCCTCAATCAAAGTACAAAGTGAGAATGAGGAAAAAAGGTGAGGGCTTTCATCATTTGGAAAACAAAACTGTCCTGAACCAATGAAAAGTGTTATTTTCAGGTCACATGACTCGGGCTTTCATCATTTGGAAACCAAAACTGTTCTGAACCAATGAAAGTGTTATTTTCAGGTCACATGACCCGATGCGCTTACGCTACGCGCCCCGGGTCACGCCCGGATGCGCGCCCGGGGGCGCTTACGTAGCACGATCGTATGCGCTCGGGCGCTTCCGGGTGCACTTACGCTGTGCGTCCTAAGATGCATCTCGCGGGTACGCGATACGTCACGATGATGTTTTCGTTCGCGGCAATAGCGCTAACGGGACGCACACCGGTACGCGTACCGGAGCGCGCCGTAAGACTGCGCTTACCGGTTAGTCACTCTGTCACAAGGATGGTGTCATCAGTGATGTCATGAGTGATGTCACTGACCATATCATGAGTGATGTAATATGTGACGTCATGTTATGTTATGTTATGTTATTGTCATTTTTATTGCGCACAGATGCTCCAGCTAAGGAGCGTCCTGGCGCAGGGAATGGTGGACACAACACAACACTAAAAGAAAGGAAAAGTAAAGGAAGTAGGGATTAAAACAGGAGGGTTTTCAAGGCCCTACGGAATACTAATAAATCCTCTAACAGGCGGATTTCACGCGAAAGGAACGACCGCCCATCCGGCTAAGTCTGAAACGCGGGACAACCACAAGGGATTGGCCGAGAGATCTGAGAGGGCGAGTCGGAACATAAGAAGATACGAGATTGTTAAGTATCTCTGGTGCCGACCCTTTTAAGATTTTAAAAGCAAGGCTGAGAGCTTTAAAGTGAATTCTGCTTTTGATCGGTAGCCAATGTAAGGACCGTAAAGTATTAGAAGTAGGACAGGTCCGTGGCAAACCGACCACTGCCCTCGCAGCCGCGTTCTGTACCCGTTGTAAGCGAAGGATCTCCGATTAGTTAGCTCCCAGTAGGAGCGAGCTGGCATAGTCCAACCGGGAGATAATCGTCGCTTGGATGACCAGCTGTCTTGTCGGAGCATCAAAAAATTTGAGCACCGGCCTTAGCCCACGTAGGACACAAAAACAACCTGCCGCCACTCTCTTGGTGTGAGTCGTAAAACAGAGAGTATGATCTAACCACACTCCCAGGTTTCTAAGTTCCAACACTGGTGAGGGGGCCGGCCCCAGCTCAGGCGGCCACCAACTGTCCCCCCAGCAATCCGCGTCTCTTCCCACGATCATCACCTCAGTTTTTTTCGCGTTCAGCTGGAGACAGTTGTTATTCATCCAGCTGGCCACCTCTCTCAGCCCATTTTGGAACCTGAGGGCATCCTGTTCGGTATCCCCGCTGATCGTAACCGCTAGCTGCGTGTCGTCGGCATATGAGACCATGGTTAGGCCCCACTGCCTGGCGACATCAGCCAGCGGCTGCACGTATAGGTTGAAAAAGCGTGGGACTCAGCGAGGAGCCCTGAGGGACCCCCAGGTCCAGCGGATGGTATTTGGACTGAAAAGGAGGGGTGGCAACGCAGAAGGAGCGATCGCTAAGGAAGGAGCGGAACCACTGCAGAGCAGAGCCACAGATGCCAATGCCCTCCAGGCGGTGTAGAAGGATGCGATGAGACACGGTGTCAAAGGCAGCGCTAAGGTCTAATAGAATAAGCGCTGCCGTTTGACCTGCATCCAACACAATCCGCAGATGTTCTACCATTGCCAGAAGGGCTGTCTCCGTGCTGTGACCAGCACGGAACCCATTTTGCATGGGATCGAGGACATTGGCCCGGGTCATATGCTCAACGAGGGCCAGGTTGACGTGGGCCTCCATGACTTTGGCCGGCCAGGGAAGCAAGGAGATAGGGCGGTAGTTTTCTGGTTTTAAAGGATCCAGAGATGGTTTTTTCAGGATCGGGGAAACCACCGCTTGCTTCCACTTGGCAGGAAAGATACCTGAGGTCAAGGAGAGGTTAATCAGCGAGCACACTGTTGTGCGCCCCTGAAAGGAGGGGTCTCTAAAAAGGGCAGATCTTAGAGGGTCCGCAGGAGAACCAGATTTGACTCGCTGTGCCCACTTAACAAACTCTTCCCCGGAAAGAATGGGGAGAGAGTGCAATGGCGGACAGCTACAGGAGCCGTTCGGGGGAATCGAGGACAGCGTCGTACTAGGGAACGACTGATAGATGTTCTTGACTTTGTCCAAGAAAAAAACAGCTAGAGTCTCACAGTGGGAAATGGAACCGTCCACTTGCGGAGCAGCTCTCTTGACCATCAGATCTTTAATAGTTTTAAAGATGGTCTTAGATGGATTGGGGCTGTTACGGAATTCCGTCGCGTAGAACGCCGCACGGGTTCTACATATGACTCGGTGGTAGAGCTTGACGGAAGCCAAATACGCAGTTTTTTTAACGGCATCATATTATATTGGTTTGCAGTGTGCCGTTTAAAAGCTAGTTCTAGTATATAATGTTCTATTCAAGGTATACATGTTTTGATTTCTCTCTTTTTTCGTTTTCTCCCCATTTTTTGCACACTTGTTTACATACTCATTTGATGTGATGAGATATTGTTTGTAGATATTGTCTGGAATTTTTTCATTTGAGATATCCTGTCTACTTGTTGCACACATGTGATATATTGTGGTGGTTTGACAAAACGAGGATTTCAAATTGGTTAAAACATTAGTGATAAATTAGTTGCAAGAATTGCTCATGTTTTCTATGTCTATTACCAGGAATCTGTGATGAACCAATCATTTGTTTCCGCAAGCATGCACTAGCACTTTAAAAATGGGTTGCCCCATCCCCAGCGTCATGTGACCAAGGCCTCTGGGTAGGCCGAAACGTTATGCGGGTGGCGATGCATTTTATTTGAATAAACACATCTTTTTCACCTGATGGCTGGGTCGGCTTTCGTTTTTGCTGGATCGGTGGTGCCCTGAGTTACTGGGGAGTGCCGGTCCGTGTTGGACGAATGCAGTTGTCATATATATGTATATATATGTATATATATATATATATATATATATATATGTATATATATATATATATATATATATATATATATATATATATATATATATATAAAATGACAGAATTCTAGTTACCTTCATAGAATCCAGACGAGCCCATAATCCTTATCAAGTGTTTATTTACGGCACAGCAAACGACTGAGATAACGCGTTTCGAACAACCCTGGTTGTTCTTGGTCACATATATATATATATATATATATATATATATTACCTACTGGCAATAGCCAGTAGGTATATATAGTTAGGACCTAGCTACCATAGGAAATATGCAACATTCTATTGGGAATAACTTTGGCGCCGGTTGAGGAATTTGCGTGTAATTTCCCAATATTTTGGCCAGCTCCGCTGCGCTCCTTCCCTGAAAGTTTCAGGGAGATTCGTGAAGTGGGGGCTGAGAAAAAAGGGGGGTCCCGAAACGTGTTTTCCCCATGTTAATTTCCATAGGACGTTCTGACAAGGCTACAGCCCGAACCACTGCTACGTTGGCTGGGGGAGAACATGGCGGCGGTCAGCTGACTCGCCGCAGTACTCCGTGACCTGCGCTCTTGTAATTGAGCCTTCCCTTTCACGGACGATGACACTACTTACCGAAAGTGCCAATTTTGCTGTGTAGGAGTGTTTTCTGGCCCCCGCGGAGTTCCTGTCGGAGAGGTGCCGGTGAGGAGACGGCGGATTGAGGGTCCCGAATTAGGGCTGGGTCTCGCAGTATCTCGAGCTTCCCAGGTGTTTCCCAACTCGGTTTCGCTCGAGGAGGCGGGCGGAGTCTGCTTTCCATGCCGGATTCAACGCAGGGAAACGGAGGAGGCTACATTGATCGTCTAGAGCCCCAAGGGAGGTTTGATTTTAGTTTGTTTTGCCGACCTGAGACAGTGCGCCCCCGGGTTTCTCCGGGGCTGCAGAAGTGGGTGGTGGCCGCCCTGGAGTTGCGGAGGGGTAGGAGAGTGCGAAGTTTGATCCCAGCGGTTGGGGGCAAGACCGGTGTGGTGCAGGGGCGAGATATCAGCTTTGAAGAACCTGTGCCTGAGGTTGTGCCTGTCTCTTTGCCTGAAATCACGGCGGAAGGTGGTACTGAGGTGTCTCCCAGGAGGGATTGTGAGGAAGGGGCTAAAATATATACTGCTCCTTCGTCTAGCTCTCTTAGAGGTGTGCAACATTTGGCTTTATCCCTCTCCTCTCCTAAGCCTCATAAAGCAAAAGGCAGACGAGGGCGAAAGAAGAGAGAGGTGCCTAAGGAAGCAATTGTGGAAGTCGAGGTGGATGATCTTCCTACTCTCCCAGGCAGGTCTGAGTTTGCGAAAAAGAAGGCTTCATCCTAATTGTTTACAGAGGTTAAAGCAAAGAGTCTAAGATCTGCCAAATCCTCTTGAATTCTTGGGGGTAACCTGGGCGCGGGCTCAAAAATTAGGCCTTCGCTCCGTTCATATTTTAAGGTTGTCCCACAGGTGCTTGACTTAGGGGAGGATACTCTTAAGATGGCTACACTACCTGCTACATTGCCTGCATTATCTGCATTGCCTGCATTGCCTGGGTGTGAGACTGTGACCCCTCCATCTAATGTTGCCCTCTCTCCTAACCAAAATTGTCTGTCCTCCCCCGAGGGATCTTTGGGCCCAGTGTCAACAGTCATGGCGTTAGCCCTCTTGCCTGGCTCATCTGTCTCGGTCCTTAATCCTATTAGCCCTGTTTCTCAGGCGGGTCTGCAGGGTGATTTTCCTGATCAGCAAACACTTGTTATACCCGCGGGGGACCCTAGTAGGGTTGGTCTACCTGAAAATGTACAGCCAGGACCCTCAGTGCAGATATCTACCTCTGCAACAGACGGGCAGGCTGCTATTTTAGACCCCCTGGCAGTAATGTTTTCTTCTTTGTCTCAGGACATAAAAATGGGGTTTGAGAAGTCTTCGGCTAACCAGCTGGAGATTAGGAACTATTGTGAGCTGCTGGACAATAAAATAGATGGTCTTACTGCCAGAACCGGAGCCCTGGAAGAGACAGTAGCAGTTTTAACGGTTCACTTGGACCAGGCTAAAGATGACATCTCTAAACTTAAAAAAATGGATATGGATTTAGCTGATAGAATGGAATCGTTGGAAAACAACTCGAGGCAAAGTAATATCTGCATTCTTAATGTCCCGGAGGGCTCTGAAGGGTCAGAAATTAAGCAATTCATTGTCCTTTTGTTAAACGAGTCTTTGCCCCTAACCCACTCAGTGGAGGATCTTGCCCTTGATATCCAACGAGTACATAGGGACCCCTTTCGACGTAATCCCCAAAGGACTAAACCACGCAAAATTCTAGTGAATTTCCACACGTACGCTTTGAAGGAGCATATTCTAAATCTTGCCCTGAAACAGCGTTCACTGGAAGGTAAAGGATTTGCCTTCCTAATAAGATCTGATTTATCACGCACCACACTTGAAAAACAATGGGAATTCGGGAGGCGTTTGGATGCCTTTAGGGGGCTGGGGGCAACAGCGCAATTGATGTTCCCTGCGGCTTTGAAAGTTATGCACAATAATAAGATGTTTAATTTAAGATCTGTGCAGGCGGCCGACGAGCTCTGACTGTCATTGGGTAGCAAATGCTAGGAGATCCCGAGTAAGTTCTTGTTTATCAGGAGTAGGGTATGGGTAAGCATCAATACACAGAATAGGGTCAGTAGTGAAATAAGTTTAAAAAAAAAATATATATATATATTTTTTGTGTGTAAAATATATAAAAAATAGAAAGGAAAACAGAAGAAAAAATGGGTTTAGGAAAACACAAATTAGAGTGTGTATTTCACTATTTATATATGGTGTTGACATCTTTAAATTGTGGTCTCAGTTTTGTTTTTAGGCACATATAGAGAGGTAGGGGGGCTCTTACAGGAGCGCAGGGAGGGGTGCTATTCTACTGGAATTTTCCGGTTAGATATAGCAAGGGTTCTCCATGGGATGGGGGGAGGTGAGGGAAGAGGGCACAGGGGTTTGTGGGTGCGGGGGGTGGTAGGAAAAAAACAAAAAATCCTCATTTTTCAAGTCTTAGTTTATTTGTATTTATGGTCGTCCGTTTTGGCATTTTCATTGTGTTGGTTTAAATATAGAATGGTCATAGGGGCAAGGCGGATGGTTTTTCTTCATGGGAGATATTAAAATCATTTCCTGGAACGTTAATGGTTTGCGTTCTAAACCAAGAGCTAAAAAAATCTGGCAGTATCTGCGTGACTCCGAGGCTCAGATAATAATGCTCCAGGAAACCCACTTGACCCTTGCTGAATCTACGGCAGAGATTAATAAAAAGAGGTGGATTGACTTTGCAGTCTCCACTTCGCAAAATCTTAATATCAGAGGGGTATCGATTATTTCTAAAAAACAGCTTAAAGCGAGGATGGGAAAGCAGATCGTCGACCCAGGTGGCAGATGGGCAATTGTTACGGTCTGTATTGCCGATGCCCAGTACACTCTAGTCGGCTACTATGGCCCTAATATAGACAATCCCTCCCTTTTGGAGACTATTGTGTTCCATCTTTTGTCATGTCCAAATCCCATAATATGGGCAGGAGATTTTAACATTGTCTTGGAAACTTGTGTTTCTTTTAGGAACTATAAGTACCACCACAAGTCTAGGATCGACTTTGTGCTGATAAGCCAAAGTTTGACCGACGCTTTAAAATCTATTACTTATCTTCCCCTACACCTGTCAGATCATTCAGCGATATTTTTGGTGTAAAAAGGGTCGTCTAGGACAGTTCCAAGAGGTTGTTCCTTTGATCGCTCTCTCCTTACGAACTCTGAGGATGTCTCCTATCTCAAAGCTGAGGTCCAAAGTTTTATTAGCATTAATGTTGGCTAAGCTGCCTTGGATGTTGTTTGGGATTCCCTAAAGGCATGTTTGAGAGGTCTGATCACAGGGAAAGTGTCTTTCCGTGCTAAACAATACAGGGAGGAGGTCGCTACCATCGAGGCAGAGATAGTTAAGATCCAAGCTGATATTGATTTACTGTCAACCCCGTCTGAGGCTCTATACAAGCCGCTTAGGGAGAAATTGTTTAGTTTAAAATCATCTCTGGGGACAGTTCTTGGTAGGAGAATTCAGCAGAGATGGGAGGCCAGTAGGTTGGCGCATTTTGAGTATGGTGAGGGCGCAGGCAAGCTATTGGCATGGAAGGCCAAAACAGAGCAGGTTCGGAACAACATTGCCACAATAGTTTCTGGAGGTTCAATAATCTCCTCAGACGAAGGTATTAGATCTGCCTTTAGAGATTTTTTTAACGGGATATATCATGAAGATAAATCTATTAACCCTGCTTTAGCCAAACAGTGGCTTAGTAAAATCTCTCTTCCTGCCCTATCTGCCGAGAAAAGTATGCTTCTAGATAGAAACATTTCAGAGGAGGAGGTCAAGACTGCCATTCGGAGCAGTAAAAAAGGCAGAGCTTCAGGACCGGATGGTCTCCCGGCTGAAATGTTTAAACTTCTAGAGCAAGAGATCACACCTCTGCTGGTTGCTCTATTTAACTACATCTTGATAGAGGGTCATTCTCCCCTTGAGTCATGGAATGGTGCCTCCATTACGCTAATTTTGAAACCGGGCAAGCCCGCTACATCATGCAGGTCCTATAGGCCAATTTCTATACTTAATGTAGACTATAAGATATTTACTACAATATTGGCCAGGCGGTTGGCAGGGGTTGCTCCTGAGCTGGTACATCAGGACCAGAAGGGGTTTGTTAAAGGTCGACAGCTGTACGAGTTAACCTACGACCTCATTGGGGCCATTGATATGGCCACGACTGCGTCCCTCCCCCTGGCAGCTATAACATTGGATGCCACCGAGGCCTTCGATATGGTAAATTGGATCTACCTTGCGGAGGCCTTGATGAAATTTAACATCGGGGAGGGTTTTCGGCGCACTATTGAACTCCTGTACAAAAGGCCCTTTGCTCGAGTACTGGTTAATGGGGTACTCTCTGACCCGTTTAATATCTCTAGAGGGACGAGGCAGGGCTGTCCTCTTTCCCCTTTACTTTTTGATTTATACATCGAGCCCCTAGCACAACGCTTGAGGGATGCCCCAAATATTAAGCCTTTTGTATATCATGGCTGGGAGCGTAAAGTTGCACTCTATGCGGACGATGTGCTTATTTTGACATCTAATGCACAATCCGCACTCCCAGAAGCTCTTTTAATAGCTCAGGAGTTTGGGGATAAAGCGGGCTATGAGGTGAACGCTGCAAAAACGGAATTCCTGGTTTGGAATGATGACATCGGCGATACTAATATCTTGCCAGGGTCTTCAATGCGATACTTGGGCTTAAATATCCCGAAGGATATAACTAATTTTGTTACACCTAATTTTTCTGCTGTAGCAAAGCATTGCCGCCATTTAATGCGTTCCTGGGAAGTGCTTCCATTAACTCTTTTAGGAAGGGTTAATTTAGTCAAAATGACCATCCTACCCAAAATTTCTTTTTTATTTAATACAATACCATTATACTTTGAACCTGCCATGATTGCGAAGTTCCATTCGGACATTACATCTTTTATCTGGAACAGGAAACAATCACGGATCTCCTGGAAAAAAACTTAGGAGGCGTAGAGAGAAAGGGGGGTTGGTGGCCACGGACCTCCAGCTCTACGCCTGGGCTTTTCAATTATCACATGTTAGAATGCTTTTAAAGATGCCATTAGATTCGGGGGTAGGTGCCTTGTTGTCAGCTTTGATTGATGGTGAGGGTTTAGGTAATTCAGGTTCATCATTTAAATTTGAAAATCAACTTTAAAAAAAAAAAAATTAAGTTAAAGATCTTACAGGGTATATCCAAAACATGGGCCAAACTGATGGGCACATTAAAAATAGACTATTATTGCGATAAGACTCCCTTATGGGGACTGCCGGAAAGTCCGGAGTGGCTGGGTGATAGCTTGGCGATTCCGATTAAGGAGGCAGGACTTGTTCTTTGAGGGCAGCCTGCTCCCATGGGATTGCTTGAGAGAGAAAGTGGGTCCTAACTTCTCAAGATTTAAATATCTTCAGATATCAGGTTGGACGCAAGCCTTCTTAGCGCGGCCATCTTTACTGAATAGGTTTCCTATTGGAGGCTATAGTTATCTGGTCTCCCAGCTAGTCGACACTCCACCGTCTAAGAAAGAAGTCTCCTTGTGGTACAACTTGATGCTGGATGAACTTGATGGCGACTTTTTGTTACCAGAACAACTTTGGGGTTCTACGTTACCGGGTCATAAGGTGACCGAGTTGTGGTCCATCTCATTTAAAACATTGTGGGAGTTTGTAAAACCGGCTTGGTTACGTAGGAACCACCTATATACGTTGCATAGGGCCTACTACTCCCCACTCAGGCTCTCGAAATTCAATCCCGGAAACCCTGTAATGTGCCCAAAATGTGGATCACCGTTGGCGTCAGATGCCCATATGTTCTTTGAATGCCCCTCTCTAAAACTTTTTGGGGAAGATATTGGCCGTTTTCTTTCTGATTCTCTTGGAACAGTAATTACCTTTGATTTGGCTATGGTTATCTTTGGGCTCTCGTCTGAGGTTCAAGGACAGGCAAAAACTCTTTTGTTCTATGCTGCTCTGCTTGCCCGGAGAAAGATCTGCAAATAGTGGAAAGATGTTACACCACCTGCATTTTTAGATTGGCAGATCTCGGTTTTACATGTTTCTAGAATAGATCTAGAAAGATCTGGTAACCAGGCCAAGAGAGCCTTTTGGCATCATTTGGTATGGGTAAACTGAAGCCCGGGTTTTTTTTTTTCCCCGGTCTAATGATTATTCACTGTTGGGGTTTCCGAACTTGAATACCTGGACTCTTTTGTTTGGTGTCTTTGGTTTATATCAGCCCCATCAGCCGGGCATGGTGGTGGTGGCACTTACCCCTTCTTATCTTGATTCCACATTAGATGGCCCCTGAAGGCATATCTTTCTGAGGGTAGTGTTCAACCTTGTGTTGTTACAAACTATACCCTCCTACACATTTGGTCCCGGCACGCATCATCGCCTTTGAGGAAGCAGTACTCTATGACTTTGAAAATATCTCGAGTAACAGCCCTAGCCAATTTCAAAACCTTACAAGAACTGAAAAAACATCTCTACAAAATTTGGCTAATAACTCTGAGATAATAATAAAACCCGCTGATAAAGGGGGAGCAGTGGTGCTTCTCAATACAGAGACATATAGAGAAGAATGCTTACGCCAACTGAATGACCCTAAATCGTATCAAAGGCTACAACAAGATCCTACATCACGTCTGAAGAATGAGATCAGTAAAAAGGTGGAAGAAGCCAAAGAAAAGAAGTGGATCACGGACCACGAAGCACAATATCTGGTAGCTACTACACCAACAGTACCCTACTTTTATGTACTACCCAAAATACATAAACCCACCAGACCACCACCAGGTAGACCGATTATTTTGGGGATCGGCTCCTTACTAGAGCCTCTATCTAGCTTTGTGGATGTTTTTCTACGCCCAATGGTATCTAAGATGCCAACATTCATCCAGGATACCAAGCATCTTCTAACGGATATTCAACAACTACCGTTTGATACAGAAAAGGACTGGCTAGTATCCTTCGATGTGGGATCTCTCTATACGTGCATTCCACAAGAGGAGACATTAGCCACTATTAGAGGAATGCTAGAAAACTTAACTTGGGAGAGTATCACACCCATTGACTTTGTGATGTTTTGCGCAAGGATGGTACTCAAAGAAAACTTTTTCAGATTTGAGGACCTGCTGTACCTCCAAATATCAGGCACTTGTATGGGCAGTATTTGTGCCCCTAGTTTGGCTAACTTGTATGTCCATAAAGTAGAACAGGAGACAATATTAACACCAGGTAATCCGTTCTTCAGTCATCTACGTACCTGGAAAAGGTACATAGATGACATCTTTGTCATTTGGCGAGGAGATGAAAAAACCCTGAATATGTTCCATGAATGGTTAAATAACCAAGATGACTTTTTACGCTTCACCCTAGAATTCTCCAGAACCAAACTTCCTTTCTTGGACCTATTGATCCGACCAATGAATGGAGAACTGATAACAGAATTATATTGAAAGCCAACCTCGTGTAATTCGTTATTGCCCTTTGAGAGCTACCACCCACGAGCTTTTCGTGAAAACTTACCGTTTGGTCAGTTTTTACGCATAAGACGTAATTGTACAGATTTGGAGCTCTACAAAGAACATGCGAAAGAATTATCAAAAGATCTAAAAGTGAAGAAATATCCAGATCATATAATTCGAAACTCAAAGAAAAGAGCGGCCAATAATAACAGAGAATCATTATTAGAACAAAGAACACAGAAGGAACCAAACCAATGAATGACATTTGTGAATACCTTTTCCAGCTTCTCAAACTCTGTTAAAAAAAGCATTAACAAACACTGGCCTATCTTGACCTTAGCGAATAATGAGCTTCCTCGACCCTTGTTCGTATACAAACGAAGTGCCAGCCTGCGAGACAAACTAGTCCATACTCGCCCACAAAATGTAAAAAACAGTGGGGCTCAGACGACACTATGGAACATGCCTCCAGTGGTAGGCCACTTCCCCTGTGGCATTTGTACAGTTTGCCCACAAACAGAAAAAACTTTAGAGATTGACATTGGTACTTCCCGTCCTTGGAAGATTGAGAAACATACCAATTGCAATAGCGAATGTCTGATTTATCTGATCTGGTGCCCATGTCAGCTTCGCTATGTGGTTATGACCACAAGAAAAATTAAAATACGCATTCAAGAACACAAGAGCATGATTAGATGCGGTAAACGGTCAACAAATCTGACCAACCATTTTCTAGATAAAGGTCATACCGAAACTGATTTAAAATGGGTGGTTTTAGAAAAACCCTGGATCCCACCACACTTGACAGACCCTTCAAAACTTTTATTTCGCAAAGAACAACAGTGGGTATACAAATTGAGAACAGACACAAAGGGTTTAAACGATGAAATACCCTGGACCTTAATTTGAAACATCACTCTCACTTGTCCATAAAAATAAAAATATGGTATATTGAACAGTATTATCATTATGGACAAGTGATGTTACAATATAGTAAAAGAGGGTAGCAGAATGAGGAGAATGTCTGCACCCTTTCACCAAGGAGAACTAATGACATTTGTTTGTCATTGGGCTCAGTGACTCTTGAGAATCTATAGACACTGACCATAAAATCTCCTTATCACCTGTTACCAGTCTACCTATGATCAATAAGAAAGAATGGATGACGTTTCTTGGGTAAAATTTAAATACTCTTGGGGACACATACCTATCATTTAACATCGGTGTAACTTGCGATCTCTTTGATATCATCCCCGTACTATAATTAGTGAAGACAAGAGAATCACTAACTCCAATACGATGTATCTATAACCTCTAATAAGTTCCCAAAACTACCCTCCAGCAGGTAGACATGCGCGTCTTTTTACAATCATGTTGGTTTCTTATAAACGAGTAAACCTTTTGTGCGCTATAATTACGAAGGAATGAAAGAGTTTGAGCGCACATGCGCAGTATGTAGTGTCAATAAGTGTCAATACACAATGGGCAAGCGCATGAGCGAGAAGGTAACGCTACATGCCCGCGCATGCGCAATAACCTTTAGTTTCGAAGGCGATCGAATAGACGGCCAAAACGGCAAGGACCCCTCTCCCTGCACAGCGGCGAATGATTAAGCCGCTGAGTATATAAATACGAACAGACCTTCCGTTCGGTCCCGCCCGGGGCAAGCTCATTTTCGCGACGAGGTACTGACGGACAGGTAAGCTACTATGCAGAAAATCTCTGTTTTTTTGAGAACTTTCAGTTTCTAAAGTCTAGGTTGCTGAAACTCTCAGTGCCCTATGCTCCTTGATTTTGACTTTTTAACTTTGGGAGTTAAGAGGAAAGTATTGACAACCACAAGTTTAAGAACACTTCCTGACCCAATAAGATTATCTGCCTTGAATGTACATGTTGGCCTTGACTTTTGCTATAGCTAGTCGTGTTTTTATCCCCCTGCTTAACAGAGAAATACGTTTATTTAGACATAAAGCGGTGTAGTCAGAACTAATGTCTGCACTGTTTTGTGTCTTCTCCCGCAGCGCGGGGCCTCCCTCCTGAGCAGCCTGTCAGGTAGAGGTGAGGCTGGGCTATCCAAAAATAGTGGGTAAGTCCAATTTGCTTATGAATAGTTATAAGAAAACACTAAATTTGTGACATAGTGACTAAGCACAATGCACAGTTTTTCATGTGTTCAAACTATTGTTGTTTGAGCTGCCTTTCTTCTCTCTTTTTTCTTCTATAACCATCCCTGCGTCTTGTGTTTTATCCATAGATACCCTGGGTATGACCTGACACACAAAAGAAACGAGCAGGAATACTGGTGGTGTATTAAAATTTAAAATGTATTATTTATCACAACTGCAGCAGCAATGTTAATATCTGGTCCTGAAGAAAACCGCTGATACATAAATTGATCAACAGGCTGAAACATGTTGACCTACTAGTGACAGTGGTTCTATATCCATACCACTGTGCTGTTACATTTTAATCCTGTCAGGTAGAACACATTAATAAAGTCAATTGGTGATTCTATCTAGGCAGTTTTAATTCACATTCTTCTTTCACACAACGCTGCAAACCTCACTACTACCCATCATCACATATATGGGATTACTATCCTTCTCCCTACCTACTCAAAACATCTCTGAGCTCCTTCCTTAAATCTTGAAGTAGTAGCTCCCAGTGGTGACTAGGTTTTCCACACTGGTAAGGAGGACCCATATGATGAAGCATGTCACCTTCGGGTGAGTGAGGGGTCTTATCCTTAAGGGATGCCTTTCCCTATGTATAACACATTCTGTTAGTTAAGAGAGAAATAGGGCAATTCTACATACATTGTGCACACATGCATGAGACTGTAGGTGTATATAATTGTTTTTTGACAAACTATACCCTGCCTGGTTTTTAACCTGAGACGGACTGTTGTGTTCTTGTAGGTGGCCACATCTGGAATCAATAGTGATTAATGAGGACAAAAAAAAAAAAAAAGGCTACAGCCTGAACCGCGGAACGGAATTACACCAAACTTGGCAAAATTGTAGGGACAGGGTACGCAGAAGTGCCTTTGCTATATTTGGTGAAAATTGCTCCAGTGGTTTTTATGAAAATTCACTTCAAAAACACATATATATCTGGGCGGAGCCTAACCACACATCTCATCGTGAGATCTGATTGGCTGTCAGCACTACATCCAAGAAGTGTTGGCAGCCATCTTGGGACCAATATACATGATAGCACCTCATTAAAAAGCATTGTAGTTAATAGAGGGTTTTAGGACTTTAGTTACATTATAAATCATTTGTTGATGGTACCATACTCATTTTAGGAATTGTGGTGTGTTCTAAGGTGATTTTACCATGTGAAAAAGCCTTCTGCTGGGATATCATGAATCCTGTTTGAAAGAAAACTATTATCTCATGCTTTTCCCACAGTGGTTTGGAAGGGGATCTATAAGCTAAACTGAAAGCATATTTTCTGTAAATTCACATTATCTTTCTCAGTCATGTTAGAATGAAGTCTGACATTCTCAGTAAAACATGTACATCCAAAAAGGACAGAGACTGCCAGTTGATTCCTTTGTGTTCTACTGCAGCCTCCTAGTGTGTTCTAAAGAACAACTAGAGTGCTAACAGTCCTACGTATTACAAAGGTATGGCACACCTGAAGCCATCTTGATTGGAATAAAGTGGTAACTCTTAAAACATTTAATTTAAAAAGGAACAAAATGAGGGGGTATATTTTGCCATAGAAAGTATGATTAGTGCTGCAGAAAGAAAAATTAGGGCACATTTTGAGTGACTCAATCAATCAATCAATCATGCCATTTGTATAGCGCACTACTTACCTGGGAGGGTCTCAAGGCGCTTGGGGGAGGGGTATGCTACTGCTCGAACAGCCAGGTCTTGAGTTGTTTCCTGAAGGCGAGATGGTCCTGGGTCAGCCGAAGGTGGATGGGGAGGGAGTTCCAAGTCTTGGCAGCCAGGTAAGAGAAGGATCTTCCTCCGGCGGTGGCTCTTCGGATGCGTGGTACGGCTGCGAGGGCGAGGCTGGTGGACCGTAGCTGGCGGGTGGGCGTGTAGAAGGTCAGGCGGTCGTTGAGGTACTTGGGGCCCAGGTCGTGGAGAGACTTGTGTGCGTGGGTGAGGAGCCGGAACGTGATCCTCTTGTCGACGGGGAGCCAGTGCAGGTTCCTCAGGTGGCTGGAGATGTGGCTGCGTCGGGGGACATCCAGGATGAGTCGGGCGGAGGCGTTCTGGATGCGCTGGAGTCTTTTCTGTAGCTTGGCTGTGGTTCCGGCGTAGAGGGCGTTTCCGTAGTCCAGTCGGCTGGTGACGAGTGCCTGGGTGACAGTCTTCCTGGTCTCGGTCGGGATCCAGCGGAAGATCTTGCGAAGCATACGCAGGGTGTTGAAGCACGATGAGGAGACGGCGTTGACTTGTCTGGTCATCGATAGGGAGGGGTCCAGGATTAAGCCCAGGTTGCGTGCGTGGTCGGTTGGCTTGGGTGCGGTGCCCAGGGCTGGGGGCCACCAGGAGTCATCCCAGGTGGAGGGCGAAGATCCCAGGATGAGGACTTCCGTCTTGTCCGAGTTCAGTTTCAGGCGGCTGTCCTTCATCCACTCGGCGACGTCTTTCATCCCTTCGTGTAGGCAGGTTCTGGCGGTGTCGGGGTCTCTGGTGAGGGAGAGGATCAGCTGAGTGTCGTCGGCGTAAGAGATGATGTTGAGGTTGTGCTGGCGTGCGATGGCTGCGAGAGGTTTCATGTAGATGTTGAAGAGGGTGGGGCTGAGTGAAGATCCTTGCGGGACGCCGCAGATGACTTCGGTGGCCTCGGAGCGAAACGGGGGGAGGCGGACTCTTTGTGTTCTTCCGGCGAGGAACGAGATGATCCACTCCAGTGCCTTCTCTTGGATACCGATGTTGCTGAGGCGCTGGACTAGGGTGCGGTGGCAGACCGTGTTGAACGCAGCGGAGAGGTCCAGGAGGATGAGGGCCACTGTTTCCCCCTTGTCGAGCAGGGTCCGGATGTCGTCGGTGGCTGCGATGAGGGCGGTCTCGGTGCTGTGGTTGGCTCTGAAGCCGGACTGCGAGGGGTCGAGGGATCCATTCATCTCGAGGAAGGCGGTCAGCTGTCTGTTGACGATCTTCTCGATGACTTTAGCAGGAAAAGGGAGGAGCAAGATGGGGCGGAAGTTTTTGAGATCGGTGGGGTCCGCTGTAGGTTTCTTCAGGAGGGCGCTGATCTCGGCGTGCTTCCAGCTCTCCGGGAAGGTGGCGGTGTTGAAGGAGGCGTTGATGATGTTCCGGAGTTGGGGTGCGATGGTGGAGTCGGCCTTGTTGAAGACGTGGTGTGGGCAGGGGTCGGTCGGTGATCCAGAGTGGATGGTGTTCATTGTGCGGGCTGTGTCTTAGGTGGTCACCGTGGTCCAGGTGCGAAGGGTGGCGGTGGGGGGCATTGGTTCGACGGTTGGGTGCGTGGGTGGGGCGCCGAAGCTGTTGTGGATGTCGGCGATCTTGCGGTGGAAGAACGAGGCAAGGGAGTCGCAGAGGTCTTGTGACAGAGTGATGTCGTTGGTGCCGGTGCTGGGGTTGGAGAACTCCTTGACGATAGTGAAGAGCTCTTTGCTCTCATGGGCTTTGTTGTCCAGTCGTTCCTTCAGGGATTTCTTCTTGGTGGTGCGGATGAGCTGGTGTTGCTTGCGGGTAGCGTGTTTGAGGGCGGTCATGTTGTCGGTGGTCCGGTCGAGGAGCCAGGCTTTCTCGAGGGTGCGGCAGGTCTTCTTGGAGTCCTTGAGGTCGTCGGTGAACCAGGATGCCTTCTTGCTTCTGGATCTGCTGGGAGGGTTCTTTAGTGGCGCGAGGTCGTCGGCGCAGGCGGTCAGCCACTGTGTGAAGTTGCGGGCTGCTTCGTTGGGGTCCGTTGTGTTGGCGGGTGGGCTCTGGCTGAGGGAGGTGGTGAGCTGGTCTGCGGTGATCTTGCTCCAATTCCTGTGAGGTACCTGTTGCGGGTGGTGGTGGGTCGTGGATCTTTTGAAGCTGAAGTGGACGCAGCTGTGGTCGGTCCAGTGGAGTCCGGTGGCGTGGCTGAAGGTGATGTACTTGCTGGAAGAGAAGACGGGATCAAGCGTGTGGCCGGCGTAGTGGGTGGGGGTATTGACCAGTTGCTTGAGTCCGAGGTTGGCGAGGTTTTCCAGCAGGGCGGTGGTGTTGCGGTCCTTGTTGTTCTCCAGGTGGAAGTTGAGGTCCCCGAGGAGGATGTAGTCAGTGGAGGGGAAGGCGTGCGGGCTGATGAAGTCTGTGATGTCTTCGCTGAATTGTGTGCGTGGTCCCGGGGGTCTGTAGATCCTCTTCTATTTCATTAAAAAATTCTGACATGCAGTCTCCCAAGATGGCCACCAGAGAAAAAAGAGCCCAAATGTAGCCCAAATATCACCCAGATGTAGCCCAAGTATAGCCCAATGACAGAATGTCCCAGAGTGTTTTAAAGAAAAACTAGAGCGGTCTTACTTATGACAAAAGTATGGCACACCAGAAGCCATCTTGATTGGAATGAAGTGGTAAGTCTGAAAACATTTAATTTAAAAAGGAACAACATGAGGGGGTTCATTTTGCCATAGAAATAGAAAGTATGATTTGCAGCAGACTTCCCTGGTGAGCAGTAGCTTTCCTACAGTGATCTAATGAGCAACTAGAGTGCTAACATTCAGAATTTATGGCAAATGTGTGACACATCTGAATGCCTTCTTGATGGAACCAAAGTAAACAAGCATTGAAAATGCAATAGATCTCGCCCTCGTTTAAGTTAAAGTCATTCTGTTTGTAATGAGGTGGCTTTTTAGCTTTGCTTTTATTAGTGTTTTTAAAACTTTCATGTAAATAACATGCATATGTATGCATGCATTTATATTTGTATTTATATAGATATGCAGATTATATATGTTTATATATGTATGTATATATATATATATATATATATACACATACATAAATGCATATGCATATATATGCATATATATATGTGTATATGTGTGCGTGTAGAGAGAGGTAGAGAGGTAGAGGTGTAGAGGTAGAGAGGTAGAGGTAGAGAGGTAGAGACTAGTAGAGAAAGAAGTAAAGAGAGGTAGAGAGGTAGAGAGAAGAGAGTGAGTAATAGAGTAGAGAGTGAGTAGTAGAGAGTAGTAAAGAGCAGTAGAGAGAGTAGCAGAGAGTGAGTAGTAGAGAGTAGTAGAGTGAATAGTAGAGGGAGTAGTAGAGAGTAGTAGAGAGTGAGTAGTAGAGAGCAGTAGAGAGTGAGTAGTAGAGAGTAGTAAAGAGTGAGTAGTAGAGAGTGAGTAGCAGAGAGAGAGAATAGTAGAGAGTAGTAGAGAGTGAGTAGTAGAGTGAGTAGTAGAGAGTAGGAGAGAGAGAGTAGTAGAGAGTGAGTAGTAGAGAGTAGTAGAGAGTGAGTAGTAGTAGTAGAGAGTAGTAGAGAGAGAGTAGTAGAGAGTGAGTAGTAGAGAGTAGTAGAGAGTAAGGTAGAGAGTGAGTAGTAGAGAGTAGTAGATAGTGAGTAGTAAAGCGTGAGTAGTAGAGAGAGAGTAGTAGGGAGTGAGTAGTAGAGAGTAGAGAGTAGTAGAGAGTAAGTAGTAGAGAGTAGTAGATAGTGAGTAGTAGGGAGTGAGTAGTAGAGAGAGAGTAGTAGAGAGTAGTAGAGTAGTAGAGAATGAGTAGTAGAGAATGAGTATTAGAGAGTAGTGGAGTAGTAGAGAGTACGTCATAGAGAGTAGTGGAGAATATTTCAAAGTTTGGCACAGCACCACTTGCACAATAAGTCCAATCAAATCATATCACTTAGAGTCCTTATTGAAGCGCTGAATCTTGGTGTATATTCAAATGCTTTTATTTTCCTGAACTTTAGGTACCACAGCCAGCTGACGCGTTTCGTTCTGTACAACAGAACTTCTTCAGGGCGTTCTTATTTCCTTCAAGTTATGTCGGTATCCTGTTGTCATATAACTAGATATTTCTTCCAAATGTTAGACGAGATGTAAGTACATTCTTATTCAAAGTGACTAGGTATCAATTTTACACACACAATTCGGGCAGACTTGAGTAATTTATAGCATCCTCAAAGTCAGTCTTTCAAAAATTCCAAAGTATAGGACATGATAATCCAAATCCAAATGTTTCTCAAGAAAAGTCATTTTCAATCGTTCGGAATTTCGGCGTTTGGGCAGATATGACCCAGGGACCCCCAGTATGCAAGGGGAATTAGTCCCCCCTCTGCAAACGCGCCAGTGGCCTGCGTTGCAGAGAGGTGTAAAAAGAGGCACAGCCTCATTACACCTCTGTGCAATGCAGCCCCCTGGCACATACTGGAGGTTCCAGGTGGGCTAGTTGGCCCCCAGGGACCCCCAGTATGCAAGGGGAATTAGTTACCCCTCTTCAAACATGCACGGGGCTGCGTTGCAGAGAGGTGTAAAAAAGGGTGTGGCCTCATTACACCTCTCTGCAATGCAGCCCCCTGGTGCATACTGGAGGCTCCTGGTGGGCTAGTTGGCCCCCAGGGACCCCCAGTATGCAAGGGGAATTAGTTCCCCCTCTGTAAACGTGCCAGGGGGCTGCGTTGCAGAGAGGTGCAACAAGGGGCATAGCCTCATTACACCTCTGCAATGCAGCCCCCTGGCGCATACTGGAGGTTCAAGGTGGGCTAGTTGACCCCCAGGGGCCCCCAGTATGCAAGGGGAATTAGTTCCTCCTCTTCAAACATGCACGGGGGCTGTGTTGCAGAGAGGTGTAAAAGGGGGCGTGGCTTCATTACACCTCTCTGCAATGCAGTCCCCTGGCGCATACTGGAAATTCCTGGTGGGCTTTCAGGTCTTATATAGTTAGGAATTAGCATTAAAAAACCTTTGAAATTCACTGAAAAAAACATAGGTTTCAGGCCTAGTATAGTTAGGAATTAGCATTTAAAAACCTTGCAAATTCACTGAAAAAAACATAGGTTTCAGGCCTTATATAGTTAGGAATTAGCATTTAAAAAACCTTTGAAATTCACTGAAAAAGCAATAGGTTTCAGGCCTTATATAGTTAGGAGTTAGCATTTAAAAAACCTTTAAAATTCACTCAAAAAACTATAAGTTTTAGGGGTGTTATAGTTAGCTGGACATTTCACTCATACAAAACCATTGAAATTGCTCCTATATAGTTAGTTGTACTAACTATATTTCGCGCACCCGCAATCCACTGCTGATGATGTCACAAATTACATCATTCATGACATGGTCAGTGACATCACTGATGACATCTCAAATGACATCACTGATGACATCACTGATGACATCATCCAGTGAATGTGGTTTGCTTCGTTATTTAAATATGCATTATATATATATATAGCAATTTGCAATGAAGAATGAGTGGATATATAAAAATAAATATTTGGATGGAGGATTTAGTAGCAGTGTAATTGACTGTTTACTTGACCAATTTATAGTGTCTCACTAAATATAGTGGATAGTGACTAAACTGTTTGAATATCTGTATCACTTTGTCAGTTGTTGTGTAAACTGGTTCTCCAGTTGGTTACTAGCTATGTGAAAGTCTGTATTAGATATTGATTAGTTAACTGAGTATTTGTATGGGAGAGTGAATGTGTTTGTGGTTCGGTGGGGGGGGTGTGACTGCCCAAAGATGTGTGAATAGTTGATTCACTAGATAGATGAAGTTAAAACTACATGTTCTAACAGTTGTTTGGGTGAGTGAATATCTTTATGGGTGTGGTGATGAGCAAATATATTTCTCAATGGTACATGTCCAACAAACTAGAAAAATAAAAGGCAGTGTATGTGTCAGTTGTTGTATATTAATAAGTATACATAAGACTCAATGATTGTGTGAGTGACTGTATGGATAACTTTATATTTGTAATAATGATTTTATAATTCACTAAGTATGACTTACTATCTAAATGAATAGATGAAGTTGTGTTTGTATAAGTGTGTAGCTAAGTTTTCAAGTTTCAAGTTTCAAGTTTAAGTTTATTATGCTTTGGCTCTCAAAAGAGGGCCACATAAAACAATCACATAGTTATACACCACTACATACATACAATAATAATAACAATAAGAAAAAAAGAGACCGAATAAAGGATAACATCTCTAATACTGGCCGGACAATCATCAAACAACATCTCTAGGTATCATTAATAAATATCTAAAAAAAAAACTTAAAAAAGTTAAAATTTTTAAAGCAAAACATTTCATTAGGTGGACAATAAAGGGCATGGAAGAAAGTATTTACATTAAGGATTCCTAATTGTAGACAAATGGATTTTAACCATTTAGAGCGCAATGGACGTAATGCAGGACAAATAAACAAAACATGATTTCGGTCCTGCACTGCCTTATTACAAAGGTTACATACTGGAGATGTCCCATACCATTTTGCTAAGAGTGAATTTAGAGGAAGCAAATCATGTCTTAAAAGGTACCATAACCTACGGACTCTATGCAGGATATTCCATGAAACATACTGCTGGGCCTGCTTTACGGAGTATGTGCTTAAGAGTAACTCACCACCCTTCTTTTCATGTAGAGCTGTCCTATCCAATTTAAAACAGAGTTCCCAAGAGGCGTATTTCAGCTGAGACTTTAGCTGAGAAGGAGAAAGTAGGAACAAAGTACTTGCATCCAGCTCTAACATTGTTACCACTTTTCTAATTTTTTTTTTACTAGTAATGAAAACTCGTTTAGATTGCCCAGTAGTTCGTTTTTAATATATGCTCGTAGGGAACCCGATTTACCTCTGGCCAAACAGGCCACCCACCTTACCAGGGCAATCAACCCCTGTACCCAACAGCTCCGGAGGCCAAATTCCAGCCTGCATGCAGACACGGAGCAAGCTGTATTAAGGGAAGAAATTCTTCTTAATACCTTTCCTTCCATTATTTGCAAAAAAACCCAATGCCTTAACTCCACCAATTCGATTCCATATAGCAGAGTTGCAGGGATTTTTGCTCTATATACTTCCAAAAAGCGAGCAAAGTGTCTTTTTCCTGTAGCAGAATACAAGGAACATAACCCTATACCATGAGCCAGTGCTTTACGCGAATTATGTTCAATGTGGAGTTTCTCACTTAGATTTGCCGAGATTATTTTACCTAAAAAGGTGTAAGTTTTAACTACCTCTAGTGTCTGGCCTCCTATAGCCCATCCGAAGTTTTCAGACCTACATTTTTTCCTTCCAAAAATGCACATGATTTTGCTTTTAGAAGCATTGATCTTCATAAAATGTGCTTCTGCAAATAAATGTAATGCTTGCAGACGGTTAGACAAGCCCTTCGGAGTTAGGTCTAAAATGAGGATATCATCCGCATACATTAAAACCGAAATGGATGAACCTCCAACTACCGGGGCTAACCCACCACATGCAGCAATGGAAGCAGGTAGGTCCGCTGTATATAATGAAAACAACATGGGAGCCAATATACACCCCTGTTTTAATCCGTTCAAGGTTAAAATAGTCTGTGAAAGACCCCTTTCTCCGCCTTGTAGCACCTTACACCAGGTATTCGAGTGAAGGGATTTTACTAGTTCCAGTAGCTGTGGTGGCATACCCAGTACAGCAAGCTTTCTCCACAGCGTCGGACGGTCCACCTTGTCAAACGCTGTGGAGAAGTCTATGAATGCCGCATATACTCCACCTCCTCGCACTCTTACATACTTATCCACAATCACATGAAGAGCTGTTAAATTGTCAAGTGTACCATGCTCTTTACGGAACCCAGTTTGTTCCACAGGTAGAATTCCATTTGCTTCCACCCAATCAGTGATTAATATTAAAAGGCACTTAGCAAAAACTTTGCCGATAGAATCCAATAGAGCTATTAGACAGTAGTTCATGGGTTTATCCCGCTCTCCCTTCTTAAATATGGGAATTAATATACTTCCCCTCCAAGATATAGGAACTGATCTCATTAAGAAACAGGCTTTAAACAAAGGAAAAAGAATCCTACTCCATAAGGTGACATCCTGCTTCAGTACTGAAATGGGCAACTCGTCCGGGCCCATTGCTCCGGAGGAGCGCATACTCTTAATCACTGAAGCAATGAATTTCTCAGATGGAGGCTCCATATTATACACCCTGTCCAAAACAAGGTCACAATCCTCACCCTCTACGCCATTAGACGCATACAAATGTAGCTAAGTAAATATGTAAGTATGATCCATTGTTTGCATAAGTGAGTAGGATGACTTCATATGTGAATAGGATGTGCGTTATATGTTGTTAATTCATGTAGTATACACACCCCAATTTTAGGGGCTTATAGGAGTGGCATATACAGGGCTGGTCCCTGTATGGTCCTGAAGAAATGCCTGGGGAGCTTGAAACATGTCGACCGTACACTGATTTAATCCTCATTATAGGTTAAAATACAGTGTCACACCCCATTTTAACATACCAACCTAGGAGCAAATAAAATTATTGAGGCCCACTAGCACGGTATTTTTAAACCACTCACACCCAGTCCACCATTCTCACTTGCACCACACATAGTCCTTCACAACCAAGTGCTCCTGCGTAGTCCATGAGTCGTAGCACGCCCCTTTTCGTAGAGAACTGGGATGGCCCCAATGATGAAGCATGTCACCGTGGGGAAACCCCGGTGAGTGAGGGGACACTAGAAATAAATGTTTCTTTCTCATTGGCCAGTACTGACAAACTTTGTTCAGCGGCCACTACACAAGCTGGGTCTCTGAACCCAGTAGACTTGGGTTCCTACTGTTATGTTACGTCCCTGGAGGCCTACCTAGTTTTTTAGTTCCTCCTTCTCCCCCTTTACTTTGTATATGTATGAATCCTACATCTTGTTGTCCTCATCAGGGGCATCCCCGTTCCTTCCCCCATGCATTTACATTCCTTCTCTGGAGGTAGACCATATGTACATAGTTAGATTGAATGAGTTTGAACGCAGCATTCCTAGATATCTGTTTCTGGCGCCTTAATAATTGGGACCATTCCTTATCCTGCAAATTCCTCCCCACCGCCATGTTCCACTGTTCTAAGGGTGTTTTCACCATACCAATCAACACTCTGTAGTGCCATTTTACTAAGTGCCTCACTGATCCCAGCGTGACTAGTGCTTGTAACATTGCATGTGTCTGCGGATCCCCAGAGCTCTTTGAACATTTTCACTACTGAATGGTAAGTGAGGAACTGACCGCCAGGCAAATCATATTGAGCCAGGGAGTCCTCCAGGGGGATTAGTACTCCGCTCTGGTAGCATTCTCCCACCCATGTAACCCCAGCCTCCGATCAGCTAGACATTTGTGTGCTTGGGAATTGGGCAGCAGCTTCGTGCATGTAAGCCCAATGAGGGGCAGGGCCAGATCATACGGTGGGATTCCCGCTGTGCGGCAACAGCATCTTTTCCAGCTATCCAATGCAGCTTGTAATAGCACCCCTGGACTCTGAATGTTCACAGAGGGGTGTAGGAGGTTTGCTAGCAGCTGCCTCAGATTGATAATCAAGCGCATTATATTTAGAAGTTCCAGGTGCCGACCACATAACCACTGGGCCAGCCATTGCAGTTGTGCCACCAAGTAGTATAACTCAAACTCTGGAGACCCAATCCTCCCTCCTCAGGGGTCCTCTGTAGCACAACCGGCGAGACTCTATTTCTGCCCCCATTCCAGATCAATTCCTGTATTAGTCTTTTAGGCCCAGTGAACCATGATTATGGGATCACCACTGGCAGGTTCAAGACATAGTATAACAATCTGGGAAGTGTGATACTTATTGCTAGTGCAACTCGAGTCATCATGGGAAGTTTAAGTGAATGCCAGATGGGACACACATCCCAAGGGACCGCATAACTGGGTTCATGCTTCTCTCCCGCAGATGTTCCACATCATGCAATACCTATATTCCTAAATATTTAAAAGAGTCGGGGGCCCAAGTCAGAGCTGCAGGCAGATCAGCTGGGTGTTGTGCCTCTCCTGACAGCTGGAATATATGAGTTTTCATTTTATTTAGTCTTAGGCACGCCAAGGATGAATACGTCTCCAGAAGGGCCAGCGCTTGTTCCACTCCCCTGCTCCCATTGCCCAGATATAATAATAGGTCATCTACATAGAGTGAGATAACATTGTCTCACTCCTCCAGATGCATTCCATGTGGTTGTCCTTTTTGACTGAAAAATTCCGCTAGGGGCTCAATAGCCAGAGCAAAAAAAAGAGGGGACAACAGGCACCCCCGCCTGGTGCCCCTAAAGATGTTATATGATTGTGAAATCACCCCCCCCCTGTTTTCACCCATGCTGTGGGGCAGGAATAAAGTAGTATAACCCACTTTATCCATCCGTCTCCAAATCCCATTTTAGTCTTTGTAGCGCACAAGAAATCCCATCTTACCAAGTCGAAGTCTTTTTTCAGATCTACTGGCAACATAAGACCTTCTGGGTAACAGCTCCTTTCTGGATGATGCATTCTATGAAAGAGTCTAAGAATGGTGGCAGATGTGGCCCTCATCAGGATGAACCCATTCTGGTCCACACTGAGCATGTTTGTCATATGGGAGAGGAGTCGCGACGCTAAGGCCTTGCTCAAAATGTTAAAATCAGAGTTCCGCATGGAGAGCGGTCAGAACCTAGACACCCTGCTCCTCTTAGCTTCGACCTTGGTAAGCATATCACCAAGGCATCCCTAGTCGAGGCAGGCAGTGCACACATTTCCAGGTCTTTCACATATAATGTTTCCAGTTTGGGAGTCTGGATTTGAGCCAGTACTGATTAGAATTCCACCGGCAGGCCATCTGGTCCTGGTGTTTTCTCATGTGGCCATTCTCAGATGGCCCCTCGTATTTCGTGGGCCATCACTGGGCTTTCCAACTTTGTCCTTGAATGAGGATCTAATGTCGTCAGCGGCAAGCTTGTCAGGAATTCCGACATATCTTCTAAAGATTGTGGGTTCGGGTACTCATAGAGTTTCTCATAATATGTACTAAATGCTTCCTTTATTGCAGTGGGTGAGTATAGCCCCACCCCCTCTGAGTTAGTAATTTGTGTAATGGTCAATTCTCTAGAGTCAGGCTGTACTAGCCATGCGAGAAGTCTACACGCTTTACACCCCTCTTCGTGTACCCTAATGTGGTATTCATGTAGGTCTAGGCCCGTCAACCGCTCCAGTGCACTGTTATACTCCCTTCTTGTAGTATCCATCTGTCCCTGTGTCTCTGTGTCCCCGGACAGTTTAAGACCCTGATCATGTTAGGTGGACTCCAGCTGGCTAATCTCTGTCAACAGTTCCTTTCTCAGACCCACTGACTGACCCAAACAATGCCCCCTTACAATCACTTCCATTCTATAGCCCTAGAAGCTGTTGAGCAAGAAGTTTTTAGTGACCATTTTAGATAGAGATTTCAGATTTTCCAAAGTATTCATCGGCGAAGAGGGCAGGGTTAAGCCGCCATGTGGGGGTTACTGTTGGTTCCGTTATAGGGTGGAATCTAAGGAAAAGTGGGCTGGGATCTGAGAAGGTGTCCCCTACCTATTCTGTGTGTATTACAGCTGGAATTAGTCAATTGGAACAGACAAACAGATCAAGTCAGGTGTGAAGGTTCTACAAATGTGAGTAATAAGAGTAATCAGGCTGCAGTCCGTGGTGTACCCTCCAAACGTCAATAAGTTCCCACTGATTTAGCCATTCTCTACACCCCTGTGCCAACTTGGAGGCCAATGTGCCACGCAGTGGAGGGGTTGATCTTTCCAGTTCAATATTAGCCACACAGTTAAAGTCCCCCCGAAAAAAAGTCAGTCAAACTCAGGGAGGAAAGGGATGTAGACAGCCTCCCCAGGAAATTAATTTGTTCATGGTTTGGAGCATATATACATACCCAATGTGATTTCTTTTCCCGGCCCCAAAAGGTACCAATACGAAGCTACCCTATGGATCTATATGTGTGTGTTGCAACGTAAATGATATTCCGGTTCTAAACAATATCAGTGTGCCCCTGGAGAAAGCAGAAAATTTTATGTTATGTTATGTTAGTGCTATTTGTATTGCGCACAGCTGCTCCAGCGAAGGAGCGTCCCGGCGCACCGACAAGGTGGCGAACACAACACAACAGGAAACAGAAAATATTAAAAGGAGTTTAAAATTTAACAAAGCTGGGAAAACAGAAAAGTTTTAACGGCCTTGCGAAAGGAGAGCAAGTCACCAAGAGTCCGGATTTTCAAGGGGAGAGTGTTCCAGAGTGCGGCTGCCCGCACCCTAAAGGAGCGCCCGCACCCTAAATGAGGTAGCATATAGTTGACTGCGACACCTATGCCGTAGTCTCATCCCTTCCTCTGCATTAAAGTGAATCTCCTGCAACATAACTATGTGTACGCCCCTCCTAGTGATTTAGCTGTGTTTTTTATGGCGCTTGATGGGTGACCCTATCCCTCTCACATTCCAAGATGAGTTCAATTTCTTGATGTGGTCATTATATACTTGACTCAGGCATAATTCAAAATATCACTATTCTCCCTCCTCCTCCCACCCACCCAGGCATTGGAGGCACGAGGTCCACTGGACAGAAACTGAACCCCTTAAACAAATAACTCCTCACCCATAAGGCAGCTTCACAGCGGCTTGCCGCCCAAACCTGTAGGAAGAAAAAAAAGTAATGAAGGTAGATGACTTTGCCCACTTCGTGGTAGAGCCAATCTAGCTAGGGGTGCAGTTCAAGATAGGACTGTGCATCTCCTGTCTCTGGCAGGTTGCAACACAGTACAGCAGCAGTTTTGTGTCTACCGGATGTCCCAGTGCAACCTCTGAGGATTCTCCTCTATCTTATGTATGTTGTGTGACTGTTGCATTTCGAACCTTCAAACGACTCCCACCCAACAATCGCCCCCAATCTACCACCTCACTAATTTATAAGGCCCTCTTTTTGTCCTCCTTCCCCTGGCTCAACACCTAGCGTTACCAGCTCCATAGATACTCTTCATGTCAGTTCATCTAAGGAATCAGGAGTCACTATCAGGAGCATTACTACACTCCACCCCAATGCCCCCGAGTCTGATTGACCAGTTCCACAGCCAAAGGACTCAGCAACTCCACCGTCCTCTGGAGGTGTTGACAGAACCACTGTCACTACTTTCAGAGCGGCATGTTGTGCTCACGCTGTCTGAGATGAGCTAGGTTTTTGCAATGTGATCCGTTGGGTAGATTTCCACAGTCTCCTCCATTTTGGAGTAGTAGTTGCCAATGTGCCTTTCTGCGGTCTTTGAGGATGTGAGTCCACCTTATAGCTCTCCAACCTGGACCACAGCTCGTCAGGCGGGTCATAGACGTACGCCTTCCCATCCAGCTGTATTCGAAGCAGGCCCCGAAACTGAAGAGAATAATGTATACCTTCCTCTCGCAGTCCTTTTTAGCCTCTAGGAATGAAGAACATTGTGTTTGTACCTTTTCCGTGAAGTTGGGAAATACTGACACCTGGCTTTTGTCAATCATGTATGGACCATGCGTGCGTGAGTGTTGGATTATTGCATCTCGGTCTCCATAGCATAAAAGCCTCACAAGCACTGGTCATGGGTTTCACCTACGCACAAGAGGTTGCGACGGGACCCTGTGTGCTCTTTCTAGTGTAAGAGAATGATCCCAGAGTTACTGTCTTCTGCAGCCAGTCCTCCAAGAAGGCAACCCTATATGTTCCCTTCTGTGCCCTCCGGGACCTGCTCCACCCTAATGTTATTACAGTGATTACGCCCTTCTTCATCTTCAGCCCACCATTCCAGGATTGCCACCCTAGTAATTAAGTCGTCCAGTCTGTGGAATGCTATATTTTGTTCTGGTTGTATCCCTTCCTGGTCAATTTCCACCTGATTCATCTTGTCCTACAGCTTGTGATGTTCTGCCTGTAATAGTTCCAACCCCACTGACACTGTCCCTATATCTTGCTGAAGAGAGGCTTTTTTGTCCCATAGGGCAGCCAATATTTTATCCAAGTGAGTATGTATGGATTGCTCGTGTTAATCCACCTATTCAGTGTCAGTAACTACGTTGCCCTGGGAAGGCTCTCCCACGTCCGGAGGTCCACTCCCCTGTTTGGATCTAGATTTACCCATCTTGGCTACTAGTTTGCAGATTAAGGCTCAATCAGCAGTGTGTAAATTGCTGTTAGGTGCAGCTCGCCGTTGGAGTCCAAAGCCGTAGTAATATTACACCGCCCCCAGAACAGGCCCTCGCTTCTCAGCGAAGTCCCTGCTATTTCTGATGGGTCTGATTCATCCTCCAGCTATGGGCGATGATTTAACTCCCTTGGCTCACGGATGCCTTAATTTCATGTGTGTCTCCACGGACATGGAATTGCCAGTCAGGCTCTTGTTCAATTAAATTCCCCTCCCTGTTCTGAGGCAGGTGCCAGCCACCAGATGGCTACAAGATCACCCGGAGGGACCGCGTCAACCAAACCGGAGGAGGCATCGCCATCGTTCAAAGAAACACCATCCGCATCACGACCAACTCTGACGACACCCTCACCGCCGCCGAGCACCTTAACTTCCAGATACACACCGACCCCAAGACCACCCTCAGAGGCACTCTCATCTACAGACCCCCGGGACCACGCACACAATTCAGCGAAGCCATCGCAGACTTCATCAGCCCGCAAGCCCTCACCTCCTCAGACTACATCCTCCTAGGGGACCTCAACTTCCACCTGGAAAACAACAACGACAACAACACCACCACCCTGCTGGACAACCTCGCCAACCTCGGACTCAAGCAACTGGTGAACACCCCCACCCACTACGCCGGCCACACGCTTGACCCAGTCTTCTCCTCCAGCAACCACATCTCCTTGAGCCACTCCACCGGACTACACTGGACAGATCACAGCGGCGTCCATTTCAACTTCAGGAGAACCACGACCCACCACCACCCGCGACAGGTGCACCGAAGATGCTGGAGCAAGATCACCGCCGAACAACTCACCACCCCCTGAGCCAGAACCCTCCCACCAACACGAAGGATTCCAACAAAGCAGCCCGCAACCTCACACAGTGGCTCACCAACTGCGCTAATGCCCTTGCACCGCTGAAGAATTCTCGTGGTTCACCAACGACCTCAAAAACTCCAAGAAATCCTGCCGTACCCTCGAGAAAGCCTGGCGTCACGACCAGTCAACAGAAAACATGACAGCCCTCAAGAACGCCATCCGCAAACACCACCAGCTGATCCGCACCACCAAAAGGACAACATTCAGAGAACGACTGAACAACAACACCCACAACAGCAAGGAAATCTTCAGCATCGTTAAAGAGCTCTCCAACCCCAGCACCAGCAACAACGACATCACACCCTCACAAGACCTCTGCGACTCACTCGCCTCGTTCTTCCACCGCAAGTACGCCGACATACACAACAGCTTCGTCGCCCAGACCACGCACCCAACCACCGAACCAGCGCCCCCCACCACCACCCTCGGCACCTGGACCTCGGTCAGCACTGAAGACACCACCCGCGTGATGAACACCATCCACTTCGGCTCCCCAGCCAACCCCTGTCCACACCACATCTTTAACAAAGCCGACTCCATCATCGCACCCCGACTCCGGAACATCATTAACAGCTCCTTCGCATCCGCCACCTTCCCGGAGGGCTGGAAACATGCAGAGCTCAGCTCCCTCCTGAAGAAACCCACTGCGGACCCCACGGACCTCAAGAACTTCCGCCCCATCTCGCTCCTCCCTTTTCCTGCCAAAGTCATCGAGAAGACCGTCAACAAACAACTATCCACCTTCCTCGAGACAAACGGATCCCTCGACCCCTCGCAGTCCGGTTTCTGAACAAACCACAGCACCGAGACCGCCCTCATCGCAGCTACCGACAACATCAGGTCCCTGCTCGACAACGGGGAAACTGCTGCCCTCATCCTCCTCGACCTATCGGCCGCATTCGACACAGTCTGCCACCGCACACTAACAACCCGCCTCCACCACGCCGGGATCCAAGGGAAAGCCCTGGAATGGATCACCTCCTTCCTCTCCGACAGAACTCAGAGAGTCCGCCTCCCCCCTTCCGCTCAGTGGCCACCAAGATCATCTGCGGCGTTCCCAAAGGCTCCTCGCTCAGCCCCACTCTCTTCAACGTCTACATGAGCCCCCTCGCAGCCATCGCACGCCAACACAACCTAAACATCATCTCCTACGCTGACGACACCCAGCTGATCCTCTCCCTCACCAACGACCCCGCCACCGCCAGAGTCAGCCTCCAGGAAGGAATGAAAGAGGTCGCGGAATGGATGAAGCTCAGCCGTCTGAATCTGAACTCAGACAAGACGGAAGTCCTCATCCTCGGACCATCCCCCTCCGCCTGGGACAACTCCTGGTGGCCCCCCGCACTGGGCACCGCCCCCAAGCCCACGGACCTGGCACGCAACTTGGGCTTCATCCTGGACTCCTCCCTCACGATGACCAAACAAGTCAACGCCGTCTCATCATCTTGTTTCAACACCCTGCGCATGCTCCGAAAGATCTTCCTGTGGATCCCCACCAAAACCAGAAAGACGATCACCCAGGCCCTCGTCACCAGCCAACTGGACTACGGGAACACCCTCTACGCTGGAACCACAGCCAAACTACAGAAAAGACTCCAGCGCATACAGAACGCTTCTGCACGACTCACCCTGGACATCCCCCGTCACAGCCACATCTCCTCCCATCTGAAAGACCTGCACTGGCTCCCCGTCAGCAAGAGGATCACGTTCAGACTCCTCACCCACGCTCACAAGGCTCTCCACGACATGGGCCCCAAATACCTCAACAACCGCCTCACATCCTACACACCCACCCGCCAGCTCCGATCCGCCAGCCTCGCCCTCACCACCATCCCACGGATTCGCAGAACCACCACCGGAGGAAGATATTTCTCCTACCTGGCGGCCAAGACTTGGAACTCCCTCCCCACCCACCTACGGCTGACCCAGGACCATCTTGCCTTCAGGAAGCAACTCAAGACCTGGCTCTTCGAGCAGTAGCAGCACCCCCCCCTCTCCTTCCAGCGCCTTGAGACCCTAGCGGGTGAGTAGCGTGCTCTATAAATGTGTTTGATTGATTGATTGATTGATTGATATGAAGGTACTCCCTTAGACCAGCAGCAACCAGCTCTGGGTCCCAACAGTGGAACGGTGTGATCCCATAATGGATGATGTCCGATAATACCTGCTGCTTGCTTTTCATAGAACTCCCTCCGTTGAGGCGCATCACACTCTGTGCTTCCGTAGCTAACTGCTGTACATGATTATTGGGCTTTGTTGACTGTAGTTGCTGGACTATAGCGCCGTACAGCAGGTACGAACAATGAAACAAGGTCTTGATTCTATGATTGAGGATGTCAGAAGTTAAAGTCTGTAATGATTTCGGTGTCCGATCAGGTGCAACCAACTCTAGGTCCGAACAGTGGAACGGTGTCTTGATTCCACAATGGACAATGTTAGAACTGCATCTCAGAGTGGAGATGGAGATACTCCCCTTGACCAGCTGCATCAAACTCAGGGTCCCAACAGTGGAACGGTGTCTTGATCCCATCATGGATGATGTTAGAACTGCATCTGAGAGTGAAGATGAAGGTACTCCATTTGACCAGGTGGAACCAACTCTAGGTTCCAACAGTGGAACGTTGTCTTGATTACACAATGAAAGATGTTGAATATTACATTCTGCTTGATTTTTACAGAACTCCTTCCGTTGAGGTGGATTAGACTCTGTGCTTCTGTAGTTAACTGCTGCACATGATTACTTGGCAGTTCGGGCTGGACTGTTCCCATGAGGCACAAGGTCAAGGCTGATTTGCATATGGCCATGTCTGACCTGGGGTGGTGTGGAGTGCAAAAAAACGATGGATTTAGGCCCAGATCTCTGTACTGGGGTGTATGTATGACATTGTTCTGCGTTCTGTCCATCAATTGTTGTTTTTGCATTTGTCACCCCGAGTGGGATGAATATGCTCAGACGTGAGTCCCATGCTCTCCACACCACTGGAGTCAAGCTAGCCAGGCTGATGACGGCTGATAGCCAGAAACCGGTCCTTGGATGCTTGATTCCGGTCCAGGAAAGACATGGCTTGACAGTTCGGGCTGGACTGTTCGCATGAGGCACAGGGTCAAGGCTGATTTGCATATGGCCATGTCTGACCTGGGGTGGTATGGAGTGCAAAAAAACAATGGATCTAGGCCCATATCTCTGTACTGGGGTGAATGTATGACATTGTTCTGCGTTCTGTCCATCAATTGTTGTTTTTGCACATGTTTACTAGGCATGGTTTATTGCAGTTGCTGGAGTACACAGTGGTACAGCATTTTCGAACAGTGAAACAAGATCTTAATTCTATGATTGAGGATGTCAGAAGTTAAAGTGTCTGATGATTTTTGTGTATAGCTTCTGATGAGGCGCAACCAACTCTAGGTACCAACAGTGGAATGGTGTCTTGATCCCTCAATGGAGATGTTAGAAGTAGATCTGAGAGTGGAGATGAAGGTACTCTCTTCGAGTAGGTATAAGAAACTCTAGGTCCCAACAGTGGAACAGTGTCTTGATCACACAATGGGCGATGTCCGATATTACCTGTTGCTGGTTTTTCACAGAACTCCGCCTGTTGAGGTGCATCAGATTCTGTGCTTCTGTAGTTAACTGTTGCACATGGTTATTTGGCTTAGTTGACTGGTATTGCTGGAATACACTGCGGTAGAACAGGTCCACACAGTGAAATGGGGTCTTAATTATATGATTGAGGATGTTAGAAGTTACAGTTTGTGATGATTTCTGCGCACCTCCTCCGATGAGGTACAAGCACAGTGGAATGGTGTGTTGATCCCACAATGGATGATGTTAGAACTGTATCTGAGAGTGGAGATGGAGGTTTTCCCTTCTACCAGCTGCAACCAACTCTAGGTTCCAAAAGTAGAACCGTGTGGTGACTCCACAATGGACGATGTTAGAACTGCATTTGAGAGTGGAGATGGAGGTACTCTCTTTGATCAGGTTCATCCAACTCTAGGTCCCAACTGTGGAACGGTGTCTTGATCTCACAATGGATGATGTCTGATATTACCTGCTGCTTGCTTTTCTGAGAAGTTTGTGTGTTGAAGTGCATCACAGTCTGTGCTTCTATAGCTAACTGCTGCACATGATTATTGGGCTTGGTTGACAATAGTCGGTGGAATATACTGTGGTACAGCAGGTGCAAACAGTGAAATGGGGTCTTGATTCTATGATTGAGGATGTCATAAGTTAAAGTCTGTGATGATTTGTGTGTACCCCCTCTGATCAGGTGCAACCAACGCTGTGCTCTGAATCCAACGGTATGTGGCTGTGAGTTGTGAATGAGCACTGGATTTGGTGTAGACTGCGGTTCGCAGGGTTCACAATTTAGATTGTGTGGTGATTGTTTAATTACAGAATCCAGTAGTTAAGTAATTAGAACATCTATTGAAACATACACAATATTGTTTTAGTATACTTGCTTCAAGAAGTTTTGGTATATTGGTTATAGGGTTAGTGAAAAGACCAAATTCATCTTGCAAGTCCAAAGGAACAGTGAATAGTGTAGACTGTGGAGAGATGAAATCCCAATTCAAATTGTTTTGATTTATTCATTGTAGAGTTCTCTGTAATTTATGTTGTTTTATTTTGTAACGACGGAGTGAGAAAAAGTATTTATGGTTGTGTGTGTGAGTACTGCATTTAATTAACTATGCAGACAGTAGTGTTCACAATTCAGATCAAGTTGCTATTGTAGATGATGCAGTCCTGTAAGAGAAGAGATTGCTGTAGTGTGCTCTGTCTGCACCACTCATACGCATCATTGTAGGCTTTGCACATGTTTTCTTTGCTTCGTGAATTGCAAACTGTACAGATCGAGTCAATGTCACGTGACTGTGGGCCCTTGCTGAACGCTTTTTCTGGCCCGCACTGCAGACTTCAGTTTTCACATTTGACATTGAGTCAGTATTGTAGATGATGCAGTCCTGTAGGAAAAGACATTGCTCCAGCGTGTTCTGTCTGCACCACGCATACGCATCATTGCGGGCTCTGCACATGTTTTTTTTGCTTCGTGTATTGCAAACCGTAGAGCTCAAGTCAATGCCACATAGCTGTGGGCCCTTGCTGAACAGTCTTTCTGGCCTATACTGCAGACTTCTGTGCCCACATTTGACATTCAGTTGGTATTGTAGATGATGCAGTCCTGTTGGAAAAGACATTGCTCCAGTGCACTCTGTCTGCACCACTGATATGCATAGTTGCAGGATCTGCACATATTTTTTTTCTTTGTGTATTGCAAACTGTAGAGCTCAAGTGAATGCCAGGTGGCTGTGGGCTCCTGTTGACTGCTCTCTCTGGCCTACACTGCAGACAGCATTGTTCATAATTCAGATTGAGTCGGTATTGCAGATGATGCAGTGTTGATGGCAACATATATTGCTCCTGGTAAGGCCTGTCTACAGCATGCATTATCAGTGGCTGTGAACATGCTGAATGCTTTTGATGTGGTTATGTGACTGCACTAGAACTGATGGAGTGTTTATGATATAATCCTTTTGTGTATTATTTCAGATCTATTGATTGTGTGTCAATATACCACAAGTTGTTGTTCTTTTACGATGGAATTATTTCTGTATTATTTCACATCTACTGTCCCTACCTTACTGCAGCATAAATTATTGATTCTTTTAATATTGAATCTCTGTGTGTGATCCAATGATTAATGTTGTAGTTGATGCTAGCAGTAACCATTCTCTGAAGGCTGGTTTACACTTACCGCACACACATCCAGCACAGACGTCACTGGATATGTCACCATGGTAATAAAAATGAGTCGAGTATACGTGTCCGTATCCGTATCCACTTCCACTATCTATCTGTGTCCATGTGTTCATTATCTATGCATGATACTGTCTCTGGGCCGTACTATATTACGGTGTGTGTGGACAGGGTATGCAACCATGTTATCTGTGGTATTGGAGAAAAGTTTGGTAATGTAACTTTAAGCTGTATAGATATCATAGGTGAAAGGCTACTTTACAGAGCATGAATATTGATGAAAATGATGGTTGCATGTTGTGTGTAGTGTAAGATATGTGTATATTGCAAAAAGATTTGAACAAAGCTCTCTAAGCAGAAGAGTTGTGTCTCATGAAATGCAGTACAGATATTGACTAAAATGGGTGGCATTTTCGAACTGTTACAATTGGAAATGTTAGGAACTAATTAAATGGTTTCTTTTATGGTTACATGGCAATCGCGCAGCCAGTGTGCAATGAGACTGCGCCTGATGTGACTTTGAGAAAATATATTTACTATAATATAAGTTTATTAGAGTTAGAAATATATAACTGTTTAAAATATTTTTAATTAACGCTTGCTCTCATATACACTTTAAAGTTTTTTAGATATAGTTTTGAGACAAAAAAATGAGGGAATGGCGTATGCGGTGCAACTTCGTACCTCTATGATGTAACACAGGGAGTGGCAGCATGCACTTGTCGCATACGCAAAACGCAGCGGGCACGTACCTATACGTACATGACATAATGTGTGGCTTGGTAGTGCATACCCGTCGCATACCACAGTAGCAGCTGGCGCGACCTCATATGTACATGTTGTTACGCGGGACGCGGTGACACAAATCCGTCGGATCCGAAATGCGCATTATTTAAATGTGGTGGATAGGATTCGCTTGTTGATCAAGCTTGGTAGACTACCGGTACGGGACTGGAGTTTTCTCCAAAGAAAAAAAGAAGATATACATATTTTGTGGGGTAGATATAAAAGATTACATAATTTTTAAAGTTTAAAAAAGGATGATAGAGTTGCAAAATATTAAAAAAACAATTTGAAAAAGCAAAGGTTTTATAAATATTAAAATATGAAATTAACCTTCGAAATTGACTGAAAAAGCCATAGGTTTCAGGGAAGTTATAGTTAGTCAGACATTTGACTCATATAAAACCAGAGAAATTCGCCTGTTATAGTTAGTTGACCTAACTATAACTTGCGCGCCTGCAATGCACTGCTGATGACGTCACATATTACATCACTAATGACATGGTCAGTGACATCACTCATGACATCACTGATGACATCTCAAATGACATCACTGATGACATCACTGATGACATCATCCATGTGATCGTCTGACACACCTCTTCACACTGTAATATCACCTTTGATACACACACTCTAAAATACAGACTACCATTTTGAAAAGCATAGACACACCAATACCAGATACTAGATATCCATCCACTGATTCCTATCTATATATTGTGAGCCAGATATACACTGATACAGTCACTCATACATGGTGTCACTCATCATTACATCAGTATAATATCCACTCATACATGTATATATACACTTATACAGTGCTACTGATCTATAGAGTAACTCACACATCTATTCAGTCATGCCAAAAATCAATCATACACCCATGTACTCACCGATGCAGATATATACACAACACCTGCCTTATTTATGCACATATCACTTTCCTTATTTATATAGATACTATCACATACTTACTCTCTTATACAATCACTAATACATGTACACATTCGTGTATGTAGACACTCTTGTAATCACTGTCTTTCACGTAGTCAATTATACACCCCAACACTCACATATAGTGTGTAAAAACATTTATAGTTCCTCACAGATATACAGCTGAGACATCAATTCACTAATCAATACACCTGTTCACACAGTCAGCTATCTATACAGGCCTTCTGAGAAGCACTCTTGAATCTATAGAACCAGTAAATCGGATATTCAGACATGTATGCACAGAGTCAGACACCACCCACACAACCACATAGATACTCAGACCCCCCCTACAGATACTCATACAATCAATGAAAAACACATATACACACTGATGTAGCTACTCACCAAGCCATGCACCTGCTTACACACCAAGTGATAAACTAAGAGAGACATTCACACAGTCTAGTCTCTAATCTATACCTTCAATAACATACATTCAATCAGTTACTTATAGAGTCAGTCATGCATCTACTAAATAATGTTTTCAGGCACTTTTACCTCAACTTATTCTTGAATAGACCTTGGCATAGATATATATGAACAATATTTAAACTTTACAGAAACACACATTCACAGGATGATGTCATCAGTGATGTCATTTGAGATGTCATCAGTGATGTCATGAGTGATGTCACTGACCATGTCATGAGTGATGTAATATGTGACGTCATCAGCAGTGCATTGCAGGCGCACAAGTTATAGTTAGCTCAGCTAACTATCACCAGACCAATACTGAAAAAGAATTGGAAGATCTTGAAATTAGACACGACTGTTGGACCAATCGTGGGCGATGCACCACAGGTAACACATAGTTGAGCCCCCAATCTAAGGGACCGATTAACACATAGTCACATTCAAAAAGAAAAGAATAAATCATGGCTACAAAGTAAGGGATTCAAGAAATGTTACAATTGTAAAGTGTGTCAAATTGCCAAAAGTGGGAAAATTTGGAACACACAGGAGCTAATTACATGCAAGAGCCAATTTGTTGTTTATGTAATTGAATGCCCTTGCCAACTCAAATATGTTGGCAGCACCATATGTGAACTAAAAAAACTTATTCTGGAACATGTTAGGGCAACTATACACAAAGACAGGAGCAATGCAGTTGCCAAACATATGGAAACTCATCATGACAGCAACTGGAAAACTCGGACTTTTTACGGCATTGACACAGTTAAGAAGCAGGCAAGAGGCGGGGACAGAGAAAGAACATTGAGACAAAAAGAATCGAGATACATTCTAAACATACGCTCACTGACCCTGCATGGACTCAATCAGAGTGAAGAAATGTACATACATCTGTAAATAATTTTTGTATATCATATGTCAGGGATAAATCAGTGAAGAAGGTTTCTTTTTCAGCAGAAATAGATGACGCAGCAGAAAAGTGATGCTTAGCTTTTAAACCCTTGGAAATTGGGTCACACCACTTTTATTATATTTTGATCTTTATTTGTTTTGTTACATTGGGTTTTATTTTAAATTTGGATGCAAGGAGATATAAGACAGATAGTTGGGGAGTCCAGCCTTTACCACAGCAAGGGTAGCTGTAGTAAAGATCAGCTAAAAGTAGCTTGACCAGCATCAATGAACAAGTAGAGGCTGTTGGATGCCACTCGAGGCATTAAATATATAAATAAATAGTTCAAAATGGGCAGAAACCTAAAATGATGGAATAAGAACACAACAGCTACAACTATGCCACTAGGGGCATCTATGAGTGAAAGCAGGTCTGAAAGCGACATTGGAGAAATCGGATATGGGAGATGCAAGGGCAACCCAAATAACATGCACATCGAAGATAGCAAATGTAAACAAATATGTTATAAAGATGCATGGCTGGTACCAACTAGTAGTAATTTTCACAAAAGTTTTTTGGTTTATTTGATTTTATTTAAACGCAATGTGTTTGTATCACTGTTCTCACTGGGTCACTACAAATACCATAATGCCCTGTTAAGTCACTACAGGAAATGATGTCATAGTGATTGTACTTGAAAAGTGAGTAAAGAAACAAGGGGCGTTACCGCGATCAAGATCTCAGTGTGATCGAAACGCGTTGGTGTGTTTTTCACGTTTGGAGGATATGAAATAAACAAGTTTAATTACTGAATACTGTTACCGGAGTGCGACCTGTTTTTCTTTTGAAAAAAAGAAGCTTTGTGTGATTTATATATATATAGATAGATAGATAGATAGATAGATAGATAGATAGATAGATAGATAGATAGATAGATAGATAGACAGACAGACAGATAGATAGTTAGCTACATAGAATCTACTGTCGGTCGTTAGTAGGTAGTTATAGTTAGGACGTAGTTTCCATAGGAAAAGTATTTTTTGTTTTGCCAATAACTTTGATGCCGCTTGGTGAATTTTCACTAAATTTTCGAAATTGGTTTGTAAGTCACTTCAGCTGCTGTCTTGAAGGTTTCGGGGTCATTCATCAAGCAGGCTCCGATGAAAAGGGAGCATTCCAAAATGCATTTTCCCATGCGCTTTTCCATATGGATTTTAGACACAACTACAGCCCGAACACTGTTAAACCAAATTTGGCTGAAAGCTAGCTCTTGGTCCAGAAAGCTTATTTTTTGTGATGTGGTGTAAATCTGTTCAATAGTTTTTAAGATATTAATTGAAAAACAAATTTGTATATTTAGCAACATGGATCCACTGCAGATTCACCAGCAGGGAATCCACAGATTCACGCACCAAAGTAGAGTTTTGATTGGCTGGAAGCTCCTTCACAGAAATGTTACAACTGCCATTTTATATCCCGGGAAATGGTCTCTGGGTCTGAAAGGTTGGTTGTATACTATAGGTTGGTTGTATACTAAGTGAAGGAGTCAGGTGAGAGCTTTCCTGACCCCCTTGTGTATGGTATAAATGAGAGGGTAGCATATTTAATGGGTAGTCAAATGGGCAATTTTTTTTTTTTTTTACCATGTGCAAGATCCCAGAACCTATTGTGAGTTCCAGCGCAGCTCCCAGTGTAAATTCACGATGGATCTGCAGATCTTGCGCACATAAAAATAAATATATATATATACTCCCACTCCGACTCTTGCACCCATAGAGACACTTTCACATCTAATCTTACACCCATACAGACACGCTCACACTCACTCACATACCCATACACTCTTATACCCATTTACATACCTATACAGACACTCTCACACCCATTCGCACACCCATTCAGACACTCTCACACCCACTCACACATCCATGCAAACAGTCTGACACCCACTCACATAGCTATACAGACACTCTCACACCCACTCACATACCCATACACTCACACCCACTGACACAGCCTTAGAGACACTCTTACACCCGAGAACACAGCCATACAGACACTCTCAAACTCATTCTGATACCCATACAGACACTCACACACCCACTCACATACCCATACAGACACTCTCACACCTACCCACACTGCCATGCATGCACCCACTCACAAACCATTGCAGCCACTCACTCATAACTCACACAGTCACTCAAACAAACAATCACAGACCCATACAGCCACTCACAGACATACATGTCCACTCACACTCACAGGCATACACACCCACTCACACTAACCCACAGACCCATACACCCACTCACACACTCACTCACAGACTCACACAGACAATCACACACCAACTCACAGACCCATAAAGCCACTCACAAAACCAGTGACACACCCATATAGCTACTAATGCACCTCCTCACAGACCCACACAGCCACTCACACACCTAGTCACTGACCCATACAGCTACTCACACACCTGTTCACAGACCCATGCATCCACTCATAAAACTGGTCAAACACTAACACAGCAACTAATGTACTAACACTCACAGTCCCATACATCCACTCACACACATAGTTAGCAACCCATGCAGCTACTTGCATACCCACTCACAGACCCATTGAGCCACTTACACACCCACTCACAATCCCATACAGCCACTCACACATCTAGTCACTGACCTATAAAGCCACTCGCATACCCACTCACACACCTGCAAAGCCACGCACAGGCCCATACAACCACTCACACACCCACTCTCAAAGGTTGCAGGTTACAGTAAGGAAACAAAATCAAAAAAAACTTTGAAATTCACAAAAGAATAACATTCAAAAACCAAAGAAATTCACTTAAAAAAACAAAGGTAACAGGGATGTTAGAGTTAGTAAACGGAATTTAAAAAAACCTTAGAAAGTCCCTGAATAAAATAAAGGTTACCTGGGTGTTATAGTAAGGCTCATGTTTCACTCGTTCAAAGCCAGTAACATTCTGCAGTTAAAGTTCCTGAACTAACCAAAACTGTCACTCCCCGCAATGCACTGCTTATGACCCCACATATTACATCACTTATGACATGGGCAGTAACATCACTCATGGCATCTCAAATGACATCACTGATTACATCATCCAGTGAATATGAGTGTTTTCTAAATGTTTCTTAGTGTTAAACATATATGTTTAGGTACCACAAAAGTTACATTTGTATACTTTGTGTACTACTAATAAGTGATTCAATTTTTTTTTCAGTTCAAATAATTTTTATTGAAAAGAAAAGCAAGTGTCCCTACATAGTATATGTTATAAGAATTGCAATATCATATTCCAATCTCGTTATTTAGAAATAAGGGAATTGGACTAATAAACAAAGATGAAACATAAAAGAAAAAATAATATACAATAGATGAATCATATATGCACTATGAAAAATATGAAATAAACTTATGGAACTACTAGGGAAGCCAGGGTGGTTTGGGAACCTCTTGATCAGATGGTTTTGGCAAAGAAAATCTTTTGGCACTATTGTCAATAAATGTTGTAACAGGTGACCACAAGTCAACACGTTTTGAAGCCATTTGACGTGGATATACAAAGGAAGTATCCAATCTATGATTATGGCAAACAGTGTACCCCCAAGCTCTGTATGAAATTTTTGAGAAGTCTTTCCAGTTAGCAATAATTTGTTGAAAGGCAAGCGCTAATATTAAGTCTATAATATTTACATTGAGGGAAACCCCATCCCAGATAGAAGAAAGACTACCCAAAAAGATATGAATAACAGAAAAAGGGAATGAGGTACCATATATCAAGTTAACCTGAAACCATACTTGCTTCCAAAAAGTTTGAACCTGAGGACAGATGAATAGCATGTGAAACAGGTCAGCATTGGGGGAAGAGCAGGTCCAACATGTGTCCGGAGTGGCTGAAAAACGCTTACATAAAATGGCAGGTGTAAATAAAAGCCTATTATAAACAAAAAATAATGTTTGTGTTGTGTTTGCTGCCCTGGAGGCCTTACGTAATTTGGACCATATGCCTTTCCAAAGTAAGAGTGGCCAGCATACCGCCAAATCTTCTTCCCAGGCAGTTTCGGTTTTTGTTTTCTGTCTATCAATGTCAGTGCCTTGGAGGTGCTTGTAAATGTTAGAGGCTTTAGGGTTGGTTAACAGCAATGCGTATAGTCGTGAAGAAGGTTCTAATCCATTGGGAGTGGGTGACGTGTCAGGGAGATGAGAATAAACATCCAATACAGCTCGCTTAAGTGTGTTGTATTTATGAATAAAGGAGGTTGGTAAGTTGAATGTCTGCATGAGTGTATCAATGGGCAGAAATTCTGAATTTAAGAATAATTGACGAATCCATATCAAACCCCTGTCCGTCTAGTCTTCCAATAAAGGGATCTATTACGAATCAATAAATCTTTATTGTGCCAAATCGTGGAATTCAAAAAGGAATCCTTAGAAACAAGAGTCGAACGAGCAAGTAAGTCGAGTAATTTGGAAGTATGCTTCAAAATAGGAGTGGAAATGGATTACGGCTTACGTGAGAAAGAAAGATATTCATTAAATGAGTGAGGGGACATAAACAAGTGTTCAATTGAAGTCCATAGAGGGCAGTCGTCTACAGAGTCAAGCAACCACATAGAAGCTTGACGAAGTAAGAAAGCTTTATGATAAGCCTGAAAATCTGGAAAGTTAACTCCGCCCTCTGTTTTAGGACAAATTAGTTTCAATAAAGACATTTGAGATTGCTTGTTATTCCATAAGAAAGAGGATAAAATGGAATTTATTTTTTAAATTAATTTGGAAGTAATGGGAATTGTGATTTTAGAATTAGTGTATAAGACTATAGGTGACAGTATCATCTTTATAGTGTCAAAGCGACCCCACCAAGACAAATAAAGGGGATGCCACTTAGAAGTTAATTCTGTGAGCTTTTGAAGGCATTTATTCATACATAATGATAATGTTTCCGAAATTGAAGGTGTAAAGTATAAACCTAAATACGTAATATGATTTGGACTCCATTTAAATTGAGAAGCCTGAAATTGTGAACTGAAAGTATGTTTCGTTAGCGGTAGTATTTCGCATTTATCATTATTTAGTTTATATCCGGATATATACGAAAAAGATTTCACCTCCGTTAAAAAGGCTGGAATTGATTTTTCTGGCTTGGACATGAAAAGGAGAGTATCATCGGCAAGTTTGATATGAACATTCCTTGTTTGGAATCCGTAGATGTTTGGATTTTGACGTAATTTGGATGAAAATGGTTCTAAGCCCAAATTAAAAAGGAAGGGAGAAAGAGGACACCCCTGGCGCACCCCACTGCCTGAGTCAAAAAACGAGTAAATTCATCCATTAGCACAAATTGCTGCACGGTGATTAGAGTAAAAAAGAGACACTAAATTAATAAAATTGGGGCCAAAACCAAACTATTTAGGGTGTAAAATAAATATTTCCACTCAACTCTATCAAAAGCCTTTTCGGCATCCAATGCGATTGCCGCCAGAGGATGATCAAGGTGTGAAGATTTAGATAAAATATCCAAAAAAAAGTTGTTTGCTGTCTGTAATGAATCGCCCTTTGGCAAAACCAGATTGTACCTTGCCTAGTATTTTTGGGAGGTAGGAATTAAGACGTACGGCTAAGGCTTTAGAGAAACTTTTATAATCAAAATTGACCAGTGAAATAGGCCTGTAGTTTTTGCAGTATCTAAGGTCTTTACCTTCTTTAGGGATAAGACAGATATGAGTTTCAGAAAATGAACCAGAAGAATTTTTTGAAGTGGAAAAGAAGTTTATAAGTGAGTGTAACTTGGGCAATAAAAGCGTAGAGAAATGGGAATACAATTCAATGGTAAAGCCATCTGGGCCAGGAGCTTTATTCTTTTTGAGAATCTGAAGGGCTATCAAAAGTTCATGCTGGGAAAGGTTCTATTCTAAGGGGGCGAGATCCAAAGGGACACGTTGAGGCTTTTGGATGTTTGAAAAGAATTGTGATAGTAAATGGTCTGTAGGTTGGGTTTCTGATGAGTATAAAGATTTGTAAAAAAGTGTGAATTTGTGTAAAATTTCAGTATCTTTACATTTTAAGACTGAGGACTCATCAAAAATAGATTCAATGTTTAGTTTGTTTTGTCAGATTTTTAAGTAATTGGCTAGAGTTATTCCTGCCTTATTTTTACCACTGTAAAATTTTGCACTGGATTTTAATAAATTTAGTGAAGCATCGTCCGTTGATTTTTTATTAAATTCCAATTTAGCATTGATGAGAGATTTTAAATAGGCTTCTAATTTTGATGTATAGTATGAGTGTTTTAGTGCTTTAATTTCTTGAAGAAGGTCTGTAGTTATCTTACGTGCAACTTTTCGCTTCTTTGCCACGTAATCTAGAATAAATCCTCTTGCTGATGCTTTGAAGGCATCCCAAATGACTGCAGGAGATAAGGAATATGTATTATTCCTCACAAAGTATTCTGTGGAGACTGAAGCAAAAGATGTGGTGAATATGGGGTCTAAAAGAAGTGTGGGGCATATTATCAAGGGGGTTTATCTCCGCTTTTTTGGCTTTAAAAGCCAAGATAGCAGAGATAAAATTATCTCCCTATTACCTAGCTGTCGCTAACACCAGTTAGCGACAGCTAGTAGGAGATAGCAACCATCTTGGGCCCCGCTTTGCATGTCAGTGATAATTATCACTAATGACATACAAAGTGGGCGTGCCAAGATGTTAGCGACTGGAAACAGTCGCTAACATCGCTATCTCCTATTAGCAACTTTTGGAGATATTCGCGCTAAAAAAAGCTAACACCTGCCCCTGAGCAGCTCTTAGCCATGTTATCCAATGGTAGGTGGATAACATGGCTAAGAGCATTAGCTCGGTAATGCATGAATATCGCTGACTTTTCAGCGATATTCATGCATTTCGGCCGATTTTTATCGCTTAGGAGATATACCTTGATAATAGCAAGGTTCATAAGCGATAAAAATCGCCGCATCTTGGCGATAAAAATATCGCCGCTAAACCAACATAGCGATAATTATCGCTAGTTGTTGGTAATATGCCCCTGTGTTATTAAAACGTCATCTTCTAGGAGTGTTATTTCTAGGGAGTATATCAAAGCCAATGGAAACCGGTGCATGATCCGATAAAAGAATACGGCCAATTTCTGCATGTATGAGGGATATAAAAACATAATCTATTCTTGATTGGGTGTGATGGGTTGAGGAATAAAAGGAATATTCTCTATTGGTAGGGTTGCAAAGGCTATAAAAAACAAAAAGTGTGGAGGGTCAAGGGGAATATTAAACGACCTGTCTGCTCAATCCCCTATTTACAAGATTCTAAACACACAACAGAGCAGACCAGGTCAATAAAGGGTGTGTGGCCATACTTATTGTGTCCTGATACACTAGAAATGTCGCAGCATGTGGGATCTCTAAATGGCCCATATAAGTCTCTGTGTAGATCGGTTCTTGGTTGAATGGGTGGGTGGGTGTCTGCTACACGTTTGTTGGGTTATATATGTGTAGAGTAATTAGGTTGGGCACTTTATAGTTGTGTGCTGACTGTGTCCTTGTTTCTACACTACAGAGCGGGGCCTCATACTCCCGAGCGGTCGCCGGGTGAGGTGAGGTCTTCACCCACAAAAAGCTGGGTGAGTATCACTAGAGGAAATGCCTCTAGCTGATTCAGCTAATATGCTGTTTTAATATGCTGAATGCAAATCATTCATGCAGGTGTGCCTGTCCATACGATTATTTGTGTATGCATGAGGTTGTATGTGGGTTAACTAATGTTGTTAGAACTAACAAGACTCCTTGTCTTTATTAGGAAGAAGATATGCTTCTCTCCCTCCAGTGGGCAAACTAAGCGTTCCAGGCTCCTGGTAGATATGTACCTTTTTTAAGTACATTTACTGATACTCTTAGCCAGTATATCATATATATCTGCAGTAGCTATCTCATATTATAAGGTCCTGAAGAAAGCCGGGGCAATGCCCCCTTTTGGCTGAAACATGTCGACCATTGTGCATAGTGCTACAGGGTGGTCTTACCACCCAGCGTGTTTTTAACCTTTAACACATAGATTTCTGTTCAAACATTTCCCAGGATCTGTGTAGTCAATTTTAATTGTTATTATTATTTGAGCACTGCACTTTATTTCACACTAGTCGATGATAAATATCCTAGCTAGATTACTGCTAGCCATCCCCGCACCGGCACTACAAGGTCGGATGCGGCATGGTACGATTAACAATTTCCACATGATGAGAACTCCACCTAAATGGTGGGCTGATAGAAATTGTTTGCGTTTATGTTTGCAACAACATTTTGTGTTTCGCATTTACTAACATCATTGGTTCATACATGCATCCAATTGTTTCACAGTACTGGTATGGCCACACACCCTTTATTGACCTGGTCTGCTCTGTTGTGTGTTTAGGGTTGCAAAGGCGCCAAGTGTCAAGCAATTTGTGTTGATGTATAGTGTGAGTAAAAGAATTATGTGATTTGTTGGGTACAAAGCATACTTTTGAATTTCTATCTAAGAAGGGGTCAAACACCTGGTTACAGTCTCCGGCCAAAATAAAGTTATCTTCCATATGTTGAGGAAGTTGCTGCGCCAGAGTAGACCAAAAGGAAGCATCTCCACCTGTAGGTGCATAAACATTAAGAAGGGAAACCAAAACTCCCTTTAATGAAAGTTTAACAATAAGCCATCTCCCATCATCATCTGATTCCTGCGAAACTAATGTAACTGGTAAGGATTTGCGACATAGTATCACCACACCATTTCGTTTGCCATTTCCTGGAGAGAAATAAGCCTCACCCACTCAACCTCTTTTCAGGTTGAGAGATTCAATATCTGTAAGGTGGGTTTCCCGTAGAAAAACAATATCAGAATTCAACTTAGCCAAGTGTGACAAAACTCTTTGTTTCTTAATAGGGGAATTTAGACCCCTAATGTTCAGAAACAGCAATGAGTAACAATCCAATTCAATAAGATGAAGAAAAACAACAAAAGAATGATATAAGTTAACATTTCAAAAGTCTGGTACAATGTAAAAAAATGATATAACATTGAAAGATACAGAAAAAAGAGGAGAAATTGAGACAGATTTAGGATAATGAGAATTATAGAAAGTAAACAAGCAAACCCAAGAAAAGATAAAAAATAATTTGGATTTGTGAAACAGTCTAATCTGTCAAAAGGTAGCAGAATAATTATAAAGAAAGGAATGAAGTATTGGAATGATGTAATTTGAGGACATAAAAAGACATAAAGAGTAGAAATCCAAAACCCAGGACAAAAGAGGGAAGTAGCAACATGAGAAGAAGTGAGCTTAAAAGGAAAATGAGAAAAGGGTAGGGGGTTAGAAAAAATAGACATCGCAGTGACAGACAAGAATATGCAAAAAGGAAGATAGAACGAGACAAAAATTAGATGGACACCTTATTCGGAGGACATGCAAAAATGTAAGAAAGAACAAAAGAGAAAAAAGAGAACAAATGACATACCTACAGGAAGGGGACACAAATGTGGGGATAGGTGGAACCAAGTGGAACAGATGAAATGTCCAGTGAGAGCTGGAACGGACCAGGGGGAAACACGTCAGGACTTGAAATAACTGTGGAAGTAAGAAGAAATAGGAATAATGAGGTAAACAAAGACTTATGTAATGAGCAATGAACAATGAACAATAAAATGAGCAACATCAAGAATTATTAACATGTGGTCACAGAAGTAGCATTAATCTATGAATACAACAAGGACATGTAGCAACAAGGGAGTTGCAAAATAAGGAGAAAATGGTGATTAAGTAAAGAGAATAAGAGAGTCAAGTAATATGTGAAGAAGATGGTCTTGAGGAGTCCAGGAAATCCGGTCTATGAGCGTTGATGAAGCTCCGCAGTCGTACTGGATCCTCATATGACATTGTTTTATTGTTGTAAGTGACTTTAAACAAGCATGGATGAAAAAGGCCATATCTGGCACCCATGGCTCAAAAGATCTGGACGCATATCGAGGAAAGCTTTACGTCTGGGTGCTGTGGCTTTGGAGTAATCTTGTGCAAACAATAGAGCGGCACCAGACCATGAAATTCTTTGAATGGCCTTAGCCGCCATCAGGACTTTTAATAGGTTGGTGTACTCTAGAAAATACAGGATGACGCATCTTGGCCTTTGCTGAGATGCAGTATTAGTAGCAATCCGACCCAACCTATGAGCTTGTTGAATGTTCAACATAGTATCTTCCGGCAAGTGCAGGATCTTGGGAAGAAAGGATTTGAAGAAGTCAATGGGATTCGTACCTTCAGCTACCTCCGCCAAACCATATATGCATATGTTATTTCTCCTATTTTGATTTTCAAGGTCCTCAACTTGTTTTTGCAACGTTGATATTTGAGAATGCATAAAAGGTACGCTTTTAGTAACAACGTCCAGTGAAGAAACAGTTTGTTCCACAGTTGTAACTCTAGCATCCAACTGTAACCAATTGTCTGAGAGAACTTGTAGTTTGGAATTAGTTTCCTCAACAAATGGCCTTAGGGCTCTGATTTCCTGTAACAATAATTCCATTGAAACTGGAGAGGTTGGTTTGGGCGGCGAAGGAGGGACATTTCTGAGATGTTTCTCATTTGACTTTCCTGATAGTGGTTGTACAGGATCCATATCTGATTTGCATTGGTCCATTTCAATAACTCCTGAAGTGTTCTAGTTTAGATAGCTCAGAGAAAACCTTTGAATTTTTAATAAAAACATGTTTAGGAGTCAGAGGAGTAGATAGGTTGACCTTTGTTCTGCCCATCAATTCGTAATAAAGAAATTTGGAAGCACATATACGACTTGAGTGGAAGAGGATAAGCGTAAAGTATGGCTGAATCGACAAGTACAATAATGGTGAAGACTCACAATCTATTCTAGGAACAATTAATGACTATTAAGGACAGGGACCGTCTTACACACCTCCTATTAGTGAGTAATTAATGGTACACCTCTCCCTGCACAATGGAATCACTGTTGTGGAATATATCCCAGAAGCAAGAATTATCCAATCCAAAAGATGTACCTCAAAAGATACTTGCAGTAGAGGATAACTAAAACCAGAGCCTCACTGACATGCACTATGAGGATTATGCGAATGAAAATGTTATTACTGCATGAAATGATGGCCGTGACCACATCACCACAACATTAAGAAATGAAGGTGAAACAGGGTCGGCGTGTCTTCCAAAACCATAACTGTGGGACAGGAGGCAGGTTATTGATATTTCTGTCATATCATCAACTCCTGTGGTGCTGACATCATGATAATCAATGTGTTGCACTTTTAATAACTGAGCCAGAACGCTGTCTGAAGAGAAAAGAGAGCCTCTGTTTTGCATAGGAATGGTGAAAAAAGCAATAATTAATGCTTAGCTTCCGTGGTGCATGAGCTGGTGAAGTCTGATTAGCAAAAAAGGACCAATAAAAAAGGATCTTCTCTCGACATCCAGACAAGCCGCATCATTTGTGCGTCCGAGTGCGCAGATACCGGGTACATCAAGCCTAACGACAGGTCCGACCGACCCTGACATTTTAAATTACATCTGAAGTGAGGATTCGGTCTAACTACACCACAACGGATATCTGTATAGCCGCATCAATTACTTCACATCATACCTAGTAACTGGGCTTTTCCAGCTACCACCAGGTGCGACTTCTGAGACTTGAATCTGTCAAGCATGACCAATTTTCACCGGTGTTAACCAAACCGCACGTCTGTAAATCCACGTTTATAATCCTACGGATTTTTATCATTGTTGGCATACCTTGTGAATATCGCCCGTGGCGGAACCATACAAGATACATCCATTTTCAGAGACATCACTCTGCAGATATAAATTGGTCCAAATACATTCCAACATTTGAGCATTGACCGAGCAAATCACTGGTCCATGTTAAATAGTTTTGTGGCTCCTGAAGAAGGCGTTCAGTCGCCGAAACGCGCGTCGAGTACTGTATTATTGATTCGATGGACACCCCTAAGATTGGTGTTCTTGTTATAAACTGACATGGTCATTGTTTTTAATGTAACCTCTTGATTGTGAATTTTTTAGCATTCTGTTGTTTAGTTTTAATTTTGATTGTACATTGTATGTGTTGATTAATGAATTGTATTTGTGTTTTTATTAAAACGTAGTGAGTTTATATCACCCCTACAGCTTTTTAATTGTCCTTGAATTGGTTTCCCACTTGTTTATTTTATTTGAAATTCCTTGACTGCCTAGGCATTTCCGCACACAGGTTGTTTACCCTGCCCTAGGAGTCTAATAGAGCATTACCCAGGGGGTCCTTGTTAATTACAACTTTTAATAACTGAGCCAGAACGCTGTCTGAAGAGAAAAGAGAGCCTCTGTTTTGCATAGGAATGGTGAAAAAAGCAATAATTAATGCTTAGCTTCCGTGGTGCATGAGCTGGTGAAGTCTGATTGGCAAAAAAGGACCAATAAAAAAAGAAAAAAGAAAAATTCCCTAAAGAACAACATCTTGTGGCGACAGCTTATTAGCCATAGACATCAGGGAAATCAGTGAAGTTTTCACAAAATGACGGCCGTGTAAACAGCTCTATGACAACAGTAATAAATGAGGGCAAATAAGTTTGCCTCGCTTTCAAAGACAACAGCTAGGATACTGGAGCACTTCAAGGGCACAGTGAGCAATTCGTTGTTGTGCAAAAAGCGTATCCGGAGTTCTCTCTGAGGAAAACGGAGAGCACTTAATCCGCGCTACATCAAACAAAATGGCGGCGTTTCAAGCGCGACCTCCGTGATGCGCACATTGATGAAAATAGTAAGAAAAAAGTACCAGTATGCGGTCCGGAAGGAGAAACATCCTTGTGAGCAGGTATTTAGTGACCAGGAACCTCATTGATATGCCCGCTGGTCATTCCCTGAACGTATTAACACCGCGACCGTCCGGGAGCCTCACATCAGTGCTTCCGTGCTCCCCGGGCGCCATGCCACGCCCCGTAATTCAATTTTTTAACATATATTATGTGAGTGGCTGTGTGGCTCTATGTATCCATGTGTGAGTGGATGTATGAGTGACTGTTTGGGTGGGTGAGTGGTTGTGTGAGTGAGTGACTGGGTGATTAAGTGGGTCTGTTAGAAGCTGTATGGGTTAATATGTGAGTTTGTGAGTAGCTGTATGATTCTGTAATTGTGTGTGTGTGTAGTTGTATGGGTTAGTGAGTGGCTGTGTGATTGGCTGTATGTCGGTGAGTAGGTGAGTGGGTGAGTGGCTGTATGGGTGAATAAGTGGGTGAGTAAGCAACTGTTTAGGTGAATAAGTGGGTGTTTGATTAGCTGTATGTGCGAATATGTGGCTTTGTGAATAGCTGTACTGGTGAGTGAATGGATGTGTGAGTGGCTGTATGGGTGAGTGAATAGACATGTGAGTGCTTTCATGGATGTGTGAATAGGTTGTGTAGGTGTGAGAGTGGTTCTGTTGAAAGGGTATATGGGTGAGTGACTGGCTGTGTGGGGTTGTGAGTATTGCTATGGGTGTGTGAGTGGTGGTGTGGGTGAGTGAGTGTGTGTGGTTGTATAGGTGTGTAAGTGGTTGTGTGGGTGAGTGACTGAGTGTTTGAGTTGTTCTGTGGATGTCATCAGTGATGTCATTTGAGATGTCACCAATGATGTCATTAATGATGTCACTTGCCATGTCATGAGTCATGTAAGATAAGCAGTGCATTGCGGAGACGTAAGTTATACTTAGCTCATGTCATTGCTGAATTTTACTTGTTTTGTATGAGTGAAAACTGAGCCTAACTATAACGTCCCTATAACCTTTGGTTTGTTCTGTGAATTTCTATGGTATTTTAAATTCTATTTCATAACTTAGTGAATACATACCTACATACATATATATTGTAAACAGGGAGAGAATATAACAGGTAACTGTGTAATATAGTACAGTGTTACCACTTAGGGATTCTTCTAGTGACATCATAAACCACAAGGCCAAAGGCCAAGTGTTTGTAAATGTTACCAGAATCTTGAAATGGCAATATAGGACCATAGTATACATGACATCCATTATGTTTTTTTATATTGCATGTTTATTTCTGAGCAGTTTACTTGAAAAAGCTGCTTTATTTAAAGTGCAGCTAACAATGGGCACTGAATGGATTTAGACTGTTTGGGTTTAGTATACCTTTTTGAATAAACTGTTAATGAAACAGAGTGGGCAATGGTGAGAGTCAGTGTTTTAGGGTGATTCTGTAGCTGCAGCGTTTACCGCATAGTTATGGATTCATAATACGTTAAAAAAAAGATGTCACCAGCAATGTTGTTTCTATCACAAATGGATAAATGAAGCTGCAAAACATGATTTTTTTTGCTGTATTATTTAAATTATCTTGCTACATATTTTCGACCTTTATGTCACATAAACTTAATAGCCCTGCCAGTGCTAAACCTCCGCACAGCTTTTCGGAAGATGTCAATATGATCGTGAAATCAATGTTTCACAGACGGGCATGAACTATTGTCTATATTTTGTGGTACCCTGTGAAATAGCGTTATTATACCACTACGTTTTGTACAATAAAAGCACACAATTCTGTAATAAATATATAATATAAATAATATATATATATATTCATATTTTGGCAGGTAGCTATTAAAACCTTCTTATTTGAGAAGAAAACGTCCAGCAACAGCTACTAGTCTTTATTAAAAGTGGGGAAGTACTGTTATTCTGAGTTTGACTGGGAAAATGGTTCTTGAAGGCTGAGGAGACCTGACTGGCTTCTTCATTCTAGGATACAATAAATTCATATTTTTGTCCAGCTCTTCAAAGCTTTTGCTGGTTTCTAAGCACTGCAAATAGTAACAGGTGTTAGTATTAGGCAATTTAACAGGGTTACCGACTTCAAAAGGGTAGAAGCTGAGTGGGTCGCGACACTTCCGAGAAGCGACCATTTAACTCACTGAGCCATTGGGTATTTTATAATGGTTCAGCCATCTGTGGAATTATCAGACTAACTAGCTAAAGTAAAAAAGCGTTTTCTTTCTGGCAAAAGTAACTCCAACCTTCAACTCCAGCAATATTTCTAAAGAGCCAGCACTTCCCCCGGTAGCTGAACTTGACCTCCGATAAGCACCGAAGCTTAATTATAGCCACATTGCAATATTCCCTACTGATACGACCTCGCTTTTAAAGCGCATTCCGGGCTGTGCGACTTTTCGTGTAGCTCCTAAGGGCTTAAGACCGCCAGACTCAGTAAAGAAACATCCTTTCAATCTCCAGCCGCCCTCAGAAGCAGGAGAGGCAAAGCATCTCGGAATAATTGAACTGTATGGGAGGCGAGGGATAGATGTGATTAAAAGATTCTTGCCGTGTATTTGTAAACTCTTTTCACTCTGACGCAGTCCTGCTTTATCTCCATTTCAGCTAAGTGGGAGGACGAATAAAGGCTGTCCCCGGTCTCAGTTCCCAGACAATTAATTGCCATACTTGGAGGCATCTTTCTCCTTCTGAACTGCAGGTTCAACAGGGTGCTGTAGAGGACCAATTCACTGGAAATAATAAGGCTCGATGTTAAAAGCCCTGCATGAAACTGCTCTGGTAACACTGAAAAAGCCGCAGTTAGCATTAAATAATTATTTTTTTACACTCAAATGAATGTTGTGGAAGGGCAAAAAATATTTTTGGGAGCGATGCATTTTTGTCTGCATTTATTTACATATTAACAATATTGTATGTACTTTCCCGAAAGAAAATGTTCCCTTTCCACTGTCTGCTTATTTTAATTCCACAAAACAGTTTGACATGTGGTGTACTGACAAATGGTACATGTCGCCTCTTCACTGAGGTGAGCACAGCTGTGGATTTAGGCCCAATAATGCGCAAAACTGGGTAACGTTGTAGAAGTCTGTCTGTCACAAAATTCAACATTTACAGACGAGTGCCCTTTTGGTATGTTAAACACTGGGGAAGCAGTCAAATTGTTCTTTGAAAGTAATATTGAGATGAACACCTAAGCTTAAGGGTAAAATGTTTAAATTAAAGTCTGGAGAGCTGGGTAAATGTTTAATTTCGCCCATGTAGTCGGTTGAATTTGTATTCTTTCTCCCTTCAGGAATAAGTCCTAAATTGCCTGAATTTACCAGCGAGGGCGCTAAATATTCACCCGATCCCAGTAGCTTAATTGTCCACAGAGATCGGCAATAAGGATGCAACATTTTGTTTATGGGTTACCATGTTCTTCCTGTATTCACGTATCCCAAAAGTAGGAAAACTTGGGGAATGATATGAAGGGTACGAGCCATTAGCATTCTGCTATCCCACTGTCACAACAAAAAACATTGGTCACAGCTCAACTGTGTCATCAATGTTCCCCAATCCTGGAAGTTATGCCCTGGGACTTTTGGGATGCAGAAGCAAAGATGGAGGGTTGCACTCAGGCAGGCAACCCCATTGAACTAAATCCTGGCTGGTGCGATGGGAAATAGAGACATGTACTCATAATGCTGCTAGGTCCCAGCCTGTGACTGAAAGCACTGTGAATATGCAAGTCATTATTTTAAAAGTGTATTGCACAAAATATAAAATAGGCATCTGCAAAATGTACAGAGATTTATTGTTTAGCAGTGGGTATTACTAAAATATGCACTTTCGGTAATACCTAATCAGACTGTACCTAATGTCAACTTTTCCATTAGAACGACAAACTCTAGGATTTAGCGTATATCACCTTTACTTTACCTTTCTGTTAGAAATGGGATCTCTGGTTGGCTGAGGCTTGCGCCTCAGCCAACCAGAGATTTGTAAAGCATTTGCGCACGCACCCACCAGCAACAACATCCCAGGCCTCCCACAAAAGGAACTCCACACAAGGTTAAATTAAAAATAGCCTTTGTATTCTCAAAACACATCAGATAGTAATCATACATATAAATTGTGCCAGCCAGCACGGGCAATATTTACAAGGGATTATTTACACATGACAGGGCCACGTGGGCCACTGTCAGAAGTAGCACTTGGTAAAGAAATAGTAAAAGAATATATATGAACTTAGAACACAGCCAGTAATCACTGCCAGACACTATACTCAGCATCAACCTGTAATATAAATCATAACAGGCACAGTATCCCACAAGTCTAAATACATTAGACCGTAACCACCTAAGTAAAAATTACACTAGGGGCGTAAATCACACAGGGAAGTATAATCTCCCTAACACAAACCAAGATAGGTAAAACAACCTCAAAGTCATAATCCCATATTTTAGAGGTATCAAAATATGGTGTGCAAAACATGCTATACAGAAAACATTTCCTAGCACCCAAAAACCATTAGCACATAAATCATATTAGCGCACGCACTTTACACTGGGCCACAGTGCTAAAGTGCGCAGAGACCAGAAATCAACTAAGATCATGTCATAATAAAAGGCAAAAAGTTGGGGGGAGGCATCTGGCATCGTCCTGAGTTATCCCGGTTACAATCCCAGCACCCCTGTAGCTGTGGCTTTGTGAGGCGTCTGGCGGCCTCTTGTGACGGGGAAGCCGGGACCCCCAGTTCAGGTGACATCTGGAGAAAGCGGCCAGGGGACCGGCTGGAGGAGGTGCGGCGGGGCGGTGGACGGAGCGCGCCCCCCTCCCAGCTTAATCCCTGAGGCGGATCGGGACAGCGGAGCCGGTGGCAGGATAAAGTGCATACTGGAGATGTCCCCACAGAGCGACGCTGCATACGGGCGCGGATCTGGAGGCCGGGTGGAGACTGAGGAGCTGCCCCTGCCGCCATCTTGTGCCCTTGCAGTGCGAATTGCCAGAATTAACGCTGCAACCAAAAGGGGACGAGGGCACCTGCTGTGTGCGATCGGCGTTGATATATCCCCGGAGCATACGGCACCACAGTGCTTCCCATGAGTGAGTACTGAGCAGCCAGGGTGGGGGCTGAAGAACTGCCGCTGCCGTTATCCTGGGCCCCCGTGCCGTGGGTGATTAAAGGAAAGATTACAAGGCGTAGCGGACTGCAGCACCCTCCGGGCTCAGAGGGGACTGATGACACTCCTGAATTACTGCGTTGCCCAAGATTAATTGCTTTAAGGTTGGGGAGGACACTGACAAACTGCCCCTGCCATCATTGTGAGCCCACATGTGCTGGGTGGCAGATTCAGAGGAGGCATATCTTCGGGGGCACGATCACTGAGGCGGATGTAGCGCTTCTCCCGCATGGCATTATCCAACGTTGTGGATACAAACTGGCAGTATCGCAGGAGATAACTGTAGGAGGAAGGATATCTGACTATGGTTACCCCCAACTTTTTTCCTAGTGCTTAGCTGGTTTTTTACTTAGTTGGCCTGGGATCCTGCCATTCAGGGCCCCAGGCTATCTGCTCTCACTGTAAAATGGACTCCATGTACTTTAGGTACATACCTAATTGGATGTTGGGTCACCTTGTGAGCCCCTGTATAGTGTACCATAGGTACCCAGGGCATAGGTGCATCCAAGGCCTACCAGGGGCTGCAGCATGAATTATGCCACCCCTGGCTGGCCATCCAAATTGACACAACTTGCTGATCACTCAGCTGGGGCAAGGTCGTGTAATCACCCCTTGCTTAGGTATAGTATTCCTATACCTACCATTATAAATAGACACATATATACCTATAAGTCACTCCTATGGCAGGCCTTAAGAATCCTGGAGGCAGAGTGCTTGGTTTTATGTGAGATGGTGCTCTAGCATGAGCTGAGCCTGTCTGCAGCTTTCGGAACCATGTCCTTATAGCTGTTCTATGATATAGCCATACCATATACTCTTAAGTGCATTATAATCCTCGCGGTTCAATGCTAACTTTGGTTTGGCTTTATCAAAACAAGTTGTGTAAGGTGTCATACGCTTTTGAATACTATCCCCTCGCCAGTTCTGGTGACGGGGGTAGCATTCCGCCCTTCTAGAGGGAGAGGACATGTTGTTCCTGTTAATCCCGGTTAAAGTTAACCAGAGCCTCAGCATCACAAAATGGATGCTGCTGCCACAGACACTCCTCCTGTTCTGGGAGTCCTTCCAGCGAGGGAGATTCGGACAATAGATTTCCTGCCTTGGGAGGTGCTAGCACCACCCCAGACAGGCTTTAGTGTATGGGGCAGGGAGGGCTGAATGAAATGAGACACTGCCTGGGGCACACAAGGTGCTCCATGCATAGTCCGGTTCAAACAAGTTGCTGGGGCACTCCAGCCCCAGCTCTGGTGCAAAACTGGACAAAGGGAAAGGGGTGTAACCACCCCTTTCCCTGGTCCCACCCATAGGAGGGACCTAGCAGGTAATCCAACCCCTTTGATTAGTATAAAGGTAGGAGCTGAGTCTAGAGACTTTAGATTTATAACTGAAACTTGAAACGAAACTCTGGACCTTTGACATTCTACTGCAACTAGAAGACTGAAGAATCTCCCTTGTGGTCAAGGAGTGACCACCCTGTGCAAACAGGCACCATCAAGTGATCTGCGGTTTGCTTAGTCGACGCTCCCGCCAGAGCCCGAGCATAGAGCCCGGCAAGACCTGGACTTCCAGACTTCTTTGACCCCGATCCACAGCCACAGCAAAGCTGAGACCCATGGAGGCGACGAGAGACGTGGAACCGGACATCTTGAAAAACCTTCTCATTGCTACTTGTGCAGCTTCTGAGGCACCCTCAAAGTTGTGCATTGGGGATTGAGAAGCCCCAGCCCGAGCACCTTTTACACCGACGCACAGCCCTCCACACTCTCCGAGGCCCGCGTGGGGCCTACTAGTACTTTTGTGCTTGATGCGTCTGTCCGGTCGCTTGTCCATTGGCTAGTGGCCTCTGTGACGACAAACCTTTGAATTTGCACTGCTTGCCTGGTTGCTCCAGGCTTGCTCCTGCTTCCCTGAAAAGGAGAAGCTCCCCAGACCTTGCTGGTCTGCCTCAAAGCGAATATTCGATTCTTGCGTGGCTTGCATTTGCCAAGGCCTGTTGACTCCAATCCGGAAGCCGACGCCGCCGACAGCGAGATCCTTTGTGGGGCAGTCCGTATCCAGCGCCTGGCTGTCGTCGACGCCTCCTGGTCCACGTGGCTGCAGAGACCAGCTTCACGACATCACCTGATTGCTTTGCGACATCGCCTGATTCCTTCCTGGTTCCTTCCTGGTCACTGGCTAGTGACCCAGACTCTGTCCCCTCTGCTTTCAGGTACTCTTCATCCTCGATCCACCCTTGGATCCAACCAGACACTTCTCACTTGGTCGCCTGCAGCATCTTTTTACAGGTCTCCATAGGATTCAGCGACGAAACCCGACACAACTTGACACCTATGCACCTGGCTCCTGTGGGTGAGTTAACGCGAGTACTCCGGTGCTCCTGTGGGTATTGACTATCCAAGTGTCCTAGTTTTCAGTAGCTTTCTCCTAGTCCACCCGGAAGTGTCCTAAATCAACTAGTTTCTAACTTTTACGTTCCCATTGTATCCTTATGGTAACTCGCGTGTGTGTTTAGACACTGCACACGCATCCCGTGGGCCTCCTGCTTCCTAACTATCGTTAGCTCAGTGTAGCCCCAGCGATTCCCTAGGCCCTAAGCCTATTCTCTGTTCGTGACGTGGTTCTTATACCACTATTTTAGTATATGGTTTGCAATGCCCCTAGGGCTCGACTGTATTTTGTGCAACTTATTGTATGATAATTGAGTAACTTGTTATGTGCTTTGGCCTCTGACCTCATAAAGAGTTCATAGGGGTTGTGTTAGTAATAAATACATATATTTGATATATAACCTGTGTGGTGTCCTTTCATTTGGTATTCAAGGGGTTACATATGGTAAAACAGCTGGCTTCACATGCTCTCTGAAGTTTTAGCCTAAGACTGCTTTGTCCATGCTACCACTAGGATAGCTGGTCTATAAGGTTGACTTTACAACCATTGCCATAAGGGTTGTTTGGACTGATACAGGGTGCCCACTTCTCACACTAACCTCTCATCACTCGCACGGTGCGTGCAGCTCCTTGGTCCAGGGCCCCGGATCTTGCCTCTACTGATCTGCTCGTGGGTTGGAAAAACGCCCGTATATCCAGACTGGTGGTGTCCCCTCCCCTATCCGGCTAGAGGTGCCTAGCTCCATTAAAAGACTAAAACGTAGCAGCGCTTGGAACTACAGGCGGTGCCCCGCATAGGCCTTGCCTTATATGAACCCCTTCTACTAGGCAGCAAAATGAGCAATAGAGCAGGAAGGGGACCTAACCAGGTAAAACTGGACAAATACGCATTCACTAAGTCGCAGGGGGATGCACCCGGCAAGGAAGTTCCATCGACAGCGGGTGCGACTGGTGGCGCTCCGCAGTAGGTCACCTTACAAGACATTATGACCGCCCTCAATAAAGTAGACTTTAGAATCGGGACTCTTGCAATTGACCTGGCACTGATCCAAGCTGACTTTAATAAAATGTCCACCAAAGTATCCGAGGTTGAAACAACGACAGCCTCCCTATCATCGGATACTTCCATTCTTAAAACACAGGTGTGGCAGCTAGAGGCGGACAACAAGCTCATGATGGCCCGCCTCGAGGATCAGGAGGGACGCTCGAGATGGAATAACATCTGCCTTATTGGCGTTCTGGAAACGGCAGGAGGTCATGCCCTCGATATTTTTGTGGAGGACCTAGTAACAACTTATCTACAGCAGAAAGGATTGTCGAATTTCTTCTCGGTGGAGCGTGCGCACCGGGTCCCAGGTGGCAGGCCAAAGCCAGGGGCCCCTCCACGACCGATCCTAGCGTGCATATTTAACTTCAGGGATCATGATGCCATCCTTCAGGCCTCTCGACAGGCCCCTCCGATCCACATTGATAACGCTGCAATCACGATCTTTCCGGACTACACTGCGGCGGTTACGAAGCAACGCAGAGGATTCCTTGAGGTGAAGAAGGCGCTCCGGGAATGAGAACTGAAATATTCTATGTTGTTCCCAGCCAAATTGAGAGTGGAGGCAGAGGGTAAAACTTGGTTTTTCTCCACACCTGAGGAGGCACAGGAATGGTTGGAAGGATGGCGCAGGGCAGCGGGGTCGGGCCGTGGTGGCCGTCGAGACACACAACACAACAAACAGCAGGAAGACATGGAGTAAGAGTGAATATTCTTCTTTTGCAGATGACGGAAGATCCATCCCTGACTGCACCAGTGGCCTGGGCGGGCAGTCAGACCCTCGCTTTCTTGGTACAGTATCCTCTATGGTGTGTGGTCTTGGGTAATGGAGGCATGTGAGGCTGTTGTAGGAGCCAATTTCTGCTACTCACAGGTACTTTGTGGTCTAAGCAAGGAGAGTGATGTTAGTGGGACACTTCTTATGTGACTTCTCGTCATTAAATCCTAGCTGCAGACTCTAATGGAGGGCTTTGGGTTGTTACAGTTCTGGGTGTATCGGCCCGAAGTGGAGCAGGGGCAGTTTTCTCTCCCCCCCTTGTAGAAGAACTGGGGATGGGTATTAAGCGCTCTGCTTTGTTGGGGAGGCGGGTAGTTCTGAAACTGTGGAGCAGAGAGGCAGGGTGGTGGATGGGTAGGGGAAGGTGGGCTGTTTGAATTGTTCCTGTTTTATTGTTTTTATGTTCAGGGCAAGGTCGAATGTGGTTTATGCAGATCTTCCTTTTGGGAACACACAACATAAGGGCCGCTTGGTGCTACTACTCTATTCATGGCAGCAGAAACAGAGTTACTCCGCTCCAGGGTGGATATTGATAGAGCCCCGAGGTCTGCGGTCTCCCTGACGCTGCTTACTTGGAATGTACATGGACTAGGGGATAAAATTAAAAGGGGATTGGTGTTGCAGTACTTGCGGCGCAGAGCACCAGCAGTGGCATTATTAGTAGAAACGCGCCTGATGGGTTCAGCGTGTAAGGCTGTGGATCGCTGGGGTTACAAACTGGTGGGGCACTCGGAGTTCTCTTCCAGGCTCTCGGGGCGGGCATTTTGATACGTAAGCAGTTCCCACTGATAATACATGAGCCATGGACAGATGATCAGGGATGATTTGCAGCCATAGCATGTCAGTGGGAGGGGAAGCGCTTTAATGTAGTGTCAGTGTACATTCCCCCAGCCCTTCAGGCTCTTGCCTCTCCGGCGCTCTGTACCTTTCTTTTGAAATTACCCGAGGGTGAATTGATTTTGGGAGGCGACTTTAACTCAGTCATTGATGGCACAAGGGACCGCTACCCAAGTAGGATGAGTGGAGGGGGTGGGTCCCGGTTGAGTGGGTTCATGGATGCTTTAGGTCTTTCGGATGCTTGGAGGTATAGAAACCCCACTGTACGACCCTACACTTTTCAGTCAGGGGTAGATAATAGTCTCTCCCGTATAGACTATTTCTTCCTTACAGCTGATAGTTTGGCACACTTAGCAGATGTTGAGATTCATCCGTGAGGGATTTCAGACCACTCCCCGGTCTCCCTGGCCTATACAATGCATACTAAGGCGAGGAAGCGTATTTTCCCCAATAGAGCTCTATAAACACACAACTGACCTGAATGCCCCACATCTTTTACAAATGTATACGACTAGTCTAGAGAAGGGGGAACTGCCCCGGGATCAGCGACTGGCCACCATCATCGCGGTGCCAAAACATGGTAAACCCTCAGATGAGTGCGCCTCCTACCGCCCACTATCCCTCAATGCCGAAGCCAAGATCCTAGCGAAATTACTTGCCACCCAATTAACCCCGCACCTCGAAAACCGCGCTTAATCTTAGACGGGTGCAGGCGGTAATAGCGCGTATGCCATGTCTCCAAGAACCTGCAGTTATCCTCTCGCTTGACGCCCAAATGGCCTTTGACATGGTGGAGTGGCCCTACCTGTTCGCGGTTCTCAGGCACCTGGGCTTTGGCCCCAAGTTCAGAGCATGGGTGAAATTGTTATATTCGCGCCCACTTGCGCATGTGTTACCGAATGGTCATATCTCTAGAGACTTTCCGCTGGGATGGGGTACGCGTCAGGGCTGTCCCTTGTCTCCATTGCTGTTTGCGTTAGCTCTGGAGCCATTGGCGGCCTGGATCCGATGGGACCCTATGATCAGGGGCCTTCACTGGACAGCAACCTGGGAAGACCGCATCTCCCTTTATGTGGATGACGTGCTGTTGTACCTGACTTCCCCAAGGCGCTCCATACTGGCATTTTTAAATATCTGTGAAATCTTCGGCCGGGCATCGGGTTATACCATCAACTGGTCCAAGTCTAAATTGTTCATCCTGAAGGGTCCGGCCCCATTGCTCCCGGCAGATTGTCCAATTGCAGTTAGGGAAGACTCTTTCAAATATTTGGGTATCTGGGTGACACCTGGATCGGAGGCCTTCTTCTCTAAAAACGTAGACCCCCTACTCGCGAGATTTAGGCGTGAGGTGCTTCATTGGCATAACCTGCCTCTGACCCTCCTGGGCAAGGCAGCCCTTTTTAAAATGATGACGCTTCCCCGATTCCTTTATGTGCTGGAAAATACTCCGTTCCAGGTCCCGTTAAAATATTTTAAAAATTTAGCTACAATGGTCTTGGGTCTCCTATGGGGGAATCAACCTGCACGTGTTTCTAAGGATAAACTAATTTGATGCTGGTATGACGGCGGTATAGCCCTCCCAGATGTTCAGCTATACTACTGGGCAGCCCAATTGAAAATAATCAATCAGTGGCTACACGCGCCTCAAACGGAACCGGCGTTCCAGGCAGATAGGAATGAATTGGGTGAAGCGGGAGTTATGTGCGCATTATATGATAAGAGAGGCTCCTCGTCACTTTTGGGACCGACGGCACATACAGTCAGTATTTGGTATGCGGCACAGATTCGTTTCAAATGCAAAGATACTATTGCTCAGTTGACCCCCCCTGTGGTCAGCGCCGCAATTGAGTAAACTTCGCAATAGCAGAGGATTTGGGGCTTGGGACCTAAAAGGCATTTCCACGGTGGGAGACTTATGGAAGAGAGGAGAGGTTGTGGCTTTTGAGCAGCTACAGACCTAATACGACTTGGCACCAGCCGAGAAATTTCTATATATACAGATCAAACATGCCCTGGAATTGGCCTTATCACCGGGCACGGAGATACCTGAGGCCACTCCTCTAGAGGACAGGTTGCTTACTGAACATATGCCCAAGAGGGCGACATCATTTACTTACCATAAATTAGTCAATAATACTCCAGACCCTACACTGAAATTGAAGCTCAAGTGGTCCGCTGATGTGGGGGATTTCGACGAGGCGAACTGGCAGATAGCATTGTCCTCCCCACGGGAAGTGGTGATACCCCCTAGACTGGGGCTGGTACAGTTAAAAATATTACATCGCGTATATTACATGAGGGCCACACTTCACATTATAGGACGGGCAGCACATCACTTTTGCCTTCCGGGTTGCGGGACAGTGGGAACATTCTATCACACTATATGGCAATGCCCCAAGATCGCAGAGTACTGGATTAAAATTATGAGAACAATATCTCAGGTGGTCGAGGTGTAGGTTATCCCGGAGCCCAGATGCTGTCTCCTGATTCTGTGGGAACTAAATGATCTGACCCACCCCGCTCAGGACTGGGCGATGCTGAGTATAATGTATGCCAAACGCAATATAGCTAGATGTTGGGGGTCGGAGGGGGTACCAACACTAGGATTGGTGTTTAGACCTAGACGCAGCAATGATGGCAGAAAGGGTGGTTTATCTACACCGGGGTTGCCTGGAACGAGTATAGAGGTTATTTATGTGAACCGCCTACATTGGAAGAGGGAAGTGAATCTGAGTGATGGTGGATGGGCGGGGCGGGCCAGAAGGTTGTACCAATGGGAAGGTGTACCTTGCTGCTGTCTATACAGAGAGATATACTGTCGCACAGATTGAATGCTCGTTTTCTGCACCTAATGTCTGTACCCTTTAATTGCCAATTGCCCTGTATTGTTCTCAATAAAAACATTACAAAAAAAAAGGCAAATAGTTCAGGGGTGAACCTGCCAAAAGGTCCTAGTCCAACACTTTCCAAGAGGATACATCTTCATTATCATGAAGCCTTAAAATACCCCAATAATTAAAGCTATAATGATAGACCTGGCCCTTATGGCAGGTTTATCCCCAAACATTTGACCTCCTATTTTTCTGACCCTGTTTTTGTTGGCCGTAGGCCTCGGGGCACTTTACCACTGCTGGTCAGCTCTAAATTGTGTATGCGTTCTGAGTAAATTGTGATTATGATTGGTTATCCTGGATTGGTATATTTGATTTACTGGTAAGTCCCTAGAAAAGTGCACTGAATGTGCCAGGGCCTGTAAATCAAATACTACTAGAGGGCTTGCAGCATTGGTTGCGCCACCTATATGGGTAGTCCTGTAAATGTGTCTGCGTGCACAGTTGTAAACTGCCCTGTTAACCTGGCAAGTGCTCCCACTTGCCAGGCCCTAACCTTCCCTTTTCCTACATGTAAGGCACCCCTCTGGTAGGCCCAAGGTACCTCCATGGGGAGGGTGCAGTGTATGTGAAAGGTAGCGCATGTGCTGGGGTATTGAACATGTCCTGATAGTGAACTACTGTGCATTTCGTTTTTCACTATTGAAAGGTTGTCTGTCCCATAGGTTAACATTGAAGCTGCCTTTTAACATCTTGCAAGTTTAACTTTCCATCGGGACAAGGTGGCGGAATGAAGTTTAGGCCCTCTGAATTCAGAATTTAATACTCACCTTTTAGTGAAAGTGGTTTTTAGATTGTGTGTTTGAAAATGCCACTTTTAGAAAATGTTAAGCCAAAAAAAGGGGTTAGGCTCATAGAGCCAGTGAAGCTGAGCCTGTAAACTAGTTTAAACAAACAAGAAAAGCAACACTGGCACATCCTTTGCAATTTTGCTCCATTTGTGACTGCTTGAATCAATAACAGCAGTCACCTTTTATTACTTTGTTTTTGTTCTGTACATAAATTTCATACAACCATTTGTTGACACACACAGAAGATCACATACAAAGTTTATGCACATAAATCAAAACAGTAAAAAACACATAAACACAAATTAAACAAGCCACAATGAACAATGTTACTACAACACGAATAAGACAAAACAAATAAACAGTTCACATTTTTTTACAAATCCAAACAAGAGCTAGAAATCTATTATCAATTAAGTCTTAAATACAATTTAGAAATTCATTGCATTGCTCTCATGGTAAATGGATCAGGCACCTCTGCAAACAACATAATTATAACAACCAGGATAAGATTTTAAACATTTAACATTTGATAATGCCCTAGATTACACTGTTATTTTTTAATGTTCCTTTTTCAAATCATGTAATTAATTATTCACAGTAGGTGATTGAAGAGTAGTCAACGTGTTTCGAACCCTATGAAGTTTCCTTATCAGGGTTCTCCTCAGGACAAGGAACTGGTGTCTGTTTCTCAAAAAGACCGGTGATTATATCACACCGCAGGATTCCGTTATGTTCACCTTGGCTGCCTCACCAATGGACCTTGGTTCCTTGGGTACTGCCACGTTGGCTTCCTTGCTCAAGGTTTCTATTTCCTTGCTTACTGCTACTTTGGCTACCTTGCTCAAGGATCTTGGCTCCTTGGATTCTGCTCCTCTGTTTCCCTTGCCAAATAATCCTAGTACCTGAATGGACAGGAGTCTCTGGGGCAGGATAAGAAATTATGGAACTGATTCCTCTGGAGCACAATGTGAATAACAGCGAAATTATCTAAAATTGTTAAAAATCAGTGGCCCAGAATTTACATGGGCCTGTTCGATACCGGTAAGCTAAATCTGAAAAAGTCCTGGATAGTATATGCTTTCACTGGAAGTGGATGACAGGTTTATGACAATTACGTTGAAAGATTTCGGAAGGACCACTCGATGAACCCAACATTAACGAATCAGCAGCCGAACGTCATCTGAAGAATCAGCAGCCGAACACTGACTGAGTCCCAATCTTTCATCGTAATTTCCAATCTTCAAGGGTTTGTGTGTGCTTGCCTCATGTTGGAAGTCACAGGGAAACCAAAGACTTCCAAGGATCCTTGCTGAACCAAAAGGAACCTGCCTGGAAGAAGAGCCGAAGAGCTGTGGGAGGATTGCTGCCCCTTGATGTGTGTGAGGTGGGTTGGCCTGCAGGTGCTGGTTCTGATTGGCACAAAGAAATGACTGGACTGTTCTATCCATCTTTGCAAAACAGCATGTGGTGAGTGCTGTATTCGAGGGGACAGCACGTAGTGAGGGCTTCTCTTTTCAGTTAGCACAAGCGATGTGCTATGTTTCTGCCCCAAAACGGATCAGAGAAGTGTGAGGCATAGTGTTGAGGAGATCCCTTCCCAGTGTATGTGAACAATTACTTTTATTCTTCCTTGAGTGTGCTGTGGGTGGCCGTACCTGATTTCCTGTGGTGCTTGAGGTGCACCAGGGACAACCGTGTCAGCTGCTGCATGCATTACTTGGCAACAGGGAAGCATTTGAAACAGTTGCACCAGTGGGTGGAGCCTGTCGACACAATGAGCAACACAGGAATGTCCCCGATTGATGCAGCCCTGAGGCTGCACCTCAGGAACCTCCCTCAGCGCAGCCCCGGAGGGTCGAAGGTTACTGCGAACTTCCAGAGGCTAATGAGGAGCTGCGTGAACGAGGGAGAAGAGCGAGTATAGCCCTGGGGGAGATTATGGAAAATGCCAACACTCATGTGAAGGGGCAGGCCAGTGACAGGAGCAGCAAGCCTATGTGGCAGTGTAGGAGACTGCAGGGGCTCCAGCTGCACCCCGCATTCGTTGGCAGCTGACATGGGTTATTCTGCACACTGGCCCAGACGAGGCTCCCCGCTATAATCTATTGTGTGTGCAATCCTCTTGTGGCATACCTTGCGGGGCAACCACGACTCTGCTGGCAGGATGGGAAAGAATCCTCAACGGAGGTCCTGTTCCTGCTGAAACCATCAAATATCGTGATTTCTATAAATTACACATAGGAGTTACAGTGCCCTACATTGTGTATTGGAATTACCAAATTAAGTGTAGTAGGAATGCAGGGACACGGTACCTTATGTGTTCAGGGTAATATTTGGTGATTTAAATAAAAAGATATTGGGGGATTCATGTGTTTTCCATCCCTAACCTAATGGCTGCATTTCATGCCCTGATACGGTGGTTTATGTCGCTTTAAACCTTGCAATGATAGGATAACGTGTATTACTTCAGGACCTACATAATGTGTACAGTGATGGGGTAGGGTGTTTTAATGACGTGTGCAACCTATAAGTATTTACTCTACTGCCCTAACTGTGATGCTATGACAATTTCTTTGTTGGCAAAGTGATTTATGATTAATATGATTGCGGTTAATGTTAATATTTTTGAATAATCCTCTGTGAAGTCTCTTTTGTGGTGCGTTTGTTGTGTCACAGGTGTGTTATGTGTGTTGCGCAAACGCTTTACACATTGCCTCTGCGATAAACCAGACTGCTAGTGCCAAGCTACCAAGGGGGTGAGCAGGGGTTATCTTCAGTGTGTAACTCCCTTGTCCTAAAGTGGTGGATTCTACCTGGCATAGGTGAGTACCCTAGCCAACCAGAAACCCCATTTCTAACACACACACCAATCCCAAGCAGCCTTTAGATTTTCAGATTAAGGAATTTGGAAACATTTACATAGCAAACACCCTGGGGAGTAGGATTGTTTCTTCTTTGTCTTTCTTCCACCCCCTTGGCTTCACAGAAGAGGCGACGTCTTTCCTTCTCTTTCCATCAGAGGCACTGACAGGTCCTTATTATCCATTCTAGCTGCCTTTTAACAAAAAGTATGAGAGCATTATTGTAAAATGAAAAAAGATTTAGAGCATATTTTGCAATAAACACTACCTAATTACATCACTGAGGTAATTCAAAATCCATTAACAGTTAGTGGAGGCTTTTTTTTTCATTGCTTCTCATTACTCATGGTATCGCCCTCCCTCTCCCCAATCGGCCCACTGACAAGATGCCCATAAAAGAAATGCGATCTAACTGGGGACTATGGAGAGTGTAATTCCAGTGTGGAGTTCCATTTCACAACATTTTAAGAGGTCTGGTGTTTCTGCACCCTGATTTACTTGGTATGGAAACAATGAACTCAATTTTACCACCTGGAAAATGCAACAGATAAAATCACTTCAGGGAAAAGGTTGCATTGTAGCTCGGACCACTTCAATAACCCCTCCCCAAAACCTCAGAGAAACCAATTTTCTACACTTCTTCCTGTGCCTTCCTTACCCTCTCACTTTTAGCAATGATTCTAATTAATTCGGCTATTCCGCAGCCCTGTCTGATTTCCTGATCCCAGGTAATTGCTGCTTTAAACAAAGTGTATTGTGGGTCCTGTAGGCCCTGTTGTACTGTGAAATGTATGTGCTTTTTCCTTCCATAGTGGCTCTTCTAGGGTTAATTGAATGCTCTGGCACCTTGTCCTGCTGGAATGCCTGCGTTTTCACCTCTCAAGGGTAATTCCCTTCAAGTCTATGCATTTTCCTAGCTCTGTATTCTTTGTGGTTGGAATACTGTATTACCAGACAGATGCTGTGTATTGACGTTTGCAGCTGCATCTAGTCTCACTCGTATCTTCCACATCCATAAGTGAGCACAGCTGCAAATTTGTTTATGACACAGTTTAACAGTTTCAGCCATATCCACACACCAAAATACTTCAGACTTAGGCCAGACAGCACTCAAACACTTCTCTTCATCAATTAGAATTAAATGCTTCAGCTCACTCATTTTCTCTTCAAATTCAGACAGAGGCATAGCAACAAAATGTATTTAAAACATAACTACAGCCCTGATCCATGACATAAAAAACTCTCATGTAGGACAAACAGCAAACGTGCAAAGTCCCTTCTATGGTACTCCACGGAGGAGTGTGCTACCCCTCCACAAATGTGCTTTGGTGCTTCGTTAGCAGTATGAACAACTCTATAAATACAACTAAAGTACAATACACAATAAGTACAATCTATGGCAATGTGAAGCCATAATGATAGAAATACACAGCTAGGTAAGTCTCTATCGACAAAACCTATCCCTGCCATCTGTAAAGGTACAGAAATTACCAAGAACCTGATTCAAAGTTGTGTTTTAAATTTCAATCTATGTGTAAATGGATCTTTGCACAAGAATTGGAATTCTCAGTTATGCATCAAATACCACACTCTCCTGACAGAGTTAATCAGAAAAATCTGAGGAAATCTATCAGGATAATAGTTTCAGACCTAACTGCAAAACGTGCAGGAATTGGTGTACAAAAACCCAACTTCACATTTTAGACTTCATTCAAAGATGAGGAACTCAGAATAAGTTAAACATGATACCCATGAAATACCCATACAGAGTGGCTGTAATTACTGCATGAACTAGTTATCACCACAGTTCTACATAACTTGAAACTTATAGGCACATGCATCAACGATAATTGCATTCGCAAGCGGTGCGAATCGCATTTTTCGGCCGTTTGCGAATGCAGTTATCAAAATTGGGATGCATCATGTATTTCGCAATTTTAGGAATCACAATCATGTTGCGATTTCTAAAATTGCGATTGCATTTAAGAAATCGCAATTTCAGATTTCTTAAATGCAATGCATGATCATTTTTAATTTGCGAATTGTCAATTTGGAAGTGGTAAATTAGCACGAGGTTGAACCTCATGCTAATTTACCGAAAACCTTCGAACATGCACAAAAATGCATTTTTGAAAGTTGCATTTTACACACACACATGTCCTTGGGACATGTGTGTGTGTAAATTGCACTTAAGTTTAATTTCAGGGGTGCAGGGAGGGATTCTTTGGACCCCCCCTGCACCCTTGAAATTGCATTTTCAATTTGCGATTCACAAATTGAAAATCGCAAATTGTAAAAGCCTTCCCATTGATTCCTATGGGCCTCTTGGCCCATAGGAATCAATGGGAAGGGTTTTCCTTAATTGCGATTCGCAATTTGTGAATCGCAATTAAGGAAAAATAAGAAATCGCAAAAAAAATGTGATTTTTTAATGCATACCAATTTGCGATTTCTTAATTGCGATTCCTTAATTTTCGCAATTAAGAAATCGCAAATGGGCACTTTGATGCATGTGGCCGCTAGTCCTTGTTCGCCAAATCCGTCTTTGCACTTATCTCATGACGATATCCAGATAGGTAAATAGCTTAAAATATCTTAGTCTCAATTTGGGGTCACTAAGCCCACCTAGTTTGCCCATTTTTCGCTCCTGTAACCTAATGACAAAATACATATTATAAACAGAGATATGGGCTGTGGTGGTGTTTGTGTGTGGATGTACATGTGTGTGGGGGGAGAGTGATGGGACCAATCCACTCTCTCCATTGTGCTGCACTCACCAGCTCTGTTTGTGCTCTTGCACTATGATAACATCATAAGAGATAGGTAAATAAATAAGATCATGCATAGATATTTATGATACACAAAGACTGCCAAACATGCCTGATATGCCAAATGCCCTGCCTATTATGGCCTTCTAGACCATGCTTAGAGTTGACCTTTAGAGACTGATAGACAGTTGGTAGATCTGCCAGAAGGTGATAAGCCCATTGCCTCACCCACTCCAACCAGAGGACTAGCCATACGCGATTCCCATATGTCTGGGATTTCCGTGCTGTGAGGGCAGCAGCCGCACCCCCAAGAGACACTGCGGGGTTCACCGAGAGGGCAGCATTTTAAAGCATCCACTGGCAAACTTATTTGTATTGACAAAATAAACTCAATACGTGGAATTTTGTTTTCTAAATACAAAACGCAGATGGCCTGAGGTACCAGGATCTTTCCTTCTATGTATGGGAGCCATTTTACAACTTCTCTGTCTGTAACCACCATGGCTCAGGCAGGAAAAATGGGTTATGGTCGCCCCACCCTCAATGGTGTGAGATGACTATCATTGTGACTTGGCATTCCCTAGGCAGATGGGCCACGATGTCAGAGGTTTACAGCAGTGGAGGCTCCGCCAGTCTAAATATGGTAATTCTGACAACCCTAAAGAGAGCAGAGGAATGGTAGCAAGGCAGAAGCACCCCAGAGTTAGGATGGTGCTTCTCTCTTCTAAACTCTGAATGACGCCCTTACTTTTCACTTCTGTCTTTGCTCATTGAGGTTGTAACTGACACCAAAGTTGATCAGATAAACAGTCAAGTATTGTTCTTGAAAGAGTAGGAAAGGCTGGAATTGGAGGTAGTTTAGGCATGTTTGCTGAGGTCAGAGGAAGAGAAATATGGCTGCACCCCCTCCACTGTTGTAACCAAAAACATACAGTTTTACAAGTAGCAAAACACAAACTTGTATGTATGTACCCACATATATTAGACTTTGAAAACATGGCATAAATGTCGACAACATAGGCAGTACAAATAGTTTCTTACTTCTACTAAGGTGACGAATGCTGCATCTCAGGAAAACAACTCCTCACAGATTCTTCATTAGGCAGTTTCCAACCTCACCAGTCTGCTATGTGTCAAAATGGCCAATCGCCTTACTAAGTTGATTGTTGACGATGTGGCCTCTTTTTTCTATGGGAAGATTGAAAGAATTTGGAGTATTAGTTGGGGGTTAGAAGCCACCTCAAAAAATGATCACAATTCTTTCCAGGGTGAATCGCAAAAGTCACTAAATACACCTGTGAACAACCCCCTGGTAGCTATGACACAAAGCAACTGGGCTTAACTTAGAGGCAAGGTACAAAGCATTTATGCAGTACTTAATCACTAATAATGTAAAAACACAATAAAAAAATTGCTAACCAATTTAAAATAATTGAGAAAATTGTAATAAATAAAACAGCATGAAAATGACAGATATCCAATTAGTAAAACTGGTGTTATGAATTTTTTAAGTTTGCATTTAAAAATAGCCTCAAAAAGTACTAAGCGCAAACTGTGGTGTGGTATTCTGGTTTGGATGCCATGTACCTTCCCCGCTTACCTGTCTTGCTGCTCAGCCTGTGTGGATGAATAGTGGAATGTTGGAGTGTGTGATGTAATGATAGAATGTGGTGCATGCCTGGTGGATGTATGACAGTTGGGAGATTGGACTGAGCAGCAAGAGAGCTGCTCCTGGTGGGGCTTTAATAATTCTATGATTCAAACTTATTATCTTCAATAAACCTTATCAACGGTGAAGGATGATGATGAGAATGTTTCAGCTGAGGATATTGAATGTATTACTGTGGTAGATGCTGTGTGTGAGATGAGTTCAGTTTTGTCTGAAAAAGATTGGAAGTCTGCCTACGAGGATGATGTTACTCTACAGAAGGCCATCGATTATTCCACACATAGTTGGCCTGAACCTAGGTGCTTAGAAGGAGATGTACGCAGATTTGCGCTGATGTAATGATAGAATGTGGTGTATGCCTGGTGGATGAATGACAGTTGGGAGATTGGGCTGAGCAGCAAGAGAGCTGCTCCTGGTGGAACTTTAATAATTCTATGATTCAAACTTATTATCTTTAATAAACCTTCTCAAATCATCACATCTCGGCTACAGCCTATCTTATTACATGTGGGCAGCTGGTTAATCTGGACTGGAACAAGGCTAAGATTTTAGGTTGACCGCAATGGAGCACAGGTCGGATAAAAGGATTAGATGTGTCCCGTTCACAAAGTTATCTTCTCAGTTAGAAACTGTTGTAAGGTAGAAAGTCTTCAGTGGGGCAAGGTAGTCGAATGGACCCAAGAAAAGGCTCAAAGAGGACAGTGAGGTGGTCTGCGAGGCCTCAGTGTGGTTTGGAGGCTGCTCGGCATCAGGCCTGGTGAAGCTGTTGATGAAGGCTGTCGGCCGTGCTTGGGTGCAGCTTGGTATCGAGTCCGGTGAAACTGTATGTTATGGTTTGTTCCGGTGTTGTTTATTACACCTATGACATCTGGGTGTGGAATATCTGGGAAGGAATGTTGAATATGTCATGGTATCCTGGACAACAGTGAGGAGTCCTGAGTTCACCATTTGATTGGGAGTGCTACACATCCTGCCTAGCTAGTGAAGGTAATAAGGTTTACTGATAAACTGAAAGTCTCTGTATGTTTTCTTTACCAGTAGAGGACTTAACAATGGGGACGAGGAGTAGGCCTTGCAGGAGCAGGACGATCCCACAACAAAAGTCAAACAAATTAGAATAGAAGAAGTTATGAAACAATGCCCACTTAGGGAAGGTGAGATTTGAGAATAGTTACTTGTTCTTTTTTTTCTTATTAAATATTATCAAGCACATTGGAAATAGATGACCCACGCGGAAGCAGCATTCTCTGATCACCGCATGAGTGCTAGCAGCAATATTTCACCGCGACTCCAGGGCATTCAAAGCACTGCACAAGACCACGTGCCCGTGTGGCACCCTACCCATTAAAGTGACATTATGAGCCACGCTATTTTGTGATGCAATGCATAGTACACAAACCTGTTTTTACATGGATTAAAGGAAATTATTTGTGTTGCTTTGACTGCATTTTGTGAGCAAAGAGTAAGAGAATGTAAAATACCCAATTTCACGAACTATTTACCTGGAATGTAGGCTAGGCAAATTAGAAATTAGAAACAGTGGAAGCACCTATATTTTACTTTATTGAACTCCAATTGAATGCTAGTAACAACCATTTTGGTTTCCCGAACGGCATTTGTTCAAGATAACTAACGCCTTTCAATAAGAGATGACTTAATTCTGTGTACTGAGTAGTTGTGTTAGCTTGTTATTTCATAAAAAACAAAGGTCAACCCCTACCTTAAAGATGTCTATGTGCCAAAAGTAGGAGAGATTTCGTCAGACAAGACTCAGACCTCTCGTAGAAGAAATTTGTCCTCTTCCAATAGCAACTCTAGCACTGAAAGTTGGGGCAACAACCTTAGGGGCCAGAAGGGGCAACCTTGGCTTTTTCTACAATTTTGGGGTGCTGACATTCCAGGCACCGCCATTTTAGCAGTACCCCATGTTCCCACAGGGGCAACCATTCTTCCCTCAAACATACAACCAACCTTTTTTAGACAGAGGACGGGGCCGAGGAAGAGGGCGAAGAAGAGGACATAAACAGGTCCAAAGGCAGGAACCCCTTCAACCACAGGTACAAAAAAGAAGTCGGACGGGGAAGGTAAACTAATTGTCAATCTATCTGAAAGACCCCTTGACATCACAGAGTGCAAGGTTCTGCAGAAAGGCTTAGGGTTTGTCCCTAAACCAAAAAACAACAAATTTCGGGAGACCTGTATACTTCACAATTTTGTTCAGTAAAATCAGACTTAAGGCCTTCTTCCAGGACAAACCTACCCTTCATCGGTAAGACTCAGGCTTAAGGTACCCCTCAAGATTCACCACAACAAGTAACATGACACTGAAAGAGGCCTTGAAATTTGAGCAAACAGTCTTAAAAGAGGCTGCTAAGGATAGCAAAGCTTGATTCTTTTAAAATCTCTCAAAAGGTGAACTATCTGCAATTAAAACCCTGGCTCACGACAGGCATATCACCTTAAACAGGCGGACAAGGGTGGCGCTATTGAGATCTTGTCGACCAGTGATTATGATGCAGAATGTGTCCGTCAGCTAGCCAACATCCAAAACTATACAAGTGGCAGTAGACCCCACAAAATAGCTCAGGCCTCAGATAGTCTCCTTGGTCTTGACAGCAAAGACCAATGACTGGATCAACAAACATGAGGCAGAATTTCTAATCAATTCCCAACTGAGGACTCCTAATTTTTATGTCTTCCCTAAAATCCATGAAGGGCGGGACCGCAACTCCCTGTAGCCGGCGCCAGGATTAGGCCTTGGTGGCCCACTCGGACCGCTGTGTGGATGCGGTCTGGCGTACTCGGGTCTGGCTGGTGCTTCCCGACTGAGTTGCGCTGCCATCAAACTTGCTGCCTGAACTGGCTGCCCGGAGGAAGGCACGAGATCCCGGCGAACTTGGGGACACTTCGGAGCTGTGGGCTCTTACCTGGTGGGTGCCAGACACCCGAAACTCGGTGGCCATACCGGACTGTGGTGCCCCTTGGACCCCGATCCCTGGGCCGCTGTGGGGTGAGGCAGTGGGACCGGAGACCACGTAATCCACTGGTGAGTGCGCCGGGCCCTTAGTTATTTCCCCACTGTTGCTGCCAAGTGGGTGGCCTTGTGCACCCCCTATAATCCTGAGATGTCCTTGAGCAGCCATACAATTCCACTGCGCCCCACTGACTCCCTAGACCCAATAACGAGTTCCTCTGGAGGAGACAATTGCGGGGAAAGACAGGGATCGTCCTATGTAGCTCTGTGAGCATTGGTGCAGGGAATCGCCCTGGGACGACTACGTGGCATTGCAGCGTGCTCGTGGTGAGGAAGGCACGGGACACTGGGGGCCCCAGCATTGCCCAACTCTGAGGAATACCAGGGCACACCATAATTAGAGCAGGAAAACCATTCGTTTGTGTAGCTGCCCGGAACTGGTGAGAGGAAGTGAGAGCCTGCCTGGGATCCCAATGGGGAAATACAACAGAACTACACAAACCTTGATATTTCCTTTTGACCAGGATTGAGGTTCACTACTGAACTCTTGTTCCACCCACCTCTGCCCCCTAGGAGTACGGCAGTGGATGATACTTTTCTCACTTCTCACTCGAATAAGTTTCGAAAAAATATATATATTCGCCTTGAGTAACTTTACGTTGTTTCTGAACTAAAACCTGGTCTCCTCCTTAATCATTTTTTTCTGTTGATCTATGTATACTTGGAAACATTTGAAAACTAACACAAGGGATATAATTTTCCCTCTTGGCATACATTGAAGCAAATGGAATGTTAGGCGGAAGACAGCTAAAGTATTTAGTGAGTGCCACCGTTGGAGGGCAGAGCAGGAGCAGGGCAGGGTCACACGTCCCAGGCTCCCTCGCGGCCACCACTGCCCCTAACTTTTGTAGCACAAAAGCACAGCAGTGAGGTTCTGTAAATTACGAATTCGTTCGTGCTCAGCCTCCGTTTTGTAAACGCCGCCATTTTGTGTTGCCCTCACTCAGGCAGCGCGGCGAACGCGATGTTTTTGTCATTTCTGCATTCACGTGTCAGGTGGCTTCTTTGCTCATGTTTACCGGCGAGTGCCAGGGTCTGGCCGAGTACACTAATTCCTGTCTGAGCTGATTAATCTCCGTCCGGACTATTTGTTGGCTCACACCATTCTTTCCTCCAGGTTATCTTATCTGCTGTCCTTCGCTACATATCTCATGTATTCTCCTGTTTCACGACTATTCTTCTAACACATACAGCTGTGTTTTCTCTGCTTGTAAACCAAATTGTGTGGATTCACTCGATGTTTTACTTAATGGGTCGAGTAATAAACGCAACCGGGAAACTTGAGTTACTTTGGGCTTAAGGCATTGTTTATAACATTTGTTTATGTCTCCTGCTCTTGTGTGATTGCATTTTGCATTGTATTGTACCATATATAAACCTGTGCGCCACGGAGTTAAGTGGCAGTCTCTTTTGAACCTCGTTGTACTGACGACTTCTAAGACCACTGTACTAGCTGCAGCTAATAAGTACCATCTTCTACGCCAGACGAAGAGTCCGTGTCTCTGTATTTGACACGGCAGGTGAATCCCGGGGATTTCAGGCATACCCTGCGCCACCGGGCCCTAAGGCTACGGTTCTCCAACTGGCGCCCAACATGGGGGCAACTGCAGAGGTAGCTGTTAAGCCCGAGGGTCGTGAGAAGCCCTGCAAGAAAATTCTGGAGGACGCACACCACGTGATCGACCCCTGTATGTCGAAGTGGACCAAAGGTCTTTGACAGCGTGGCTACTCCTTTCCGATGGCTACTGAAGACTGCTGCCCTGACTGTCGCCCTGCCTTGGACCTTTCTGATGATGTTTGGTAAAGCGAGACGATAGACGGACCTTCGCTGGTGTAGGGCGATCCTTAGTTAAGTATTTGGTGGGTCGCTCCAACGATTCTTTGTTTTGTTTTGTTTTGTTTTTGGGTTTTATTTAGATATTGCAATACCCGAAGCCAAGGGGTAAGTACGATTGTACTGTTTTAGTAATTTATACCCCTTGTTGTTTGTGAACAGTCTAAAGTAGTAATGATGCCTGGACTGAGTAAATTCAAAAGGATTTGTTGTTTAGGTTGTACAAGGGACTCCCAGTTGGAGGATTCATGTCCGATTCCTCCAGTTGGGACTCCCACTTATGAGCTCTATTCTAAGCATGGTATTGGTCCCATTACCTTTAACAAGACATGGGTCCGATACACGAAAAATAGTGGAGTTTTGAGTTGGCCCCAAAATGGTAGTTTTGATCCCGCTATACTTGATAATTTGGAAACGATTTTGTTTAGAAGAAAAGCCCGGCCGGCAATGTTTGACTCTTTTCGCCTTTGGCATAAGGAAGCCAAACAGAAAGAAATTAAGCAAGCAAAAAAGGATAAGAAAGCACAACATATGTCAATTATAGAGGCTGCTCAACAATTTAAAAATAATGAAGCAGATGGTGCAAATGAGGTATTAGAAAGACAACATCGCATGGCTATAGATAGATGCTATCCGGTGTTGCCTACTTCCTCATCAGATAAAAATAAGGATTTAGAAGAAGATTCCCTAATGTCTTGTTTATTGAATTCACCTCCGCCCTATGCCCAAAATGCTAACGCACCTCCGTTACCTCCTCCTATCGCTCAACCACTGGTTGCTCAATTGCCGATTATTCAGCAAACGGCTCAGCCCGTTGTTGCTTCCCTGCCTGTTTCTGCTCCATCTTTACAGCCGGCAATTCCGCCCCCACCTCTACCAATTCCCACTCTTGTTCCTCAGTCGGCTATATTTCAGTCTCCGTTACCTTCTGCATCTGTATTGCCTCCCATTCTCTCAAGGGATTCCCCTACATCACATAGGAGACTGGCTGAGGCTGTCTCAAATTACTTTTCTCCTCTTCTCGGGTCTTTGAATCTGTCTCCAGCTTTCTCTAGACAACAATCCCGTTGTCAGCTTCCTCTTACGGACGAGAAGGTAGTTTTGGGTTCCCTCGCTCGTAAATGGATCGAGAGAGGACTAGATTATAGTACAGAAGATATTATGAGTTCTTTTCACCAATGGGTAGAGCCCACACAGAGATATGTTTTCAATGTCATGTGTCAGACTCTCATCAAAGGTTGGGAAGATATGGGGTTGGATACGGTTCCTTCAGAGCTGTTGAAATTACAAGCTGATTTCGATAAAGGTTTTATCTTAGGGCCACGAGTCGAAGACGCAGTCACTAAACTTATTGCGTTTCGAACAATGTTCTTGTCTTTATCCCTTTCCGAGGCTGATCCTGCCAAACACACGGGCGTTAAGAATTATCCGATGTGTGAAGTTCCTCCTGTATGGAGGGACGCGATAGTTGGTCCTCCTGCTGTTCCCGCTCATTTCCAGCGTATATGGGTCCATGAACCCTGGAAAAGGTCTGAAGTGTTGGCGCTTAAGCAAACTCTTCCGGACCCTCGTAAAAATCCGGCTGGATATTATAAGGAATTATCTCAAACAGTTGACGCTTGTATTATGAATTTGGCCGATATAGATATGTTATTTGGGAATGTTGTTCCACAAGCCTTGTGGGCACGGATTCGTAGGGAAAATCATAATGCTGAATTAGGTGGTGATTGGGCTGCTATTAGAGCCGCTGATGCAGGTCAAGTGGGTGGTGCAAATCCCGATGATCTGATTATGGCCCTACCAGGCAGAATAATAGAATTAATGAAAACTATGATGCCCGCGGTACGAGTTAATTGGGATAAGCTGGCTGCATGCAAGCAAAAGAAAGACGAAAGTGTTTCGGATTTCTTCACCCGTTTTGAAGAGACGTTTATTGATCACAGTGGTCAGGATTTGAGTGTAGAGGGTGGACAACGGTTGTTTGTGGATAAGTTTGTATACAACTTGCTTACTGAATTATCGAATAAGCTAAAAAGTTCTGAAAGTGCGTGGGCTGTTTCTTCCCCTGCTAAAATACTGGCTACTGCACAGTATTATGAGAATAGAGATAAGGAGGAGAAAGAGAAACAAGAGAAGAAAAATAAAGATTTGAAAACGTAGGTGCTTTTGCAGCAAGCTTATCCTCCGCGATCTATGCAACCTCAGTTTTCTCAAACCCAACAGTTTCAGAAAGTGTTTCAGAAACCTGAGTATTTCGCACCACGTCTTCCGTTGGGTCCTAATCAATGTGCGTATTGTAGATAAGAGGGACATTTTAAGAATAGTTGTCCAGTCCTATTACAGCGTAATAATGGGATGTCTGCTCCACGAGGTCGTGGTAATTCTCAGTCAGGATCTAGAGGTAGAGGACGAGGTGTGTCCTCTCAGGAGCAGCGTTCTATTCCTCCATCTACTACGCACTATTTTGATCAGCAGAGAGTTCAGTCCACACAGTATTATAATGATGATTATTGTGAAGAAAGGGCTGACGATTTTCAGATCGAATAGGACAGCCATGGACAAAGTGAGGGAGTTGTGTCGATTCCAGTTGATCAAAATGGGCCATATGTCATGATCAATACTGTGGGTGTTTCAGAACCGTTTCTTTTGGATACTGGCGCGATGAGAAGTTCTATTATGCATGCTAAACTCCCTGGGGCACCTTTGTCTGGCTTAACAAATACTTCTGTAGGATTTTCTGGCGCCCCAGTTCGTAATCCGGTTTCTTGTCCCTTGCCTTTTCGGTTGGTCCTTATGACCTAAAAGCTCCGCTTATTCTAACTACTGGTTGCGGCGAGAACTTGCTGGGTCTGGATTTATTGAAAAGATTACATGCAACACTGTATTATTCCCCTTCGGGTGTGCATCTTACATTGGGGAAGAAAATGACATCTTCCGTGTATTTGGCACGGGACAAGTTTCCACCCGAGTTGCTTTCTCTTCCTGAAAGTCTTTGGGCTACGGGCCCAAATGACGTGGGTTGTCTTGCAATTCCACCATATGTTGTCACAGTTAAGGAGAATGTGAGCATGCCACGCATTCCCCAGTATCGTATCTCTAGTGATGGAGAGAGAGCACTTTTGGCTATTGTCGATGATTTTATACAGAAAGGCGTAGTTGAGGAAACAAGAGGTAATGTTTGTAACAGTCCTGTTCTTCCGATTCTTAAGAGAACTGATCCTTCACAACCTCCTGTTTACAGATTTGTTATTGACCTTAGAGAGGTCAATAAAATTGTGGTGCCACAGTTTCCTGTTGTTCCGGACATTACAGCTTTGTTGACAATGATTCCTGCCTCGGCAGCTTGGTTTTCAGTTATAGACCTCAAGAATGCTTTCTTTAGTATTCCTATTGCTGAAGAAAGTAGGGATATTTTTGGTTTCTCTCTCGGAAGTCGAAGTTTTAGATTTAAGAGAGCTCCTCAAGGCTATTGTGAAAGTCCATCTATTTATAGCAAGGCTCTTAAGTCGCAACTTGATGCTTTTTCTTTGCCTCCTGGCGCTACCCTTATTCAGCATGTGGATGATTTGTTGGTGGCTGCTGATACGGAAGATGTGTGTAAGGAAGTGACTGTTGCGTTGTTACACCATTTGTCTGCACTACAGCATAAGGTGTCCCCCTCTAAGTTGCAATATGCCCGCCAAGAGGTTACCTATTTAGGTCATCTCTTGTCGAAGGAGGGAAGGCGATTGACCCCAGAACGTATTCATGCTATTTCACAGATGTCTGTACCCACTACGCAGAGAGAAGTGCGTGCCTTTTTGGGTATCACTTCCTACTGTAGACAATGGATTCCCAATTTTTCACTTTTGGCTAGACCTCTGTTGGGCTTAACGTTGAACGGATGAATATCAGAAAAGTTTTGTTGATCTACGTGCTGCTCTGTGTTCTGCTCCGGTGTTGGGTACCCCAGATTACAGTAAGCCTTTACACTGTATGTTCACGAGAGAGAGGGTTGCGCATTGTCAGTTTTGACGCAGAAATTTAGAGATAAGCAGAGGCCATGTGCCTATTTCTCCGCTACATTAGACCCAGTAAATAAAGCTTTGCCTAGTTGTCTTAGAGCCACAGCAGCTACGGCGATTTCTATTAGACAATCGGCTGGATTAGTGTTGAATAACACACTCATTGTTATGGTTCCACATGCAGTGGATACTTTGTTGAATAGAACCAGAACACAGCATCTTACGAGTGCTCGTTTGTCTGGATACGAGCTGACACTTTTGGCGAGCCATGTGCACATCAAAAGATGTAACACATTAAATCCAGCTACATTGTTGCCATTACTAGATGAGAAAGATGTTCAGGAAAAACATGATTGTTTTCTTCGAACGGAAGAAGAAACGAAGGGTAGAATTGATTTGAAGGACACTCCTCTCAAGGACCCGATGGGATCCTATGGGTAGACGGTTCCTGTTTCAAGCTTCCAAATGGGGAGACTACTTCTGCCTATTCTGTTACCACCTTATGTACAATTGTTGAGGCGGCACGTATTGGACATAATTCAGCCCAAGTAGCTGAATTGATAGCCTTGACTAGAGAATGTGTGTTGTCGAAAGGAAAGAGAGTGAATGTGTACACCGACAGCCAGTATGCTTTTGGCGTTGCACATAGTTTTGGTAGGTTATGGAGGGAGAGAGGATTCTTTACCTCTCATGGGACAAAGATCCAGCATGGTCAGTTAGTGACTGATCTTCTTGAGTCACTTACCTTACCTGCACAGATAGCAATCATAAAGTGCAGCGCACATAAGAAAGTCACAGATGATGTGGGTTGTGGAAATGCGTTTGCAGACGAGGTAGTAAAAACTACAGCTAGAAACACAGCTAGCCGAATGTATGTGGCAGGTCCTGCAAATTGGGTTAGGGCCATTGGAATGTGTGAAGATACGATTGAGAGTGTGAAAACGATACAGGGAGAAGCGACTGAGAAGGAATTAAGAACGTGGAACGAAAGTACGGGAATGTTAGACTTGACGGGTTGTTGGACGGAATTGTCGGTACATCAGCGATGGTTATTACCGGACGCTTATGTATTGCCGGTTGTAACTATGGCTCATGGTCCAGCACACATTAGTTCGAAAGGCATTTGCAAGCTTTTGGCTCCTGTGTGGCAGAATGAAGGAATTCCGAAATGTGCAGAAAACGTGGTTAAGCATTGTATTGTTTGTCTAATGCAAAACCCAGGAAAGGGTACCCCAACTCCGGCAGGTCATTTTGCTCCCCCGTCATATCCTTTTGAGGTGTTGCAGATCGATTACATTCATATGGATCGATGTAACAACCTTAAGTATGTTCTGGTGGTGGTATGTGCCTTTTCCCGTTGGATAGAGGCCTACCCCTTGAAAGATAACACTGCTCTCTCAACTGCTAAGGTGTTACTTAAAGAATTCTTCCCTAGATTTGGTTTGCCGCGAATTGTCTGGAGTGACAATGGCAGTGAATTCGTGGGTCAAATTATGCAGAAAGTATGCTCTGGTCTTGGGATCAGACAGAAATTTCATGCGGTAAACCACCCACAGTCAGCAGGTTTGGTTGAGTGCTACAATGGTACACTCAAACTTAAACTAGCCAAGATTCAAGCCAGTACGGGTCTTGCTTGGCCAGATACCTTGCCCCTAGCTCTCTTGTCAACCAGAACTACTGTACACTCTCGTATGGGACTTAGCCCGTATGAAGTGGTATTTGGACGCCCAGCAAACGTTTGGGGTGTCCCCGCCCCAAAAAGTATTCTGATACACCATATCCTTTGCTAATTGACTATTTGCATGATTTGACTACTAAATTAAGTGTCATTCGTCAACAGGTACAAAGTGCTTTGCCAGAGGCCTCCACGGACCCAGGTCACACCATCCTGCCCGGTGACTGGGTCTGCATCAAGAATTTCCAACGGACTAAAAATTTGGAGCCTCGTTGGTCTACACCTACGCAAGTTTTGCTCGTCACCCGCATTGCTGTGAAAGTGGCCGGCAAGCGAAACTGGGTGCATGGTGTGCACTGTAAAAAAGTGCCATTATCATTACCCTTTGACCAGTGGATTCGCAGTGGTGTAAGAGAATCAGATACTGCAGCAGTCCCTTGTTTTGTGCCTTTCAGTGATGCTCAAATTTATGGAACTCAGTCCGAAAAAGCAGACAACGACATTCTTCAAGCTGCTGTGCCTGTGCACCTTCGAATAGACACTACGGATCCAAAGACATTGTTTACGGATCAGACAGTGCCGAGCAAAACTCGCTATAACTTGAGGTCGAGAGTTGACCAGAAGAACTGAATACTTTGAACACATTTTTTTCCTTCTTTCTCATACCATTTTAAAAGACACTTTTTGGTTGCTTTGTCCTCTTGTTGTCCTTTTGTTTTTGTTTTTGTGAGGTATTAGTATTAGAAGTGCCATCCGTCTCCGTCGCAGGGTCACGGTAGGAGACTTAGACTGTAACCTGGTTTTTGTTCTTTTAGTAAGTGGCTAGTGCCCCAGGATATACAGAAGTACATAGCTGAGTGATTCAAGAAGATTTCCGTGAGCTACATTTTTTTTAGATAAAGATGGATGGTACAACAACAATAAGTAGGGAAAATAGGAAACAAATGAGATTGAAATATTTCAAATCATTGCGTAGTCGATTTGGCGTAACCTTGTGTATTTTTATGTTTTTGTGTATTTTAGTAGCTTGTATCGGTTGGGTTGTCCATGTTATACAACCAAAGAATGATGTAAACTCTACAACTTCTTTGCCCTCTCGTCTTTCTGTCCTGTCACATAAAATACATGCTTTACCCCCTCATGAACAGATAAAGAGAGCTGAATACATGAATAATGCATTCATTCAGTTGTTGCCCCAACACCAGTTGGCCGTCAATATGACTGACTGTTGGGTGTGCGGTCTTATGCCACATAATACGCAGAAGGGAATGCCTTATTTGGTCCTCCCTTTCTCATATGAAGGTTCAGCTTGGGCCTATCTGACTATGTTTTCGGCCGCATACCACAACAAGCTTAGAAATCCTGTAAACACTTCCGAAACTGGATTGGATTTCAGCCACAGCTCCTTAATAAAATGTATAATTGTGATGGCTAAGATTATAGAAAAGGGAAAAATTCCGGTAGATGAGAAGAGAGCTTATGATGGATGGAATGTCACGCACTATATTTCGAGTCTTGGTGACAAAACTAAAAAGGGTGAGTCCTCTCCTGTATGGACTATACCCCATCAAGGTAATTTTTGTCTGCAAGTAAACAGTAAGACAGCTGGCAATAAGCAGAGTTGTTTACACACTTACATTTTCTCGTCCTCTGATTTCCCCCCATTGGTTCCATCTCAAGGAACATATTTTGTCTGTAAGGACAGGGCTTACACCTGGCTCCCTTCTAACTTTTCTGGAACCTGTTATGTAGCTTTCCTTCTTCCCCCTACTTACTCGGCTCCGTCGGACCACCATAGAAGCAGGTATAGCCGAGGTATATTTGACACCAAGGACACAGCAGCCCAAGAAGGAGGGGATTTCCTTAACGGATTCCTTCCCTTTTGGGGTCCGATGATTAACAGCAGACACATTAGACAATTGGTTCGAGTGGTCGAGACCACTATTAATGTTACTGCAGGCGCAATAGGTAACATTACAGCAGAGCTTCAGGCTGATCGTCTTATGACGTTGTAATCGAATTGCGTTAGATGTGATCCTAGCAGACCGAGGAGGTGTCTGTAAATTGATCGGATCAAGTTGCTGCATTTATATTCAAGATGATGCTCCGGCAGTATACCAAGCCATTTCCAAATTGCATACCATCTCCGAGTCGATTCATCAGGATGAAGGGTATTGGTCTTTTATGGGATGGTTTTGGAGAATATTGTCAACATGGGCATGGAAGATCCTAACGTTCCTAGGAGCAATTTTGGCCATCATATTCTCTTGTTGCCTGTGCATTCAATGTGGTCCCGCAGTGTGTGGCCTGTTGGCTACTCTATGCGTCCCACGTCCTGCGACACAGAGGACAGAGAATATTAGGATGATGGTGCAGCAACAGCTCAAAGACTTTATGAACATCGATGCTGAGTCCGACTCAGATTAGCATGAGTTGGCTTGTTCTTGCCTGAGTAATGGCAAAAGGAGGGGCTGAGGTTCTGTAAATTACGAATTAGTTCGTGCTTCGCCTCCATTTTGTAAACGCCGCCATTTTGTGTTGCCCTCACTCAGGCAGCGCGGCGAACGCGATGTTTTTGTCATTTCTGCATTCACGTGTCAGGTGGCTTCTTTGCTCATGTTTACCGGCGAGTGTCAGGGTCTGGCCGAGTACACTAATTCCTGCCCGAGCTGATTAATCTCCGTCCGGACTATTTGTTGGCTCACACCATTCTTTCCTCCAGGTTATCTTATCTGCTGTCCTTCGCTACATGTCTCATGTATTCTCCTGTTTCACGACTATTCTTCTAACACATACAGCTGTGTTTTCTCTGCTTGTAAACCAAATTGTGTGGATTCACTCGATGTTTTACTTAAGGGGTCGAGTAACAAACGCAACCGGGAAACTTGAGTTACTTTGGGCTTAAGGCATTGTTTATAACATTTGTTTATGTCTCCTGCTCTTGTGTGATTGCATTTTGCATTGTATTGTACCATATATAAACCTGTGCGCCACGGAGTTAAGTGGCAGTCTCTTTTGAACCTCGTTGTACTGACGACTTCTAAGACCACTGTACTAGCTGCAGCTAATAAATACCATCTTCTACGCCAGACGAAGAGTCCGTGTTTTTGTATTTGACAAGGCAGGTGAATCCCGAGGATTTCAGGCGTACCCTGCGCCACCGGGCCCTAAGGCTACGGTTCTCCAGCAGGGCTCCCACAGCGCGTGCCCGTTGGAGCCCGGAAGAGGCTGGGCTAGGACCCCGCTCTGATACCAGACCATCGTCATCCATGTGCACTGATTAGTCTCAAGGTACTGTCAACGCTTTTTTCATCCCTGTTAATAACCCTGTGTTACGTCCTCTCTAATATAATCTGGTCCTTGGGGTATTGTTTGTTGAGAAGTGTGGACTAACGGACTAATTATGAGCAAACGTAAAGGGGTAACCGGTACATTAGACGGCTTCATCGTCAGGGCAGAGTCGTTGCTGACTCATGAAATTGAGATGACTGAGCGGTGACTTTCCTTAGACTGTTTATCACTCCCAAGACGCTCATCTTTAGGTCCTTCAAATCAGGGAGGCTCTCCATTAACGTGTCTATCTATCTCACCCTGTAACGTCCTTACAACCCCCCTCTTGCCAACTCCGGATACGCCTTCTATAGTTGTTCCCAAATGGCTAGGGATAGCCACCAGAGCACGGGTCTCCAAACCTTTGGATGAGGCAATAGCGAAAGAGCCATCTGCCAAACGAAAACGGGGTGTTGGCACCCAAAAAACTAAAAGCAACAAGCGAGCCAAACCTGTAAGTCATGTAGCTAACCATGTAGTACTTTTAACCAATTCTGTTGGCACACAGACAGACAACGCTATTCCTTGACCAGCACAAACCAGGGACAGTATGGGGGACTCGTCTCTTGATTCTGCTGTGGAGAGCGCCCTGGGAACTGTACTAGTCCAGTTCAAAGAACGAATGGAAAGGAAATTTACCCTGTTGTTTGAGAAACTGGAACAGACTGATATTGTAAAGAGTAATCAAGGTAATCAAAGTGTCAAGAACATAACTGCACAATCTGGTTCTATTGTAGAGGAGAGTACAAAATCTAAGAGAACTGGCATACAGAATAAAAGTGGCAGTAGTTCCACCACATACCCAGATGTTACTGTGGAGGAGGGTATATCAACTAGGGGTTCTGCCATTCAGAATTTAAGAGGTGGTGATGTGCGAAGGCAAACTGACTGTGTTACGGTGGTGAATAACCAACCCAAGAGTCTAGGGGAGACCCATGGTAGTACGGGGACTGTAAAAGATATAACAATTTTAGACTCAATCTCCCACCTGAGGCCACCCCTTTAGTCGCAGTGCTCACAGGAGTAACCCCACTAAACATGAATGAGATAGAAACCACTGATGATCTCTTACGTAAAACCAAGTTTTGGCGCAAACAACACTCAGCAAATGGGGCACAGGCCTCTGCTCACGTTATAATGGTGAAATGTGTTGGTGGGGAGGACAGAGGATAAAAGAAGGCGAAGGCGACTGTATTGTTATTAACTTTGATCAAATAGGGGTGGCGGGATTGTTGTTTAATGGAGGCTATAATGTGGGCCCAGGTGGCATAAGTGCTCTGCCATTGTTTTTTTTTTTTTACCCACCCCCAAAGACCTTGGTTAGGACCTTGGGTAGGACCCCGCTGGGTATTTCATCACAAATGAAAAAGAAGGATAAACCAGATTGATAACTTGACTCAATATAGAGGGCCTGATATTATGACTCAAAATAGAGGCCCATTTTCCCCCAAACCACTGTCTAATCCTGTAAATGAGGACACAATGATGAATGGCCTAGTGTGCTCTAACAGGTTTTCCCCACTGAGCCGCTTGGTTGAAAACGATTAACTGCAGCCCCTTGTCCCAGTGGGTGGGGAAGGAGGGTGGAGAAGTACCCCCTATGGAGAGTGTGGAGGAGTACTTGAATTGTAAGATTTTATGTTGGAATGTTGCTGGACTGAGAACGAAAAGCAGGGAACCCAGATGGATTAATTTTCTTAAAGCCTATGATATAGTGGGTTTACAAGAGACATGGGAAAGAGAAGATAATTTCTGGATGGATGGTTATAAATCATACTTTGAGTCAGCGCGGCCCTCAGTCTTGGGGAGAGCAAAGGGGGACTTTTAATCCCAATATCACTAAAGGTGACGAGAAAACATTGCACTGTGTATACTGGTTCTACCAATTGCTTGGCGGTGGAAATTAATAATGTTATTTCTATGAAATTGTTAATAGTAAATTTCTACAACTCACCGGAGGTTGGATTTTCAAATGAACATTTTAGTAGCCAAAAAGGTATTTTTTTTTATTATAGACTCAAACAAACCACTTCCTATTCTTTTCTTATCTTGGGAGATTTTAATGTTCACCCGTGTCTGTAGGATTGTTTCGTGGGAGACTATTTAGGCCCAGAGGATCCCCTTAGTTGCCACTTTGAGCATAGTCCACAAGGAGAATGCCTGGAGGGTCTCCTGGCGGCAGTTGATTTGTGCCAGCCAAACACAAACATTACGGGTATGAGGATCCCTACTTTTAAGGCAAGGGGGCAGGATTCTATAATTTATTAAATTTGTATTATCACCCCCCAAGCCATTAGGTATGGTGTGATCTGGTCTGACTATAGTGACCATAATCCTGTTACACTTGAGTTATGTGAGTTAATTGGCCTTAAAGGGAAAGAGGGACAATTACCCACTAGTTTACATGTAAGGACTACAGACTAGGGACTAAGGCTAAAACGGACCAGTATAATCCCAGAGTCTTTCCTTCAAGACTTTTTGCTTAAAGCGAATGAGAGTTTTAATGTATGTCTTAATACTGGAGATAAAGGCTCAGAGGAATTATTGGAATTTGAAGAGATCTGTGCACAGGTGGCTTTGGGCCTAACAATCCCGAGCAGAAGTTATACTAATTTGGGGGAGAAATGGTTTGATAAAGAATGCTCAAAAGCCCACCAAAAGCTTATTTCTGCCCTGAAGCCGGTCCCTAGAGATCATACCCTTGTAGCCAATTGAGACAGTCCTATAAATGTGCGATTAAGCGCTGCAAGCAGGAAATCAAAGAAGAGGCATGGAATGACCTCCTTTCGGTTGAGGTCAATAGGGGTAGTGCTAGATTTTGGGCTATAGTCAATAAACCCTTTTTTACTGGACTAAATCACACTCCCTTAGAATGTTACATTACTAGGGATCAGTGATACTCCCATTTTAATACTGTTTATGGAGCATCACATGCCAAGATGGTCTCCCCAGATACTTTTGTTTTCTCTCGTGGCAATACATCATTGACTTTTATGGAATCTGCAGTAGAGTCAGCTAGTGTACAGACGACTAGCAAAAAGGCCCCTGGCCCTGATTGTGTCCCGGCTGATTTATATAAAATGAGGCCACAGCTCAGGGCGAAAATTATAACTAACCTTTTGAACATGGATAGTAAGCATGGATTTCCGCCTTCCTGGTCTCTCTCGACCATTATTCCAGTATTTAAAAAGGGGCAGAGAGGTGACCCGGGTTGGTATAGACCTATTTCCTTTATTGACTCTGTGGTGAAGATTTTAGGTACAGTTATTTTAAATAAACTTTCCGATTGATTGGACAAGTCTGGAATTTTAATAGATTGCCAATAAGGTTTAAGGAAAGGTAGAAGTACAATAGATCAATGCTTAAACCTGCACCTTTTGGTAGTGAAATATACAGTGGCGAAACAAGGTACGCTGCAGCTGGCCTTTATGGACCTGTCTTCAGCCATTGATCTAGTAAATAGAACAAAGTTATTGTCAATATTGATGGGCATGTGGATGGACCGCTGTTTAGTCTATTATTTAGCAGATCTCCATAAGGATCTTTATGGTAGGGTCAGAGTCAATCAAGATGGTATATGCACTAAGCACTTTACAATTTACAAATATTGGCCTGAACAAAAGAGGATCAGTTTCAGTGTGATTAAAAACCATTGAAAAAAAACGTTTTGTTTGTATTTTGCTTTTTGCAATTGAATTTTATTGTGAATTGGTGTTTTTTTTTTGTTTAACACTTTTTGATGTTATAATACTGGGACCACCCTATTATATACTGTTCAGCACCCAGGTCCCAGTGATCCCGGGTTTACCCTTTTGCATAAATGAGTTAGCCAAAGAGCCAGGTCTTGAGTCTCTTCCTGAAGGTGTGCAGAGTGGGGGAGCGGCTGATGTTGATCGAGAGCTCATTCCAGGTCTTTGCTGCGATTTAGGAGATGGCTCTTCCACCCGTTCTGGCTCTGGGTATGTGTGGGGTTTCGGCAAGGGCGGACCAGAGGTCTCTCTTACGTACGAAGAAGGAGACGCTTATGTTGAGGCATTGGAGTCCGGTGTTGTGGAGGGATTTGTAGGAGTGAGTGAGTAGTTTGAAGGTTACTTTCTTCTCGATGAGGTGCCAGTGGATGTCTCGCAGGTGATGTGTTCATGTCGTGCTATGACAAGGACGAGTCTCGCCACAGTGTTTTGGAAGGTCTGGAGTTTACGGAGTTGGGAATTGTTGATTCCGGCATAGAGGGCGGTTCTGTAGTCCAGTCTGCTTGTTATGAGTCCATGGGTGACTATCTTTTTGGATTCAGGGGGATCCATTTGAAGGTCTTGCGTAGGATGTGTAGGGTATTGAAGCAAGTGGAGGCGCCGGCGTAGATCTGTCGGATCATGGTTAGGGAGGAGTCGAGTATGATACCGAGATTCCGGGCGTGGTACGTGGGAGTGCATCGATTGCCGAGGGCGGGGGCCACCAGGTGTTGTCCCATGCTGAGGGGGTTGGTCTAAGGACTAGTACTTCTGTCTTCTCTGAGTTCAGCTTCAGACACCTTCTGCTCATCCTGGATGCAACATCTTTCATTCCTTCCTGGAAGCTGAGTGTGGTGGTGTGGAGATGCTTTGTGAAGGAGAGGATAAGTTGGGTGTCATCGAGGTAGGATACTGTTGGACTTGACAACCAGAATCCACTTGTTTTTTGGGTGTATCCTCAACATTTGGGGAACACCTTTATTGTTTTTAGGTCCCCTCACACACCAACAGGCCCCTTGGTGTCATGCTTCATCATCGGGGTCATTGTACCCTTCTACGGAGTACGGCGTGCTGTGACCTACGGATGCGCGGGAGCACTTGATGGACTATGTGTGGTGTGGGTGAGGGGATGTTTTAATGTGAGTGTATGGTGAGGTTTAGGACTAAGTGAAGGTTAAAAAGGACCTGGCTCGTGGGGTAACTAAAAATATTTAATATGCCCCCGGGCTGGTGCTGTTAAAATTAAAGTGTGGGAGGTTGTGGTGCAGACAATGTGCATTACCTCCTCTCTGTGTGCGTCGACATGTTTCGGTGTAAAAACACCTTCTTCAGGACGGGGTGACACAAATCCCCACCTTACTCAAGTTTCACTAACTTGTATCAGATTTTTCCAATAAAAAGTGAAAATTACAGTGCAGGTAAAAAAATGTACCTAACAAAAAATAAGACTTTTTGGTCAACTATTTTGAAGTTGATGAAAGTGCCTCATGAGCCAAAAACGTCGAGGTCTTGTGTGCTATTTAGCACGATTTCAGCAAGGAAATTCCTCCCGATCGACCCCTTCGTGGCTCCAGTGATTATCGCTAATCACCGGAGCCACGTCCTGAAAAAGGTGTTTTTACACCGAAACATGTCGACGCACACAGAGAGGAGGTAATGCACATTGTCTGCACTACAACCTCCCACACTTTAATTTTAACAGCACCAGCCCGGGGGCTTATTAAATATTTTTAGTTACCCCACGAGCCAGGTCCTTTTTAACCTTCACTTAGTCCTAAACCTCACCATACACTCACATAAAAACATCCCCTCACCCACACCACACATAGTCCATCAAGTGCTCCCGCGCATCCGTAGGTCGCAGCACGCCATACTCCGTAGAGGGGTACGATGACCCCGATGATGAAGCATGACACCAAGGGGCCTGTTGGTGTGTGAGGGGACCTAAAAACAATAAAGGTGTTACCCAAATGTTGAGGATACACCCAAAAAACGAGTGGATTCTGGTTGTTTATTTACATTTGCTTAGGGAGAACGAATCCATTCATTTGTCTCTCTCTCCCCTTTGTGTTATTGATACTATTGGACTTGGCCCTTTTTGGCAGGTTCACCCCTGAACTTTTTTTTCCTTAAGCTCTGACATGGTGGTTTGTGGCGCACTTTAGCACTGTGGCCCAGTGTAAAGTGTGTGCTCGCTCTGAGTGCGTGTGGTGAGATTGGCCTGCCCTCCCATAGGAATGCATAGGGGATATTTGTGTCCATGGTAATTCCTGGTATGAGAGGAGTGCAGGAGCGAGTTTAGTATGTATGAACTCATGAGAATAAATGCTGTGCAATGGTGTGCGCAGATTTATGGTGACTGGTGGAGAAATGCCACTTTTAGAAGCTGGAATTTCTGTGTGCTGTATGTCTGCCTGCCTGATGTGAATTGCAGTCTGGCTTGTGATTGACAGGAGCTGAGGAGTTTGGGTGGCTCCAGGAAACAGGGTGAGTCAGCCCAGTCATGAATAGAGAGATCTGCATGCAGATGGGAGGGAGGAGTTACATCTGGGGTCTGAATAGGGCTGTGCCTTCCCTCTACAATGCTGGCTCCTTCCCTTGTGGGGCATCTGATCACTGAACCCCCACCTAACAATGAAGAAAGAGGAGTCTGGTAAACAGAGTGCTCCAAAACCAGTTGCATCTGGTTTCCCCACCCCTATGCTTTCAGAAAAAGGAATATTACCTATAAATGTAGGGCTGTGGCCCTATGAAAGTGTGATGCTGTTCCTGACTTGGGGAGCCTGTTGCTGCTGCTGGGCTCCAGGAGGAACCGCCACAAGGGACTACCTCCCTGCTGGAGGGCCCTGTGTGCTGACCTGCCTGGGCCCAGCCTTTGCCCCCTGGACTTTTGCCTTGAGAACGCTTTACTTTTATTCCTGAAGAGCGCTTTACTTGTATTTTTAAGAGTGCATTGCTCTTTATTGCTGGGAAGAGCTGGTGTCTGGCAGCGCGCTGCAGAGGTGCCTGCCGAGGGAATCCCGAGCATAGGGATTCCCCCTGTGCCACAGAACCAGCGGAAGCCTACCCTGCTTTATGCATAATTCAGCAGTGGGTGCCCACCCCGCATTTTGATTTTCCTTTATTGGCAGGAGCCCACCCCGCATTCCTACCGCTGATTTGCACGTTGTTACCGAGCGGGTGCCCACCCCACATTGCCGCTCCGTTTGCGGGTGCCCACCCCACGGTTCGGCTGCGTTATCTATATTTAAAGTAGCAGGAGCCCACCCTGCATTGTGTTGCCCTTTCGCGGGTGCCCACCCCTCGTGGTTGTTTGATTGGAGACAGCGGGTGCCCACCCCACCTTTGTAGTGGTTGAAAATGGGAGCTTACCCCGTATTGCCTCAGCATTGAAGAGATCACTGCTGGGCTGCCCGCGGTGACCCGGAAGGCGGTCAGGACGAACCTGACAGTGGGTGGAGCCTCGAACTCTCAGGAAGCGGAAGCAGCGGCCTGGGACAGAGCGGGGCTCCCGTGAGGAGGAGGGAGCCCCGCCTGTGGCCAAACAAGCAGGAAGCGGACGGGAGCCTACCTCGCGCACCTGTGACCAAAGAAGCAGGAAGCAGACGCAAGCCTATCCTGCGCTCTTGTGACTAAAAGGAAAAGGAGACCGTCTGAACAAGTGAGGAGGGGCCCGGGGGTGAGAGAGAGCCAAGGCACCTTGTCAGTGCCTGCCCCCACCCACAGGGACCCAGAGAAATCTGCCGGTGCGCCCCCCGTGAGTGAGAGGGACCTGAATGCACCACAGTGTTGGTGCCGCTTGAGGCACATTGTCGGTGCTTGGGGCATTTTCCTTGGGGGCCATTTTTATGCTAGAGTCCCAGTTAGGCACAGTCAGTGCATGCGCTGTTCTACAGCTGCCCCATCTGACAGCCGGCAGCTGCAACGTTTGGTGTACATTGTTGGGGCTAATTTCAGCTGCACCACAGTTGTAAGCAGCTCCAACAAAGGGGACAGTTTTGGTGAAGTAGCTCCCTGAGTCCCGGAGTGGGACCGAAGAGGCACGTGTAGTGCCAGGGCCATTTTTCTCTCGGGGCATTTTGTATTCCCTGAAAGTGAAGGAGTGTTATACATTCCTGCCCCAGCGCTGTGCGCCCTTGGCTTCACTGCTGTTGCAGCTCCACCCTGACTGTTGGACATAAGGCATTGGGGCTACCAGTGAAAGGCCAGTTGGCGAGGGACCAGTGTTGGTAGGGCGCAAGGCCCTTATTTTACGCCTACTGTGATGATGCATAATGTGTTGGCTAGGATGTTTAGGCCTAATGAGGTTATGCCTACAGACGTGGCGTAATGTGTTTATGCTTATTGCTACGCTATACTGTGTATGCATAATGTGTTCCAGATTACAGTATTTTGCCAGTAGTTACTGGTTGTGTTTTATATCTCCTACCTACATTCTGATGGTTCTTACCATGCCCCGATTGGCCTGGTCCTGTATATAATCCCCTGTGAATATTGCCCGTGCCAGTGGGCACAGTGTTTATATGTATGTGATAGCATTCTAATAAGTTTTTATAATACAAAGGCTATTTTTCATATAACCTTGTGTGGAGTTCATTTTGTGGTGTGCCTAGTGTGTTGCTGCTGCTGTGTGTGTGTTGCGCAAACGCTTTACACATTGCCCCCGGGATAAGCATGACTGCTCATGCCAAGCTACCAAGGGGGTGAGCAGGGGTTATCTTTGGCGTGTAACTCTCTTGTCCTGACTAGAGCGGTGGTCTCTGCCTTGCTTTGGCGCAAGTCTTAGCCAACCAGAGATCCCATTTCTAACAGATACTATGCTGAGTCCATGATGTCTGACAATGGCAGTGAGGGCGGCTATGTAGATGTTGAAAAGCATGGGGGCTGAGCGATGATCCTTGGGGTACTCCGCAGTTGATCTCTGTGGGTTCAGAGAGGAAGGGTGGGAGTCTGAATCTTTGGGTCCGGCCAGTGAGGAAGGAGCGGATCCAGTCGATGGTGGTTCCCTGTATGCTGGCATCATGGAGTCTGGCGGGGAGAGTGTGGCAGGAGACGGTGTTGAAGGTGGCAGAGAGGTCTGGTAGGAGGAGGGCTGCGGTGTGGCCCTTGTCGAGGAGAGTGCAGATTTTGTCTGTGTCGGTGTGGAGGGCGGACTCAGTGCTGTGATTGCTGCGGAATCAAGATTGGGAAGGGTCGAGGATGGAGTTGACTTTGATGAAGTTCGTTAGCTGGATGTTGACGATCTTCTCTGTGACTTTTTCCATGAAGGGGAGGAGAGAGATAGGTTGGTCGTTTTTGAGGTCCGTCGGGTCTGCAGAGGACTTCTTGAAGAGGGACTTGACTTCTGCGCATTTCCAGTCATCGGGGAATGTGACAGATTCTAAGGAGGCATTAATGGTGGGTTGTTGCTGGGGTGCTATGGTGCGGCGGCTCTGTGGAAAATGAGCGGCAGGCAAGGGTCCATGGGGGCTCCTGAGTGAATGCTCTTCGTGGTCTCGGCAGTGTATTCGGTGGTGACCGGGGTCCAGGTGGAGATGGTAGGCTGGCTGGCGTTGCTGGAGAATGAGTGGTTGCAGTGTCTAGTATCTGTTTGTTGAAGTTGTCATAGAATTACTTGATTTTCAGATGGAAGTGGAAGCCAAGTTTGCTGGAGAAGTCCCAGGAGGGCTTAGAGCAGTATTTAGTCCATGGAGGCGATGGCATGGGCCGCAGTGAGGTCGGTGATGGTTGTGGTGAACGTGGTTCATGGTCTGGGAGGTCTGTAGGTGAGGGTGCCACGTATGGTCATTCTGGGCTGGTCTGGATCTGGAAATTGAGGTGTTCCGTGGGGGACGAGGAGTTGTTCGTGCTGGAGGTGGTGAGTCGGAAGTTCTTGTGTGTGATGGCAAGTCTTCCCCCCAGGTGGTTGGGGTGGTCTTTCCTCTGGATCTTGTACCCATCGGGGATGGCGGTAGCAATGTCGGGGCGGAGGTGGAGCGGGTCCAGGTTTCCATGAAGAAGGCGAAGTCTGGTGAGAGGGTGTCGAGGAGGTCCCAGGTTTCTACTGCATGTCTGTGCAGGGAGCATACGTTGAGGATGCACCTCAGGGCTGTGCTGGTGTCTGACAGGAGGGCGATGGCCATGGGGGTGCAGAGGTTGATGAAGGTTTGTCACAGTGCTGGCAGAACTGGCTGTGGGTGGTGTACAGTGTAGAAAGCCGTCAGTTGTTCCTTCCGGGGTTGGATGCGTGGAGGGCAGCTGCTTCGTAGTGGTGGGTCATCAGAGGACCGGGGTCCCTGCTTCTGGGCACGGTCGGATCACAGACAGGTGCAGAAAGGCTTGCCTCTGGCACACCTTCAGCACACTAACGGCTCACCTACTGCGCACAGCTGCCATTAAATAGGGTACAGGGGTAACATAGCTGGGAGGTGGTAGCGGGAACCGGCAGGAGGGAGGGGACGTGGGGCAGCAGCGGTGGGAAAAGGGCAGCGAAAACGGGCACAATAGAAGTAAACAGAGGACACAACAAATAACGAAAAATACAATAAACAGAAAAACAGGCACAATAACAGTAAAAACAGAAGAGACCTGTTTGGGTCTAGTCTGGTTCCCCTTACTCACTTATTAGTGATAAGAGCTGGGAGGCCATTTTTGGCTAGGAAAATTGAAAGTTACTTCCTGATAAAAAACATGGTCGGTATGAGGGTATTAAAATGAACTTAGAGTTAGACAGGCTGTAGAATTTGGGTATGGTTGAAAAAAATGAGGCCTCACACTGGTTGGCGCCTGTTGTGTTAGCATCCAAAGACAAAGGTATGAAGATCAGGATGTGTGTGGATCTTAGGGACCTAAACCAGTGCATATGGGTGGAACGTCAACCATTACAGAACATTGCTGAATCACGATTGATGCTTGAGGGGGTCAATATGTTCAGTATCCTGGATCTCTTTGCAGCATATCATCAGGTATTACTCCATGAAGATTCAAGACCTCGCTCATCTTTTGTTACGCCACTTGGAGCTTACTGGTTTGTTAGCATTCTGTTTGGCTTAGCTTCGGTGGCTGCATGTTTTCAAAGATTGATGAAAGAAGTCCTGAAAGGTGTCAACAATGTTTTATTCTTCTAGAATAACATGTTTGTTTATGGCATGGATAAGTCAACGCATGATTTTACACTGAAGGAAGTGTTAACCAGGTTAAGAAATAAGGAACTTACTTTGAAGAGAGAAAATTGTCACTTTAGGATTGGGACAGTGGCATACTTTGATCATACAATATCTGGTGAGTGAAATAGTCTATAATTGAAATTAGCTGAGTCTATTGTTAAGGCACCACCTTCTGTAGACAAAGATCAAGTTAGATCATTCCTAGGCTTAGAGGAGTTTTACTTCAAGTTAGTGCCAAATTTGCGACAAAAGTATTGCCTTTGAGATCATTACTGAAGAAGGGAGTTAAATTTGTCTGGACTGATGATTGTCAGATGGCTTTCGATGGGATGAAATCGGAAATTGGCAAAATGCCCATGGTGGGACATTTTTACACCACCAGGAGAACATTTCTGACTACTGATGTCAGTTTAAAAGGGAATGGTGCGTTAATGACTCAGGAAGAGGATGGCAAAGAGAAGGTAATAGCCTTTGCCTCACGATCTCTCAAAGGAGCAGATGAGAGATATTCTATTTTAGAAAGGGAGGCGCTTACATGTAGTTGGGCAATACATAATTTTAAGTTTATCCATTGCGGTTTACCTTTCATTTTAAGGACTAGCCACAAATCATTGGCACAGTTGTTTACATGTAAAGGGTCAAAAAGAGCAACTCCTAGAATAAAAAATTAATAGAAATGTACAAGGGAAATTAATTTCAAAGTTGATGATGTTCCTGGTATCGGGAACTCCTTTTCAGATTGACTTTCGAAGTTGCCATTGGAAATGTTTTCTGAAGCAGGTGGCCACATAATGTGTGCCCAAGAAAATGGCCTTGGTGAAGAGGAATTTACTAGGGAAGCTGAGAAAGATACTGAGTGACAAAATGTATTATATTATAATGTGACTGGTTGGCCAAACTATTCTGCATATGTGTATGTACTTTGTGGGCTCTGGAGAAAAGCCCTAGGACTTGTCTGCTTCAGCTTAGGGACTTTTTTTCTGTTCAACTGTCTCTATTTAACTGTCTTGAAAGAAAACGAACAGTAGAGGTCAGTAAAATACCATAATTGCTGTCTGCTTGTTCAACTGCCTCTATTTAACTGTCTTGATAGAAAACGACTAGTAGAGGTCAGTAAAATACCAGTATTGATTTCTACTGAGGGACTTTTTGATTTTTCTGGCAACTGCCTCTATTTAACTTTCTTGATAGAAAACGAGAAAAAGGGATCAGTAAAATACTAGAATCACTTTAGCATTCTCTACATTACAGTCCACAGTAATTGTCTTTCACGAACACCCGTTTTTTTTCAAATCTTGTATTTTCAGTGATATGACCACCGAAGGCTCTGATTTTATATTAAAAACAGAGCTTTGGACTACACCATTTCCCGCTGAAAGGCAATATTTCTCTCCATGTGTTCCCATACCTGGCGTGTCATGACGTTTGGTGCTTACTTTCTCTCCATGTTACAGAACAGTAGATGTTTCAGCACCCAGGCTAATGTGCTGCATAGCTAAATACATATAAGATCCCAAAGGCAAGACCGATTGCATTGCAAATGCTTGTTTTGTATATGTCTGATGCCATATTTTTTTCTTGTATATATTGTGAGAAGTTGCCCTAATATATGATGCTCACTAGTTCTAGTGATCACCTTGTATCAGTCCTAACAACCCTTATGGTGATTGGTTGTAAGTCAACCTTATAGACCAGCTATCCTAATGGTAGCATGGACAAAGCAGTCTTAGGCTAAACTCTTTTGGCATGTGAAGCCAGCTGTTTTACCACAATATGACCCCTTGAATACCAGATGAAAGGACACCACACAGGTTGTTATGAAAATCAACAGTATATTTATTAATAACAACACCTCTGAACTCTTTATGAGGTCAGAGGGCTAAGCACATGACAATCTCTTACGAAAAATACGACAAGTTGCACAAAATTACAATGGTGCCGTAGGGGCACGACAAACCATATACTAAGTAAGTGGAATGTGAAAGTCGATAAAAGGAATGGAGCTGTCCAGAGGCTGTAGGATCGATGGGACCACGCTACGCTAACTTCAGGTAAGTAATAGGAGGCCCACGGAACGCGTGTGCAGAGTGTGAACTCACAAGTGAGATGCGTAACAACGTCTATGGACAGTATAGTTCAAGTTAAAGGTAAGTACGGACAATCCTGACTAGGTAGGACAACAACGACTGTGGAATTGGACACTAGGACAGTTAGACTACCCTTGAGCACCGAAATGCTCTCGTTACCTCACCCACGGGCTGCGGGTGCATAGGTGCCAAAGTGTGTCGGGTTCTCGCATTGAAGTCAATGGAGCCTGAAAGAAAAGATGCTGCAGGCGACCAGGAGGAAGATGTCCGGTGCGATCCAAGGGTGGATCGGTGAAGAAGAGGACCTGAAAGCAGAGGGGACAGTGTTCAAAGTCACTAGCCAGTGACCGGTGTGGAACCAGGAAGGAACCAGGTGCTGTCGTCGCGATCAGGTGAAGAGTGGACGCTTGACTCTGCAGCCACGTGGACCAGGAGGTGTCTTCGATGACCAGGATGGAGGCACGAGCTGTCCCACGCAGGCTCTCACTGTCGGCGGTGTCGGATCCGGAATTGGAGTCAACAGGCCTTGGCAAAGGCAATCCACGAGGTGAGTGAAAAAGACATCTGGTACGGACTAGGAGAGTCCGGGGTGCCCCTCTTTTGGAAGGGAGCAAGGGCCAGTCTGGAGCAACCAGACCAGCAGCAAAGATGCAAAGTTTCGTCGCCTAGGAGGCCACTAGCCAGCCGGCAAGTGACCAGACAACGCGCCGAGCAGCAAACAAGCAGAAGGGCCCCACGTGGATGCTGGAGGGCTGGTCTTCGGTGCAGGGGCTGCTCGGGGCTGGGGCTTCTCAGTCCCCAAAGCACTTGGTCGAGTTTACCTCGGGAGTCGTGCTGGAAGCGAAGTGTAGTTTCTTTCAAGATGGCCGGTCCCACGTGTCTCGTCGCACCCACGGATCTCAGCTGCGCTGCAGATATAGGTAGAGGTCTGGGAATCCGGGTCTCGTCGGGCTCTGAAGTCTGGATCCTGGAAGGAAGACGACAAAGGGAAGCCGCTGGACGCTTGATGGTGCCTGCAGTTGCAGGGTGGACACTCCTTGCCCACAAGGGAGATTTCTTCAGTCTTCTGTGGAGCAGAACGTCGAAGTCCAGAGTTTCTTCTTGTAGAGTAATTCAGGATTAATCTAATTTGGAATGGCACCAGCTCCTACCTTTATCCTGCTAAAGGGGGCTGCACTACTGACTAGGTCCCTCCCCTGGGTGGAACCAGGAGGGGGGGTGGTTACACCCCCTATCCTTTGTCCGGTTTCCCGCCAGAGCTGGGGCAGGGATGCCCCAGCAACTGGTTTGAACCGGTGTATGCACAGGGCACCTTGTGTGCCCCAGGCATGTCTCATTCCTTTCAGGCCTATCCTACCCAATACACAAAACCCTGTCTGGGGTGGTGCTAGCACCTCCCAAGGCAGGAAACCCTTTGTCCAAGCTGCCCTCGCTGGAAGGACTCCCAGCAGCAGGAGGTCAGACTTGTGTCTGTGGTGGCAGCATCCATTTTGTGATGCTGAGGCTCGAGTTAACTTTAACCGGGGTTCACAGTTACATACATGTTGTGTCCCTCTAGAAGGGTGGAATGCTACCCCCGTCGCCAGAATTGGCGAGGGGATAGTATTCCAAATCGTATGACACCTTACTCGACATGTTTTGATAATGTTATACCAGAGTTAGCATTTAACCGCGAGGTTGATAATGCACTTAAGAGTATATGGTATAGCGTTATCATGGAACAGCTATTAGGACTTGGTTCCGCAAGCTGCAAACGGGCTCAGCTCATGCCAGAGCACCATCTCACATAATTCCAAGCACTCTGCCTTCAGGATTGATAAGGCCTTCCATAGGAGTGACTGATAGGAATATATGTGTCCATTTTAGGGTTAGATATAGGTATACTATTCTACAGCAAAGGGTGATTTACACCACCTTGCCCCAGCTGTCATGCAGCCAGTTGTGTCAGTTTTGGATGGCCAGCCAGGGGTGGCATAATACATGCTTCAGCCCCTGGTAGGCCTTGGGTACACCTATGCCCTGGATACCTACGGTATACTGTACAGGGACTGATAAGGTGACTCAGTATCCAATTAGATATGTACCTAGGGTACATGGAGTCCATTTTAATAGAGAGAGCAGGAAGCCTGGGGTCCTGAATAGCAGGATCCCAGGCCAACTAAGTCAAAAACCAGCAAAACACCAGGCAAAAAGTTGGGGGCAACCATAGTCAGATATCCACCTTCCTACATAACCCCCCCCCGCCCCCCAAATGAAAGGAGATAAGGCTATCCTTGACCAGGTAAGCCTATATTGCCTGAGTGGCCATATGAGGAGGTGCATGCACTGGCATGGTTACCCCCATCTCATGGTCCACTAAGCAATCCCTCACCCTAAGGGTATCTGAGGGTCTCCACCATAGGGAATCTCTACCTGTGGTGTGTTTTGGCAAAGTAAAAGGCTGGTGCTGGGATGGAGTACTGAAGTGAGGCTCCACTAATGTTGGGCTCAACTTCCTCCAATCACTATCCACCAGATATGCCTTTCTTTCCAGGACTGAGTTGCTGTATGCTCTCAGGGTCAACCTCTGGCTACCTAAAGCTGGAGGCTGGGTCCCTCTGTTTGGCTTACTGGAGGGACAGGTCAGGTTTGGGGCCCTTAGGTCCCAGGTTTGGCTGTGCCCAACAGTGTCCATCTGTGGGAGGTCCCTAACTAATTTTAAGGGGGATCCCTCATGAGTTTGTTTTATTTTCACTTGGCTAGGACTACTAGCTTCAGTGCCCTTAATCTGCTGATTGGGGGGTTCTTTTGGACAGGGGGCCCTTTGGGGTCCACCACTGGCCTCCCTGACCTCTACAGCCCTGGGCTGACTGAGGCAGGTTAGAGAGGGGCAGGGTACCTGCTCCAGACTGGGTCCCACCATGGAAGGGTCCACTGACATCAGGGGTTCTGCCAGGCTAGGCCTGACTACCTCTGGGGCAGTTTCTTCACAAGGGGTAAGATCAGTTCCCTGAGGAGGCTGACCCTTTCCTAAAGTCTGGTGGGAGGGAGATTTCTCTTCCTCCTCAATGCTCTCTGTTTGAGTTGAGTGATCCATATTTTCAGGCTTCACAACACTATTATCAGTCTGAGTTTGGGCTGTGGCCATCACAACCCCACCAACCTTTTCAGGAAGGGACTCAGTTTGGGTATGGGCTGTTACCATCACAGCCCTGCTAACCTTTTCAGGGAAGGAATTTGTCTGAGATTGGGCTGAGACTGGCACAGCCCTCCTAACCTGTTCAGGAAGATTTACCATCTTAGAATGGGTTTCTTGCTCTACCTCAGCCCAGGCTGAGATCTCTAAATCATTCCCCAGTAGGCAATCTACAGGCAAGTTTGATGACACTGCCACTCTCTTGGGGCCAGTGACACCTCCCCAGCTGAGATTTACCACTGCCATGGGATGATTTTTCTGCACCACATCAATGTTTGTCACCTGTTATGTGGCACCAGGTAAAAGTTGCCTTGAGGGGACTAGGCTCTCAGTCACCATGGTGATGCTAGCCCCTGTGTCTCTATAGGCCTCATCTTTCAGACCATTGATGAGGGGCTCCTGTCTGTATTTGCCCAAAGTGTTGGGACAATCAATGAAGTTGGCAAACCCCATGCCAGTTTCACAGACAAGAGTATCTGAGTTAGGGGACCTGGTTAGGCCAGAGTCCCCAGGAACTCCCAAAGTAAATCCACCCAAATTCTTGGGGGCACTCCCACCACCTGGGGGATTACTACTAGTAGTAACAGGAGGTTTGGAAGTGTTACTTGGGGGTATGTTCTCCTTATTGTTGTTGGCCCTTGTGCAACTGCTGTCAGTTTTCCAATGGCCCACCTGTTTGCAGGTATAGCAATAAGGTTTCTTCTGGGTATTGGAAGGATTCTGGGACCCACCCCCCTCAGAGGATTTTTGGGGCCCTGATGTGGTTTGATCTGTAGATTTATTCTCACCCTTCTCTTGAGGCTTGGTTGATTCCTTCTTTTGGTCACCACCTTGGTTCTTAGGCCTAATCCTGGTTCTGACCCATTTGTCTGCCCTCTTACCCAATTCTTGTGGAGAGGTCAGATCAGAGTCTACCAGGTGCTGGTGTAATAACTGGTTCTGACAATTATTTCAGACTTGCTCTCTCATAATTAGATTATACAATCCTGTGTAATCAGTAACCTTACTTCCCAGTAGCCAGCCTTCCAAAGCCTTAGTGGCACAATCAACAAAGTCAGTCCAATCTTGAGCCTGAGTTTTCTGGGTATCCCTGAACATTAACCTGTGCTGTTCAGTGGTTAAGCCAAACCCATCAATCAGTGCATTTTTCAAGACTTGGTAATCATTAGCATCCTCATCTCTAACAGTGAGGAGCTTATCTCTACCTTTACCTTCGAAGGGGAGCCACAATATAGCTGCCCACTGACTCTGGGGTACCTGCTGTACTTTTCAGGCTCTCTCCAAAGCAGTTATCCACTTGTGGATATCATCGCCTGTCTTATAGGATGGCACTATTTTACTCAGGTTTCTAGTATCAAACCCCCTTTCTCTATCCCTAGGGATATTGCTGCCACCAGTGGGGACTATCCCACTCAACTGTTGCTCTCTAGCAAAGGCAAGCTTCTCTATGGCAAGGGCAAGTTCTTCCCTTTGGATCCTCAGATTAGCTTCCTTCATCTTTGCCTCATGCTCCCTCCTCTGAGGGGAAGTCATCCTCCTCTGAGCAGATGCATGAGAGGCACGAGAGTGCACAGATCTAATGGAGTCCCTAGAATGAGACCTATCTCTTCTAACTCCATAGTTAGGCCTGCTTAGGTTCAGTACTGGGGGTCCCCCAGTTCCTTCCCTATGTAGGTCTAAGTTGGCCCTTGTGAGTCTGCTGACCATCACAGAATCTTTGTCTGACTCATCCCCAGAGGGTTCCTCATCCTCCTCCTCCTCATCTACATTCTCTGTTTCAGGGAGATCTGGATCACCAAGAGTACCTTCTAAGGCTGGCATGCTCCTATCTGGATTAGAGGGGTCTGTGTTAGCAGCCCTTCTGGCATCATATGTCTCTAAGAGACCTAACAGAAAAGGAGTGGTAGGGTTAGAACCCTGTTTCAATTTCCTGGAGGTACACAATTGTCTCATCTCCTGGAAACTGAGAGCTGCATATCTGGAAAGGACCTGTGGAGGGTCACTAACCACTAGGGGAGTCTCTGAAGACTCTCCATGGGTAGACATGCTTTCTAGTGAGGTGCAAGTGATGCACTTACCTACACTATGGGTTTTCCTACTGATCCCTTGCTAAGAGTTGTAGTCAGGGTGTGCTAGGCCCTTTCTACTACAACAGCTGGTTCAGTAGAACTCAGAGTATTTCTAAGCTTGTTATATGTACCTAGAGTACCTTATGTGATCTTTCAAATGATATTTCAAGATTATACGTGGTAAAAACAACAGCAAGCTCAAATCCCACCGCTGCCACCAATTTGAGAAGTTGGCCTGATATATGATGCTCACTAGTTCTAGTGATCACCTTGTATCAGTCCAAACAACCCTTATGGTGATTGGTTGTAAGTCAACCTTATAGACCAGCTATCCTAATGGCAGCATGGACAAAGCAGTCTTAGGCTAAACTCTTTTGGCATGTGAAGCCAGCTGTTTTACCACAATATAACCCCTTGAATACCAGATGAAAGAACACCACACAGGTTGTTATGAAAATAAACAGTATATTTATTATTAACAACACCTCTGAACTCTTTATGAGGTCAGAGGGCTAAGCACATGACAATCTCACGAAAAAATACGACAAGTTGCACAAAATTACAATGGTGCCCTAGGGGCATGACAAACCATATACTAAGTAAGTGGAATGTGAAAGTCGATAAAAGGAATGGAGCTGTCCAGAGGCTGTAAGATCGATGGGACCACACTACACTAACTTCAGGTAAGTAATAGGAGGCCCACGGAACGTGTGTGCAGAGTGTGAACTCACACTCGAGATGCGTAACAACGTCTATGGACAGTATAGTTCAAGTTAAAGGTAAGTACGGACAATCCTGACTAGGTAGGACAACAATGACTGTGGAATTGGACACTAGGACAGTTAGACTACCCTTGAGCACCGAGATGCTCTCGTTACCTCACCCACGGGCTGCGGGTGCATAGGTGCCAAAGTGTGTCGGGTTCTCACGTTGAAGTCAATGGAGCCTGAAAGAAAAGATGCTGCAGGCGACCAGGAGGAAGATGTCCGGTGCGATCCAAGGGTAGATCGGTGAAGAAGAGGACCTGAAAGCAGAGGGGACAGTGTTCAAAGTCACTAGCCAGTGACCGGTGTGGAACCAGGAAGGAACCAGGTGCTGTCGTCGCGATCAGGTGAAGAGTGGACGCTTGACTCTGCAGCCACGTGGACCAGGAGGTGTCTTCGACAACCAGGATGGAGGCACGAGCTGTCCCACGCAGGCTCTCACTGTCGGCGGTGTCGTATCCGGAATTAGAGTCAACAGGCCTTGGCAAAGGCAACCCACGCTGTGAGTAAAAAAGACGTCTGGTGCAGACTAGGAGAGTCCGGGGTGCCTCTCTTTTGGAAGGGAGCAAGGGCCAGTCTGGAGCAAACAGACCAGCAGCAAAGATGCAAAGGTTCGTCGTCTAGGAGGCCACTAGTCAGCCGGCAAGTGACCAGACAACGCGTCGAGCAGCAAACAAGCAGAAGGGCCCCACGCAGATCTCGTGGATGCTGGAGGGCTGGTCTTCGGTGCAGGGGCTGCTCGAGGCTGGGGCTTCTCAGTCCCCAAAGCACTTGGTCGAGTTTACCTCGGGAGTCGTGCTGGAAGCGAAGTGCAGTTTCTTTCAAGATGGCTGGTCCCACGTGTCTCGTCGCATCCACGGATCTCAGCTGCACTGCAGATGTAGGTAGAGGTCGGAGAGGTCTGGGAATCCGGGTCTCGTCAGGCTCTGAAGTCTGGATCCTGGAAGGAAGACGACAAAGGGAAGCCGCTGGACGCTTGATGGTGCCTGCAGTTGCAGGGTGGATACTCCTTGCCCACAAGGGAGATTTCTTCAGTCGTCTGTGGAGCAGAACGTCGAAGTCCAGAGTTTCTTCTTGTACAGTAGTTCAGGAATAATCTAATTTGGAATGGGACCAGCTCCTACCTTTATCCTGCTAAAGGGGGCTGCACTACTGACTAGGTCCCTCCCCTGGGTGGGACCAGGAAGGCGGGTGGTTACACCCCCTATCCTTTGCCCGGTTTCCCGCCAGAGCTGGGGCAGGGATGCCCCAGCAACTGGTTTGAACCGGTGTATGCACAGGGCACCTTGTGTGCCCCAGGCATGTCTCATTCCTTTCAGGCCTATCCTACCTAATACACAAAACCCTGTCTGGGGTGGTGCTAGCACCTCCCAAGTCAGGAAACCTTTTGTCCAAGCCGCCCTCGCTGGAAGGACTCCCAGCAGCAGGAGGTCAGACTTGTGTCTGTGGTGGCAGCATCCATTTTGTGATGCTGAGGCTCGAGTTAACTTTAACCGGGGTTCACAGTTACATACATGTCGTGTCCCTCTAGAACGGTGGAATGCTACCCCCATCGCGAGGGGGTAGTATTCCAAATCGTATGACACCTTACTCGACATGTTTTGATAATGTTATACCAGAGTTAGCATTTAACCACGAGGTTGATAATGCACTTAAGAGTATATGGTATAGCGTTATCATGGAACAGCTATTAGGACTTGGTTCCGCAAGCTGCAAACGGGCTCAGCTCATGCCAGAGCACCATCTCACATAATTCCAAGCACTCTGCCTTCAGGATTGATAAGGCCTTCCATAGGAGTGACTGATAGGAATATATGTGTCCATTTTAGGGTTAGATATAGGTATACTATATCTACAGCAAAGGGTGATTTACACCACCTTGCCCCAGCTGTCATGCAGCCAGTTGTGTCAGTTTTGGATGGCCAGCCAGGGGTGGCATAATACATGCTTCAGCCCCTGGTAGGCCCTGGGTACACCTATGCCCTGGATACCTAAGGTATACTGTACAGGGACTGATAAGGTGACTCAGTATCCAATTAGATATGTACCTAGGGTACATGGAGTCCATTTTAACAGAGAGAGCAGGAAGCCTGGGGTCCTGAATAGCAGGATCCCAGGCCAACTAAGTCAAAAACCAGCAAAACACCAGGCAAAAAGTTGGGGGCAACCATAGTCAGATATCCACCTTCCTACATATATTGTTTTTCATTATTATTTATAAGGGTGGAGATGTGTTATGGTTTGTTCCTGTGATGTTCAATACACCTATGTCACCTGGGGGTTGAATTTCCGGGAAGGAATGTTGGGTACGTCAAGGTATCCTGGGCAACAGTGAGGAGGTCTGAGTTCATAATTAGAACGGGAGAGCCTTCCAGCCTGCCGTGTTGGTAGAGGTAATAAAGCTTACTATTAAACTGAAAGTCTCTGCATATTTATCTTAGAAGAAGAGGACATAGTACTGTCAATCGAGTATTGCTCAGCACTGAGTGCGGGGAAGCTATTGCTGTTCTGTGTTGAATACGACAAAACCATTAATGAAGTTTAGCAAACCGAATCTCGACGTCAAGTCTGGTGAACCTTACAGTTAGGCACAGAGAAGTATATTCTGAGCACATACAAGGGTCCAGGACCTTGGGTTCAGTACCTGGGGCCAGAACTCACTCCCAGAGACCAGCAGAGGGGATCAGGTCAGATTCAGTTGGGACTGGTCAGAGGGAAAACAGAAAGAGGCCTCCAGAAGCTTGTTCTAGTACCATGACTCAAACAGGAGGTCAGCCAACTGACCAATGGAGTTACTTCCGGGATCCTAGGCATAGCACTTAGGACCAGTCTTCCTTCAAGTTTTTCAGACAACAGGGCAGACCCTCTTCTGATTTTATCAGGTCCAGAGTTGTCTAAAGAGGGTACTGGGGATGCCACATTTAGCCCAGTGCCTGCCTGTGTTTAGGGGCCACCGCTGGCCACACAATAGGCAATGAGGTAAGAATTCCCAGAGGGGACCCTGCCCACTTTTACAGCGCTTCCAGTTTGTTTAACTAAATACTATACCACAGAGTCCTCCCTGCCTACATTCAAGATTGCAGGACCCCTCTTTCCTTAGTCAGAGCTCCCTGGACACACCCAGAGGCAGAGCTATTGCTAACGGGCAAACCCTCCCATGTGGTTGCTTGAAACCAGTTCTGGGGCAGCACCCCATCGGACTGCGTTAGGAGCCAAGACGACTAGTGGAACAAATGAAGGGGCAGGACTGGTGTCAAATTCATCTGCTTGTGACAGGGCATGTTTATTTCAAGTGAAGTCCTTTGGCAGAACCTGTCAACAGGAAGGCCAACACCTCCCCACACCCTGTGTTCTCTGTCTGAGAGCAATCCACATCTCAGCACAGGGGAGCCATCCTCAGTCAGGTGACAGTTGAATAACTGCAGAAAGGCCTATAGAGGTTTAGGAAGGAAAGGGTATCTTTTCTAAAAGTACCTTTTCCAACATAGTCAAAATTCGAGTATACCATTACATTGGATTTTGAATTACTACTTACTATTAATGAGTCCTTGAATTCTAATTTTAGCTGCTTCCCACCTAAAAGTATCACATAAGGTGTTATAATGTAATCCAGTGTTTTCCTATGAAGAAGATTACCTTTCCGTAGTGAAAAGGGACTTTCGGGCTTTTTCATTAAATGCTATGCACTCTGACTTATTGGGCAATAAAGGCCACCCCAGGGGTGACTTAAAAATATTTTAAAAGGAAGGTATAGGCTGCTAAAGGTATGATTTAGAGGCCATATTGGCAGTTTAAAAACTTCCAGCCAGGCTGAAGTGGCAGGCCTGAAGACATGCTTTACAATGCTACTGTAGTGAATGGCACCATGAGTTCTGCAGTCCACTAGTAGCATTTCATTTACAGGCCATGGGTGCATGTAGGACCACATATTAGTGAATTTTAAGTAAATTAAATGTGCCAATCAGGTGTATGCCAATTTCAGTGCATTTTAAAGAAGAGTGCAGCACTTTACTACTGATTAGCAGGGGTAAAGTGTGCAGAGTCCTAAAGTAAACATATTAGTTCAGGCAAACCTCTGGGGTAATACCATGCAAAAGGTGGTCATTCCTAACAAGGATCAAGGACATTCATAATTGTATTGCCCTGCAGCATAATTACAAGCCTTTCCTCTTTGTGTCAAACTCCTAACAGCTCTCCAAATGATGAAGAGGTTTCCTCCTTGCTAATCTCCAAAGTTGGGCTAAAATGATGATACATTTGTAGTCAGGGCTCAACTGCTTTTACCTTCAGCCTTAGCACCTGCTTTCATCTGTCACTGGCCCTAGTGAATGGAAGTCAGAGGTTGTCCAACCCCTTTGAAAGAAGTCAGACTTGAACCCCGGGATAGAAGCTAACTGTGGGTTCATCTTTCTTTTGCCAACAGTCACTAAAATTGGTGAGATTTTCCGGCTCATCGGATTTCAAAATATTTGAAACAGCGGTAGTTACCAGATGCTACCCAGGTGAGTTTAAGGCCTAGTTTAGGCACTGATATTGCCCTTGTTGCTTTAAAGAATTATGTCAGGAAAGATTACAAGGATGACGTTCCCACCTGCCTTATCCTACTGTGTCTTCCTTTTACTTCCAAAATAGGATCTTGAAGAAAAATCTTCTTTTCTTTGTTAATGTTACAATCATTTCCACATTGGACTGTGCCAATATATTCTACATTGCCCTTCTTACAACAATTATTTACAAGTTACTAGGCATTCAGAATATGCCAGCCTTTCTTTTAGGACATTTGATTAGGTGCTCCCAGACTCAACGTAAGCTGCACTGGTTGCCCATTTTTGGAAGGATTCGATGTAATGCACTCTGCTTTGCCCACTGAGCCTACTATGAAAGGCCCCATGATGCTTATATGTTTGCTTACAAGTCTAAATATTTTTTTTTAAGTGGTGGATGGAATCTTTGAATTGATTTCAGCCACTTGTAATTATTCGGTCCGAATTCCAGTCCACCATTTTTATGTTCACTATGCTACCTCAGATTAGACTCAACCAGACACGTATCAGCCTTGATCCTGCTGGTAGCAACTGTGCAGCTTGAACTGCCAAGCCAGGTCTTCTCTGAAATAAAATACATGCAACACAAGGTCAGTTTCAGCATGATTGGGCCTCTTCACTCGCATCCAGTGTGGCTCCAGTGGCACAGTAAGCAATGGACCCATATCCGGACACACCATTCATACTTTAGGCATTACAATGAATAATAGAAAAAAGTGATGGATGAATGTTTGAATTATTCTCAGCAACTTGTAAATACTTGGAGCCCCACTCCAGTCCATCATTTTTTATTTGTTTCAAAGTCAAAGCTATCTCTTCATTTTAACACTTCACTCCTGCTCTCACTCCCTCTGATTAGAAGTGCTTGGCGTAGTGGTGCAGGGGAGATGTTCCTTCTATATTGTTGCTTCCTCTATTTGGAATGCACTCTGTCTTGACCTGTGCATAAAACAGAGGACCATTGTATGTTTAAGAGGACTTAAAATTCAATTACTGCATTGATTATCTTCATATCTTGTCTGCTGTAGTTAGTTCAGAACAAAGATGCCTAGGACGTTTGATGAACTTTATAAGTAACAACCCAACACGCATCACTTACTCCTTTTAAAGTTCTGTCAGTAGCCTATAAACACTGTTCAATTCACTAAAATGTGTTTGTTGTAATGATAATGGTTTGACCAATATTCCTAAACTGCACAAGTTATCATTGTTTGCTTCTATTGGCATTAATGACAACTCTGTCCCATCATTTGAAGTGTTAGTCCCACCTCCACTGGTTGATCTGTTAGCCCCGCTCCCCAACCCCCCAAAAAAGTTCGGGTCTAGTTATGCCCCTGGCTGCACTGCTTTAACAAGGTACGTGCTGTTTCCTCCATGTGCAGCAGCAAGAAAGTCCTTGTGAAGAGCTGCTTTTTTTGCCTTTTCTATACTTCATCAGCTTACCAATTAGCAGTGCTGAAAACTTTTTTTTTAAACTGCAGAGTCATTGAGATTTACATCTACTTATGGCTTTAGTCACGATATGACTGAAAAATTCAAGGACGGGTCAGCAACAAAGTGTGGCATTCTGGTAATGCAAATTCACCAACTAAAAGCTACTCACACTCCCAGTACCATTGTTTGCAAATGTAAACATGTTTCAGGTTGAATACCACTCACCACTATGATTTGCACTGCTGTTAACAGTATATTTTCACTACTATATACAGATCAACCTGTAAATAAACCTACACTTTGTGAAATAACAAGCACGCACTGATCCACAGGGCAAATTCCCATGTGCAGAGCAAGGTAGGTAGAATAAGCTACACATACATTGGCACATTCAAATATTATTCACTGAAAGTCAACGAGAATCTCAACCGTCAACCAAACGTCAAAGCAAGCCATCAAGCTCTAAATCATGGTAATAAGCCAGACAGTGTCTGGGAGAAGGCAGTCCCCTAGGAAATTAGGGAATATTATTCAATTAACAATCTCATAGAACCACAAATTAAGTCTGAGACCACTGAATTATCAAATAATGAAATCCACTGAGGGTTTCAAGATCAATATGTATGAGGATAATGTACGTCTATTGAATATCAAAGTAAGATAGTTGCATTTGTGTTGGTCTTTTTAAAGGGTGCTTTTCTATTTCCGTGGCTAGAATTGCCAATATTCATTATTTTATTTATTTATGATACTATTTTTATTTAGCGCATTGACACCGAAAAGTGATTACATTTATTTACTTCAGTGTAGACCTTTCAGTTTGATCCTCTGAGAGATCTGGATATTATACCCGGGTTTTTCGTAATCACCCCTAACTTATTTGTTTGAATCCTGGTGATTACATTTTGCTCTGATCCATTGTGCTCCTCCAATCCACCACTCCTAGGGCTTGATTGCCACTGTGGTTCAACACGAACAAGCATGAAGATCACTCCCCTCCCTGCCACTCCATTACAATATATACAAGTACAAGTGTAAAGTTACTATGAAGAAGACTGGGTCATTTAAAAAGAGTATCACTCAAACTTATGTTTATGTATTTGTGACTTTTTAGGTCTGGCTTGACACAGTAGCTGTGAAGACATCCAAAGAAGTTGTACCCTCTCATCTCATGCTATTGGCTACTTGGCCGTTCATTCTGCTATTGATTGTTTGCACTGCAAAGTATAAGGGACTATTTTACATTTCAAATGTACCCTGAGTCATCACAAATAAAATTCAATATCTCATAGATGCACTGAACACATAAAGCATTTTCTCGTGTTTTACTGCATCAGTCTGATTTTAATATTTTACTTAGGAATCAAATTCAAGCCAGACCTATTGGCTTTGCCGGTGCTAACTACCTATAGTGCTTTGTGCCTCAGCTTTTTACTTCTAGTGGTTTTATCATTATTTTAGAAGGCAAAACCGTCTGTGCTGCATGATTTATTTGTGATGTTGCATTTATGACAGTGTAAGGTTGGCCTTTAGATCCAAAACTTGACAATTTCATGCTAAGCCATATAGGATAGTGCATCTCAATCACCATCATCAAGGGCATTACAGTAGTAAAGTACAGCATGAGGACAGTTTGAGCCATAAACAATATCCACATGAAGTTCCTTGGAAGGTTACACATTCCATCAGTACCCCCTCACAAGAAAGCAGTGCTCCCTCAGATATTATGGGCAGTTACAGAGCAGTCACAGGAATACTCAGTATGGCAAAGCTTCTCACAATAGAGGCCTCGGCGAGGTCTCTTCTCTGAGTGCAGGAGCAGTAGGTAATTGGAGGGCAGTGTCTCAGGAGAGCACTGAGGGCTACACTATTTATTGTACAAGCCCTGGGGAACTAGCGCACACCACCTGAATAACCAAGGTATTCGCTGTCTACAATTAACTCTCCAATGAAAGGTAGGCCGAGCATTCAAGGCATTTTCTAGAAGGTGGCAATAGGTTTGGAACTCACGAATTATATGAAAAGCATTTACACAAAATAAACGTAATTCCTCTTCAAAGTTAATAACTGTTGCAAAAAAGAGTAGCTATTTCTTTCTAAATAGGAAATGCAGGGAAGGATAGAGTGAGGAACAACACCCAGAAGATGTTGTGGTCTTCAAGGAGTGATTTATGACCTCCCGCAGTTTTATAGTGTAAAGAACATGAGCATTCAATTCAAGAACATTCAACTAGCATGGGTCGCCATAAATAATAATATCCTGCGGCAGGTTTGTGAGTTACTGGCTGTCCTCGATATAACCTTTGGGTTTCAGTTCTCTTTCTGGCGGTTTTATTAACTGCTTACAGTCAACGGAGCAAAAAGGTGTCAGAGAGACTATTACAATGCTAGGATTAGCCTAACTCTTCTGTTTCCCTGGGTGGAAGATGGGGCAATTTAGTGGGTTTGGTTCCAAACAGCTTAAAATGTAACAAAAGTGACAAGTAAGCAAGGGTCCTGCTGGCCCTGAAAATGAAATATCACCAACAGAACGTCCTCCTGGAGACCAGCTTCTGAAGGACTTTATTTCATGATCATCATTTTCATATCACAAGGAGGTAACACCAAGAAAACAGGGGTGGTCCGCCAGTAGAGCGGAGGAGAGTCGCCCCACTGCTGTCTCGCAGTGCGAGAAGCAGAAACATAAAATGGTAACACTACCATTTTGTGTTTCTGCTTCTCTCACTGCGAGAAAGAAGTGTTTGGTTGCGTGCAGGCGAGTGGAGGGGCTGCTCTACAAGCAGGGCTGGGCAGGGGAGGAGTGGTGTTCCCACTCCTGAGTAAGCATGAGTGCTTTTGATCGGCCCTCTTGGCCACCCAAACCAGTCATGCACACTATGCCCTTTCTCCATGCAGGCTGCAATGCAGCCTACATGGAGAAAATGGCCTCCCCATAGGCGCCTAGCTGGGCGCCGTTTCAACCAATCACAACGCTACCATTGCAGCATTGTGATTGGCTTTAGGGAGGGGAGAGAGGCTGCCTGCTTTCTGTTCCTGCCTGCTAGAGGCATGAGAGCAGTCGCAGAGAAAAGGCGGAACCAGGCCAGCCAGCGGACAGGTACGTTTAAAAAATGTATTATTACACTTACCACCCTCCCCTCCCCGCATGTCCCCTAGCCCCCCACCCGCGATTAATGCTGGCGCAACTGCAAGAAAGGCTGTCCAGTGGCCAATTGCTTGCAGGGCCGGACTGGGACCCGAAATCGTCCCTGGCAAAGTGCTCAGCCGGCCCCCCTCTACCCTGGGGGTGCGACCGCACTCTTTGCCAGGGCCGGTTTTCGGCCGATTTTGTTACAGGGCCGTTTTTGCAGCTATGCTGCAAAAAACGGCCCTGTAACAAAAACGGCCCCCTGGGGCCCAAAACCGGCCCCCACCCATGCGGCCGACCGGGGGATTGCCCGGTGCCTGCAACGGCCAGTCTGGGCCTGATTGCTTGAAATCAGTACCACTGGCTGCCGCATTTGTAGCAGCTTTTCACAAAGGCGGCTCAGAGAGCTGGTCACGCACTCACAGAGAAATTAAGAAATCAACCCATGAACAGGAGACAATAGGGATGCCACTGACCACCGGGCTAGCCCTAGCCCCTTAAGGACCCCAGGGAAGGGAGACAGCAAGCTTTACAGGCACCATTACCATGGTACTTTAAAAACTTGTTCAATCAAAGGAAGGGTTTAGGGCCACATGTATCAAGATTTGGAATAGCGGTTACCTAATGCGATTTTAAGTTAATCGCCATTAGGTAATCGCTATTCCAAATGTGTGAAACTCCAAGAGTTTCATTTAGCAATACATAGGGGCTTGCAAATCGACCTACCTCATTAACATTAATGAGGTAGGTCGCAATTTGCGACCCGCCTAGTAACCACTAAAATCATGGGGATGGTGGCCTGCTGGTGTCAGCAGACCACCATGTCCGTGATTGCTTGTAAAGAGAGCAATTTTTTTTTTTAATGCAGCCTGTTTTCCTCAAAGGAAAACAGGTTGCATGTAAAAAACAAAAATGAAAGGTTTTCTTTTCATTTTTTAGGAGCAGGCCATAGTCCAGTGAACCACTGCCTGCTCTTAAAAAACGTTTTTGCCACCATTCCCAAAGGGGAAGGGGTTCCTTGGGGACCCTTTCCGAATTGCGAATGGGTTACCACCAACTTGAAGTTGGTGGCAAATTGCGAATGATTTCCGACTGCATTTATGGTCCTAAAACATTCATACATACTGCTGCGTTTCGATATTTGGAAGGGACGCCCTAAACACGCCCCTTCCAAATACCAAATAGCTAACCCATTTCAGAGGCCTTCCCTCGTGAATCCTACATAAACTTATTGTTAGAAATAGGATTTCTGATTGGCTAAGGCTTGCGCCAAAGCCAGGCAGAAACCACCACTCTAGTCAGGGCAAGGGAGTTACACACCGAAGATAGCCCAGGCTCACCCCCTTGGAAGCTTGGCACGAGCAGTCAGGCTTATCCCATAAGCAATGTGTAAAGCGTTTGCACAACACACACACACAGCAGCAACCCACTAGGCACACCACATAATGAACTCCACACAAGGTTACATAAAAATAGCCTTTGTATTATCATAAACACATTAGAAACCTAATCACACATTTACACTGCGCCAACTGGCACGGGCAATATTCACAGGGGATTATATACAGGACCGAGCAAATCGGGCCACGGTCAGAAGCATCAGAATGCAGGTAAGTAAATATAAAACACAACAAGTAACTGCTGGCACAATAATGACTTCAGCATTATCACATTAGTCCCAAACCTCATTAGCATAACAAAGGCATCACAGTAGGCATTACAAGCATAAATACATTATGCAGTAACTGTAAGCATGAGCGCCATCACATGAACACTAGGGCCTTGTGCCATACCACCATAAACTGACCCCAGGTCGACTGGCCTTTTCTCTGGGCTCAAATGCCCTATGTCCGGCAATGTCAGGGCTTTGTGATGCCAATGCAGCAATCTCCCAAAATGTGTGCAAAGGATCAGGCCTAAACGTAGCAGCTGCCCACTACTTGCTGGGAAGCTGTGCAGGCAAAAATGTGGGCACTGGCACCCTCTGTCCTCCACTGGAACTCTAAGAAAATAAATGTGCCCAAACGTTGCAGCTGCCTGCGCGCTCGCAGGGCAGCTTAAAATGGCACAGGCACCACTGTGCCCTGTGAATCCCCCACTGGGACCTTAAAGTGAAAATTGCCCCACGGTGCATCTGCCCGCAACTGCGGTGAAGCTGGAAACAAAGCCGGCATTGTCACTCGCTGTGCCACTAAAGCCCCACTCCGAGACTTTAAACAGAATGGCCACCAATGTTGCAGTGGCCAGCTATGGCGGCGCCACTGAGGAAAACTTGGCCCCAGCACTAGTGACGAACTGGTCCCCAACATTCCAGCTGCCCACTGGAAGTTGGGGCATCTGTGAGTGTCCACAAAGTGAAGCCCTCACTCACCCGGCTTCATGGATACTCCTCCGGTCCTCCTGGCGTCGGCTTCCTGCTCCTGGGCTTCTCTTCACCTGGTCCGGTGCAGCAACACCCAGGGGACTCCCTTCACCAAGGAAGCCCCCTCACCGGGCAGACTCTTCCTTCCTCTTCACTCTGGCTTCCTGGAACACAGGCACAACTCCGCCTGTGTCCTGCCCAGCGCTTTCCTTCACGCCCCCTTGTCTTTGACCCCGCCCACACTGAGGCACTCCGGATGCCTGACTTCCGGTTCCTTCTGCCGTGGCAGCAACTCTCCCTCACGTAAGCACGGGGTGAGCGCACGCCTTACGATTAAGCACATTTGTGGGGTGAGCACCCGCTTGTTAGCAATCTCATGAGAGCGGGTGGGCTTCCGCTTTCCAATGTAAAATCATTCCCGCGGGGTGGGCTCCCTCTCCTCTCGGCACTCAGGAGGGGGAATCCCCACGTCGGGATTCCCTCGGGGCGCCCTGGCAGCACAGCACTGCAGTGCCCTCATGCTCCCCTCTGGCTGGAATTTAAATAAAACGCTCCTCTTTGGCCATTAAAACAAAACATGTTCCATGTTTCCTACTCTGGACGATTCTGCTACGCCCAAAATGCGAACCTTGTTGCACCGGTATCTCGCTTCAAGATCCTCATCCTTGGCTTGCAGGGCACGTAGAATCTTGTCTCTTTCCTTGTCATTTTCCGCGTCAGCCCTGACAACATCTTCCACATCTGATATGTGCTGCTTCGCTGCGTCGAGTTTACCTCCATGTTTGTCCAGCCGCTCGGACATCCTGTCCATTCAGAAGGATAATGGGTCGATTTTGCTTTCAATCTCGGACAGGCTCTGCTGGATGGTGCGGATGCTTGCTTCTTGTCCACTGCAAGACCACTGACTCATTGTCAGTGAAATTGCTCTCCCACCCTCGCAGCTCCACCATTAAGTGAGGTGCCCCTGCCCCTGCACTCTTGAGTGTTGGTGATCGAGGCCCTCCTCCACCCGCAGGTTTCCCTGCGCCTCATCCCTGGTGGTCCAGTGGACCTCTGTCTCCTTTCATTCTTCCTGCTCCTTCACTCGTTTTTCTCCCCTTTCTATCTTTCACCTTTCTGCACCTCTGCTCTTTTGCGCCTTATCTCTGCCCATTTCCCTTTCTCTCCCTCTGCTCCTTCACTCGTTTTCACTAGTTTTTTCCCCTTTCTATCTTTCACCTTTCTGCACCTCTGCTCTTTTGTGCCTTATTTCTGCCCATTTTCCCTTTCTCTCCCTCTGCTCCTTCACTCGTTTTCACTCGTTTTTTTTACCCTTTCTATCTTTCACCTTCCTGCTCTTTTCTGCATCTCTGCTCTTTTGTGCCTTATTTCTGCTTATTTTCCCTTCTTTCTTTATCCCTTCTTTCCTCCCTTTACCTTTCCCCGCCGCTGCTGCCCCCGCGGTCCCTCCCCCCCCCAGCACGACCGGCCCAATCCAGCTCCCCTACCCGCTCCCGCCTCCCAGCTGTCCAGCCCTCCCCGACCCCTACTTAATGGCGGCCACTGCGGGGACAGGCGAGCAAGACCACTGACTCATTGTCAGTGAAATTGCTCTCCCACCCTCGCAGCTCCACCATTAAGTGAGGTGCCCCTGCCCCTGCACTCTTGAGTGTTGGTGATCGAGGCCCTCCTCCACCCGCAGGTTTCCCTGCGCCTCATCCCTGGTGGTCCAGTGGACCTCTGTCTCCTTTCTTTCTTCCTGCTCCTTCACTCGTTTTTCTCCCCTTTCTATCTTTCACCTTTCTGCACCTCTGCTCTTTTGCTCCTTATTTCTGCCAATTTCCCTTTCTCTCCCTCTGCTCCTTCACTCGTTTTCACTCGTTTTTTCCCCTTTCTATCTTTCACCTTTCTGCACCTCTGCTCTTTTGTGCCTTATTTCTGCCCATTTTCCCTTTCTCTCCCTCTGCTCCTTCACTCGTTTTCACTCGTTTTTTTACCCTTTCTATCTTTCACCTTTCTGCTCTTTTCTGCATCTCTGCTCTTTTGTGCCTTATTTCTGCTTATTTTCCCTTTTTTCTTTATCCCTTATTTCCTCTCTTTACCTTTCCCCGCCGCTGCTGCCCCCGCGGCCCCTCCCCCCCCAGCACGACCGGCCCAATTCAGCTCCCCTCCCCGCTCCCGCCTCCCAGCTGTCCAGCCCTCCCCGACCCCTACTTAATGGCGGCCACTGCGGGGACAGGCGAGCAAGACCAATGACTCCTTGTCAGTGAAATTGCTCTCCCACCCTCGCAGCTCCACCATTAAGTGAGGTGCCCCTGCCCCTGCACTCTTGAGTGTTGGCGATCGAGGCCCTCCTCCACCCGCAGGTTTCCCTGCGCCTCATCCCTGGTGGTCCAGTGGACCTCTGTCTCCTTTCTTTCTTCCTGCTCCTTCACTCGTTTTTCTCCCCTTTCTATCTTTCACCTTTCTGCACCTCTGCTCTTTTGCGCCTTATTTCTGCCCATTTCCCTTTCTCTCCCTCTGCTCCTTCACTCGTTTTCGCTCGTTTTTTCCCCTTTCTATCTTTCACCTTTCTGCACCTCTGCTCTTTTGTGCCTTATTTCTGCCCATTTTCCCTTTCTCTCCCTCTGCTCCTTCACTCGTTTTCACTCGTTTTTTTTACCCTTTCTATCTTTCACCTTTCTGCTCTTTTCTGCATCTCTGCTCTTTTGTGCCTTATTTCTGCTTATTTTCCCTTTTTTCTTTATCCCTTCTTTCCTCCCTTTACCTTTCCCCGCCGCTGCTGCCCCCGCGGCCCCTCCCCCCCCCAGCACGACCGGCCCAATCCAGCTCCCCTCCCCGCTCCCGCCTCCCAGCTGTCCAGCCCTCCCCGACCCCTACTTAATGGCGGCCACTGCGGGGACAGGCGAGCAAGACCACTGACTCATTGTCAGTGAAATTGCTCTCCCACCCTCGCAGCTCCACCATTAAGTGAGGTGCCCCTGCCCCTGCACTCTTGAGTGTTGGTGATCGAGGCCCTCCTCCACCCGCAGGTTTCCCTGCGCCTCATCCCTGGTGGTCCAGTGGACCTCTGTCTCGTTTCTTTCTTCCTGCTCCTTCACTCGTTTTTCTCCCCTTTCTATCTTTCACCTTTCTGCACCTCTGCTCTTTTGCGCCTTATTTCTGCCCATTTCCCTTTCTCTCCCTCTGCTCCTTCACTCGTTTTCACTCGTTTTTTCCCCTTTCTATCTTTCACCTTTCTGCACCTCTGCTCTTTTGTGCCTTATTTCTGCCCATTTTCCCTTTCTCTCCCTCTGCTCCTTCACTCGTTTTCACTCTTTTTTTTTACCCTTTCTATCTTTCACCTTTCTGCTCTTTTCTGCATCTCTGCTCTTTTGTGCCTTATTTCTGCTTATTTTCCCTTTTTTCTTTATCCCTTCTTTCCTCCCTTTACCTTTCCCCGCCGCTGCTGCCCCCGCGGCCCCTCCCCCCCAGCACGACCGGCCCAATCCAGCTCCCCTCCCCGCTCCCGCCTCCCAGCTGTCCAGCCCTCCCCGACCCCTACTTAATGGCGGCCACTGCGGGGACAGGCGAGCAAGACCACTGACTCATTGTCAGTGAAATTGCTCTCCCACCCTCGCAGCTCCACCATTAAGTGAGGTGCCCCTGCCCCTGCACTCTTGAGTGTTGGTGATCGAGGCCCTCCTCCACCCGCAGGTTTCCCTGCGCCTCATCCCTGGTGGTCCAGTGGACCTCTGTCTCCTTTCTTTCTTCCTGCTCCTTCACTTGTTTTTCTCCCCTTTCTATCTTTCACCTTTCTGCACCTCTGCTCTTTTGTGCCTTATTTCTGCCCATTTTCCCTTTCTCTCCCTCTGCTCCTTCACTCGTTTTCACTCGTTTGTTTACCCTTTCTATCTTTCATCTTTCTGCTCTTTTCTGCATCTCTGCTCTTTTGTGCCTTATTTCTGCTTATTTTCCCTTTTTTCTTTATCCCTTCTTTCCTCTCTTTACCTTTCCCCGCCGCTGCTGCCCCCGCAGCCCCTCCCCCCCCAGCACGACCGGCCCAATCCAGCTCCCCTCCCCGCTCCCGCCTCCCAGCTGTCCAGCCCTCCCCGACCCCTACTTAATGGCGGCCACTGCGGGGACAGGCGAGCAAGACCAATGACTCCTTGTCAGTGAAATTGCTCTCCCACCCTCGCAGCTCCACCATTAAGTGAGGTGCCCCTGCCCCTGCACTCTTGAGTGTTGGCGATCGAGGCCCTCCTCCACCCGCAGGTTTCCCTGCGCCTCATCCCTGGTGGTCCAGTGGACCTCTGTCTCCTTTCTTTCTTCCTGCTCCTTCACTCGTTTTTCTCCCCTTTCTATCTTTCACCTTTCTGCACCTCTGCTCTTTTGCGCCTTATTTCTGCCCATTTCCCTTTCTCTCCCTCTGCTCCTTAACTCGTTTTCACTCGTTTTTTTCCCCTTTCTATCTTTCACCTTTCTGCACCTCTGCTCTTTTGTGCCTTATTTCTGCCCATTTTCCCTTTCTCTCCCTCTGCTCCTTCACTCGTTTTCACTCGTTTTTTTTACCCTTTCTATCTTTCACCTTTCTGCTCTTTTCTGCATCTCTGCTCTTTTGTGCCTTATTTCTGCTTATTTTCCCTTTTTTCTTTATCCCTTCTTTCCTCCCTTTACCTTTCCCCGCCGCTGCTGCCCCCGCGGCCCCTCCCCCCCAGCACGACCGGCCCAATCCAGCTCCCCTCCCCGCTCCCGCCTCCCAGCTGTCCAGCCCTCCCCGACCCCTACTTAATGGCGGCCACTGCGGGGACAGGCGAGCAAGACCACTGACTCATTGTCAGTGAAATTGCTCTCCCACCCTCGCAGCTCCACCATTAAGTGAGGTGCCCCTGCCCCTGCACTCTTGAGTGTTGGTGATCGAGGCCCTCCTCCACCCGCAGGTTTCCCTGCGCCTCATCCCTGGTGGTCCAGTGGACCTCTGTCTCCTTTCTTTCTTCCTGCTCCTTCACTCGTTTTTCTCCCCTTTCTATCTTTCACCTTTCTGCACCTCTGCTCTTTTGCGCCTTATTTCTGCCCATTTCCCTTTCTCTCCCTCTGCTCCTTCACTCGTTTTCACTGGTTTTTTCCCCTTTCTATCTTTCACCTTTCTGCACCTCTGCTCGTTTGTGCCTTATTTCTGCCCATTTTCCCTTTCTCTCCCTCTGCTCCTTCACTCGTTTTCACTCGTTTTTGTACCCTTTCTATCTTTCACCTTTCTGCTCTTTTCTGCATCTCTGCTCTTTTGTGCCTTATTTCTGCTTATTTTCCCTTTTTTCTTTATCCCTTCTTTCCTCTCTTTACCTTTCCCCGCCGCTGCTGCCCCCGCGGCCCCTCCCCCACCAGCACGACCGGCCCAATCCAGCTCCCCTCCCCGCTCCCGCCTCCCAGCTGTCCAGCCCTCCCCGACCCCTATTTAATGGCGGCCACTGCGGGGACAGGCGAGCAAGACCAATGGGCGCGCCGCTGGTGCACTGAAGGCGCGTCAAAGGCAAGCACGTCTGCGCCCGTCTGCGACCCGTCCGCGACCAGCACCAGGAACCCTGGACCTTCCCCCCCGCCAACGCTACGACCCAGCAGCACTCCACGCACTCAACCCAGGCTGCAACAACAACTGCAAGCTAGCATCACCAGCCGACACCCATGGACCCTTCAGCTGTCACCGCTGCCGGCACACCTGCAGCACCGCCAAGAACACGGATCCAGAACAACCCGCCCACAAGAACACAACCGAACCGAAGACCCTGCAATGCATCCTCCTCAACGTCCGATCCCTCCACAAACACGCCACAGAAATCTGGGACCTCCTCGACAGCACAACCCCAGACATAGCATTCTTCACCGAAACCTGGACCAACACCACCCCGGGACCGGACATCGCCATCGCCATCCCCCAAGGATACAAGATCTCCAGGAAGGACCGCCCCATCCACCCAGGAGGAGGAATCGCCATCGTCCACAAATCCAGCCTCCGCCTGAGCACACTCCCTGGCGAGTCCACAGAACTGATGGAACACCTTCACTTCAAGATACTGGCCAGCCCCACCGCTGCCCTCCGAGGAACCCTCATCTACCGACCCCCTGGACCCCGCGGACCCTTCGCCAACTCCATCACGGACATTATCTCCCCGCAGGCCATCGCATCCACCAACTACACCCTGCTGGGAGACCTCAACTTCCACCTCGACAATCAACTGGACCCCAACACCACATCCCTCCTGGACAACCTCCACAACATTGGACTCCGCCAGATCGTGACCGAGCCCACGCACTCAGCAGGACACACCCTCGACCCCTCTTCACTACAGGAAACTCCATCACCTTCAGCCACACCACCGAGCTCCCATGGACCGACCATCGTTGCGTCCACTTCACCTTCAGAACACCCACCATCCACAGACACCAGCACCTGCTTCCACAAAGAAACTGGACCAAAATCACCGATGACCAGCTCACCTCCTCACTCAACAACTCCACCCCAACCATCGCGGAAAACGACGACCCCAACACCGCAGCCCGAACCCTGCATGGATGGATCTCGGACAGCACCAACACCATAGCCCCCCTCAAGAAAAACAACAATACCCGTGCCAAGAAAGCCAGATGGTTTACCACCGAACTTCGAGAGTCCAGGCGCACATGCCGCTGCCTCGAAAAGGCCTGGAGAAACACCAAATCCACAGAAGCCCACAACAACTTCAGAGCCGCCACTAACGCCCACCATCAACTCATCAGAGAAACGAGGAAAAAAGCGATTGAAGACAGAATCTCCACCCACGCACACAACAGCAAGGAACTCTTCAGCATCATCAAGGAGTTCGCCCAACCCACCAGCGAGTCTACCGACATCCCTCCCTCACAAGACCTCTGCGACAAACTCAGCATCTTTTTCCACCACAAAATCAAGAGCATCTACGACAACTTCGACGAAGACAACCAACACACTGAACCCTCACCAACCACCCCCGACACCCGGAAACCAGCGATTGATGACTGGACAGCCCTCACCACCGAAGACACACTGAAGACAATGAAGTCAATCCACTCAGGGGTCCCCACGGACCCCTGCCCCCACCACATCTTCAACAGAGCCGCCAACACCATCGCACCCATGCTCCGCCACATCATCAACCGCTCCCTGGCGACCGCCTCATTCCCCGACGACTGGAAACACGCCGAGGTCAACCCCTCCTAAAGAAACCCTCAGCGGACCCCACCGACCTCAAAAACTACAGACCCATCTCCCTGCTCCCGTTCCCAGCGAAAGTCATCGAGAAAGCCATCAACAGCCAACTCGCCACATTCATTGAAGAACACAACATCCTCGACTCCTCCCAATCCGGCTTCAGAAAAAACCACAGTACGGAAACCGCCCTCCTCGCCGCAACAGACGACATCCGCACCTTACTGGACAAAGGAGAAACAGTAGCCCTCATCCTCCTCGACCTATTAGCGGCGTTCGACACATTCTCCCACCGCACCCTAATACGCAGACTCTACGATGCAGGAATCCAGGACAAGGCCCTCGACTGGATCTGCTCCTTCCTCTCCAGCAGGACGCAGCGGGTCAGACTCCCCCCTTTCCTCTCATACCCCACACCTATCACCTGCGGAGTCCCCCAGGGCTCCTCCCTCAGCCGGACGCTCTTCAACGTCTACATGGCTCCACTTGCCCCCATCGTCAGAACCTACGGACTCAACATCGTGTCATATGCAGACGACACCCAGCTCATCCTCTCCCTATCCAACAAGCCCATCACCGCCAGACGCAACTTTCGAGAAGGCATGGAAGCCATCGCCAAATGGATGAAAAACAGCTGCCTACAACTAAACACCAACAAAACAGAAGTACTCATCATGGGCCCAAACCCCGATGCCTGGAGTGACACCTGGTGGCCCACCGCCCTCGGAAACCCGCCAACCCCCACAGACCACGCACGCAACCTGGGAATCATCCTGGACTCCGAGCTCAAAATGGACCGCCAGATCAACTCTGTCTCATCTTCCTGCTTCCACACCCTCCGCCTCCTTCGTAAGACCTTCAAATGGATCCCCCTCGAACACCGACAGACAGTCACTCACGCCCTGGTCACCAGCAGACTCGACTACGGCAACGCTCTCTACGCCGGAATAAACAAAAACCTCATCCGCAAGCTACATAACATCCAGAACGCCGCCGCAAGACTGGTCCTCAACCTGCCAAAACACTGCCACATCTCCCAGCACCTGCGCACACTCCACTGGCTCCCCGTCGAGGCGAGAATCACCTTTAAGATGCTCACCCACGCACACAAGGCCCTCCACGGCACCGGACCAGCATACCTGAACAGCCGACTCAAAGGACCCTACGATCAGCCCAGCTTTCCTACGCTGTGGTCCCCCGCACCAGAAAGACCAGATCGGGAGGCCGCTCCTTCTCCTTCCTCGCGGCCAAAGCATGGAACGCCCTTCCGCTCCACCTCAGACAGACAACATCGCTCCCCATCTTCGCAAGAAACCTCAAAACCTGGCTCTTCGACAGACCCCCTCCTTGATGGAATGGAACCTGCACCCCCCAACCCCCCCCACCCCTAGCGCCTTGAGACCCTTACGGGTGAGTAGTCGCGCTTTAACAAACCCCTGATTGATTGATTGATTGTCCATCTCCGATCTGGAGTCAGGGGTAGAGTTGTGTTCCATGGATGCAGGCTCTTTTGATCTTGGTGTTTTGTGTAGATCAAATTGTAATTTGGGTTGTAACTTGTCCTTCTTGCCCATGTTGTCAGAATTGCACACCATGGATGTACAGTCTGTGTCCGCTGACTGTTTAGTAGTATGTCACGACTGGGTCTGTTATCGCCTGTATGACAGGGACCAGTGAAATCCAAAGCTCTTCTTTCTGAGCACCGCGATTGACCCCTGCTCTTAGTAAGTGTGGGGCGAGACTGAACTCAATTTCTCTCTGAGTGGCTTATTCTGCAATTGACACCTTCACTTGGTGTGTGTGCAGCGTTAACTGACCAGGATCCATGGAAAGGTCGCACCCAGGTATGATCTCTGGGTTCTCCAATGCTCAAAGCATGATCAGTACCTCCTTTGTTCCTCTCCAACTTATGGGCACGGGAAAGCAGTCTGGGTCTTCGATCCCTCTATTCACATACAGTTCTATGCCCATTATGTGTTTGCCCGGTATGTAACACTCAAGTGGCATCACCTGTCACCGTGGCATTTCGCGTGTCAGCTAATGTTCCGCGCTGCTTTGATGACTGTCCCACCACTGCTCAAGTGGTCTTAGGGCCAAGGTTCTGGCCGGAGTGTGGAAGCCCGGGCGCTCACTGCACGAATACGCACCTGGACGAGCCTCGTCGCAGCTGCCTCCGGGCCGGTCGCTTAATTCCGAAGGGCTCTCCATCTCTTACGGGCACTTGTTGAGACTGCAATCACATCCCCTATCCACAGTACAGCAGCGCGTCAGTGAGAGCTCTCCGCCGTTTCCCAACTCTGCTTTGCCGGCTGGGCCACTTTCACAGCCAGCGACGAGGCGCATTCATCACCTCCGTAGTTGCAAAGGTATTTTTCATTGTGGCAAGGACAGACTCCCATTGAGTAATAGTGGTTTACTGTATTACATTTAAAAAGTGATAAATTCGGTATGGACACAGCTGAAACAAATACTTCTTCTACTCATTGTAATTTAAAATCCTCACCATTGTCACAATTTGATGTGGATTTGCATGTTCAAGTTCTTGTCCAATGTGATTCCTAGTGATTTGGCTGAGTACACTACGTGAAGTTAAGCGCAGTGATTAGTGTGGTCCATTCCTTTATTTCAGAAGAGATTGTGGGGGGGGGGGGGATTAATAAGAATTAGTTTTTTTGCTTGTTTAGTTTAGGCTGATTACTAGGTAGCCATTGAATATTCATCTTTAGCGCTTCATTCATTGACTTGATCTCTTCCAGTGACGAGACTTTAATGTAGATCTGTGTGTCATCAGCATACATATGAAAGAAGATGTTGGCATAATTATTTCAAGCCTTTCACCCACCACTTTTTTGTAAACTTTTTAAAAGTGGCATCTTCAAAATAGTATTTTAAATCCCGATTGATGGTTAAAAACACCCAGGGAAGACATGGCTTGGCAGTTCAGGCTGTACTGTTCCCATGAGGCACAGGGTAGAGACCGATTTGCATATGGCCATGTCTGAACTGGGGTGGCGTGGTGAGCAAAAGAACTATGGATTAAACCCAGATCTGTGACTGCGGGTGAATGTTTTGCCAATGTGCAACATTCCGTCCATCATCTTGTGTGTTTTGCTGTTCACCCTATGTGGGAAGAGTATGCCCAGTCGTGGGTCCCGTGCTCATTACGATACTGTTATGTTATGTTATGTTATAACCCATTTGTAAAGCGCACGTAGACCAAGGTTTCATGGCGCTGTTCAGAGTAGGATGCGGGCAGGACTAATTTACTCATATGCCTGTGTGAACAGCCAGGTCTTAAGCTGCTTTCTGAATCGGAGTAACTCAGAGCAGGAGCGGATCTCTAATGGAAGTGTGTTCCAGAGTTGTGGTGCCAGGAACCCGAAGCGACGACCGCCATGTCTCTTCCGTTTGAACCTGGCACTCACTAACAGATTTTGATATTTGGAACGGAGATCGCGAGTGGGAGTGTGCCTTAATGTCAGGTTATTAATAAAGATGGGGCTATAGCAATTTAAGGACTTGAATGTTAGGCAAGCTGTTTTAAAAATGGACCGTTGGAGCAGTGGAAGCCAATGTAGCTTCTTTATCAGGGGTCTTACCGATTGCCATTTAGGCTGCTGATAGATCAATCTCGCAGCCTGGTTTTGTACCAGCTGGAGCCTCTTGATCTGATACAAAGGGAGTCCTAGATAGATTGAATTTGCATAGTCTAGGTGAGACAGGACCAATCCTATCACAACTTGTATCAGTGCTGCCTGGGTGAGCAGGTGGTGTATCTTCTGGATCTTTCGCAATTGAAAGAAGCATTTAGATACTACTGTACCCATCTGAGTATTCAGAGAGAGATCTCTATCAATAGTTACCCCTAGACTTTTTACAGAGGAGGAGGGTTTGGAAAAAGGCCCTAATTCTGTAGGCCAATAGTGGGGGCCCCAGGAGATGCAGCTGTCTCCTATCAATAGCACCTCCGTCTTCCCAGGGTTGAGCTTTAATTGATTATGATCCATCCAATGGCGGATAAACACCATAGTTTCCTGAAAATTAGTGATAGACTCAGTTGAATTATCTATGGTGAAAGAGAGCTGCAAGTCGTCCGCATAATTAAATGTGGATACTTTCCTCTGTTTTAAAGCTTTAATCAGGGGAAGAAGGTAGAGATTGAACAAATGTGGGGACAAAGAAGATCCCTGTGGGACCCCACATGTGGTGTTCGACCTAGAAGCAGTGAAATTTGCTAAGCGAACTGCCTGCGTACGATCTTCCAAAAAGGAGGCGATCCATTTCAAGGCCTTGCCCTGAAAGCCTGTCCGTCCGACACGGTCCACCAAGATCTTGTGGTCCACCGTGTCGGACCAGTGCTTGGGGGATTCCAGCATCAGCCTTCCTTCGGAGCTCGTCCAGGACTGCCAAGTTAACCACCTCCGTGGAGTGACCTGGCCGGAAACCAGCTTGGTGGGAGTCCAGATATCCAGTATGGTCCATAAAATCGGACATACATTTTGCCACGTGTGCCTCCAGCACCTTAGCCAGGTAAGGGAGCAAAGAGATGGGGCGATAATTGGAAGGTTCCGAAGGATCGGCACCGACCTTTTTTAACAAAGGAACCACTATGGCATCTTTAAACGATTTAGGGACACAGCCTTGAGTTAATGAGGAGTTGAGCAAGGACAAGGCAGGCTGAGGAGTGATGGAAAAAACCTCCCTCAGTATGTGCGGTGGACAACAATCCCGGGGGGAACCTGATTTTACTTTAGACAGTAGAGGAGAGAGTGATTCAGCATTAATTATAGGGAAGATGTCCATTGTAGAAGTATTCATGATAGTAACAGTCGGAGGCTCAGTTAATGGAGAGCATACAATGCTAGCTTTGATAGCTACAATCTTTTCCAGAAAGAAAGTGTTCAGCTTGTCGCATAGCTCCAATGAAGGAGTTGGTTTAAGTGACAGTCTATCTGGGTTAGATAGCTCATCCACAATCGAGAAGATCTCTCTCGACTTGTTGGAAGAGGTAAGGATCCTCAAGGAAAAGTGTTCTACCTTAGCTGCTTTAATGGCTTTATTATATTTTACCTGCTCTTGTTTATAAAGGATCCTGTCCCCTAAGTCATAATGAGCTCTCCATTTTCTCTCCCTCTGGCGGAGTAACAGTTTCATTTCTTTTAATTCCTAGGTAAACCACTTATGAGCTTCTGCCTTTCGATTAATCCTGATCTTTTTTAGTGGTGCAGAGTGGTCGCTCGCTGTTGTTAGCCACAGCAAGATCTGAGAATCGTAAATGTCCACATTCTGCACAGGACTTGGCATAGAGCTAGTTAGAATGTTCATAAATTCTGGCTTGTCAATAGTATTCCAGCATCTCACTGAGCCACCCTCAACTAGGGGGGGCTTGACTCTTATGGGCAGAGTTAGTTGGAATGTGACCAAAAAATGGTCCGACCATATGCATGGGAGTACCCTCAGGGCAGAAATAATCGGGTTTGTCGTCCAGATCTGGTCCAGTATATGGCCTTTCTGATGCGTTGGCGTTAAGAGATGTTGTGTAAGATTAAAATTTGTTAAGACGTTAGTGAATTCGAGAGAATGAGGGCCGCCTAACGGATCGCCAAACCAGTAGTTAAAATCACCAATGAGCAAAATATTTGAGTATTTAGTTGCTAAGTTTGCTATCTGCTTGCTCAAGGTGAGGGGGAAGAGGGGCATAGGCTGAGGGGGCCTGTAGACAATGATGCAGATCAGAGAGGTGTGATCAGAATCTAACTTGATCACTACATTGTCTGCAACAACCAAATTGAGGGGCGTAATAGTCGTAAAAGTATGTTTACGCTGAATAATAGCAGTCTCTCCACCACCCGCTTTTCCTGGAGAGCGATCAGTGTGGAGTATATAGTAATCTGTAGGGAGAGCGGTCAGTATATCTCAAATGGAATCAGGAGTCAGCCATGTTTCGGTAAGAAACAGAATGTCCGGTGATTCATTCGAGAGTAGTGTAAAAATCTCCAATTTATGTTTCACTAATGAGCGTGTGTTTAAGTAGGAGATCCGAAGAGTCACCTGTTTTGAGGGGATAGTTGTGGAGTTTTTCCCCTGGACACGCAATAACTCTGGAAATCTGCCACGTGATTGCAGTAATCCCAGATTTGCAAGGCGGTCCTGTATATCCGCGTCTAACATTAGAAGTCTTTTGTGTAGACTGTAGAGGTCCTCAGAGGATTATGTAAAAAATTGCACAGAGTGAGGTGCCCATTGACCCGTACAGGCACGGACGGGCGCAGACAGGCTTGCATTTGGCACGGGCGAATGGAAGATGTCATTTGTAGTGGAGGAGGTCAGGAGGAGCCAGGCTGCTAGAGCGCAACCCGCGTTCTACCCCCAAGATGGCGGCCAGCTAGAGTATCGGTCTCAACAGCAGCTATTCGGCTGCCACACCAAACGATGTGGGGGTGATCAGGGTTCGAGTACCCGTGATGGTGCCACAGATTAAAGAGCAATTCTATATTTTAAAGACACAGTAAGCAATAAAATAACGCTGTCACGAGTGCTAAGTGAAAATAAAGTAGCTCCTGGATACAGCCTCCTCTCAACACCTAAAGCTCATGTGAGCTCGAGTGCGCGCGGTTCCACGTGCTTTTTAAGTCCGGGGGGTCGGGAGGGGCCAGGCTGCTAGAGCGCAACCCGTGTTCTACCCCCAAGATGGCGGCCAGCTAGAGTATCGGTCTCAACAGCAGCTATTCGGCTGCGAGACCAAACGATGTGGGGGTGAGCAGGGTTCGAGTACCCGTGATGGTGCCACAGATTAAAGAGCAATTCAATATTTTAAAAACACAGTAAGCAATAAAATAACACTGTCACGAGTGCCTAGTGAAAATAAAGTAGCTCCTGGCTACAGCCTCCTCTCAACACCTAAACACCTGGAGTCAAGCTATCCTGGCTGATGACGGCTGATAGCCAGAAACCGGTCCTAGGATGCTTGATTCCGGTCCAGGGAAGACATGGCTTGGCAGTTCGGGCTGAACTGTTCCCATGAGGCACAGGGTCAAGACTGATTTGCATATGGCCATGTCAGAACCTGGGGGTGGCATGGTGAGCAAAATAACGAAGGATTAAACCCAGATCTGAGACTGGGGGTGAATGTTTTGCCAATGTGCAACATTCCGTCCATCATCTTGTGTGTTTTGCTAAAACACATGAGTTGTCCTAGAAAACGGAAACCATTCGTAGAAAAGTCAGACCTTAAAGCGGCGGTTCAGGCGTTGATCACCGCGAGGATCGTATATGGATGTTCAACTTTACCTGGCCTCCCCAAGAGCTCAACAGCGCCGCTACAAGCTTGTCTCAACGCAGCCGCAAGACTCATAACTGGATCTAGAAAATGTGATCACATCTCTCCACACTTAAAAGCTCTGAACTGGCTACCATATGAAGCCAGACTCCAACTCCAACGGGCCTGTATCACACATATGGCGCTACACTCAAAAACAATGGTATACCATACCCATAAAGTGATGATATCCGGAGGAGGCAGGTACTCCAGAGGCGCAAAAGATCTTGTGCTGAAACCGCCGGGCATTCCAGAAGAAGAAAACATACAACAGGGCTTTCTCAGGTGCCGCACCTAAAATCTGGAACTCGCTACTGCCAAATATTAGAAGAATTCCTTTCAAAATTCAAGTAGGAAGCTAAAATCTTCCTAATGGGGAAATTCCTACCATAACTCTTTACAAAGATTCAACGAATTCATCTGTCGATCAAATCACCTTTCTGTTTGCTATAAATTTATAAATCAGAGGGCCCCACAATGACTTTCTGAATCGATTCATATTGGGATCTACACAGTCCTTTCCTGGGTCCCCTATCTCGTTAAACTACTGAGACGAATCGCTCAGCCAAACTTTGAACTCTGAGTCTTTTGATGGTAAAAAAAAATTGTCATTTGAGGTATTCGTTGAGTCTCAGATATTATTGTAAGCTCTGAGAACTTTTACTGCCCACTGTTTTTATACAGTTTTATATTATCTGCAGACGTAAGTTTATGTTGCTTGATATTGGTCGCATTCGGGACCGCTATATTTCTGTCAAGCGCTCTGACACCCTAACAGGTCACGTTCGCGCTATATAAAACACAAATAAATAAAAATGTAAAAATACTAATAATCTCAGCCAACTGGTAATCAATCGGGCCACATTCCAGGCCATCATTATTTTGCACTACATGCCACCTTGTGTCTCCAAACTGAGGTGGCATATGGTTAGGCCCAAACTGATGTGGCATGGTCCACAAAATAATGTTGGAGAGGAATGAGGCCCCAGATAAATTCCAATGGCTGAGATCAATTTAAGTTTTCAATCCATCACTTTTTTGCATACTTTTGTGGGTCACCCCAAGTGGGACGAGTATGTTGAGTTGTGGGTCTCATTCACACTGTGTCACTAGAACAAAACTATACCTTTCTGATGAGCCCTAAGTAGGAATGTAACTGGTCCTAGGTTGCTTGTGTTCCGGTTCAGGAGGGGCCTGGCCTTGCAGCTCAGGCTGGACTATTCCCATTTGAGGAGGGACACAACTGTTTTGCATAACCGAGGTGGCTTGGTATGAAAAATAACAATGGACTGGGATGCGGCCTGAGTAATTACCAGTGGCTGAGATTAATACAAGCATTAAGTCCATCACTTTTTGTACATGAGATTAATTTAAGCATTCCATCCATCACTTTTTTGTATAGGTCAGTGTGTCACCCTAAATTGGCCCAGACGTGATCCAGAGCACACTGCCTCACTGTAGCCAAGCTTTGCTTGGCTGATGAGCATTGACTAGCGCAAAACTAGGTCCTAGGTTGCTTGTGTTCCAGATCAGGGAGAACGTGGCCTGGCTGTACAGGCTGGACTGTTCGATTGGAGCAGGGTTAAGACTGATATGCATATGGTTGGGTCCAAACTGTTGTGGGATGCTATGCAAAATTAGAATGGGCTGGGACTCGGCCTGAGTGATTACTAGGGGCTGAGAAAACTCAAGCATTTCATCCATCTCTTTTTTATATACTTTAGTGTGTTGCTCTTCGTGGAATGGGTGTGCCCAGACATGGGTCCTGTGCACACAGTGTCACAGGGACCAAGCTATACCTTGCTGATGAGCCCTAACTAACACAAAACTGGTTTGAGGATGCTCATGTTTTGATTCAGAGAGGTCCTGGTCTGGCAGCTCGGGGTGGACAGTTCCCATTGGAGCAGGATTAAGACTGATTTGTATTTGGCCGGGTCCACACTGAGGTGTCATGGTGTGCAAAATGATGATGACTGAGATGCACCCCCAAGTAATTACCAGTGCCTGAAATTAATTCAAGCATTCCATCCATCACTTTTTTGTATACTTTTGTGTGTCACCTTGAGTGGGACAAGGATGCCCAGATGTGTGTCCTGTGTACACTGTGTCACTAAAGCCAAGTTATACCTGGCTTATGTGCCCTAAAGAGGGCAAAACAGGTCAGGGATCAGACCCCAAATAATTACAAATGGCTGAGATTATTTCAAGCTTTCAATCCATCACTTTTTTGTATAATTTTGTTTGTCACCCTAAGTGGGAAGGATACGTCCAGGCGTGGGTCTCCGGCACACTGTGTCAGTGGAATAAAGCTGCACCTTTCTAATGAGCTCTAACTAGGAGACAAACTAGTCCTAGGTTGGTTGTGTTCCAGTTCAAGGAGGACCTGGACAAGCAGCTCGGGCTGGACTGTTGCCAGTGGAGCAGGGTCATGACTGATTTGCATATGGCTGGGTCAAAACTAAGGTGGCATGGTGTGAAAAATAAGAATGGACTGGGATGTTGCTCGAGTAATTACCAGTGGCTGAGATTAATTCAAGAATTCTATCCATAATTTTTTTGTTTAGTGTGTCACCCTAAATTGGACCAGTATGCCTAGACGTGGGTCTTATGCACACTGTCTCACTTAACCCAAGCTATACTTGGCTGATGAGCACTAACTAGGGCAAAACCAGTCCTAGGTTGCTTGCGTTCTAGTTCAGTGAGGAACTGGATGAAAGTTTGGCTGGGCTGTTCCGATTGCTGCAGGGTTAAGACAGATTTGTATATGGCTGGGTCCACGCTGGGGTGGCACACCCTGCAAAATTATAATGGGCTGGGCTGCAGCCCTGAGTAATTACCAGTTGTTTAGATAATTTCAAGCATTTCATCTATCACTTTTTTGTGTACTTTAGTGTGTCATCCTAAGTGTGACGGATATGCCCCGACATAGGGCCTGTGCAGACTGTGTCACTGGAACCAAGCTATACCTGGCAGATGAGCTCTAACTAAGGTGTAGCCGGTTCTAAGTTACTTGTGTTCAGGTTCAGGGAGGACCTGGCCTGGCAGCTTGGACGGAATGCACCTATTAGAGCAAGTAAAGACTGATTTGAAAATGACTAGGTCCGAATTGAGGTGGCATGGTATGCAAAATAATCATGGACCAGGATGCAGAATGAGTAATTAACAGTGGCTGATATTAATTCAAGCATTCCATCCATAACTTTTTTGTATACTTTAGTGTATCACCCTAAGTGGGATGGGTTTGATTAGTGGATCGAGTGGGGCAACGAGAACTCGGCTAATTTAACATCTGCACTGTCAACAAGAGATGCCCAGAAGTTTTGGTAATTGTCAACACGGGGTCGGCTGAACCCGTATCGGCAGTAGCACCCAACATCTCTGCAGATGTGTGGGAACAACACTTTTACACTCTGTACCAGGGGGAAAACTCTACCACAACCTGGCACCAGGGGGATTAGTTCCTAGTTCTATTGCTGAAACAACTGAGCTTGACTTTACTGAGGGTGAAGTCAGGGTTGCTATTTCCAAACTCCCACTTGGTAAAGCCCCGGGGCTGGATAAAGTATCTCGTGATCTCTTAAAACACGAACCCAGGGTCTGGGCTCCTTATCTAACGGCTATCTTTAATGCAATTTTGGGGGGCACAGCTGTCCCTAGTACTTGGCTGGGAGTAGAGATAGTCCCTATCTTCAAGAAGGGCTCACCTCTGCTCCCAGCCAACTATAGGCCAATCAGCCTCATTGATGTGTCGCAAAAGCTCTTCACGAGGTTGATTTTAGACCGCCTTCTAGATTGGATGGAGGAATTTGACATCTTAAGCCCTTACCAAGCTGGGTTCAGAAAGAATGTATCCACCATGTATCAGATTTTTCGATTAACCCGGCTTTATTGGAAGACTGTTAAAATCGAGGGCGGCTCACTTTACACTGTCTTTGTGGACCTTTGTGCGGCCTTCGATCTAGTCCCACGTCGGAAATTGTGGAGTGTGCTTTTGGAATTGGGTATCCCTCCCCCTCTTCTGAACATGATAATTCGATTCAACACTGAGAATTTCGCACAGGTTAGGTGTGGGAAAATGGTTCTCTGTCAGCCAGATTCCCCGTTAGCAGGGGGGTAAGACAGTGGTGCATCCTGGCGCCCACCCTGGCGCCCACCCTGTTTTGCCTTTACGTCAACGAGGTAATCTCCTACCTGAATGCGGTCCCCAATAGTGATGCTCCAAGACTTGCTGGATCTGGTATCTCTGCGATTATGTTCGCAGATGATACCTTATTGCTCTCTAAGACTCCTATGGGCATCCAGCGAGTCCTGGACGGATTTGTGTCTTTTTGTCGGGATCGGGGGTTGGAAATAAACACCCTGACAACGAAATTCATAATTTTTAACCCTCCGATAACAACACACCCGAGCTCCGTGATAGGTGGAGTAAGAAAGGGTTCAGACCTTTGAGTATCTGGGTCTTACCCTAAACGAAAATATGACCTGGGTCCAACATCAAACAAAATCGCAACTTAAGTTGTCTCAAATAGCGGGGGGCATTATTAAGCTCTTAAACAAATCCTCTGTCAAACCAATTGGCCCACCCCTGGAAATGTATAAACTGCAGGCACGGGGGGCTGTAATCTATGGTGGCGCACTGTGGGGTCACAAGTGTGCACCCGCAATTGTCGTCATGGAGAACACATTTTTAAGACAGTTGGTAGCACTGCCCCTTAGCACACCATTGTTGCCCCTTACGCTTGACCTGGGCCTTAGACCCATGAATGAGGAATTGGGCCTCAAACCTTTAACTTTCTGGAGGAGACTCTGGGTAACCCCGGAGCTTAAGAACTACAGGCAAGAGCTCTCTGATGTCCTAAGACTTCCGAATGCGCGGAAACTTCCCTGGTTGAAGTACGTAAGAGAGGAATTTGAGAGAATAGGTCTCTCGCCCATGTGGTCTGACCCGGAGCATGCTTGCAGAAATTTATCGCGCAAGCAATTGGGCAACCTGTACCATGAAAGTAACCTAACTGCTCTCTTAACGAACGCCCAAACTGGTACTCTGTCAGGCACGTTTCTAATGACTAAAGACTTTTATAAATTAGAGTCTGTTTTCGACGATGTTAGTCCAGTTGCTTTTAGAAAGTTGTATTTCCAATGGAGACACGGCTCTCTGCCAATTAGAGCCCTTACGAGCAAGTGGTGTCTATCCTCTCCCAAAAATTGCCCTGGGTGCACCTCGGAGCTGGAAAATGAGTTGCATGTTGTGTTTTTCTGCCCTGTTTACCAAAAAGCTAGAAAGAAGTGGATCATTCCCCTTTGTAAAAATCTGGGGATTATGCACTGTATGCAAGCTCACAGAATACTAAAAACGGATCTGTCTCCTCTAATTGTTTTTGCTGTAACTAAATGCTTAGCAGCCATGTGGAATATTAGAAGGAAACATTTGAACACTGCTTGAAATAGGATCCAGTAGATACATCCATATAGTTGCAAGGGAGTTTGATCTCTAACTCCAGATGGGCAGGGCATATTAGTTAACCATGCATTTATTTATGTTTACTGACATCTACTATGGTCTGATGATATAGCTCCTAGGACACGTGATGACTGTTGTCTTTTATTGTGTATTTGAACGTAATGTATTAATTCTTAACTATTTAATTTAATGTGATTTCTTTTATGACAACATTGTCGAAATAAAGATGAAATGAATGAATGAATGATTAGATGTGAATCCTGTGCACACTGTGTCACTGGAACCAAGCTATACCTGGCTGATGAGCAATAACTAGGGTAAAACAAGTTGGATGCTTGCTTTCTGGTTGAGGGAGAACCTGACCTGGTAGTTAAGGGTGGACTGTTCCCATTGAAGCAGGGTCAAGACTAATTTGCGTGTGTCTGGGTCAAAACCTAGGTGGTATGGTTTGCAAACTAATGATGGACTGGGAAGAGGCCTGAGTAATTACCAGTGAATGAGATTAATTCAAGCATTCTATCCATCACTTTTTGTATACTTTAGTGTGGGACGGGTAAGCCCAGACATGGCTCATGAGCCCCATGTGAAACTGGTCCAACGGTGCTTGTGTTCCAATCCAGGGAGGACCTAGTCTGGGAGTTCGGGCCGGACTGTTCTCATTGTAGCAGCGTCAAGACTGATTTGCATATGGCTGGGTCCAAACTGAGCTGGCATGTGTAGATTTACTCCTAAATGTCGGTATAATTCTCCACTTTTTGTGTTATTCTCCTTTTGCTGGTGGAAATTGATACCAAGGTGTTGACTAACATGTCCCAACCACTTCCAACCACTTCAAATGAGGAGGCGGAATCTACTGTGAATTAATTTACAATTGTAAACTAAGAAGTAATCTTCACCTGTTGGTGCAGATTTTCTCAACTATAGGAAACTTTAAGTGTTTCCTTGAAAAATATATTCAAGTATATTTTGTTGTAAAATGTCAATACAAAATAATTTTAAATAGAGAATATCAACCTGAAACAAACAAAATGGAAAGTTACAGCGCAATAACCCCTCAAGCTAAATGTGTATCAAATTCTGACATAATTTAAATACATTAATTTAATTTATAAATATTATGTTAAATATATTAAACAATAAATTCACCCACCCTCACTAACATTTTTATTTTTATTTAATTTGTAGTAAACTTAAAGGTTATTTATTTAATTCATTTAAATACTTTTTACATTTTTAAAAATAAGTTACAAGTTTTTTTTAAAATTTTTACTAAATTAAAAAAACGAAAAATAAATGTATACAAAATTATGCTTATTTCTCACTTAAATTTAATTTAAATCAAGAGCTAATCTAATATTCATTCCTTTAGGGTGTTAGTTTATATTCCCTCCTTCTGTTGTGTTCTATGGGAGTATTTCGCTTTGCCATTTTTTGTCGATGTGTGATCTTTGTCTTACTTCAATGCTGAGCTGGAGTACAAATTAAGCCCGTTTTGATACAATTAGGGCTGCAGTAACTTTAGAAGTGTAATCTGTGTTTTGCAAATGTCTTACTATTTGTGGATGTGTGTTTTATATTAGCATGTCCCTTCCACACGCCTCCTTAAATTTCCCTTAACCCCACCCGTTGTTTAGTAATTATTCTCTATTTTCCCACATCTCCCCATGGTAACTCCTACATTTGATTTCAAATACTATATTTGCATGTAGATATCTCCACGACCGGGACGGAGATCTTCTCACTAACAAGATAGGAGAGGTGGAGCCCTTGCACTGTGTAGTAAGAAGTAGCATTACTGGAGTACTACTTTATACACTACAAAATGCAGTTTGTGAATAGGGCCCAAAGTGTTGTCTTGTTTGTCTCTTACTACCATTGCTTTAGTATTGAGAATCAGTCTAATAGCCTGAGCTAGCAATCTGAAGCAGAAATTAAAAGCTAGCTTAAAGTCTCCTTGCCGGAGCAAAGGGAAGAAATGGGATCCATACGACACCAGAGACACAGGTCAACGACCTAGACTTTGAGACAACCTGGCCCTACACTCCCATACCCATCTGCAGATGCAAGAGAAGATGGACAATGTGGTAGCCACATCAGCACAACTTGACCTCAACAACCACTGGGTAAAAACCAAAATTTGGAAAGCTAATACGGCCAGCACAACTGCAGTCACTCGGCAGTCGATGAACTAGAAGAGGTTGAGGCCTTCATCTGCCTGGGAACTGTCATAGACAAGCAGGGAAGCACAGATGCTGACGTCAACACAAGAATAACTAGCAAAGGCTGACTTCACTCAGCTAAAGAAGATCTGGAGCTCCAATGACCTAAAGCTGCAACCAAAACTAGACTTTTTAGCACCAACATAAAATCAGTCCTTCTGTATGGTGCAGAAACTTGGAAGACAACTGCCCACCACCAACAAATTCCAGACCTTCATCAGCACCTGTCTAAGGAAAAACCGACAAATCAGTTGGCCAAAAACTACCGGCAACAACAACACATGGCAGCAGACTTTCCAACTCCCTGCTCACCAGTGGGGTAACAAACATTTAATGGGCCCGCTTGCAATGTACACGGAGGAGCCCCCGCTCCGGATTTAAACCGGAACGCTCAGACCTGATTACAGTACTGAGGGGGCCCCTGCAGTTCGGGCCCCCCCGCATAGAAGAATTCCTCAAAAGAATCTGTGACTGGAAAGGTCATATCCTCTGCAAGCCTGCATCAAACACCATCAGGCAAGCCCTGACCTGGAATCTACAAAGGAAAAGAGGAAGACAAAGAAAGACCTAGTGCAGAGGCCATGAGGCTGACTGCAAGGAGATGGGTTACACCTGGAGTCAGATTGAAAGACAAGCCCAGGACAGAGATGGCTGGAGAGTCCTGGTTGATATCCTATACCTCAGAAGGTGTAGTAGGCATAAGTAAGAAAATAGTAGAGGCTCCCAATGTTTAGGAGTATTGATGATAGACAAGTTCTCTGCAAATATGAATGTATGCAATTTGCATGATTTGCTTTTTCATAATTAAGCGAAATTCAAACTATCATTGAATGCTATATTTTAGCATAAAATTTATCCTTGCATCAATGTTTGATGCAAGGACGTATTTCGCTCTGCAAGCAAGAAAAAACAAGTACAGCGAAAAACGGCTGCTTGCATTCTGGTTGGTTGTAATAATTTTGCTTCAAATGGCACTATAATTATACAACCTAGCATAATGGTGTAATTTAGGAAATTTGCATATCAAACTTAACATGAAATTCCTAAAATTATACAAAGTACACTGGTGTAATTTACATTTCACCCCAACCTATAAGCAATCACCCCGCTCTTAGTTTAATGCCTGGAAACTTCAGCCGCGGCCCGTAGAGGGAGTTCTGTGGGGCAGAAAGGCAGTGCGGGGGAGGGGCAAAGTGGGGGGTACTAAACATCGGAATATGCATAATCGGAGGTAAGTAAACAATTAAAAAAATGAAACAAATTTCGTAGCGCGTGCTGCATCGCATTTTTTATCCCCCATCCTTCCCCTCCCCCACCCCACCTTTCTGCCCCACGGAACTCCCTCCACGGGCCACGGCTGGGAAACTTTAAAACTCTTTTGTTACTTACTGTTAAAGAAATGGTGAAGCTATGCAATAGTAAGAACACCAATATTTGTGTCTACTATGTTCTTTAAAAAAATCCAGACTCAAAATGCATGTTATGTGTTCAGTTATTTAGAATGTAACGTAATGCATGGATACCATGTATCAAATAATTAATACCAAGTGAACAGCATGATGCAATCCTTATTTGGATCTACAAATACAATTCATATGGACAGGAGTTGGAATCGCTACTGTATCTTTTTGCTTCTACTATGAAGTTTTGTTGCAGCTGTCACTCATAATGTATGGAGTTTTCTTCGTCACTGTATATTACATAATTTTTTATACTGATACCATGTGTGGTCCTCATGTATCCCGCCTGTTGCCCTAAGTAGTTAATGATTGTATGCATAATTTTCTGGGCGTATTATCCCTTTTTTATTGAGAGAAAACATGCAGCCGAAGAGTATTCTGAGCCTGCCTGCTGTTGCAGTGTGAGGAATCACGCATATTGTAGTCAGTAATGTTGATTGATGCTGACCTTCATGGTGTACCGCTTGCATTCTTAAAAACTGAATATGTACCCAATCCTCTTAAAGAGGTGATGTTGGTTTGTATATGTCTCCTCGCCTAATACCTCTTTGTATTTGTTTCCTCACCTGACACCTCATGTTGTATAGGAAAAACATGAATCTAGCTTTCCCTGAAAGATGTCATACAAATGTACACCATTACAAAGAAGAACTATCACATCGAATTGCCCAGAGATAGTGGCAGGAACAATGCTTGTTATCACTTTCCTCCCGCAGTTTCCAAATGCATTTGGGACCTGATTCACAAAGGAAATAAACTACCATTTGTGTAATTTTACGCTTTTTTCAGTATTCACAAAATGCATTTTAACAGTATGTATACAAGTGTGGAGACTCCACAGCCGGGGCAGAGAACTCTGCACATATAAAAAATAGGCTGTTCCATCATTTTGTGTGCAGTTGTCTTCCCTTGACCGCAGAGTCTCAGTACTGGTAAACTCAGTATTAAAATACAGTTTTGTGCATACTGAAAAAGTGTAAACTTACACAGACGTGTAAGTTTACCGTAAATGTACCTTTGCGAATCAGGCCCTCAGTGACTAGGCATTTGGAAGCTAAACCAATAACCCTTTAATTTGAACGGCTGGATGTTCCATTGTGAACAAAAAACTGAAACAAAAGGAAAGGAATGCAATATTGAAGGAAGATATTGAGCAACCTAACTTTATAAAACAAGGTGAGAAAAATGGAAGGATACGTTTTTGAGCTTCACATAGAAAATATAAACGGAAAGATAATTCTAAAAAATATGCAAATTGGGAACTCGTATCAGACTCTCAAGCTGCAAATATTAACATATTCAAAGTCATGTGGATCATATTGGAAAACGTTTTTTTATCTCACTTTTTATCCCTTGAACTGTAATATACCTTTCCTTGTAGTTTGTATGCCTCAAGAACTCTCTTTAATCTCCTCATATACATTCTCACCTCCTCCTAAAGACTCATTATTAACTCATGAAGGCTCTTTTGGGACTAGCCAGATATTTGCAATAAAAGTCCAAATTTTATTTTCTTTGCACTGAAAAGGAATGAATTTACCTAATTTCACAAATTTGCTTGAATATGCACCATTTACCCACTCTTTTTCCAAAATTATCTCGGGGAAGAACCCTCCGAACCCCTCTTAAGAAGGGTGCACTTCAACAGCCAACGAGTTGTAGTTCGTTTCACCTAGAGTGTGGGCACGTCCTCTACTCTGACCAGTGGGGGCTGCTCCATTAGGGCGTGGAGCCACGCCCATAAGCTGAAAATAAAATGGTACAATACCATTTTATTTTCTGCTTCTCACGCTGCCAGAAAGCAGAAGGCAGTGGTATGCCTGGTTGGGTGTGGGTGGGAGGGTATGCCTGGTTGGGGGTGGGCAGGTCGGGAGGAATGGCTTGCACCACTCTGAGTGCCCTGACTGTTTGGTCGCCCCCAGGGCTGACCAAAGCAGTCATACGCATTCTATATTTTCTCTATGTAGGAGAAAATTGCATCCCTACTGGTGCCCGGTGGGCGCTGTCCGGGACTCCCCACCAATCACAACGCTGCCGCTGCATTGCGATTGGCTTTCAGAAGGGGAGGGAGCAGCATGCCTGCTGGCAGAGGCGGCGCAGGGCCCGGCCCAGGAGCAGGGGCGACGCGGACCTGGTCAGGTAAGTTAGTTTTCATTTTATTTTTTAATTTTCCCTCCCCGCGGTAACCCTCGTGTGACCCCCCCTTCCACAAGTATTTAGAGCCGTGACTGCTTCGGCTGCAGGGGTCGCCGGATACATTCAGGCGACAAGTTTTAATCCTGGCCGCGCTGACATTTCCCACCATTCTTATTTCAGTATTGGCAACAACTGTTATTACAACATAAAAAACCCCTTCAGGGACCTCAAGTTATGAGCACTGCATAAAAGAGTTCTTTTTGTAGTTACTACTACCCACCCCAGCACCAGAACCGGAGCGACAGCCATGAACCGCGACTGAGGGAAATGGCAGGTGTGTCCCCATCCAAGTGCACCTACTGTCCGGGACCCCACCGCGGAGTGATCGAGCCGTCCTTGGCGGGGGCAGACTTCCATCAGAGGATAGAGCTCCACTCAAAGGGGCTTGGGGGGCAGCCGGGCACATCAACGTCTGACCCCTGGGCAGATTGGGAGGGGGTGGGGGCCAGACGGGTGCGCCATTTTTTGGCCTTGGGCTACTTTGGGACTAGCCCAAATGTAGCCCAATTTTGAAAGATAGCCCAAGGCTATTTAGGGGTTGTTGGCGCCTGCCCAGCCACTGTTTTAGGTTCTGGTGACCTGGTGGCTGGGAGCGCACTAGTTTCAGGCTTTTTGTCCCCGCCCTCCCTCCCTGGGTTTTGGCGTTTTTGTAGGAGGCTGTTAGGGTAGGTTTTTTCAGGCAGGGGCCTTGTTGGAACAGGTGCATAGGGGACTGTACTGTTGTGGATTTGTCGCATGGAACAGGTTCTGGCGGGGTTGTTTTTGAAGTTGGCCAAGTTTGGCTGGAGTTTGGTAGTTTATGGTTAAGTTTGGGGAGTTTGTGAACAGGAGCAGGGAAAGGTTAAGCAGGTTGGAAGTTTACATTAGAGCTTCGTTAGTTACAGTTGCAGGAAGGCAGGTAGGATTGTAAGTCATGGGAGGGTAGAAGTTTTAAATGCTATGTTATAAGATTGTGTAATATTTATTGTTATTGAAATGTATGCATTGTATGTTGCAGGGTGGGAGTTTTATGATGTGTGGACCGTAAGGGTGGGGTGAGGAAAGACAAGGGGTCAGGTAATTTTATGTTTAGAGAGGTTTTAGTTTTGTAAGGCAAAGTGCCAGTGTTAATAAAATTGTGATATGTACCTGTTTCAATAAAGCAGCCTTTTACACACACAAATCGTTGTCGGTGTGGCTTGCCCCCCTTCCCTTGCAATGGGCTCCCTGCATGTGAACACAGGAGGAGAGCTTGGGCACCGCTCAGCGAGTGGTACAAGAGAGAAAAAATAGAAAGAGGTAGAGAAATGCAGTCTGGAAGGAAGTGAGAAGCAGAGGAGAGGAATGAAGTAGAAGCAGAGAGAGAGAGAGATAGAGCGATGGAAAGGGCGAGAGTGAGTTAGGCAGACAGTCAGACAAAGAGAGTCATCAAGAGCAAAAGGTAAATGGAGAAAGAAAGAGAAACAGAGATAGAGAGACGGAGGGGGATATATGGGAGCGATACATGGACATAAAGACGCAGAAAGAGACAGATAGTAAGCAATAGAGAGGGGGGCTGGGGCGAGAGAGAACGGAGTGGGCGGGGATCTGACATACCCATTTCTGGACGGACTCATGCAGTTTCCTGCCTGCCCCTCGCCCACCTCATTAAGCCGCCGTTGGTCACACCCACCTAACATTATTGACTGAACTCCACCCCTGTGCCTTGGTGTTGGCCCAGGCTCCACTGAGCACTTAGTGGTCACTAGAAAGGACAGGCACTTCTGCATCCATGTGCTGAAGTGTGGTAATGCGTCTGTTGTCTGTGTATTTCTCCGTTGTGTGTCTGAGTATGTGGGCATAGTTGTGCGTGTGTGTATTTGCTGAGCCCGAGGAAGGAAGGAGCAGGCTAGGCGTGCACTAGTGTGAAAGACATTTGACCATACAATCAGAGGCCTTCATGATGGCAGAACTGCGTATTTTGCACGTAGCGGTACACTATACGTTAACTGTAATTTAGTTTGGTAAATGTCAAAAGAATGTTTAATAAGAAAGACAATCATGCAATTTAATACCGATGCAATTGTGCAGACGGCTTACAGTTCACTTCCGAGTTCTGCGCCCAGCTTTCACTAGTTCATCCAATCATCAGCCCGAGGCCTTTACATAGGATACATGCCTTTGACTAAACGTAATATATGTTTTGTTTTGGGTAGTGTCACTAAAGACTGCATCAGCATGTGTTGTATAACAAAGTAGACAAATAGAATTCCCGATTGATAGCAAAACACAACATGTTCACTCTCAAGGTTATTAAGTTATTTTGCTAAGTTGTCTCAATAACCTTCTACAGGGAAATGTCCCAGCATCTATGCTCTGAAGTGTACTTGTGCGTCTGTATACTTGTTTGTTGTGCATATGATGAATACAAGTGCATACGTTCAATTGTTTGCATATGCGGGGGTGTCTATATGTGTATTCGTTTATGAACGTGTGCATGCAGAGAAAAACAAATAGTACCAACAGAATCAATTTGTGTAATCAGTGTTATTTAAGACACATGTTCAATTGTAGAATCTGCAATGGCAATCTTTGTTTTTCTAATTTTAGCATTGTGGGTGCTGGCTTTATAGCAGTACGTGTAGTTACTGAATGCTAATAATGTGTGAAACTGGAACCTGTATATTTTGTTACCTGCACCTGTCATTGCATCACGAATTTCAAAGCAGGCAGCTTGATGGCTGATTGGGTCAGTGAGCTGTCTTCTGTCACAATGCGCATCAGTGAACGTTCGGTCTGTGATGTCACATGGGCTGTTCTGTGGTATGCTGGTGTATCATCATATTATTAGAAGCAAACCACGTTATTAATGCACACGTCAAATGTTGGGTATTAGATACTGGCACAAAGTTTCCAACTTTTGAGATTTAACTAGGCCGACTGTATCAGGCCGGCACTGCATTTTCTTGGCACCAATGCTCCATCATTGTGCATCCATTTTTGTATTAGGCACAACATTTTTATAAGCCGATGATTTTCCGCTTTGGAAATATATAGCTCCTAGGTAATGTGGCAGACCCTGAATTATTGTAATATTACATGCTGTCCCCCATAGACCTGACTGAATATTGTATGGCTTCAAGCCAATGTATTTGATTAATTGTACTATAATTTTCACCAATTAGACTCATTTTTATAAAACCAACTTTGTGGCAGTATCTACATGTTGTTACATGACATGATATCCCTTTATTAATGCAATAACTGCACTTTCACAATTGCTTCATTATCTTTATTGCTAAACCAATAACCCTTTAATTTGAACGGCTGGATGTTCCATTGTGAACAAAAAACTGAAACAAAAGGAAAGGAATGCAATATTGAAGGAAGATATTGAGCAACCTAACTTTATAAAACAAGGTGAGAAAAATGGAAGGATACGTGTTTGAGCTTCACATAGAAAATATAAACGGAAAGATAATTCTAAAAAATATGCAAATTGGGAACTCGTATCAGACTCTCAAGCTGCAAATATTAACATATTCAAAGTCATGTGGATCATATTGGAAAACGTTTTTTTATCTCACTTTTTATCCCTTGAACTGTAATATACCTTTCCTTGTAGTTTGTATGCCTCAAGAACTCTCTTTAATCTCCTCATATACATTCTCACCTCCTCCTAAAGACTCATTATTAACTCATGAAGGCTCTTTTGGGACTAGCCAGATATTTGCAATAAAAGTCCAAATTTTATTTTCTTTGCACTGAAAAGGAATGAATTTACCTAATTTCACAAATTTGCTTGAATATGCACCATTTACCCACTCTTTTTCCAAAATTATCTCGGGGAAGAACCCTCCGAACCCCTCTTAAGAAGGGTGCACTTCAACAGCCAACGAGTTGTAGTTCGTTTCACCTAGAGTGTGGGCACGTCCTCTACTCTGACCAGTGGGGGCTGCTCCATTAGGGCGTGGAGCCACGCCCATAAGCTGAAAATAAAATGGTACAATACCATTTTATTTTCTGCTTCTCACGCTGCCAGAAAGCAGAAGGCAGTGGTATGCCTGGTTGGGTGTGGGTGGGAGGGTATGCCTGGTTGGGGGTGGGCAGGTCGGGAGGAATGGCTTGCACCACTCTGAGTGCCCTGACTGTTTGGTCGCCCCCAGGGCTGACCAAAGCAGTCATACGCATTCTATATTTTCTCTATGTAGGAGAAAATTGCATCCCTACTGGTGCCCGGTGGGCGCTGTCCGGGACTCCCCACCAATCACAACGCTGCCGCTGCATTGCGATTGGCTTTCAGAAGGGGAGGGAGCAGCATGCCTGCTGGCAGAGGCGGCGCAGGGCCCGGCCCAGGAGCAGGGGCGACGCGGACCTGGTCAGGTAAGTTAGTTTTCATTTTATTTTTTAATTTTCCCTCCCCGCGGTAACCCTCGTGTGACCCCCCCTTCCACAAGTATTTAGAGCCGTGACTGCTTCGGCTGCAGGGGTCGCCGGATACATTCAGGCGACAAGTTTTAATCCTGGCCGCGCTGACATTTCCCACCATTCTTATTTCAGTATTGGCAACAACTGTTATTACAACATAAAAAACCCCTTCAGGGACCTCAAGTTATGAGCACTGCATAAAAGAGTTCTTTTTGTAGTTACTACTACCCACCCCAGCACCAGAACCGGAGCGACAGCCATGAACCGCGACTGAGGGAAATGGCAGGTGTGTCCCCATCCAAGTGCACCTACTGTCCGGGACCCCACCGCGGAGTGATCGAGCCGTCCTTGGCGGGGGCAGACTTCCATCAGAGGATAGAGCTCCACTCAAAGGGGCTTGGGGGGCAGCCGGGCACATCAACGTCTGACCCCTGGGCAGATTGGGAGGGGGTGGGGGCCAGACGGGTGCGCCATTTTTTGGCCTTGGGCTACTTTGGGACTAGCCCAAATGTAGCCCAATTTTGAAAGATAGCCCAAGGCTATTTAGGGGTTGTTGGCGCCTGCCCAGCCACTGTTTTAGGTTCTGGTGACCTGGTGGCTGGGAGCGCACTAGTTTCAGGCTTTTTGTCCCCGCCCTCCCTCCCTGGGTTTTGGCGTTTTTGTAGGAGGCTGTTAGGGTAGGTTTTTTCAGGCAGGGGCCTTGTTGGAACAGGTGCATAGGGGACTGTACTGTTGTGGATTTGTCGCATGGAACAGGTTCTGGCGGGGTTGTTTTTGAAGTTGGCCAAGTTTGGCTGGAGTTTGGTAGTTTATGGTTAAGTTTGGGGAGTTTGTGAACAGGAGCAGGGAAAGGTTAAGCAGGTTGGAAGTTTACATTAGAGCTTCGTTAGTTACAGTTGCAGGAAGGCAGGTAGGATTGTAAGTCATGGGAGGGTAGAAGTTTTAAATGCTATGTTATAAGATTGTGTAATATTTATTGTTATTGAAATGTATGCATTGTATGTTGCAGGGTGGGAGTTTTATGATGTGTGGACCGTAAGGGTGGGGTGAGGAAAGACAAGGGGTCAGGTAATTTTATGTTTAGAGAGGTTTTAGTTTTGTAAGGCAAAGTGCCAGTGTTAATAAAATTGTGATATGTACCTGTTTCAATAAAGCAGCCTTTTACACACACAAATCGTTGTCGGTGTGGCTTGCCCCCCTTCCCTTGCAATGGGCTCCCTGCATGTGAACACAGGAGGAGAGCTTGGGCACCGCTCAGCGAGTGGTACAAGAGAGAAAAAATAGAAAGAGGTAGAGAAATGCAGTCTGGAAGGAAGTGAGAAGCAGAGGAGAGGAATGAAGTAGAAGCAGAGAGAGAGAGAGATAGAGCGATGGAAAGGGCGAGAGTGAGTTAGGCAGACAGTCAGACAAAGAGAGTCATCAAGAGCAAAAGGTAAATGGAGAAAGAAAGAGAAACAGAGATAGAGAGACGGAGGGGGATATATGGGAGCGATACATGGACATAAAGACGCAGAAAGAGACAGATAGTAAGCAATAGAGAGGGGGGCTGGGGCGAGAGAGAACGGAGTGGGCGGGGATCTGACATACCCATTTCTGGACGGACTCATGCAGTTTCCTGCCTGCCCCTCGCCCACCTCATTAAGCCGCCGTTGGTCACACCCACCTAACATTATTGACTGAACTCCACCCCTGTGCCTTGGTGTTGGCCCAGGCTCCACTGAGCACTTAGTGGTCACTAGAAAGGACAGGCACTTCTGCATCCATGTGCTGAAGTGTGGTAATGCGTCTGTTGTCTGTGTATTTCTCCGTTGTGTGTCTGAGTATGTGGGCATAGTTGTGCGTGTGTGTATTTGCTGAGCCCGAGGAAGGAAGGAGCAGGCTAGGCGTGCACTAGTGTGAAAGACATTTGACCATACAATCAGAGGCCTTCATGATGGCAGAACTGCGTATTTTGCACGTAGCGGTACACTATACGTTAACTGTAATTTAGTTTGGTAAATGTCAAAAGAATGTTTAATAAGAAAGACAATCATGCAATTTAATACCGATGCAATTGTGCAGACGGCTTACAGTTCACTTCCGAGTTCTGCGCCCAGCTTTCACTAGTTCATCCAATCATCAGCCCGAGGCCTTTACATAGGATACATGCCTTTGACTAAACGTAATATATGTTTTGTTTTGGGTAGTGTCACTAAAGACTGCATCAGCATGTGTTGTATAACAAAGTAGACAAATAGAATACCCGATTGATAGCAAAACACAACATGTTCACTCTCAAGGTTATTAAGTTATTTTGCTAAGTTGTCTCAATAACCTTCTACAGGGAAATGTCCCAGCATCTATGCTCTGAAGTGTACTTGTGCGTCTGTATACTTGTTTGTTGTGCATATGATGAATACAAGTGCATACGTTCAATTGTTTGCATATGCGGGGGTGTCTATATGTGTATTCGTTTATGAACGTGTGCATGCAGAGAAAAACAAATAGTACCAACAGAATCAATTTGTGTAATCAGTGTTATTTACGACACATGTTCAATTGTAGAATCTGCAATGGCAATCTTTGTTTTTCTAATTTTAGCATTGTGGGTGCTGGCTTTATAGCCGTACGTGTAGTTACTGAATGCTAATAATGTGTGAAACTGGAACCTGTATATTTCGTTACCTGCACCTGTCATTGCATCACGAACTGCAAAGCAGGCAGCTTGAGTGGCTGATTGGCACAGTGAGCTGTCTTCTCTCATAATGCGCATCAGTGAACGTTCGGTCTGTGATGTCACATGGGCTGTTCTGTGGTATGCTGGTGTATCATCATATTATTAGAAGCAAACCACGTTATTAATGCACACGTCAAATGTTGGGTATTAGATACTGGCACAAAGTTTCCAACTTTTGAGATTTAACTAGGCCGACTGTATCAGGCCGGCACTGCATTTTCTTGGCACCAATGCTCCATCATTGTGCATCCATTTTTGTATTAGGCACAACATTTTTATAAGCCGATGATTTTCCGCTTTGGAAATATATAGCTCCTAGGTAATGTGGCAGACCCTGAATTATTGTAATATTACATGCTGTCCCCCATAGACCTGACTGAATATTGTATGGCTTCAAGCCAATGTATTTGATTAATTGTACTATAATTTTCACCAATTAGACTCATTTTTATAAAACCAACTTTGTGGCAGTATCTACATGTTGTTACATGACATGATATCCCTTTATTAATGCAATAACTGCACTTTCACAATTGCTTCATTATCTTTATTGCTCCTCAAATTTGCTTGAAAATGCACCATTTACCCACTCTTTTTTCAAACTTTCTCAGGGGAGAACCACCCGAAGCCACCCTTAAGATGTTCGTGCTCGCTTACTGCGCTTGCTCGCCACGGTGCACTCCGACAGAAAGTTTACGCCACACCACTTTCAAATGTCACCAGCCACCACTTTTTAAAAAGTTCTCCTACTCTTTCGCCTTCTTCATTTACCACACCAATAAAAATGATGAGTTGTTCCATACTACCCCACTTTCACAAACTGTCTATAAGCTCATTTCCTCCCTCATGAGAACATGTTTTTTATTTAAAATGACAAAACAAATAAATAAATGCAGGGGCCCAAAGATTTTGTCATGAGTCCGTCATTGGCGATGCCTAATGCCAAGGCTTCTGGATACAAAGACTGCCTAGCCTGATTCTGCATCATGCCTCTTTTCCCTCCTCCCTCTATTTCCTATCTCTTCATCTCATTCTTCTAGGTTTCTTTTCTCCCTTTGACACTGTTCTCTGTCCTACTCTTCCTCTTTCTTTCTCCATTAATTGCCTTTCGCTCTCTTGCTCCGGGTCAGTCTGACAATGAGTAATTGGGACCTGGAACCTAAAGATGATTGCCTGTGCCCACCACTTTCAGCCATCTGCACAAATTAAGCACTGTTGCATCCGGCAGTCTGCGTCATCAAACTCATGCCACAACCATCTCTCAGGTGCTAAGACGCTCACCAGTCCTTCCACACCTTCTTCATATTATGTGTAATATAGTTCATGTAGGTATGTTTGAGTCAGTATTACTCACCACTCACCATCCCTCACCATGAGCTATAAATGTTTTTACCTCAATTTTCAGAGCTTGTCTTTGTTCATTCATCAGGCAACACATTCTTAATCAATTACATTTATAAATTGATACAAAGGCACTCATTAGAACACAAGCCTCTTCCTTGATACTCCCTTGGTATATATGTTGAGAAATGAACATGATAAAACACTTTTTTTAATGTCAGTTTTTTAAAAGACAGTTTGGTTCAAGTTTTAAAGTTCCGTAGGTAAGCCTTGAGCTTGTGAAGCAGCAGTCTAACAAATGAACCACACTAGAGGGGGATGGAGAGGAAATGTTTACCTCGGTCCAGTACACAACCTCTCTGGTCTGACAGACTATACTAAAACGTAGTGTGCCATTCCACTGTTCCACCAGACAGGTCACCTTAACATCTGTAATACGAATATCCACAGATATAGAGGAATCCTTAGTTGATGCAATAGCCCACACCCACCTAGGTAGCATGCTTCATCATTGGGTTAGCTCCTCGCTGGGGTAGGCTGACAAAATATCGAAAATAAAATATCGATATGCAATAATATCGATGTTTTAATATCGATGGTATAGTATATCAATGTGCCATAATATCGACAGACAGAATATCGAGATTAAGGTATGTATGTTAGTAATATCGAAATTTTGTTGTTTAGTGTTATGTATTTTATTTTGTTGTTTATATGTTTGCTAAATATGTTTAGAAATGTATGTTTGAAAATTAGTAATTTTGTTAACATTTTGCGTTTTAGTATTAGAGCGAGTTGTGGGTTTATTGGGGAATAGGGTGGGAAGTAATTTAATAATAATTAATTAATTAATATATGTTTGTAAATATTTTTTATTATTAATTAATTGGTAATTAATTAATATTAATTAGTTAATTAATTAATATAATTTTGTACATATTTTTAATTAATAATTAATTGGTAATTAATTAATATTAATTAGTTAATTAATTAATATAATTTTGGACATATTTTTTATTAATAATTAATTGGTAATTAATTAATATTAATTAGTAAATTACATTAATTATAGCTAATGTGCTAATATATTTACTTTAGTGTTATTGTTAATTAATAATTAATTGGTAATTAAATAATGTTAATTAATTTTGGGTAAAGGAGTATTTTTAGGGTTCAGGGTCAGTTTTCAGTTTTTGGGTAAAGGGGTATTTTTAGGGTTCAGGGTCAGTTTTCAGTTCTTGGGTAAAAGGGTATTTTTAGGGTTCAGGGTCAGTTTTCAGTTCTTGGGTAAAGGGGTATTTTTAGGGTTCAGGGTCAGTTTTCAGTTCTTGGGTAAAGGGGTATTTTTTGGGTTCAGGGTCAGTTTTCAGTTCTTGGGTAAAGGGGTATTTTTTGGGTTCAGGGTCAGTTTTCAGTTCTTGGGTAAAGGGGTATTTTTAGGGTTCAGGGTCAGTTTTCAGTTCTTGGGTAAAAGGGTATTTTTAGGGTTCAGGGTCAGTTTTCAGTTCTTGGGTAAAGGGGTATTTTTAGGGTTCAGGGTCAGTTTTCAGTTTTTGGGTAAAGGGGTATTTTTAGGGTTCAGGGTCAGTTTTGGGTTTTTGGGGTATAGGGGTATTTTTAGGGTTCAGGGTCAGTTTTCAGTTCTTGGGTAAAGGGGTATTTTTTGGGTTCAGGGTCAGTTTTCAGTTTTTGGGTAAAGGGGTATTTTTAGGGTTCAGGGTCAGTTTTAAGTTCTTGGGTAAAGGGGTATTTTTTGGGTTCAGGGTCAGTTTTCAGTTCTTGGGTAAAGGGGTATTTTTAGGGTTCAGGGTCAGTTTTCAGTTCTTGGGTAAAAGGGTATTTTTAGGGTTCAGGGTCAGTTTTCAGTTTTTGGGTAAAGGGGTATTTTTAGGGTTCAGGGTCAGTTTTGGGTTTTTGGGGTACAGGGGTATTTTTAGGGTTCAGGGTCAATTTTGGGTTTTTGGGGTACAGGCGTACAGGGTAAAAATAAAATAAATTTAAATTTATTTTAAATCAATTAAATGAAATAAAAAAAAAAACATTACATTAAATTATTACGTTTTTAATTTATTTTAAATGTATATGTATTACTTTTAATTTTTAAATTATGTTATAATGTTTTTATTTAATATTTGTTAAATTATATGTTTTTTTAAATTATTTTTACATTATTATTAGTACATTTAAAAAAACGATATTTTTTAAATTTCGATATTTTTGTACTACGATATTATTTTTTCGATATTTTTGTACTTACCATTATGTAGATATAATGTCGATATTTTTGACTTCGATATTTTTGTCTCGATATTTTTGTAGGTCGATTTTCTGTCTCTCGATATTTTGTCAGACATTCCCTCGCTAAGTGGGCTCCGTAGTACCCAGGGGGTTCCCAGGAACTGAGGCTCTTTGTCTGAGATGTTTTTTCTCTCTCTGGTCCTGTTTTAGCATGACTATTCAGTTATTCAGGAATCCCACCCCAACTGATCCAGAGTCAATTTGATGATTTGCTACGGCTGGCACCGATGGCTGGCATTGCTTGCTCAAATTGTCACACATAGTTTTCAAGTATTCTTAATGAATAACACCATGAAGCCGGAAAAGCATTCACAGTCATACAATATTGCCAACCTATCTTGAGTCATGAATGTACACTCTCATAACTTATGCTCATAGTTGGACAAGAATAAACACTATGGGCCCGATTACGACTTTTGGTAGTGTGCGGCAGGTGGCACACCACCACAATGCCTCTGCACCACCAAGAGTTGCTGGCGTCCTCCCACAGATTACAACTAAAAAGTGGTCTGGCTGACGGCGTTGCTGTTCCCATGGCTGTGCCTCTTCCAAAGGCGGCAGTGCCTTTGAAAAAGGCACCACAATGAGAATGCCACACAAGGTTTTGGCACAGCATGGACTGTAATGTCGGTGCAGGGCAGAAACTGGTGTGCCACCCTATCTGCATACAAATGGTGTGAGGCACAAGGGGGCCCTGTAAGGCCACATTTATTTCCTCTCTGCCACGGTTTTCATGGGGGTGGAACTTCCATGAAAAGAGTGACGGAGAGGAAACTCGTAATATGCTTGGCGGGACCAGAGAGGTCCTATCAAGCATATTGCGGCCTCAGGACCACCACACCCCCTCCAGGGAACATGGTTACCTTGCAGCAGGGGCAGTCCCATGGCGGTCCGACTGCCCAACTCATAATGGGGCAGCTGGACCGCCGGTGCGGCGGTGGGTGCCCGCCACTGCACACAAGTCTTGAAGCTCCCGGTCCACCTGACTCGTGATTGGGCCCTAAGTATTTTTCAAAATGAAATCACAATCTCCATCAGAGCTGTACAGCCTTGATATATTCTATTCAGACAGGTTGAATGTGTCCCATTGAAGGACCTTATTTCTAGCGATTTTGTGGTTAGTTGCAGGCCAATTTACTTTTTTCTGGCTGACCGATGCTTCTATTTTCAGGCCTCATAGACTCACCTTCTAAATGGGTGAAGTGCCTGTGGTTTTCAGCTTTTGGTCACCAGAACAAAGGATACTATAAAAACAGTCAATGCATGAAATGGTGTGCTCACCAGTCAGTGTCGCCTGCAGATGAAACAGTCGATATGTCAGGCGTCGAATCTCAGGCTCTAGGTATAGCTTTGAGGAATTCAGCAGATGTATGCAAACATCTACTGCTGTTGATATACATTTGTCAGCAGCGCACCTCCATCTTGCGGAGTATGGGGCCTGAAATATCATATTATCAAAGTATTGATGCCACCGTATCAACTAACACAATATTGGTATGTATAGTCAAAAGTATAAATTTGTGATTCTTAACTGCATAGATATAGATAAAAATCTTTAAGGTACATAGATGTGTTGTTAAGAATAGTACATTTATACTTACCATTGTCTACTTATCGGTAAAATACTGTGATATTTAATATTTTGGCCACACTATTTTGGCAGAAATATGGTTTTCTCCTCGATATTCTAACATACATCCATCTCATGGTGATGGTAGAGTGGGTTTCAAGGCCTTCTAGGCATATTATTGTTCTAACAGGTGGTTAAAACACAGTACAGGGTCAAAAGCATGAGAAGAGCAGACATGTAGTACTTAAGCAGGGCATTCAAGCATTAGTCATAGGCAGAGGGACAGGTTCCACACTCAGAATACACCAAAAAGTAACATGGTTCCTGAAGATCAAAGTCCAAAAGATGATCAGCAAGCTGCAAGTCAGTTAGGGGCAGTTGTTATAAGCCTCTTGCGCCACCGTTGAATCACTTTTTGTGAGGTTCTGGCGGGGCAAACCTTTGTATGATGCAACGCAAAGCCATTTTTAGTGGCTTTGAATGGGCTCTTAGATATGAAGTAGGGCAAGACATCGCAAATCGCTGCATTACCTTACTCTGCTCTAGGGAGGCATTCCATTGGTGTTGCGGTGGGTGTTCGATGGACTTTGATGTTTCCCCAGACTTACAAGACCATGTAAACCTGGGGATGTGGCAAAACATTACGCCTCCCGAGTTGAGGCATAACGAGGAGAAATAACGTTATGTTTCCTCATTTATTCCTCTTTCTATGTGTGCTATATTCAGTAGCACACACAGAAAGAGGAACACACCTCAATGGATTGTTTCTGTGAAGTAATGTGCCCCTTACTGTACTTTGAGAATCTTGCCGACAACACAGGCACCCTTGCACCATAGTGCAAGGGTGCCTGCATTGGGGCTAGGCTGCCGAATCGGTGCCAGTGCAGGGGGAAAGGACAGGAATGCACTGTATTGGATAAATGCGGTACATTCCTGCCTTTTCACTTTGATGTAGAGAAGTGCAGGAAGATGACTTGCTGTGCTGCCCTACACCAAATACCCATAGATGAGGCCCTTCAAGTTTAACCTCCAAAATATGGGCAATGTGGCAGCTCACCAGTGGCAATCAGTGCATCTCACAACTTTAAAGGGCCAATCAAAGAAGCTGAGGCTTCTCAGGGAGATATCAGTGCCAGTATCCTTGAAACAATCCTCTATGCACCAGTCGAGGCAAATAGGAAATGTTGGATACAGTTGTCCTCTCTGGGCATCACTCATCCTCTATGTTACAAAGGTCAAGCCTACAGTAAACCGAGGGCCATATTTTCAAGGGCTTTATCTCCGCTTTTTTGGCTTTAAAAGCCAAAGAAGCGGAGATAAAAAATATCGCCCAATCAACAACAGGGTGGTAAAATGCAAAATCACATGTTAGCACCCTTTTCCACTACGCTTCCCTTTGCATCTCTAATGAGATGCAAAGTGGGTGTTCCAGAGCAAAATAATAGGAGAATGTCGCTAAGCGACATTTACCCTATTATCAAGCTTCACGCTAACGCTGTTAGAGACAAAAAAAGCAGCGCTAACCACGGTTAACGCTCTTGTTTTACGTCTGCTAATTTTCGGACTTAGTCATGTGATCCAATGGGAGGTGGATTACATGGCTAAACCCACCATGGGCTAGCAACAAGGATATCCCTATCCTTGTAGTTTTATTGCTGCATTACCAGCGATAACCTCCCAAAATGCTGCTATTGCTGGATTTTTTTATCGCCTAGGCGGTTAGCGTTGTTAATAACGCGATAACCAGGCGATATAATCCAGCGATAGCGGGCGTTAACAAAATTAACGCTAAGCATCCTTAGCGTTAATTTTCCCTGTCCCTTGTTAATATGACCCCAAGTTTTCATAAACGTTTGCGTAATATTAACACCAAGTATACACAAATCATTTACCATACTCTCTCTCATGTTCTTGAAAGGTTTAACCAGTGATGATTGTGTATTGTGTTCATGATCATTATATTTATATAGAAAAATAAAAACCACCCCTTCGTCTGCCCCAAGCCTCTTGAATTAAATGGGGAAGCCAGTGGGCAACTTCCCTGCATGGCACTAAGCACCCCACAAACTATTTAGTATGCTGCCCTCAACATGGCTAAAGTGAAGGGGCGCAAAGGATTTGTTCACCTTTGGACTACGAATGGGAAGACTAGTCAGCAATCTGCCATCTCAGAGTTCACCAAAAGGAGGAGAACTAATCTGAAGTGTGCGGGTTTTTTGAGATTTAGGAGCACCACGAACGATTTCAAAAATGAAAAATACAGAGGAAGGTCAGGGACAAAACTTTAACAACTGGTGAGATGGCACCGTATGTGGAGGAGTTTGGTTGTGACAACCACTGTTCTCCATATTTTACACAACTGCAAAATGAAACCTAATATGACACTTAGTGGGGGTATTTCCTAAAATGTAACTGTACATTGTCTGCAAAACTACTTTTCTGACAGATGGATACCAATGGAACTTTGCTTTAATTTTTGCAAATCCATATAACATGGTTTCTCTATGTAATTGGTAGCTGATTTATTGAATATCGTGTTTTATTTGCAGTTATGCAGCTCTTCATACCCATGACGAGGCATCAAAGTGCAGTAGCAGACGTGTATCATTCTACACCAGAGGAGCATAGTCTATGTCGGAAACATTTTGGTGTTGGTGACCACAGTGGTGCTGCCAAATAGCAGTTCAAAGCTTTGGTTTTGGTATTTAAAGCTTAACATGACACTGGTGCCCTCTATGTTAGGAAGAGAGTCCAGCACTACATCCCGGGTAGAACTCTGAGGTCTACCTTGCAGCAACAGACGATTATTCCCAAGTTTTCCCATGCCAGCCCGGGCGGCCGCTTCTTCCATGTGCAGGCCTCCAGGAACTGCCTGCCATTGTCTCTCAGATGGGTGCATGATTTACTTACCTTTAGGAAGCGGCTGAAAACCTGGCTATTTCAGCACTAGCCAATAGCCCCTTTCTCCTGTAGTTATAGTGTCTGTTTTCTGCCCTGAGGTCTTTTAGCGCCGGTAAACTCTTCTGAGTAGCTGTGCTCTTATAAGTACCAATTTACATTACATTGCATTACAAGTAGTGAAATGGAGTGATAAAACAGAGGAGAATTCATTTTTGGGCCTTTTTGGAAGGGTCTAATTTAAGAGTGGGACTTCTGTGGGAAGGGTATTGATGTCTTGCTTGATGAGTTTGTGGATTAAGGGCCAGATGTAGGTAAATATATTTTACCGACTCATAAATACCAAATTTTACCGATTCGGTATTTATGAATCGGTAAAATATAAGGAGGGAGATGTAGGTAAATCCAGATGTGGATTTACCGAATCTGTAAAAGTCGGTATTTACCGATTCGGTAAATACCGACCGGTAATGCCCATTCATTCCTATGGGCTTTGAAGCCCATAGGAATGAATGGGCATTACCGATTCGGTATTTACCGAATCGGTAAATACCGATTTTCACAAGGGTGCAGGGGGTGTCACTTTGACACCCTCTAGCACCCCCAAATCTGGTTTGTGTGCCATGTGGCAGGCATACATGCCCTAAGGGCAGGTCTGCCTGCCATATGGCACAGGTGTGCATGCACACATGTGCATGCACACCGGAATCGGTATTTTAGCATCAAATTGAATTTGATGGTAAAATACCGATTCGGAAAGGCTTGTGGGACTCAGAAGAGTCCCACCTACATCTCAAAATTACCGAATCGGTAAAAATACCGATTCGGTAATTTACAGAATCAGTAAATTTACCGATCGGTAAATGTACCGATTCTGCCCCCTACATCTCAAAATCCATTTACCGGTCGGTAACGACCGAAATCGGCCGTTACCGACCGGTAAAAGCCTACCTACATCTGGCCCTAGATTTCTGGAATCACTCTGAGTCTGTGGCTATGCTTCTGCCTATAGCGGAATCACATATAGTGAGATGTTTTCACAGATCCTTGAGCAGGGATAGTTTCTGCTTCTGTAGTGCAAACAGCAGCAGAGGAGAAAGTGACATGAATGCACTGGTCTTAGTTAGAATATTCCTTATATGCTCTATAGAGTTCTCCCAAGATCAACTGAAGAACAACACACAGGAAATCACTGCGTGCAAGCAACAAGGGAAATGCTCTAAGTAACAGAGAGCTATGGCAATGATTTATGGTGACACCAAAGTAAGTGGGTCTGTAGGTGGAACCCAGAATCAGTGATGGTGCAACCCAAGGAAGTCAGCAATCACCAAGTGAGGCATGACAAGGAGAAATATTTTTATTTCTCCTTGTATTTTCCTCTTTTTATGCGTGCTGCATTCTGAAGCACACACAGAAAGAAGAAAATGCCTCCATTGATTGTTTTTGTGCAGGGTGGCCCCCTTCTTGCACAAAAACAATCCTGCCTGTAACACAGGCACCCTTGCACCATGGTGAAAGGGTACCTACGTTGGCGTTAGACTGCCGAAACAGCTCCAGCACAAGTCGAAAGGACAGGAATACACCATATTCGGTAAGTACGGTGCATTCCTGCCCTTTTCCTGTGACACAGCGTCGGTGCAGCAAGGTAATTTGCTGCACTTGCCTGTTCCATCATTCTAGTAAGTATGCCCCGGAGTACCTATTCAAATCCTGCAACCTTCCTTTTTTAGACAGGGGCAGAAATAGAGGGGAGGAGGCAGTGAATGAGCCGAGTATTTGGGAGGAATCGACACAGGATGCTGGACTTATAAAAGGTAGGAAAAGGAAAAATACTAAGCTATAACCTGTCCCATTACCCTCTGATATTGGAAGAAAATATCTGGCCCTGAGACTGACATGAGAGGCTAAATTCGAAAAGTTGCCATTTTTCAGAAAAGTCACTTTTGAAGTATTTAACAGACAACCCATACAACACTAAATTAACCCCTTCGCTGCGGGGGTTATTTTCCCGCTGTGCTGGGTGGGAGGGGGGCGCGCACAGCGCCCGCATGCTCATGACGAGCTGAGTTCATCATGAGGCACGGCGCTCCTGTGCTCATGACGAGCTCAGCTCGTCACAGGTGCATTACCTGCCGTGGAACGCTCAGCACAGCAGGGGAATTATCCTCGCATGCGAGCGTTCCACGGCTCATGACGAGCTGAGCTAGTCATGAGCACCGGAGCGCCGTGGCTCATGACGATCTCAGCTCGTCATGAGCATGGTAGAGGTTAAGGAATGGGTCTACTTTTTACACCCCTCTAGCAGTGAAATTCCTCCACAGGTCATTGTTGTGTCGGTGACCTCGCCTATGATATTAGGCCTCAGCCAGGCGATGGATCTTGGCGTGGAACAGACACGTAATGAACACATGCACACTCTTGCTGTGGTCTGGTGTGGAACTGCCTACTCACAGCTCCTCCGGTTTATTTTATACTCCACGGTCATGTGACCGCAGGCGCAACCAACACGATGAGCTGCGCCAGGGTGTAAAGGGAAAACACCCCTGTGCAGCCAGTATCATAAATCAGATGACCAAAGACTATAACATTTTTCCACAACATGGAAGACTCATCGTGGAATGATAAACATCAGAATAGTGCGGCCATTAAGCATAAACAATAAACACAATCTCTGGATGAAAACAAAAAAAACTATGTCCATCAACATGCACATACATCGCTGGGTGTCCTCTCAGCCTATTGCATAGTCCTGGAACTTCTGGGATGGCAGGAGTTTTCATCTGAGGTTGTACTTTGTAAAACCACAATATGGTCCGGGTGGTTTAAGGGTGGTCTGCTTGATGTCCCTTTTACTCCCTTGTCAGAGTGACCTGAAGAATTAGGATCAGATCCACTGGGTGCTGGTCAAAACATTCCCCAAGGGACAATTGGGGTAAGTGTTAGCTCTCCGGCCTCTGCTCAAGGGCACTTGGTAGTAAACTCTGTGCATTGTCAGGGTCCCCTTGGAGATGCAAGAAGGGGGATACTTTCATGTTACAGACTCATGGCCTATTGCTGCTGTTATCATAGTCCCGCTGATCTGGGAGACCTTCCACAGTCTTAATTCAATCAGTAACTTGAACTTTCTTCCAGGGTTACAGTCCTTGAGGAGAACCCAATACCCAACAGAGAGTCTCGGAATCTGGGCCCTCCGAGTGCTGGGACGCCCTGCGGTTCTGCTCCTCTCTGCGTGTTTGATCATGACTATGCAGCGCTGGGGCTTGTTCCCAAGTAGAATGGTGAGGAATGACATTGGCGACCCGGCATCCAAAACACAGAGTGCTTGGAGCCATTCCAGTAGTGTAGTGGGGTGTAAACTTATAGTCTTTCAGGAAAGTGTAGATCACTCTTTCTACGCATCATTGTTCTGCGTGGGCTATTCAGATTGTCTTTCTGAGGGTTCACACGAACTGCTCAACCTCTCCGTTGACTTGAGGGGAATGTGGTGTGATCCTTTGATGCTTGGTCTCATGTGATTCGAGATAATGAACGTGGCCTTGGCCATCGAACGGAGGACTATTGTCTGTGCACATTTCTTTGATGAGGCCATGAGTGGCCATCCTTTTCTCCAATTTCGGGATGGTCTCTTCCGCAAAAGGTGGTTCTCACAATCTCAATTTCCAGGTAGCAGGAATAGTCATCCAACACAAAGAGGAAGTGTTTTCCATCCGGCAGACTGCTGAAGTCAACGCTTGCATGTTGCCATGGGACACCTGGTGAGGGTTTGGCGACAACAGGAGGGGGCGGGTAGCTTTCCCCCGTGGCTTGACAGAGACTGCTTTGTTGGACAGTATTCTCGACCTTGTCATTGAGCCGGGGAACAATACCTTGTTTCTTAACCTGGCTTTAGTTTTCAAAACTCCCTGGTGGGATCCATGAACCAGGTCCTCCATTTTTTGAGTTAGACATGCAGGCAAACAAGCCTCGGACCTTCGGAGCAGGCATCCATCAGCTGAGACAGATAGTCAATCTTTTATGTGGTGCAGCAACTTGAATATACTCTGGGCTTCTACCGTCTTGCCAGAGAGAATCACCCTGATGTTGTCCCACTCTCCTGACTGGACCAAAGCCATCACCTGCTGAAGATAGTCATCGGTTCGTGTCGCTTTGATGGTGTTAGTGAGCGAGACAGGAAGCAGGCGTAATCTCTCTACCACGATCCGGACATCTTCAGCTTCTTGGGTCTCTTGAGGAGTGGCATGCCCCACCTGCCTGAAGAGATAGTCGGTTGGATTGTGGAAGCCAGGCCGGTATTCCACAGAGAGGTGGTATTCTTCAAGCTGTAGTATCCACTTCTCAATCCTGGGTGGAGGCTTTGATGCTGACCCTGTGAACAGCGATATTAGGAGTATGTGGTCCTTGCTGACTACTAAAGGGTGTCCATAAAGATAGATGTGAAAATGACGGCAGACCAAATGGATGGCGATCGTCTCTTTCTCAATGTGAGAATATCTTTGTTCAGTCGAGGTCATGGCACAGCTGGCATACGCAAAAGGGGCACATGGTGGTTTTTGGGACAGCACAGCCCCATGATCTGTGGGGCTCGCGTCGACAGATAACTCAGTGTCTTTGCTAGAGTCAAAGTAGGCAAGCGTAGTGACAGCAGATAGAGCTTGCTTAGTGTTCTGGAAAGATTCCTCCTGCTCGGGACCCCACTCCAAAGGGTTCAATGTTTATGTGGCTTCCAAAATGGCACTGTGAGCTGAGTCAAATTCGGTATTAAAAGGCCACAATTAGTGAACATGCCTAAAAAACTTCTTACTCCAGTGACAGTGGGAGGTGTGGGCACATTCTGGATGTTGACAACCTTGGCAGGGTTATGGTTGATCCCCTTTGTGGAGAAGCGGTAGCCGAATAAGCATAATTCTTCTTTCAGAAATTCGCACTTGTCTTTGTGCAACATGAGTCCACAGTTCAGCAGCTGCTGAAAAACAGATCGCAAATGTTGGAGATGTTTTTCCAGGATGGCGGCATGAACCAAGTTTTCATCACTGACATTCAGGACACCAGTGAGCCCTACCAGCACTTCCCTTATGATATCCCGAAAAACTTTGGCAGCACTAGAGATACCAAAACTGAGATGTATATACTGGCATACACTAGGTGCATAAAAAAAGCGGTCAAATGCTGTGATTCCAGAACAAGAAGAATTTGGTGGTATCCGAATCAGAGATCCATCTTCGAGAACCACCGAGATCCTGTGAACTCTCCCAAAATGTAGGCGGCAGTAGGGTTCAGGTAACGCTCCGCTTGTTTGGGAATCGCATGTCGACGCATTTGTGCACCTCCTCCGGCTGTTTGTGCTTTTGTGCTACCACGATGGGTGCCACCCATGGGGTGGGGCCTTATACTCTCTCTATGGAGTCTGCTTGTCCCAGCTTACCAATCTGACCTCTGCCTTATGGCGGCGGTGGCAAGCTACTGTCGATGTCTCAGGGCCACCAGCTGTACTGACTGGTCAATGTGGAGATGGACTATGCAGTTCTTTAAACATCTAATGCCTTGAAAAAGTTGTTCAAACTCAGCGAACAAAGATTCAAGGGAGCTGGCATGCACCCCAAAAGCAAATTGAAATAGTTGTAGCCGACCCACTTTGTGGCAGCTTGGTAGCATGTTGACCCCTTCCTTGGTTACGTATACCTTTGTTTTCGCAGCTTGACCTTGTTGGCTGATGGTGGTGGTAAAAACTCCAGCCAAATGGAAGCACTTAGCAGTGTCATACACCTTTGGGTGGTCGGGAGAAAAACCAGGTGTATCACCATCAATCAATGTAGAGCCAAAGGGAAAATGTTTATTGAGGCTCCTGTGATGATGAGCGCCAACATCGGTTGATCTTCAACCATAACTTTGCACCGGGAGCTCGTCAGATGCGGCTTGGGTCTGGTTCCACGATGTGGATGATGTGGACAGTCCCTTAAGATTTGTCTTCATCAATGTCTTCACCATCAGTCATCATCGACTGTGTGCCCACCTGATTTGCTGTTCTCCTTTTTTGTCCTTTGGAGATGGGCGTTGACCTGCAGACTTTGGTGTAGTGATTAATTTTTATCACAGGCTGACCATTTCCACCCCTTCGCTGGGCACAGACACTCATGGGGGGTGTGCCACCGCACCACCCGCATGGCCTCCCTGTTTGTTGTGACATGGGTTGTTCCTTTTTCTTTATGTTTGTGGCGGCAGCTCCTATTTGAATGACTGGTGTTTGCTTAATGGCCTATTGGAGTCTTGCCTCCATGTGAGGTGCCCTAGACTTAGAAACTTCTTCAATTTATCCATGGTAAGGATGTCGTCCATTGTCATCAGTGGCACTTGCAGAATGTTTTCTCCCGCTTAGCCGATGCACAGCCCAAGATTAACTGGGCGCATACTTTATCTTGTTCTTCAGGGAGGGCGCAGGAGGATGCTAACTCGCAGCGCCTGGCATAGAATTCATCTATCTGACTCTACTGGTGCCTGGCAGGCTTTTCTGAGCAAAAATTGTTCATAGTCCAGATTTGCACAATCAGCGCTGCCTTGAGCGTGGTATATGTACAGGGGTCCGCCCCAAGGTGGAGCAGCATGGGTTATCTTCTTTCTTCCTCCAGTCCAACTACTGCCAAAAATGTTTCTCCGTGGTTCAACCACATGGCCCATTTTATGGCTTGGGATGACAGTGCCCTGATTATGATGAAAGGTTTGCTAGGAGGTACAGATGTCATAGTCACTGATGCCAGTCGAAACTCTCAGCTGCCCTGGGTGTAATGGAGCTGTCTGTGATCACTCTTTCCCCTTGTGTCAACACCCACACCAGTTCAACTGAAGGGTGCGCAGTGACCTTCTTCCTTAAGTGTTTAGTGTGCTGGACAGGGTATCTGCGCTGGCTTCCTTTTCCTCTTTATTCTTTTTTTTGCTTATACAAGCACTTTTGGTTATGCAGATAAGAGGTGTGCTGTTGGGCCCCGTTCTCATCACCAGTTGTTGTGTCGGGTGACCACGCCTGTGATGCTAGACCTCAGCCAGGCAATGGATCTTGGTGCGGGAACAGCCACGCAATGAATACGCGCATACTCTGGCTGTGGTCTGGAGCGGAACTGTCTACCATGGTCCCTGGTCACATGGGTGGGGAGTATACAATAAATGGATGGCGCAGAACGCCCCACCCATTTATTTTATACTCCGCAGTCATATGACCATGGACACAACCAACATGATGAGCGGCTCTGGGGTGTGAAGGGAAAAGACCCCTGCGTGGCAGTGAATATTACAATCATCACGTCTCAGGATATCACATTCCAAGAAATTGATAAATCATGTAAGAAAATAACACAGTTTAATATTAACATTTCTTACAATAAAAGACAAGCACTAGAAACTGATTCCAAAAATACTGAAATCATAATCAAACTCGGCAGTAAAAGCGGGGGATTGTGATCATGGATAGCACAACTTATGATGTAGAAGTTATAATTAATAATTAATAAAAAAATATATTTTATAGCGCACGTGGCTACCCCACATGGCTACCTCAACCGGGTTTCACAGCGCTAGTGGCGAAGGAAAGAAACCAGGATCACAAGCTAAAATAGCCAAGTCTTAAGCATCTTCCTAAATGTTACAAATAATTTGAGGAGGACAGAAAATAGCTGAGCAGAAGGAAGCGGATCTTAAGGGGCACCCGGCTTGATGGTTTTAATAAAACTAAAAGTGAAGTGGTCTCTAATAATTGAAACTGAGTTAGCTTAGGTTCAGCATCGTAACCTCTCAGCATAAAGTCCAGAAGGATCTCTGAATGTTCATCAGTGGAATATATAGTGTTAACCTTTTTACAAAAAAACTCAGCCAAGTCATTGCAAACCTCTTGTGAGAGAGACAGACATGGAGTAACAGTAGCTGGATCCATAAGTGATTTACAATCAAAAACATTTCTTTAAGAGCATTACTAGCAGTAAAAGGTTTATCTCAATAATATATAGCTCAAAGAAGACTTGCAAGCTCTATGATAAATTCTCATGGTGTCCTTAAGCCTCTCTAGGTCTTCAACAGTATAATGTTTACACCAAACCCATTCCATTCTTATGCATTTAAAAAAAAAACTAAAACCTCAGTTTTAAACCAGGGAGCACGAAGACGTAGGCTAATTTCTTCCTGGGCTGAAGAGGGAGAACTAAGTCCATGTTGGAGTGAATCCAATTATCTACTTCAGAATTGCGAGAGTCCAAGGATCCTTTCAACATAGGTAAAGAGTTTTGGCACTGGGAGAGAAATTCCTCATGATCAAGCTTAGCCCTACCTGAGACTAGCGCTGCACCTCAAGGGGGGAATTATCAGGCACTGTTGAATTGTTCTTAAAAACGGTCATTTTTAAACTAATTTTACCTTGTTCTAATTGCCACCACTTGAATATGAAACGCTGCTGCTAAACGCAAGAAGAGGGAAACTATAGCACTTGAGCACTTTATCATAGAGTTCTAACCATAGAGACGCCAGGAAGGTCGGTGCTCTAATGGTTGACTTGGCCCACAGCCTTAAATAATGGCTGGGGTGCGGGTGCGCAACTGGCACACCAAAGGTGCGCCAAAAGCAAGCCTGTCTGCCCCTGTCCGTGCCCGAATGGGACAAAGGGCCAGAACCCCTGCCCCAAATTACCCAAATATGGTCACATTCGCTACTCAAAAATTGGTCGATCTAAGGGGGGTTTACAATGACAAATGCCTCCGGTCTATCGATCTGACCGAGGGAAACCTAATTGGAAAGTACTGCACCTTCACTACTCCAGCAGTCCCTCTGTCCGAGAACACCATCCCCACCAAGAGTATCTGGAAAATGTTCCTACTAAATTGTAGATACCTTCCACGTCATAAGTTGGAAATCTTCCCGCTCCTGGAAGAAGAAAAACCTGATGTGATGTTCCTGATCAAAACCAGGTTCCATGAGTAGTCCAGACCAGATATTGTCCAGGCCCTGCCCCTGACTACTATATAACATGTACAGAGCAAGAGAATACAGGCAGGGAGGAGGGTTCACAATCATAGTGAAGGCAACATTCACTTGCATAGCCAAACCCCTTTTATCTCCCTACTGTGAAAGTACGTTTTCAAGTCTTCCCAATTTACCATCCCCTAGCCCCACAGGCCAAGTCATCCAGAACTCAACTACGGTCATTGACAGCCTAGCAGTCAGGAAGACCCATTTCACAGTTCTGGGAGATCTGAACTTACATCTTGATGAGCTTGCAGATTCCTAAGCTGTCAGTTTCCTGCAAGACCTTGCTGTCATCCAACTCACTCAAAGAGTACAGGGCCCCCTTGATGCAAAGGGTCACCTGCTAGATTCCATTTTTTCTAACAACCCCTAGTTACAGGTCTCGGATCCTTTACACATTATTTGTTCCAACTATTTCCTGATGGACCTCACTAGCCCATGCCCATCCGTTCCCCCTCAAACAATTTGCCTGGAAAGACCAGTGCTGGTCCCAGCTAGACCACGAAGACTTGAAATGTCCTTAACAAAACCATACCCCTCCTGGACTCTGATCCACACATCTCAGATTGTATGATCTCAGAATGGATAAATCATTCTTTAGATAAAACCATTCTCAGAAAAACATTAACACTTAAAAACAAAAGTAAGTCTGCCCCTGCTACATCCGCCCACCACTGAACACTCAAAAAATTGCAAGATAGCAGAAAGGGAATGGGGGAAGAATTACGGGGAACACAACAAAGCAAAATACTTTGAGACAGTTATCATTCAGAAATTAAAACAGCCCAGGCTGCTCATTATCAAAACAGTATTAATGTGTCAAGAAACTCCCCTAAGGAGATGTTTAAAATCACTAAAGCATTGCTAGAACCCATGCCCAAATGGCCCTCCCACTGAACCCTCTAATTAAAGGTCCAATGATCTGGCTACCTATTTCCAAAATAAAATAACAGAAATCTTCCTTGCCATCTAAGATGCAGAGGGAGACCCGGACTCTAAATCCAGTAGCAATAGCAAGGTAAGAAGCTCAATTGCCCTTTCAGAATTCCCCTCCTAACGTATGAAAACCTACTTACCCTCTTAAGCAAAGTCAAATCAAGATCCCTCCTTGATCCCATCCCCCTAGGATCCTCTCCCTCAGAGCAGAATACATCTTCCCTATTCTGCTTAAATGTTTCAACCTTAAAAAACCTAACCTAGACTCCTCATTTTCCAGCAAATTTCCAACCAACCTCACTACTTCTAAGTAAAGTGTTAGAAAAAAACACCAATGTTCACCTTTCTGAATTCATCAAAGCAAAAAATGTCCTACACCCCACTCGAACCAGTTTTCGGTCGAAACATAGCACTAAAACTGCCCTCCTAGCAGTGAGTGGAGGGCTCAAAAAGGAGACTAGAACACGGAGGCATGGTAGCCATGATAGTTCTTGACCTAAGCACTGCCTTCAACACCGTGTACCATGATATCCTCCTCAAAGGGATTCACACAGCTGGGGTATCAGGACAAGCCTTGGACTGGCTCAGCTCCTTCTCGAAGTGCTGATCCTTCCAGGTATTCAACAAGGTCAACACTTCAGATATAATCCCTCTCAACTGGGGAGTCCCACAGGGATCATCCCAGAGTCCCATGATTTTGACCCCACAACCCCCATGGACCCCGCAACCCCCACCCTGAGACCTTTGTCTAGAGCTGGTAGCCGGCTGGATGTACAAGTTGTGCTCTAAGCTGAACAGAAATAAGACTGAACTGATGATCTTAGGGAACAATCCAAACCCACAACGGGTCTTGGGTTGACCATAACACCTATACCCACCACCTGTCCACAAAATGGTTATAAAATGTTTGGGGGTATAGCTGGATAAAACTGTGTTTATGGAAACCCAGGCTGCCAAACGATCAACCAGTTGTTTCAGAATCCTTTGTATGTTACACAAAATACTGCACCTGCTCCCCCCGACATCAAGAAGGCTGGTAGTCCAGGCACGGTCCTCTCTCACCTGGATTACGGCAACCACACTACTTGGGTGCACCCAAGGCAGTCATCTAAAAATTGCAAATTGTGAAAAGTATATTAGTAGATACTTTGCTAAAAATTCCCAGACAAACCTCAGCCAGACAAGGTCTGGTAGACCTCAACTGGCTCCCAGTTGCCCAAAGAATAAAATTCAAGGCCTTGTGAATTGCACACAGAGCCCTTCTTATGCAAGGACCTCCTATCTCTCGCCAGTTTGACGCTCCCTACATTCCCAATAGGTTCCTAATATCCACCAATGCACAATGGGCCGTTCCCCCTCTTAGGAAAGCTAGAAGTGGAGGACATTCCTCCAGCTTCAATGTTGCCAAACTCAGGAACCCCCTCCCCCTTGGCCTGGCACACAACGAGCAAAGCGCTGTCCTTTCAAAAACTTCTTAAAACTTGCCTATTCAAGAACTAACCCCACACGGAACAACCTACAAGTTCAGTGTCGCTAAGTCACTCAACCAGGGCTGGGTGCCTACGGGTCGCCACGCACTCTACAAATGCATTTGGTATAGTCTAGTAACATTTAAAGATGGTGGAGCAGCCTGGGTGCGCTTATTCAATTCTAAGATCATAATTAAAAAAAGTAAATAGCCAAGTGGCCCAATCAGTTCAAAGGGAGCGGGGATTGAACAAACACACTTGGTATTGTGGAGGAAACTGGATCTAATAGGTGGCCTGTCGCGTGAGGGGAACATCCATTACGACGCGGTGTTTGCACCGCACTACCATTACAACGCTGGTTTTACAACGCAAGTCGTTACCACGACTTGCGCTGGAGGGCGCTCTAGGCTAAGGAATAGTAGATTTACTATAAGAACACCTGGCTGCCCTGTTTTGTGCTCCTGATTCTGTGGCCTGGGGTGGGGCGCCTCTTCGGTCATTGGAGGCCTCTGGTGGGGTGGTGGTCTCAGCCACACCTTCCGGACGGCTCAGGGTCCTGGTTGTGGGCCCCTCCACTGCTGCCTGTCCTGTGTCCGAATACTCGATTGTCCTGGGGGTGGTGGTCATCGTCCGGTTTCGGCCACAAGCATCGTGCAGCGCCGGGCCTCGTCACCCAGACACTCCATCCGACGAGCCCGGGCTCCTGATTGGCTGCCTGCCGCCCCCACCCTGACCCAGGAGTACTGTCCTAAAGGTTGGCTACAGTTTGTGGGGACTTCGCGGGTGGGGCCTTTTTGGCCGCATCCATCGAGCGGCGAGGAGCCCGGGGCGGCACCCTTCCGTTGCCCCCCCACCTCCCCCTGGCCTGGCAGTGCCTACTCCGGGTTGGGAAAGGTAGTGTTCCCCCTGATTCGGCCGTCATTTTGGGTGGCGGGGGACGAGGTCTCTGGCCTTGGCTTAGCTGGTCCCTTGGAGTCAGGGGGCCTGAGTGGCGGTGGATTCGGTGCCCGGGCCTCAGCATTGACGGCTTGGGTGCTGGACCCTGCCCGCGCGAGATTGTCAGCTTGTGAGCCTGCCCCCCTCCCGACTGGACTCCAGACCCTGCGCTCGCAGACGAGATGGGTCGTGACCGCGTCCCGAAGACACCTGCATCACAGACTCAAACTAAAATGGACCAGTACACCACCACGGACCGTAATTCAACGGAGGGAGCATTGGGTGGCCCCTCTGTTGAGGAGGAGATCTTTTGACCATCCTGCAGGCTATTGGCACCTCTCAGGCCTTGGTGGAGAGCAAGATCGGTGAGGTACGGGTGGATGTGGCCCTTATCTGCCAGGACCTGCGTAACGCCATGGCAAGGATTTCGGAGGCAGAGTCGCGCCTCTCCACGGCTGAGGTCGAGCTGGGCTAGTTGAAGACCCAGGTGGCACGCCTACATACTCAAACCTCAGAGCTGCACCGTCGGGCCGAAGACACGGAAAACCGCTCGCGACAGAATAATCTACGCCTCATAGGTTTCTCTGAGGGAGTTGAGCAGGGACGGGCGGACGCCTTTGTGGAGACTTGGGTGAAGTCATGGATACCCGAGGACGCTCTCTCTATGTGGTTCGCAATCGAACATGCCCATCGCTCTCTGGCACCAAAGCCTCCCCCGGGGGATCCATCTCGTCCCATCATCATTAGAATCCTCTAACTTCTGAGACAGAGACTCTATCCTCAGAGAGGCACGGAGAACCGGTCCCTTGAAATATCAAAACAACCCAATAATGCTTTTCCCAGACTACATGAGAGAAGTACAGGCCCAACATCGTACGTACACATACATCAAAAAAAAAGCTCAGCAATGTAGGACTTTGCTATGGTCTCCTCTTCCTGGCCCATCTTAGAGTTGTTTTTCAAGGTAAAACAATCTTCTTCGACACCCCGTAGGCGGCCTGGACTTAGCTCACCGAGTAGCAACCTTTGAGAGCCCGTCCCACCTCCCCCCCACCCCCCTGCCTTGTCAAAACTTCCACAGACGCTTTCTCCTCCTCCCAAGCCACAACAAAGGCAAAATCGGTCCCACAGGATGGGAGACCGACAGGGTGGACCATAACGATCGCCGGGTGATGAGTCCCAGTTGTTGATCTCTGGAGTCCCTCCGGCTCTTGCGGGCCACAGCCGAGCCAGTTCACTGATTGATCTGAGCCTTGGTCCGGGCCCATCTGAGTCGTGTGCCCCGCCTTGTCCGATTCTGACTTGTCTCGAAGCCCCGCGCTTCAGGGATCTGGGGATGATGCTGGAATTTGACTCTGGAGACCTAGGGGTCTGGAATTGAGAGAACGCTTCGGTTCGATTCGGTCTCTGACAGGTTGAACTTTCTTTACTTGTGGTTGCTCAACGATGAGGGGCATTTGACTGTTAGCTTGCTTGTGAAACTAACATATAAAAGTACATGGTTACATTTCTCTAGCTCGCACCCACCATCTCTCAAATAAAACCTCCCATTTGTTCAATTTTTGCAGATTCACGTAAAGTGTACTCATAGGGAAGAATATTTACCAAATGCCAGCAATCTCAAAGAAACATTAATAGCAAGCAGATACCCCAAAAACTGGTGAGTGCTGCTTTGAAACGAACATGGCATACACTGAGGGAGACCCTGTTCGAACCCAAATTTTAAGATAATAAGACTTCTCTGATGTGTTCTGACCTATGGTCTCCTTGCCACCAAAATCAAACGTTGAGTGTACCAGTACACTTATATATGTGAATGGTGTACCTAAGCACTTATATATTAATATTACCCAAGTCTATTCCACTGTCCTTCCATACTGTGTCTTTCTCTAAGATGCATATGCACTCTGGTGGATCAATTTTGAGTGGGGTGATTGCCCTAATTATAGGGTCCATCTTATCTTGGTGTGACGGGTTGAACAATAATATCTGGACTTACTCTATCCTTGGCTAAATCTCACCCATGTGAAGCTTACTTCACTCTCTTAGTAAGGGAGTACTAGATATGTTCTGTTAATAGCATTACCTTTCTCAGGTATATAGTCTTCATTTTTTAGGGGGTCACTAAGCCACTTTATTTCCTTTCTTGCATAGTTTTAGTGGACGGGATTCGCCATCTTCCTTGCTGGTCATATCCGCAGTGGACACTCTGACGTTATATTTTAGGATTGCCTCATTGATGGTGGGTTTATAGACTACATTTTCATCCCTTTTTCTTCTTGTCTTTTTATCAGTTACATTGTAGATTTTCATTAGTATTGATCGCTCACGACTGCCTTTCTGGTGTGGCCATTTTGGTTGCTTATCTTTTCGCTCTCCTCTTAAAAACCTCATCGTAGCGTATTTTTCTTTTTTCCCTGTTGTGATGCTTCTCCGCACAGGGATATCTCTTACATCTTGCTTGATTCTTTTTCATCTTGTCTTATTTTCATAATTCTTCTGTAGGGTGTTATAGATGCTGTTTTTTAAGTTATGTATGTAAACCAGCTAGTAGTATTGATCGCTCACTACTACCTTTCTGGTGTGGCTACTTTGGTTGCTTATCTTTTCGCTCTCCTCTCAAAAACCTCATGATTGTGTCTTTATCTTTTTTCCCTGCTGTGATACTTCTCCGCACAGGGATATTCACATCTTGCTTGATTGTTTTTCATCTTGTCTTATTTTCATAATTCCCCTCCCTCTCTTGTGTAGGGTGTTATAGATGCTGTGTATGTAATCCTATGTACAGTCTTGGAAAATATATGGATGTCATGTGTTATGTCTTGGTGACTTATTTTATATGTGGTTATTTATGTGTAATAACTTATGTATATAGCAGTCCTGTCATAATGTTTCATTGTTTGAGTAATATTGCAAAAATGTCATGCTTTTGCTTGTATTGTAATGTCTTTCTGTATTGTACTATATTGATATGTGTATATATATATATCTGTTAAATCAACAGCCCTGAAGACATCCATCTGTTGGGACGAAATGCGTCGGCTGTTCGTTTCAACCTGATCGTTTTTAATTTTCTGAATAAACAAAGGACTTAAAGACAAATCTTTGGACACAGATCCGTTCGATTGATGTGTGCTTGTTTATCTTTTAGTGGTGAACCTTTGCTCTTGTTAGAAATTGTAAAATAAAGACTGCGACTGAGGTAATCCAATACGGCAGAGAAACATTGACTGTGAAATTGTGGCCAACAGAGCTTGGTGGGACAATTTATTGAACACTGATATTCCCCACAGGATCTGAATAGTAATTTGCTGTGGTCGGACCTATAGGTCACAGAATGCTGAGAATCTGTTTCACTATAACATAGTGAGTCTGCATAGAGCTTTCACAAAGGTTAATTCCATGTTTGTATTCCATAGGAACTCAATTCACCCCATATTGCATCCCTCTAGAGTTACTTACTCTGTGTGTACCGTATTAGGATCTGCTGTGATTAAAATATTTATATTTTTTTCCTTAACCAAACAAGCTTTGGGCTAGACATTAGTGCATCTATTGTGTGATTGCTTGGGTTCTGAGTGTCTACCCTCCTCACTAGCTCCATAGATGCCTTGGACTTTTCATCCTCGTTACTATGAGAGTCAAGTGCAGACAGAGGGTACTTAGCCCAGTTTGCAGAGTCATAGTATGATGAACCCTTGGACACCAGTGTAAACCAGCCTCAACAACCATATAAACCACTGTCTGCCCTTTAAACCCAAAAGGGGTCTGACAAGATGTTCCAGTCCATCATCACATTTTCTTTGTAACAGTACTGCCCCAACAGCCCTTTCAAAGTCATATGTTTTCAAAATGAACAGCCTTGAAGAATCAGAATGACTTTAAATAGGTGTTTGAGTGAACATCTGTTTACGCAGATTTAAAGGTCTTTAAGCTTAATCATCGCAGCAATATGTTTTCTTGATATTCAAGGCGCAAGTAATCTCACTGGTTACATCTACAAAATTCTTAAAGAATTGTTGATAGAAGTTTGTAAACCCCAATAAACTTTGACTGTCCTCAACAGTTCTTGATGAAGGCAAATCCAGAGTTCTCCTTAGCAGCTATAGCAAGACCAGAAGCATTAACACTGAATCCAATATAATTGACTTCTGCCTTAACAAATTCACACTTCTCAATCTTACAAGTCAGATGTTATGGGAGCCCAGACAATACAAGATTGCCATAGTCTTGATGTTCCAAAAGAGACTTAGAAAAGTCTAGAATGTCATTAAGATTAAGCAGCACAACATTATTCAAAACTTCAGAAAAGATGAAATATAATATGTCCTGAAAAAATATCTGGAGCATTGGGCAATTCAAATGACATTATACAATGTTCAACATGCTCAAATGGAGTGCAGTTTTCCACCAGTCACATTCATTTCTGTGAGATAAATGATAAGTACCTCATAAATCGAGCCTTGTAAAGATTCTTGCTCACTTGACTATCTCCAATATGCCCTTAATAAGGGTGAGAAAGATGCCTATCCTAAACAGTGATCTATTTCAAAACCCTATAATTGCTAAAGGGTTGAAGATCCTGATCCCTCTTGAGCACAAAAAACAAAGGCATGCCAGCAGGTGGAGAAGATGGAATATTCAACCTAGTCTATAAATTCCCTTGTAAATAGGCCATCAATGTTGATTTTTTACTCTCAGTCAGGGAATGCATCTTATCAAAAAGCACAACAGATCCATGTTCAATTGGCATATGGAACTTTTAAGTTAGATTTAGATTCCGGTAATTCATTACTCAGAGACCAATAGATTCCTAAAGCAGAGCAATGATCATGACAGAACTATGATGATAAAGAAATAGAGTGAGTAGGTCAATTCACAAATGGATTATGCCTTTTTCAGCTACAGAATTCCAAATACTAAGGCATCACTAGGAGGAGCAATGATACCAAAATATAACACTTATGATCTGTAAACTGGAAGTAGAATAGAGCCAGGTCAATGAAGAAGAATTTCTAGGAGAAGATCCAACTGAAAGAAAGCAAATCTCAGTGACACAGATGGCAACAAAAAGATAAAGATAGTGATGAAAAATAAAGGACAAAATGGATCTATCCTTCAGACCTGTCAATGTATTTATTGCCTTAAAGGTACCGATATCACATGAAAAAACTATCCCTCATCTCAGTTTGCGATTCCCAGAGTTCAACCTATGGACTGGCCACTGTCTTGGATAGAGCTTATTATAGGGAGTGAACATGCCCTCACTATGGAAGTTATTCCAATCACTTGGGGACTAAAGATGTAGCCCAAGATGAATGTCTTCCTTCCAGCACAGCATTCTACAACCCTGCTGCTACTATTAGCGCCCTGAGCTATGTCAGCTCTCAGTATAGACACCTCAGGCAGTTGTGACCATGCAGCCATTCAAGCATGTGCTGAGTGTAGTGTCTCCAGCTGCCCTTCTTGTCTATGCAATTAATACTACTTCTGCTTTCGCCCACACAGGGCCTCCAATACGTATTTTGTCTAAATATTAGCAGAGATGTAACATAAGCAATATGTCTGTTTGACACTTGTGCTGTCCAAACTCAGGCTTAAAAAGGGTCTGTCCAAACTCCTTCTTCCACATATGCTTGTCTTATTTAATTCATTAATTGCTAATGGTTCTTCTCAGGGTACTTTTCAATATGCTATGATTTGCCTCATCCCTAAAAACAATAAGGACCCTTCTTTTTGCAAGAACTATCGCCCCATCTCCCTTGATAATACGGATTATAAGATTTTTGCCAAAATGCTTGCTTTACGTATTGATCCCATTCTACCCGAACTCATAGGCCCTGAACAATCAGGTTTCGTTAAGGGACATTTATCTTCTGATAACTCCAGAGTTTTCTTTAATGTACTTAGTAAAGCTTCCTCCCTACAGTATCCGCTTGCAGCCATCACATTAGATGCTGAGAAGGCGTTTGATAGGATCAGTTGGGACTTTGTGTTTCATGCCCTCACTTGGATTGGTTTTCCCCCTAAATTGATTTGCCTCATATCCCTTTTGTATTCGGTCCCAGAGCCTCTATCTTTGCCAATAGAAGAATTTCTGATTATTTTTCCCTGTCCAGAGGTGTCCGACAAGGTTGTCCGCTATCTCCCCTACTGTTTATTGTGGCATTGGAACCTTTTCTTATCAAATTACGACAAAACGCTCAAATTGCTGGTTTCCAATCCGGCCCTAATCAAGTCAAATTATCCGTTTATGCAGATGATATTCTTTTTTATTGCTCCAATCCTGAGTCTACTCTTCCTGCTTTTCTACTTCAAGTTGACGCCTTCTCGCAAGTCTCGGGTTATCGACTTAATCGTGATAAATGTGAAGTCTTACCTCTGAATGTCTTATGTCAACGTCATTAGTTTGACCATACTGGTTTCTCTTGGCAGTCGACTAAAGTTAAATACTTAGGGTTATGGTTTTCCCCTTCCATCTCGGACTCTTTGAAGGCTAATTTTGAATATATTACAAAGAAATTGACCGATTCTATTACCAGATGGCATCCCCTCTTTCTCTCATGGTGGGGCCGATTGTACTCCATTAAAATGATGTTAGTTCCTATCGTCCTATACTCGCTTTCCATGATTCCTGTCCATATACCTGGTTACTATTTCAAACGGTTAGACTCACTTTTAATGAAATTTCTCTGGAAGAATAAACCTTCACAAATCGCATTGTCTTCCCTTAAAAAAGATAACATTTTTGGAGGTCTTAAATTTCCGGACTTTAAATCATACCATTACTCTTTTATCCTCAAATAATCCTCGCGTTGGCTTTCTACAGAAATTCCCACTTATCCTCCTGTTTGGTTATCCTTGGAGAGGTCTCTCATCTCACCGTTTGATATTTCAGAGACTCTTGCTTTCTCTGCTAACGCCTCTTTCCTGAAATCTCCTGTTACCACGCATACCCGTCATCTTTTATCTCCTCTTTTACTATCTTCTTATCCTTCTCTTGCTTCTTTATCCCAACAACCCATCTGGCATAATAAACCGCTTCGCATCAAAAATCGTTCTTTTTACTGGCAATCTTGGAAATCCAAGGGTTTATCATGGATTTCCCAACTCCTGCTCAATAATGTTCCTCTACCTTTTACAGATCTTCAATCTCGATTTCTTCTTCCCTATTCCTTTAAGAAACAATATGACCTTTTAATTCCTGCTCTTCACTAATATCTTCAATCTCTTCCTTCTTCTACTGCGCTGCCCTCTTCTTGTTCTTCCATTCTCCCGCTTTTAGAGACCTCTCCATCCGTTTCTCGCATTTATAAATGTCTTATAACTCCCACTGACCGGCTCAAGACGAAGACTGAATTGGCCTGGGAACGGGAGTTGTCGACATCTTGGCCTGTCTCTTCATGGGATAAATTATGGTTAAAAATACATCAAACGTCCAGAGCTGCTAACACTACCCAAACCCTTTATTTCATATACCAACGTTTATTGTTAACCCCACAAAAACTGGCTTCATTTTCCCATGACCTCTCATCTAAGTGTTGGTCCTGCCCTAGCCAGACTGCTGATTTACTCCATATGCTGTTTCACTGCCCCAATATCGCTTCCTTTTGGCAAAAAGTTTGGTCCCGTATGCAGACCATCTTTGGCTTTACGCTTCCTTTCTCCCCCTCCAATGTCCTTTTGGGTTCCTTATCTCCAGATTTGCCTCATTCCCCTTCTAACTTTAAGCTGTTTGATCTATTTTTGCCTGTTGCCCTTCACCTCATTACCTCCAATTGGAAAGACTTCGCCAAAGTCAGCTACTCGGCATGGTGGAATGCTATTTGCTTCCATCATAGACTCGATACCAATTATGTTACCCCCGTTTCCCTAGCTGTTAAAAGAGATTTACTATGGATTCCTCTTACTACTTACCTCTCCAAAATTTCTCCCCCGTCTTCTGCTTTTACTGTTACTCACCAAAACCCATCTGATGATGTTCATAAACCTCTGTGACTTTTCTCATCTGTCTTTTTGCCTTTGATGTATATAGTTTTATATTTAATTACTACTCGTTGCCTATTTTACACCATTTTTAATTCTTTTTGCTATTTGCATACAATGTAATATTTTACGATTACGCCATATTTAGGGTTTTTGATTTGTATTCCCTCTCCCTTTTCCATCCCTTTTCATGATTTAGATACAGGTGTTTATTGATTCCGTTTTATTATATCTTCTTCAATTGTACCATTGTACTTCCCATTTGTCTTTTATTGATTGAATCTAATGTACTATGCTTTTATTATATGTTTTTAGTTTCAATAAACTCGAACTTAAAAAAAAAGGGGGCTGTCCAACCTGAAAGAGGCCAACTTCTTGATACCCATTAAGTGCATAGCATTCATATCTCTCCTGTTCTCAAAAGCCAACACTGGCTTCCTGCAAAAGAGAGACAATTCAAAGCATTGTCCTTTGTACACTAAAAGGGATATTTACAAAGATAACTTAGGGCCACATTCACAACAGATGTGTAACTTGCTAATCAGTCACAAAGCACTTTGCAAATGTAAAAATGGCTCTATACAATGTATGACAAGCATTTACAAGGCAAAAATAACGATGCAACTCAGTAAAGTTTGTGACCGTATTTTGCAAGTCGCAAACAGCATGTGCAAGTGAGTCGCAAATTGCAAATAGTCACAAAATGACCCATTTGCACATGCAATTTACCACTAATTCAAAACAGGTGGTAACAGGGCCCTAAGTACAAAATCAGCCCCAGAATGCACTTCCACAATGGCTGCCCTGTACGTGATAGCGAGAAGGATGCGCATACTGGCTGCTCAGCAGTGGAGACAGGACAGGATATTCTGAGTCAGGCTGGCGATGTTTCGAAAGACAGAGGAAGAGATATATGAACAGAACAGGCTAAGTAGCAATGTGATCATGGAGCTAATAGCCACCTTAAAGCTGCACCTTGAAAGGAGAACATAATACAGAAATGCAATCCCCACCCATGTTAGGTGTTGTGCTCCCCCCACCTATTGGCAAATGGCAATTATCGAAATTTGATAGCAGTGGCCCGAAAGGGTGTCGCAGAGCGCACTTTCGTATTTTTTTCACAATTTCCTAAACAATATGCTTCTCTACATACATCAACACATTCACCTGCGCAGGGATGAAGTGGAAATGCAAATTATGAAATTGCAAATCTACCGGATTGGAAGATTCACACAGGTCATCAGGTGCAAAGACGAGTCCCAGGTGCCATATGTCCCCATCATGTCTGGAAATCCTATTCAGGAACTGGAAAAACACAGATTGCCTGAAAATCACTATCGATATTGTGGCACAATATCCAGGAAGCACCCATGACTCCTACATATTCAGGCATAGTGGCATATCCCAATGACAAGAAAGATGGGATTTTGATGAAGGTTAGCTACTAGCTACAAACAAGTAATTCCAACACTGAAATTTATTTCCACATTCATTACTCCCTGTATGCTGTTTCACACATATACTTGCTTTTCCAGGTGACAGTGCATATGCCCTGAGCCATGGATCCTCACACCCTACCTGTCTCCAACAACCCATATGAAAGGCAGTACAACACGGCACATAGGTGCACCAGTTTGGTGAACAAGCGGAAATTTGGCCTCCTCAAACTCGCTTCGGTCCCTGTACGAGAGTAGGGGAGTCTTGCAGTATGCACCGGAGACTGCTTGAAATATGTCTGGAGGATAGGCTTGCCTTTTAAGGTGACTGGATCAGACCTGGGTGATGATGACCCTAGCCCACCTGCCCAGCAGCCAACCGGGGCAAGCAGAGCAGCTGAGTGGAGAAGGTGCATGGACTACATAGCCAGACATTACTTTGCATGGTAAGACATCTCCATTAACATAATACTCACACAAAATGCCACAACAAGTAATTGAATGCTCAAAATGATGTCCCCTTTAATAGCAGGTTTTAAAAACACATCTATAAAAAAGCCTACCTGCTGTGGGTGCATATGTTGTGCAGTTACATCACAGCAAACAGGAAATATACAAAACAAAACACAATTCTAGACTGTCACAGTGTACTCATTATTTTAAAGTACGTCCAGTGTGGAAACTGGTGTCATGTGTGGGTGCAGGTGTGCAGCTGCTACTCCTTTAAAGCACATGAGCATCTGAGACTGAGAAATTTCTGAGGTTTGAAAGCTCACTGTTCAGTCCCTCAGCACTAACCCTGCTGGCAATGTCGGCTGTTTGAATGGCCTTCACGGCTGCTGTGATCCGTGCCAGGCCCCGTGAGACTTCCTCACTGTAGTGCCCCATCTCTACCTGGAGGGTCACGGTGCGCTTGGACAGTGTTGTTGTTACCTGCACAAAACTCTCTATGGCACTCCATCCTGACACCTATGCCTCTCTCCCTTTGCCTTTGCAGGCTCCTGTCCTCAGCCAGCACAGTGCACAGTTGGCCAATGGTTTCCATTTTGGAGTCCATGCAGGACTGATTGTCAGCCAACTGCTGCGTCAAGGTGTTGAAGCCCAGTGTCAGTTTAGGATTAATCAAACGCATTTATTTCTGCTGCAGGCACTGAACCTGCAGCATTGCTCCTATAGTCTGCCAAGCATCACTTGTTCTTTGGATGCCACCTGGAGCTGAGATTCCTGTCTGGTGACCTCTGACCCTGCTCACAGGGCCGGTCGCTCCACGCACCACACGGCCCCCCTGTGCGTGCGCCCGAGTTGTTCCCGCTGCTGCCCTGAGTCCACCCTGCTGCTGAGTATAGTGCCTTGAATTTGTTTTTATTGTATTGTCCTTTGTGCCCTGTGACTGTTTTGACCTGGTGTTCTTGTATTTTCCTCACCACCCTGCGCGACCGTCGTCCCGCTCTGTCTGCTGAGTATAGTGCCTTGAATTTGTTTTTATTGTATTGTCCTTTGTGCCCTTTGACTGTTTTGACCTGGTGTTCTTGTATTTTCCTCGCGGCCCTGCGCAACCGTCTTCCCGCTCGGTGCACCCCCCCCGCTCCCCGCTCCCCCACCACTGCTCCCCTGCAGCCCGCCCCCTTTTCTTTTCTGTACCCAGCACCCTTCCTATTCGCCACCCCGCTCCCGCCTCCCAGCTGCTCCTCCCTCCCTCTTGGCCATTTATGGCTGGGACTGTGCAGTGGTGAGCTGTGACCTCTGACCCTGTTCACAGGGCCGGTCGCTCCACGCACCGCACGCCCCCCCCGTGAGTGTGCCCGAGTTGTTCCCGCTGCTGCCCTGAGTCCGCCCTGCTGCTGAGTATAGTGCCTTGAATTTGTTTTTATTGTATTGTCCTTTGTGCCCTGTGACTGTTTTGACCTGATGTTCTTGTATTTTCCTCTCCGCCCTGCGCGACCGTCATCCCGCTCTGTCTGCTGAGTATAGGGCTTTGAATTTGTTTTTATTGTATTGTCCTTTGTGCCCTGTGACTGTTTTGACCTGGTGTTCTTGTATTTTCCTTGCCGCCCTGCGCGACCGTCTTCCCGCTCTGTGCACCCCCCGCTCCCCAGCCGCTTCTCCCCTGCGCCCCCGCCCCCTTTTCTTTTCTGTACCCAGCACCCTTCATATTCACCGCCCCGCTCCTGCCTCCCAGCTGCTCCTCCCTCCCACTTGGCCATTTATGGCGGGGACCGCGCGTACACGCCATAAATGGCCAAGTGGGAGGGATTGTGCTCCGAAGGCGTGCCAAAGGCAAGCCGGTCTACGCCCATCCGCGCCTGGACCGCGCCCAGCGCCAGGACCCCTGGCCCTCGACGATGCCAGCGCACCCGACGGACCTACGACGCCGCCACTCTCCACGCACTCAACACCGGCCGGAACCCCGCCTGCTACCGAGCCATCCCGAAACGCACCCACGGACCCTTCACCTGCCAAGCCTGCAAATTCACCTGCCTCCGAACCTGCACCGCTCCCACCAAGCCAGGCACCAGCAACAATCACCTCAAGTGCATCCTGCTCAACACCCACTCCGTCCACAGGTACGCTGTCGAACTCTGGAACCTCCTGGACACAACAGCACCAGACGTTGCCTTCCTCACAGAAACCTGGATGAACGCCTCCTCAGCCCCCGACATCGCCATAGCCATCCCGGACGGCTACAAGATCACCCGGAGGGACCGCGTTAACCAAACCGGAGGGGGCGTCGCCATCTTCCACAGAAACACCATCCGAGTCACGACCAACTCCGACGACACCCTCACCACCGCCGAACACCTTCACTTCCAGATACACACCGACCCCAGGACTACCCTCAGAAGCACTCTCGCCTACAGACCCCCGGGACCACGCACACAATTCAGCGAAGCCATCGCAGACTTCGTCAGCCCGCACGCCCTTACCTCCCCAGACTACATCCTCCTAAGGGACCTCAACTTCCACCTGGAGGACAACAAGGACAGCAACACCTCCACCCTGCTGGACAACCTCGCCAACCTCGGACTCAAGCAACTGGTGAAAACTCCCACCCACTACGCCGGCCACACGCTTGACCCCATCTTCTCCTCCAGCAAGCACATCTCCTTCAGCCACTCCACCGGACTACACTGGACAGATCACAGCTGCGTCCACTTCAACTTCAGGAGAACCACGACCCACCACCACCCACAACAGGTTCCCCGCAGAAGCTGGAGCAAGATCACCGCCGACCAGCTCACCACCTCCCTCAGCCAGAACCCCCCCACCAACACTACGGAACCCAACGAAGCAGCCCGCAACCTCACACAGTGGCTCACCAACTGTACCGATGACCTCGCATCACTGAAGAAACCACCCAGCAGACCCGGCAGCAAGAAAGCCTCGTGGTTCACCAACGACCTCAAAAACTCCAAGAAAACCTGCCGCACCCTCGAGAAAGCCTGGCGCCACAACCAGACAACAGAAAACATGACAGCCCTCAAGAACGCCACCCGCAAACACCACCAGCTGATCTGCACCACCAAAAGGACTACATTCAGAGAACGACTGGACAACAACACCCACAACAGCAAGGAACTCTTCAGCATCGTTAAAGAGCTCTCCAACCCCAGCGCCTGCAACAACGACCTCACACCCTCGCAAGACCTCTGCGACTCACTCACCTTGTTCTTTCACCGCAAGATCGCCGACATACACAACAGCTTCGGTGCACAGACCATGCACCCAACCACCGAACCAGCGCACCCAACCACCACCCTCTGCACCTGAACCTCGGTCAGCACCGAAGACACCACCCGCACGATGAACACCATCCACTCCGGCTCCCCTACCGATCCATGCCCACACCACATCTTTAACAAAGCCGACTCCATCATCGCACCCCAACTCCGGGACATCATCAACAGCTCCTTCGCATCCGCCACCTTCCCGGAGAGCTGGAAAAATGTCGAGCTCAGCGCCGTCCTGAAGAAACCCACCGTGAACCCCTTTTCCTGCCAAATCCATCGAGAAGACCATCAACAAACAACTCTCCGCCTTCCTCAAGACTAACGGATCCCTCGACCCCTCACAGTCCGGCTTCCGAGCAAACCACAGCACCGAGACCGCCCTCATCGCAGTGACCGACGACATCATGTCCCTGCTCGACAATGGGGAAACAGCTGCCCTCATCCTCCTGGACCTCTCAGCAGCCTTCGACACTGTATGCCACCGCACCCTGATACAGAGCCTCAGCAACACCGGAATCCAAGGAACGGCCTTGGATTGGATCGTCTCGTTCCTCACCGGAAGAACCCAGAGAGTCCGCCTACCACCATTCCGATCCGCGGCCACCGAAATCATCTGCGCCGTTCCTCAAGGATCCTCGCTCAGCCCCACCCTCTTCAACGTCTACTTGAGCCCCCTCGCAGCCATCGCACGCCAACACAACCTTAACATCATCTCCTACGCCGACGACACCCAGCTGATCCTCTCCCTCACCAACGACCCCGCCACCGCCAAAGCCAGCCTCCAGGAAGGAATGAGAGACGTCGCGGAATGGATGAAGCTCAGCCGTCTGAAACTGAACTCAGACAAGACGGAAGTCCTCATCCTGGGACCATCCCCCTCTGCCTGGGACGACTCCTGGTGGCCCCCTGCCCTGGGCACTGCACCCAAGCCAAAGGACCATGCACGCAACCTCGGCTTCATCCTGGACTCCTCCCTCACGATGACCAAGCAAGTCAACGCCGTCTCGTCATCCTGCTTCAACACCCTGCGCATGCTCCGAAAGATATTCTGGTGGATTCCCACCGTAACCAGGAAGACAGTCACCCTGGCCCTCGTCGCCAGCCGTCTGGTCTACGGAAACACCCTCTACGCTGGAACCACAGCCAAACTCCAGAATAGACTCCAGTGCATTCAGAATGCCTCGGCACGACTCATCCTGGACATCCCCCGTCACAGCCACATCTCCGCCCATCTGAAAGACCTGCACTGGCTCCCCGTCAGCAAGAGGATCACGTTCAGACTCCTCACCCACACACACAAAGCCCTCCACGACATGGGCCCCAAATACCTCAACAGCTGCCTCACATTCTACACACCCACCCACCATCTCCGATCCGCCAGACTCGCCCTCTCCACCGTCCCACGAATTCGCAAAGCCACCGCCGGAGGAAGATCCTTCTCCTACCTTGCGGCCAAGACATGGAACTCCCTCCCCACCCACCTACGGCTGACCCAGGACCATCTCTCCTTCAGGAAACAACTCAAGACCTGGCAATTCGGGCAGTAACAACTCTCCCCCCCCCCGCCCCAGCGCCTTGAGACCCCAGTGGGTGAGTAGCACGCTTTACAAATTTGTTTGATTGATTGCCTGCTGGCGCCAACGCACCTGTTATGTGGAGCAATGCTGCCGGATCCTGGCTGGATTGCATCTAAAAGTTGGTGGCTCTTGGCTATCCTGTACCTCTACTGCACCTGGCTGTAGGGAGATGAATTCAGCACTGAACTGGTAATGTGACGTGGGTGGCAGACTCAAAGGCACCTCATTCGGCTCTTCCTCCATCTGGCCTTAGTCTTCTTCCTCATTTGAAGCCCATTCCTGTACCTCCACAGGAGTATCTATGTGGAAAATCGGGAGTTTAATAAAAATGTTACATGTGACACACTGTTTTATTTGTCGTACAACATTATTCAACAAATGTCTGATACTTACTGCACTGGTTATGTCTATGACTATATTTCCCATAATGCACCATGTCTGATTTTTGGGTCATCTACTTGGACCATCCAAATATGTCTGAGTAAGGGTGTGTTGCATGCATGTAGACATCAGCTTTAAGGGCAGAACTGTTGGCATAGTAGTAGCCTTGCACTTACCTGCTGATGGTGGAGGGGCAGACATGTCCAGGTTCCCAATTTCAATGACTGCCTCATGCTCAGATTGTCGTCACAACCATAGTCTCCAATGTTGAGGGTGGGGTACATTTGAGGGACCAGGTCCAGTTGCCTGAGAGTCCCACAGGCATATTGCCACCCTCTGTTTGGCACGAGACCCCAGGTCATGCCAATGCTAATTGATTTCCTCTATGGAACGGTTGGCCACTCCCAGGGCAATGATTCACTGTTAGATGTCCTTTCATATCCTCCTTTTTTCTAACTCAGGCACGGTCATGGAGGCACAAACAAATATCTAGTCATGGTTGTCACAACATTCCTCAGTTAAGATTTCAAGTTCCCTTTAAGAGAACTTTAATTTCCTCCTTCTCAGCCCTGCTACCCTCTCAGACTGTTGGTTAGCCATTTATAAGGATGGTTTGAATGTTCTTTGGGCTCCTCTGCTCTATTTGTGTGTGCTATAGGACTACCCACTGCACTCTGGCTGCTCTCCAGGCTTATCTTGGGCCAGCACTTCCTGTCGTTGCGTCCCTCACCTGCAACAGGTAACGGGGAGGAATTTTTCAGACCTCGCGGTCGCTAATTGTGAGCGCAATAGCAAATTGCAACCGCTGTCACTATTTGCGAGTGTTTACCAACTTGCTATTAGTCATTTTGGTATTTGCAATGGAACACGTTAGTGAGTCGCTATTTTGGGACTTCATTTGACCGTATATCAGATTTTGCAGCTCTCTATTTGTGAGTCGCAAAGAATTTCAAGTTGGAAGTCGCAAAATCTGGCGTCCATACATGTGTCCCTAAAACTTTACACATGTAATTTCCTCTTACACCTTTTTAGTAACTTTATTACTTTTTGGGATTCACAACACCTGACTGTAACGTTATTCAGATGTGTAGATTTGCACATCTCCAACCCTTGAAAAAGGGGGTGGAGGTACATTTGTGAATGTGCGTTACTTCTTCCAATAAAGAAACAATAGCAAGTCAAGCACCACAGATGGCCAACTACTGATACTACAGCACCATCCCATCACACAGAAATATAATAGATATATTTCTTGTTTAGATTGGATCAAATTTAATTATATTTATTTATATATGTAACCATTAAATAATGTAATATTATTTCCTACAAGGTTTTCTTTTAGGTCCCAACCTCCATTATTTTCTATGGGATGGCCTTGCAATACCAATGGTTAGCCATGTGAGGTGCTAGACTAACTTGGGATCTGAGTCAGAGTAATTTACTACTGCTATGGATCCCTTCTTGCTGAACTAATTTTAGATGTACAGTTGTGAATTTGCTTACTCTTTTGTGGATGTGTGCATGTCCCTCCTTAAACCCCTCCCTTGCCTATCATTGGAAAGTAGCATTATGCAAACTGCACAATCAAAACTACATTTGTGTATAAAAATGTAAAGCATGTAAAGGTGCCCATGGTGGATATGGAGGGCCTTAAGTGAGAAGCCAACTACAAGGCCTTTGAAAAAGGCTCTTAGGGCCAGATGTAGGTAATCCAGATTTACCGATTATAAAATACCGAATTTTACCGATTCGGTATTTCAGAATCGGTAAATGGGATGTAGGTATTTATTCAGTAAATTTTACAGAATCGGTAAGATTCGGTAAATACCGAATCGGTATTTACCAATTCGGTAATTCACATTCATTCCTATGGGCCTGGAGGCCCATAGGAATGAATGGGAATTCCCGAATCAGTAAATACCAATTCGGTAAAAGGGGGAACACATTCAAGGGTGGCAGGGTGTCACTTTGACACCCTGTTGCACCCCTGAATCGTGCATGTGAGCACATGTGGCACACATACATGCCCTAAGGGTATGTATGTCTGCCACATGGCACAGTTAAAAAAACACAAAATTGCTTTTTTGGGGGGTTTCGATATTTACCACCAACTTGAAGTTGGTGATAAATAACGAATCCTTAAATGAGGAATACACTCACTTGAGTGCTCCCTATATTCAGGATTTGGTAAATTATCGATTCGGTATCTTAAGGATTCGGTAATTTGCAGATTCCTTAAATTACCGATTCGGTAAATTACCGAATCCTTCAATTTGGCCTCCTACATCTCACAAGCCTAATACCGGTCGGTAACGGCCGAAATTCGGTAATTTCGGCTGTTACCGATCGGTATTAGGCTACTTACATCTGGCCCTAAATGAGCTATAGCTCTGTGACTGTGGCATTATTGTGGGTTTAGTTGAAATAATGTTATTTAATATGTAAGGAATGGAGGTTATTGGTTTTCGAAGCCATGTCCATATTTTCAGAGAGTACTGAGGCTTGCTCCCCCTTGGCACCTAGGACTGTCTCTGCTTATGATACAATTCGGTTTATATTTTTTGTCTAAAGGAATAAAATTAAAATACATTATATTACATCTTAAAATAAGATAAGTGCATAGATTAAGGCTTTTGGAATAAAAGAGGAATAACGAAAAAAGAAAAAAGGTGGGTTCATCAGCAAAGTTAATTGAGCGAAGTAGTAGAGAAAACATTATTTAAAAGCACCATATTGTATCAACCTTAGTATTGCTTTTTTATATTTATAGCACTGGTAATTTGAAGTCTATGATTTCGATTAAATTCAGGCACAGTAGGGCATACATATTCTGATATTAGATAAGGTTGACAATGTAATCTCTACTTCGGAAGCAGTGTTGTTTATAGGAATCTGATGGTTCTTTATTTATTATTTATTTATTTATTTTGACATTGATAAAGCGCACTATTACCCGGAGGTGTTCTGGCGCTGACTGATCGCTAGTGGACATGCGCAAGAGGAGTTAATGTGTAAAAAGCCATGTCTTGAGGGCCTTTCTAAATAGAAGCAGGTCGGGGATCTGTCTGAGTAATCTATTGTTTAGGGAATTTATGAGGAGATCTTCGGGGGATTTGATTACATATAGTATGAGGACCCCAAAGATCAAGGTGATGGGGTTGTATATAGTATTGTGCTCCTCAAAACTGGAGTACAATCTGATGTAACTTTGAGGTGCTAAAATTGTTTGCGAGTGATCTGATATTTATTTCAGGAAAACTGATGTATGTTTATGGGAAATTAAATAATGATTGGGCAATTTAATCTTTTTTGCAACGATCATGCTTTAGGTTGTATATTACTTATTTTATTTTTTAAACTGCTGATTCTTTAGGGGAATGCAATTATTAGTTTGGTAAATCTAACATGTATGATAAACTTCATTTGAAGACGTTTAGCAGATTGCATAACCGTTCTTGAAAAATTGAACTTTGCTTTTACGACACGAGGAGAAAGGAGATATAACTTAAAGTATCAGTGAAATTAGATTTGTGGTTTTAATAATGTGTCCAAGTCTCACTTCTTATTCTCCAGGGTGGCACCCTAAAAAGAGTTTAGACTCAAACAGTAAATACTAGTACATTCACCTCACCAAATGGTATTTTGACCATAAGAGACAACCCCAGCAGGAGACTAAACATCCCATTATGCCGAGAGCATTACGAATGATATGATACCTTATGAAGAGAAATCCAGCACAGTAGCCTTGTCAGCTTTGTTGATCAGTCCTTCAAAACTTATGTACATTATTTTGCTCAGGTTCCAAAATGTAAGTCTCACATACACAAGTCAGAGGAAAGAGTGGACATCACATTGGTTTACTTTTCTTGAGCTCTCACCCCAATGGATGCACTTCTGTGTTGAAAAGATTAACAGGAATATGGCCTCTAAAAACACTAACTGAACTACACCTCCATTGGCCAGCATTTCTCCCACACGGCCTGAAATAGGAGAGACGCCCTTACCCAAAACTGGCTTCCCCATGGAGACAAGGCTGTTAGGTAGGTCTTACTTTTTCTGTCTGTGCTTTAAATGAGCCGGTTCTATCTGGTACTGAGTACTGGTACTTTTTTATTTTGAGAGGGAGTGTATCGGCACTTCTGAATAGAAATGCAATACTTTTAATTGGAGAGTACTGTCAATTCTCAGAAACAAGCAGGTACTCTGTTACAATACCTGCACTTCTATTTTTCTATTTCTAGCATTGCCTGGACTTCAGTCATAAATTGAACCGTCAAGCACACATTCCACGTACCCACACAATACATGCTACAGAGCTGATGATGGTGATGCAGACCTTAGAAGCTGCGTTGGTTCCCTTCCTTGACTAAACGGCCCACCCTCCCGTGGGACGTTTTTTTTTTTTTTGATAAGCTGCACTCGTCAAAGTGCAATGATGCCCCTCTACGTGGGACCAAAGTTACTGATACAAACTGCAGATACGAAAAAAGTGATATGTATCAAAACAAAATCCCTCATCAGCTTGATCAGAAATCTGCAACCAATGCAGGTTATCGTGTTGAGGGGCTTCGAGAAAAATTTGGAGGAAAGCCTGCTGTTTTCCTGTTTTTATGTGTTACAGTCCTTCCTGTCTGTCTGCGCGTTAACTCGACACGTTTACTGTGATAATTCAACACGTTCTCTCTGTTTTAGAACAAAGAAGATAAAAGTTGAAAAGCAGAGAAAGCAATCACAATCTGTCTTCGCCCTGGCAGTCAGTCACCAGCGCGGTGCACCCTGCTACCTCATTAGCAGTGCCAGGGAAAGGAATTGCTCCTTACACCGCTGTCACCCTGTGTAAAAAGCTCTTACGATGAAGACACCGTGTCATTTGAACAAATCCACATTCACAGCAAAATAATTAAAGTCCAGTGAGAAAAAAAGAAAACGCCTTTTCTAAGCATCGAGCCGCGTTGATGTGGGTTGCAAGGGTGATAACTTTATCTCTTTCGATTTCGGAGAGCGGTTCAATCTCTCTGGAAAGTAATCTTGCAGCGCTGACTGCAAATGAAATTCATAGTCAGCCGGCGTAAAACCCTCTGCTCCAGGGTTAATATTTAAGGGGAGGTGATTGGACACAGACTACCCTACGGAAGGAGGGACTCTACTGTGTTCCGCCTTGTTAGACATGGCCCTTGAAAGGTTTATCCCCAAACATTTTGCCATTTGCCTCCTATTTTCCTGACCATGTTTTCGTTGGCCATAGGATTCTGGGCACTTTACCACTACTGATCAGTGCTAAAGTGTATATGCTCTCTGTTAGACTTGGCTATTACAGTGGGTTTACCCCCAGACTTTTTAGCCTCCTGGTTTTGACCCTATTGTTGCTGGTGTTAAACTCTTGGTACTTTACCACTGCTCTTCAGTGCTAAAATGTTTTATGTTATGTTCTGTTACATACATTTCTAAAGCGCAGCGGTTACCCGAAGGTGTCCTGGCGCTAGCTACTATCCTCTGAGCACAGAATGTTGTAGAGATGCTGCACGTTAAAAAGCCAGGTTTGTAGTCCCTTCCTAAATGCCATGAAGTCAGTGGCATGTGTAAGGTGGAATGGAAGGTCATTCCAGGCCTTTGCAGCGCAAATGATAAAGCTTCTCCCTCCCCGTGTGACTTTTGTAATGGGTACATTGTTATTATGGATTGGTGTTTCCATAATTGACTTACTTAATTACCTACTAAGGGCCAGATGTAGGTGAGGGACATTTACCGACTCATAAATACCGAATTTTACCTATGCGGTATTTATGAATCGGTAAATATGAAGGTGGGAGATGTAGGTATTTTTTAAAATAGAAATACCAAATCTGTAACATTCGGTATTTACCGATTCGGTAAATACCGAATCGGTATTTCCCATTGATTCCTATGGGCTGTGAAGCCCATAGGAATCAATGGGAAATACCGATTCGGTATTTACCAAATCGGTAAATACCGAATGTTGCAAGGGTGCAGGGGGTGTCACTTTGACACCCTCTAGCACCCGAAGTAAAGGCATGTGTGACATGTGGCACACATACATGCCCTTAGGGCATGTCTGTGTGTCACATTGCACAGTGTGCATGCACAGATGTGCATGCATACCTGGATTCGGTATTTTACCACACAATAGGATTGTGTGGTAAAATACCGACTCTTAAGGGCCTGTGACAGTCTCAGGAGTGTCACCTACGTTTAGATTTACCGAATCGGTAAAATTACTGATTCGGTATTTTACAGAATAGGTAAATTTACCGAATCGGTAAATTTACCGATTCTGTAAAATAATGGCCCCTACATGCCAATTCCTAAATACCGGTCGGTAACGGCCGAAATCGGCCGTTACCAACCGGTATTTGGGCTCCTACATCTGGCCCTAAGTCCCTAGTGCAGTCCACTGTATGTGCCAGGGTCTAAGGATCAAATGCTGCTAGTGGGCCTGCGCACGATTTTGCCATCCACACAAGCAGCCCTTCAAAGGATTCAGACCTACCACTGCAGTGTCCGGGTGCATTTGTGACTGCCATGATTTTGACAAGTGCACCCACTTGCCAAGCCCAACCTTCCCTTTTTAGGTCGAGCTAGAACAGCGCATGCGCTGTTGCTCGACTTATAGTAAAGGGGCTTTTCAAAGTGCGACCCACTGGCCTAAAGCTTGCGTTCATGTGGCCTAAAGCGTGCGTTCATGTGCGCGTGAATGCGCCAGATGCCATCTGCCTTAAACAGCCTGCCCATTTGATGCTCCTCCCACGTCTTCACCAAAAGCCCCTTCCAGCTACAGTAATGAGCCTCTGTGCTGGGCTGCCTCCTCTCCGCCCCCTTCCCTGCTGCAGCTTTAATCAGGCTACTCTGCTGCTGGCATTCCTCCTCCCTTCTCGCCCAGTCCTTTTTGTCACCTCGGCTTGCACTCTCCCCTCCTTTCTCCCCTTTCGGCCGCTTTGGTGTTTTCAGTGAGCCGCGCGGCCAATGCTTGTCCACAGAGCGCGTCTCGCGGCCCTAATTGTCACCTCGGCTTGTTTAAGTATTACATTTCATAAGAACACATTCCCAAGAGGGTGTTCAACACTCGTCGGGTGCTGACTGCCTACTAATTTCGAAGGCTGCTTCCCAACCGGGTGGGGTGCTGACTGCCTACTTCTTTCTAAGGCCGCTTCCATACCGCACACACACATTTTTTGATAGCAGTTTTGATCAATTGGCTTGTTCAAGTGTCAATCACACGGTCTTTCCGCTCACCGCATACACAGCATGGGGCAGTTGTTCAGCCAAAATCAGCAATTACCTCTCTTCACTGTAAATATCTGCATTTCCCTTGAATCCACCTAAAAAGTAATCGACTTGCTCAAATGCCCTGGTTGGTGGAAATCTCTGCTTTCATTACTCGTGTGTGTTAAAGGGGTCACCGGGCACACTGCTCCTCTGTGTGAGCTTTTCACACGTTCGTCTCCATTGGTGGGCATATGAATTTGTTTTTGCAGGTGGAGGGCGCTTTACTACCTTCTAGTCTAGGCTCACACAGTTGTGGTGTTTAAGCTGAATCCAAGCACTCCCCCCCTCCACCTAAGAGACCCCATGTTCCTACTCTCGGGCCCCTATGCCTGGACGTGCATCCCCTTCGACCCCATGCTTTAAAAGAACCGGCCCCCGAAGGTTTGGGCCAGGATGAGCGGAAATACAGGCTCCCTGTGTCCAGGCTCGGGCAGGTGTAGGAGCCCTGAGGTGCCGGGGGCCCCAGTCCATCAGAAGGACTCACACTCAGCTCAAGGCCGATGAATATCTGTGAGAAGTGGGGATTCAGGGGCCCTCATAACATTCTGCAGGGCGGGGCCCCATAATTTTATATTACACCACTGGCTATAACACGCACTGGCGCGGCTTGTCAGGGCTCAAGCGCCTCGTGTTATACAGCGTGAACGTTTGAACTCTAGATGCCCTCCGAAGAGACACATACTCTGGGTTTTCACGGAAATACATTTTTGGGGGAAATGCGGCGGACTGGGGCGCTACTCTACAGTCACATAGAAAACTCCTAAAACATACCATAGATTTAAAAGCGTTTATAAAACAGAAGTGTGTTTCCTGAGCTAACTTTACAAATATTCCCCAAGTCCCCCACCCTTGAATACCGCCAGCTTATATTGAAAACGTTAATAGAAAGTGAATTGCTTACTTCGGGAACTGGCCCTCCTCCGAGTGGGGGCTGAAACTTCCACTCTAGGAGGCAGGGGTCGTTTTGTAAAACACTGGGCATCCTTAATACTAACTGTTATATTTAAAATAACAGAGTTTTTAATATAACACCTCTTCAAGCCATTTAGTATCACAGTATGGCGCACTTTACTTTTAAACATATTCATCTCAAGCACAGCATGCCGCCATTGCTACAAAAATGAATACACATTTGTTTGGCCTACAATTTATAGACTTTTGTTGCAATTGGTGTTGCAATATTTAGCAATGCCAATAGCTCAAACTTAATTAATGCGAGACCTATTGCATTGCAAATGCTTGTTCCTAAATGTAAGTCACCCCTAAGGTAGGCCCAAGGTACCCCTGTTGGCAGGGTGCAGTGTATGTGAGAGGCAGGACATGTACTGGTGTGTGTAACATGTCCTGATAGTGAAATACAGTGTACATCGTTTTTCACTATTGAAAGGCCATCTGTCCCATAGGATAGAATGGGGAAAACTCTGCAACATTTTACAAGTAGAACTTTCCATTGGGGCAAGATGGAAAGATGGAAAGATGGAGTTTAGTATGCCTGAACTCAGAATATAAAAATGCATCTTTTAGTAAAGATGATTTTTGTATTGTGTGTTTGACAATACCACTTTTAGAAAGTGGGTATTTTTTATTGCTTAGCCATCTTGTGTGCCTCTGGCTGTTTCTATATTCAGCCTCTGGTGTTTGAGTAACAGGAGCTGGGATGTGCATTTACTCTAGACAGTCACGGGGATTCAAGGTGTGCCCTGCCATGCCTGGGTGACTCATCACTGGGCTGAATAGATCTGGTCTGCATTTAGAGTGGTGGGACGAGTTTTGCTACCCTATCAGGCTGCCCCCGTGGCAGCATGGTAGGGCGTGTTACTGTGGGCTCTCTCAGTATGGGGTAAACCTCGAGGGAGGCTTCCGCTTCCCTTATACCGAGGCCTATGTGGGCTTCGTATTGCTAGTCCGCTGATGGCGAAAGAGGCCGGGCGGTCTGGAGTGTTTTCTTTCTCCCTTCACAGTGAAGTTTTGGGTTTTTAGGAACTTTTGTCCATACGCCTGCATTTCCGACGCAGGGCTGGTCCTAGGGCATTTTCTGCCCTGATGTAATTTATATTCGATGTATACCCTATCTACTGCATTTTATGCCCTAATGTGGTGTCCTGCATGTTTAGACAAGTATTGTTAACAGAACCTGCATACTATGCACAATGTGGGTGTTTTCATGATGTCTCGTATGACATGTGCAACTACTGAGTATTTACTTCAGTGATCTGTGTTGTGATGACTATTGCCTTATGGCACAGTGATCTATGTGATTGTCATTTAATGTGTTTGGTGTATAATACAAGGATATTTTTATATAACCTTGTGTGGAGACTCGTTTTGTGGTGTTCCTAGTGTGTCACTAGTGTGTGTCTGTGTACGGGATAAACCTCGAGGGAGGCTTCCGCTTCCCTTATACCGAGGCCTACATGGGCTTCGTATTGCTAGTCCGCCGATGGCGAAAGAGGCCGGGCGGTCTGGAGTGTTTTTATCTTCCTTCACAGTGAAGTTTTGGGGTTTTAGGAACTTTTGTCCATACGCCTGCATTTCTGACGCATGGCTGGTCCTAGGGCATTTTCTGCCCTGATGTAATTTATATTCGATGTATACCCCATCTGCTGCATTTTATGCCCTAATGTGGTGTCCTGCATGGTTAGACAAGTACTGTTACCAGAACCTGCATACTATGCATGATGTGGGTGTTTTCATGATGTCTCGTATGACATGTACAACTACTGAGTATTTACTTCAGTGATCTGTGTTGTGATGACCATTGCCTCTTTTTCTTGTTTTAATTGTACATGTTAAGTTGCACAATTTATGTGACTTTGCCTCCTGAACCTTTTGTTAGGTGTATAGACCATTGCCTTATGGCACAGTGATCTATGTGATTGTCATTTAATGTGTTTGGTGTATAATACAAAGGACATTTCTATATAACCTTGTGTGGAGACTCTTTTTGTGGTGTGCCTAGTGTGTCACTAGTGTGTGTCTGTGTGTGTTGCGCAAATGCGTTACACATTGCCTCTGGGATAAACCTGACTGCTATGCAAAGCTACCAAGGGGGTGAGCAGGGGTTATCTTGTTTGTGTAACTCCCTTACCCTGACTATAGTAGTGGGTTCTGTTTGGCTTAGGGGTACACACTAGCCAACCCGAAATCCCATTTCTAACATGCCCCATAATTATGCCTTATATAAGGTGCGATTTAGAGTTTGGCGGAGAGGGTACTTCCTTGGACATCAGTTCACCAAAATGTCTGGGGCAGCAAAAGTGGCATCACACATCCTGTGGCCTTAATGACATCACAGGTAGTGACACCATATGACCATTTGTCCCAGAATTTCTCAAGTAGTTCATGTCACCTTAACCCTGATAACATCACAATAAGTAACATCGCTGAAGTGCCCAAATATCTGCATGACTAACATAACAGCACAACATGCCTATTTTAGATACCATCTACATCAAGGTTCTGACATGCTCTTTGGAAGTTTTGGGGTGTGCTACTAGGCCTGATTTGTCGCAAGTGAGTGAAGCAAACAGGGCCAAGTCTAGGGTGGTACGACTGAAGGCATCGCACCAGGTGCTGACTTCAGGGGGCGCAGCGTATGCACGTTTATTTTTGTTTTAAAAGAACCTGCTGCCGTGTTCGGTGACTACAGCAATTTCCAGGCAACAATTGAAATGTCAAGATAACTCCGGTGATTAATGTTCTTCCTAAGAGAGATCATAGTTTTGGCTAGTTGAGGTTCTGACTGATCTTAAAATAGCACAGAGTATTAATATGCCTGCTGCGATGAATCTGTACAATGCAGATCACAAAGTGCATATAATGTAAATAGGTCAGTGGGATACGGCTTTTCAAAGAGACATCCTTTTGTTACTTGAAGTTTATAAGTTAAAATCCTAATATAGAACAATGAATTATTAACTGTCATCAAAGAACTGCATGCACACTGCAAAGTATAGATTAGAGCTTAGATGAATGTTGCAAAAAGGGTTCATTTGGGTGGAAATTGATTCTTACTATTAAAGAGAACCCCCAACCAGGGTGTTCCATTTTCAATTTTGAGTTTGCACTTCTCCAGACCAGGCAATCCTAAACTAAACGGCCTACCAGTATGGATGACACATCACTACTACACATTGCAGTCCTCTGACTTATGTAACATTTCCTATACAATGATTTACACATGTGTATATGATTGATTGTCTCTGTGTAACATTGGTGTAATGTAAAGTGTTCTGACACCCTACACTGGTATGAGTGGTGCTATATAACTAATTAAATGCATCTGAAAGAGAGTGGTTATGGAGACTAGAGGGGCACAATTAAAAGGTGGTGGTACGGGAATCAGTGGCGGAGTTGGTCACCACTTCCACCATGTAGGAGAAGCCAACAAACATTGTCGCACCAGGCGCCCCAGCACTAAAGCCGGCCCCGGAAGCACATGAGCCAAACCTCTTCTAAAAGGGATGTGAGGCCCTGTCCCACAGCAAATTTCGAAAGAATGAGATCAGATAGTGTATTTTGAAGCACAATATTCACATACATTTGTTAAAAAGACATTGTCTCGGAAGGGACATTCCTTTAACATTCAAGTCAATTCACACTAATCCATTCTCGCAGGGAACATGTAACCACGGCAGTAGGACAACAATACATTGACATTCCGATTTTGGTGAGCAACCCGATGGGGAAAGGAGACAGTAACATAATGGTAATCATCATAACATAATGGATTAACATGAATTGCACTACATAAATACAAAGAAGGCACTGTGGAATCCTATCCGTCATAAGTGAGTCCGTAGTAGTCTATCCATCTCCTCCATATTTTACAAAATTTGCGTGGGCACCCCCATCTTTTATAAGATACTCTCTCCACAGCCATAAATAAGTCCATACCATTCCTCCATTCAGCAAGATTGGGCACCTCTTAGCTCCCCAGTGCTTGGCTAAGTCTTGTTTGGCCATCACCAGTCTCAGATTACACAATAGTAGCTTCATCCGAGATATAGCAACATCATTGGGTATTCCTAAAAGGACATATTTTGGATCATAAGGGATTTGTGCCTCTAGTATTGCACTTATTTCTGACAGTACACGACACCAGTATGCCTGTATGAGCGTACATCACCATAATGTATGGATGCAATCTCGCTGATTCCTCCCACAATGCAATCTGTCCGATGAGGGTGCTCTACCTATTTTATGGAGGCGGGCCATGTTGTTATAAATCCTGTGCAGAATTTTTTGTTGAATAAGCCATAGCCAGGCCCAGATTGCCACTTCTTACACGAACCTCAGTGCAGCCTCCCAGTCAATGTCTTCAAATGTACTGACGTTGACTTCCGATGTTAACCGCAGTTTTAGGTGGGCATCGGGCATATTATTGTTAATCGTTTTATACGTGTAAGATACTGCTTTCTCACGTAATTCAGCTATTAAAAGCCTGAGCGTATTGTGTGAGGTCCGGGGAGATATTTTCGGCTTTTTCAGACATGTGGGAGTTGTTAATATTTGTAATCCTGGCAGTCGCGGAGTTGGAATTCTCTCTGGAGGAAAAGGATAATAAAGTACTGTATTCTAGTAAGTCGCCCACCTTGGAAATGCCAATTTGATCACAGGATATAAAACCTTTGAGTTTGGTAATCTCCTTCAAATATCTGCACATCCATAGTCTCCTGTGTGATTTTCTGCTTTCATCCCATGGAGGAATGTGCCTTATCCCATGCCACTAAAGTGTTTTGAGTAGCTGGTAAAAGGGCACGTCTCCCCTTACCCCCATAGAGGGAATATTGGTATGGGAGTGTCTGAAATTGGGACTTTTCAAGGGTATATGTGGGAATGGCTATTAAATTGGATGCCCTGTAATAGGCCAGAAGGTCGGGGAAACCCTCTACCTCCATTGTAGTGGTTACATCATAGTGTGCAAAAGGCTATTCTTAGATGGCCACCGTTCCACAGTAGTTGCCTAAGTTTGCCCTCAATTTGTGTCAAAATATTGTCGGGGAGTCTATAATATGTGTTCTGCAAAGCTTATAGGAATTTTTGGGAGGGCGATCATTTTAAATAATGCAGCTCTTCCCAAGTGTGGTAAAGGGAGTCTTTTCCACCGGGCCACATATGATTGAAAGACAATTAACATTGTTTTAAAATTTCAGTCAACACATCGTCCAGAGTCTGTCTTGACATAGATCTCCAAATACTGGATCCCTCCCTAGTTATTCTAAGTTGCCAGGAAAGATCGGTCGGGTCAAAGTATTTGCCAATGGGAAAGAGTACAAATTTTTCCCATTTTATTGTGCACCCGAGATAGGATTGGTTATGTTCAAATGTGTGTAGGATTGTTGGAATCAAGTCTGTAGGTTGAGAGAGATAATTCAGGGTCTCATCTACGCACAGGGAAATGTTTTCCTCCAGGATAGAAGAGCCCTCAATTTGAAAACACTTAATTTCAGGGTGAGCATGGATTTGGCATGCTAAGGGCTCCAGGGTCAGGGCAAAAAGAAGTAGAGAAAGGCGGCAGCCCTATCTGGTTTCTCTCTTGATAGGAAAGTCAGGAGACATCATTTTGTTTACCCTTTCTGCCGCCATTGGATCCATGTAGAGTAGGTTTATCCATTCCCTGAAGCATGATCCAAATCCTAGTGTCTGTATGGATTGCGTCATGAAAGGCTAATGAATCGAATCAAAGGCCTTCTTGGCGTCAAGCGAAATGAAAAGTTGGGGGTCTTGCCTATTTTGAGCCATTGCCATCCAATTATGGAGTCTACGTAAGTTCCCCGTAGTGGAGCGTTTCAGCATGAAACCAGATTGATCACTGTGGACTAATGGGGTGATCGTTTTTAAGAGTCTGGTGGCTAAGATGGTAGCTAGGACTTTGGTTTCTTTATTAATCAAGGAAATAGAGTGGTAAGAGCCGCAGGAGGTGGGATGTTTCCTGGGTTTATGTAGGGCGACTATTGCAGCTCTACAGCGATCTGGCAGGAAGATACCATCCTCTCATGCCATGTGGTATAAATGGAGTAAATAGGGGGCTAGCATATCCGCTTGTTTCTTAAAATATTCAGCTGGGACACATTGAGTCCAGGGTTTTTACCAGGGTTCATTCGAATGATAGCATTTTGGACCTCTTGAAGGGTAATAGCTGCGTCAAGAGACTCTTGGTCAGGGTCGGTACATTAATCTCTATGAGGTAGCCGTCAGTTTCAGCGGTATTTACAAGGGGTCTTTCTTCATAAAGGGCTGCATAGTATTTTGCAAACTCTCTTAGTATTTCTCCATCTGTGGAGTGAAGGATGCCCACCACACCCTATATTTGGGAGAGCCACTTGGCTTCGATTTATGGATGGCTCAGCTAGGCCAACAATTTCCTGACTTTTTCGCCTACTTCATAGAGACGATGTTGTGTGGCAAGAATGCAGTGACGTACCGCGTCAGTGGCCAATTCGATATATTCAGCGCACAAGGTGTCAATCTTTCGTTTTAATAGCGCCCTCGGTTGAAGGATGTGTTGGGGCTCTACTTTTAGAAGCCTTTTTTCTAGCTCTTCTATTTCTCTGGCTGCCTTCTTTTTCCAAAAAGCAATGATATTTTGGATCCTATCCCACATGACTGCCCAAATGTCTCCCATATTGTGACAGCTGAATTGAATGAGTCTTTATTATTGAGAAAATATAGTTCTGATTCTGTCTGAATCTCTCGTAACATGGTGGCATCTCTTATTTCCCAAGCATTCAGTCTCCAAGCATTAGTGGCTGAACAGAGTTTCTCTCCCGGTGTTATTTACAACAGAGAATGGTCAGAAAGGCCTCTCGCTAAATAGTCACATCATTGAAATCGCCTCCTATAATATGTAGAGAAGAGTTGGCTTCAAATAAAATGTCTGTGAGTTTAGTTCATGTGTAAGGTTAGAGGCAGGGGGTGTGTAGGCATTCAATAAGGTGACATTTAATCTCCCCCCAAAGACCCTGGAATGCGGCATATGTTTCCAGAAATTCTGCACATGAAAGGGGGATGCTTTTGGATCAAAATTGCTACTCCTCGAGACCCGGATGTGACTCCTGTGTGTGCCAGGGGGGTATATGCTCCTCGGGCCAGGAAGTTACAGATATTACCCCTAAGATGAGTCGCCTGTAATAGAGCTAAGCCAGGCTTGAGACGTTTGAGCTAGGCAGCCACCAACCCTCTTTTGATCTTACTACCAATCCCATTCACATTCCAAGTGACGATGGAGTGCTGGTGAAGGCCGCGATCAGTAGTGCTCATTGTGTCTAAATTTTGTCAGTTGTCCCACACTTCCGTCCAGGGCTGTCTCTTTAGCAGTGTCGTTGTGTCTTGTTTGCCAAATAACAAAGGAAAACAACAACTGAAAAAACGTTTTTTAACTATTCGCTCAGAAACCTCCCCAACCCCTCCCTCCCACTTCTGCGCACCCCAGCAACAGAATAAAACACATTGCAGGCCCAACTTGGGGGATCTGTCGACCTCCCCATTTCAACTGTTCAAAGAATGTTCAAATCACTCAGAAAGAATAAACATGAGGGTTGGAGAGAATAAAAAAGACTGAAAAGAGAAGAGAAATAAACAGAAGAGAAGAGAGGAAGGAAGAGCACCCAACGCAGTCAGCTAGATGGTTGTGTCCAACACTGATTATGCTCTCTCAGGGGTCAAAGTGGTATGTCTCATTCAGATTACCATAGGTTTCTCCGGTTATTCAGTTTCCCCTTCCAGAGTTTGATTTTCTGAGCTTAGTGTTTTAATTTGTGTAAGCGGAATTGTTACCGTTGAGTCCTACTCCAGTGCCAAGATTTCATGTGTCAAAGGATGAATACTCTCCATCTCTGGTGAGAAACCCGGTCTATCTAAGTGTGACTGTGAGACTGCATGAGAGGGGCGATTCCGGGCATGGTCTAGCTTTGTGTTCATCTCCAGTCTCAGATGACCAGTGTCTATTTCTCCTCAGCGCTTTTGTTGGGTCTGGCGTTTTCCGGCCTGATGTAGAAGTTTTTCGATTCCACCTCCTCTGCGACCTTGGAGTGGTCTTTGGCCTGGCATCTATTGGTCGAGGTGTCTGACGTCCAGCGACTCCTGTGGGACCGGGTATGTGGCCATTCCTCCAGCCATGTCGAGGATACTGCTTGAGAATGAAAAAATAAGGATTTTCCCTGATACAGGACTTTGAGCTTGCTGGGAATGATAGCATATATTGCAGTTGCAAGGTGCTGAGTTTTGGTTTCATGGATTTAAGTGTGCGCCATTGACATTGAACTTCCAGGCTATGGTCAGGAAATATCTTGGAGCCCTCAAATTGCATATCTTCTAACCTACATGCTTCTTAGAGAATCTTGTCTCGATCTAGGAAGTTAAGGAATTTTGCCATGATGAGTCATGTGGGGAGCTCCAGGGGATTTCCTCACAGGGCTCTATGGAATGGTTCCACTATGAAACATGCGGATAAGTGTTTGCCAGGAAAGGTAGTTTTCAGCCAAGAGATTAGGAACTCACCAGCGGCGGTGCCCTCATTTCCCTCTGGAAATCCAACAAATCGGAGGTTATTTTGTTAGGCTCGGTTTTCTGCATCTTCAATACACTATAGTACCTCAGCATTAGTTCTTTTTTGTTCTTCTGCTCCTTCCTTGAGACCTTGGACCACCTCTTCCACCTCGAAGAGGCTTGTTTCCACCACCGTCACTCTATCAGAGATGTTACGTAGATCTAGATGAAGGAGGGACACCTCCGAGCGCACCTTTCCAAATTTATCTTCAAGCACCTGTTTGGAGGATTGGATCAATTGTGGAGAACTGCATTGTTTGAGCCAGGGGCAATGTTCTCATCTTGATCTATTGAAGTCATGCCCACTCTCGCATAGCGGACCACCTTGCCCTGTCACGACTAGATTCTTTGTCTTTTGCCATGATTCCGGGAAGCCCCTTATGTCTTCTGGTTGAGAAATGGGGAACCGTGCGGTTCAAAATGTACCATTCGAGGGGAGAGACTGCCTGGGAGTCTGTGGAGAAGCCTTTTCACTTTGAGAGAACAAATCCCCTCCTGTTATGCACTCGCATAACAGGAGGAGGATGGGGGCCACCTCGGGATGAGTAAGGGCAGTGTTAAGTTCTCTTATGTCATTTGAATAAAGTAAGCGTTGTGCCGAACCCAGCCCCCATCCATTCCAGGGCGGTAGGCCGGAGTCTTCCACAGGTAAGTGGGTGCAGGTGTCAGATCTGAGGAATCACAGATTTTGTTCACTACTAGTCTCTCATACAGTAAATTGTGTTAGTGCCTCATTGATGGTAGTGCTGCATTCAGGGCAGATGATGACGCCTCAGTAAGAGGGGCGAGTGGGGCAGCCAGGGAGCACAAGGCATCTCAGCTGTGGCAATAGGACAGGAGGGGGCCCCAAGTAAGTTACGGGGGAGAAGGGGATCAAATAGCCAGAAGGGGACAGCAGATGGCTTTCCTTGCGGAGGTGCCATCAGTAAGGTCCTCCTATCCGCAGTGAAACCTGGGTGTCAGAAAGTCTCAATATTGTCAGCATACGCTTTCGGGGACACTGTCTGAGGCACAGCAGTCCGTGCCTTCCAGGATTCATAGGAGAATAGTCGTCTATGGCTGGAATCTCTGGGCAGGGGGAAGGTGGCATACTTCGCCTGTGGCAGGTCACAGAAGCCCCAAGCCATATGTGTGTGGTAGTGCGGGATGCCAGGCAGATTGCAGGACCAAAGAGTTCAGGCCCATTTCCACCCACACAGCAGTCTCTCACCACACGGCTTCGGGACCCTAATTCAGTCTCTGTGTTGTCTGCAGCTCATGGTGGGCAGTGGTCCGGACACATCATGGGGAGTCAGGCCAAAAAGGAGATCCCTCACACAGGGGCAGGTGGTGGAGGGGGAAGCATCTCTGGTTTGGTAGTATCAGGGATCCGCAGGCTCTCTCATGAGATCTCAGTGCTGCTCTTGGGGTTTTGATGTAGTCCAGCTCCCATCTTTCAGTCCTGAGGCCTCTCTTGTAGTGGCACAGGTGAATTCAGGGCCGCTCCATGTTACGGCAAGCAGCGGTTCGGGCACCTTCAGCAGGGTTGGGGGTCGCCCGCTAACTATGACTCTCCCCAGTGCCCCAGAGCCCTTGGCAACAGGTGGATGTCGGCATAGGGCAGCCACTCACTGCCACAACCGGCTCGCCTAGACCCCTCAGCTCCGCCATCGCACTCAACGTTGTAAGGCTGCCATTTTCTTTCCCAGTCGCCAGGTGCTTCACAGTTCATGTATTTGCAGATTTGTTGAGTTTCAACCCCTGGAAGATGCAGACGAGGCAGTAGGGTCGATCCGTCTGCATTTAGGGCACAGAAAAGTGTGTTGATGGTGTCTAGAAAGGTAGGATATGGGTCAGATTAACACCAGTGATATAGTTCACTGCAAACACGTCTATTCAGCCATGCCATGGCCCCCCATTTTAATTCATTCTCCCTCACTTGCAGTCATGCTTACTGTTAGACTTGGGATCTTTTGGCGTGTTTCCCATGAGTTTTTGCTTTATACCTCCCAGTTTTGACTCTGTTTTTGCTGGTATAACGTTTCTGCGCGCTTTACGCACTGCTGATCAGTGGTAAAGTGCTGGTGCTCCTGTGGTAAATTGTGTAATGATTGGATGTATGACTGACTTGTCAGCCCCCAGTAAAGGGCACTGTGCGTGCTGGGGCTTGTGAGTCAACCGCTACTCGTGGGCCTGCAGCACGGATTGTACCACCCACGTACGTAGCCTGAAATAATTATAATTGAATCAAGTTTGGTATGCCCAAACTCAGCATCTAAAGACGCAGCCTTTAGCGAGGGTGCCCTTTTCATTCAGAGTTCATAGGGACCACTTTTAGAAAGTGGGTATTATTTTGCTCGGTCATCCCGTGTGCCTCTGCTGGAATGTGGATTGTCTGTCTGTTTTTTGGATGACAGATGGCTACGAATCAGGGTGGCTCCCGATAGTCTAGGTATGTCAGGAAAGGGCTAAATAGACCTGGGTAACAACGGGGGAAGAGGGGAGGAGCCAAGCTCGCGTCCGAGATGGCCGCGTTTTAGCTCGGCTCCGTTCGCCTGCCTGTTTTTATCGTCTATCCTGCTGTTATCCTGCCCCGGGAAGCCCTCTTTGTTGTGCTGTAGTGCTAAGACGCCTTGCAGGCACTCACCTTTTGCTCCGGTGGTCCTCGGGTGCCGTGGATCCTGTACGGCGCTCCCGCTCGCTTCGGGGCCTCCGGAGCGGGCTGGCCTGGACCTTCTTGGTGGCGCCTGGACGGGGCGGAGCAGGATGATCGGCCCTTGATGGCGCAGTGGACGTGGTCGTAGAGGCCGTTGTGCGTATAGGCCGGCTGTGGCTTGCTGGCCGGCTCCGGTGGGCCGGAGGCCTTGGGAGGAGGCGCTGCCTCCCGTTGACGGGGCTAACCGTAAATTCGGCTTGCTCCCCCTTTGTTCTCCGGTCCGGCCATTTTGATTTCCTCCGCCCGGACCCGGGGAACGGGGCCGGCGGCACTGGGGAGCCGGCGATTCCCCATCTTCTGGTGGCCCCCCTTCCTGCCCTGGAGTGCCCTGCTGCCGGTCGGCTGGTCTTCATTTGCCTCGCTGCTGCCCGGACGGAGGTTGACGGCCGCCGCGGCCCCGCCGGGCTTCCAAGATGGCGGCCGACCCTGAATGTCTCAGCCGGGCCTGGACGAGCGCTGGAGGCCCGCCGCATGACCCGGGTGCCGGATACTGTAAAGGTTTTCCTACACTTAAGGATATCCTGGATGCCCTACACTCCTGGCGGGCTTCTTTGGCCGCACCCGTCGTCACCCTGGAGGTGGATCCTCTCTTCGGGCCATTCGGGCCCCCGAAACTGGGTGCGGCTTCACTGTTGCAGGGTGCGGCTGGCCCTATCCTAGGAAACATGGGCCCGGCGACTGCCGCGTCTGTCGGGGTGCGGAGTTCCGTTGCCCTTCATCGTCCTGTGCTGTCTCCTCTGCCGCTGGTCCGGGAGCCGGATCCCGTCTGGACTGGACTCGATGACTCTTCCTGCCTTTTTTCGCCTCGAATGACCGACCATGGCTCCTGTGCCAACCCAGCTGGGTCGGCCTTTCTCGAACTGTCCCTGAAATTGTGCCTGCATTGTGTGCGATGTTCTATGACTTTCCTGGATCTTCCGGGTTTTATTCCACGTGTCTTATCTGGACTGCCGTCTGATCTCCCTGTTCTTTGCCTTCTGTTCTTCGCGGTCTGGTTCTTAGTGAATCGGACGGCCACGACTTTGGACAAACAAGGACAGGGCTGATACAAATTTGCCTCTGTGTGCGGTAGTCTTGTACTGGTTGGATGATCGGCATGTAACGGTATGATTATGTGTGATTTTACGGTGCTCCTGGAGTGTATCCTGATATTTTTTGACTTCCCGAGGGCTCTGCCTTTTTTCGCAGGCGGGTGGGTGGGTGCAGACAATTCTGATCCTAGGCCCTCTCCCGTGTGTTTTCTCCCTTTTCCCTTCCCCTCCCTCTTTTTTTGTCTTCTGTTTCCGTCTTGCCTTTGCTCTTCTACATTTCGGGTTCTAATTAGGGCGACAGGCACGCTGCTGGGGGGTAGGCCATAGCCTTCTGCAGGGGTGCAGGGTGGGCTTGAGGGGTGGGTGGGGGGGTCTGTCACTTTGGGGGGTCTTTTTCCCCCCTTTTTTTTTTTTTCTCCCTTTTTTGTTCTATGGCTCTTGAGTATTCCCTTTTTCGGGACTCCTTCTCGTCATGTGTCCCCCTGGGGTGTTTCTGATGCATTGACCTTCCGGTAGTATAGTGATTATGGCTCACTACGTATTCCGTCATCGATCTTTAATGGATGCCATGTGCCGGTTTATGTTTTCCTGCTTTGTCGCCGGGGGGCGCGTGGTTGGGGAGGAGTCCCTTCCTGTTTCCTTTTTTTTCCTTCCCCTCCCTCTTTCGTGGGGGATTTCCTTTCCTTTTGTTGGGGTGTGTACCGTATTGCTTTCTACGATGGGATCATTTTTACTCATGTTTGTTAAGTCGGGTTGTTGCTGTGGTGGGTGGGCGCTGGCCGGCGAACGCCATATCCTTCCTTGTGGTACCTCAGTTGGGATTGTATTTATCGATATGTTTGGTTCGTGTTGGATTTATCCTGTAATTTCTATGATCGCCGAATCGCGGCTCACCACGGCCCCTCCCTTGTTGCTTGACTCACTGCCCGTCATGATCCTGTACTCCCCGTTCCCATAAAAGAAAATCAACCTTCATGTATCCTGTCCCTGCTGATTGCTCTATGGCTTTTGATATGTCTCCTGTGTTCTTTTTGTCATATCCTGTGGACACGTTTGTATTGCTAATTAGGCTTTTGCCATGTGGTGGCCAGCCCGTTGGGTTGTAGGCCCGTATTTGTGAGCACTCTTTGTACAATAAAGGTTTTTAAAAAAAAAAAATAATAAAAAAAAAACAACGGGGGAAGAGCGAGGAGATTTCCTTGCACCTCAAAGGGCCTGGTCTGCCTCTGACAAAGCCGTCTCCACCTCCTGCCAGGAATTCACACCAAAGAAGGCCCAAGTGGTTCTGGCCGGACACCGACACCCTTTGCCTGGAATATCAAAGGATTTTTGTGTACAAATACTGGGTCTCAGACCCCTGAACTTTAGAACTCATCTGGATCAAGAAGACTGCCCAGAAGAAGAGCAGGAGAAGCTGCTAAAAGGAACGACCGCTCTGCTGATGTTTTGCTGGGCTGACCTGCAGTAGCTGCTTCTGTCTTGGGCAGTGAAAGGCCTGGACTGGACTTTCTGCAACCGAATCGGTGAGAGTCTCCAAGGGCTTGAGGTAGAGCTTGTCCCCTGTTCACGAAGTCTCAGGAACAGCAAAGACTTCAAGTTTTTCGACCCGCAGAACTGGGGACTGTGTGTTTTGTGCTGCAACCTGAAGAACGCCACTCGACGATGTCTACAACCACCCTGCCAAACCCCTGTCCTGAAGGCACCGCAGAGGGCACCGCCGCACCGCGACCCTGGTCTCACAGACGATGCCTGCTGACGCCATCACCGGGCCGCTGCTCGCACCCCGACCTGTGGGCACCGCACTCTGCACTGCCTTACTTCATGCTGAAGCTTTGGCACCACAGAGGACACCGCCACCACACCGCACTGCGACCCTGGTCTCACCGACGACACCTGTTGACGCAATCACCGAGCCGCTGCTCCCACCTTGACCTCTGTGCCCGTACTCTGCACTGCCTCGCTACACGACGATGCCGTGGCCTTCCTGACGCTGCCACTTCCCACCAAAATTGGCGCCGCTGCTTGCACCGCTCATAAGTTCACATGACACACCGCCCTCATCCCACACCGCAGGCTTGGCCCACTGACACCAGTGTCATCAACTTTAGTTCGTCAGTCGACGACAGTGCTTCAACAACGACAACGCCGCTGCTTGCACAGTGACCTGCTAGCACCGTCATGAGCACTGCCTTCATCTCACACTGCGACCCTAGTTTCACCGACGACGACATCTGACGCCACCACCAAGCCGCTGCTCGCACCGTGACCTGGGGGCCTGCACGCTACACCACTGCGCTTCACACCGCAGCACCCGATGCCTGTAGGTGCCAGCGCTCCAGATCCCACCGGAACGGAGCTCGACCTGCAATGCAAGTTACTTCAAGGGGCCCATCACCCTGCATCTCTGAAAGGTACTGTTTTCGGGTCTTCGCGACACCATAGTTGGCCTGCGACCCCCCTGTCAGCCAGAAACTGTTTTTGGATTTGTGTGCTTACTATACCGTGGAAGCCCGGACGGGGCTATCCACACAAGGAACTCTTTTTAATCAACGTATTTTTGAACTGTGAACTTTTAAGTATAGTATTGTGGATTTTCATCGTTTTTGGTCTTGTCTTAATTATATAAAAATATTGGATATTTTTCTAAACTGGTGTGGTGTCCTTTTGTGGTGCGTACACTGCCTTAATGTTGGTTATGTGCAAATGCTTTACACACTGCCTCTAAGATAAGCCTGGCTGCTCGTGCCAAGCTACCAAGGGGGTGAGCAGGGGTTATTTTAGACGTGTAACTCCCGTATCCTGACTAGAGTGGTGGTTTTTGCCTGGCTTTGGCCCTCGCCTACCAAAAATCCCATTTCTAACACTTACTCACACTCAGTCTCATTCACTCTGAATCATGCACGCTCATTTACTGACACTCTATCTTACACATTATCACTCACTATCTTTCACTGTCACTCACTTTCACACACATGCTTACACATATTCACTCATTTTCACGTACACACACCGTCTCCCAATTAAACACACTCTCACCCAAAAGTATGCACACAACATACATTTAGGATTTACATAAATGTTTAGTTACTTACCTCAGCAGTTAGGTTAAAGAAAGCACCCAAATAATTCATATCCTTGCTTCAAGCAGGTATTTTTGAGATATGGGCTCATTAAGGCCCCCGGGCTGCTTGCTCAAATCCAACACCGAGAGCCTCCTGCTGTAAAAACTATAAGTAAAGAGACCAGTTAGGACTGCAAGTGGTCCCCCTTGAACTCTGTCTCGTGACCAGGACACCAACCTCTTTGGCCAGCTGATCCTGTGAACTGGATCTCAGGACTTTGGACCAAGTCCTTTGACATTCAGGTCCTTTATTTGATTGTGACTGGAAACCAAGTTAACCTTGAGTTTAGGGGATTCCTGTCGCTACAACAGGAAAAGCTTTTCATAGTTTCCTCTATATAATTTGATTAAGATTTTATAACATTTTAGTTCTCCAAACTAAATTTTTAAATCATATTTGTACAAATATCATAAAACATTCTTTCTGCAGGTCACTGGTATAATTTCAATACATTTTACAAGAAATAAAGTTTCCGGCATTGTGCATTTGTCTTGTTACACTACTTCTTTCTCATAAAGATGGACCCATTCCAGCTAATTGCACTCCATTGTTATTACACTTATAATGCATAATATAATAGTATTCTCTTTTAGTGTAATAGAACAAATTGTCATAAAACAAGAAGCATGGAGAATGGGTAGAGAATGTGGACTACGGCTAGGGCAGTTGACCTCAAATCTGGGGATCCGGGTTTGAGTTCGGCAACGATGTTCAACATCCTGTGATTCTGAGAAAATCACTTAATCTCCCTGTGCCTCACAAAAAAAATGAATGTGTCCTTGTGTAACGCAACTGTTGCTCATGTAAAGCACTCTGATACCTTCAGATCAAGTTCGCGCTATTTAAAAAAACTCCCTCCCCCCCCAAAAAAAACCGACCCGTAGGGATGAGCTACCCCTATATTTCTGTCACTCGTTTTCGCAACTCTGATGCCAGGGATTGCAAAGGCAGTGTCAGGGGGTGCAAGGGACAAGACAGGACGTGCATCTGCGACCCCTGGTGACCCCTAAATGATGTCCATGGAAATTCTTTGCTGATAATGGAGTGCTTTCTCTGCCAAACTCAGCTCACCCGCCTGATTTTTACTGGCAGACTGCAGGCTAATGTCGTTGGAGTAAAGCCTAGGGGTGACAGACATAAAAACAGTAATGACCCTGAGTCTATTTGCACCTCTGTTTTTGACGTGTGTGCTGTACTCTTGCAAGACATGACTGTGTTCACAACAAATATGTGAAACAAGAAATGTCATTGTACATTAAGGAAAGGTCGGCTATCAGTATTATGCAGAGTTGCACGAGTCTAAAGTACTAACTTGTCTTCCAAAACATCCAACAAGTCCTTCTGATTGCTAGGTATGTGTCAGTATCCTCACAAGATATCATAATTAATTAACCACACCCCAGAAATTCATCTAACAACATAACATAACATAACATGCGTATTTGTAAAGCGTAAAGCATCACAGTGTACTCTTGATACAGTAAATGATGTTAAAATATCCTTATAACACTAAGAATAACAGAACAGGAATGGAAAAGGATTTCAAGTAGCACAAGGCATGTCTCAGCTTTTTAGCAAGTCTTTTGCCTGTCGCAGCAATAGACTCATTCAAAAGCGCCCGACTGAGAGTTAGCGAGAGGGCCCGCCATCCACAAGGGGAGCTGACGTAATAACCTTTGCTGCTCTAGCAGACAATCTCCTGTCGTATTTAGAGATCTCTGAGTGCTGGAAAGGTAGATGTCTTAAGGCAAGTTGGTAAATAGCAGAGTTACCGTAATAATGTTTTAACTGTCATGATGTGAAGCCAGAGGGCTCAGCAGCATCCTCTGAGTGCTGCAACACCACTGAAGATGTGGTCCTCTCTTTATCTAGTAAGGTACTAATCCCTGTTGTGATGTGGAGGACTTAGGCTGGGGAGGCATGAAAGAGGCCACTGCTGTTTGCTGCCATTCCCTAATGGCGGAGGGTGGTGGCAATACTGCAAGTGATTGTGACTGGGCAGTTGACTCTATTCCCACCTGAAATGGCTTCAGGTACCTGTGCATGCAGATCAACCAGTCACTGACATTCCACTGGTTGATCTTTGAAAGATGGTCACCTTTTTTAACTGCCTACCCAAATCTCTCATGAGAATTTTGTATTTATTCCTAATTGGCTACCACAAGACATAAAGAATAGGAAAGCATTATTGAGCAGATATTTGGTCTCCTGAAGTCAGCCATCAGGTGTGTGGTTCAAGTGTGCTAATGAACTCACAGAAGCAATACCTCTGTGTTGTAAAATTATTCCAAAGGGAGCTTCCCCTTTCGTTCATCCAAATGTTACTTACCAACATCTAAAAAACACTACATCTCACAATCTCCTAATTCATTTTCAAAAACTGATTATTTCCTGTTAAGCAAAAATGTACAAGGAAAAAAGTTTACTAACATTGTACTAGCCATAGTATACTTTACAACTGTTAGACTTGGCCCCTTTGCACGTTTATCCCCAAACTTTTGTACTGTGTCTCCCATTTTTCTGACCCTGTTTTTGTTGGCTATATGATTCTGGGCACTTTACCACTGCTCATCAGTGCTTAAGTGCATATTCTCTCTGTGTAAATTGTGAATACAATTGATTCTTCATTATTGGCATATTTGATTTACTGGAAGGTCCCTAGTAAAGTGCACTGGGTGTGCCGGGGCCTGTAAATCAAATGCTACTAGTGGGCTTGCAGCACTGGTTGTGCCACCCACATGAGTATCCCTGTAAATGTGTCTCAGACCTTAAACTGTAGTGTCTAAGCAAGCAGTTTGTAACTGCCATGTCGACCTGGCAAGTGCACTCATTTGCCAGGCCCTACCCTTCCCTTTTTATACATCGAAGGTACCCCTAATGTAGGCCCTGGGCAGGGTGCAGTGTGTGTGTGAAAGGTAGGACATGTACTGGTGTGTAACATGTCCTGATAGTGAAATACTCTGTATTTTGTTTTTCACTGTTGAAAGGCTGTCTGTCCCATAGGCTGTCATTGGGGCTGCACTGTAACATTTTACATTTGTAACTTTCAATTGGAATAAGTTTGAAACATTTTGTTTAGGCTCTCTGAACTCAGAATTTATTAATGCACCTTTTGGTAAAGGTGGTTTTATATTGTGTGTTTGATAATGGCACTTTTAGAAAATGGGCATTTTCTTACTTTACCATTCTGTGTGATTATGGCTGTTTCTATATTCAGCGGCTGGTGTTCAAGTGACAGGAGCTGGGGATGTACATTCACTCTGCAGAGTCACAAGGGGGTTGGGGTGTGTCCTGCCTTGCCTGAGAGACTCATAGCTGGGCTGAATAGACATGGTCTGCATCTAGAGTGGTAGGAGGAGCTTCGCTAGCACCTGAAAAGAATGTGTCTCCTTTTCACAATGCTGTCTCCACCCCCTGTGGTCATGCTGAACCAGGGAAGACAGGGTTGGTTTGGACGTGGTTCAAAGACCTTTGCCACAAAGAGAACAATGACAAAATGAGGTACAAGTATAAAACCTAAAACCCCAGGACTTTAGTTTACCTCAAGAAACTAGAGGACCCTGCCAAGAATTAAAGCGGAAGAACTGTGTGAGGAGCAGTGCCTTTTCTGTGTGTGGGGTGGGTTGGCCTGCAATTGCAGCTTCTGTCTATGTTGGAGGAAGAGAATTGACTCTTTTTGCTCTGCTGTGATATCCTGCTTGTGGTGAATCTACAAGGGTCTGTGTTTGCTGGCCTCTTGTTTTAGAAGACTCAGGGAAATCAGAGACTTCCTTCTGGTGCTTTTAATTAGATCTGCCAAGTTCTGGTGTTTTTACGTCATTGTATCAAGTCCAGGTGCTTGTGTTGCCTTTGTTTACACTCCACACTCTGTGGAAAGCCTCTCTGGGCTTTCCTGACTGAAGAGCCTTCGTGCTTCTCTCCCCTTTACACATAGGCGAGCAGCGACGAGGTGCGTCTGCTGTGCCCTGTGGTTAGGTCTCCATCCACAGGAAACAAAGTGCAGCCACTCCCCCAATGGGAGAACGCAGCATGGCCACCAAGTGTTGCCTGGCAACCAATGCCGTGGAAGATCTCCACAGCGGGAGGCAATGCCTTTCCAGGCTGCCCAAGGTTGCCGAAGCAAGCAGAGGAAGAAGCGCAGCAGCACATCCTCCAGCCAAACCCATTGCCGAACGGAGCCTCACGGGCTCGGGGGAGCAGTGGAGATGAAGAAAGGACAGAAGCAGGGTCCTGCAGCCTGTGCACTGATGTGACGCGGGCCCCTTTTGTTTTGACCTAAGACCAGTCAGCCGAGTAGGGAGGAATCCTTGACTGAGGTCCCGCTCCGCCCCATTGTTCAAAAGTACAACCGCTGCTTTGAGCAGGTCGCAGCTGCACCACGCTTGCGGGAAACTGCCATTTGAGTCACTCTGCATGCGAGGACCGAGGGAGGTCTCCACCTTCCTTGCAGTGTATGCCCCCTACCCATGTGACATGCCTGGAGGGCGTGCCAAAGGGTCGCAATTTCCTCCCCGGTCCCGAAAGGCCATCCTTGAAATCTTCCTGGGAGCACTGTATTGTCCCTAATAGGAGGGCAGGTGTTCCTGCAATCTGGGGAACCGTAAAACTGCTGTAATGCTAAGATTAGGAGCACAGGTGCTGCTCCTTGAATGATGTATGTATTATGAATAACCTAACTACTGCATTCCGTGTCCCCAAGGTTATTTGATACCCTAATGGTAAGAGTTTGTGCAGAAGTACAAAATGCAGGGAGATGTAGACAGGAACTTCTTTATTCAAGCTTCTGATACAGCAACGTCACGTCCACAGGGCACTCAACAGCAACTGAATATGAGCACTTAGGAACATGAACAAAGCACTCTACATTCTAGAGCAGAGCTTTCCAAACTGTGTGTCCCGACACAGTACTGTGTCGCCTGCGAATGGTGGGTGTGTCGCGGGCACTTAGCACATAATTGCTGCTAATTAAGAGAGGCATTCCTGACACTCTGCTCTAGGGTCTTTTAAAGACCTGTGAAGTGCCCGGGTGCGGCTGTGTGTGTGCTCGGGAAGCTGGGGTGAGGTGCAGATAAAATCCAGAAAGCTAAGTGCGGGCCTTTACTCATTTACGTACAGTATGTAATGTTTGTGGTACACTTGCTGTGCAGGATCATGTTTTACCAACGTATGAGCAAAAAATATTTTAGTTCCGCTAAGATGGGGTACTTTTGATGGGATATATAATAAACAAAAGGGGGGGGGGAGAGGAGAAGTGGATTCTGTCTCCCCTAGAGGTATGTATAAACAAAAAGGAATCCACAAGGTTGGGTTTGGTGATCCCTACAGTGGTGGGGAGCAACCAGTGTTGTTTAAATACCCCTCACACACCAAAAGGCCCCTTGGTGTCATGCTTCATCATCGGGGTCTTCGCAAACCTCTACGGAATGCGGCGTGCTACGACTCACGACTACGCAGGAGCACTAACATGTGAACTATGTGTTGATGTGTGTGGGTAAAATAGTGTGAGTGGTGAGGTGAGTGAAAAAATTAAAAAATACCTGGCTCGTGGGTTTCCAAACAACTTTATTCAGTCCTCGGCTGGTATCATTAAAAAGTGCTAGGGAGGTAGTCTTGTCTATTAAGGGTAAGACTAACTCACAATTGCGTTGTCGACATGTTTCGAAGTTAAAAAACTCCTTCTTCAGGACAAGGATATGCACTAACTATCCTCACCTTACTCACATGGGTGTAAATATAAAAGTGTGCTCTACAAAAATAAGTCTAGGTGAAATGTACCTATCTGTTTTATTTAAGTTCGTTGCGCCCAATTGGCGAAAATACTGACCCTGTGAAGGAACAAAAAGGTCACAGTAAACCAAAATGTAGGAAAAAGGTGTAATTACACAACAGGGTAAAAAAGGGAACCAGATGTGGTCCAGGAACCCTAGGAATTAAAAACACAGACAAACAAATAGACAGGGACACACATGGATTGTCTTTTGAAAATCATCATCAGGTGTTATACTCTGGAAAAAATGATTGAAAGGCATGCTCTAAGTAAAATTGTAGCTTACTTAAGAAAATGGGTCTAATAACCTCATGAGCCAGGTGCGTAGTGTTGGGGGTCTCCTGTCCTGCCCACTTTGGCAACCTATAGGGTGTTTAAGCAATCAGGCTATTAGGATCAAAGATGGTACATCCAGACCTAAGAAGGAGAAACACCTATCACATACACACACACTCACGATTACAGCAGTGCCTGCTTGGCTTCTCCCCCTCAACGCGCCTCCGACGAAGTGTTGGTTCTGTGAGAGGTTGCCCAATTTATATTGTCCCCGTGATAGGTTAATTGCCCCTTGATTGGAAAAGGAAATGCCCAAAGATGGATGTGGTCATTGAGTTTTCCCGGTGCTGCGCGTGTTGACTGGGCGCGTCCACGGGAAAAAACGGGGCAAAAGCAGAGGGATAACGCTAACCGTCGGCGCCTGCGCCGAACGGTAGTAGCTGCGGAGGTGTCCGGCCTTACCAAAGGGAATGGTTAGCGCATGCGCGGGTAGTTGTAGATGGATGCTACTTCAGTTGAGAAGCGCTGCGCGGCAAATCGGGCATGCGCAGAGGGATAACGCTACCCGTCGGCGCCTGCGCCGAACGGTAGTGTCTGCGGAGGTGCCCGGCCTTCCCAATGGGAATGGTTTGCGCATGCGCGGGTAGTTGTAACCATTAGTTCCAATGAACTCAGGGTCAATAGACTCTCCTTAAACAAATTCTAGTCTATTATGTTTGATTTAATTTGGTTTGGTTTAATTTCTAGAATAAATGGAAAATGAAGGTGACAATTAGGGAGGTAGAACCAAACTCGTAATGAGTTTGCTGGGAAAAGCGCGATAAGCGCTAGGCTGAGGTAATTCTTAGGTTATATCAGATATATCTTTTAACGTAATTGGCTCCATGGGATCGAGTCATTCAACCCAATAGTATCTGAGCCCAAACGGAAGACCCATCGTTGTTCCTTTTCAAACAGACCCCTGTCAGAAGGTAATTGTTCAATGACAGTCCAATGTATCTCGTTCACACAATGTTGTGCCTCAAGGAAATGCGATGCCATTTTTGTCGTCTGTTTTTTACACCTCACATTGCTTTTGTGCTCATTGATCCTGGTCTTGACAGCGCGTGTAGTCATCCCTACATATTCCTTACCACAGGGACATGTGATCAGATACACTACATTTTTGCTGTTACAATTTGTGAAGGCACGTTGGTCCCATTTGGTGCCATTCCTGAATACAAGGCTGAGGCTTCTTTCTGTGAGGTGACAGTTGTTGCAGTTACCACATGGGTGGTGTCCATGGAGACCCTGCAATCTCGTCTGTTGAACCGCCTGGGTACGAGGTCTGGTATGCACCAGGATATCTTTCAGGTTTTTTCCTCTCCTATGGGCGAACAAGGGTTTTTCTAATTCTAGATTGCCACTTCTCAAGATCCGCCAATGTTTATTTATCAGTTTTGAGACCTGGTTGGAGACGGAACTGTATGTTGTCACACAGACTGTCCTTTTCTCTGTTACTTCTTTTGGAAGACCATCTTCCAAAAGTGCGTCCCGATTATTGTTGCGGGCCCTTTTCATGGCCTGTTGTATAATTCTTTGTGGGTATTTTCTCTGTTGCAGTTTCTTGCTTAGGTCTAAAGCTTGAGATTTATATTTGCCCACATCACTACAGTTACGTCGTAGGCGTAGGAACTGTCCGTAGGGAAGGTTCTCTCTTAGGTGGCGCGGGTGAAAACTGTCAAACCTAAGGAGACAGTTCCTGGCTGTACGCTTGAAATGTGTCTCAGTTTTTAAGTTGCCTGCCTCATGGTAAATATTTAGGTCCAGGAAAACCATGGAGTCATTGGACATCTGGTGGATGAATTTGAGAAAATTGTTCTGGTTGTTGACCCATTGCATGAAGTCAATGACAGTCTGATTATCTCCTGACCAGATGATCAGGACATCATCAATGTAACGTCGCCAAGAGAGAATTCTTCTCCTGAATGGGTTACTCGGGTGCAAAATTTTGGTGGTCTCCAGGTGGTGTACATAGAGGCCTGCCAGGCTCGGCGCAAAAGTGCTGCCCATGCTTGTCCCGTGGCATTGTAGGTACAGGGTTCCTTCATATTCGAAGAAGTTTTTTGTGAGAGCCATAGAAATACACTCCATCACTACCCCTCGGGGGGTGTGATAGTTCCATCGTTTGCTGTACAATACTTCCTCAATGATGAGGAGAGTTTCATCGTGCAGGAGGCTTGTGTACAAGCTCTCTACGTCTAGGCTCAGTAACATCTGGGAGTTAGGGTCGAAAGGGTGGTCTTGTAACAGTTGGAGCACAGCTTTTGTGTCCTTAAGGTAGGTGTCTGTAGCTTGAACTAGAGGTCTCAAAAAGGCATCCGCAAACTTGGAAAGTGGTTCAAGTATGGAAGATATGCCGGATACAATTGGGCGACCAGGTGGATTTTGCAGGTTCTTGTGAACCTTGGGTATCGTATAGAAATATGGTATTCGAGGGTCTTTTTGTGTCAGAAATTGGGCCTCTTTCTTTGATAGCCAATCGTGAGCCAGAGCTTCTTCAGTCATTGCCCCGATTTGGATTCGTATGGACTCCGTAGGGTCCTCAGTTAGAATCTGATAGTTTCTTCTGTCCGAGAGCAGTCTCCTGCACTCCTGGTCATATGCCGCGGTTGATTGGATTACCACCGCCCCACCCTTGTCCGCGGGTTTTATCACTATTTGCTTGTTCTGAGAGAGTTCCTTTATTGCCTCGCTTTCTTGTCTGCTAACGTTCTGGAATACCCTTGGGTTGGTATCCATTTTGCTCAATTCCAGCATTATAGCTTTTTCGAACGCTAGGACCTCCACAGGTAGTTGATGATCCTGTGGTGTAAAGGACGATTTCGGTTTTAGGCCTGTGTCGGATGTCTCGACTGTAGGTTCCTGATTGAAAAAGAAGGCCTTTAATTTGACGGTTCTGACAAAGTCCTGAACCTCTTGGTGTAGGCGGAATATGTCCGGCTTATTGGTGGGTACATATCCTAGGCCTTTATTGAGTACCTGTACCTGCATGTTAGTCAGGGGCCAAGGGGAAGTATTTATAACTAGGTCCCTCTCTTGCTCGTTGATGCTCGACCTGCCGTCATGCTCCTGGTGTGCACCCTGAGAACTGCCTCTGGCGTTGGCTGCCAGGTAACATTGTTCCCTCTCCTGTTCCGGCCCCTGTTGGATCCCGGGCCCCAAGATAAAAAAGGCTGTTGGTTTTGAGGTGGTGCATTAGTAGGGTCTTCTACCCACTGTGGGTACATTGGCCCCATTTGTGGGGGACCATATTGGTACTGTGGCATTTGATACTGGCCTTGAAAAGGATTAAAAGGAGGTGGTCCTTGGTAACCTCTCCATCCTCTTTGGCGTGGGAACTGGGTTCTTTGTTGGCGGTAACCACCCCTCTGTGGTTTTCTATTCCTGAATCCCCCTGAGTTGGTGCTGTTTGTGCTACCATCTGAGTTGACACTGTCAGCATCACTTGTATTACCACCAAAAACATAATCCGCTTTGGTGTATGGGTAAGCCCATTCTGCTGTGAAACGGTCTTTGTCTTTTTTGAATTTGTTAAACTTGCTTTGTTTTAAAGTGGCCTCAAAATCTGACATTTGTTTGTTAAGTTCTTCCAGCCCTTTCTTAAGATCTGCTGGTGAAACATATCCTTTTAACTGAACCTCCAGTCTTTGTATTTCTGTTTTCAGCTCCTGAGATTTTCTACTGGCAGTCTGTACTACTAAAACCAGCCAGTCCCTGGTGCCGTGCCAGGAAATCAGGGACCAGGCTTTTTTGAAGGTGAGGTCATCCTGGAAAATGAAGGGTTCGTTTTTAACTAGTAAGCCCTGAGGGGCCAGTTTATTTCTTAAATACTCCCTCATCAGTAGGCCATGTAGGGCAATTTTACTTAGAGCATGCCTTTCAATCATTTTTTCCAGAGTATAACACCTGATGATGATTTTCAAAAGACAATCCATGTGTGTCCCTGTCTATTTGTTTGTCTGTGTTTTTAATTCCTAGGGTTCCTGGACCACATCTGGTTCCCTTTTTTACCCTGGTGTGTAATTACACCTTTTTCCTACATTTTGGTTTACTGTGACCTTTTTGTTCCTTCACAGGTTCAGTATTTTCGCCAATTGGGCGCAACGAACTTAAATAAAACAGATAGGTACATTTCACCTAGACTTATTTTTGTAGAGCACACTTTTATATTTACACCCATGTGAGTAAGGTGAGGATAGTTAGTGCATATCCTTGTCCTGAAGAAGGAGTTTTTTAACTCCGAAACATGTCGACAACGCACTTGTGAGTTAGTCTTACCCTTAATAGACAAGACTACCTCCCTAGCACTTTTTAATGATACCAGCCGGGGACTGAATAAAGTTGTTTGGAAACCCACGAGCCAGGTATTTTTTTATTTTTTCACTCACCTCACCACTCACACTATTTTACCCACACACACCAACACATAGTTCACATGTTAGTGCTCTTGCGTAGTCGTGAGTCGTAGCACGCCGCATTCCGTAGAGGTTTGCGAAGACCCCGATGATGAAGCATGACACCAAGGGGCCTTTTGGTGTGTGAGGGGTATTTAAACAACACTGGTTGCTCCCCACCACTGTAGGGATCACCAAACCCAACCTTGTGGATTCCTTTTTGTTTATACATACCTCTAGGGGAGACAGAATCCACTTCTCGTCTCCCTCCCCCTTTTGTTTATTATATAGTTTGGACAGCGCACAGCTGTGGGAGCCCCTCCCAACCAAGCAGAACACATTCAGTACAGACGACACACATCACACTCATCATCATATAAACTTTCGAAACCAACATGGAGGAGGAAAACGGGCTGACGTTCAGTGAGGATGACATTGACAGGATTTTGGCAGAGGAGAACCCATTCGAGGGATTAAGCACTAATGACCCTGTTCCTACAGTAGGAGATTGGGATGAACTGACGAATGTGCGGAAGGTACAGATAAGAGCTGCCCTGCATGGCCTACTGATGAGGGAGTATTTAAGAAATAAACTGGCCCCTCAGGGCTTACTAGTTAAAAACGAACCCTTCATTTTCCAGGATGACCTCACCTTCAAAAAAGCCTGGTCCCTGATTTCCTGGCACTGCACCAGGGACTGGCTGGTTTTAATAGTACAGACTGCCAGCAGAAAATCTCAGGAGCTGAAAACAGAAATACAAAGACTGGAGGTTCAGTTAAAAGCATATGTTTCACCAGCAGATCTTAAGGAAGGGCTGGAAGAACTTAACAAACAAATGTCAGATTTTGAGGCCACTTTAAAACAAAGCAAGTTTAACAAATTCAAAAAAGACAAAGACCGTTTCACAGCAGAATGGGCTTACCCATACACCAAAGCGGATTATGTTTTTGGTGGTAATATAAGTGATGCTGACAGTGTCAACTCAGATGGTAGCACAAACAGCACCAACTCAGGGGGATTCAGGAATAGAAAACCACAGAGGGGTGGTTACCGCCAACAAAGAACCCAGTTCCCACGCCAAAGAGGATGGAGAGGTTACCAAGGACCACCTCCTTTCAATCCTTTTCAAGGCCAGTATCAAATGCCACAGTACCAATATGGTCCCCCACAAATGGGGCCAATGTACCCACAGTGGGTAGAAGACCCTACTAATGCACCACCTCAAAACCAACAGCCTTTTTTATCTTGGGGCCCGGGATCCAACAGGGGCCGGAACAGGAGAGGGAACAATGTTACCTGGCAGCCAACGCCAGAGGCAGTTCCCAGGGTGCACACCAGGAGCATGACGGCAGGTCGAGCATCAACGAGCAAGAGAGGGACTTAGTTATAAATACTTCCCCTTGGCCCCTGACTAACATGCAGGTACAGGTACTCAATAAAGGCCTAGGATATGTACCCACCAATAAGCCGGACATATTCCGCCTACACCAAGAGGTTCAGGACTTTGTCAGAACCGTCAAATTAAAGGCCTTCTTTTTCAATCAGGAACCTACAGTCGAGACATCCGACACAGGCCTGAAACCGAAATCGTCCTTTACACCACAGGATCATCAACTACCTGTGGAGGTCCTAGCGTTCGAAAAAGCTATAATGCTGGAATTGAGCAAAATGGATACCAACCCAAGGGTATTCCAGAACGTTAGCAGACAAGAAAGCGAGGCAATAAAGGAACTCTCTCAGAACAAGCAAATAGTGATAAAACCCGCGGACAAGGGTGGGGCGGTGGTAATCCAATCAACCGTGGCATATGACCAGGAGTGCAGGAGACTGCTCTCGGACAGAAGAAACTATCAGATTCTAACTGAGGACCCTACGGAGTCCATACGAATCCAAATCGGGGCAATGACTGAAGAAGCTCTGGCTCACGATTGGCTATCAAAGAAAGAGGCCCAATTTCTGACACAAAAAGACCCTCGAATACCATATTTCTATACGATACCCAAGGTTCACAAGAACCTGCAAAATCCACCTGGTCGCCCAATTGTATCCGGCATATCTTCCATACTTGAACCACTTTCCAAGTTTGCGGATGCCCTTTTGAGACCTCTAGTTCAAGCTACAGACACCTACCTTAAGGACACAAAAGCTGTGCTCCAACTGTTACAAGACCACCCTTTCGACCCTAACTCCCAGATGTTACGGAGCCTAGACGTAGAGAGCTTGTACACAAGCCTCCCGCACGATGAAACTCTCCTCATCATTGAGGAAGTATTGTACAGCAAACGATGGAACTATCACACCCCCCGAGGGGTAGTGATGGAGTGTATTTCTATGGCTCTCACAAAAAACTTCTTCGACTATGAAGGAACCCTGTACCTACAATGCCACGGGACAAGCATGGGCAGCACTTTTGCGCCGAGCCTGGCAGGCCTCTATGTACACCACCTGGAGACCACCAAAATTTTGCACCCGAGTAACCCATTCAGGAGAAGAATTCTCTCTTGGCGACGTTACATTGATGATGTCCTGATCATCTGGTCAGGAGATAGTCAGACTGTCATTGACTTCATGCAATGGGTCAACAACCAGAACAATTTTCTCAAATTCACCCACCAGATGTCCAATGACTCCATGGTTTTCCTGGACCTAAATATTTACCATGAGGCAGGCAACTTAAAAACTGAGACACATTTCAAGCCTACAGCCAGGAACTGTCTCCTTAGGTTTGACAGTTTTCACCCGCGCCACCTAAGAGAGAACCTTCCCTACGGACAGTTCCTACGCCTACGACGTAACTGTAGTGATGTGGGCAAATATAAATCTCAAGCTTTAGACCTAAGCAAGAAACTGCAACAGAGAAAATACCCACAAAGAATTATACAACAGGCCATGAAAAGGGCCCGCAACAATAATCGGGAGGCACTTTTGGAAGATGGTCTTCCAAAAGAAGTAACAGAGAAAAGGACAGTCTGTGTGACAACATACAGTTCCGTCTCCAACCAGGTCTCAAAACTGATAAATAAACATTGGCGGATCTTGACAAGTGGCAATCTAGAATTAGAAAAACCCTTGTTCGCCCATAGGAGAGGAAAAAACCTGAAAGATATCCTGGTGCATACCAGACCTCGCACCCAGGCGGTCCAACAGAGGAGATTGCAGGGTCTCCATGGACACCACCCATGTGGTAACTGCAACAACTGTCACCTCACAGAAAGAAGCCTCAGCCTTGTATTCAGGAATGGCACCAAATGGGACCAACGTGCCTTCACAAATTGTAACAGCAAAAATGTCGTGTATCTGATCACATGTCCTTGTGGTAAGGAATATGTAGGGATGACTACACGCGCTGTCAAGACCAGGATCAATGAGCACAAAAGCAATGTGAGGTGTAAAAAACAGACGACAAAAATGGCATCGCATTTCCTTGAGGCACAACATTGTGTGAACGAGATACATTGGACTGTCATTGAACAATTACCTTCTGACAGGGGTCTGTTTGAAAAGGAACAACGATGGGTCTTCAGTTTGGGCTCAGATACTATTGGGTTGAATGACTCCATCCCATGGAGCCAATTACGTTAAAAGATATATCTGATATAACCTAAGAATTACCTCAGCCTAGCGCTTATTGCGCTTTTCCCAGCAAACTCATTACGAGTTTGGTTCTACCTCCCTAATTGTCACCTTCATTTTCCATTTATTCTAGAAATTAAACCAAACCAAATTAAATCAAACCTAATAGACTAGAATTTGTTTAAGGAGAGTCTATTGACCCTGAGTTCATTGGAACTAATGGTTACAACTACCCGCGCATGCGCAAACCATTCCCATTGGGAAGGCCGGGCACCTCCGCAGACACTACCGTTCGGCGCAGGCGCCGACGGGTAGCGTTATCCCTCTGCGCATGCCCGATTTGCCACGCAGCGCTTCTCAACTGAAGTAGCATCCATCTACAACTACCCGTGCATGCGCTAACCATTCCCTTTGGGAAGGCCGGACACCTCCGCAGCTACTACCGTTCGGCGCAGGCGCCGACGGTTAGCGTTATCCCTCTGCTTTTGCCCCGTTTTTTTCCCGTGGACATGCCCAGTCAACACGCGCAGCACCGGGAAAACTCAATGACCACATCCATCTTTGGGCATTTCCTTTTCCAATCAAGGGGCAATTAACCTATCACGGGGACAATATAAATTGGGCAACCTCTCACAGAACCGACACTTCGTTGGAGCCGCGTTGAGGGGGAGAAGCCAAGCAGGCACTGCTGTAACCGTGAGTGTGTGTGTATGTGATAGGTGTTTCTCCTTCTTAGGTCTGGATGTACCATCTTTGATCCTAATAGCCTGATTGCTTAAACACCCTATAGGTTGCCAAAGTGGGCAGGACAGGAGACCCCCAACACTACGCACCTGGCTCATGAGGTTATTAGACCCATTTTCTTAAGTAAGCTACAATTTTACTTAGAGCATGCCTTTCAATCATTTTTTCCAGAGTATAACACCTGATGATGATTTTCAAAAGACAATCTATGTGTGTCCCTGTCTATTTGTTTGTCTGTGTTTTTAATTCCTAGAGTTCCTGGACCACATCTGGTTCCCTTTTTTACCCTGTCTTGTAATTACACCTTTTTCCTACATTTTGGTTTACTGTGACCTTTTTGTTCCTTCACAGGTTCAGTATTTTCGCCAATTGGGCGCAACGAACATAAATAAAACAGATAGGTACATTTCACCTAGACTTATTTTTGTAGAGCACACTTTTATATTTACACCCATGTGAGTAAGGTGAGGATAGTTAGTGCATATCCTTGTCCTGAAGAGGGAGTTTTTTAACTCCGAAACATGTCGACAACGCACTTGTGAGTTAGTCTTACCCTTAATAGACAAGACTACCTCCCTAGCACTTTTTAATGATACCAGCCGGGGACTGAATAAAGTTGTTTGGAAACCCACGAGCCAGGTATTTTTTAATTTTTTCACTCACCTCACCACTCACACTATTTTACCCACACACACCAACACATAGTTCACATGTTAGTGCTCCTGCGTAGTCGTGAGTCGTAGCACGCCGCATTCCGTAGAGGTTTGCGAAGACCCCGATGATGAAGCATGACACCAAGGGGCCTTTTGGTGTGTGAGGGGTATTTAAACAACACTGGTTGCTCCCCACCACTGTAGGGATCACCAAACCCAACCTTGTGGATTCCTTTTTGTTTATACGTACTTTTGATGGGACACTGACAGCCCTGATGAAACTCACCGAGATAAAGATAGATTGAGATCACCCCTGTATCCCACCAAATGAAACGCTGCTAATGTAAAACATACAGTAGTGGAAATGTTTTGTTTTTTTGTTATCGTTGCCTGGGCCATCTAGATTGTATGTAATTGGCACGGTCCATGTCCGTCATTACTTTTTGCTTGTCATCAATACATTCGAGAGACACCATTTCCACTTTCATACTGTCTACAGTAGAAATCGTGATAAAGGTGAAAAGTTGTGGATTGCAATTGCGATAAAAAAAATGCTACTGCTGACTCAAGTATATACCCACCTGTATTTGCTCAAAGGTAGAACATTTGTTAATGAAAATTGCCTGTTATGAGAAATATGAGATAGAAGAAACACAAAGTAAGCTTCGTACATGCTTGTCAAAACAAAAAGGAAATGCCTTCCTCGTTCCTGTAATAATGACACTGGTAGTATCATCTCATTAAGGCAAGTGCAGCGATTTCGCCACCCTCAGTGAAGGAGGTGCACTGGGCAGCGGATGGAGGCCCCCACCCACCCCGGGACCCCGGAGTACACTCTTCATCGGAGCGGCCTGTCCTGCCACGGATCGGGGGGCGCGGACATTCTCAACTGGTTCTTTTGTAAAGCGCTCTGACACCTTTGGGTAATGTTCGCGCTATATGAAATCGTATGAAATAAATAAATAAAAAGGTGATAGAGGGTGACAGACAGAGGGAGACGGAGGGGGGAATACAGAGGGAAGGAGACAGAGAGAGGGAGACAGAGGGTGGGAGACAGAGGGAGGGAAACAGAGAGAGAGACAGAGGGAGGGAGGCAGAGGGCGACAGACTGAGGGAGGAGGGCGACAGAGGGAGGGAGACAGATGGAGGAGGGCGACAATAGGATGAGGGCGACAGAGGGAGGGAGACAGAGGGAGGAGGGCGACAGAGGGAGGGAGACAGAGGGAGGAGGGCGACAGAGGGAAGAGGGCGACAGAGGGAGGGAGACAGAGGGAGGGAGACAGAGGGAGGGAGACAGGGGGAGGGAGACAGAGAGAGGGAGACAGAGGGGGGGAGGGAGACAGAGGGTGGGAGACAGAGGGAGGGAAACAGAGAGAGAGACAGAGGGAGGGAGACAGAGGGCGACAGACAGAGGGAGACAGACAGAGGGAGGAGGGTGACAGAGGGAGGGAGACAGAGGGAGGAGGGCAACAGAGGGAGGACGACAGAGGGAGGGCGACAGAGGGAGGGCGACAGAGGGAAGGAGACAGAGGGAGGGAGACAGGGGGAGACAGAGAGTGGGAGACAGAGGGAGGGAAACAGAGAGAGAGACAGAGGGAGGGAGGCAGAGGGCGACAGACAGAGGAAGACAGACAGAGAGAGGAGGGCGACAGAGGGAGGGAGACAGATGGAGGGAGATAGAGGGAGGGTGACAGAGGGAGGGATACAGAGGGAGGGAGACAGAGGGAGGGAGAAAGAGTGAGGGAGACAGGGGGAGGGAGACAGGGGGAGGGAGACAGAGAGAGGAAGACAGAGGGCGACAGACAGGGGGAGGGCGACAGAGGGAGACAGATAGAGGGAGGGAGACAGAGGGAAGGAGACAGACAGAGGGAGGAGGGCGACAGAGGAATAGAGACAGAGGGAGGGAGACAGACAGAAGGAGACCATTTGCCCACTTTTATTTCAGAATATTCTTCCGGGGGAGAATCCCCCCCGAACCCCACTTAGGAGGTTCGGGCTCGCTTGCTCGCTACACTGCCTTACTGTGTCACAAAATTATGCATTTCCAAAAAGTGTGTCACCAACATGAAAAGTTTGGAAAGCTGGGTTCTAGAGTCATAGTAGAGAAGGTTCCACATGGAAGCAATCAGCTAGTGCACAGCAGCATGTAAGGCCAATACCACCTAGTTATGTTGTTTTATACCTTACACAGACAGAATAACAAGTACTGTACTTTTCAGAAACTGCACTATATGTACAATGATGGTGTGAGGTGGTGTTATCCATACTGTTGTCACAAGGTTTTTATGACATGTGCAACTTATAAGTCTGTGATATAACGCACTAACTGTTATGTTTTTGACAATTGCCTTATGGCAAAGCGATTTATGATCTATGTATTTTTATGAGAATTGCCAAGTAGCAAAGTGATTTATGTGATTGTGGTCCATATGTTTTATATATAATGCAGGTGATATTTTTATATAACCTTATGTGGAGTATCCTTTGTGGTGTATGTTGTGTGTCACTAGTGTGTATGTGTGTGTGTGTGTGTGTGTGTGTGTGTTTGTGTGTGTGTGTTGCGCAAGCGCTTTACACATTGCATCTGGAATAAGCCAGACTGCAAATGCACTTATGGAAAGGTAAGATAAAGTGATATTTCAAAAAACGATGTCCAGGCAACTTGAAATTGCCTTGATGATTTTCATCCCTAAGCAAAGAAAAGATTTCAAGTTTGTGCTACCTAATCAGTGTAGGCATAGAGTGGCTGGATTGGGCAGTCACGTTGCCAGGATATCCACATTAATTTCCATACAATGAACCTAAAAGAAGCTAAAAACCATAATTAGTTTCCCGAATTTCGGGCATGGATTCTGGATTCCTGGTCCTACGGAGGACACCTTTCTTCTACATTACTTTAGGGGAGGAGAGACCATATCACAGTGAACAGGCTAAATTTAGGTGGGAAAGAGACCTGGAATGCCCTCATGCACATGGCCTATGGGGAGAGGTCTTCCATCAGAATTAATGTGTATTCATAAAAGGTAAGTTTAAATCTCAAATTCCTGCCTTATGTTTATCACATTCCAAGAAAACACAGTAGCTCAGACTCCCATATTTCCAACAAGCTTATGTAGCTTTTCTACACTCATCGTAGGAATGCCCCTTTTATATGTCCTTATTTGGTGTTTTGGAAAACCAACAGCAAAACAGACAATAATATAATAATAACAATAATATAGCTCCCTATCCCAAGTTATGATAGTAGGTCTATTTGATGTGGTGTTCCCTAAGTTCAAAAAAGTTTTTCTTTGTTATGGCTCAATTGCAAAAAGAACAATCCTTGCAATAGCAGTTAGAGGCCAACCTCGTAGAGTGAGCAATGGTTGACTGACATTCTTTACTTTAACCAACTTAAAGATAAAATTGTAAATCAGATGTGCCTACTACTTGGCACAAGGACATCCTTCTGAATTTACAATTCATTTCCTCATAGTGGATAGGTATGATGCCAGTGTTGACAGGTACTTATCACTGTGACTACAGACACAGAGAATTCTGAATTTAGGCCATACATAAGGCTATACCATATTTTCAACAAACATTAGATGATTATGAGCCGCTTGTAGTTGAAGGGGCTGATTCCGATCTGGGTCGGAAAGCACTCCCACTGAGCCGGATCTGGGGTGTTTTCCGACCGATCTGGACTCCTGCAGTCCGACCGAGCGAGTCCGATGCGGCCGTATGCTGTCAGACTCGGTTCGTTCGGACTCTTATAGAAGTCAATGGGAGCCGGTCGTACGACGCGTACATGGGCTCCCATTGACTGAATGGGTACGTCGCGGACAAGTGCGCCCCCTACAGTGGGTACGCGTTGGTGTCCGTACCATACATGCCTGTGTTGGGGAGACCCATGGGTCTCCCCCTGTGCCCGAGTAGTAAGGCTGCGGGTAACACGGGGTCCGACGCAGATCCCTGAAGTCCAACTCCGGGAGCTATTGCAAACCGGAAGCTCCAACTCGATCCAGCTGTCCGAATCGAGCTTTGTACTAGCTCGGTCGTGAAACGTCTCCATTGCGTGCCACAGTTTGCTTGTGCCTGAGTCGTACGGAGCGGTTTGGACCAGGAAATGATTCGGACGGAGATTTTGCCCTTGTTCTCATCGTACTTCCACGTCCGGACCTGTGTACGACTCAGACGGAAATTCAGCCTCCGAATCGGATCCGCTAATGCCGAACCCGATTCGGTGCCCTTCCATCCGAGATCGGAATTGGCCCAAAAGTAAACTGTGAGGGTATAAGGAAGCAATTATCTGCTTGATTCAATAGCGAAAGACATTTCTATTATGAATGTTATAATCCTCTCAGAATTTCAAGTCTGGGCTTCCATGTATTAGTTAATAATGAAAGATCCAACAGATCTTCAGGCTTCCCTTCCTGCAAGCAAATATTTTAATCAATGTATCCTACCTATGTTTTCATCTGTGCTGCAAATGGTGTCTGTTTTTTAAAATCCATCTCTCCTTAAAGCAGGCGATATAGAGCACTCCCTGTTCAGAGGTGTCAGTAAAGTGCAGGGTGGAGACTTGCCTAATGATTTAGAAATCTTCAATATGAAAAAACAAATCTGTTTTGGGAAAAAAATTGTCAAGGGTGACAACACGTGGTACCCAGTGACTTGGCTATCCCCACATACATATCAACGACTCTTAGGGCCTGATTATGAGTTTTGGGTGTACGCCTCCACCCTGCCACTGAGATTCGCAGCCACCCGCCACATTACGACTTTAAAGTGGTCTGGCGGGTGGGTGGCATGGGGGTCCAAGGGCGGTGCCTCATTGAAATGGGAACTCCTCACAAGGTTCCTGCACGGCATTGGAGTCGAAAGTCGATGCTGTGCAGTAACTGTTGTGCATGCACACAGGGGGGTACATGTTATGCCCTGTGTGTGCATCCACAAGGGTAGGAGGTACAGGGGGCCCTTTAGGATCCCTTTGTTTACACTTCTCCAGGGTGTACATGGAGTAAGAACCTCCATGTTAACCCTGGCAGAGAAGAAACTCATAATATGCTTGGCAGGTGATCCCGCCAAGCATAATATTGCGGCCTCCTGACCACCACACCACCTCCAAGGAACGGCAGTTACCTGGCATCAGCGGCAGTCCCAGTGCGGCCCAGCTCGTAATGGGAAGGTTGCACTGCCACCGCTGTATATATATATGCATCCAATGTAAACAATATTGTCTATTTTGGATCATATTTTAGCTGTTTCACTGATTGAATATAATTTATTTGAAGACTTTTATAAGACTGTTTATGCGATTACAAAGGGCTTGTAGAATTAATGAACGCACCTACATGATTTTTGTATTCACTTCCATGACACAAATGAGAGATCTACTTCATATGTTTCATTAAGCCTTACAAAACAAACTCTCTTTATTAGAAATGGTCAATCAACGGTGACCATGTTATACAATTTTCTCTTCTACCTGGTTTACTGTGCTCTGAGTAGGAAGGGGAAACACTGTGACAGACAGAGGTCCTAACAGTTGTAGTGATCAGGCGAATAAATGCATTTCTTTTTCAACCAGAAATCACACAGTTTTTTACTAGAGTGGTATTCTAATTTTACATTGTTACCTAGAAAATATCCAATATTAGACCCTGGAAGTTCGAGGGCGCCCTCTGACCTGTCTTTGAGAACTCTGTAATTGTTGTCAAAACAGTTGCAAGCCAGGATTTAAAATGTGCATTTGTGGAACACCCTACAGCTGCCTGAAGAACAGAACCCAAACTCAGTTTAATAGAGTCTTTTGAGACGTTTAGAGTGGTGCACTAAATGATTAGTAAACTATTCTATGTGTAGAGGGAATATCGCTTGTCCTTTGCTACGGAGGAGCACGGCATTGATTTTGAGAGCACATTTGCCTATGGTGCCTTTGGGGGACATATTTGATGCGCAAAGTAACACTATGTCATTTTCTCTGTAAACTGCTTCCTTATAAATTGCTTCAGAAAAACAAATTGGTTCTGCCTCTTAACAAGGAAACAGCTTGTTCCAAAAATAAATTAACAACACTCGTAAAAAGAGTTCTGTTTTTTAGCTTGATAGTAACTGCCTCTGATTCCTTGGATAACCAGCAATGGCGGATCAGAACCGCACGAATGAATGAATTTAATATAAGAATCTAAGGGGGATATTATCAAGCACAGCATTAATATTATCGCCGCTTTAGCGGCAGAAAACTGCTGCTAAAGCGGCGATATTGGGCTTGATAATACGCTGTAGAGAATTCCCATAGAAGCCCATGTTAACACCAGAACATGGGCTTCTATGGGAATTCACAAGGGCGTATTATCAAGCCCATTATAACGCTGCTAAAGCGGCGATAATGTTAATTTCCTTTTAAATGCTGTTCTGGGCGTTGCTTTTTTTCCGGCGTTATGTTGAAAATCGATTTTGCATTGCGACAATATGTTTTGGCGTTCTCAGATCACTTTGAAAGTTCTGCTGTCAAACCCGCAAAGAAAAATATCACTTTTCTATCATTCATCCACGGAGAATTGATACATCGAATTGTTTTTAAGTTTAAAAAATTAGACTTTAATCATGGATTTAGGAGATATGCCGTGCCTTCCCTGCCATCCAGGAAGGAAAAACGATGCAAGGCAACCGTTAATATACCATAAAACCTTGGTGACGTGCCAAGCCTCGCAGCACCCCGTGTGGGTTCTAATACAGAGTCTCGGCGCTTTTCCGGGTCAGCTTGATAGCAGCATCTTACTCTTAAACTTTCCAGTGGAAGACAGGAGGGTTTTAAAGAAACTGCACATTTCGCCAGAGAAGATACGCTCATAGTCGTTAAACGAGTACTTTTTTTTGCATGCTTGTCACTAATCCATAGATCTTTTTATCTCTATTTTTCAGCAGACTCGAGAGCATTTAAGTGTCAAAACAGCTTCCTCACATGGTCTATCTGCTTTCCGCTGTGTTAATCACTTCCACGGAGGCTTAGATACTATGCAAATCCCTCACTGCAGCTCAAATAGTAGCAGGAAATAGAAAAATACATTTTGGATAATAACAGCTAGATCTTCCATGAGACCATCTAACTTCAAATTCTTTTAAGTTCAAAAATTAAGTTTATTAAAAGAAGTGCATGGTAAAAGTACAAAATATGAACAAGTACTATGGGGAAAATAATAAGGGGGTAAGAGGGAAGGAGAAATATACGATGATGGAGTTATATAAAGAAAGAGGAACAATACATTGTGAAATAAACAATTCAAAATATATAAACGAATCCTGGAAAATCAAGTAAATAAAATACAGTAAATATGCAATAGATTAAAATGCAAATATAGCTACGCAATAAAATGTAATAATTGAACATGAAGAAATGTGAAGGGCACTAAGGGGGCTTAGGGACTTCCTGCTGCGCAGGTCTAGGACGAAAGGAACGGGTTGTACAATTATCTAAATATAATGTGATAGGAAGCCATAACTCAGCACGTTTAGTCGCCATCTGTGGAGGAAAAACAAAAGCAGTATCCAGTCTATGATTGTGACACACATTATACCACCAAGCTTTAAACGTAATACTTGACGTAGACTTCCAGTTGACCGTGAGTTGTTGAAAGGCAACCGCTAATAGTAAATCAACAATTTGAACATTAAGATCAGTAGCGTCCCAACAAGGAGAAAGGCTACCTAGGAAAATATGAGCATGTGAAAATGGAATATTAGTTGAAAAAATGACGTTGATTTGAGCCCAGACTTGTAACCAGAAGGCATGAACATTCTTGCAAAGGAACAACATATGAAACAAAGTCGCATTCGGGGAGGCACATGACCAACAGGTATCTGGTGTGGTGGGAAAACGTTTATAAAGTGTGGAAGGAGTATGAAGTAAACGGTTATAAATAAAAAAAAAGAGATTGCGTGAGGGAGGCAGCTCTGGAGGATTTACGAATCTTTAACCAGATCTTATCCCAAGTGGAAGTAGGCCAAGATAAGGAAAGGTCAGTTTCCCATTGCTCCTCTACTTTGCTTTTGAGTCTAGGAAGAGTGCGTGTGTGAAGATGTTTATATAGAAGTGCAGCTTTTGGAAAGGTAAGTAAAGTAGAATGGAGGTGAGCGATAGGATCAGGAGTGGAAGTGGGAGGACGAGAGTGAGGAAGTGTATTATATGTGTCCATAACTGATGCTCTAAGTAGAAGATATTGGGGAAGAGAAGAGAGGGGTAAGTTAAAGGTGAGGCGAAGAGTGTGAAAAGGTAGGAAGACGGATTGTGAAAACAATTGTGAGATCCAAAGCAGCCCTTTGGTTCTCCAAGACTTCCATAGAATGGGCCTACCTCGGATCAAAAGGTACTTATTATGCCATATAGTGGAGGAAAGGAAATCAGCAATGCAAGTAGGGGGTGTAGGATTGGAAGAAAGGAGGAGTTTAAGGGTGAACTTATGTATAGGAGTAAGAATTGAGGCAGGCTTGCGGGAAAAGGAGATACATTCGGTAAAGGAGAAAGGTGAGAGAAAAAGGCGCTCTACCTTGGTCCACAAAGGACAGGGAGAATCAGGATCCTGTAACCAGAAAGAGGATTGACGTAACAGAAAAGCCTTGTGATAAGCAGAAAAATCCGGAAAATTAACACCACCTTCAGAAGTAGGACGAGTGAGCCTAGCCAGAGACATTCTAGGTTTACTCTTACGCCATAGAAAGGAAGATAAAATTGAATTCATTTTTTTTATGAATTTAGCTGGAATAGCAATGGGAATATTAGATAGGGTATAAAGAATAACAGGGGAAAGCATCATTTTGATAGTATCTAGGCGACCCCACCAGGACAGGTAAAGAGGATGCCACCTAGCAGTGAGATCAGATATTTTCTGGATGCACTTGGTTAAGCAAAGGGAGACTGTATCAGGGATCGAGGGGGTAATATGCAAACCTAAATATTTAATATTGGAAGGACTCCAGGTAAAGTTTGAGGCACTAAAATCATTCTTAAAAGTGAACTTTGTCAAAGGTAAAATTTCGCACTTATCGTTATTAAGTTTGTATCCGGAGATTGAGGAGTAATGTTGAACTTCTGCTAAAAAAAACGGGAATAGAGACAGTAGGGTTAGAGATGAATAGTAAAATGTCATCTGCGTAAGCAGCCAGTTTTATGGAAAGGTCATTAGTGTGAAAGCCATGAATATCAGGGTTTTGACGGAGTTTAGACAAAAAAGGTTCTAGGGCCAGGTTGAAGAGGAAGGGCGAAAGAGGACAGCCTTGCCGGACACCTCTACCAAGATCAAAATAAGGAGAGATTTGGCCGTTTGCGAAAACTGCAGCACGTGGGCGAGAGTATAACAACGAAACTAGGGAAATAAATTTAGGGCCAAATCCAAACCAGTTAAGGGTGTGAAAGAGGTAAGGCCACTCTACCCTGTCGAATGCCTTTTCAGCGTCTAAGGCAATGGCTGCGAGAGGAGTTTGGAGATGTGAGGATTTTGTCAAGATGTTGAATAAGAGTCTTGTATTATCTGTAATGTAACGGCCTTTGACAAAACCTGATTGTTCATCTCCGAGGAGATCAGGGAGCAGGTGGTCCAATCTAATTGCTAATAGTTTGGCAAAAATTTTGTAATCTATGTTAACTAGGGAAATGGGTCTATAATTTTTACAATATTGGACATCCTTCCCTGGTTTGGGAATTAAACAAATATGAGCATCAGAAAAGGTGCCAGAAGAAGTGCCTAATTCAGCAAAAGAGTGTATAAGGGAGTGAAGTTTTGGAAGAAGAAGCTTCGAAAAATGAAGATAAAACTCAACAGTGAACCCGTCAGGGCCAGGAGCTTTGTTCAGTTTTAAACGGTTAAGGGCGTTAAGCAGTTCTGTCTGTGAGGCGTCAGATTCTAAGGAGGAGAGGTCGAGAGGGAAAGAAGGAGGGGTTTGAATGGTAGAAAAAAAGTGAGCAAGAGTCTGGGGGGAAGAAGGTGTGTCAGAGGTGTATAAGGACTCATAGAAATGTGAAAAAGTAGCAAGAATGTCAGCATCTTTGTGATGTAAATGGGCATCATCATCATATATTGATTCAATGTTTATTTTATTTTGTTTGACCTTTAAGTAATTAGCAAGAATCTTCCCGGCCTTGTTCCGACCACCATAAAATTTGGCACTAGATTTAAGCAAGTATAAAGAAGCATCTTCAGTAGATTTTTCGTTAAATTTAAGTTTAGCAGCAACCAGAGATGTCAGACTATCTGAGGAATGTGAGGTAAAATAGGCGTGTTCCAATCTCTTAATATCCTGAAGGAGGGTTTTGGTAAAGTGACGAGCGGATCTACGTTTTTTAGCGACAAAGTTAATAATGAAATCACGGGCAGCTGCCTTAAAGGCATCCCAGAGAGTATGTTTCGAAATAGGTGGGACATCATTAAAAAGGAAAAATTCATCAAAAAAGGCAGAAAAAGAAGTAGAAAAATTAGGGTCTAGAAGGAGAGCATTGTTGAAACGCCATCTCTTAGGACCCTCAGTTTTGGGTAAAACTTCAAGACTAACCAAGACAGGGGCATGATCTGAAAGTAAAATTGGACCAATTTCTGCCGCCTGGAGAGTTTGAGAAAGAGCGTGTGAGACAAAAATATAATCGAGCCGTGATTGGGAACGATGGTGGGGGGAATAAAAAGTAAATTCTTGCAAAGTCGGATTGCATAAACGCCAGGAGTCAACAAGCTTATGTTGTGAAATAGCTTGGGTAAACAATTTGTGTGGCTTTGTGGGTGATATAAGTAGCATCAGATTTCCTATCCAAAAAAGGATCAAAAAGGTGATTGCAATCTCCCGCAAGGATGAAGTTATCATCCATGAATTGAGTGATACGGGGAGAAAGGTCAGCCCAAAAAAGGGGGTCGCCCGTCGTGGGACCATAGACATTAAGGAGAGAGATTGGAACACCTCTAAGTGATAGTCTGACATGGTTCCATCTGCCATTGGTATCAGAGTCCTGAGAAATGACCGTCAGAGGAAGCGACTTGCGGCATAGAATGGCAACACCATTACGTTTCCCATCGCCCTGCGAGAAAAAGACTTCGCCCACCCAACCTCTCTTGAGTTTACCAGATTCTGTGTCCGAGAGGTGAGTTTCTTGAAGAAATGCAATATCAGTATTTAATTTGGCTAGGTGAGATAAAATGCGCTGTCTTTTAACAGGTGAGTTAATACCCTTAACATTCCATGAAACCATATTTAAAGACATAGGTTACAAATAAAATTCAGAAATCGGTTGAGCAATGCATCCAAGGAATAATGAGGAATAGGAGAAGAAGCAATTAGAGATATAAGAATGAATGGTCATAAGGATATGTAGAAAAATAGAAGTAAAATGAAGAAGAAGGAAAAGATGTATAAGAAGAGTGAGATCAGAAATAGGAAAGAGGTCCAGGAGTAACGAGTGAAGAGTGAGAGATAGAAAGGGAGTGCAGATGGATGGAGAAAGGAGTAAGAAATAGAAATGAATGAAAGTAGGGAAAGAGGAGATATAACCTGAAGAGAAAAGAACATCATCGTAAAGCAAAACCGGAGGTTCTTTGATGAAGGAAGGGGAAGTGAAGAGGGACAGAAAACAAAAAAGGTACAAAAAACATGAGGAAAACATACCTACTGAGGGAAATGACGAGAAGAAGATGAGGGGGGAGGGAGCCAGGTAGGGAAGGCAACACAACTGAGGACAACCGAGCAAGGAACCAGGGAGATGTCATCATGGATCAAAGGGTTCCTGTGGAAACAAATACGGGGTAAAGCTGAGAAAACAATACACAACAAAGAGCAGTGACAAAAAATGAAGATGAGGGAATGAAACTTAATGTAAAACGTCAGAATATAGAAAAGGAGGAAAACAAACAAGCAAGCATGGAACCTCAAAAAGGGGAAAACCAGAACAACAGAACGTATAAGTAATACATGAACTAGCTAACAGGACCAAAAATTCAGCCTGAAACATGAGGCGAACAACAACACAGCACTAAAAGAGCGTAAGTCACCAAACAAGTATGCAGTGTGAACAGTCAACCAGGAGAGGAAGATGAAGGACCAGAGGTATCCATAGTAGAGGTACGATGGGCATTGATGAAACTCTGCAATCTCACTGGATCCTCATAGGTGGTGGTCTTGTTATTATAGGTGACCTTAAACAGACACGGATGGTACAAGCCATATCGGGCACCCATAGCGCGAAGGACCTCTCTCATGCTGAGGAAAGCTTTCCTACGGTTGGCAGTAGCTTTGGCATAGTCCTGAGCGAAGAATAGTGGAGAGTCAAGCCAAGTCAGTTTGGGATGGGCCTTGGCGGCTGCTAGAACTTTCAAGAGGTTGGTGTACTCCAGGAAGTAGAGGATGACACCCCTTGGCCTTTGTGACATGGAGAGGGACGTAGGTAAACGGCCCAGACGATGCGCACGTTGGATGTTGAGAGATGTATCCTGCGGTAGATGGAGCAGTTTAGGAAGGAAGGATTTAAAAAAGGCAATCGGGTCGGAACCTTCAAGATTTTCTGCAAGACCGTAAATGCGAAGATTGTTACGCCTGCCTCTATTTTCCAACTCCTCCACCTGCTTTTGAAGAGCTCCTACCTGTGAAGACAAATGTGTGACCTTGGCTTGTGATTCTTGAAAAGATGCAACAGAGTGTTCCACCGAAGAGACTCTCGTTTCAATTTGAGACCAATTGTCCGTGAGAACTTGAAGTTTGGCATTAGTCTCCTCCATAAAAGGACGTAGTGTTCCAATTTCCTCGAGAAAAGGACGAAATGAGCGGATTTCCTCCAATAGCAGCTCCATGGATACAGGAGATGATGGCTTAGGTGGAGAAAGAGGATGTTTTTTTAGCCGCTTGACAGTTGTTTTCCCCGATGCTGTGGGAGAGGGAGTTTCCATGAGTTCCTCCGAGCCCGAGGGTGGAAGAGAGTCCTCAAGTTGGGAGAGAGCTGAGAAGACTTTAGAGTTCTTAATAAAAGCCACCCTTGTAGATGCTTTGGAAGAGAAGCGAGACATGTGTTGTTGTTTTCCCATGTAAATGAGCAAAGAAACGAAGAGTAAATGACAATTGGTGGTAGCGAGGAAATGCGCTGGAAACAACCCCAGTGATGAGGAGGTAGTCAAGGAGATCAAAAGGCAAGAGGGCGGAAACGTGCAGACAAGTACATCACAGAAGAAATCCACCAAACTGCGCTGAAAGTCATGAAATTCTGAATTGTAAATGGAGATCAGCAGGAGTGAGGGGCATCCCCAACCGTCAAAACCTGTAGTAAGGACAAATCACCAAGTCGTCATTGAGCTGAAAAGTAGGTATGGAGAAGGCGTCTGCATCATTGAGGCAATTCCCATAAGAAGATATCGACTGGTGGGGATAGTACGCAATCTACCATCCCTGCTTGCATTAGAACGGTAATGGAGACATGAAAGCCGTTCCAGAAGACAACCAGAAGATATAATAATTGCGGAAAGTCAAGCTTTGAGGCAGAAGGAGAGCGAAAGAAACAATCCAACATGTAGGCAGATATACTCCAGAGCTTGTAAAATGGCGGCCGCGCTGTGTGAGGAAGAATTTGACCTCAGGTGTGTGGCGCTGAATAAAGAAGGCAACAAGTCTGGACCCTGAGGGGGTGCATAGGCGGGCCGTAAGTAAAGCAACTTACATGTGAAGGCTGGACAGAGAAACCGCACTTGCCGCTGCGGGAGAGCCGCTCCGTGACTGGAATCACAAAATGGCGGCTGCGAACACCAAAGCGTCCGTGAATGCGGAGCGGCGAATACCTTCGTCTCCTTCGCCGGGAAGAGTTCTTCAAGAGCGCCACTGCATGGCAGAGATGTTCCGACGTCCGGACAAAGCTTCAAAACAGGAACATCGCGGGAAAGAAGGTGAGACTCCCGGCGCCTCGGCGGAGCTTCACTCAGGCGCCGCCATCACCTACGGCGCCAAGCCACGCCCCCTAACTTCAAATTCTTAATGAAAGAGAGTGCATTAATTCTTGTAATTCTTTGCTGCTGACCTGGAGGACAAACTGGAGGCCTTTCTTGATTCCTTTCCTGACATTCAGCATCAAAAAGCAATTATCTGATTGAATTCTTACCTAGATGTGGTACAACGTGAAGGCCTTTTCAATGCGTTGCACCAGTCCAACACCAGCAAACAGCCTGGAGTCTCCTCCATTTCATTAGAAGTCAATGTTGTCACTTCACAGTACCCATCTCGTGGATTCCTTTTATCCCCACCCACATCCCCCCTTTCAGCAGTCAAGGATACAACCTTGAGCATGTGTGCTCTTCCACAACCTGACCAGCAGGGGGCCCTCTCTTTCTCCCAGAACCTTTAGTCAATGGAACTTCAGTGTCAACAGTATTTCCCTCTGCATTTGGGCTGCATGCAGCTCCTGGCAGCCATTCATGCTGGTGGACAGGAAATCCATCAGATTACTTCTGAGCTGAAATAATGGAGAGACATGGTTCATCCACACGGTCCAAGGTTTAAAGTTTGAATTCCATTCAGCTCTATTTCAATATTCCTGGTCTATAGAGCTCCAGGGCATTAAAGGTCAATTTATACTGGAAGGAACTGTCCACGTTGGTCAATAAAGAGACTTCAACAAGAATCTTTCCTGTCACTATATTACCAAGCAATAGTGATAATTATCGCTATTGCTTGGTTAGAGACAAAAATTTACCGCTGAGCTGCGGCGATTTTTATCGCAGATAAACCTTGGTACTACCAAGGTTTATCGCAAATGCGATAAAAATCGGCCGCAATGCATGAATATCGCTGAAAAGTCAGCGATATTCATGCATTACCGAGCTAATGCTCTTAGCCATGTTATCCACCTCCCATTGGATAACATGGCTAAGAACTGCTCAGGGCAGGTGTTAGCTTTTGGAGATAATCGCGCTTAGTGCGAATATCTCCAAAAGTTGGTAATAGGAGATAGCGATGTTAGCGACTGTTTCCAGTCGCTAACATCTTGGCACGTCCACTTTGCATGTCATTAGTGATAAATATCACTGACATGCAAAGTGGGGCCCAAGATGGTCGCTATCTCCTACTAGCTGTCGCTAACTGGTGTCAGCGACAGCTAGGTAATAGGGAGATAATTTTATCTCCGCTTTCTTGGCTTTTAAAGCCAAAAAAGCGGAGATAAACCCCCTTGATAATATGCCCCTATGTTTCCTATACATCAAAGGACAAAAACCTGGTGATCGAAACAGCTTTCTAACCTACAACCCCTATATAATGGAGGGCGTTTTTCTCCTCAGAGACATCACATCTCGCTGTCAATACGTTGGTCAAACTGGACATGAAACGTATTGGCCTGTGGATTCACTTCTGAGGCTTTTAAACTCTTTTGCTATGGTTCCAGTGGGGAGGTTCACATTTCAAGTTCATGTGCCTCCAATGATGTCTCTCATCTGCCATCTAGCCCTTGCCAATGGTTTGAAGGCCAGTCATAGCCTTACTCAGATTAGAGGTCAGATGACTTAGGACAGCGCTTCATGGATCTGTGACTGATCGTGTTGCTGCTGCTCAATGGAGATTTGGTAAATTAGTCATCTGAGTCTTGATTTCCATGCAGGTCATGGTATTCCTTATATTCAAGTTACTGACTTAGTTGTTTCCCGAAGCTTCAATTGGTGACAGTGAAGTGTATGGCCAAGAAGTTGTGGGGTCTTTGCTCAAGAAAAGCATTCAATCTGAGATCTTTGGCCAGGGTGAACAAAAAGCTTTGAGGTCTGCACTGGGCACCGAAATCATGGTTTTTATACATGTCCCACACTGCACCAATCCGCAACTGGTGCAGGTGAGCCAATCTATCTCCAGGGTCGGGTGTGGGTTACAGTGTTCTCTGACCACTAAAATGTGAGAACAATTGACTCCAAAAAGTTTATGTTGCAGCTCATCTTTTCAAATATTTTGTCCAAAAAGTCATAAATTTAACAGAGTGTATATAAAGGGAATTAATGATATATTCGTATACATCAGTCAGCGAAATAAGCCAGTATTGCTGCTTTTACCGAACTACAAATCATGCAAGGGACTATGAGAAAGTGTGCAGTTGATACAAATCGCTGTATGCACAACAGACATATATATGTGTTCCACAGGTCAGGCAGCACCGATCTGACATACTGTTCCCCACTGGAAACAAGCATTTGCAATGCAATAGGTCTCGCATCAGGAAAGTTTGAGCTATTGGTATTGCAAATGACAATTTTTTTTATTTATGTTTTGTTTTTGAAAATAGCAAAATTAATAGCTTTGTCATTTACAATGCCAATAGTTATAACTTTCGCAAATGTGACACCTATAGCATTTGTAATGCAATATGTGTTGTATTTACGTGACTTACATGTATTGATATTACAAATAACAATGGCTTTTAATTTTTTTTTAATAATTAACTCTTAAATAAAAGTTCTTGTAATTTATAATGGCAATAGCTTAAACTTTTGTAAATAACTTTTGTGAAGATTATGTTCAGTGTAGTTTATTGTGATGAAAATCCAAGAACATAAGTGAAATATTAACATATTTTTGTTACATTTGTAATAAAGCTTGAAACATTGAGAGAACATATTTGAACCAGGTGTTGTTGAATAGTTGCACAGATTGATGCTGTGGTGGCGCTGAGTGATGTTGTGATGTCGAACGAGTGATGCTGTGGCGGTCAGTGATGCTGTGGTAGTGCATAGTGATGTTGTGGTGCCCCTGAGTGATCCTGTGGTGGTGCTGCTGCTGCTATATGCTATGCTATGTTTTGTTTTGCTATCCTATGTTTTGTTTTGTTATGCTATGCTATGTTTTGCAATCCTATGCTTTGATTTGTTATGCTATGCTATGCTGTGTTTTGTTATGCTATGCTATGTTTTGTTATGCTATGCTATCTTTTGCTATGCTATGCTTTGCTATGCTATGCTATTTTTTGTTATGCTATGCTATGTTTTTGTTTATTATGCTATGCTTTGTTTTGCTATGCTATGTTTTCTTATGCTATGCTAGGCTATGTTTTGTTGTGTTTGGTATACTATGTATTGCTATGCTATTATATGTTTTGTTTTGCTATGCTATGTTTTGTTGTGTGTTGTTAAGCTATGCTATGTTTTGTTGTATTTTGCTATGTTTTGTTATGCTATGTGTTGTTGCGTTTTGTTATGCTATGTTTTGTTATGCTATGCTATGTTTTGTTTTGCTATCCTATGCTTTGTTTTGTTATGCTATGCTATGTTTAGTTTTGCTATCCTATGCTTTGTTTTGTTATGCTATGCTATGTTTTGTTGTGTTTTGTTTGCTATGCTATGTTTTGTTGTGTTTTGCTATGCTCTGCTTTGTTATCCTATGCTATGTTTTCTTATGCTTAGCTATGTTTTGTTGTGTTTTATTATGCTATGCTTTGTTTTGCTATGCTATGTTTTGTTATGCTATGCTATGCTTTGTTATGCTATGTTTTGTTATGCTATGCTAAGCTTTGTTTTGTTATGCTATGCTATGTTCTGTTGTTATGCTATGCTATGTTTTGTTGTGTTTTGTTATTCTCTGCTATGTTTTGCTATGCTTTGCTATGCTATGTTTTGTTGTGTATGCTATGTTTTGTTGTGTTTGTTATGCTCTGCTATGTTTTGTTGTGTTTTGCTATGTTTTGTTATGCTATATTTTGTTATGCTATTCTTTGTTTTGTTATGTTATGTTATGCTATGTTTTGTTATGTTATGCTATGTTTTGTTCTGCTATGTTTTGTTGTGTTTTGTTATGCTATGTTTTATTATTCTATGCTATGTTTTGTTGTGTTTGTTATGTAATGCTATGCTTTGGCTATGCTGAATCCCTCTTCGCGCCAGGACAGTCTTGACTAGCAGTGCGCGCTACAAGAAATATATAACATAACGGAGGGGACCGAGCCTGAAGCGGAAGATTCCAGGGATGACTCTTTGTACATCAAAGTTTTTACAATTATGTGTCACATTAAAAATATATAGCACTCCGACAAAGTAGTAAGATTATAAAACTTTAATAACTTATAAATATATACAAGAAAACAAAAACAGTAATAACATATAAACATTTTTAGGGAAAAACAACGAAGTAGCGGTCGGCTGTGCGAATAGTCCCAACGCAGCACAACGTCCAGATTTCCGGCGTGGGGCGTCGCGGGGGGTGGGTCATCAGTAGCAAACTGTTGTGCGAATAGTTCCAAGGCAGCAGAACGATGGCACCAAGGTGATGTCCAGTAAGTTGCCGCACTGGTTTTGGTATCCTACAATGCTGCTCCGAATAACGGCGTGGGGCGCCCCGGGGGAGGCGGCGTGAACGGGCCTCTCCAGGTGGAGTGTCATCTGTTGTAGTGGGGCGCCCCTTTACCGTTTCAGTTGCCATTCCGTCCGTTTTTGGTCCACTGTGCCAAAAGCCGCAATTCCGCTGAGTTGCGCCCACTCTTGCGGTGCAGCGATAGGCGGCTGTCACAGGACTCTCAAAATGGCGGCAGGCTGTTTCCTTTTTGGGCCTGGTCCACTGAAATGGCCCTGGGACACCTTGGAAATCGGACGCTTGTCTGCTAGGTCTTGGACCCCATTCTCGAAAGCGTCCCCTCCGCCTTGAGGATTCATCAAAAGTTTTGGGGGCCCCCGACTCCTGTAGGCTTCTGGTGGGGAGCGGTTGCCATGATTGCTCGCGGAATGACCACGACGGAGCTACGAGATGGTGGTGCTCTCATGCTGACGCCAGCTTCAGTCTGAAACATCCAGAAACAAGGTGGGGCTTTCATCGTTTGGGGAAAAAAAAAGTTTTCATCCAATGAAAAGTGTTGTTTTTAGGTCATATGATCAAGCCTTCCATCATTATGAAACCAAAAGTAAAATGAACCAATGAAAAGTTTTGTAAACAAGTCACATGACCTGTTATGCGGCATAGGGTATAAAATGCGGAGAAAATACGTTGGCACGTGAGGCGGCGTCAGTAGCGGACCGATGTGCGAATAGGCCGAAGGCAACACAACGCGCCAAGATCCGGATGGCACCGAGGTGGTGTCCAGCAAGTTGCAGCACTGGTGTGGCCATCCTACAATGCTGAAAGTCGGCGTGGGGCACCCCGTTGGCCTGTGAGTTTGCGTCAGTAGCGGACCGATGTGCGAATAGGCCGAAGGCAGCACAACGCGCCAAGATCCGGATGGCACCGAGGTGGTGTCTAGTAAGTTGCCGCACTGGTGTGGCCATCCTACAATGTTGAAAGTCGGCGTGGGGCGCCCCGTTGGCCTGTGAGATGGCGGCAGTAGCGGACCGATGTGCGAATGGGGCCAAAGGTAGCGCAACAATATTTTCGGAATAGAAGACACCACAAGGCGCTGAGATGCCAAGATCCGGATGGCACCGAGGTGGTGTCTAGCAAGTTGTGGCACTGGTGTGGCCATCCTACAATGGTAAAAGTCGGCGTGGGGCGCTCTGTTGGCCTGTGAGATGGTGTCAGTAGCGGACTGATGTGCGAATGGGGCCAAAGGCAGCGCAACAATATTTTCTGACTGACACCACAAGGCGCTGAGATGCCAAGATCCGGATGGCACCGAGGTGATGTCTAGCAAGTTGCTGTACTGGTGTGGCCATCCTACAATGGTAAAAGTCGGCGTGGGGCGCCCTGTTGGCCTGTGAGATGGTGTCAGTTGCGGACCGATGTGCGAATGGGGCCAAAGGCAGCGCAACAATATTTTCTGTATGGAAGATACCACTAGGCGTTGAGATGCCAAGATCCGGATGGCACCGAGGTGATGTCTAGCAAGTTGCTGTACTGGTGTGGTCATCCTACAATGCTGAAACTCGGCGTGGGGCGCCCCATTAGCCTGTGAGATGGCGTCAGTAGCGGACCGATGTGTGAATAGGCCGGAACCAGCACAAGGCGCCAAGATCCGGATGTCACCGTGGTGGTTTCATAGTTGAGAGGCACTTCATCTGCAGTGGGGCGCCGAGATCCGGATGGCACCGAGGTGATGTCTAGCAAGTTGCTGTACTGGTGTGGTCATCCTACAATGCTGAAACTGGGCGTGGGGCGCCCTATTAGCCTGTGAGATGGCGTCAGTAGCGGACCGATGTGTGAATGGGGCAAAGGTAGCGCAAGAATATTTTCTGAATAGAAGACACCACAAGGCGCTGAGATGCCAAGATCCGGATGGCACCGAGGTGGTGTCTAGTAAGGTGCACTGGTGTGGTCAACCTACAATGCTGAAACTCGGCGTGGGGCGCCCCATTAGTCTGTGAGATGGCGTCAGTAGCGGACCGATGTGCGAATAGGCCGAAGGCAGCACAACGCGCAAAGATCCGGATGTCACCGTGGTGGTTTCATAGTTGAGAGGCACTTCATCTGCAGTGGGGCGCCGAGATCCGGATGGCACCGAGGTGATGTCTAGCAAGTTGCTGTACTGGTGTGGTCATCCTACTGAAGGACTGGACTTTTTAACAGTACCAGCGGTGCCAGGGAACAACACCTATAACCTTCATGGGATACCTGTTTCGGCGCACAAACTACAGAGACACGGGACACTTCCTTCGGCGTCAAAGATTCAAGGTTTATTTACTGCAGGGAACACAGAAGTCACAACAAGTACAACACGTGCAACTTGGGGAGACTGCTTCAAATTGGTTCTGTGGATCGCTCCTTTTATACAAAATTAACTCATAGGACAACATGGTACACAAAAGTTTACAACCTGGTTCCCATAATTATCCCTCAGAGGGGTCGCTTTGGTCACTTTGGTACACATAAGGTCCGGAACATAAGTGCGGAAACATTTGGCGGTTCCCAACTGTAAAAACCCATCTTCCCAACATTAGTGAATTCCAATCGGCAGTAAAACAGATCGAAATAGGGACAAAGACAGGTGCAGAGGGAGATGGAGACAGTGGGGAAATCGGAAAGGGTGTAAAAGGGGAGGTATCGGGAAACACGAGATACAGGCATCAAAGGGACGTGCCTAATGAGATGCACGGCTGAGACAATAAACCGGACGGCAAGATGAGCCTCGAGCGGGGCCATCTGCCTTACAGTATCATCCCCCTCATCGTAAAAGATATTTACAAAGTACATGTGTCTTCCACAAATATCCTGAGAGTCCCAGGGTGACGAAGCGGACAGTGTCCGTTCGCTGGCTACTTGAGGGCAAGAGACAAAATGGATGCCGTATCTAAGATGGAACCCGTGGGTACAGATGAAAAACCCACATATCAAACGAACGGTTTAAGTTAGCACAGCGAAACTGCGCACACTTACTAAACTCGTCATTTGCGGTTCTTAGATACCAGACTCGACCATATTCGTGCGAGTCGAAAACATCACTTAAAATTGTCACGGAACCTCAGACGCTCCTTTTGCCCTCATGTAGGCAAGCACTAGTCGGAATCATATTCGATATTCATCAGACCCTCGAGATGTTGCTGTAGCATAGCTCTGTCCAACCGAGACCCTTTGGTAACAGGTGGCTGTCTCATACACGTTGTAGCACAGAGGCCACATAAGGCAGGACCGCACTGCACGCAAAGGCAACACGTGAACAGGAACACTACAACGACTCCAATGATCGTCAGAATTTTCCAACCCCAAGTCGACATCAGGCCCCAAAACCATCCAAGTAGCGTCCAATCCCCTACATCCACGTGTATGGATTCGGAGATCTTATGCAACTTCGAGATGGCTTGATAGACAGTCGGAGCGTTATCAGGAATGAAAATACAGCAGCTCGAATGGATCACCTTACATACCCCACCTCGATCTGCTAAGATCACATCTAAAACCATACGGTTTTGTAACGTCATAAGTCTATCCGCCTGAAGTTCTGTGGTGATATTACCAAGGGCACTGGCAGTAATATTAGCTGTCGATTCTATCACTCGAGTCAACTGTCTCAGGTTCCTACTATTAACCATAGGTCCCCAAAATGGGAGGAAACCCTTGAAAAAGTCTCCTGCCTCTTGACCGGCAGTATCCTCTTCGCTAATTACGCCTCTCACAACTCTAGTTTTGTGATAGTCTGCATCTACAGTAAATGTCGGAGGCAACAAGTTTGCGATAAAACATGAGCCCATGAAGTCAGAGGGCAACCATGCATACGCACGATCATGACAAATAAAGTATGTACGCTTGGCAGCCAAAAACACAGGGGACGAGACCATTGGCAAAATATAATTTTCAGTGCAAGCACTCTCTCCAAGTCGGGCTTTCGATCTACGGCCGCGACCTATTAAACAAAAATTCCCAGTGTGGGGTACGACCCATATCGGAGGCGAGCTTTTAAGCTGTTTTTCACCAGTGAACACACTATATTCGCCTTTACTTAGGACCCTATAGGCTTGTACCTCTTCTTCAGGGATAAGCGAGGGATCATAGATATCGCTATCTAAATCCTCTATTGCTATAGACAAAGATTTTTGGTACGAGGTAGGATCAGAGTAGGGGGAACGTGGTTCTCGAATGGGGTGGAAACCCAGTGCGCTTCGAAACATTGTTTGAAATGCTCGAGCAGACCCTTGGGAGCTATACGGTAACACCAGATATGGAATTCCCTTATCCGTAGTATGTGGCATCAACCCACACACCCAACAATTAGTAGTGTTAACCACTAACTGATGCTGATGAAGGAGTTGAATAAAAGAATTGTTGCGGAATTCTGCATGTCTAGCCTGCTCGTGTTCAGGTAAGATGTGAAAAGAATGAGGAGAGTCAGTGGAGATGAGTTTAAGGTCAGGGGTAGGAGTAGGTATAGTAGAAGGCAAGAAGTAAGACATTGTGTAATACACCCCACCCGCCAATAACGCAGAAACAGTCACAAACAGTACGAATATTTGGAACACACAACATTTGGTACGACTGAGTTGCTGCAGCTTGAATCTTTGTGCTTGAGCTCTTTCCAAGTCCATCAGCTTTGAAAATGCCATTTCCTATGACCGTCCGCAACGTTTCTTGACGCACTTCGTTCTGTGTAGCAATAGTCAATTCCTAGGAGTTCCCAGGAATCGACGGTCTTTAACCTAACGTCAAGACCTACTAACCAGGAGGAAGTACACGCGCGGCCCTACGGCCTTTATTTCATATATATATATATATATAAAAACAATGTCTCTCAGCTGTGGAAACAAAAATGTAAGGAACAAAGCTCAATGAATATGTATGAAATAATTACAATAGAATGAGTGTTCAAACTGATCATGGAAAACGGGATAATGCATTTGTCAAGGGACAGAACGGGGTTTTTTATTAGTCTTTAGTGCTGGATCTTAAAAAATATCGGGTTTTCCCAGGACGTGTCTGTTCGTTAAACAAAAGATCCGTTGAAGGGACAACGCCCTGTTGATCAGCTGAATGTTCTGGTCTTGAGTTTTCTGGTGACAAGTGTTCAATAATGCCTTTTTGCTGCACTGAGGATTCTCCGACAGGTTGTGCGTCGCTGAAAGGTACAAACGCCGGCAATCCTTCGGTTTCAGTTGATGCAATGCCTTTCCTTACCCACGAGTCTGCTGGCAACGGAATGGGGACTTTCTTGGTATGGGTGGCATGCACCCAATTTTTCCGCCCCTCAAGACGAACTGCAGTTCTCGTGGCAAGGAAGACCTGATAGGGTCCAGTGAACCTGGGATCCAAATTGTTCTTGCGTGAAAAATTCCGCGTTACCACCCAATCTCCGGGCTGGAGCTGGTGGCCTGGACCCTCCGTCTGTGTCGGCAATGCTTCGTGAACCTGTTGGTGAATTAACCTCAAGTCATGAAGATAATCGATCAACATTGGATACTCAAGATCACAAAAGGCACCCGGTCTAGGGACCCCCCAAACATTGACAGGACGACCGAACACTATTTCATAGGGACTGAGCCCTACTCGGGAGTGTACAGTTGCCCTTGTTGACAGTAATGCTAAGGGTAAAGCGCCAGGCCACAAAAGACCTGTCGTAGGCCTGAATCTTTGCTAGTTTTAGTTTAAGGGTGCCATTGTACCCTTCAACCAAACCGGCTGACTGAGGATGATTGGCACTATGAAATTTCTGTACAATCCCTAACCCGCGACACACACTCTTCATCACGCTCCCAACAAACTCACTTCCGTTGTCTGACCACACAACCCGAGGCATTCCGTAGCGGGAAAAATACTCTTTGAGTAAAATTTTTGCCGTGGATAAAGCCGTATTATCCTTAAGGGGGTAGGCCTCAATCCACCTAGAAAATGCACACACCACAACCAGCACATACTTCAAATTATTACATCTCTCCATGTGGATAAAGTCCAACTGGATAACTTCGAAAGGGTACGCAGGAGGGGCAAAATGGCCAGGTGGAGTGGGAGTGCCCTTACCAGGATTGTGCATCAAACACACCATACAATTCTTAACCAAGCGTTCAGCACATTTCGTAATACCATCATTCTTCCACACAGGAAACAGCAATTTACAGATACCTTTCGCGCTAATATGTGCTAACCCATGCGCCATAGTCACAATAGCCAGCACATATGCATCAGGCAACATCCATCTTTTCTGTTCCGATAAGTCAGTCCAACAACCATTCGCATCCAACTTTCCCGTACTTTCTTTCCACTTCGCCTTTTCAGTTTCGGTGGCCTCATTCTGAATTGCTTTCACACTCTCGATAGTGTTCTCACACATACTTGATTCTGCAGGCCACCTAACCGAACTCGTCACATACATTCGAGTGCTAAGATTCCGGGCAGTCTCCTTAGCAGTCTCATCCGCAAACGCATTACCACGACCAACATCATCCGTCACCTTACGATGCGCACTACATTTAACAATTGCCACTTGCTTAGGCAACGTAAGTGCATCCAAAAGATCATTTACAAGCTGTCCATGTTGAATCTTCGTACCATGTGACGTAAGGAATCCTCTCTCTCTCCACAGTCGTCCAAAACTATGTGCCACACCAAACGCATACTGGCTATCTGTAAACACATTCACCCGTTTATCCTTAGACAACACACACGCTCTCGTCAAAGCAATTAACTCAGCAGCCTGAGCCGAATTCTGACTTAATCTTGCACTTTCCACAATTGTTCTCAATGTAACTACAGCATACGCAGTCGTCACATCACCGTTCGGTAACTTGAAACAAGAACCATCCACATACAAAGTACCATCGGGATCTGTCAATGGAGTATCTTTTAGGTCAATGCGACCCTTAGTTTCCTCTTCAGTTTTGAGATAGCAGTCATGTACTGCTTCACCACTTGATTCTGTGTCGATCGGCAGCAATGTTGCTGGATTCAACACATTACATCGTTTTATCCGTATATGACTGGCCAGCAACGTCAACTCATATCCAGACAATCTTGCGCTCGTCAGATGTCAAGAGAAATACGATATTGAGGTAAACGCGGTAATCGCGCATTTTGTTTCAATTGAATCACATAGGGTGGAATGTCTAACAGGCCCACGTCATTGGGACCTGTGGCCCATAGAGACGCAGGGAGGGAACTCAATTCCGATGGGAATTTATCAACCGATAAATACATAGGAGAGATCACTCTCCGTCCCAATGTAAGTTCCACTCCTTCGGGGGAACAATACAATGTTGCATATAATCGTTTCAACAAATCCAGACCCAAAAGATTTTCACCACAACCTGTAGATAGAATCAGTGGAGCGGTTAGCTCACAAGGTCCAATCATAAGAGGCAAAGGATTAGAGACTGGGTTACTAACAGGGGCGCCAGAGAATCCAACGGAAACATTCGTTAAGCCAGACAAAGGTGCGCCAGGGAGTTTTGAATGCATGATGGAACTTTTCGTCGCACCAGTGTCTAACAGAAAAGGCTCAACTACACCCGATGTAGCCACTGCAACGTAAGGCCCACTCTGATCGACCGGAACTGACACTACTCCCTCTCTTTGTCGTTGGCTGTCCTAGTAATGGTCATTTACAACAGTCTCGTGCTCTACGTAATAATCATCCACATTATACTGTGCAGATCGAACTGACCCCGCATTTCGCTGGTCAAAGTAATTATTTGCATCTGATTGATTTTGATAACGATCACTCTGATTGTGGGATGAACCACGACCTCTACCACGTGGTGCCTGTTGAGGACCACCACCACGGTTTCCACGTGTCGACACATCATTCAGGCGGTCCCGTAAGGCAAGACAATCATATTTTAGGTGTCCCTCTTTCCTACAATATGCGCACTGATTATACCCAAGTGAAGATCTGGAATCAAAGTTGTCAGAGCGCGGCTGTGTCCTACCGGGCTGTGCTCGCGGTCGATACTGCTGTTGTGCATCATTTTGGTTTGATCGTGGAGGGTATGCTTGTTGCAACAAAACCTTTGTTTTGAGTTCTTTCGTTTTCTTTTCTACACGATCACTTTCTTCCTTTTCCCTATTCTCATAATACTGAGCCGTTGCTAGTATTTGCGCAGGGGTTGAAACTGCCCACGCACTTTCTGAATTCTTTAATTTGTTGCATAGCTCAGGCAGCAAATTTGACACAAATTTGTCAACGAATAACCGCTGACCTCCCTCAGCGCCCATGTCCTGGCCGCTGTGGTCGACAAATGCTTCCTCAAACCTTGTAAAGAAATCCGAGACACTCTCGTCTTTCTTTTGTTTACAAGCTGATAACTTATCCCAGTTCACCTTCATCGCTGGCATGAGAGTTTTCATGAGCGTAATGATTTTCTGAGGTAAGTCCAAGATCAATTGTTCAGGTTTAGCCCCACCAACTTGTAATGCATCAGCTGCTAGTAGTGCAGCCCAATCACCCCCTAATTCAGCTGCGTGATTGGCTTGACGAATTTTAGCCCAAACTGGTTGCGGTACAACATTGCCAAACAACATGTCGATGTCGGCAATATTCATAATAGAAGCTTCTATCAGTTGTGATAACTCCTTATAATAACCAGCCGGATTTTTACGCGGATCGGGTAAGGATTGCTTCACTTGCAAAACTTCCAATCGTTTCCATGGAAGATGTATCCACACCCTTCGAAAATGCGGTAGCACCGCTGGGTTAGCTTGCGGATCTCCAGGCACCCACAGTGGCGGGACTTCTCTCATGGGATACTGACCAGGAACCGCTTTCCAGTTCTCAGTGGTATCATCTAATGATATCCGAGAATGTGCTGTGGGTCTGAATGCTAATAAGCGTTCCACTGCACGTCGTACATCGTCTCCTATAATCATACCGTTCGAAAAGTGACTCTGAAGTTCAATTATGTCGGACGGTACATCATCTACATCATTATTGTACCATTCTTCCCTCAAAAAGTTACACATTTCCTCAAATACGAATCTCTGTGTAGGCTCATTAAACTGAGAAAACGTATCAAAGACTACACGTGGAGTGTAATTAGCAGGATGTCTTATCCACTTATGTGCCATTGTGACTAACGTCTCTTTCTCCCTACCACTAAGGATCTGACTCCGTCTCTGAGGAGTGTCAGATGAATCAGACGAAAATAACGGACCAGAAAGAGGTGAATAAAGGGTAGCAACAGAGTTAGGAACACGCTTACGAACAGAAGGAGAAAGAAAAACAGGAGCAATAACACTAGAGGTGAAGGAAGGCATAGTAGGAACGGACAAGGTAGTTGGAGTAGCAGAAACAACAGTCTGCAAAGGTACAGGTACGGGAGCAGTAGGAACGAGGACAGGTGGTGGAACAAACGTAGGGTTAACAGCGGGCTGGCCCGCAGCCGCTGGAGCAATAAGAGGAACAACAGGAGCTACAGGAGCAGTAGCACCCTGTACATAAGGAGGTGGTGATTTCATCAAGTATGATAACAAGGAATCCTCCTTCAAATCTTCTTCTTTCTTTTCTAGATTATTCGGTAAAACTGTGTAACATTTATCTATTTTCATGTGATGCAATCTAGTAGCGATTTCCATATCTTTTTCTTCTTTGTCTTGTCTACATTCTTTTATAGCTTGCATTATCGGAACAAACTCTTGCTTTTTATCTTTTTTAAGTTGTTTGATTTCTTTCTGTTTGGCCTCTTTACGCCATATCCGAAAGGAATCAAACATAGCTGGCCTAGCTTTCTTTAAAAATAATTTAGCCTCAAGATTATCTAAAATCGAAAGTTCAAAAGTTCCGTGTGGTGGCCATCTAAGGTCACCGTCTTTCTTTGTATAGCGGATCCAGTAATCATTATATATTATAGGACCCACCCCATGTCGACTATAAAGATCATGTATCGGAGTTCCAACTGGAGGTATCGGACATGAGTCCTCCAACCGGGAATCCATTGCGCAACATTTGAAAATACGAAACAAATCACTATGGCTAGGCATCGTGCACACTAACCTAGTATCAAACTTCAAGGATTACCGAAGCAATAAAACCTCGTGTAAGTCAAAACCCTCGGTTTTTGGCAATTGCAACTGTCAAATAATACTAAGGACCAATACTAAGAACCACAAATGCAATGGAACCATGCAACACAACAAAGCCTTAAGGCTATCACGAAGCTCGGAGAGCTAACCACAAAGCCCGAGGAGGCTATTACAAAGCTCAGTGAGCTATTACCACAAAGCCTTAAAGGCTAACCACAAAGCTTTCAAAAAAAGCTAGAACAACCACTAAGGACTGGGAGCGACCCACAAATACTTAACTCAGAACTTCAATGGCGTCACCAGGAAGGCCCGTCTATCGTCTCGCTTGTACATAAGGTCTACGCCGGGCGTCGAAGACAGGTCGACAGTCAGGGCATCGGTCCGTCGCAGCCGTCAGGAGGCGGGAATCTTCGCAGGGAAAAACTTCGGGCCACTTATTTCGACAACAGGATCGATGAAGCGGGGTGCACCTTCCCTCTGAGATTTCACACGAAGTTCCTCACGATCATCAGGCTTTGGACCGGACCGGTACCGCTGAAGTCGCCCCACGTTGGGCGCCAACTGAAGGACTGGACTTTTTAACAGTACCAGCGGTGCCAGGGAACAACACCTATAACCTTCATGGGATACCTGTTTCGGCGCACAAACTACAGAGACACGGGACACTTCCTTCGGCGTCAAAGATTCAAGGTTTATTTACTGCAGGGAACACAGAAGTCACAACAAGTACAACACGTGCAACTTGGGGAGACTGCTTCAAATTGGTTCTGTGGATCGCTCCTTTTATACAAAATTAACTCATAGGACAACATGGTACACAAAAGTTTACAACCTGGTTCCCATAATTATCCCTCAGAGGGGTCGCTTTGGTCACTTTGGTACACATAAGGTCCGGAACATAAGTGCGGAAACATTTGGCGGTTCCCAACTGTAAAAACCCATCTTCCCAACATTAGTGAATTCCAATCGGCAGTAAAACAGATCGAAATAGGGACAAAGACAGGTGCAGAGGGAGATGGAGACAGTGGGGAAATCGGAAAGGGTGTAAAAGGGGAGGTATCGGGAAACACGAGATACAGGCATCAAAGGGACGTGCCTAATGAGATGCACGGCTGAGACAATAAACCGGACGGCAAGATGAGCCTCGAGCGGGGCCATCTGCCTTACAGTATCATCCCCCTCATCGTAAAAGATATTTACAAAGTACATGTGTCTTCCACAAATATCCTGAGAGTCCCAGGGTGACGAAGCGGACAGTGTCCGTTCGCTGGCTACTTGAGGGCAAGAGACAAAATGGATGCCGTATCTAAGATGGAACCCGTGGGTACAGATGAAAAACCCACATATCAAACGAACGGTTTAAGTTAGCACAGCGAAACTGCGCACACTTACTAAACTCGTCATTTGCGGTTCTTAGATACCAGACTCGACCATATTCGTGCGAGTCGAAAACATCACTTAAAATTGTCACGGAACCTCACTACAATGCTGAAACTCGGCGTGGGGCGCCCCATTAGCTTGTGAGATGGCGTCAGTAGCGGACCGATGTGCGAATAGGCCGAAGGCAGCACAACGCGCCAAGATCCGGATGTCACCGTGGTGGTTTCATAGTTGAGAGGCACTTCATCTGCAGTGGGGCGCCGAGATCCGGATGGCACCGAGGTGATGTCTAGCAAGTTGCTGTACTGGTGTGGTCATCCTACAATGCTGAAACTCGGCGTGGGGCGCCCCATTAGCCTGTGAGATGGCGTCAGTAGCGGACCGATGTGCGAATGGGGCCAAAGGCAGCGCAACAATATTTTCTGAAGAGAAGACACCAAAAGGCGCTGAGATTCCAAGATCCGGATGGCACCGAGGTGGTGTCTAGCAAGCTATGCAGTTGAGTTGTGTGCGCACTTGCGGCGAATAGGTCGAAGGCAGCATAACAATGTTTTCTGAATAGAAGACACCACAAGGCGTTGAGATTCGGTTACCACCGAGGTGATGTCTAGCAAGTTGCCGCACTGGTGTGGCCATCCTACAATACTGCTCCGAATAACGGCGTGGGGTGCCCGAAGGGGGGGGGAGGCGGCGTGAACGGGCCTTCCTAGGTGGAGGCTCGTCTGCTGTAGTGGGGCGCCCCTTTACCGTTTCAGTTGCCATTCAGTTGAGTTTCGGCTGCTCTTGATGCTTCAGCGACAGGCGGCTGCAACAGGACTCTCAAAATGGCGGCCTGTTCTTTGGATTTGGGCCTGGTCCACTAAAATGGCCCTGGGACACCTTAGAACTCGGACGCTCGATTTTTTTTTCCCTTCCTGTACATGCAAAAAAAGGTAAATGCCCGGTACGTTACACGCTTCATCTGCCACGATGAACTCTCCAGAGGAACCGAAAAAAAATATAGTTATGGTAACTATACCATGCATCGTCATATGGAGAGGTGGCACCAATTAATTATAGTGCTGCATAAAAGAGAGATTTGGAGGAGAACCCCTGACCTGCTAGTACATTCATCAAAGAAGTGGCACTGACAGCATCAGAGGCAAGGGAAACGGTCCCAAATATTTAGAAGAACTTTGGAAAGATTAAAATGACATGTTTAGATTGTGGCAAATTAATTTCATGTGGACAGATGAGTGTTAGTCTAATAAATACAGCATATGAACATCATCATAGTCGATGGTTGGTAGAGACATTTTGACTATATCCTGGACCTGCCCGTCCTCGCCCAAAATGGCGCCGGAATAAATGGGACTCGTAACTCCTTGTTGTGTACTGGTTGCAGAACCTTGAAATCACGAGATACGTATGCAGTTTTGAAGCACATGGCGGGCGGGGACGAGAATTGATTGAATATTTCGACATCCCTATTGATATTAAGTTCTGATGTGTTATTGATTACTGTACTATTGAAAGTTCGAATTAACGTCACCCATGGTACTTGCCCACAAATGTATATCTAGATAATTTTATTGTAACTGGCCCTGTCGTATTTTAATTATAAAATGTACGTCCACCGATTCCGTAACTGTTAGACACCTTAGTTCTTGCAACCTAATGGCCCGCCCGTTACGTTCCTCTATAGTGTAAATGTCTACTCATCATATACGATTACAGTTTGCTCCGTGGCCGGACCACGTGGTTATAGGCTCGTATTTGTATAATGAAATTTTCACAATAAAGGTTTTTAAAAGAAAACATGGTAGTAGTATATATATTGGTAAAGTTCTTAATAATAGTCACTGTTTTAGAATCATTAAAAGGCAAGTGAAATAAAGCAGACCAATTACATGAAGGGTAAAAGGTATAATACGAAGGAACGCAGTAAAGATAAATGGTCAAGGGCTGTTGTGTTTTCTATTCCTGCAACATAAAGTGATCGATAAGAATCTCATATTCAGGCGTATCAGCGACTAAGACAGCAGGTCGACCCTCTTTTGCTCAACGGCTCCGTCATGGGACGAAGAAACGCTCTTTTTCTCGAAAAAAGAATATATTTTACTTGCAGGACAGTTGTAAATTTTCCGGGAAAGTACATTAGCCTGGAACATTATAACAAATATTTAAGAAAAAATAATGTTCGGAAGTAATAAAAAGCGTAATTTTTAGGTCATATGACCAAGCCTTTCATCATTAGAATAAGAAAAGTAAAAAGAACCAATGAAAAGTTTTATTAACAAGTCACATGACTTGTTATGCTTACGTTACGCGCTGCGCGCCCCGGATGACTTCCGGATGCGCTAACGCGGCGCGTCATATGACGCATTACGCGACAACGCAGGTCCAGAATATAGTCAAAATGTCTCCACCAACCAGCGGTCGGAACACAACCCCTTTCAGCAGGCTAAATAGTTCTGTTAAATGACAACAGAAGGGACAGGCAACAAGAACCATCAGTCAAATAGGGGAGGGCTAGTTCTTCTCTACCGGGTTACATTGGGGCGCTACCGGAACTGATCGAATTGGTAGTCTACAGTGTTTCTGGATGTTTCAGACTGAAGCTGGGGTTAGCATGAGAGCAGTACCATTTCGTAGCTCCGTCGTGGCCATTCCGCAACCAATCATGGCAGCCGCTCTTTATCGTTATTTTGGGCGGGGTGGGTGGCGGAGCCGAGCTGTTTTGCAGCCATCATTGTGTGGAGTTCAGTTCATTTCACTAGTTTTGTATTTGTCATGAGGGGTTGTTCCTAATGTTTCTATTTTAGCGAGGTCAAAAAGAGATCCCATTAGTGGCCTACTGATTTTGCTCGATTCCTTTTCTTTTTTTTTTTACACGATTTTTCGTTATCTGCAAAGACTAAACAGAGTATTGCGACTCTGTGTTTGTTTGTAAATAGAGAATGAACCAAAGAGAACCAATTCTAAAACAGTAAATACTTGGATAACAATCAATCAAATGGAGAGAGAAGCAGGCACGACGTATTACAACGGGGGCAAAGGCCTGCGTTAACTACCCTTCACTATGTGCAAAGAGAGAGTACTCCTAATAGGAATGAGGCGGGGGGCACCATTCAAAGCAGATCAGTGTGCATAAACACGAAAATGTTTTCACTTACCACGTACTTGACATTCGACAGCTTATGATATTTGCTATTAAAAAAACATTGAAATTCACTGAAAAAACCATAGGTTATAGACCATATATAGTTAGGAATTAGCATTTACAAAACCTTGAAAATTCACTGAAAAAACCATAGGTTATAGACCATATATAGTTAGGAATTAGCATTTAAAAAACCTTATTTTACTCACACAAAACCATTGAAATTCCATATATAGTTAGTTGCACTAACTATATATCGCGCACCCGCAATCCACTGCTGATGATGTCACATATTACATCATTCATGACATGGTCAGTGACATCACTGATGACATCACTGATGACATCTCAAATGACATCACTGATGACATCACTGATGACATCTCATTTGACATCAATGACCACATCACTGATGATATCATTCATGTGACAATACAATGCATCTCCTCACATTTTAATATAACCTCTGTTTCACCCAGTGTTAAATACAGAGTACAATTTTTGAAAACATTGACACACCAATAGTAGTTACTACATATGTACTCACTGATTCCTACGTCTACACACACATTCACTCATTCACCCATACAATCATTCATACATACAATCACTCATCTTTACAACACTATCATATGCACTCATACACCTATACAGACACTCACACTCTGCCACTCATCCATGGAGTTACTCACACACCTAGTCAGTCCTGTAAAGAATCAATCACACTTCCATTTTCTTGTCTATACAGTTAAACATAGAGCACCTTACATTTTCAAACATATACTAACACATACTTACCTTGTTATACAATCATTGATATAAGTACACATTGATCTGCACAGAGTCACACACCTCCCAGCCAGCCACACACACACTCAGTCTCCCATACAAATACTTGGACAATCAATCAATAACCCATATAGTTACTCATATAGCTACTGATCAACACATGCAGCAGTTTACAGAACAACAGACATAATGATGCACAAATTAAGACAGTTTAGTCACTAACCCATGCACTCAGTGAGACACATTTAATCACTCACTCATACAGTCAGTCATGCACCTACTAAATCCTTCGTCCAGACACTTTAAATCTACTCATTCTTCAATATGTAAGACATATTTAAACTTTACAGAAACATAAAATCACTGGATGTTGTTATCAGTGATGTCATCAGTGATGTCATTTGAGATGTCATCAGTGATGTCATCAGTGATGTCACTGACCATGTCATAAATGATGTAATATGTGACATCATCAGCAGTGGATTGCGGGTGCGCGATATATAGTTAGTGCAACTAACTATATATGGAATTTCAATGGTTTTGTGTGAGTAAAATAAGGTTTTTTAAATGCTAATTCCTAACTATATATGGTCTATAACCTATGGTTTTTTCAGTGAATATATATATATATATATATATATATATATTACCTACTGGCGATAGCCAGTAGGTATATATAGTTAGGATTTTTTTCCTATGGGATTTTTGAAAATTCTATGTCGAATAACAGCCCCTGAAAATTTGGGGGGGTTTCGTCAAGGGGGGGCCGAGAAAAAAGGGGGGTCCCAAAACGTGTTTTTCCCATGCAATTTTCCATAGGGCGGTTGGCCTCACTTTTAGCCTGAACGGCTGAATGGATTTACACCAAACTTGGCAAAATTGTAGGGACTGGTAGCCCGATGTGCCTTTGCTATGTCTCAAGATATAGGCTCCAGTGGTTTTTACGAAAATTAACTTTGAAAAATATATATTGGGCTACATTGGGCTATATATATGTTGGAGCCCAAATGTAGCCCAATGTAGCCCAATGTAGCCCAATGTAGCCCAAAGATGGCCACCAGAGACAAAAAAAACAAATGTAGCCCAAATATCAGCCAGATGTAGCCCAACTATAGCCCAATGACAGAATGTCCCAGAGTGTTCTAAAAAACAACTAGAGTGCTAACAGTCCTACTTATTACATAGGTATGGCACACCTGAAGCCATCTTGATTGGAATAAAGTGGTAACTCTTAAAACATTTAATTTAAAAATGAACAAAATGAGGGGGTTCATTTTGCCATAGAAAGTATGATTAGCGAATATATGACGAAATCCCGCATACCATCAGTCCGCAAAAAAACTCCTGCATGTACTATTAGGCCGCAAATTAAAATAACGAAAACTTTTAGAACGAATATGCCTTTAGCATACACTAAACAACTAAACTACCCTAAACCCTAAAACACTACCCCCAGCATGACCCTACACTACACAAACAGTACAACACTACCCTAAACCCTAAAACACTACCCCCAGCATGACCCTACACTACACAAACACTACAACACTACCCTAAACCCTAAAACACTACCCCCAGCATGACCCTACACTACGCAAACACTACAACACTACCCAAAACCCTAAAACACTACACCCCAGCATGACCCTACACTACGCAAACACTACAACACTACCCTAAACCCTAAAACACTACCCCCAGCATGACCCTACACTACACAAACACTACAACACAACCCTAAACCCTAAAACACTACCCCCAGCATGACCCTACACTACGCAAACACTACAACACAACCCTAAACCCTAAAACACTACCCCCAGCATGACCCTACACTACGCAAACACTACAACACTACCCTAAACCCTAAAACACTACCCCCAGCATGACCCTACACTACGCAAACACTACAACACTACCCAAAACCCTAAAACACTACACCCCAGCATGACCCTACACTACACAAACACTACAACACTATCCTAAACCCTAAAACACTACCCCCAGCATGACCCTACACTACGCAAACACTACAACACTACCCAAAACCCTAAAACACTACACCCCAGCATGACCCTACACTACGCAAACACTACAACACTACCCGAAACCCTAAAACACTACCCCCAGCATGACCCTACACTACGCAAACACTACAACACTACCCAAAACCCTAAAACACTACACCCCAGCATGACCCTACACTACGCAAACACTACAACACTACCCTAAACCCTAAAACACTACCCCCAGCATGACCCTACACTACGCAAACACTACAACACTACCCTAAACCCTAAAACACTACCCCCAGCATGACCCTACACTACGCAAACACTACAACACTACCCTAAACCCTAAAACACTACCCCCAGCATGACCCTACACTACGCAAACACTACAACACTACCCTAAACCCTAAAACACTACCCCCAGCATGACCCTACACTACGCAAACACTACAACACTACCCAAAACCCTAAAACACTACCCCCAGCATGACCCTACACTACGCAAACACTGCAACACTACCCAAAACCCTAAAACACTACCCCCAGCATGACCCTACACTACGCAAACACTACAACACTACCCAAAACCCTAAAACACTACCCCCCAGCATGACCCTACACTACGCAAACACTACAACACTACCCAAAACCCTAGAACACTACCCCCAGCATGACCCTACACTACGCAAACACTACAACACTACCCAAAACCCTAACACACTACCCCCAGCATGACCCTACACTACGCAAACACTACCCAAAACCCTAAAACACTACACCCCAGCATGACCCTACACTACGCAAACACTACAACACTACCCAAAACCCTAAAACACTACACCCCAGCATGACCCTACACTACGCAAACACTACAACACTACCCAAAACCCTAAAACACTACCCCCAGCATGACCCTACACTACGCAAACACTACAACACTACCCAAAACCCTAAAACACTACCCCCAGCATGACCCTACACTACGCAAACACTACAACACTACCCTAAACCCTAAAATACTACACCCCAGCATGACCCTACACTACACAAACACTACAACACTACCCTAAACCCTAAAACACTACCCCCAGCATGACCCTACACTACGCAAACACTACAACACTATCCTAAACCCTAAAACACTACGCCCAGCATGACCCTACACTACGCAAACACTACAACACTACCCTAAACCCTAAAACACTAGCCCCAGCATGACCCTACACTACGCAAACACTACAACACAACCCCAAACCCTAAAACACTACCCCCAGCATGACCCTACACTACGCAAACACTACAACACAACCCTAAACCCTAAAACACTACCCCCAGCATGACCCTACACTAAACAACCACCACAACTCTACACTACACTAACACAACACTACACTACACAACACTATACTACACTACACAATCACTAACCCACGAAAAAATTAACACAAACCCACTTACCTCTCTCGTCATCGTGGTTTTCACAACGCAAATGCATTTACCATACATGCCTTTAAAACGTAATTCTTTGTAAAGGCATGCGCGATAAATGCACATGCGTTTTGAAAAAATGCGGGATAATGGTATGCGAGGTCAATGACCTTGCGGGGTAATGGTATGCGGACTGAAAGTCTGCGGGATAAAAAATGCGGGAAAATGGCTGCAAACCATGATTAGCAGCAGACTTCCCTGGTGAGCACTAGCTTTACTACAGTGATCTAATGAGCAACTAGAGTGCTAACATTCAGAATTTATGGCAAATGTGTGACACATCTGAATGCCTTCTTGATAGAACCAAAGTAAACAAGCATTGAAAATGCAATAGATCTCGCCCTCGTTTAAGTTAAAGCCATTCTGTTTGTAATGAGGTGGCTTTTTAGCTTTGCTTTTATTAGTGTTTTTAAAACTTTCATGTAAATAACATGCATATGTATGCATATATGTATATGTATGCATGCATTTATATTTATATAGATATGCAGATTATATATGTTTATATATGTATATTACCTACTGGCGATAGCCAGTGGGTATATATAGTTAGGATTTTCTCTCTATGGGATTTCTGAAAATTCTATGTCTAATAACTTTGGCGTTTGTGGACGGAAGTGGCTGAAATTTTCAGGAAAATGGCACATTTTGTTTCTGAGCAGCCCCTGAAAATTTGGGGGGGTTTCGTCAAGGGGGGGCCGAGAAAAAAGGGGGGTCCCAAAACGCGTTTTTCCCATTCATTTTTCCATAGGGCGGTTGGACTCACTTTTAGCTCGAACGGCTGAATAGATTTACATGAAACTTGGCAAAATTGTAGATATGGTTTGCCCGACGTGCCTTTGCTATGTCTCAATATATGTGCTCCAGTGGATTTTGAGAAATTAACGTTTAAAAAAATATATATATCTGTGACAGCGCTCCGGTTAGCGCCCCGGTTCGCGTACCTGACGCGTAACGGAACTTCGCGAAGCGAAGCTGATTGGCTCTCCGGTGTCTGTCAACATTCTAAACAGTCCGGAGCGGCCGCCATCTTGTCTCTCGGTACGATCGAGAGACAAGATGTGGTGAAAAACGAAGGGGGAAATGAAGGAAAGGGGGCAAGGTAGACCACTCCTGACCCCCTAGGATTGATGAGGGGGATATTAAAGTGCCCCGCGGGGCAAAAAATAAAAAAAAAAATTTTTTGCGATTTTACGCCGTAGAGGCGCGTCCCGGTACGCGAACCGGGCAGCTCACCGGGCAGCTAACCGGCAGCGTAGCTGTCAACATTGTAAACAGTCCGGAGCGGCCGCCATCTTGTCTCTCGGTAGGTTCGAGAGACAAGATGTGGTGAAAAAAGAAGGGGGAAATGAAGGAAAGGGGGCAAGGTAAACCCCTCCTGACCCCCTAGGATTGATGAGGGGGATATTAAAGTCCCCCGCCATTTTTCGCGGTAGAGGCGCTTCCCGGTACGCGAACCGGGCAGCTAACCGGCAGCGTAGCGGGAGTCCACCATCTTGTGTTTTTGGAGCGTCCGGTTCGCGTACCGGGTAGCGTCCCGGTAAGCGTAACAAGGGGAAAACCAAGAGAAACAGTAAAAAAAAAAATTAAGGGAATAGATTTCCAGCAAACTTGGCGGGACTGTTTGTTTGATGTGCCTTTGCAAGGCCTCAAGATATGTGCACGTGTGGATTTCGTCTAATTAAGGTTAAAAAATATATATATATCTGTAAGCGTGCTCCGGCACGCTTACGTTACGGGTTTTGTTTGCGCTGCAGAGCCGATACGTCACGGTTATGCGACGCGTCATGAGGCGTCTCACGTGGCTACGTGATACATCACGTAATAAAGAATATATTTTACAGCTATAGATATTAGCTTTTAAAAAACCAATGAAATTCACTGAAAAAACCATAGGTTATAGACCATATATAGTTAGGAATTTGCATTTACAAAACCTTGAAAATTCACTGAAAAAACCATAGGTTAGAGACTATATATAGTTAGCTGGACATTTTATTGACATAAAACCAATGAAATTCCATATATAGTTAGTTGCACTAACTATATATCGCGCACCCGCAATCCACTGCTGATGATGTCACATATTACATCATTCATGACATGGTCAGTGACATCACTGATGACATCACTGATGACATCTCAAATGACATCTCAAATGACATCACTGATGACATCATGACACACCAATACCAGTTACTACATACGCACTCACTGATTCCTACGTCTACACACACATTCACTCATTCACCCATACAATCACTCATACATACAGTCACTCATTATTACAACACTATCATATGCACTCATACACCTAGTCAGTCCTGTGAAGAATCAATCACACTTCGATTTCCTCATCTATACAGTTATACACAGAACACCATACTTTTCACACATATACTAACACATACTTACTCTCTTATACAATCACTGATACAAGTACACATTGATATGCACAGAGTCACACACCTCCCAGCCAGCCACACACACACTCAGTCTTCCATACATCCACTCATTCTTCAATATGTAAAACATATTTAAACTTTACAAAAACACACAGACACTAGATGATGTCATCAGTGATGTCATTTGAGATGTCATCAGTAATGTCATCAGTGATGTCATTTGAGATGTCATCAGTGATGTCATCAGTGATGTCACTGACCATGTCATGAATGATGTAATATGTGACATCATCAGCAGTGGATTGCGGGTGCGCGATATATAGTTAGTGCAACTAACTATATATGGAATTTCATTGGTTTTATGTCAATAAAATGTCCAGCTAACTATATATGGTCTCTAACCTATGGTTTTTTCAGTGAATTTTCAAGGTTTTGTAAATGCAAATTCCTAACTATATATGGTCTATAACCTATGGTTTTTTCAGTGAATATATATATATATATATATATATATATTACCTACTGGCGGTCGCCAGTAGGTATATATAGTTAGGATTTTTTCTCTATGGGTTTTTTGAAAATTCTATGTCTAATAACTTTGGCGTTTGTGGACGGAATTGGCTGAAATTTTCAGGAAAATGGCACATTTTGTTTCTGAGCAGCCCTTGAAAATTTGGGGGGGGTTCGTCAAGGGGGGGCCGAGAAAAAAGGGGGGTCCCAAAACGTGTTTTTAACATTGAGTTTTCCATAGGGCGGTTGGCCTCACTTTTAGCCCGAACGGCTGAATGGATTTGTACGAAACTTGGCAAAATTGTAGGGACTGGTAGCCCGATGTGCCTTTTGTAGGTCTCAATATATGTGCTCCAGTGGATTTTGAGAAATTAACGTTTAAAAAAAGATATATATCTGTAACAGCGGACCGGGCAGCGCTCTGGTTCGCGGACTTTTCGCGCAACGGAGCTTTGTGAAGCGAAGCTGATTGGTTCTCCGGCGTCTGTCAACATTCCAAACAGTCCGTAGCGGCCGCCATCTTGTCTCTCGGTAGGATCGAGAGACAAGAGGAGGTCAAAACAAAGGGGGAAATAACTATAAGGGGGCATAGTAGATCCTCGCTGACCCCCTAGGTTTGATGTGGAGGTTTTAAAAGGGCCCCGCGGGGCAAAAAAAAACCAAAATAATAATAATCGAACGGCTGAATGGATTTGCACGAAACTTGGCAAAATATTAGGGACTGGTAGCCCGATGTGCCTTTGCTAGGTCTCAATATATGTGCTCCAGTGGATTTTGAGAAATTAACGTTGAAAAAAAGATATATATCTGTAACAGCGCTCCGCTTCGCGTACTTTTCGCGTTACGGAGCTTTGCGAAGCTGATTGGTTCTCCGGCGTCTGTCAACATTCCAAACAGTCCGTAGCGGCCGCCATCTTGTCCCTCGGTAGGATTGAGAGACAAGAGGAGGCCAAAGCGAAGGGGGAAATGACCATAAGGGGGCATAGTAGATCCTTCCTGACCTCTTAGGTTTGATGTACCATTTTGCCAAGTTTGGTGTAATTCCGTTCAGCCATTCAGGCTGTAGACGTATGTAAATGTCCTATGGAAAATTGCATGGGGAAAACACATTTGAAAGTGTTGAAATTTAGAACCAATTAAAATGTTACTTTGGTTTTGTATTTGTGTGTGATGAAAGTTAATTGGTTATGTATATATGTCAAATGAGAGGAAACCACAGCCATTTTGTGATACTACTGTCTGAGGTACATTTGTGAGGAATTTTTGGTGGTGAATTTCTGGTGTTTGATTTACACAGTACTAACACTTCTGCTACTTTTAAAAAGGTGAGTTGTTAATTTGTATGGGGAACTATGTTGTACACTTGAAGATAATTTGAAAAATGTTTTCTGTTATTTATTTGCAGTCCTTCTGTTATACTAAATACTTGATAAAGTTAGTTTTATATTATGTATTACTAAAGACGATAAATGAAAGTGATTATTTTTTTCTGCAATTTACAGCAAGCAATTTCAAAATAAAATGGCTCACAATGAAGAGACCGTGGCAATTTCTTTTGAATTGTCCAACACATTGATTGAAATTGAGAGCACCAATAATGAAATATTGTCACAAGGAGGACATGACTTGTATGATTCCATTAGATTGATTGAAATGGACAGCACCAAGAATGAAATATTGTCACAAGGAGATGACTTGAATGATTCCACTACATTGATTGAAATTGAGAGCACCAATAATGAAATATTGTCACAAGGAGGAGATGGCTTGTATGATTCCATTAGATTGATTGAAATGGACAGCACCAATAATGAAATATTGTCACAAGGAGGAGATGACTTGAATGATTCCACTACATTGATTGAAATTGAGAGCATCAATAATGCAATATTGTCACGAGGAGATGACTTGAATGATTCCACTACATTGATTGAAATTGACAGCACCAATAATGAAATATTGTCAGAAGGAGGAGATGACTTGAATGATTTTTTTGATCAATCTCTTGATGGCGAATTTATCGAGTGTTTGGAGACCATAGAGTTACAAGAATCATCATTGGAGACTTTTAATGAGGACATTGCTGATGAGGACATGTTACTAGTTCTTTCAAATTTAGAAAATTCTGAAGAATAAATTTATATTTAGAAATCAAAAATTGTTTGAGACATTATTCATTTTTATTTTTAATTTATGAGGTTGTAGCGAAGTGATTGTAGTATAAAATGAGACTTATAGTATAGAGTGCAACATTTTTATGTTACATGGTAAGTTTACTCATATTTACTTCCCTTCTGCCACTATATTATCTCCAATGTGTATTTGACATGTCTTCTTCATCTCCGGCCTCCTTTCTCTCACTGTGTGTCTCCGATGCATCTTATCGCTGCTATTTTGTGTAATTACAGAAGAGAGTAAAATAAAATAGTTCGGAACGTGAAAAGGGGGCAAAGTAGAGTACTCCTCACCCCCTAGGCCTTTTTAGGCGGTCCCAAAAGGATCAGTTTCTGCTTTCCTGAGAGATTATGGTATGAGTTCCATATACCACAATAACTTGCATTACAACATGCAAGATATCTATCTCCTATTACCAACTTTTGGAGATATTCGCGCTAAGCGCGAATATCTCCAAAAAGTAACACCTGCCCTGAGCAGTTCTTAGCCATGTTATCCAATGGGAGGTGGATAACATGGCTAAGAGTATTAGCTCGGTAATGCATGAATATCGCTGAGTTTTTAGCGATATTCATGCATTGCGGCCGTTTATTATCGCATTTGCGATAAACCTTGATAATAGTAAGGTTTATCTTCGATAATTTCTGACGATGCTTAGTGGTAAAAAATTGGTTGGTAAGCATCGTTAGCGATAAATATCGCTTAACTTTGGTAATATGCCCCAACGTCTGTTAACGTTCGATTCGAAGAAAATGAGGAAGTGTTGAAAAACATTGTCTGCGCCATCTTGCCTTTTTGAAATGCCACACTTTTGTCGTGCACGGCAGCCATTTTAGATGTCTTGACCAGACCCACTCTCTGCACGCTGTCGATTCGTAGCATGGCTCCTCACCCTCGTAAGCATCTCCCCCAGGCACTGGTCACCACCGCTCTCTGTCTTATGCATGGGCAATAAACCTCCCCCCATCTGCGCTGCTCTTCCCTGAGAATCACACTCTGTGCCCGCCCGACACCTCCCTTTCGCCCTATTCACTACCGCACCCTCTGACACTCCTCTTTCTCTGTGTCCGATTGTCCAGGCTATCAGCTAGCCCTGCAGATGTAGTTTATGGCCCCAGCTGTAAAGAATCACCCCTCTTCAAAGGAGTTATAGTAGATCAAGGCCCACACCCGATGAGATCCGTCACACCACACGTGTTCCTACTATCTGAAGACCATCCTGTATTGTGATTGGGGAGGGGACCGAGCCTGAAGCGGAAGATTCCAGGAATGACTCTTTGTACATCAAAGTTTTTACAATTATGTGTCACATTAAAAATATATAGCACTCCAACAAAGTAGTAGGAATATAAAACTTTAATAACATATAAATATATACAACAAAACAAAAACAGTAAAAACATTTAAACAACGAAGAGACCGTGGCAATTTCTTTTTAATTATCCAATAGATTTATTGAAATTGACAGCACCAATAATGAAATATTCTTGTCAGTAGCGGTCTGTTGTGCGAATAGTTCCAAGGCAGCAGAACGCGCTGAAATCTAGATGGCACGAAAGTGATGTCTAGTAAGTTGCCGCCCAGCAAAAAACGGCGTGGGGCGCCGCGGGGGTGAGTGAGTCCAGTAGGCACCACAGCTATTCTTACCGGCATTGCAGAATTACTGCTGGGGACAATGCCTGTGCTGTAGCAGGGTCACAGCAGAAACAAAAAGGATTCTGTTGAAGATGTTGTTGGTTTTCAATTTGAAAACAGTTCTGGTGTCAACTGCTATGCTAATGTAGTGGTTAATGTTTTGTTTTCTCTAGAAAATGTAAAAGAGGGGGAGGCAGTCCAAAGTTCCGTTAAAAGGGCAAAGGAAAGGATCGGTGGTTTGAACTATCAGTCAAAAAGGGGAGGGGGTGCAATAATTTTTCCTACCGGGTCACACTGTGCTTTCACCGGAAGTGAGGTCTGCAGGATTGTAGTAATTCAAAGTGAGGCTGGCGCCAGCATGGGAGCGCCGACGTCCCGCGGATACAGTTTCGTCACTCCACGGGCGATCATGGCAGTCATTCCCCATCGGGGGTCGGAGACTCCCGCGGCTCCTCTAGAATCTTCAAGGTCGTGGAGGACTACGGTGGTGGAGTCAACCAGTGACCGGGCCATTTCTTTATGTTGGGCCCGCTCTTGCCAGGTCGACCGCCATTTTGAGAGTTCGGCAGCTACCGGCGATCGCGGGGTCACATGAGCGGACGGGCTCCACCCTGCCGGGCGAGACGTTGCAGCATGGCCACAGTGGAAGAACCGTTATCTAGGTCGTTCCGAAACTGTGCAGCACTGTAGTTGTTAGGATGCCACCGCCTGGAGCGCTGAGGGTGCAGCTGGGAAGTCTCCACCTGGGGAGGCGGGAGAGGCCTGTTCGCACCGTCTCTCCCTCCCAGTGCACCCCACGGCGTCTCGCTTGAGATTTGTTATGGCCGGACCAGGCGATGAGGACGAGGGGGGGGTCGGAGGCATGTGCAAGACATCCCCCCCCAGTGTTGTCGCAGCCATTATAAAAGAAAGAAGTGTCCCGTCCGTCTTCGGGCCGGGCTTCCGGTGGATGTCGGCCGGACGCCCCTGGCTCTGGCCCCATGAACGGGTTTCTTGGTTTATCGGCTGCAGCCGGATCCCGTCGGCCTCGGCCCCCCGACCGTTGGTGGTCGGACCGGAAGAGCATGTGGCGGGACTACCTGCAACTCTCAAGGGCCACCGCGGCCGGACTGGGAGAGAGAGGGGAGGGTCGAGGAGACATTCCCCCCCCCTGCAACTGTTCAGCGTTGTAAAGGCAATCCCCTGGCCGGGTCCCGCTGGTCTCGGCCTCTCCTCCGGCTACACCCTACGTTAGGAACTCCTGGCCGAGGCGTGGCAGCAGGACCTGCCTTATATGGGCTGCTCCCGGCTGGGCGTAGCCGGAACCCTGCCCCACCTTGGAAGTTTCCAGAGTGGGGGTGGATGTTCTACTGACTTGCATTTTCCCTAGTCTATCGATTTTTTTGGCGTGGCAGGCGGTGGGACAGCGAGGGGTGATTTGGTTTCTCTTACTGTTTTTCTGGTCTCTCACCACTGGCATATTTTAACGTTTTCTTGTTTCTAGGACATTAATAGGTTTTATCATTACGTTATGTTATCGTTTCTTTGTTCGTTGTTTAATAAAAGTTCATGTTCATCAGTGGCCTACTGATTTTCGTTTTCCTATTTTTTTCTTTCCAGGTTGTTTCATGGTAAAGTTTCTGTTAACAGGATACAGTGATCACTTTGTTATTATTGCATATGTCCTTTTCACTAGGGGTGCTCTCTGGTCGGGCCAGATGACGTATCTCTAGTAAATGGTCCGGGTGAAAAAGGTGCATCAATCAGTGGGGAGTAGATAGGCATGACAGATTACAACGGGGGAGAACGGTCCGCATTACGTACCCTTTCACTACTTGCAAAGATTTTCCTACGTTTATTTGCAAACAGGGAATACCTCCAAAAAGAACTAATTCCCAAACAGTCAATGTTCGGACAATCAATCAATCAATGAGGAATGAAATAGGTACGACGTGTTAAAGGCTTGCGTTACCTACCCTTCACTATCTGCAAAGGGAGATAGAATATTCCTATTCTTCCTCGTTTGCAGGTAGAGAAGATCGTTAAGAGAATTAACTTCGAACAATTCAATGCTCGATTGAAACAATCAACAAGGGGTACTGTGAACACAAATGAACGCCGCTTATATACATACGCATTGCTATTTTCAACAGGTTGTTCCTAATGTTTCTATTTTAGCGAGGTCAAAAGAGATCCCATTAGTGGCCTACTGATTTTGCTCGATTCCTTTTGTTTTTTTACACGATTTTTCGCTATCTGCAAAGACTAAACAGAGTATTGCGACTCTGTGCTTGTTTGTAAATAGAGAATGAACCAAAGAGAACAATCAATCAAATGGAGAGAGAAGCAGGCACGACGGATTACAAAGGGGGAAAGGGCTGCGTTAACTACCCTTCACTATCTGCAAAGAGAGAGTACTCCTAATAGAAATGAGGGGTGGGGGGCAGCAATCAAAGCAGATCAGTGTGCATAAACACGAAAAAAAAAATTCTTACCACGTACTTGACATTCGACAGCTTATGATATTTGCTATTAAAAAACCATTGAAATTCACTGAAAAAACCATAGGTTATAGACCATATATAGTTAGGAATTAGCATTTACAAAACCTTGAAAATTCACTGAAAAAACCATAGGTTATAGACCATATATAGTTAGGAATTAGCATTTACAAAACCTTGAAAATTCACTGAAAAAACCATAGGTTATAGACCATATATAGTTAGGAATTAGCATTTAAAAAACCTTATTTTACTCACACAAAACCATTGAAATTCCATATATAGTTAGTTGCACTAACTATATATCGCGCACCCGCAATCCACTGCTGATGATGTCACATATTACATCATTCATGACATGGTCAGTGACATCACTGATGACATCACTGATGACATCTCAAATGACATCACTGATGACATCACTGATGACATCTCATTTGACATCAATGACCACATCACTGATGATATCATTCATGTGACAATACAATGCATCTCTTCACACTTTAATATAACCTCTGTTACACCCAGTGTTAAATACAGAGTATAATTTTTGAAACCATTGACACACCAATACTAGTTACTACATACGCACTCAGTGATTCCTATGTTTACACACACATTCACTCATTTACCCATACAATCATTCATACATACAATCACTCATCTTTACAACACTATCATATGCACTCATACACCTATACAGACTCTCACACTCTGTCACTCATCCATGGAGTTACTCACACACCTAGTCAGTCCTGTAAAGAATCAATCACACTTCCATTTTCTAATCTATACAGTTAAACATAGAGCACCTTACATTTTGAAACATATACTAACACATAATTACTCTCTTATACAATCATTGATACAAGTACACATTGATCTGCACAGAGTCACACACCTCCCAGCCAGCCACACACACACTCAGTCTCCCATACAAATATTTGGGCAATCAATCAATAACCCATATAGTTACTCATATAGCTACTGATCAACACATGCAGCAGTTTACAGAACAACAGACATAATGATGCACAAATTAAGACAGTTTAGTCACTAACCCATGCACTCAGTGAGACACATTTAATCACTCACTCATACAGTCAGTCACGCACCTACTAAATCCTTCATCCAGACACTTCTACATCTACTCATTCTTCAATATGTAAAACATATTTAAACTTTACAGAAACACACAGTCACTGGATGATGTCATCAGTGATGTCATCAGTGATGTCATTTGAGATGTCATCAGTGATGTCATCAGTGATGTCACTGACCATGTCATGAATGATGTAATATGTGACATCATCAGCAGTGGATTGCGGGTGCGCGATATATAGTTAGTGCAACTAACTATATATGGAATTTCAATGGTTTTGTGTGAGTAAAATAAGGTTTTTTAAATGCTAATTCCTAACTATATATGGTCTATAACCTATGGTTTTTTCAGTGAATTTTCAAGGTTTTGTAAATGCTAATTCCTAACTATATATGGTCTATAACCTATGGTTTTTTCAGTGAATTTTCAAGGTTTTGTAAATGCTAATTCCTAACTATATATGGTCTATAACCTATGGTTTTTTCAGTGAATTTTCAAGGTTTTGTAAATGCTAATTCCTAACTATATATGGTCTATAACCTATGGTTTTTTCAGTGAATTTTCAAGGTTTTGTAAATGCTAATTCCTAACTATATATGGTCTATAACCTATGGTTTTTTCAGTGAATATATATATATATATATATATATATTCACTGAAAAAACCATAGGTTATAGACCATATATAGTTAGGAATTAGCATTTACAAAACCTTGAAAATTCACTGAAAAAACCATAGGTTATAGACCATATATAGTTAGGAATTAGCATTTAAAAAACCTTATTTTACTCACACAAAACCATTGAAATTCCATATATAGTTAGTTGCACTAACTATATATCGCGCACCCGCAATCCACTGCTGATCATGTCACATATTACATCATTCATGACATGGTCAGTGACATCACTGATGACATCACTGATGACATCTCAAATGACATCACTGATGAGATCACTGATGACGTCATCCAGTGACTGTGTGTTTCTGTAAAGTTTAAATATGTTTTACATATTGAAGAATGAGTAGATGTATAAGTGTCTGGACGAAGGATTTAGTAGGTGCATGACTGAATGTATGAGTGAGTGATTAAATGTGTCTCACTGAGTGCATGGGTTAGTGACTAAACTGTCTTAATTTGTGCATCATTATGTCTGTTGTTCTATAAACTGCTGCATGTGTTGATCATTAGCTATACGAGAGGCTATATGTGTTATTAATTGGTTGCCCAAGTATTTCTATGGCAGATTGAGTTTGTGTGGGGGTGGCTGGAAGGTGTGTGACTCTATGCATAGATGTGTGAGCAGTTTATTCACTAGGTGTATGAGTTCAAGAGTGCATGTGGAAACAGCTACATGGGCAGTTGACTGTGTGCATGAGTGTATTGATGAGTGAATGGATATCTCAATGCTACATGTCATACTAAGTACATATGTAAAACACAGTACATGTGAGAGTTGGCATATATAAATAACTGTGCATGAGAGCCACTGAATGAGTGAGTGGTTGTATCGATCATTGTGAACTTGTATCAGGGATTGTATAAGAGAGTAAATATGTGTTAGTATATGTTTCAATAAGTAAGGTGTGTTTAACTGTATAGTTGAAGAAATGGAGGTGAGATTGTTTCTTTGCATGACTGACTGGGTGTGTGAGTAACTCCATGGATGAGTGGCAGTGTGTGAGTGTCTGTATACACTGAGTGTATCTAAGGTTATATTAGAGTCTGAAGAGGTTTATCGTATTAGCACAAGAATGATGTCAAATGAGATGTCATCAGTGATCTCATCAGTGATGTCATTTGAGATGTCATCAGTGATGTCATCAGTGATGTCACTGACCATGTCATGAATGATGTAATATGTGACATGATCAGCAGTGGATTGCGGGTGCGCGATATATAGTTAGTGCAACTAACTATATATGGAATTTCAATGGTTTTGTTTGAGTAAAATAAGGTTTTTTAAATGCTAATTCCTAACTATATATGGTCTATAACCTATGGTTTTTTCAGTGAATTTTCAAGGTTTTGTAAATGCTAATTCCTAACTATATATGGTCTATAACCTATGGTTTTTTCAGTGAATTTCAATGGTTTTTTAATAGCAAATATCATAAGCTGTCGAATGTCAAGTACGTGGTAAGTGAAAACATTTTCGTGTTTATGCACACTGATCTGCTTTGAATGGTGCCCCCCCCCCTCATTTCTATTAGGAGTACTCTCTCTTTGCAGATAGTGAAAGGTAGTTAACGCAGGCCTTTGCCCCCGTTGTAATCCGTCGTGCCTGCTTCTCTCTCCATTTGATTGATTGTTATCCAAGTATTTACTGTTTTAGAATTAGTTCTCTTTGGTTCATTCTCTATTTACAAACAAACACAGAGTCGCAATACTCTGTTTAGTCTTTGCAGATAACGAAAAATCGTGTAAAAAAAAAGAAAAGGAATCGAGCAAAATCAGTAGGCCACTAATGGGATCTCTTTTTGACCTCGCTAAAATAGAAACATTAGGAACAACCCCTCATGACAAATACAAAACTAGTGAGATGAACTGAACTCCACACAATGATGGCTGCAAAACAGCTCGGCTCCGCCACCCACCCCGCCCAAAATAACGATAAAGAGCGGCTGCCATGATTGGTTGCGGAATGGCCACGACGGAGCTACGAAATGGTGGTGCTCTCATGCTAACCCCAGCTTCAGTCTGAAACATCCAGAAACACTGTAGACTACCAATTCGATCAGTTCCGGTAGCGCCCCAATGTAACCCGGTAGAGAAAAACTAGCCCTCCCCTCTTTGACTGATGGTTCTTGTTGCCTGTCCCTTCTGTTGTCATTTAACAGAACTATTTAGCCTGCTGAAAGGGGTTGTGTTTCGACCGCTGGTTGGTGGAGACATTTTGACTATATTCTGGACCTGCGTTGTCGCGTAATGCGTCATATGACGCGCCGCGTTAGCGCATCCGGAAGTCATCCGGGGCGCGCAGCGCGTAACGTAAGCATAACAAGTCATGTGACTTGTTAATAAAACTTTTCATTGGTTCATTTTACTTTTCTTATTCTAATGATGAAAGCCTTGGTCATATCACCTAAAAATTACGCTTTTAATTACTTCCGAACATTATTTTTTCTTAAATATATGTTATAATGTTCCAGGCTAATGTACTTTCCCGGAAATTTTACAACTGTCCTGCAAGTAAAATATATTCTTTTTTCGAGAAAAAGAGCGTTTCTTCGTCCCATGACGGAGCCGTTGAGCAAAAGAGGGTCGACCTGCTGTCTTAGTCGCCGATACGCCTGAATATGAGATTCTTATCGATCACTTTATGTTGCAGGAATAGAAAACACAACAGCCCTTGACCATTTATCTTTACTGCGTTCCTTCGTATTATACCTTTTACCCTTCATGTAATTGGTCTGCTTTATTTCACTTGCCTTTTAATGATTCTAAAACAGTGACTATTATTAAAAACTTTACCAATGTATATACTACTACCATGTTTTCTTTTAAAAACCTTTATTGTGAAAATTTCATTATACAAATACGAGCCTATAACCACGTGGGCCTGCCACGGAGCAAACTGTAATCGTATATGATGAATAGACATTTACACTGTAGAGGAACGTAACGGGCGGGCCATTAGGTTGCAAGAACTAAGGTGTCTAACAGTTATGGAATCGGTGGACGTACATTTTATAATTAAAATACGACAGGGCCAGTTACAATAAAATTATCTAGATATACATTTGCGGGCAAGTACCATGGGTGACGTTAATTCGAATTTTCAACAGTACAGTAATCAATAACACATCAGAACTTAATATCAATAGGGATGTCGAAATATTCAATCAATTCTCGTCCCCACCCGCCATGTGCTTCAAAACTGCATACGTATCTCGTGATTTCAAGGTTCTGCAACCAGTACACAACAAGGAGTTACGAGTCCCATTTATTCCGGCGCCATTTTGGGCGAGGACGGGCAGGTCCAGGATATAGTTAAAATGTCTCTACCAACCATCGACTATGATGATGTTCATATGCTGTATTTATTAGAGTAACACTCATCTGTCCACATGAAATTAATTTACCACAATCTAAACATGTCATTTTAATCTTTCCAAAGTTCTTCTAAATATTTGGGACCGTTTCCCTTGCCTCTGAAGCTCTCAGTGCCACTTCTTTGATGAATGTACTAGCAGGTCAGGGGTTCTCCTCCAAATCTCTCTTTTATGCAGCACTATAATTAATTGGTGCCACCTCTCCATATGACGATGCATGGTATAGTTACCACAACTATACTTTTTTTTCGGTTCCTCTGGAGAGTTCATCGTGGCAGATGAAGCGTGTAACGTACCGGGCATTTACCTTTTTTTGCATGTACAGGAAAGGAAAAAAAATCGAGCGTCCGAGTTCTAAGGTGTCCCAGGGCCATTTTAGTGGACCAGGCCCAAATCCAAAGAACAGGCCGCCATTTTGAGAGTCCTCTTGCAGCCGCCTGTCGCTGTAGCATCAAGAGCAGCCGAAACTCAGCTGAATGGCAACTGAAACGGTAAATGGGCGCCCCACTACATTTCAGCATTGTAGGATGACCACACCAGTACAGCAACTTGCTAGACATCACCTCGGTGCCATCCGGATCTCGGCGCCCCACTGCAGATGAAGTGCCTCTCAACTATGAAACCACCACGGTGACATCCGGATCTTGGCGCGTTGTGCTGCCTTCGGCCTATTCGCACATCGGTCCGCTACTGACGTCATCTCACAGGCTAATGGGGCGACCCACGCCGAGTTTCAGCATTGTAGGATGACCACACCAACTTGCTAGACATCACCTCGGTGCCATCCGAATCTTGGCATCTCAACGCCTAGTGGTATCTTCCATACAGAAAATATTGTTACGCTGCCTTTGGCCCCATTCGCACATCAGTCCGCAACTTAGACATCACCTCGGTGCCATCCGGATCTTGGCATCTCAGCGCCTTGTGGTGTCAGTCAGAAAATATTGTTGCGCTGCCTTTGGCCCCATTCGCACATCAGTCCGCTACTGACACCATCTCACAGGCCAATAGGGTGCCCCACGCCGACTTTTACCATTGTACGATGGCCACACCAGTGGCACAACTTGCTAGACATCACCTCGGTGCCATCCGAATCTTGGCATCTCAACGCCTAGTGGTATCTTCCATACAGAAAATCTTGTTACGCTACCTTTGGCCCCATTCGCACATCGGTCCGCAACTTAGACATCACCTCGGTGCCATCCGGATCTTGGCATCTCAGCGCCTTGTGGTGTATTCTCTTCAGAAAATATTGTTGAGCTGCCTTTGGCCCCATTCGCACATCGGTCCGCAACTTAGACATCACCTCGGTGCCATCCGGATCTTGGCATCTCAGCGCCTTGTGGTGTATTCTCTTCAGAAAATATTGTTGCGCTGCCTTTGGCCCCATTCACACATCAGTCCGCTACTGACACCATCTCACAGGCCAACAGGGCGCCCCACGCCGACTTTTACCATTGTACGATGGCCACACCAGTGCCACAACTTGCTAGACACCACCTCGGTGCCATCCGGATCTTGGCATCTCAGCGCCTTGTGGTGTCTTCAAATCAGAAAATATTGTTGCGCTGCCTTTGGCCCCATTCGCACATCGGTCCGCTACTGATGCCATCTCACAGGCCAACGGGGCGCCCCACGCCGACTTTCAACATTGTAGGATGGCCACAGAAGTGCGACAACTTACTAGACACCACCTCGGTGCCATCCGGATCTTGGCACGTTGTGCTGCCTTCGGCCTATTCGCACATCGGTCCGCTACTGACGCAAACTCACAGGCCAACGGGGCGCCCCACGCCGACTTTCAGCATTGTAGGATGGCCACACCAGTGCGGCAACTTGCTACACACCACCTCGGTGCCATCCGGATCTTGGCATCTCAGCGCCTAGTGGTGTCTTCTATTCCGAAAATATTGTTGCGCTGCCTTCGGCCCCATTCACACATCGGTCCGCTACTGACGCCATCTCACAGTCCAACGGGGCGCCCCACGCCGACTTTCAGCATTGTAGGATGGCCACACCAGTGCGGCAACTTACTAGACACCACCTCTGTGCCATCCGGATCTTGGCGCGTTGTGCTGCCTTCGGCCTATTCGCACATCGGTCCGCTACTGACGCAAACTCACAGGCCAACGGGGCGCCCCACACCGACTTTCAGCATTGTTGGATGGCCACGCCAGTGCGGCAACTTACTAGACACCACCTCGGTGCCATCCGGATCTTGGCGCGTTGTGCTGCCTTCGGCCTATTCGCACATCGGTCCGCTACTGACGCAAACTCACAGGCCAACGGGGCGCCCCACGCCGACTTTCAGCATTGTAGGATGGCCACACCAGTGCTGCAACTTGCTGGACACCACCTCGGTGCCATCCGGATCTTGGCGCGTTGTGTTGCCTTCGGCCTATTCGCACATCGGTCCGCTACTGACGCCGCCTCACGTGCCAACGTATTTTCTCCACATTTTACACCCTATGCCGCATAACAGGTCATGTGACTTGTTTATAAAACTTTTCATTGGTTCATTTTACTTTTGGTTTCCTAATGATGGAAGGCTTGATCATGTGACCTAAAAACAACACTTTTCATTGGATGAAAACTTTTTTTTTTCCCAAACGATGAAAGCCCCACCTTGTTTCTGGATGTTTCAGACTGAAGCTGGCGTCAGCATGAGAGCACCACCATCTCGTAGCTCAGTCGTGGTCATTCCGCGAGCAATCATGGCAGCCGCTCCCCACCAGAAGCCTGCAGGAGTCGGAGCCCCCAAAACTTTTGATGAATTCTCAAGGCGGAGGGGACGCTTTCGAGAATGGGGTCCAAGACCTAGCAGACAAGCGTCCGATTTCCAAGGTGTCCCAGGGCCATTTCAGTGGACCAGGCCCAAAAAGGAAACAGCCTGCCGCCATTTTGAGAGTCCTGTGACAGCCGCCTATCGCTGCACCGCAAGAGTGGGCGCAACTCAGCTGAATTGCGGCTTTTGACACAGTGGACCAAAAACGGACGGAATGGCAACTGAAACGGTAAAGGGGCGCCCCACTACAACAGATGACACTCCACCTGGAGAGGCCCGTTCACGCCGCCTCCCCCGGGGCGCCCCACGCCGTTATTCGGAGCAGCATTGTAGGATACCAAAACCAGTGCGGCAACTTACTGGACATCACCTTGGTGCCATCGTTCTGCTGCCTTGGAACTATTCGCGCAACAGTTTGCTACTGATGACCCACCCCCCGCGACGCCCCATGCCGTTATTTGCTGGGTGGCAACTTACTAGACATCACTTTCGTGTCATCTAGATTTCAGCGCGTTCTGCTGCCTTGGAACTATTCGCACAACAGTTTGCTACTGATGACCCACGCCCCGCGACGCCCCACGCCGGAAATCTGGACGTTGTGCTGCGTTGGGACTATTCGCACAGCCGACCGCTACTTCGTTGTTTTTCCCTAAAAATGTTTATATGTTATTACTATTTTTGTTTTCTTGTATATATTTATAAATTATTAAAGTTTTATAATCTTACTACTTTGTCGGAGTGCTATATATTTTTAATGTGACACATAATTGTAAAAACTTTGATGTACAAAGTCCCTGGAATCTTCCGCTTCAGGCTCGGTCCCCTCCCCAATCACAATACAGGATGGTTTTCAGATAATAGCAACGCTTCTGCTGTGACGGATCTCATCGAGTGTGGGCCTTGATCTACTATAACTCCTTTGAAGAGGGGTGATTCTTTACAGCTGTGGCCATAAACTACATCTGCAGGGCTAGCTGATACCCTAGGACCAGCCTGGACAATCGGACACAGAGGAAAAGGAGTGTCAGAGGGTGCGGTAGTGAATAGGGCGAAAGGGAGGTGTCGGGCGGGCACAGGGTGTGATTCTCAGGGAAGAGCAGCGCAGATGGGGGGAGGTTTATTACCCATGCATAAGACAGAGAGCGGGGGTGACCACTGCCTGGGGGAGATGCTTGCGAGGGTGGGGAGCCATGCTAAGGATCGACAGCGTGCACAGAGTGGGTCTGGTCAAGGCATCTAAAATGGCTGCCGTGCACGACAAAAGTGTGGCATTTGAAAAAAGACAAGATGGCGCAGACAATGTTTTTCAACACTTCCTGATTTCCTTCGAATCGAACGTTAACAGACGTTGGGGCATATTACCAAAGTTAAGCGATATTTATCCCTAACGATGCTTAGCAACGATTTTTTTACCGTCAGAAATTATCGCAGATAAACCTTGCTATTATCAAGGTTTATCGGAAATACGATAAAAAACGACCGCAATGCATTAATATCGCTGAAAACTCAGCGATATTCATGCATTACCGAGCTAATGCTCTTAGCCATGTTATCCACCTCCCATTGGATAACATGGCTAAGAACTGCTCAGGGCAGGTGGTAGCTTTTGGAGATATTCGCGCTTATCTCGAATATTTCCAAAAGTTGATAATAGGAGATAGCGATGTTAGCGACTGTTTCCAGTCGCTAACATCTTGGCATGCCCACTTTGCATGTCATTAGTGATAAATATCACTCACATGCAAAGTGGGGCCCAAGATGGTCGCTATCTTCTACTAGCCGTCGCTAACTGGTGTTAGCAACAGCTAGGTAATACACATATAATTTTATCTCCGCGAAGCGGAGCGCTGTTACAGATATATATCTTGTTTCTGAACGTTAATTTCTCAAAATGCACTGAAGCACATATATTGAGACCTAGCAAAGGCACATCGGGCTACCAGTCCCTACAATTTTGCCAAGTTTCGTGCAAATCCATTCAGCTGTTCGATCCTACCGAGAGACAAGATGGCGGCCGCTACGGACTGTTTGGAATGTTTACAGACACCGGAGAGCCAATCAGCTTCGCTTCGCAAAGCTCCGTAACGCGAAAAGTACGCGAAGCGGTGCGCTGTTACAGATATATATCTTTTTTTGAACGTTAATTTCTCAAAATCCACTGGAGCACATATATTGAGATCTAGCAAAGGCACATCGGGCTACCAGTCCCTACAATTTTGCCAAGTTTCGTGCAAATCCATTCAGCTGTTCGATTATTATTATTTTTATTTTTTTTTGCCCCGCGGGGCCCTTTTAAAACCTCCACATCAAACCTAGGAGGTGAGCGACAATGTACTATGCCCCCTTATGGTCATTTGCCCCTTCGCTTTGGCCTCCTCTTGTCTCTCGATCCTACCGAGAGACAAGATGGCGGCCGCTACGGACTGTTTGGAATGTTGACAGATGCCGGAGAACCAATCAGCTTTGCTTCACAAAGCTCCGTTGCACGAAAAGTACGCGTCCTGGGGCGCTGCCCAGTCCGCTGTTACAGATATATATCTTTTTTTAAACGTTAATTTCTCAAAATCCACTGGAGCACATATATTGAGACCTACAAAAGGCACATCGGGCTACCAGTCCCTACAATTTTGCCAAGTTTCGTGCAAATCCATTCAGCCGTTCGGGCTAAAAGTGAGGCCAACCGCCCTATGGAAATTAACATGGGAAAAACGCGTTTTGGGACCCCCCTTTTTTCTCGGCCCCCCCTTGACGAACCCCCCCAAAATTTTCAGGGGCTGCTCAGAAACAAAATGTGCCATTTTCCTGAAAATTTCAGCCAATTCCGTCCACAAACGCCAAAGTTATTAGACATAGAATTTTCAAAAATCCCATAGGGAAAAAATCCTAACTATATATACCTACTGGCGACCGCCAGTAGGTAATATACATATATATATATATATATATATATATATATATATATATATATATATATATATATACGCCAACACTCCCTTGAGGCACCGTGTGAACAGCACTCCGAAGAAGAAAAACGGACACCAATCCGGTAATCTGTGCAGCAAAGTTTTTCTTTTATTATATCATTTGCAGTGTCAAGGGTGCCGCGATTCGACACGTTTCGGCGATCCTGTCGCCTTGCTCACCAGATGAAAACGTTTATTGGTGCAAACATTTTAAATTAAACATAACCAATCCCTGCACTCTTCGTAACAGGTCACATGACCCTCTCATGTTTGTAATGAATATGGATAACAGACTGTAATCAAGTTGATTTATCCATGAAAGTAAAAAAAGACAGACTCAGCTGGATAATATCTGCTTAAATGCATTAATTTAAATACTTCACCTTGCATTTTTCAAATATGTATATTGAACATTGCAATATACTTTGGATTTTCAAAATTCATAAAGTCCAAAGTGTAATTACTAAAACAATAAATATGATGCTCAAATATTTAAAAAAACATAACATTCTATTGCAATGAATATTCTTTTTTTGATACCTGCTTAAATGCATGCATATTTATATTTTCACAGATTTATCAAAGTGTACACCATCTTGCTGGTCCAGCTACTGAGTCATATAAACAAAAAGTTAATGCTAATAACCTGTATAATGAAAAAATGCTTTTGTGCCAAAAAAGTGCAAACCGTGAATAAAAGTGCAGTAGTGATGATTTTAAAAAATATTCCCAGCCGGGAACCTTTTGTTACTTATTTCTAGAGAGAGAATCAGCAATTAATACTGATAATATAGATACAGTGGAATCTAATGGATACTAAAATTAATAAAGGCTTGAATAGCAACAACAGCAACAACAAGGTGTCTAATGGTGCAATTGCTCTCTATGCAGAACATGCGACAATAGATATTGAAAATCATTAATTCATGATAATACATGCAGTCGCCTGCTCACAGTATGGAGGACATAACAGTTATAGCCATGAGTGTTTTGAATCTCCAACAAGATATTATAACCATTAATGCAGGAAGTTGTTATATGATTCTCGCAGATACTCCCGTGGTCCATAGTAGCTCACAGATAATGATACATGTCCTCACACATATTCAAACCCTGAGGGCTCTTGGTGTCAAGTTCTAAAATATAGTGTGTTTCCAGTTGACGTAGAGCTTTGTCTCTGTTGCCTCCTCTTTTGTTTGCGGGGACACTGTCAATTACAAAATAGGAGAGAACATTTAGATTGTTTCCATGTTCAGATTTGACGTGTCTAGCAACAGGATAAGTTTGATCTGAATTTACTGTTGCTCGCAGATGTTGCAGAATGCGTGCCTGCACTGGAAGTTTTGTGCTTCCCACATAACGGAGACCGCACACACAACTTAAAACATATACTGCATAATCTGTTTTACAGTTGAAGTTACCTTTGATTTCAAATAACTTGTCTGAAAAAGCAGTTTTATATGTTTTAGTGTTGGCACCGAATTTACAGGCTCTACAACTGCTACACTTATAAAAGCCCTTCTTGGTAGAGAACCATTGATCTTTATGGAGCAATTCTGGACTGTTCTTGACCAAATCTGATCTCATGGAGTATGCTTTGCGATAGGTAATGCTAGGCTTTATAGGTAAGACTCCCTTTAGGACCCTATCAGTTAGCACAATAGGCCACTGGGTATTGATGATTTTTCTTATGGCATGGGATTGCTTGCTATAAGTAGTGATGAATCTACATTCAGAATTGTCAGTGCTGCTGGCCCTGTTAGTGCCAGCCCCTGTGCATGACTCCATTCCACTACTTTGTGCATGAGTCAATGGCTGCAGTAAGTGATGTCTATCTAGTGAGTTCACTTTTCTTAATGCCATTTTAATTTTTTTAACTCCATAGCCCCGAGCTACTAATCTGGCTTTGGCAATCTCTTGTGAATTTTTCCATGCATCATCAGTGATACATGCCCTCCTGATTCTTAGTAATTCACCATATGGGAGACTTTCTATGGTGTGACGTGGGTGGAAACTGGATGCATGCAACAGTGTATTGCCAGCTGTTGGTTTTTGGTATAGACTAGTTGTAATGACATTGTCTTGTATTGAAACCTCAATATCAAGAAAGTTTGTATGTGTGCTACTTATGTGACTAGTAAAGGCTAGATTGAGATCATTCTTGTTAATACTATCTACAAATTCATTTGCTTGATCCAAACTGCCTTTCCACACAATAAAAACATCGTCTATATACCTCCACATATGGGCAATATGTGTGTCAAAAACTGTCTTGTGGTCTCTTCTGAGGACATGCTCCTCCCACCAGCCAACATGTAAACATGCATAGCTGGGGGAGAAGCATGCCCCCATAGCCACTCCTCTCTTCTGTTTATACACCTTTGCATCAAATAAAAACACATTATTCATCAAACAGGTACGGATCATCTCTACAATCATTTTGTTATGTTGATACATTCCTATATCTCTTTGATCGAGATAGTATTTGACTGCTCTTAATCCGTCATCATGTCTGATGCATGTGTAGAGTGCTGTAATGTCTAGTGTCACAAACAACATATCTGTAGTCCATTCCACCGTATTTAGTTTGTTCAAGAAATCCCTGGAGTCTTGTAAAATTGTGGGTAAAGCCATAACAAAATCCTGCAAATAATAATCAATGTATTTGGAGGTGTTTTCAAAACAGCTATTGATAGCAGAAATAATAGGTCGTCCTTGCAGTGGAGTTAATCCTTTATGTACTTTGGGGATCAGGTAAAACAGGGGTAACATTGGGTACTCCTTGTACAGAAACTTATGTTCCTCTTTGGTAATTAAACCTTCCCTTAACCATTTGGATAAATCGTTTTTATAATCAGTATTGATCTTACGTACTGAGATACCATCACTGCGTTCATTACACTCTATATTTTCAAGTTGTCTGAAAGCTTCTGCTCTATATAGCTCTTTGTCCCACAGGACAATGTTACCTCCCTCATCCGCATTGTTTATGACTACCTTGTTGTTGTCTTTCAATTTTTTCATAAGTTGGAAGTAACCTTTGGAATGGTCAGTCTGTTTAGATTTTGATCTACAGACATTCCGATATAGAGATTTAAGTTCATCAGTGATTCTTTCGTGAAATATGTCCAAAGCATCTCTGGGCATGATGGGCACAAAGGTGGATGGTGGTTTAAACGGGCTTCTTCCTGGTAAGGAAATGTCTATCCCCTCAATCTGCGCAATCTGTTGTGATCCCAGACTTCCAGAATTCTCATCAGATAATGAGTGTAGTGTTGCTAAAGTGGGGATAGTACCAGCAGTAAGGCCTGTCATTACTCTAGAAGTCCGAATAACTTCTTTGTTAGCATTGTCTCCCTGATTTTTTAATATGAAGAACTTACGCAGTTTTAATTTGCGTATAAATTTATACACATCCACCCTCGTCCGCACAAAACCAAAATTGCTTTCTGGGCAGAAACTGAGGCCTAATGTCAACAATTGTTGTTCAGCAGCATTCAGAGTAATGTCAGTAAGATTTATAATAGTTTTGTTGCTGTTACCTGAATTCACCTCCGCCAATTCCTTTTCTGGCGTCCTCTGCCGGTTGTGTTTTGCACATTTGCGTCTCTGTTTCCGCCGTTTGTTCCTGGCTTGCTTTGTTGTTGATGCGTGCCCCTCGAGCGCAGGGACTGTAGTCTTTGTTCCCTGATAAAATCCAGTTCATCAGCGTAGGACACAGGCCCCAGTGATGTCATAGAGGAACTGGACATGCCCGACATGCTTCCCGAATCTGAATCTTGGCCGCTTGTAGTTAAGCTGGTACTTGAGCTCAATTCTTGCCTACTTGTGGTCGGTGGTTGATCCGACTCATTAGTACACGTTGGTAATATGTTAGGCCGCGTGAGAGACCTGTGTTTTTTCACGGAATCGTACTTGCGAGCAAATGTGAACACTTGCCCTCTCTCATAGTCATTCTTATCTCGGGCAAACTTCCAAATTTTTCTGGTTTTAATGGTGTCTTCCAATTTGTTTTTTCTATCCTTAATGTCCTTTAACAATTTATCCACTGTATTCTTGTTCGCCGCGGTGGTTAATGATTCAAGCTCCTCCATTAGCTTTGAAATTTCCCTCAAATCCTCCTCACGATCTACTTTGGCATGTCTAATCAATAGGCAGACCAAACCCATGGAGGCATCTAAATTGTGCTCCGCCCATTCTTTCACAACAAGGGGTGGTGATGGACAGAGTTTCTGAATTAAGCAGAATACTCTCACCCAGTCAAGAGATCAGGGCTAGATCCAACACCGTTTTTTAGCTCACTGCACCATCCCAGTTCAGAACCTGGCTATATGCAAATTAGTCTGTTCCTGTCCCAGTGCATGATGGGAACAAGGCAAACCAAACTACCAAGCCAATTCTTACACTGGGAAGGAAACAAGCTTCCGGGGACCGGTTTCTGCCATTTCAGGCGTCGTCGGCCCGGCTCGCTTGAATCCTGATGGTGCAATGAGCAAGGGACTCACATCTGAGTATACCCTTCCACGCTTAGGGTGGACAAATTATTTAACAACAAGGGGTGGTGATGGACAGAGTTTCTGAATTAAGCAGAATACTCTCACCCAGTCAAGAGATCAGGGCTAGGTCCAACACCGTTTTTTAGCTCACTGCACCATCCCAGTTCAGAACCTGGCTATATGCAAATTAGTCTGTTCCTGTCCCAGTGCATGATGGGAACAGGGCAAACCAAACTACCAAGCCAATTCTTACACTGGGAAGGAAACAAGCTTCCGGGGACCGGTTTCTGCCATTTCAGGCGTCGTCGGCCCGGCTTGCTTGAATCTTGATGGTGCAATGAGCAAGGGACTCACATCTGAGTATACCCTTCCACGCTTAGGGTGGACAAATTATTTAACAACAAGGGGTGGTGATGGACAGAGTTTCTGAATTAAGCAGAATACTCTCACCCAGTCAAGAGATCAGGGCTAGATCCAACACCGTTTTTTAGCTCACTGCACCATCCTAGTTCAGAACCTGGCTATATGCAAATTAGTCTGTTCCTGTCCCAGTGCATGATGGGAACTAGCTCACTGCACCATCCCAGCTTGTCTCCTTTCTGGTGAAGAATTGGCTTGGTAGTTTGGTCTGCCCTGTTCCCATGATGCACTGGGCCAGGGACAGACTAATTTGCATATAGCCAGGTTCTGAGCTGGGATCGGGCAGTGAGCTAAATAACGGTGATGGATCAAGCCCTGATCTTTGGACTGGGTAAGAGTGGTCTGCTTAATTCAGACACTCTGTTCATCACCACCCCCTTTTCTGAATCGTTTTTGGCCACTATAGGTGTGGCAGGGTATACTCAGACATGAGTCCCTTGCTCACTGCTCCATCAGGATTCAAGCAAGCCGGGCCGACGACGCCTGAAATGGCAGAAACCGGTCCCCGGAAGCTTGTCTCCTTTCTGGTGAAGAATTGGCTTGGTAGTTTGGTCTGCCCTGTTCCCATGATGCACTGGGCCAGGGACAGACTAATTTGCATATAGCCAGGTTCTGAGCTGGGATGGGGCAGTGAGCTAAATAACGGTGATGGATCAAGCCCTGATCTTTGGACTGGGTAAGAGTGGTCTGCTTAATTCAGACACTCTGTTCATCACCACCCCCTTTTCTGAATCGTTTTTGGCCACTATAGGTGTGGCAGGGTATACTCAGACATGAGTCCCTTGCTCACTGCTCCATCAGGATTCAAGCAAGCCGGGCCGACGACGCCTGAAATGTCAGAAACCGGTCCCCGGAAGCTTGTCTACTTTCTGGTGCAGAATTGGCTTGGTAGTTTGGTCTGCCCTGTTCCCATGATGCACTGGGCCAGGGACAGACTAATTTGCATATAGCCAGGTTCTGAGCTGGGATGGGGCAGTGAGCTAAATAACGGTGATGGATCAAGCCCTGATCTTTGGACTGGGTAAGAGTGATCTGCTTAATTCAGACACTCTGTTCATCACCACCCCCTTTTCTGAATCGTTTTTGGCCACTATAGGTGTGGCAGGGTATACTCAGACATGAGTCCCTTGCTCACTGCTCCATCAGGATTCAAGCAAGCCGGGCCGACGACGCCTGAAATGGCAGAAACCGGTCCCCGGAAGCTTGTCTCCTTTCTGGTGAAGAATTGACTTGGTAGTTTGGTCTGCCCTGTTCCCATGATGCACTGGGCCAGGGACAGACTAATTTGCATATAGCCAGGTTCTGAGCTGGGATGGGGCAGTGAGCTAAATAACGGTGATGGATCAAGCCCTGATCTTTGGACTGGGTAAGAGTGGTCTGCTTAATTCAGACACTCTGTTCATCACCACCCCCTTTTCTGAATCGTTTTTGGCCACTATAGGTGTGGCAGGGTATACTCAGACATGAGTCCCTTGCTCACTGCTCCATCAGGATTCAAGCAAGCCGGGCCGACGACGCCTGAAATGGCAGAAACCGGTCCCCGGAAGCTTGTCTCCTTTCTGGTGAAGAATTGGCTTGGTAGTTTGGTCTGCCCTGTTCCCATGATGCACTGGGCCAGGGACAGACTAATTTGCATATAGCCAGGTTCTGAGCTGGGATGGGGCAGTGAGCTAAATAACGGTGATGGATCAAGCCCTGATCTTTGGACTGGGTAAGAGTGGTCTGCTTAATTCAGACACTCTGTTCATCACCACCCCCTTTTCTGAATCGTTTTTGGCCACTATAGGTGTGGCAGGGTATACTCAGACATGAGTCCCTTGCTCACTGCTCCATCAGGATTCAAGCAAGCCGGGCCGACGACGCCTGAAATGGCAGAAACCGGTCCCCGGAAGCTTGTCTCCTTTCTGGTGAAGAATTGGCTTGGTAGTTTGGTCTGCCCTGTTCCCATGATGCACTGGGCCAGGGACAGACTAATTTGCATATAGCCAGGTTCTGAGCTGGGATGGGGCAGTGAGCTAAATAACGGTGATGGATCAAGCCCTGATCTTTGGACTGGGTAAGAGTGGTCTGCTTAATTCAGACACTCTGTTCATCACCACCCCCTTTTCTGAATCGTTTTTGGCCACTATAGGTGTGGCAGGGTATACTCAGACATGAGTCCCTTGCTCACTGCTCCATCAGGATTCAAGCAAGCCGGGCCGACGACGCCTGAAATGGCAGAAACCGGTCCCCGGAAGCTTGTCTCCTTTCTGGTGAAGAATTGGCTTGGTAGTTTGGTCTGCCCTGTTCCCATGATGCACTGGTCCAGGGACAGACTAATTTGCATATAGCCAGGTTCTGAGCTGGGATGGGGCAGTGAGTTAAATAACGGTGATGGATCAAGCCCTGATCTTTGGACTGGGTAAGAGTGGTCTGCTTAATTCAGACACTCTGTTCATCACCACCCCCTTTTCTGAATCGTTTTTAGCCACTATAGGTGTGGCAGGGTATACTCAGACATGAGTCCCTTGCTCACTGCTCCATCAGGATTCAAGCAAGCCGGGCCGACGACGCCTGAAATGGCAGAAACCGGTCCCCGGAAGCTTGTCTCCTTTCTGGTGAAGAATTGGCTTGGTAGTTTGGTCTGCCCTGTTCCCATGATGCACTGGGCCAGGGACAGACTAATTTGCATATAGCCAGGTTCTGAGCTGGGATGGGGCAGTGAGCTAAATAACGGTGATGGATCAAGCCCTGATCTTTGGACTGGGTAAGAGTGATCTGCTTAATTCAGACACTCTGTTCATCACCACCCCCTTTTCTGAACCGCCCATTCTTTCAGCAGCAGCGGTTTGGGGTTATCAAAGCTGGGCGCCAGCATAATGCGCAACCCCTGCGGCACCCGCCCAGCTTCTTGATATTTTTCGAGAGATTTGTAAATGTAAATGTAGTTGAGCTTATATAGCGCACAGCTACCCGCAGTGGGTTTCCCGGCGCTTGCTTAGGGAACCCTTCCTGGTATTCCCCTGTGAGATAGCAGGGTATCCACAAGGTGAAAGTCAGGCATCCCGCCGTGAGGGGCCGTTGTGGAGATTAAGCAAGCTATTGCCCAGAGTCGCAGAGTGTGAACCCGTGAGTCGAGGAGGCACCGGGGCGAGAATTATCGAGTCCGTGGAATTTTTAGCCCAAGACCCGCCGAGGCGGGGAATTGAACCCTGGTCCAGGACCGATCTCAGCTTCCGGGTCTGCTGCCTCTAACTCCTGAGCCACACTTCTCCACAGATTTAATCTCCCACCACTTAATCAACTCACTGCGGTGATGTTTTTCCAGAGCTTTCGTCACGCTTTTGACATCCACTGGCACAGAAGTTGTTGCTTCAGCCCTTGAGGAGGGAATCCCTATATATATATATGTTTGTGTGTGTGTTTGAATACATATATATATATATATATATATATATTTAGTTATTTATTTATTTGGGTATTTACTTGTTCAGTTTTATAGACAAGTTATGTCTAATTGGATACAAGCATTATTTCTACATTCATGAATTGTCCAACATGCATCATGACAATAAATAAGTTCATCAGAAGAAATAATTTTCTATAAATATTATAACTCATTGGTGTCTATAAATTCTAAAGTTTCAGGGAGCAAAGTTCCAATGGAATGCGGAATCATTAGGAACTGACCACCAGAATAGTTGGTGGCCCCCGCTCAAAGGCAGAATACAGAGTGATGGAGACACTAAACAAGACAATCCACATCTGCATAGTCCAGGGCAAAGATATAAAGACAGTGAGCCACCAATTCTGCCTCCCACATTGGAATACATCATTTCACTGCACAACCCTGAACTCTCTAGCAATGTCTATGTTTTAGCAGCCGCTTATGGATACCATTCCTTACACACCTTCATGGTCCATACTGCCTCCAAAAATGGAACTGAGCCATACAAGTCAGCACTTGAACTATGAAGCTGCCAGCCAAGCCCATGGAGCCGAAGGAAGCAATCTCCAAGATGGGACATGGTCCTGCTGAAAAACCAAGGGGAGGAAAGTTCAAAATGCTGTTTGAATGTGAACCCTGGACAATATGTGAGAAAAAAGGGATGATGTTGACAGCTGACCAAGAAACGAGACAATCACATGGTGCACCTTGTTCTTTAAGAAGCTGAACAGACCTCAACACAATGAAGATTTACCAACCGCTGATGCAATTTAATTTGTGGATAAACCATGGGCAGCTGCTCCAACAGGAGGACCATGAGATGCCTTAAAGTGTCTACAAAACCCTACACCACTGAGGAATCTTGGTACAATGGACAACTCACCAGCCGCCAAGCCCAGTCAGAGCCAAGCAAGTTGGATGGAAGAACTACCCATCGAAATAACATGAGGCCAAATCGGCAATTTTCTATACAGATGAGAGACATTATCTGAGAGCCCAATGGCTGCACTGAGAGACTATAGAGTTTTACTTGGTTATATCCAGTTTTAAAAATGATTAAGTAAAAGAGTAATGTATTGTGCTACTCAACACATACATCACACACACACGCACAAGCATGCGTCCTGATGCTGCTCAGGGTGTCAGGAGTAAATAAATGGGTGTCTCAGTAAATAAAGTGTCCAACTGAGCCTGTCCACGCATGGACAGGCTCAGCGTGGACAGGCTCATTTGGCTAAGCGTAACTTACATAAACTGGATCGACATACCTTGGTGCCAGTAACTCAAAAGCCTTTTCTGTGCAAATACACACCGCATATGTGCATGCATCTAGACTGACAGGACAATGCATAGCCTTAAAGGAGTACTATGAGTGTCATTTAAAGTCTTAAACAGGGGAATAAAATGTGTATCCTGCAAAAACGCACAGTGAAAGTCCTGATTTTCACATGGACACTAACCTATATGAAGCACTCATTAAACCATAGTTCTTGTGAAAAATATGAATGCAATGAAAAACATTACCCAATGTCCTAAGCTTTTTATAGATCTACACTTCTTTTAAATTGTTAAACAATTATAGGTTGACTCACAAACGTAAGATGTTACACATGCAGACTTGCTCATGATTTACAATTATGTATGTGTAAATGTTCACCACAAGTACAACTGCACATCCCCACTTTTTCTTTCATTTTTTTCTCCACAGGGAGAGTTTTCATCATAAAACCCCTGACCTTATATTCTATACCAGTTTTGGCCAAACATGCAATCCTTGATGGGAGAACCTGAGTTTATTACGTCGATTCTTCATGATTACCAGTGCCGGCTTTAGGGTGGTGTGACCAAATGCTGCCGGACAGGGCACCAAGCTTGAGGAGGCAACATTTGCTTGACAATATGGGGCAGTATAGGTTCTGCCTGCAAAGATATTTTGCGTCCAGCATTTCTCATGGGATAATTACAAGGCATGATATGTTTGGTGGTTAATGTACTTGACAGAATAATTTGAAATGTCTCTAGTCACAGTTTTGATTCATGATAAGGTAGCATAGTGGGTTAATATTTCTGCTGAATATCACAAACCTGAACTTGCAGATCGCAAATTTGTATTTTATATAAATAGCTCAGTGGGCTACAGCTTTTGTCACAAAAATGCTCTTATTACTTTGAGTTCAATCATTTTAATAGGCCATGACCTGGCATCAAAGCAAAGCATGCAAACTGCAAGGCATATGTATAACACCTTATTTATTTTCCCACAAGGTTTCATTATTCTAAAGGTGATAAAAAGAGTTTCCTAGGGAAGTAATAAAATGTTATTAGTATGACAACCCCAATCGTTGAGTTACAAATCAAATCCTCAGTTTATGGGGTGGATTTAGTAAAAGTGTGGGCCTAGTTTGCATCACAAAAGTGACGAAAACCTGTTACAAAGTGCTATTTTGATGTTTACTCTCCAGCACAAATATTTAATTACATTGAACGTGTCATGGATGGGACCTGGACGTTCATATGTAGCAACCCATGGATTTTGATGCTAATTCTTAACTTCTAACCTCGCTAGAAAGAGATTTGCATCAAATAATTATGCCTCCTTGAGGCAGGCATACATTTAGAGAAACAATATATTTCCTCCAAACATTTTCAAATGTGCGTGTGTTTTCTATCATATAGCACACATACAAAGTGATAAAGTGTTAAATTTCATCAAAGCATAAAATGTTGTGCTTAAATTATACCCTTTCAGCATAAAACCTATGGTTAGCATCAGGGTGCACGGGTATGCGCATTTGAGCAAGGCAGCCTAAGGTATGCCAGCACTAGAGGCGAGAGCAGCAGCAACATATCTCAGCAGATTTGGAGCTGTTGTGATCTCTCCTTTTTATGCAATGCAGCAACTTTGGTTACTGTGCTGCATGAAAACAGTACATCTACCCCTTTGTTTCTCCAAGCCAAGAACTGTTAACATATAATGCCCCAGTATGAATGACATGTGACTCCTACACCTTGTAGTCCTCTTTGTCTTAACTAACGTTTCCGATATATCGATGTACACTCTTTTATGACTAATCTGTATAATATAATGTAAAGTGCTGTGACACTCTACATTGGGATGAGTAGCGCCATGAAATAAATAAAGTTGAGAGAGGAACTAAGGAAAGGAGGTGAACGCGGCACCGCTGGAGGGTGTCAGTGAGCGAATCCAGGAAGTTTAAAGTTTGTCGCACTTGGCGCCACCAAGTCTAAACGGGCCCTGGCGATTACATTTAATGTGTTCCCTTGTAAACACCTATAAGCTGGACTTTACAAAAAATATTTATGGGGGTGCACGGAACACCCCTCAGAGTGTTCAATACTTGTAGAAACATACAAGCAAAGAGGCCCGCACTTGTAAACCTCTGCGCATTCTGGGGCTTATTTGCAAGCCAAGCAAGCCCCTTGCACAGCCGGTGCGTCACTTTTTATATGGGAAAACGTGACGTACTGGTGGCACTAGGGGCCCCATCATTCCGTGAGTTTCAATGCGTGGTTCAGGTTTATGTTTTCAGACAAAGGCTTTGCTGCTTGCAGACGAGTGAACACCTCCGCGGAATGCTGATGCGTGTTTTGGGGAGGGCGTCTTCATCGGTTTGCCACCTTCTGTTTTGTTATAAACTTGCAAGGGTCGTAAATCACCGAACCACATTTGTGCTCCGCCATTTATGAAGAAAAATGACTCCATTATTCGCGTTGTTAGGCAGGCTTTCTTCGCGTTTGTTTTGGGTTTACTTTTGTTCTCCCTTTGTATTGCTGATCTGATTACTCTGAAAGGGCAAACGATCTGCCCGTGTCTGCAATTAGGCTTATTGTTCATCAATTATGCCATTACGCATATTTTAGGCTGCTGACAGATGCACTTGGCATTAATATTAACACTGCCTGCGTAGCTGTAATGAAGCGGCGTCTCTTCGGGGCTCGGTACAGCGCGTCTGCAGCATCAATTCCAGCTGCAGGGGGGTGAGGGGCGAGGAATTAAAGGGGTGCGGCGAGTTTGTGCCTTTATTAATAAAAGCACACATTAAAAAGAAATCAATTTATCACCGCAGCTCAGTCGCCTCCCTCAAGACAATATCCACAGCGGCTGAGCCGTTCCCTTTCGAGAATAAGAAATTCAAGCAATTACACTGATGGGAACATTTGGCATCAAAAAGCTGCAGCCAGGCGGAGAACACTCCTAAGTGATGTCAAGGGCGAACCCACAACGGTACATTGCTAAGTGACTCCGAAGCGGGCTGGCAGACTAGGTGGCCATGGGATGGGTTTGTAGGATTGTTGTGTTTCCTTTTATGTGCAATGGCGCTTTTACGATTTATGGCAGCCTTCATGTAACCTACACAGAGAAAGCAGGCGAAAGGCCATTGGATGCAATGTGTGGCAGTATGTGATAGACATCCCTCAGCCATCAACTTTTGCTTGTTGCACCGTCAGTCATGACGCAATGCACATGGTCTGGGAAGACCGACTACCCCCCCTCATCATGCAACAATATTTACCACCCACGTAGTAATTACCAGGCGAGAGAATTCTTTGCAAGGCAGGGTGTCTCACGACCACCCGGACGCATTTATTAAAATATGAAACTAAATTAAAATGTGAAAATAAACATTATTTACACAATTATTAAATGCAAAATTCTGACATTAGATTTACAGCAAGGTAGACAGGTATGAAGGGCTAACCTTAACAAATGTCTAATACAGCGTGTTTCCTAACCGAATCTAACATCCTACATCAATTTTGCATTCTAATAATTTATGGGCCTACGGCAAGGTAGTTAACCGGTGTCAGATCCTTTCCCTAGCTACGCCCTCACGCCTGAGTGCGCATGCTCAACAAGGGCCCGGTTACCGGGAGAGTTCTTCCCTCTCCTGGTTACCCTCGTACGCTCCGTGAACTCCATTTAACCAAAAGGAGGGCCCTTACCCTCGCTCCATTTGCTGACGTCATAGTGTATGTGCGGGGTGGCTACCAGCCCGAGAAAAGCGCGACTTCCTCCCCCGCACCCTTCCAAGCAAGCGGATATCCTGCCCCTAAAGTTCTAGGAGAGACCAGTGGCCCCTCCCCCTGGGCAACCCCATTCGATAATGGTGCCGCCCCCTAAGGACCTTAAATTGCTGCTCACCGATTATGACCTTACCGCCACAGGCCAGCACAGTTGACCGAGTATCTGGCCCCCCCCAAAATGCATACACTGAAAGGTCATACCCTCCTAGAAAAACCTTCTACCCATGCCAGTATGTTCCTTACCAGTATGTCATTACCTGCTTCAGTCAAGTGGACCCCATCCCGTAAGTAGAACTGGTCTACCCAAATGCACCCATGTGGGATACTCTGCAGGTGAGGTGTTCGAAACAGTTTCTCCATCTTATTGTTGACCCTCTTTACCGAGTGATTCAACGCCCTAACTGATTCCCCCCCTCCACTGAAGTCTAGGTATCTAATGTGACTACGCTATGGTGCAACCTGGTAACAACTTCACCAGCCAACCAGCCAAGATGATCTCTTCCAACAAGACCCTTCTGCCTAGTGTTGTATGCTACCTGTGTGCTTCCCAGCACACAGGCTTCTTAGAATTTAGAATGTTTTATTAAGATTTCTTGTGGGGGTTCCATATGAATCAGTTGGAGTCTGACTGCGCTTGTTGCCAGTCCCTGTGGATGTCAAGCTGTTCCTTCCTTAATAATAAATCCTTTCCTGGAACCTACAAACTTGAGGACCTTCTATTCTTTACAACATATTGGCGACAGGTTGGAGTATTGTTCCAAGGAATCGGATTTTCAAAAGGATACAGCGTTCACTTCGTGTTTTAAGGAAGTAAGGAAGTTATGTTACTTTTCTTGTGTCTTGAATGCACCAGCGGCTGTTTTTACTCATCTTTGTGCTTTGATTGCACCAGCGGCGGCTATAAAAATATATTATTTACTCGCATGTAACCTTTTCTTAACCATTGCCTCGCATGTAACCTTTTTCTTAACCATTGCCTAGTATTTCAATACTACTGCGGCTGTAAATCTAATCGTGCACATGATAGCACCTGCGGCAGACATTCAAGCTATTTAAGCGGCATATCTTTAAACTTTAAAGTAGATTTCACGAATCTTGTGAAATAACGGTTACCTTCTTGCCGTGTAGTCTCGAGAATCTTCCTCGTGAGTTGGAACGCACGAACAATCCCCTCCTTGCGTTCTTTGGCAACACTGTCCCAGTGCATTTTGGGTACGCTGAGCATTGTGGGAGTGACATCATAGCGTTTACTCACGTTTCGGCCATTTTGGATTGGGAAGTTCTCAAATCGGAAATTTGTCGAATTTTGTCAACTATGTGCTCATTTTAAAGGTTACAATTTCACATGCCTGTTGTCCTACAAAAGCGTTTTCACAGAGATGCACACGCTTAATATAAAAAGGAAAAACAGACTTAAAAAAAAAAAAAAATTCTTCTCTTTGAAAAATACTAAGACATTAAATTCACTTATAATTATTCCTATTTTATTTTTAAAAGTTACTGTCATGTCTAACATTATGGTTCCACCTCATTTTTTGCCTATTGCTGGGGATCCTAAAATGGATTGGGATTTGTGGTATCCCATGTTTTTAGCCTATGTTAGTGTTCTTGAAGAAGATGGCTGTTCTTCCAAAAGGAAATTAGATCTTTTACGTTTGTCTTTAGGAGGTCTAGGCATTAAAGAATTGTCGGATTTACCTCCGTTAGAAGAATCTGAGGCTGAATCTGATGTGTTTGAGACTGCTGTTAAACAGCTCACCATTAGGTTTGGAAAGAAAGTCAACACTGTCATGGAACGTTTTACATTTTATTCAAGAGCTCAAAAGGATAACAAATCTATTGAGAACTACATTTCTGCTTTACGTGCCCTGGCCGGATCCTGTGCTTTTGACACTATCAATTATGAACAGGTTCTCCGAGATCAAATAATGATGAAAACCAAAAGCAAGAAAATACAAGAAAGATTGTGGTTAGGTACTGAGACCTCACTTAAGGCTGTTGTAAATATAGCGAAAGGTATTGAACAATCAGAGAAGTTTGTCATGGAAATAAGAGGTCAAAGCCTAGGAATTTCAGTCAAAATACAAGAATCTACACCTGAAGTTTCACTTGTCAAAAATCAACCAGTTCAGAAGAAAACCTTTCCTTCTACTTTCAAAAAAGATAGTTTTACAAAGGAGATTAAATTTAATAACAGACGTACATTCATAATATGCTATAGATGTGGTAGTTTTGAACATGTGGGGAATTTTAGGAATTGTCCTGCTAAATAAGATTTGTGTTAAATGTAAAAAGTCAGGACACTTTGGGAAAATGTGTCGTTCGTCTCAAAAAGTAAATTGTATTTCTTTTGATGACGAAGAATTAGTTGAAGAATTTAGCGAATTCAATTGCATTTCATGTATTTCTTCTGATAACTGCAAAAGTTTTCCTTCTAGTATTTTTAACGTTGATGGCAATGAGATTTCCATGTTGGTAGACTCTTGTGTATGGTATTCTATAATTAGCAAGGATCTGTTCGAAGATTTATGGCCTAATAGGAAATTCTTCGATCCTGATATCAAACCAGGCAGTTATACTGGACACAAAATAGAACTAATGGGTTTCTTTTGGGCCAAAGTATGTTTTAAACACAGGTCCACTAGTGCTAAGATCTACATTGCTCGTAAAGGCGAGTCTATTTTGGGTTGGCCCCATCAAAAAGAAATGGGAATCAAACTGGATCCCAACGCTTCACCTCCAGTTTATATTGATCCTAATTTTTCACCGCTAGTTTCAGCTGTTGCTTCAGGTAATTCTGAATTCGTTGACAACATTAAGAGTATTTTCCCTAAAGTGTTTGAAGAAAAATTAGGTCAGTATGCCCATTTCGAACACAAACCCATTCTCAAAGACAATGCTGTACCTATTAGGCATAGGGTTAGAAATGTACCCTTAGCTTACCGCGATAAATTGAAAGACATTCTTAATAATTTAGTTAAGGCCAACATAATTGAACCTATTGAGTCATCTCCTTGGGTTTCCCCCATTGTTCTTTCCCTTAAATCCAATGGCGAGCTCCGCTTATGTGTGGACCTTCGCAGCTTAAATAAGGAAATCTGGACTGACATGCACCCCTTACCTAAAATTAATGAGCTCATTTCTACTCTTTCGGGGGCATGTGTGTTTTCCACCCTGGATCTTGCTAGCGCATATCATCAGGTGGTACTGCAAGAGGAATCCAGGAACTTGACAGCCTTTGTTACACCTGAGGGTATGTTTCGCTACCTACGTATGCCTTTCGGTCTTGCGAGTGCTGCATCTGTCTTCCAACGCTTAATGAAAGAAATGTTGGAAGGGTGTAAGGGGGCCATTGCATTCCAAGACGATATTCTTGTCTTCGGCAGTGATGAATTACAACATGATGAGAATCTTAGAACTGTTTTAGGAAACATACAATCGAAAGGGTTAACACTTAAATTCTCAAAGTGTAAATTCAGGCAACAAAAAGTCCAATATTTAGGACATGAGATTTCCAAGGAAGGTATTAAACCTAAGTTTGATCATATTGCCAGTATTTCCAAAGCTCCTGCTCCTATCAATAAGGATCAATTGTTTTCCTTTCTTGGTTTAACCGAATATTTTAGCAAATTTGTTAAAAAGTATGCTTCTAAAGTATCTTCTCTTCGTGTATTACTAAAAAAAATGCTAAATTTTCTTGGGGTAATGAACAACAATTGCAATTTGACGAGTTAAAGAGGGAAATCTGTTCCGCTCCTTTTTTAAAACCATTTGTTGTGGGCAAAGAATGCATTGTTTCAGTCGATGCTAGCAATACTGGTTTAGGAGCTGTTCTTTTGCAGAGAAGTTTTGGTGAAGAGTGTGTTGTTTCGTATGCTTCAAGAACGTTGAAAGGTGCTGAGTGTAATTATTCAACAATTGAAAAAGAATTGTTGGCATGTACTTGGGCTGCTCAGCATTTTAGACAGTTTTTATGGGGTACCAAATTTGTCCTCAGAACTGACCACAAACCCCTTGTCAATATGCTAGCTGCGGGTGGTGGTAGGATTTTAACAGCTCGTTTGGCCAGGTTGGCAGCAAAGTTACAAGAGTATCAATGTACTGTGGAGTACATTCCCGGTAGACTTAATGTGCATGCTGACTGCATGTCTAGGTTGCCTTTGCCTCATCTGGACAATGAACACTCTGAGGAATGTGATGTAGCTTACACCATGAAAGACATTAACATGAGTAATTTGGATGCCATTTCAGAGGATATTTGGGTGAAAGCTATGTTGGAGGATGATATTCTTGGTCTTGTTGATACTTATCTTAAGTGTGGTTGGCCAGAAGAAAGGAAACTTTCTGGTGATTTGAGTTCTTTTTTCAAGGTCAGTGATGAACTTATGAGTTCTCACAATATTATCACCAGAGGTGACAACATTATTCCACCTTTTTCTATCAGGGAAAATTTGATTAGAATTGCTCACGAAGGCCACATGGGCATGTCGATGACTAAGAGGCGTTTGCGGGAGTACTATTGGTGGCCCTCAATGGATGCTGTTGTTGATAGATGGGTCAGGAACTGCCCCTGTTGCTCCAATAGTGATAAAACTGTTAAACCTCTTTCCACTTCTATCACTCCTATTGAATGTTCAGAGGGTCCTTGGAGTAGATTGGGTATTGACATCATTGGTCCTTTGAATTTGCATGACTGTAGGGAAGTTTATGGTTTGGTCCTGGTTGACTATTTCTCGAAATGGCCTGAGGTCAAGGTTGTTAATTAGATTACCTCCAGCCAAGTTATTGATTTTCTTAATAACATTTTTTGTCGTGAGGGTTTACCTGCTGAAATTATCTCTGATAATGGCACACAGTTTATCAGCAAGGAGATTGAATTATTTTTCAGAGAACATGGTATTACTCATATGAGGGTTTCGAATTATAATCCGCAGGCCAATGGTCAAATTGAGCGTTTTAACAGAGTGGTCAAGGAGTCTATTCAGTTAGCTGTTAAGAATGATTTGGATTGGAAGAAAGCGTTATGTGCTACCTTACTCACCTAACGGATTTCTCCCAATTCTGTTACTGGATGTTCTCCCTTTGAATTATTAAGAGGTCGCAAAGCTGGTACTAAGTTGTTACCCTCGTGGTTGAAACCTGACAAATCCGTTATGCCTCGTCCTGATTTTGAGAAGGTAAAAAAACGTGTTAAGATTTATCAGGAGAAGATGGGTAAATGTTCAAATAGGAAAGTGTCTAGTTGTAAAGTCAGAGTTGGTGATTTGGTTCGTGTGAAATTTGGAAATTCACTTTCTAGAGGTTGGTCTAAGTGGTCTGATCCTGTCAAAGTGACTGAGGTTTTCAGCAAAGCTGTACGTGTTGAAGGGGGGAAGATCTGGAATTTTAGACGTGTATCTATTGTTAGATCTGACAAATCATTCCCTAATTCTAATAAATCTTCTTTTCTAGGGTGTGAGGTTGATGATGATCAGAACTTTTTAGATAATTTTTGTACTTTACAGGATTCTCAAATTGTTTTGCCTAATGATTATGTTTGTTCTAATGAACCTTTTGTTACTGTTCTTGACTCACAGGATTTTGTTAACAACACCGATGATGTTTCTGAAGTTTTAGATGATCGTGGTGTTGTTGACACTGTTCCTGTTGTTCAAGATGTCTCTCCTGATTGTGCAATTGAGAAAAGTTCACGTGTTTCTCATCCACCTGTAAAAATGAAAGATTATGTTTGTTCTTAGTTGGTTTTTTTTGGGTTTTTTCTCTCTTTTTTTTTTTTTTTCAACGGTGGGAGGTGTGTTGTATGCTACCTGTGTGCTTCCCAGCACACAGGCTTCTTAGAATTTAGAATGTTTTATTAAGATTTCTTGTGGGGGTTCCATATGAATCAGTTGGAGTCTGACTGCGCTTGTTGCCAGTCCCTGTGGATGTCAAGCTGTTCCTTCCTTAATAATAAATCCTTTCCTGGAACCTACAAACTTGAGGACCTTCTATTCTTTACAACACCTAGCGTCACCAAATCATTCCCCCCCAGATGCAGAATGACCACTGAGGGCGGTGGGGTGTGTCTTTTGAGTAAGTCAGAGATGTAGCCCCTAAGCTGGCTAATACGTTTTATGCAAATAGTGGTTCTGTCGGAATTTGAACAATTTCTTTATATGGTTAATATTTTAATTAGTACTTTTTATACTGAAACATATATCATCAGTGGAATTATTTTCATATAAAACACACACCACACGTTTGTACTATTAGCAAAGTTGTAATCATTCAGTCACTTTGCAATTCTTATTTTGAAGCATAATAAATTCGGTTGTCCACAGTAATAAAATTGAGATAACAATACAAAGTGCAGAAGTGAGTGAACGTGATCAGTGGTTTAAGAGTGACTGTTTTTGTGATACAGTGTCATGAAGATGCAAATAAAAAACATAGGTCCAAAAATAGCTACAATTTTCTCAAATAATATAGTTATTCATATTTTTCTTGTTTGGAATACAGTGAGGACCAATTGTGGAGGTTCCGTCGACGTTTCGACCCTGCGGTCAGGTGCCTATTTATTAGCAACCGTTTCGGGTCTTCATCAGGACAAGGGTAAGGACAACCTGAAATTGAATAGAGGGATGCCTATTTTAGTATTGGGTGTGTGTGCCACTGGTAAATTAAAAATTGAGTGCCCCATCGGGCCTGCTCACCTGATACTTTTGGTGCCGAGGCGTATATTCGTAGCCTCGAGGGGGGTATCTACCTCTCCTTTATTCATGCGTGGTATCTGTAGATTATTTATAAAGATAAGTACCATGCATTTACCGGGTTGAGTTGAACAACCATGGTTCAAAGGGACATGTACCTTGATATAAGAATTTCTCACCAGCCGGTGAAAGAATTCAGGGTGAAGTGCCGCAGCCGCGATCACCTAAACGATAAAATTGTCGGTTTAGTGATACTCTCTCACTTTTTTTATTTTTTTTAAAAGAAACTGTTTTTTTTAAAAAAACAGATGACGTAACTACCCAACGAGTCAAGAATAGGGTCCTACAGCATCAAAGTAGAATCAGGTGTAAAGTACAAGGAGCACCTCTCGTCGAGCATTACAATACGTTGAACCACTCACATGAACAATTGGAATGGTGGGTTTTGGAAAAGATTGAACTACACCAAAGAGGGGGCAATATGGCCTCCATTTTGAACTACAAAGAGTGTCTCTGGATTCACATCTGAGACTATACAGGGATTGAACAGCCAAGATGAAACGTGCATGCAAATGAGTAGGCTTTAATCACGCATTATATATCTGACAATTATGTGTATACTATCACTGACATTTAATTCCATCTATAATTTTCATGTGACTATGTAGAAAATGAATACTCATATTGATGTGTATATAGAACTGTGTGATTAGATACAATTTGTCCCCACGAGAAAATCCCTGACCATTGCTCCTTCACAACCAGGTTTACCATGAAGTCCTGGCGAACCGATCCCGTTCCCGGGTTTTTTCTAATTTTCTTACACGTCATGATTGACGTTTTGCTAGACGTGCCGTTTTGCACGTAGCCCACAGGCGTACTGGATTTAACAGGCGAACAGACGCGGCCCAGTTCGATTCATTTACGAACCGGAGACAGATACAGACGGTTGCTGGTCTGGTCTTCAAGTAAGTCGTGCACTACCCTGAGAACTGTTCCGGATGCTCCAGTCCGCACTCTAAGTACACCAATTGAGCGGTATAATTGACGTAGCACAACTGCCGTAAGCGGTAGGGCTTTGATGCCGGTGCACCCCACACCTTAAAGAAGGTTTTTGGATACAATAGAGCAGTTACGTCATCTGTTTTTTTTTTTTAAAAACAGTTTCTTTTAAAAAAAATAAAAAAAGTAAGAGAGTATCACTAAACCGACAATTTTATCGTTTAGGTGATCGCGGCTGCGGCACTTCACCCTGAATTCTTTCACCGGCTGGTGGGAAATTCTTATATCAAGGTACGTGTCCCTTTGAACCATGGTTGTTCAACTCAACCCGGTAAATGCATGGTACTTATCTTTATAAATAATCTACAGATACCACGCATGAATAAAGGAGAGGTAGATACCACCCCCTCGAGGCTACGAATATACGCCTCGGCACCAAAAGTATCAGGTGAGCAGGCCCGATGGGGCACTCAATTTTTTATTTACCAGTGGCACACACACCCAATACTAAAATAGGCATCCCTCTATTCAATTTCAGGTTGTCCTTACCCTTGTCCTGATGAAGACCCGAAACGGTTGCTAATAAATAGGCACCTGACAGCAGGGTCGAAACATCGACGTAACCTCCACAATTGGTCCTCACTGTATTCCAAACAAGAAAAATATGAATAACTATATTGTTTGAGAAAATTGTAGCTATTTTTGGACCTATGTTTTTTATTTGCATCTTCATGACACTGTATCACAAAAACAGTCACTCTTAAACCACTGATCACGTTCACTCACCTCTGCACTTTGTATTGTTATCTCAATTTTATTACTGTGGACAACTGAATTTATTATGCTTCAAAATAAGAATTGCAAAGTGACTGAATGATTACAACTTTGCCAATAGTACAAACGTGTGGTGTGTGTTTTTATATGAAAATAATTCCACTGATGATATATGTTTCAGTATAAAAAGTACTAAGTAAAATATTAACCATATAAAGAAATTGTTCAAATTCCGACAGAACCACTATTTGCATAAAATGTATTACCCAGGTTCTGAGGGTCACTGGGTTACCCCATTAGAATGAATGGTTTCCTAAGCTGGCTAAGGCGGAGCCCCCTCTGCCATGAAAGGAAACATTGAAATCCCCGCACTCTGCCCTCCGTCTACCCCCTCCTGAAAGGTAAAATGGTTTAGCACGCTTCACATAAGAATGACCAACCACCCATACTACATGCGTCCTCTTCTTGTCTTCTTGCTGTTGTCGAGATGCTGATGGTTGCATTTGCTGACCCTGTAGTAGTTTCCGTCCTGCGTCTCAGGCCCGAGAAACTGAAAGATAAACATAAACAAGGCAGGTGTCAGGGGGGATGACTTGACCCTTACAACATGTGCAGCCGCACATACCGCTTATAGGCATTGGAAGACCATCTCCCAATCCTCTTCACACTGTTGGCATGCAATCCTCTCGCAGTGGCCTCGGTGGCCGCCCCTATCCGGAAAGAATGTGTTCCAAATTCCTTGGGGTTCAGACCTGCTCGGGAGATGGCCATTGCTAACACTCTTTGGAACTGAAACCTGTTAATGGGGTACCATCCGCATATATTAACAATGCACCCATTGCCCCACCCGCCCGTTGACTGATGAACGCCTCCACATGTGACACTGGGCAGCACGGGTTGTTCGGTGCCCGGTGTAGCACCAAACTCTCCCCCCAGGCCTCCTGATCAGTCTTGGATTTCCGAATGTTAACCCACATGGAGTCGCCCCGTATAGTAGTATCTGTCAGCTGTAGGCCACCTAACCTGTTGAGTTTGTTGCTAGCCACTAGTTCACTTACCCGCAGTGCCCCGTAAAATGCCAGTGAAAAAGCGGCTTTGAAGAGGAGTACCTCTCCCGCAGAGCTGCATGTGTCAGGCAGGGCGAGCAATACCACTGCCAACCGCTCTAGACCTATTGGCCTTCTGCCATCAGCGGTGTTTGCCTGTAGGCGTTGCCACCCCTTCATCGCTTTTTGTACTAAGAAGCTTTTCGTAGGATCCCTGGTCCCCTTTGTCTGTGCGAAAAAGGAAACAGCTGACTTGTGTCTGCTAGCTGTTGCAGCTGAGCGCCCCTCCTTGTGTAATGTGTCCATGTACCCAGTAAAATGTGCCTCCTGATCCCATTTGGCCTCCCAATCCTGTCCCAGAAAATTACAGTAAGACCTGAACGCCCCTTCGTAAGCTGTCCTGGTCCTGGGAGCTAGGCTGGCTGCCACGAGGTCCTGTAGTTGGGGGCACCAATCTGCCAAAGTGTTGATGGGAAGTGAGCTGGGGATGCCTCTGCAGCTGGCAGGTGTTCCCTGAATACCTGCATCTTAAAGCGAGAAAGGGCGTCAGCTGCGTTATTCAAGACCCCTGTAACATGTTTGGCCCTGAATTGCACGTTCAACTTCATGCATCCTAGCACAATCTCCTTTATAAGGCGGAGTATCAACTTACACCGTGCTGCCTGCTGATTGATGCATTCAACTACAGTCATGTTATCCGACCAGAAAATGACGGATCGATTAGACAATTGGTCAGGCCAGACCCTTAAAGCAACCCATATTGGGAACAGTTCTAGGAACCCAATGTTTGTTGTCAAACCACTTTCCTCCCACCAATTGGGCCACCTTTGTGCCACCCACTTGTTGCCAAATATGGCACCGAACCCTACACTGCCAGCAGCGTCAGTCCATAGCCCTAACTCTGCTGAGGTCACCGTGGGGGCACCCCACAGTACTCTGCCATTGAAATTCTCCAGAAATGCAATCCATAGCCCCATGTTCTGGCGAACCTCGACTGACAGCCTTGTGTGATGGTGTTTGTCTCGCAGGCCCTTCATGGCTTGCGCAATTGAGCGGGAAAATGGACGTGCCATAGGGATGACCCCTAACATAAAGTTCAACAGTCTGTTGCAACTGCTGTAATGTGACTTTCTCCTTCAGCAAACATTGTTGAAGGGCTGCCCTGAATTTCGCGATCTTTTCCTTGGGTAATCTGAAACAACCCTCAACGGAATCAAGTTCAATGCCTAAGAATTCCAGGCATGTAGATGGCCCCACTGTTTTTCCTGGTGCCAACGGGACCCCAAAAGCACGCATGAGCACGCAAAACTCACGCAATGCCCACTCGCACTCCTGTGAGCCCGCCACCCCCAGCAAAAGAAAGTCGTCAAGGTAATGCATCACATGCCAGTGGCCCGTAGATTTTCTCAGAACCCATTCCAGGAAAGAAGTGAATGTCTCAAAGTAAGCACATGAAATGGAGCAACCCATGGGCATACACATGTCCATATATTATTTGCCTTCGAAGGAAAAACCCAGCAGGTGTTGATCGGATGGATGCACTGACAGTAATCTAAACGCTGACTCAATATCTGATTTTGCCATCAATGCCCCGGGGCCCAAAACTCTCAACATCTCCACTGCCTGGTCAAAAGACGCATATTTCACACTGCAAATGCTCTCGTCAATCGCATCATTCAATGATAAGCTCCTCGGTGCTGAAAGATTGTGTATGAGTCTGGATTCGCCCTTTTCTTTCTTTGGAACCACCCCCAGGGGTGAGCAGACAAAATTCGGTACCAGGATATCAAGGAAAGGACCCGCTACTCTACCTAGGCGCAGTTCTTTCTCAATTTTTGATGCTACCACCCCAGGATTGTGCTTTACTGACAACTGGTTCCTACACTGCGGTGTCCCGGTATATCCCCTAGCCGTAATCCGAAAACCATGTGTGAAACCTTCTTGCAGCATCCTTGCAGAGTTATGGTCTGGTATCTATTCAGCCAAGGAATCATAGCCAACACATCAATGGGGGAGTGAGCGACTTGGGGGCGTTCCTCGCTATTCAGGTTTCCTTCTCCCCCTGTTACCTGAAGTACTGCCCTTTGAACTCTATGTCGTTTCTGGGTGGGAAGGGTGACCGCATATGCAACACGCATGTCTGAATTTGCACGTGCCCGGTGCCCTGGTGCATGTTCGCCTGTTAAAATCCCAGCACACGCCCTTCCCGTCTGTATTACCTCTGGCCTTATTTGCCACTCCCCCCCCCCCTTGCGCTGACCGAAAGGGCTGCTGAAAGGGCTGATGGGGCTTGGGCGAATATCCCTTGTTCCAGCTAGCGCTAGCGCCTGCAGATTGCCCCTTTGCAAACTGAGAATGCCAGGAAATTGAGTCAACTTTGTCCCAGGCTAAAGATTTGTCAAATTCCCTAGCTTTCCTGAAAGCTATGTCATATTCTTTCCATGCAGCCCCCATGATTGTCACTGAACATTATAATCCTACTCTGATAACAAGCCATCTCCGCCTGCATTGCAGGTGAACGTTCGGCGGTAATCGCCACAAACACAGAAAAAGCCCTGATCCAGCTGTTGAGCGTCTCCTCCACCCTGAATTTATACAATTGAGACCGCCATTCACTAGGCAACATCATATCTTTCTGCGACTTGGCATATTCCCACTCCCTGTTGTCAATCAGCAATGAGAAAATATTTATGTATTTGTCTGCCCAAATTAACTCTTTCACACTCTGCGAGACATGTTGCGCCAAATTCTCCCCCCTGGAGGGTATCGTGCCTTCGCCTAATACCGGCATGACAACCTGCTTACCACTTTCAGCGAGTTGCGTTGGTTCTACGTTCTTGACTGTCCCCGCATTGCTCGCCGGACCTGTTTGGGGAGAAATTGGTGTGCTTGGCATGCTACCTTCGCCCCTAGCCACCATTACTTTTGCGACCATTCTCTGTGCCTCGGCCGTGGGGTCAGCTGCGGAAGGTAACATTCAACCAATCCCCATCCACGGAAGCACTGCCGCTATCTGTGCTGCTAGTTCTGGGGGTACCTGACCCCCTCTAGGGGATGGGTTGGCCAGAATTTCTGATGGGACCACTGTTGGGACCAAATTTACAGGTGGCGTGGCTGGAGCCAGTGCTACCGGTACACTTATCGGGATAGGTGGGGCTGTCGCGGGCGTCTCAGGTGCTGTAGGCGCTCCACTAGGGACTGGCCCCGGGGACCCCCCTCCTCCACGGGGCTTGGGGGGGCGACTACAACCCTTCTTAGCTCGGCCACGCTTAGGTGGGGTTTCAAATTCCCCCCTCGGTGTAGGTGGCACTATTATCCGCTTGGGCCTCCCTGATGGCCCTGCCTGTGCATCAACCCTCTGACCCAATTCCGCCACGGTCTTTCCCAATTTATCAACCTTTCCCAACCTCTTGTCCATTGCTGACATTCTGCGCATCATGGTCTGAAACATTAGCTCCATGTGCGAATTCCCTGCACCCCGTTTACCGGACATTTTATATTAGCACCTGCACTACACAATATGTTAATTATGGGCACAATGTGCCTTGTACCTGTCCCAAGTTGGAGGCTCACAGGCTGGCCGTAAGCACCACGCAACTGTGACCGCACCCACCAGCTAGCCTGGTGTGTTTGGGCGAGCGAACTCTAACCCCGCGGCCGGCCAGAAGCAGTGAAATGCAGGCCTGCCCGTGTCCTCGGATTCCGCCGTCCACCGTGAGCTGCTCAGCTACTCGGTCCGCAGCGGCCCTTGTCTGTTAGCATACGATGAAAGAGATGTTACAACCAAAACTTGGCTCCACAACACAAATTTGCTTCCAATGCTAATAATTATACTGCCTGTATTTCGCACAAAACACCTTCTTATTGGTCGTGGTGAAATAAAGCTCTAATTCCCACACCAATTGGCCCAAACACAAATGTAAAATATCAAAATTATTTTTCAAAACACCTTGATAACACAGCCAGTGCCCTTTGCAGTTTGTAAATTACACTCTACCCCGCGTTCTGCACAAAAATCACAATAAATGCAACGGGGGCGGGGGGCAGTCCCTTAACTCACCCCTATCTTTAAGAGTCCTCCAGTAGCCCCACCTGGCCCCTATTAGCGGCTCAAAACCTTAAAACAGTATCTTACCGTAATTGGAAAGATTATAGAAACACCGTATACAATCTGTCTCCCATCCAGGTACTAACCATGGCCGACCCTGCTTCTCCTGATACTCTAAATGCTGAATTGCCGCCTAGCTGGGACCACGCTGGGACCACGAGCGTGTTGTTTTTTACAGCTTGTTCTCTTGTGGGGATCGAACTGCACCGCTCCCCTCCAGCTAACGCCTTAATGCTCGTACCAAGGAATGCCCTCTGTCAGCCTATGATTCAAGGAATGCGAGCATTGCCCTAATAAGAAACCCCTTCCCAAGCTGACTCGGACTGTTCACTCGCCGGGTGCTTCCACAACCTAGGGCACCGCACCACAACTCTCGACCTTACTTGGTATCCAAGCGGACCGATCGACAATTATTGCCCACACACGCTTTTCGGCGGCCGCGCCGGGTCTCCGGGTACCGTGCTGCCATCTCGCCGAGAATACTGCCTCCACTGCGCACCTCTTGCTGCTTTGTAACCGCAAGTGTCCTCGACCCCCGACAAAATTCCGCACGCTGAAAAACTGCTCCGCTGACTCCATGGAGCTCCCGCCGTCTTCGCCCGAGTCCCCGGGTAAACGATCCACTTCGCCAACGCTGCACCTGCAATCAAAAAACACAAGGAAAATTATCAGCCCCACAGCGGGTGAGGAGCGAGCCTGGGAAGCACGGGCACAAAGAGGGTGCTTCCCGTGCCCCCCAGGCTCTTAAACCCCCATTTGTGGTCCCGCCCCTTGACCCAGAAGCACTCACACCGCTTCCGGGTCACGGCGGGACCGACCAATCGAGAGGGGCAAGGGGGGCCGGGCCCAGTCATGCGTGCGTGGGGGCCGAGCGGCCCCCCCTTTCCTTTCCAAGTGTTCAGCTCGACTGTGAATGGAAAACCAATTGTAAATGTACACAAGCGCCACGACAAAGAAGTCTACCTGCTGACATTGACAGCCTCTATACACCAGGTCCAGTCAGCTGTTGTGTGGGCACCGGCACAGCTGGTGAGTCGGCGGACGCATCACCAGCACAACCATCCCCTTAACAGAGGGCAAGGGAGTGAAATGCTTGGGGGCAGATTTACAAGCCCCTTGCGCCACTTTTGCGTCACTTTTATCATGGGAAAAGTGACCCAACAGTGCCGCAAGGGGCTTGTAAATCTCCGCCCAGGAGCCATCATGCGACTTTGCACTGCATCTCGTCTTCTAATTGTGCCACTGCCTAGAGGCATCAGAAACCAAAGGCGGCGGTTGTATTACTCATTTTCTATTAATTCAAGCCCTATGATGTCAAATAGTATTGAATTATATATCAAAGGTGGAGAAACAGAAACAGAAGTAGAATATAGAAAAAGTAGCTCACACATGGACCTTTGGAACGTACGAGCCCTAGGCAAATGCCCACTTTGCCTAAGCCTTAAAATTACTTTGACTAGGACCACGGTTATGAACCTGCTTTTCATAGGGGAATCCACTGGAGCGTGCATCAAAGCTTGTCCCAATTCAGTGTAAAAACTCACAATTTGCTAATTGGAAAAATGAAATGAAGTTCCCAGGGGCCACAGATGCATAAAAATAGATGACATTGAAGGGCCTCTTAAAAAATGAGAAATACATATTAAATGTATGTAGCTAGATTTGAATAATTATACTCATTGGTCACTTTAATTGTACATTATACAAACATTATTGATTTATGACTGCCCTTATCAATGGTACTCATTCTATTGACTACAAAAGAAATAACGTTTAAATTTACCCCACAGTGGGCTAACAACGATGTACTGTTCACCTCATGCTGGTGAAAGCAGGAGCTGCAGATCTAGTGGAGTTTGTGATCTGCAAGACACACTCTGCTAAAAATATATGAACCCAGGCCACACTTTGATCTCTGCTACCAGGCATGAACCTATGAGCCCAAGATGATCAACCTTTTGACTTATTAATGATACGCAGTACACTACATTCACAGCATGAGCTAATTTACTAGTATTGGATGCAAAGACCTGCTAAATACAAAAACAACAGTTGATGGACAGAATGCAGAACAATGTCATACATTCACCCCAGCACAGAGATCTGGGCCTAAATCCATTTTTGCACTCCACACCACCCCAGTTCAGACATGGCCATATGCAAATCAGTCTTGACCCTGTGCCTCATGGGAACAGTCCAGCCCGAACTGCCATGCCATGTCTTCCCTGGACCGGAATCAAGCATCCTAGGACCGGTTTCTGACTATCAGCCTTCATCAGCCAGGATAGCTTGACCCCAGTGGCGCAGTGATCACGGGACCCACGTCTGGGCATACCCTTCCCACATAAAGTGAACAGCAAAACACACAAGATGATGGACGGAATGGTCCACAATGGCAGAAATTCACCCCCAGTCACAGATCTCGGTTTAACCCATCGTTGTTTTGCTCACCAAGCCACCCCAGTTCAGACATGGCCATATGCAAATCAGTCTTGACTCTGTGCCTCATGGGAACAGTCCAGCCCTCACTTATAGAATCCCTTACACCTCCTGATAGCTTGATCCTATTTGCTATGTATTTAGGGCCAGAATTGTAAAGGGCTTTGTGTGTTATGCATGCCACCTTCAGTTGGATTCTGACTTCAACTGAGAACCAATTGAGAGCTCTGAGTGATGAAGAGATGTGATTGTTAAAAGTCTGCTCCTGCATTTAATGTCACCTGCATTGGGGATAGGATGGCTTTGGGTAGACCTATGATTGTAGCATTCCCATGGACCAGTCTTGAGAGTACTAGAGATTGAACAGCAGTTTGTAGGTCAGCTGGCAGAATGAATTGTTTTAGTTTTCTTAGAAGCTGTAGATGTAGGCTAGCGCTACTGGTGGCATTTTGTATGTGTGCTCACATGTTTAGATTTGAGTCTAGTGATTTTACAGATTCACATATGGTTGGTGTGCCGTTTAGAGATTTGATGTTAAGAAAGTATGATAGAGATTGTTGGTCTTTAAAGGGTGGGAAGAAAAAAAGGAATTCGGTTTTCAGCAGGTTTAGTTTTAGTTGGTAGTGTGCCAGCCAATCCTGTGTTTTCATCAGGGCTTCAACCAGTCTCTGGATAACCTCTTGAGCGAACAGTTTCGATGTGGAGTTGAGTATCATCAGCATACATGTGGCATGAGATTTATAATTGTTTAATACTTTCAGTAAGTGGTTCCATGTATAGATTGAAGACTGTTGGTGAGATTGTAGATCCTTGTGGAATGCCCCTGTCAATGCTTTCTACATCAGATTGGGTGGTGCTATTTTGACTCCTTGTTGTCGGTTTTGCAAATATGAGGTGAACCAGTTAAGGACGACTCCTGATAGGCCCGTCCTGATTTCAAGAGTTTCTATGAGGTATTTGTGGCTGACTGTGTCAAACGCTGCTGATAGATCTAGAAGTATTAAGAAACAGGATTTATTTTGGTCTAGTGATGTTTGTATGTCATTTAGGATGCTTAGAATGGCCACCTCTGTGTTGTTTCCAGGCTTGAAGCCTGATTGGTGTTCATCTAGGAGGTCAGAATTCTTATGTGTTCACTTAGCTGATTGTGGGCTCATTTTCCTACCAATTTAGTCAGGAAAGGCAGATTGGATTCTGGTCAGAAGTTGTTTAAGTCTTTCTGGTCAGATCCTGTTTTTTTTAGTAGGGGAGATACTTGTCCCACCTTCAGGCATTCTGGGAGGGATCCTTGTTAGAGAGATGTGTTTACAATTTTGATCCATAAGGCAGTGATGGATTGGAGGATGTCTTTCTGTAGTTGTGAGGCAATGGGATCGTTGAAATGTGTAGTAGGTTTAATTTCCTGCATGGTCTTCTGGATTTCCCCTTCAGACACAGATCTGATTATACGTCTGAGGTTTAGAAAATGAGTATCATCAAGCTGATGGTCTCACATTTATTGGGTATTAGTTTTTTCTAACTCCTACATAACAAACACATATAAATGGGCTTTTGCTCAGTGGTCTTCATTCATTGGTCTGGAAAATTGTCATTACTTACTTACATCTAACCACACCAGCATTACCTTGAACAAAACGTACAATAATACAATAACAGCACCTTCCTGACCCCAATCATAATAAATGGAGACCAAAGTATAATGACACAAAGGAACAACAGCACATGCTGCAGCTGCTCATTTAGTGTCATTGGCTACCTTCTCTTCGAGTGACTGTAGGAAGTCTGTGCCGATTGTTAATATCCACCTACAAAAAGTGTCTTTGTCTTCAGTGACAAAACTGGCTTAAAGTTTACTTTCGATATTGTTTTTTTTTTTTCATAATAACCTTGAACATCTATGATTTATTTTGCCTGCAAGAGTCAAAGATTAAATTGCTTCAGGCTGCTGCATTTATACCATTTAAAAGCTCAGGCCTTCCTGTGCTGCTCCGCGAAGCTCGTCCTAGCCGGCATCAGCTTTTATAGCCAGGAAAGCTAGAGCGCTACCTGGGAAGTCGAACAAGGGCCGGAAGTGAAGCGGCCAAAGAAGCAATGCTTTCTCCCTAGCAGTCTAGGACTGCTGTGAACTGGAAGGCACTATCACCAGTAAAAGGTAAGTTGAAATAAAAATAAAATCGTCAAGGAAAAATAAGAGTCAAATATTAAATTACCTCACGCTGCTGCATTTATAAAATGTAAAAGCTCATGGCTATTCTAAAATCCTAAAACTGCTAATCCAACAAACAGGCCGTTGGGCATCCAAATACAAAGTAACAGCGCTAACTCAAACCCAGACAAATGTGTATGTATGTATCTTTAAACAGTGCTCTTCCACTCTTAGGGAATGTGTTTCAACCTTGCTCTTCTAGTCGCATATTCTTGCCAAGAAACACAGTAACAGTTAACTTTCAACCGTGCTTATGCACTCAAAAAACACACATCCCTCCCAAAGTAATATCTTGCAATAAAAAATATCAACAGATAGTTTTTGACCCGGCTCTCTCACCTCAAAATGGGAAATAGTAATAGATTTTCCAACCATGATCACCCACAAAGCAAATCTTGTGATAACAAACAGAAATAAAGTCTCCTTGAACCCCTCTCCAACGCATTGGGTATATGATAAAGCAAACAGAAAGGAGTTACTGCTAACCACAATAGCATAACCTTGCACGGACAAGGACATCGTAACAGCACCTTACTGAATCCAATCTTAAAACATGGTATAATGACATAAAGAAACAACAGCACATACTGAAGGAGTAGATTTAGTGCCTGGCAACCAACTTCAGATAAAACAGTATACAGTTCTGATCATCCTCAGTGTGTAGAGATATAGTTCTGTATACATCGCTAAACTCACGTAGTCATTAGTTGTCAAAAGGAATGCAATTAATTGACAGATTAAGGACAATTCTTAGTAAAAACATGTCCAAGTATGAACTTAATTGCTCACCCGCCCCAGTTCTACAATCTCTGACATATCCATGGGGACTACATGGGTTAAGCTCTCAACCACCAGAATTTTTTTTATATTCAACCACAGCCATCACAAAGGGTCCAGAAGCGAGCATCGTTATTACACCCAGGTTAGCCATTGGGCAACAATTCACAGCCTGACATGTACTGTAGCATTACTAGGCCCATGTAATTTTTTTCTTTCTATCGTTTTCTTACTCTTTTCTCCTGTCAAGGACTAACAGCACACTCTTGGCCCACTGGTGGACCTTGTTTAGTGCCAAGAGGGGTTAGATATAAAAAGGGATCCAACAGTCATCCAATGAGGTCCAGGAACTGGATAACTAAACTATAAGCTAGAAATCAAACTCATGTATATTATTCTCAGAACAATGCTATAAAGGTAAAAGATAAACACTGCAAGCCCAACTCTCCTGAAGAAGCGTAGGCGAGCCAGTATCATACACACTAAGAGTTCAGTCAAACTTATGTAGTGTCCTCTCCAACACATGCATACTCGAATGACACTGTGTGGCAACACAAAAGGCCCAAGTCACACGTTGATCCAAGCATGTTATTCGAGGACAGTAAAACACAAATATCAATGTTGCGCTGAAACAGAGCTTGAAAAAAACTTTTGCCTTGGCCTGTATGATTTTTCTCACCTGCATATAAATCTTTGGGGTCAGGCTTGTCATTCTAGCCACCAAAGTTCGATTACTAGTAGCACCCTTGATCCAATAACCTGAACATCATCTGGACATTAAGTGGACCCTTCACTTTAATGCCGAGCAGACTGCTTGCCTGCAGCTGAACCTTTGCTGACAGACAAGACTTGTTTACTAAACGCTCTTGTGCTGAGACTTGTGGAGAATTAGCTGGACTGCCCATTGCAGAGAGGAGCTGCCAGACCATCGGAATGAGGGCCAGCTGCCTGAAGCACATGTATGGGGGGAAGATACTAGGAACCATGGTTGTCCAGATTCCACAAGATCCCTTCCCACTAACTGGACAAAGAAACAATGCAAAGGCAAAGTTGACAAGCAAGCATTGCCTGAGTCATGGGGCTGCCGAAACAATTTCCTTTAACATCTGTGGTGAGTCAGCACTGTTCCTGGCCCTTGGTGGCCCATATCTGCTCTTCTCAATCACATATACACCAAGAGATTTATAACTTCATGCCCCTTGTGTAAGTCTGGTCTTGTTGGTTACAGCTGGTTGTCTTGGTTACAGAACTGTCTGGGCCATCTTTCTAAGCCTTACAAATGGTATCACCATTTAAAACTGAAAATGGGGACTTAGTGTTTTTTTAACTGTAAATTCAGAAGCTAGGGCTGCATCTCAGTAACTTTTCAACTGTTGAACCCCGACCCATTGAGCTCCATTGACAGTTGAAATGAATGGGCATAAACACCAAAGCATGTTTGTTACATTATTGTCTTTTTGTCTAACTGCTCTGTCCCGTTGGCTGACTCTTTTTTAGTTTTTAGTTAGCGTAGTTGTAAAATTGAAAAGTGCAGATATCCCCCAAATGAAGCAGAGCATAGCTCCATAGTACAACATCGCCCACATGGCCAATGTTCCAGATAATTTTGCTTCTTGCATGTAATATTTATGAAAACATATGTGTTCACATCTTTGGTTCCTCTGTAGGTCTCACATTGACACAGCACTTACGAATTCGAAAAGATACATGAAGTCATGCCTCAATTCATGACCAAAGTGCATATTTATAGTGCCTACCACCCAAATACTACCCATCTCTGGCAAAAGTCAGTAGCAGGTGTTCAGTCACCATAGAAAGTCTGCTTCGGTGGCATTCAAAATATGGCACGTGCAGAGACTGGCTGAGGAAGAAGTTTCAGTTTTGCAAAGCCCAGTTACACATGTGCATCATTATGTCCATAAAGCAGACTGCAGATAAGATAACATAATTTTGTCCCAGCTTATCCCCATGTGAAACGTTTTGTCTCTCTGTTACAAACTGTTCCTGCAAGTCAGGTGCCTCGCCAATCCACTACTTCTTCAAACACAACGCAACATGTGCTCTAGACATTAGCAGTGTCCCAGCCAGCTGTTTGCCTTCTAACTCATTGAACAGCACTCAATAGATCCTTATTCTTCACTGATCTCCCCTACTAAAATTTCAGCAAACACAGGATTCAAAGAGGAGTGGAACTTGACATTGTTACTATTGTCAAATTCACCAGCTTTTGCAAGAGGGGTTACCTGGGTTTCTGGCCCCGTGCGAGACAGCCATCTATGGAAACCTACCAAACCCATACATTTCTGAAAAGTAGACACCCGGGGGCTTCCAAGGAGGTATGGCTTGCGTGGATCCTCCGACGTTCCTTTACCCAGAATCCCTTGCAAACCTCAATTTTAGCACACGTTTTAGTGTGGGAAAGCGTGGCATCACTGGGCTCACACAAATTACCTCCCACCCAGCGTTCCCCCAGGTCTCCTGATAAAAACGGTACCTCACTTGCGTGGGTAGTCATAGTGGCTGCAACAGGAAAAGGTCCAAATTGTACCGTGGTGAATTTAAAATACCCTGAAGCAATATAACTTTGATTTTTGGGGGGGGGGCACCTGAGTTTTTGGCCCGGGGCTGGGTGGTATTCTTTGGAAAGTAGCAAACCCAAACAGTTCTGAAAACTAGACACCCGGGAGAGTCCAGGAAGGTATGGCTTGCGTGGGTCCCCCAATGTTTTCCTACCCAGAACTCCTTGCAAACCTTAAAATTAGGTAAAAATAGCACTTTTCCAAACCTTTTTGGCGTGGGATCGCCGTGCCGGCAAAAATGTCCTACCACCCAGCGTTCCCCTTGTTCTCCCGAGTAAAATGATACCACACCTTAACAGAGTTACTCAAAAGTCAAACATTCAAGCACGGCTACCTATTCCTCAAAGACACACACATACAGGTTGGATTTGGCACGAGGGCGAGTGATGGTTCAGTACATAAAATTTTATTAACAAGATATTTCAAAAAAATGAAATGCTCTGTCAATAAATAAATGCATAAAAACCGAACCAGTGACTCGCAACTCATGAGCTGTAAAGCCACGACAAGGCACCAACCGTTTTACAGGCCATTCACGCACCTTTCATACCTGATACAAACCAGACCATTGACACCATCCGAATGGAAAAGCAACACATAACAACAATCACAATAAGGGACAAGGTACACCCTACTGCAGAAAGAGAAAAAAAACAATTATTACTGCACACCCATCTAATCTGCAAGCACACACACATACTGGTTGGATTTGGCACGAGGGTGAGTGATGATTCAGTACATACAATTGTATACGCAAGTAATTTCACAAAAATGAAATACACTGCGTATAATTGAAAGTATGATAAACTGAACCACTGACTCACAGCTCGTGAGCTGTAAAGCCACGTCAAGGCACCAACCTCTTTACAGGCCATTCATACACCTTTCGTACGCGTGACACATACAAAACATTCACACTGCCAGCCGCGGACCCATCACATTTCAACACTCACACCAGCAAACAGCGCCATTCAAGGGCCCATCACTTTCACACGCCCACATTTCTGACACTGCAACTACACAAAATGATGGACTGTGTAGAGTGTCACTCAACTAACAGTGTGTGTAGTGACCAACAGAAAGTAACTACTCACACACCGCCTGCCGAGCGCCAGTCCACCCACACCACCATCCAAGCACCAGACCATGCACACCGCCAGCCAAACACCACTCAGCGCACACCGACAGCCAAGTACCACTCCACACACACCACCAGCCAAGCATCAATCCACGCACACCACCAGGCCAAGCGCCACTCCACAAACACAACACCAGCCAAGCACCACTCCGTGCACAGACAGCCAAGTACCACTCCACGCACACCATCCAGCCAAGCGCCACTCCACACACACCCAGCCAAGCGCCACGCCACGCACACCACCATCCAAGCACCAGACCATGCACACCGCCAGCCAAACACCATTCAGCGCACACCGACAGCCAAGTACCACTCCACACACACCACCAGCCAAGCATCACTCCGCGCACACCGCAAGCCAAGCGCCACTCCACACACACCGCAAGCCAAACACCACTCCGTGCACAGACAGCCAAGTACCACTCCACGCACACCACCAGCCAAGCGCCCCTCCACACACACCACCAGCCAAGCTCCACTCCACAAACACAACACCAGCCAAGCACCACTCCACAAACACAACACCAGCCAAGCACCACTCCGTGCACAGACAGCCAAGTACCACTCCACGCACATCACCAGCCAAGCGCCACTCCACACACACGACCAGCCAAGAGCCACTCAACACACACCACCAGCCAAGCGCAACTCCACACACACCGCCAGCCAAGCACCACTCCACGAACACCACCAGCCAAAGACAAATCCAAACACAACACCAGGCAAGCGCAAGAGCACGCACACCGCCAACCAAACACCAGACCACGCACACCGCCAGTCAAGCACCAGTCCGCAGACACCGCCAGACAAGCACCAGTCCACAGACACCGGCAGCCAAGCGCCAAACCATGCACACAGTCAGACAATGGACACTATACGCAAACCAACATCATACTTTAGTTTTTTTTTTAAATAAAAGAGAAACAAAAACAAATTGCAAATTGATACAAATCTACTAACTCGACAACTAAATCTAAAAAAAATACACAAATACAAACTTTGAAACTGAACAATAAGTTTTACAGAATAAAGACCAACCAGTTCACTTTACCACTCATTGATACTCCCAAAAATTCTTTTGCGTGTGGTACAATCTAAAACAAGCAGGTACACTCAGCCCGGGGTTTGAAGGGCAGTCGGGGCAGTACATGCGAACCTCCTTCCGCAAACCTCTTCGCCAACAGACTCTACATCTCCGACTGGGAAAGTCTTTTGAGGTTGTAGGAGGAATTGTATCAGGAAAGTGGCGATCTTTCAATCTGGCAACATCCTCCACCACTCCAACTCTAGGAACACTTGCCTGTTCCACTAAAACAAGGCTGCCTATTACAGACTCCTGAAACTTTACAAAAGTCATCTTTGACTGGGGACAAGATTTCTGGAACACAACTAAAGCATTAAGGCATGCCAAATGGAAAAGATGGATAGCCAACTTCTTGTACCAAATGTAAGCCTTACGAAGAGCAGCATACGGTTCCAACCTCTGATCTACTCTGTCAACACCACCCATGTACTTATTGTAGTGCAGTATGCACACAGGTTTGCGCACTTCTGCAACCTGACCCCAAACAGTCACCGGTTCAGTGCTTCCATCATGTATTGTAGTCAACATGTAGACATCTCTCCTGTCTGAAAACTTCACAGCCAGAAGCTCCTCACAAAGCAATGCACTGCACTGTCCCCGAGCAAGCTTTCGACAAACAAGTTCTTTTGGGAAACCTTTACGGTTTGAGCGGATTGTGCCACAAGCAACAGTGTCCACTTTGGCCAATTCCCTGAACAACCGCACACCAGTGTAGAAGTTATCGACATACAAATGATGGCCTTTGTTAAACAATCCATGACCAAGTTCCCACACAATTTTCTCAGTCACTCCAAAAGTCGACGGACAACCAGGGGGGTTAATCCTGGATTCCTTACCAGTGTACACCCTGAAATTAGAGACATATCCAGTCTCACTGTCACACAGCATATACAGTTTGATTCCATAGCGTGCCCTCTTACTAGGAATGTATTGCCGAAATACCAAGCGGCCCTTGAACAACAGCAAAGACTTATCCACTGCAATTTCTTTCCCAGGATAAAAGATCTCAGAAAATCGATCAACTAAATGATCGATGACAGGCCGAATCTTGAAAAGACGGTCACAATCAGGGTGATCTCGTGGCAAAGCAAGACTATTGTCAACAAAATGCATCATCCGCAGCAGAAGCAAATACCTATCACGACTCATGACTGCCGGAAATATAGCTGTTGCCATCAAGGGACTAGTAGACCAATATGAAGCCATTGATGGTTTCCTAAGCAAGCCCATCAACAAAGTTAAACCCAAAAACTTTTTCATCTCCTCCAAATTTGTGGGAGTCCACCGGGTAGCTCTAGCGTGGGGCTTAAGGCTGGCACTGTTCACCCTCAAAAAAATTTCAGCATACAAATTAGTCTGCTCTACAATCTCTGCCAAAAACACATCATCCATAAACAACTTGAAAAAATCAATAGGCAAAAAGTTTTCAGTATTCACCCTACACCCTGGAACACCAGTAAATTCAGGCAATGCCGGCTGCACCATGCCTGGTGCAACCCAGAGGTCAGAACTTTCATCGTCAAGTCTTGCAGCCGCAGGCTGCCGCCCAGCTGCCTCTTGTCTCACTACACCAACTGGAAGTCTAGCAGCCCCAGGTTGCAGCCCAGATGTCTCTTGCCGCACTATTGGCACAGCAATGTCCTCCGCAACCACAGGCACAGCAATGTCCTCCCCAACCACAAGCACAGCAATGTCCTCCGCAACCACAGGCACATCATCCACACCATAAGTAGCTTCATCAGCACTCAGAGTGTCTTCATCGTCAGATGAAGCCATGTGTAGAGAAAACTCACTACCTGAATCTTCACCTCCCACCTCTGGCTCAGAATCAGAGTCAGACTCTGGACCATGGTCAGAGGAAGAATCAAAAAGCATTCCAACAACTTGCTGAGCAGTAATCCGGCGGCTAGCCATTATCCTTACAAATAAAGGAGTCTGCACAAACAACTCAACAACCCCAACACTGCTTAAAGTAAGATAAAAAATGTAAGACTTTTTCACAAAAAATTATATTTAGAAAAATATACAATTCACTTACAAGACACAACTACACTCACCAGCACCTACTCTGCAAAGACACAGCAAATAGGCAACGATATCCCACTAGAAAGAAGAAAAAAAACTTACATCTACAGAAGGACACATCAAAAACAAATGCAAAACATGTTTTACAATCACAACAAACAGAAACCAAACATACTCGTATTACTACACACTTTGCAAAATAAACAATTACATTACAATTGAACAAAAAAAAGGTCTCCTACCAAACACATGCAACTACAGAAACAGCAGAACAACAGAACCACCAGTAACGGAACCGCACACTGCAACAATCTAAAGAGAAAAAAAAACAATACACATTAGAAGAAACAAAAACAACACACATTACAACAGGCTATGTCACAGGGTATGTCACAAATGGGGTGTCTGTCCCCAAGGGGGGAAGATTATAAATCATTATAAACGTGGGCCCCCTGGAAGCAACCCTACGGAGGGCAGAGAGGCCAAATAAAGACACGGCAGAACATACTGAAAACAAATGGGCCAAAGGAAGCAACCCTTGGCCAAGGGGTCGCTCCCTATAAAAAACAAAAACCTGGAGTATAGTGGGCTTTTCTATCCCCCCCCTGGGACCATAAACTGTAAAAAAACAGCCACTCCGCCCCCAGGGGGGGGGCAGGATAGTCTACAATATTTATAATGCCCCCTGGAAGCGACCCTTGCCCAAGGGGTCGCTTCCTTTATAAATATACTAAAATCCCTGGTGTCTAGTGGGCTTTTCTACCCCCCCTGGGTCCAGATGTGGCCCAAAAAATGCAGACAAGTCTAAAAAAAATTATGGGCCACTAGGAAGCGACCCTTCCCCAAGGGGTCGCTTCCTTTACAATTATAAACAAATCCCTGGTGTCTAGTGGGCTTTTCTGCCCCCCCTGGGTCCAGATCACGCGCTAACATGGGCGATCTGCCCCCAGGGGGGGCAGAAAAGTCTACACTACATTTTTATGGCCCTGGAAGCGACCCTTGCCCAAGGGGTCGCTTCCTTTACTAATAAAAACACAATCCCTGGTGTCTAGTGGGCTTTCCTGCCCCCCCTGGGTCCAGATTCCCGAATAAAATGGTCGATCTGCCCCCAGGGGGGGCAGAAAAGTCTAAACAAATAATAAATGCCCCAGGAAGCGACCCTTTCCCAAGGGGTCGCTTCCTTTTATCAAAAAAAATAATCCCTGGTGTCTAGTGGGCTTTTCTGCCCCCCCTGGGTCGAGATCGCTCGCTAAAATGAGCGATCTCGACCCAGGGGGGGCAGAAAAGTCTGTCCTGCAATATTATGGCCCTAGGAAGCGACCCTTGCCCAAGGGGTTGCTTCCTTTTCAACAAAAAAACATCCCTGGTGTCTAGTGGGGCATTACTGGTGCAGGATCGCGACGCTGTGCGCGATCCTGAACAAGGAATGCCCTGCATTGGGACATCAGGGGAGAGGAAACAGTGTTTCCTCCCCCCTGATGCCTCGAGGCACCGAGTAATGGCCCCCCCCACCCCACCGGAGAGCAGGAAACAGACCTACCTGCTCGACGCGCTGGAAGCAAATGGCTTCCAGCGCGTCTGGCACTTCCTGATGACGTCGGCGTGCGCGACAGCGCGCTGACGTCACCAGGAAGTGCGGGGGGGCGGGGGGAGCAACGCGAAGTCTTCCGCTGCCACCCCCACTACTACAACCACGATCGGAGCCCCAGGAGCTCCCCCCGAGGGCTGTACTGATGACGGAGCGGTTCCGTCATCAGCACAGCCCAACCGATGCTGATGACCGAACCGCTCCGTCATCAGCATCGAAGGGGTTAAAACGTTGGGCAGAAGATTATATACAAAAAGGAATTTAGTGTTCAAAAAACAAAAATTCTTACAAAGGGCACAACAACAAGGTTGCTCGATCAATAATGTTTTGTCTTATTTATGTCAGCTCGCAGTCACTTGCAATTACTGGGAATTCACAGACGAAATCATTCATGACCAGTTGAATGAGGAAACACATAACAAAAAGATTCAAGAAAGATTGCTTTCCACTGAAGACCATAGTTTACAAATGGCCATCACAATAGCTAGGTAAATTGAGAATTCTGATGCTTACTTCAAGGAACTTTTAGGCCATGTTGATGCAGGAACTTTTAAAATGTTGAATGCACTTCAAGCAAAGGATAGACGCAAGGAAGGTCATCCACTCAGAAAGCAAAAAGAACAAAACGAATGATGACATTGTATCCTTTAGGAATGGAAGACATAATCATATGGCTTCTGCTAGAAATCGCCCTACATTATCTCAAACATGTTTTAAGTGCAGTTGCAAGGCATATTTTGTGAGAGTATGTTTAAGCATGCGTAAATCTGTGGTATCTCTGGTAGAAGAGGACACGCTAGCCAGGAAAGACAATGATATGATTTTGACTGTTACCATGTATGAAAGAAGAGATGGAATTGAAGCTACAAGTGATAATGTTATAGGGGAGCTAAAACCCCTTTGAAGGAAGCCGCCTTTATGCAATGTTGATGACATTAATGTGTGTTTGATAGCTCATTCAGTCTCATCTTTTACTTTGATTAGCCCGATGTTTTTTTTTAATTTTAACTCCAGGAGCTTCAATCGTCGAATGTAAAAATTGTGTTCGTATGGAGGGAAGAAAATTGAGGTTGAAGGTCAAATTGACAGGGTATTAGAGTTTGAACAGCAAATCTGCCCAAGGAGTGGTGTATGTGGCAAAAGAGGTTTCGAATTTGTTGGGCTGACATAAGAAAGGAGAGTTGGACATGATTTTAGACGATAATCATCCAGATTGAACGATCTCCAAGTCTAAATTGATGAGCATTTCTTCAGAAAACCAGTGGATAAATAAGTTTCCCAGAGTATTTACTGAACATCTAGGGAAGCTGAAAGGGTTCCAGCACAGAATTGGGTTGAAAACCGGCTCCACTCCTGTTGTTCACAAAGTTCATAGGGTGCCTTTGCCTTTAAGAGGGTATTTACCCAACGAGTTGGATACACTTTGTGTACTGTATGGTATAGAGCCAATTGAAAGCTGTGAATGGCTTGCACCTGTGGATTTGGTGTGCAGGAGTGACAATTTCTTGCTCTTATGTGTGGAATTATCAGATCTAAACCAGAGCACATGGGTGGATAGAGAGCTCTTACCTAACATTAGTGAAATGCCAAGTACGTTGAAGGGAGTTGCTGTGTTTACTACCTTAGGCATGTCAGCAACTTATCAGGTGGTTCTGTGTGAAGAATCAAGATATCTGGCCTCATTTGTAACTCTAGACGGAGCATTTTGCTTTAAGCATATGCCCTTTGGACCAGCATCTGCTTTAGCAGTATTTCAGAGGCTTATGAAGGAGATATTCAAGGACTCTGAAGGTGTCCAGTATTTTCAGGACGATATACTGTTTTTATGACCAGGATCTCCTGCAGCACAGTATGCATCTTGACAAGGTTTTATGCATCTTAGAAGACAAAGGGATAATTCTTCGGAATGACAAGTGTCCGTTTGAGTAGCTAGGATTTGACCATTTAGGACCTCACATATCAAAAGATGGTATTAGCCCCAAGTTAAAGTTGCTAAAGGCAATTTAGGAAGCTCTTATTCCTGTTAACAAAGACCAACTGAGATATTTTTGGGGGTTAGCAGGATTTTATTACAAGTTTATTCCTTATTTTGCTGATAAAACTAGTTCCCTTAGAAATCTGCAAAAAAAAAGGGTGTTTCATTTGTGTGGAATGCAGAGTCCCAGGCTTCTTTTAGTAAAATACATTCTGACATAATATCAGCAAAGTTATTTGAACCTAAGGATGGTAGTATCATTGTAACTGATGCAAGCAATTTTGGACTTGGTGCCTTTTCTGACAGGAAAAACGTACTTGACAGTTTTTTGTCAAGAATTCCGTGGGCTGTTTCTAATGTGGAGATTGTGGATGACAGCGAGAGAATTTGCTTTGCTAATGGGATCAACAATGTGTTGGATGGTGCATTGGACAAAAATGAATGGAGGGATGAGTTACAAAAAGATTCTGTACTTAGTAGAGTTATGCTGTGGGTCATGTAAGGATGGCCATATTCCAAAGTTACACCATAAGTTCATGTTGCCACTGAGTTGACATCTGAGGATGGACATTTACGAAGTTTGGGGCCACTGCTTGAATCTGCTAGTCTGAGAACGAGGATACTGGACTTAGCCCTTGAGGGTCACATTGGGATAACATCAATGAAGCATAAAGTACATGAAGACTTCTGGTGGCCTGATGTGGACAAGGCTGTGAAATGCTTTGTGAGAGATTGTGGTCCATGTATTACGCGTGACAAAACCTAGGTGAGCCAATCAGCCCTGATTAATCCTGTGGATTCACCTTTGGTAGCTTGGGCAAAATTTGCTTTGGACATTGCTGGTCCTATAAACATTTTGGGTGAAGGTTTCAAATTTGCAATCGTCCTAATGGATTACATGTCCAAGTGACCTGAAGTTAAATTTGTTAACAACACTTAATCTACTGCAGTCATTTAATTTATACACAAGGTGTTTGTGAGAAGATATCCAACTGAAATTGTGTCTGCTAATGGTACTCAGTTAGTGTCTGAAGAAATTAGTTCATTTTTGGATGCCCATGTTATCAAACATATTAGGACTTCCTTATACCATCCTAGGAGTAATGGACTAGTGGAAAGATTTAATCACACATTTAAGGAACAATCGCAATTAGCAATGGTTAACATCCTTAATTAGAAGATTGTGGTGGATGACATGTTATCGGTGTACAGGACTGCTCCCAATGTTTCTTGCAAAAGCTGGTGGACTTGACATTGTTACTATTGTCAAATTCACCAGCTTTTGCAAGAGGGGTTACCTGGGTTTCTGGCCCCGTGCGAGACAGCCATCTATGGAAACCTACCAAACCAATACATTTCTGAAAAGTAGACACCCGGGGGCTTCCAAGGAGGTATGGCTTGCGTGGATCCTCCGACGTTCCTTTACCCAGAATCCCTTGCAAACCTCAATTTTAGCAGAAAAAAAATCAATTTTTTCACACGTTTTAGTGTGGGAAAGCGTGGCATCACTGGGCTCACACAAATTACCTCCCACCCAGCGTTCCCCCAGGTCTCCTGATAAAAACGGTACCTCACTTGAGTGGGTAGTCATAGTGGCTGCAACAGGAAAAGGTCCAAATTGTACCGTGGTGAATTTAAAATACCCTGAAGCAATATAACTTTGATTTTTGGGGGGGGGGCACCTGAGTTTTTGGCCCGGGGCTGGGTGGTATTCTTTGGAAAGTAGCAAACCCAAACAGTTCTGAAAACTAGACACCCGGGAGAGTCCAGGAAGGTATGGCTTGCGTGGGTCCCCCAATGTTTTCCTACCCAGAACTCCTTGCAAACCTTAAAATTAGGTAAAAATAGCACTTTTCCAAACCTTTTTGGCGTGGGATCGCCGTGCCGGCAAAAATGTCCTACCACCCAGCGTTCCCCTTGTTCTCCCGAGTAAAATGATACCACACCTTAACAGAGTTACTCAAAAGTCAAACATTCAAGCACGGCTACCTATTCCTCAAAGACACACACATACAGGTTGGATTTGGCACGAGGGCGAGTGATGGTTCAGTACATAAAATTTTATTAACAAGATATTTCAAAAAAATGAAATGCTCTGTCAATAAATAAATGCATAAAAACCGAACCAGTGACTCGCAACTCATGAGCTGTAAAGCCACGACAAGGCACCAACCGTTTTACAGGCCATTCACGCACCTTTCATACCTGATACAAACCAGACCATTGACACCATCCGAATGGAAAAGCAACACATAACAACAATCACAATAAGGGACAAGGTACACCCTACTGCAGAAAGAGAAAAAAAACAATTATTACTGCACACCCATCTAATCTGCAAGCACACACACATACTGGTTGGATTTGGCACGAGGGTGAGTGATGATTCAGTACATACAATTGTATACGCAAGTAATTTCACAAAAATGAAATACACTGCGTATAATTGAAAGTATGATAAACTGAACCACTGACTCACAGCTCGTGAGCTGTAAAGCCACGTCAAGGCACCAACCTCTTTACAGGCCATTCATACACCTTTCGTACGCGTGACACATACAAAACATTCACACCGCCAGCCGCGGACCCATCACATTTCAACACTCACACCAGCAAACAGCGCCATTCAAGGGCCCATCACTTTCACACGCCCACATTTCTGACACTGCAACTACACAAAATGATGGACTGTGTAGAGTGTCACTCAACTAACAGTGTGTGTAGTGACCAACAGAAAGTAACTACTCACACACCGCCTGCCGAGCGCCAGTCCACCCACACCACCATCCAAGCACCAGACCATGCACACCGCCAGCCAAACACCACTCAGCGCACACCGACAGCCAAGTACCACTCCACACACACCACCAGCCAAGCATCAATCCACGCACACCACCAGCCAAGCGCCACTCCACAAACACAACACCAGCCAAGCACCACTCCGTGCACAGACAGCCAAGTACCACTCCACGCACACCATCCAGCCAAGCGCCACTCCACACACACACCCAGCCAAGCGCCATGCCACGCACACCACCATCCAAGCACCAGACCATGCACACCGCCAGCCAAACACCATTCAGCGCACACCGACAGCCAAGTACCACTCCACACACACCACCAGCCAAGCATCACTCCGCGCACACCGCAAGCCAAGCGCCACTCCACACACACTGCAAGCCAAACACCACTCCGTGCACAGACAGCCAAGTACCACTCCACGCACACCACCAGCCAAGCGCCCCTCCACACACACCACCAGCCAAGCTCCACTCCACAAACACAACACCAGCCAAGCACCACTCCACAAACACAACACCAGCCAAGCCCCACTCCGTGCACAGACAGCCAAGTACCACTCCACGCACATCACCAGCCAAGCGCCACTCCACACACACGACCAGCCAAGAGCCACTCAACACACACCACCAGCCAAGCGCAACTCCACACACACCGCCAGCCAAGCACCACTCCACGAACACCACCAGCCAAAGACAAATCCAAACACAACACCAGGCAAGCGCAAGAGCACGCACACCGCCAACCAAACACCAGACCACGCACACCGCCAGTCAAGCACCAGTCCGCAGACACCGCCAGACAAGCACCAGTCCACAGACACCGGCAGCCAAGCGCCAAACCATGCACACAGTCAGACAATGGACACTATACGCAAACCAACATCATACTTTAGTTTTTTTTTTAAATAAAAGAGAAGCAAAAACAAATTGCAAATTGATACAAATCTACTAACTCGACAACTAAATCTAAAAAGACTACACAAATACAAACTTTGAAACTGAACAATAAGTTTTACAGAATAAAGACCAACCAGTTCACTTTACCACTCATTGATACTCCCAAAAATTCTTTTGCGTGTGGTACAATCTAAAACAAGCAGGTACACACAGCCCGGGGTTTGAAGGGCAGTCGGGGCAGTACATGCGAACCTCCTTCCGCAAACCTCTTCGCCAACAGACTCTACATCTCCGACTGGGAAAGTCTTTTGAGGTTGTAGGAGGAATTGTATCAGGAAAGTGGCGATCTTTCAATCTGGCAACATCCTCCACCACTCCAACTCTAGGAACACTTGCCTGTTCCACTAAAACAAGGCTGCCTATTACAGACTCCTGAAACTTTACAAAAGTCATCTTTGACTGGGGACAAGATTTCTGGAACACAACAAAAGCATTAAAGCATGCCAAATGGAAAAGATGGATAGCCAACTTCTTGTACCAAATGTAAGCCTTACGAAGAGCAGCATACGGTTCCAACCTCTGATCTACTCTGTCAACACCACCCATGTACTTATTGTAGTGCAGTATGCACACAGGTTTGCGCACTTCTGCAACCTGACCCCAAACAGTCACCGGTTCAGTGCTTCCATCATGTATTGTAGTCAACATGTAGACATCTCTCCTGTCTGAAAACTTCACAGCCAGAAGCTCCTCACAAAGCAATGCACTGCACTGTCCCCGAGCAAGCTTTCGACAAACAAGTTCTTTTGGGAAACCTTTACGGTTTGAGCGGATTGTGCCACAAGCAACAGTGTCCACTTTGGCCAATTCCCTGAACAACCGCACACCAGTGTAGAAGTTATCGACATACAAATGATGGCCTTTGTTAAACAATCCATGACCAAGTTCCCACACAATTTTCTCAGTCACTCCAAAAGTCGACGGACAACCAGGGGGGTTAATCCTGGATTCCTTACCAGTGTACACCCTGAAATTAGAGACATATCCAGTCTCACTGTCACACAGCATATACAGTTTGATTCCATAGCGTGCCCTCTTACTAGGAATGTATTGCCGAAATACCAAGCGGCCCTTGAACAACAGCAAAGACTTATCCACTGCAATTTCTTTCCCAGGATAAAAGATCTCAGGAAATCGATCAACTAAATGATCAATGACAGGCCGAATCTTGAAAAGACGGTCACAATCAGGGTGATCTCGTGGCAAAGCAAGACTATTGTCAACAAAATGCATCATCCGCAGCAGAAGCAAATACCTATCACGACTCATGACTGCCGGAAATATAGCTGTTGCCATCAAGGGACTAGTAGACCAATATGAAGCCATTGATGGTTTCCTAAGCAAGCCCATCAACAAAGTTAAACCCAAAAACTTTTTCATCTCCTCCAAATTTGTGGGAGTCCACCGGGTAGCTCTAGCGTGGGGCTTAACGCTGGCACTGTTCACCCTCAAAAAAATTTCAGCATACAAATTAGTCTGCTCTACAATCTCTGCCAAAAACACATCATCCATAAACAACTTGAAAAAATCAATAGGCAAAAAGTTTTCAGTATTCACCCTACACCCTGGAACACCAGTAAATTCAGGCAATGCCGGCTGCACCATGCCTGGTGCAACCCAGAGGTCAGAACTTTCATCGTCAAGTCTTGCAGCCACAGGCTGCCGCCCAGCTGCCTCTTGTCTCACTACACCAACTGGAAGTCTAGCAGCCCCAGGCTGCAGCCCAGATGCCTCTTGCCGCACTATTGGCACAGCAATGTCCTCCGCAACCACAGGCACAGCAATGTCCTCCCCAACCACAAGCACAGCAATGTCCTCCGCAACCACAGGCACATCATCCACACCATAAGTAGCTTCATCAGCACTCAGAGTGTCTTCATCGTCAGATGAAGCCATGTGTAGAGAAAACTCACTACCTGAATCTTCACCTCCCACCTCTGGCTCAGAATCAGAGTCAGACTCTGGACCATGGTCAGAGGAAGAATCAAAAAGCATTCCAACAACTTGCTGAGCAGTAATCCGGCGGCTAGCCATTATCCTTACAAATAAAGGAGTCTGCACAAACAACTCAACAACCCCAACACTGCGCAAAGTAAGATAAAAAATGTAAGACTTTTTCACAAAAAATTATATTTAGAAAAATATACAATTCACTTACAAGACACAACTACACTCACCAGCACCTACTCTGCAAAGACACAGCAAATAGGCAACGATATCCCACTAGAAAGAAGAAAAAAAACTTACATCTACAGAAGGACACATCAAAAACAAATGCAAAACATGTTTTACAATCACAACAAACAGAAACCAAACATACTCGTATTACTACACACTTTGCAAAATAAACAATTACATTACAATTGAACAAAAAAAAGGTCTCCTACCAAACACATGCAACTACAGAAACAGCAGAACAACAGAACCACCAGTAACGGAACCGCACACTGCAACAATCTAAAGAGGAAAAAAAACAATACACATTAGAAGAAACAAAAACAACACACATTACAACAGGCTATGTCACAGGGTATGTCACAAATGGGGTGTCTGTCCCCAAGGGGGGAAGATTATAAATCATTATAAACGTGGGCCCCCTGGAAGCAACCCTACGGAGGGCAGAGAGGCCAAATAAAGACACGGCAGAACATACTGAAAACAAATGGGCCAAAGGAAGCAACCCTTGGCCAAGGGGTTGCTCCCTATAAAAAACAAAAACCTGGAGTATAGTGGGCTTTTCTATCCCCCCCCCCCTGGGACCAGAAACTGTAAAAAAACAGCCACTCCGCCCCCAGGGGGGGGGCAGGATAGTCTACAATATTTATAATGCCCCCTGGAAGCGACCCTTGCCCAAGGGGTCGCTTCCTTTATAAATATACTAAAATCCCTGGTGTCTAGTGGGCTTTTCTACCCCCCCTGGGTCCAGATGTGGCCCAAAAAACGGCTGATCTGCCCCCAGGGGGGGCAGACAAGTCTAAAAAAAATTATGGGCCACTAGGAAGCGACCCTTCCCCAAGGGGTCGCTTCCTTTACAATTATAAACAAATCCCTGGTGTCTAGTGGGCTTTTCTGCCCCCCCTGGGTCCAGATCACGCGCTAACATGGGCGATCTGCCCCCAGGGGGGGCAGAAAAGTCTACACTACATTTTTATGGCCCTGGAAGCGACCCTTGCCCAAGGGGTCGCTTCCTTTACTAATAAAAACACAATCCCTGGTGTCTAGTGGGCTTTCCTGCCCCCCCTGGGTCCAGATTCCCGAATAAAATGGCCGATCTGCACCCAGGGGGGGCAGAAAAGTCTAAACAAATAATAAATGCCCCAGGAAGCGACCCTTTCCCAAGGGGTCGCTTCCTTTTATCAAAAAAAATAGTCCCTGGTGTCTAGTGGGCTTTTCTGCCCCCCCTGGGTCGAGATCGCTCGCTAAAACGAGCGATCTCGACCCAGGGGGGGCAGAAAAGTCTGTCCTGCAATATTATGGCCCTAGGAAGCGACCCTTGCCCAAGGGGTCGCTTCCTTTTCAACAAAAAAACATCCCTGGTGTCTAGTGGGGCATTACTGGTGCAGGATCGCGACGCTGTGCGCGATCCTGAACCAGGAATGCCCTGCATTGGGACATCAGGGGAGAGGAAACAGTGTTTCCTCCCCCCTGATGCCTCAAGGCACCGAGTAATGGCCCCCCCACCCCACCGGAGAGCAGGAAACAGACCTACCTGCTCGACGCGCTGGAAGCAAATGGCTTCCAGCGCGTCTGGCACTTCCTGATGACGTTGGCGTGCGCGACAGCGCGCTGACGTCACCAGGAAGTGCGGGGGGGCGGGGGGAGCAACGCGAAGTCTTCCGCTGCCACCCCCACTACTACAACCACGATCGGAGCCCCAGGAGCTCCCCCCGAGGGCTGTACTGATGACGGAGCGGTTCCGTCATCAGCACAGCCCAACCGATGCTGATGACCGAACCGCTCCGTCATCAGCATCGAAGGGGTTAAAACGTTGGGCAGAAGATTATATACAACAAGGAATTTAGTGTTTAAAAAACAAAAATTCTTACAAAGGGCACAACAACAAGGTTGCTCGATCAATAATGTTTTGTCTTATTTATGTCAGCTCGCAGTCACTTGCAATTACTGGGAATTCACAGACGAAATCATTCATGACCAGTTGAATGAGGAAACACATAACAAAAAGATTCAAGAAAGATTGCTTTCCACTGAAGACCATAGTTTACAAATGGCCATCACAATAGCTAGGTAAATTGAGAATTCTGATGCTTACTTCAAGGAACTTTCAGGCCATGTTGATGCAGGAACTTTTAAAATGTTGAATGCACTTCAAGCAAAGGATAGACGCAAGGAAGGTCATCCACTCAGAAAGCAAAAAGAACAAAACGAATGATGACATTGTATCCTTTAGGAATGGAAGACATAATCATATGGCTTCTGCTAGAAATCGCCCTACATTATCTCAAACATGTTTTAAGTGCAGTTGCAAGGCATATTTTGTGAGAGTATGTTGAAGCATGCGTAAATCTGTGGTATCTCTGGTAGAAGAGGACACGCTAGCCAGGAAAGACAATGATATGATTTTGACTGTTACCATGTATGAAAGAAGAGATGGAATTGAAGCTACAAGTGATAATGTTATAGGGGAGCTAAAACCCCTTTGAAGGAAGCCGCCTTTATGCAATGTTGATGGCATTAATGTGTGTTTGATAGCTCATTCAGGCTCATCTTTTACTTTGATTAGCCCGATGTTTTTTTTTAATTTTAACTCCAGGAGCTTCAATCGTCGAATGTAAAAATTGTGTTCGTATGGAGGGAAGAAAATTGAGGTTGAAGGTCAAATTGACAGGGTATTAGAGTTTGAACAGCAAATCTGCCCAAGGAGTGGTGTATGTGGCAAAAGAGGTTTCGAATTTGTTGGGCTGACATAAGAAAGGAGAGTTGGACATGATTTTAGACAATAATCATCCAGATTGAACGATCTCCAAGTCTAAATTGATGAGCATTTCTTCAGAAAACCAGTGGATAAATAAGTTTCCCAGAGTATTTACTGAACATCTAGGGAAGCTGAAAGGGTTCCAGCACAGAATTGGGTTGAAAACCGGCTCCACTCCTGTTGTTCACAAAGTTCATAGGGTGCCTTTGCCTTTAAGAGGGTATTTACCCAACGAGTTGGATACACTTTGTGTACTGTATGGTATAGAGCCAATTGAAAGCTGTGAATGGCTTGCACCTGTGGATTTGGTGTGCAGGAGTGACAATTTCTTGCTCTTATGTGTGGAATTATGAGATCTAAACCAGAGCACATGGGTGGATAGAGAGCTCTTACCTAACATTAGTGAAATGCCAAGTACGTTGAAGGGAGTTGCTGTGTTTACTACCTTAGGCATGTCAGCAACTTATCAGGTGGTTCTGTGTGAAGAATCAAGATATCTGGCCTCATTTGTAACTCTAGACGGAGCATTTTGCTTTAAGCATATGCCCTTTGGACCAGCATCTGCTTTAGCAGTATTTCAGAGGCTTATGAAGGAGATATTCAAGGACTCTGAAGGTGTCCAGTATTTTCAGGACGATATACTGTTTTTTTTACCAGGATCTCCTGCAGCACAGTATGCATCTTGACAAGGTTTTATGCATCTTAGAAGACAAAGGGATAATTCTTCGGAGTGACAAGTGTCCATTTGAGTAGCTAGGATTTGACCATTTAGGACCTCACATATCAAAAGATGGTATTAGCCCCAAGTTAAAGTTGCTAAAGGCAATTTAGGAAGCTCTTATTCCTGTTAACAAAGACCAACTGAGATATTTTTGGGGGTTAGCAGGATTTTATTACAAGTTTATTCCTTATTTTGCTGATAAAACTAGTTCCCTTAGAAATCTGCAAAAAAAAAGGGTGTTTCATTTGTGTGGAATGCAGAGTCCCAGGCTTCTTTTAGTAAAATACATTCTGACATAATATCAGCAAAGTTATTTGAACCTAAGGATGGTAGTATCATTGTAACTGATGCAAGCAATTTTGGACTTGGTGCCTTTTCTGACAGGAAAAACGTACTTGACAGTTTTTTGTCAAGAATTCCGTGGGCTGTTTCTAATGTGGAGATTGTGGATGACAGCGAGAGAATTTGCTTTGCTAATGGGATCAACAATGTGTTGGATGGTGCATTGGACAAAAATGAATGGAGGGATGAGTTACAAAAAGATTCTGTACTTAGTAGAGTTATGCTGTGGGTCATGTAAGGATGGCCATATTCCAAAGTTACACCATAAGTTCATGTTGCCACTGAGTTGACATCTGAGGATGGACATTTACGAAGTTTGGGGCCACTGCTTGAATCTGCTAGTCTGAGAACGAGGATACTGGACTTAGCCCTTGAGGGTCACATTGGGATAACATCAATGAAGCATAAAGTACATGAAGACTTCTGGTGGCCTGATGTGGACAAGGCTGTGAAATGCTTTGTGAGAGATTGTGGTCCATGTATTACGCGTGACAAAACCTAGGTGAGCCAATCAGCCCTGATTAATCCTGTGGATTCACCTTTGGTAGCTTGGGCAAAATTTGCTTTGGACATTGCTGGTCCTATAAACATTTTGGGTGAAGGTTTCAAATTTGCAATCGTCCTAATGGATTACATGTCCAAGTGACCTGAAGTTGAATTTGTTAACAACACTTAATCTACTGCAGTCATTTAATTTATACACAAGGTGTTTGTGAGAAGATATCCAACTGAAATTGTGTCTGCTAATGGTACTCAGTTAGTGTCTGAAGAAATTAGTTCATTTTTGGATGCCCATGTTATCAAACATATTAGGACTTCCTTATACCATCCTAGGAGTAATGGACTAGTGGAAAGATTTAATCACACATTTAAGGAACAATCGCAATTAGCAATGGTTAACATCCTTAATTAGAAGATTGTGGTGGATGACATGTTATCGGTGTACAGGACAGCTCCCAATGTTTCTGTTGGAGTTTTACCTTTTGTTCAGTTGCAAGCAAGGGTTTCAGGTTCTAAACTTAATTAAAAATGGATGGGTCCCCCGGTGCTTCATTCAGCGACAAACCTGGCACTAGGAGCGTTTCTGTGGCTCCCACAGGGCAATTTAATCATAGGTGGCGACCTCAACGCCACACTAGACAATACCTTGGACCGCACACCCCCAAGACACCAGCACCGGACGCACTCGGCCCTTACGGACTTTTTAGAGACAATGGGTCTCACGGATATTTCAAGACACTGCTTCCCCCAGACGCGACAATACATGTACCATTCAGGCTCCCACAACAGCTTCTCACGAATAGACCACATACTAGCGCCGGCGGGTGAAACAGACCATTTTCTAGAAATCTCACATCTGCCAAGAGGTATCTTTGACCATTCCCCTCTTAGTACTCTATACACATGGCAGACCACAACCCGACATAGGACATACCTGATATATCCCGGATACTTGAAAAACCCAGAGTTAGAGAAGGGATTATTGGACGCTACCACACACTACTTCAACGAAAATACAACTTCGGTCACATCACCACTTACACTGTGGGAGGCATACAAGACAGTATTCCGTGGGCAAGCAAATTCATTGATAACACAACACAAAAGAGAAAAAAAAACAGCGAGTGGAAACACTTGAGTGAGAAATAGTTGATCTAGAAAAGAACCAAGGACAAGCTCCTTCTGATGCTGCTACACATAAGCTGCTCCTCAAAAAACAGGAATATAAAGACCACCTCTGGGAGGAAACTAGGACACGTCTTTCGGCAACACAGCACACAATATATGAAATGGGCGACAAAGCAGGCAAATTGCTGGTCTGGCTCGATAAACGTGAAAAAGCAGATAGATGGGTGGCAGACTTCAATTGCCTACGGGAGACACCACACACAACCCACTGGAAGTGGTGGATTTCTTAGCATACCAGTGTGAACAAATCTATGCCTCCGCACATGCGAGAACGCAGGAGGAGTTGGAAGACTTCCTCCGTGACATCTGTCTCCTTAAACTCACGGAGGAGGAGTCCCAGCTTCTGGAAGCCAAGCTCTCAACGGACGAGCTAGCCCTGGCAATTAACAAAATTCATTCTGGGAAAGCCCTTGGCCCTAACGGGATCCCCATAGAATGGTTTAAACGTAACGCTCCCTATCTTCTGGCAATGTTTGAGGCCAGTCTAGAGGTGGGTAAATTACCACGGGACCAGCGAATGGCGACCATAGTGGCCATCCACAAACCCGGGAAATCACAGATGGAATGCACCTCCTATAGGCCCATATCACTGATAAACAGGGAAGCTAAAATCTTGGCCAAAACCTAGGCCAACCGACTCATACCTTACTTAGCCAAGTTAATACACCCAGACCAATCGGGCTTCATGCTGGTGAGAAATACGGCCCTAAACCTAAGACGTCTCCATAGTGTCATAGGGTGCAGACACACTATACGAGAAGACGCCATTGTGCTCTCATTAGATGCGAGAATGGCCTTCGATACGGTCGAATGGCCCTTCCTGTTTGCTGTTCTAAAAAAATTGGGCTTTTGACCAACGTTTTGCTCCTGGATACAACTCCTCTACACGAATTCCCTGGCGCATTTAGTAGCAAATGGGTGCATCTCCAGAGAATTCCCACAGCATCGAGGCACAAGACAAGGCTGCCCGTTATCGCCACTGCTCTTTGCCCTAATATTGGAACCCCTAGCAGCATGGGTGCGACAAGACCCGATTATTCGTGGGCTCCGCAGGACTGCTGACTACGAGGATCATATATCTCTCTACGCAGACGATATTCTTTTATTCCTGGCCTCTCCTAGAAGGTCTTTGTCGTGTCTCATGGATATTTGTGAATCCTATGAGAGATTCTCAGGCTACACAATAAATTGGGAGAAATCCGTGCTCTCTGTCCTGCATAGCCCCCTGCCGCGACTGCCGGCTAGATGCAAAGTTACAATAGTGACAGATCACTTTAAATACTTAGGGATACACATCATACACAACCCAGAGATTTTCACGACCCTAAACCTACAAGCTCCCATACAATGGCTCCAAAGAGACATTAAACACTGGCAGTCACTACCACTGACACTCTTGGTTAGGGCGTCACTCTTCAAAATGATGGCGCTACCAAGCTTTCTCTAAGCCCTTCAAAACACGCCTTTCCAGATTCCCCAATCCTTCTTTCGAGCCATAGAGGCAGAGGTCACCAAGCTCCTCTGAGATAACAAGCCAGCTCATATAGCAGTGGTTAAGCTGTGCCGAACATGGTATCACGGCGCAATAGCTCTCCCAAACATCCAGACACATTATTGGGCATAGCAACTAACAGTAATTAACAACTGGCTGCATGTCCCTCACAGAGACCCGGCTTGCGGGCTAGATAGGATGGGATTGGGAGATGAAGGCCCGTACTATGCACTGTACAAAAAACCGCAGACCTTGCTGGGCCCGACTAACCACACACTCCAGATATGGCATACAGTGCGTAAAAAACTTGGATGGCACAACAAAATCACCAAAGGCGATGCCGCTTTGGGTCACGGACAGATTGGGTAGGCTGGGCGAGAGTAAGGGGTTCCAACATTGAGATGCTAAAGGCATCTCCAAGTTCGGGGATCTCTGGGTACGAGTGAAGATGCTTACCTTTAAACAACTCCAATCCAAATATGGGATGGCACCGGTATTACTAAATAAAACACGCCTTAGAGGCAGCAATCCCGCCCGCCTCCAATCTGCCTGAGGCATCACCACTAGAGGACAGACTACTTATAAAACATATGGATAAAACGTAGGGATGGGCGGAATTTGCGAAATGGACTATCGTGGAGAGGCACGGAGATTGAACAAATCTCCGTGCCTCTACGCGATATTTCTGTTTCGCAGAACCCGCCCGCCCACCTCCTGCCGGCCTCCCGCTTTCCACCATCCTTCCCGCCCGCCTTATTAATTATATTTAAAGCTGGAAATAAAGTTATATAAAACTTACCTTATTATTGAACTGCAAACTTCCCGATCGTGGCTTCTTCTTTGAAACTGCACATGTTTTTCAGCCTTCTTTGCGGAAGGCGGAAAGTGCAAATTATCGCACATACCGTGGGCGGAACGGAAATGTCCGCCCACCCCTAATAAAAAGGCAATGTCCATGGCGTACCGGAAAATTATTAATAGTGCACCTGACCCCATGCAAAAGCTCCAGGAGTAGGGAGAATTAGACGTTTCAGACTAGCAGGACAGGCTAGCTTCACCTGTGGAGGTGGCAATTCCATCCAGACTCCGTCTGATACAACTTAGGATCCTTCATAGAATTTATTACACACAACCAACACTTTACAAAATAGGGAAAACTGATAGCCAACTTTGTTTGAGGGGCTGTGGGGCAATCAGCACATGTTTCCACACTATCTGGGACTGCCCTGCGATAACAATATACTGAAAATCAGTAATGAACAAGATCACATGATTCAGTGGCAGTCCAGTCCCGCCTGAGCCCAAAAGCTTCCTACTAAACATATGGGAACCCACAGACCTTAAAACCACAAGGCAAACATGGGCAAACGTAGGAATGATGTTACCAAAAAAGAATATCGCTAGACATTGGGGAGCTATTTCTGCCCCCACACTCGCAGAGGGTTGTAAAGATATGAATGCGGCTATGGTGGTGGAAAAGTCTGTGTATGTGCGCAGGGGTTGCCCAAAAAAGCCGATACGACTATGGGAAGGGTGGAACACTCTGAGGGGAGGGCTGTGCACCTTACCAATCATACCCCAAGATCCAGAAGTATTGTAATGAAGGCATAAATAATGTTGTAATGTGATAAACATGCACTGTTTTGGTGTATATCTATGACTGTGCAAAAGTAACTGAAGGTGGACACCCTTAACTGTAACTCAACCAAACACACTAAATGTAATGAGGAGTATTTGGGTTTATATATACTTTTTATTCGTGCCATTTTAATGTGGAAAAATAAAAATATTTTCAAGAATGGATGGGACGGCACCACATCGATGCCGCACAGTTGTCTGGTGTGTGTGATGTCCGGAAAAAAGTACAGAAGAGGCATAAGAGTGAGGGTAAGAGAGAAAGGATTTATAAAATGTGGTCGTCTGTAGTAGGGTCAGAATTAAGAAGTCTGGACCTTTTTGTCAAAGGTGAGTCCAGGTTTTCTGCCCTGGTTCAAGTTGTTAATGTAACTCCACGTGTGGTACACACCAGAGATGGTAAAGTATGGACTATAGACAGGATTTCTGTTATCCCTAGAAGCAAGGTTGATTTTGTGGGCACTTGATTTCGGAAGAATGCATAAGTGAGCAGTGTGTAACCTTGGCAAGCGATGAAAGGTACTAACCTGTTTGGTACAAGAATTACATTGTCATTTTAAAACAAATATGACATGTAAAATAGTTTTACTTACCCCTTTGCCTTTCAGTAGCATTTGTGTGTTCATTTATGTATATAGTTTCATTATCACGTGATGTTTTATTTTATTTGTTTTTGTAAATATGTGGGGGGAAGATGTGTACAGATTGCATCTGAATGGAACAGGGTGGAGGAAAATAGAATGTATAAGGTTGAGGGTGAGAGGGTTCCAAGAGGACGATTGGGGAGACTAGGAAAAGGTGTGGAGGTAGTACTTATCAACCTGCAACCTGGCCTTCCACCATCATCATTTTAGAATTTTAAAATCCTAGACCAGTAGGTCTAGCTGGCATCATCATCAGTGTAGGTTATCTCTGATGATAGCTATCATTTGTACTAGAACTGCATGGTCTGTTCAAACAAACTCCATTATGGAGAAAGATCCCACTTATTTTGAGGATGTGGTTCCCTAATTTATATATGTTGGGGATTACTTAATCTTCCTGTTAGATTATTTTTATTTAAATGCTTTGACATACCGGCATAGTTTGTTTTGGGATCTTATGCTTAACTTGGTCTTGTTTTCTCATTACCAGTGACATTTTGTTTACACTTCCTAAGAGTGCTAGGTTTAACTTGGAAAAAATGATTTTTGATTGTCAGTCTTTTTAGGGGATGACTGCTGTGTGCCTCACGATTTTAGTGAAGCTAGTTGAACTCATGTTCAGTGTTACCAACTCGATCCCTAATTAGGAGTGCCCAAACTCATCAGAAATATCTGGAGAACACACTACCTTCTTTGCAAAAATAAGTATTGGTGTTAAATGAAACTGCTTTGTGCAAGTATTCCATCTTCAGGTTGAATCACATAGAGACTCCAACCTTCATCTTCCATAACAAAATGAGAACTATTCCACGACTATCTTCAGTCACTTAATCAACAGAGTTCACCCAAGCTTTTTGGTAGTATAGCAGATATCACATTCTTTTGCCAAATAGGGAAGCTATACAACAATTTCAGAAAACATTCCAGAAGGATGCAGAGAAAGCATGGCACATGGCCATCTTTTTTTCTGATCATTCCTCCCGTGCTGAAATAGTTAACAAACCACATTTGATCGACCCTAAATGGTCGTAAACAGGGGAGGCTCCTCTGCTCAGGTGACGGTGCGTTGCCCCACTGCTGGCAGAGCATAAACAAAAAACAAAAAAATGATAATAAGCTTGGTATTATCATTTTATTTTACTATCCTACGGGGCTGGGTTAGAGCGAGGCAGGGGTCAGGGCAAAGAGTGGTTTGCACCCTCCAAGTGTGCATGACTGGTTGGCCGCCTGTCTCAGGCCAGCCAAACAGTATGCACACTTTCCATCTTCTCCAACAGGCTGAAATGCACAGTGTTGTGATGGGCAACGGGGGGGGGGGGGGGGCAATCACAATGCTGCATTGTAGCATGGTGATTGGCAGAGCCGTTTCTAGGTGTTTCGCCACCCTAGGCAAGAATTGAAAAATGCCGCCCCTCCCTTTTACCCGTTTCAATGTCCATTGCTTAAATATTTACAAAACATAAGTAGTATAGTATAAAAAGACAATATCCCTGAACAAAGAGTAGCAGTACACATTTTATATACTAAAATAAGGAAAAAAGCTGATAAGGATCACATTAAAAGTTTTCCACTCAGTCATCAACCAGGTATTGCAGAACCTCCAGGAATGGTGCACTTCCACACCTGGGAAAAACAATGCTGTTCAAAGAATGATGAGAAAAAGAAAGTAGCGCTTCACTGGCAAACTCTGTAAAGTGGCACTAATGTGTTTGGGTGAGAATAAAACCAATCTGGCCACTTTGCGACCACTCTGTAATGCTTTATTTTGTTATTTATTTTTCGTATTTTGCACCAATTTTTCTCTTGGCCATGAAACTGCACTTCGGAACAGAAAAATGTAAGACAAAGAGGATATTTCCAACAAAAGTATTTCTTCCATCTTTGGATCCATTTCACAGGGGAAGGAATGAAGTAAAGTAAGGGACGTTTATTGAAGCTGAGATCAGGTGTTTTATGCATTTAAGAGGCGGGTCTGTGAAAGATTCAGAGAGAGAAATGTAATGAACTGCATCTGCAGTGTGGTGAACACACCAGTTAGCTACATTAACCGCATGACCAGAGATGTCCACGGGGCCTGTGGAGGAAAGGGCGGCAACGTGGAGGGAACTTTCGATGTCCCAGCAGTGCAGTTACAGGAACCTAGACTCTGTTCAACTGAGGGTATTTCTTTGTCAAGGGCACCCATAGTATTTATTGAGTAGTTCGATATTGAAGAACAGGGCTTACCTTGTGCCTTAGGTGTCGGAAACTAGCGCTTCCCTATTGTGAGTGTTGAGACAGAAGCAAGGGGCCAAGTGGGGGGACCAATCCAGCCTTGTCCGGCCGCAGAAGGGCCCACTTTTGGCCCGGTTTTATCCCAGGCACTTGCCTAGGCACGTTGCGCGCACATCGCACCTGCGGAACCTGGCGCACTAAACTGTGCTTGCCAGTCATTGGCGCCTTCCTCCTGGGCTTGTGCTGTCAGCTAGAGGCTGTAGTCCCTGAAGCAGCCCCTTTTGAGAAGCAAATACGGCGGGAACAGGTTGACGCATGGTTTTCAGCAAGTGAGGAGCTGCGAGAGAGAGACAGAGTGGAAGGGAATCAAAGGAAAGTGGACACTTCAACCACTGATCCTACCTTAATACACCTGCTGGGCACCTAGGGACTCCCACGCGCAACAGAAGCAGGCTGCAGGGTAGGCCAACCAGCCCTTGCCTTGACGTTTCTGCCTCCGCCTCTCTCGAGCTCCAGTCGACAGCACTCCGGGTCTACTGCGCGCCGCGCCAAGGCAAATGAAGGGATTTAAAAGTGAAAAAAAAACTATGACAGACCTGTCCCTAGTGTGATCATTGGTCCACTCTCTCTGGGGCAGGCCAGAAATAAGAAACAGTGCTGTCATAAGTAGCGCGTTCACTCTATATATGATTGACGGCCCTGATTGTTACAGATATCTGTGGGCGCCGCAGACACCCCGGATTTTGCGCACACAAGGGCAAATGTCCCAACTTCCTTTTGCCGCCCTAGCCCTTTTGCAGCCCTAGGTAGCTGCCTAGTCTTGCCTAATGGTAGAAACAGCCTGGTGATTGGCTATGGGGAGTCTGGGTGCTACCTGATTCGGACCTCAAGAAGAGCAGTAACGCAACGGAGAGATAGCAGCCATTTTAAAGGTAAGTGTTTTTTTATTTTATTTTATTTTTTCCAAAGCCACCCTGTCACCCCGTTCCCTGCCAGCCGCCACTTGTCGTAAACACAACCAGAAATGGCCAACCCTAAGCGTGTCTTGCTCAGTGGTTTTGTCTTTGGGCACAGCAGGTAAACTAGTATCTTTCAACATTTGAAAACGTGAACTGGAGTAAATAGGAGAACCTGTGAATAATGTGGGTCACATGGAAGAGGAGACATCTTGAATGGTTATGGATAAAATTATGATGTGCAGCTTAGGGTCCAGAGTAAAGACATATGGGTCTTTTGCAGTTTGGTGCAGTGGGAACACCTTGTTACTAATGAAGAGGAGTGAGTGGGACATAAGTGAGCAGTGCACACTCTCTATTAGCCCAGGACAACAACAAAAAAGGTGCTGGCTGCTCCAATGTATGAGTGTACTATGGGTCTGCATCAATGCTGATGTTTTGAGATTCCAGCTATTTCTGGATCGGTTTGTAATATTCAGTTACTACTGACTAAAAGGACACTGTGCCATCAGCAACTTAAGTAGAACGCTTCAGCTTCAGGCCCGATCCTCATTCCATGATGCACAATGACTCGAGGTTGACTTCTCTCGGGGACGGTCTGAAGTTCCACCATAAATTCAAGGTGATCATCATAAAGGTGGGGGAACCACTGGTTTTCTGCAGGTGGAGCCTCAGCTGGCTCCACAAGTGGAAACACCTGACTTGGAGGACCATTCGTCATAGGGCAGCTTGGTGAAAGCTACCACAGCTGTGCCTATTTTACTGTGTCATTGTTCTTTCCTTCAGTGGACCACCAGGAGAGTCATGGATATCCTGGGGAAGAAAACAATTAAATGTCCCATACCCGCAGGTATTAAACTCCCTGTATATCAGGGACATTTATCTTCTGCTTGCAGCAGTATGGCAGCCTGCATTCAGCAGTAATAAAAGTGTATCTGCTACACTAGTGGAGGCTTGAGGCTCGGTCCAGGAAGTCTTCCAGGAGGAACCAATAGCTGAGCAGATAAGTTGGAGGGCTAAAGTACGTAGTGCACCTCAGGTCCTCTTCTCCAGGGCACAGGGCAGCCGGATGCTGGGGTGCCTTTTGAGGTCAGATGTCACAGTACAGGGACCCTTGCAGTTGGGGGGCTCTCCATGCAGAGGCTGAAGGTGATGTTGGGGAGTCCAGGCGGGGTCAACCCATGGTGAACTCAGACTCTTTGCACAAAACACTCAGGGGCAGATTTACAAGCCCCTTGTGCCACTTTTGCTTCACTTATCCCATGTTAAAAGTGACGCAAAAGTGGCGCAAGGGACTTGTAAATCTGCCCCTCAGTCTGCAATGGTGGTGTATGGGTGTTAAGGTACAGGGTCTCAAAGGGTGGCACAATAGGTGCTGCAGCCATTAGTGGCCTTCTCTGGTTACAGTGCCCTTAGTACCCATGGTACCTTTTACAAGGGGCTTACTGTTATAATTTGCCAATAAAGAGAGTTGGCCTTGGGACAGTATAACGCAGTGTTCTTGTGTTTTATATTGAAATTTACAAGGAAGTTTTTCATCATCTCAGAGGTGAACTGTACCCCATTGTCCGTGATGAGTGTAGCTGGGACACCTTCAAAGAAAAATATATTTTCTAAAAAGGTAATGAGGTTGGCAGTGTTCATGGTAGAAGTAAATTTAATTTTGATCCAATGTGATGTATAGTCAATAAGGACAAACATAAATCTCTTTTGAGATCCTAACATCACCAGGGGACCAATTATATCCAAGGCTAACTTGGTCCAGGCTACTTCTGGGACTTCGACCGGGGATAAATGTACTTTCCTTAAAATTTTACTCTTATCGCTTTTTGCACAACTGACACAATCCTTCACTTTCGCTTCTACTAAAGAGTCAATTTTTGGGAACCAATAACAACTTCTGAGTTTATTTTTTGTAAGGCTCCTGCCTAGGTGTCCTTCGCGGGCGAGGTCAATTATTTTGTTTCTCATGCCCTTAGGAGGAACAATTTTATCCTTGGGCAAATTTTTTTGTCCATTAGAGTTAGCTCATATCTAACTTCCCAAAAATCTTTAATAGAGTCTGGTATTTGGGATTTGTTTTCCGGCCAGCCATTGACTATTAAGTCTTTTAGAATCTGTACATTCTTGTAATTTTTTACACTTTCGTCCCATTCCTCCTTGGTGAGGGAAGAGAGATGTGTGGTCAGAATCGTAACATCTAGTTTTTCATCTTCATGGTAGACATCCAGGGGAGATCTGGACAAGTAGTCAGCAATAATATTTTCAGGTCCGGGTAAATACTCTACCTTGAAACAAAAGTTTTCCAACCCAAAAATCCAATTCTTGATGTGAGGGGATTTACTATCATTTTAGAAGAAAACATAAAGGTTAGTGGCTTGTGATCTGTGCGTATCGTGAATTTGATGCCCCACAAGAATTTTTTTAAATGATGTACCGCCCAGAAGCATGCCAATGCCTCTCTTTCAATGACGGCATAATTTCGTTCTGAGGGGCTCAGGGATCTGGATGCAAAAGCTATGATGGTTTCACCATTTTCATCTTTTTGTGACAATGTCGCCCCAACCCCTTGTTAGACGCATCTGTAGTTAGAAATGTTTCTTTTTATGATCAAAGGCTCCTAGCACTGGTGACCTCAAGATGTGTGTTTTTATCGTGTCAATCATATCATTGTGACTTTCCTCCCATGTAAACTCTTTACCCTTTTTAAGGAGCTCACGTAGGCCATCACACAACTCAGCAAATTTTTTACAAATTTCGACATGTATTCGGCCAGCCCTAAGAAGGACTTTAATACGTCTTTGTTGGATGGATAAGGGGCGTCCTTGTTGGCCTGAATCAAACTGTATTTTGGTCTGACACCTTCTTGGGAGATAGTGTGTCCCAAATAATCAGCTGAGTTAACCCTCAACTTGCACTTATCAAATTTAACAGTCAATCCGGCATCTGTACGTTTTTGGCAAACTGAGTACAGAATTTTGTCATGTTCTTCCATAGATGACCCATACATTAGAATGTCATCTTGAAAGCATAACGTGTTCTTAATTTCTCCAAGGATTTGTTGCATAATTTTTTGGAAAATTGCTGCCGCGGAGGTTAGACCGAACGGCATTCTGATAAACATATAAGCTCCAAATGGAGAAGTGAATGCCGTTAAGGGTCTAGACTCCGGGTGCAATTCCACTTGATGGTAGGCCATCGAGAGATCAATCACGGAGAAGAATTTGGCTTTGCCCATGGTGCTTAGCATTTCGTTTATGTTGGGTAGGGGGAACCTTTCCACCCAAATATTTTCATTTAGGCTGTGCAGATCTACACAAAGGCGAATACCTTGACCATTAGCTCTAGAAACTAAAACTAAGGGCGCCAGCCATTCTGATTAATCAATTGGTTGTATGACACCTAACTCACATAATCTATCTAATTCAGCTTTGAGGGTGTCTCTCAACAACAAAGGTACTTGTCGAGTCTTGTGAACAATGGGTTTGGCTCCTTGTCTTATTTTTATCTTATGTTGATAATCCTTCAACTTCCCTAATTTGTCTGTGAATAGATCAGAAAAATCTTGGCACAAGGAATTATTGGAATTGTCCACCAGAATGACCTTTTCCTTATTATTTGGATCTAAAATGATCCCTAGTTCTTTCTGGTGTTGCCAGCCAAGAGGATTTGTACCTTTTTCTAGAATTTACCAGCCGTGGAGCTCCCTTTAAAAACAATGAGGGCAGTTGCCATTCCCATAAGAGGGATGGGGTCTTTAGTGTAACCTTCAGGAGAAATGTCAGGTGGACTAAATTCAATTTCCTTACCACTCATTGAATTCTTAAAATCCAGGATGTTGAGCAGGGTAAAGGGGGAACAGGAGTCCGCAAACATTTCCATAGGTACATTGTCAATAAATACAGTACATTTGGGATAATTAGGTTTGGTAGTTTCAACAATGTCTTTCAATTGGAAAACAAATTTAGCTGGTGCTTCGGTATCTTTTGTGACCAATCTTACAATGGTGTTAATTTCTCCTTCTCTACACACTCTGGCTAGGTGACCTCTCTTATTAATGTTTTTTGCATGTAACACCACGAGCAGAACAATGTAAGCTGTTTGCTAAATGGTTGTTGCTACCATATCTAAAACATTTAAGACTGGAACCCTCTGGTAAATTTGGCAAGGGGAATAACTTTGGTGACTTCTTTGTTTTTAACTTTAAGCACATTATTGTTAGGGGCTTCAGCTTGTATGGCTGCTACAACTTCTTTCGTTTTCATTTTTTTTATATATTTGGCAGTATTTTCTACAGATTGAGCTATTGCTACAGCTTCTCTTAAAGGTGGATTTTTAGCAAGTAGTTTCTCTTGAATTCTTGAATTGTTCGTACATCTAACTAATTGATCCCTTATAAGGGAATCATTTAAGTCACCAAATTCACACAGTTGGGTTAGCCGTCTGAGTGCCGCAATGTAGTTGTTTATAGACTCATTTTTACCTTGTACTCTACTAAACAATGTATGACGTTCCAATACAACAGTAACTTTATCTCCAAAGTGAGACTCTAATTTGATAAGTGTTAAATCATAAGCACCAGAATCATCATCCTCTTCTAACTCGGGTTCAGAAAGCGTTTCATATACTTTGCGCCCAGGGACACCTAAGTTATGTAAAAGAATGTGCTGTTTCCGCACTGCAGAACATTTCTCACCTCCCATAGCAATGAGATAAGACTCAAATAACTTAATCCAGTCGTTCCAGTGAATTTCAGGGTCACCACATTCATTGAGGAAAGATGGTGGTTGGGTAATACCTGGCGTACCCATGGAGATATTTATGAAGTAAAGCAAGGAAAATCTCAGTAGAAAGATAGAATAAATGCAAGGAATACAACTGCAATCACTGATAGTAATAACAATTCACAATAAAAGTTGGTAATAAATCACCATGAAAGTGGCCTAAAGATGGGAGGGGTGAGAGTGTCACCATAGACTGATTCTAAATATTGGTGTATGTATCACTGTGGAAAATGCAGTGACACAGGTGGTAAAGATGAAACTGAAGAGGAGGTGTGCGTATCACCGTGAGGCAACGCACCAACACACAGCATGATCATTTAAAAGTAACTATCCAGAAGGTGTGCGTGCCACCGTGGTTTTAACAGATGAGGCAACTGTAGTATAAATGAATTGTCTTACTTGTCTTAATTATTCTATGGCTTCTTCGAATAATGAAGTTCTTTTCCACCCGACAACCACAGGGTAATGAATGATGAGTGGATCGACTGTCACACAACTGCGGCGCCGGGAGCGTTTCACCCAAAATACCTGAGAATGTTCTGAGGCGCTGGAGCACATCGCTGTGAATCTGACAGGAAAGGATTTCTGTGGCGGACGAAAGAGGTTGGGGTGCCGGAACCTGGCCTGAGGTAATCGATGCGCCAGGGAGCGTCGTCTCTGATCAGCTGACAGGATGTGATTCCTGAGGCGCAAAAGAGGCTGGGGCACCTGTTCTACTCGGAGGAGGAGTCTCCCTCGGCTCTCCGATGAACACGGAAGAGGCTGCACATTATTCTCTGGGAAGGAAAGAAGATCTGTGACAGGAGCTCGTCTCGCTGAGCGAAGGGGTGACCAGAGGAACCCAGACAGCCACCAGAACAACCCGTTCACTGAACGCAGATGAAAACCGCTGAGGAGAATCCAACAGAGGAAATGGCTGAGGGTCGCCACACTACCGAAGAACACAGATTGCTCAATACCTGGGAGCCTCGAGCAGCAGCTGAACACCGTTGAGACGGACCCCGACCGTCAGCATCAGGTGGCAGCAGGGTGAACACTGAACCGCACAGGACAGCGGCGTACAGCTAGGCAGGGTTACCCACGGCAACAGCAAGGGTAATGCTGGGTGGCAACTCCGAGTCAGCAGCCAGAGGGAATTCCAACAACGATGCCTCAGGAATGACGAGAAACATTGGAAGTAAAAACTCTGCTTTATTCCAATCATCCGGTCTCCACTGCACTGACAATAACCCTGAGGAGTGAACATTCTAAGGTGAGCTTCAGCGGAGAATGTACCAAGAGGGAAGGAGAGGGAGGGGAGGATGGAAGGTACCAAGGGGTTAAGTGACAACAGGAGGAGATTACAACACTTTTCCATGGCCAGAGATGTGCCTATTGTGCGTACAGAGGTACAGGGTTAGGAAACACAGGCCCTGGAAACCTGATTGGCAGGGCTCCAGGGCACATCAAGTCAAAATGCATCAAGTGCCAGGCAAAAAGTGGAGGGGTTACTGCAACATAAGCCCAGTTTCCTACATCGAGTGATGTAATAAGTGAGGTCATAAGCAGTGCATTGCGGGGGGCACAAGTTATACTTAGCTCAGCTAACTATAACTGCTGAATTTCACTTTTCTTTGTTCAAGTGAAACCTGAGCCTAACTATATTGCCTCTGTAACCTTTACTTTTTTCAATCGAATTTCAAAGATTCTTTAAAGCTAATTACTAACTATAATATCCCTGTAACCTTTGTTTTTTCAGAGGATTTCTATGTTTTTTACCTATTAGTTGCATTTGCAGTGTGCTGGAGAAATGGGGGGCGGGCCTCCGACCAGCTCTCATCAATCCCGCTGTCTGGGATTTACTGGAAGTTACAGGGAGGGTAGTTGGCCCCAAGGACCCTCAGCAGCCAAGCACACTTCATTCCCCAACCAGCAGTGCACCAGGAGGTGCATTTACCGAGTGGTGGAGAAAGGGGCGTGGCCTCAGAAGGAGGGGTCGGTTATAGCCCATCCTGCACTTCTCTATATGTGACATGGTGTATGCTGCATCCTCTTTTGCTATAATGTTCTGATGTTTAGTAAGATTGTATGGTATTGTATGGGAAAACAAACTAGTGGCATTAAGTTGTTTCTATGGAACGCAACCAGTACAAAGTAACATGATAGCCCTAAAATGCGACTGCCCATGTTGTAAAGAAGACATGTCACTCTGCATGATGTCGATTGCAGATGACACAATGCCGGTCATGCCATTGTTTACTACTACAAGAGCCTTTTCTAAATTTGCCCTGACAATTTTGTGCAGTCTCTCAGCAGATTCCTGCTGTAAAATCTTCCACACTTCAGTGTCTATTGCATACAGAAAGTGCTTTTGGCGCAGTCATCAAGGACCTAATAAAAAGTACTGTATTCTCATGTCATCAGAAAGACGGGACAAGTGTTGTTTCACCTGAGACAGTGTGGATTGTTTAAGCCAATCAAGGCATCATTTCCTGACACTGTAAGTTGTTACTACCCCCCCAAGTGTTGCGTCTGCATGTAACATGGGTCTGGCTTATTGATCCTAAACTCTTTGGTGTTGTGAAGAAAACGTGCCTTACATACGTTAGTACCTAACGACCACACTAACCATCTCTCTTGATTGGTACTTGCAGAAGTGTATGTTCCATTGCGAAGCATTTTGTCTAATGTTTTCTCTGTGTAAATTGTGAATTGTTGCCAGTTTGTAAATAGGGGAATCTTTCGTTACATTCAAATCTTTTATCTTGGTCAGGACAAGATAGGTTTTTGCTGCACAATTTTGTTCAGGAGATTCATTTGTTGTGGTATAAAGCATGCTCTTCAGAAAGCCTTGTTCCCCTGATCCTGGCAATCTTTTGTTGTCCAAATGGATTTAAAATCACCATTGTCCTTCCAAAATTCAAACCCTTGTACAGACAACTGGGAAATGAAAGATACAGAATTAATCAGCTTGGTGTCAGTGAGCATAGTTAGCACATGAGGGTCTAAGTTTATAATAATAAGACTCTGGATCAGCTGGATTGTGACCAGAAAAATATTCAAAGTTCTATGCAAATGCTTTTGAAGTACCCTGTGGTGGTGTATGGCAGTGTTTCAATTGTGTGTGATTAAATACTGCACATGGAGTACTTGCTTTATGTAGGTAATGGTGACCATAATGGTGAAAACAGAACACTTCATAATAATTGGCTGTGCTATCATATATTTCATGGTTGTTAAAAATAGTTTTTGTAGCAAAGGTTGTACAAAGTTCCCCTAGGTATAGACCTGTAATAGAGTCTCTCTCCCGAAACAATTAGTGAAAGCAGGGGGGATTTTTTGGGAAGTCAGCAAGTTCCTTACCATGTCTGAGGGTTGAAATGAGGCCATACTAATGGTTACTTTGGTCCTCAATACCCCTCTTCGCACTTTTTAATAAAGTGGCTAGCCACACGAATAAAGGTTACTTTGTGGACTACCCAACTTTTTTTAAAACTCACATTTCGCTCACTACCTCACTTTTTTAAGCCCCTCACACATCAGCAAATCACGGCAAGGAACAAAAGATCTCCGTAAAAGAGTAACACGTGTTGTTACCCGTCAGGCATTGCAGCGCCGGCTTGACGTAGGAGCAGGAGGCCGATGATGTAAACAACATCACAAGAAGGCTGAATGAGACATGTCATCCAGCCCATAAGTTGTGTGAGGCTTCTTAGTTCCGATAAGGAACTTGCTGACTTCCCAAAAAATCCCCCCTGCTTTCACTAATTGTTTCGGGAGAGAGACTCTATTACAGGTCTATACCTAGGGGAACTTTGTACAACCTTTGCTACATGTTCTTTGGACAGGTACACTGGACCCCTTTAAACATTGTCCCTTTTCGTCCCCCTCTTTGTTCATATATATTGTTAAAAATAGTTGAATTATGCAGATCATGTAGCACAGGCGTCTCTAACCAGTCCATGGAAAGCTACCAGTAGCTCCTTGACACCTTCAGAGTAGCTCTCAGCCTCTTAAGTTCATTTAAAAAGCACAGGGTCACATTTATCTTTCAAAGTTAAAGGAAGGCTGTTTAGTTTGCATTATTATCTTCATGTTGCAGCTAGCAGGGCTTGCAAATGGGTAGTGCTGGAGTCAAATGTATGACCCAGGTCACAGAGGCGAAGAACTGGAGCACTGAGGTATTTAACTCTTAAATAAGTAATTGTCAACTTAATATTGGCTTGTGAGAACAAAATGATCTTTCTGAATATTTTCAAATGGTAGAGAATGAAAATGAAAAGTTACCTTAATGATTATGGTAATTCTTCATTTTCTACCATTTCAAAGTGTTGCCTATACAAAAAGTAGGACTCTTGCTCCCAGTAGCCAGTAGACACTTTGCCATACTTGCATCTGAAAAACACAGTCCTCTTTTATAATGGGAAGAATTTAAAGTGACGAGAAATATTTCTATGAAACGTTCATTCCTAATGTTTTTATTCCAACTGCCACAGTGTACATTTATTGAAGTAATTTAAAACTGTAGAAAGTATATCTCCGATTTGAAGTCTTGCTTCTCAAAACGATATAAAGAAACTTGTTATTTTTATACAAAATTTGTCTCAGATTTATTCTTGAGTGTGTCTTATTGCTTCTGTGAGTACAACAAATGCTTAATACTGTCCTCTGATAAGCCTAACTGCTTGCCCACATTACCACAAAACGTGAGTTAGTATTATCTTCCTGTTGCCTCTATCTTTCTCTGGGGATAACTCACATTCTCTACATAGAGTACTTCATTTTAGTACGCTGCACATAGAGGCAATATCCTACATATGCACACATGTTCATACATGCCCAAAGAGCACACTCTCACTGAAACACATGGCAGTCCCATCATAGTGCCCCTAGTCAAAGTACTTTGTTGAAACCATAATATGTGGTTCCATGGACATTAAGCTTAAAGTCAATGGATCTGGGCGTGAGGCTGTCTGGTAACAATGTGCAAGTTGCTTAGCCTTCAGTATCTCAAAATAATTTTCACTGATCAAAAGAAGCTCTCACTACAGAAAATTTGGAGACCCCTGATCTAGCATTTCATGCACTGTATCAATGTTCCAATCATGAAAAATAGTACTAGGAGTGGTAATATCATGCAAAGACATTTTAAATGCATATGGAATCTGAATTAATTCAGTGGGTCCACATATAGAATATAATACCTTATCCCAACCAATTCCATCAGGAACCTGAATATCAGAAATGTCCACCAGGGAAAGGTCTCTTTGAATTTTGTGTGATGTAGAATGGGGAGTTACAACCAAGTTTACCAGTTCAACAGTAGAGCGTTCTCAAAACCAATCCAAATGAAGAGGAAAGGTGATGCAATTGTAATCCAAATATATATCCATGAAGGGATAAAATATGTATTTTACAGCCAAATGTAAAATACACACAGCCTTCGGGGCTTTTGGTGAAACACCACGGCATTGTGCAGTATTCCGGTGACCGCTAGGTGGCGATCGCGTGCGCGGTCCCAGAGCAGCAGAGCAGAAGCTGCATCGGAGCCGAAGCTGAAGGAGGTCGGAGGACGGTGGCGAAGTGTGAGGCGAGCCCTTAGGACTGGGGGGAGCCCCGCTTGCCCGCCTGTCGGCCGGTCGCAGCGGTCACGTCCTGAAAATCAGTCAAGGTGCCAGGTGGTTTTCACGTCCGGCCAGACGCCGTGCGAGCTGAGCGGAGCGGAGCAGGGGAGTGGAGAGGAGGCTACGGGTGTGGTCGGGCGTGGGCGCTGATCAAAGCGCTGTGAGAACAACGCCCGCCGCCCCCCCCCATCCCCCTCCACATCAGAGAAGCCGCCAGAGAAGCCAGGCCTTGACTCTGTGGTCGAACAAGCGAGCTGCGAGGCCGGACCGGAGAGGCAAAACTGCGCTGGCACAGGTGAGCCCCAGGCACGTCGAGTGACGGGGGGCGGGTGACCCTAGGCGCAGCGGGAGTTTTCTCACCAGGAGTGGCTGAGTGCTCCCCTCCGCGAACAGCGGGTCCCCACAGGAGCCGTCTCTCTTGTTGTACCCTAGCCTCGGCAAAAGTTCCATCTCGTCGCTGCCCCATGGGGGCTTGACTATCCCCAAGGAGAGGTGATACGACCCACAAGGACCCTTTTATCTCCTTGCCTTTCTCTCCCGTGCGGATGGGACAGTGAGCAGCTGGGAGTCTGCCCACCCGGGTTCCTGCACGGAGGGCGGAGCGGGCCAAGTGGAGGTCTTGACCCCCCGATGCAGCAGGGGGGTGTAAAGCCTTGAGTGTAGTAGGGGCTGCAAAGGCATCGAGTTTGTAGAATAAAAAAATAAAAAAAAAACCAATAACTGCAAATAACAGTGAGAGCACACAGGGTTATTTGGCGCCCATCCAGCGAGGAGTCAGTGAACCCAGCTCGTGGTCTTACATCAATGGTACTGCTCGAGTGACTCGTGCTCCTGGCATTCAAGCTGAGTAGCAGAGACAGCAGAGACAGGTGGCGAGAAGCGGAGGGAGAAGAAATTCCCTCCCGTGAGCTGCATGAGACGGCGCAGCAAGCAAGCAGCAAGTATCGCCTGACCAGCCAGAGTCGCAAGAGCCCCCCTGTACGGCAGGGAGTCACGACCAGTTTCCCAGAGTGGAGAGAGCAGGGAGCAGGGGGTGGGCAGTTAGAGACCTTCTTATCACTTGGTCTACAGTTCGAGGAACTCACCCGCAGCCTTGCTGTCCCCCTGGCCTGAAGACCAGAGCTGCAACAAAAAGCCACAATACGACAAAGATGAGGTCTGGGAAAGTAAGGAAGGCGGTATCGGTCCAAAACGAAAAAGAACCAGGCAACCGATATCGGCGATGGCCCCCCATCCAGCCAGTGAAACCCAACCAGCAGACGGAACCCCACCTTAAGGGAGCAGCGGGTCTTCCCAAAAGGCCACAACCAAGATCAAACCACACGAAGGAAAGCAGTCTAATCTTTTAAATTATTTTTTAACTACACCCAAAATTCCTCAACAGTCTCAGCCCCAGGAGGCAACCAGGAGCAGGTATCCACCCTGGGAGTGGAAATTAACTTCCCCTCTGCAACAACACCCGAACGACCAGCCTTGGGAAGGCGAACACACCAAGTCAGCTCAAGTCAGGGAGGTATTTACCTTTGGCGCCACTCCAACCAAACCACAGCCCAGTCTTGGAAGCCTTGGAACCCGGGGTGGTGCCAATTCAGAACCATGTAACTTCAATAGCCAACAGAATATATTCTTGGATGAGGCTTTGGGCCAGCAACCGGTTCATCTGGCGTCAGACACCCATGGTGGTCTCCAGTCACAAACCTCTGCGACGAGCCCAATGAAAACACAGACTGGTCCCATTGCAAAAACCCAGAAACATTGTACTTTGGCAACCTCCCAAGGAGAAGAAGACTCTCCCACCGCAACAGAAAGTTTGCCGGACCCTCATCGGAAGATAATCTGCGCTCAAATCCACGCCCAAAGCACCGTATTGAGCAATAGTATTGCTCAAACATCTCACCTAATTAGTATCCCTACCGCTCAATTGACGGAGCCAAGACATTGTCCATCGCCCATGGTTTTGCATTCATTTGCTCCATATGAACTAACTATGCCTCCGTCTCAAAAAACTCCTACCAAAACCGACCCAAGTGACCAGCTTCTAGCAGACCTGTCCTATTTTTTTAAAGATACCCAAAACTCTCCTAATGACTCTGCTACCGTCTTAAACTCAAACCACGATGCCCAAACAATCTCCAGCGTTTGGCCCCAACTTTTGCAGACATTTCAACAAACAGTCAACGCCCTACACTACCATTCGGACAAACTGGACGTACAGGTTGATCTCCTAAACACGCTAGCCGTATTCACGGCAGGGATAGATAATAAATTAGACAAACTGAACAATCTAATTATGGGTGCCCAAGCGTCGACAAAACTAATTCAGTCGGTATGCTGCTGCTCCCCAATAATCGATTCTCTATCATCGCTCCCTGACTTCCTGGCCAGTGTTCTACAGGAGGGAAGGAAGTTGAGGAGCAACAGCACAGGCACCACACCGGGAGCTCCAACTCAAAAGTCAGCATATTGGACCCAGGATCATGTCACTTCCCAGCCAGTTGCCAAAGAAGGCACTAAGCCAATCGAGGGCACAGACTCTCGCTTAAACCAGGCAAGGGACCAACCAACCCCAGGTCACACACAACCCGGCCAGGCAGAAGTCGAGCAGGGAAAGACGGGGTCGCCATATAGAGGTACCACCGGTTTGGCTAACTCTCCAAATGGACTACTGGCCAGTCCTCAGTGTTTGACACTCACCACCCAGGACGATCAGTCAGGGTTTGAACCCCAGCTAAGCAAAAGAGAACGCAAGCGCCAACGCAAACAAAGAAACAAGGCCAAGGCACCAAGAACAGCTGCCAACCCGGGATACTACCCGCTTTTTTCAACAGCATCAAGCAAACAAGCTCCGAGTGCAACAGATTCACTACCTTCGCTAGGAAACCTGGCAGCGCCCAAGACAAAAGAGGTCCCACCAGTAATTAACACCCAAACCTCAATGGGGTGTCCCCAGGAAATAAGTGATCCTTCATTGCGAGTAGTCAAAAAAGAGTCTGGCCTGGCTCCAGTAAACAAGGTCATGACAAAAGACGAAAAAGGGACACCAAGAACTAAAGAACCCCAAGTGTCTCCAAAAACAGGGTACGTCACACCCCCAGTTCAGGGAGACGTCACAATGACAGGTCAGAATCTGACTAAAACGTTCCACATTCAGAGACCAGATCATCCCTCAAACCACCGCTGGTCGCCAAGGACCAGGACCAACTTGATAGTACAGGAGAACAAGCACAATGAAGGATCGAGACCTAATAAAACCAAAATGTGCCACCTTCAAACTGAGACTGCGAATGTTACATCATACTCCTACATCTTACTAGCTCCTGAATACAAATCAAAGGGCCGCCATGACATCCTTAACAGAGCAAACATACTCAAACTGATAGAGGGGACCCCTGGATTCATGGGCTTAGTATCGGATGAAATCGAGGCTATCGAGTTCCTCCCACCAAGAGGAACACAACCATCGGAGGTAACTCTGGTGACATTCAAGGAGGCAAAGTGGGCATCCACGTTTTTGAACAACAAAGCAACCCTAAGGGAATGGGGTATCCGAGTCTACCCATACTCTTTGCCGGGCTACCCAACCTCACTCCTTAATCAACTAACATCACCTAAAAAAAGTGGGATAACAAGGCAGAAGGGTCAAGAAAAAACCCACTCAATTCTAAAAAACGCCTTAGGGCCAGAAGAAGACCGCAACATCCAATTCAAAGAAGTAGCCACCAAAGACATTGGCCAAAAATGGGACTGGCTCCCAGCAATCTTATCAACTAAAAGCCACGAATGACCAGCTAATCCTATGATCACGCCAATTGGCACAAAAACTCTAGCACAGCCACCACAGTCAGGAGCAGCATCCAACTCCCCATCAGACCAAATTACCCAACTATGCTCCTGGAACATAAGTGGTTTACACCAAAAAATTGAGGACCCAGACACGCAATCTTTCTTGGGGAATCACTCAGTAATAGCACTACAGGAAACCTGGGCTTTACAGGGGTGCCCAGTGCTTGGTTTCACTGAGACATGGAATCCAGCAACCAGGGACAGTCGCTTTGGCCACTCGAAAGGCGGGCTGGCAACTTACGTATCAAACTCTATAAAAGCCCGAATAACACGATGGCCCCTTAAGGAAGACTGGATCCTAGGGGTCAAGATCGACCCTTGGCGGAAACACCGCCCCCTCGTTCTTTTAAATGTGTACATTAACCCCAGTACACGCACAAAAAGGTCCATCTGACCCGTCTAACCGAGATTATGAACGATATAGCCACGGACCAACCCAATTCAGACTGCATAGTTACTGGGGACTTTAACACCTACCTATTTCAGGGGAAGATAGCAGATAATGATGGCCCCCCCCTAATCCAAATCATCGAGGCCACTAAGCAAACTAAACCGCTTACACAAACTCAAAGTAATCTAGGCGACCTATGCGTGAGCCAATTTTATAGTGCAGGTTACCTTGTCATCAATGGCAGAACAGCCGGGGACACTCCACCAAAGTGGACATGGACAAACGGCTCAAAGCAATCGCATCTGGATTATACAATCTGCACCGCACCCCTGTTAAATTGCATCATGGACTTTAGAATACACCCAAGAACCGAAAGTGATCACAGGCCCCAGGTCACAGTCTTCAACATAAACCCAGAGTATCACAAAATTGCACCATCGACACTTCAGGGAACCCACGCAGAAAACTTAAAGCGCCTAAAGTGGACTGAAGAAATTAGCATGAATATTCTTTAGGCAACCGCGGAAATAATAAGACTGGGCCAGGAGCATGAGGCTAGCCCAACCGAACAATGGTCCATGTTATGCTCCCACCTGATTCATCTGTTCCCTGTAAGGCATCAAGCCCAAAGGGCAACCTCGACGCACCAATTTACATTATCTCAGACGACGAAGTCACTAAAGATAGCGAGAAATAAGGCCCTGCGGGCACTGGCCAAATTCCCGGGAAACAGTGATTGCATATCCAATTATCAAACCTCACAAAAATCATTCATGCGAGCGATCAAAAAGGACAAATGGGCACATGAAAACCAATTCTGGAGTAACCTGGTGTGGGAAAGTAAGCAAACAAACTCGAGGAAATTCTGGGCGCTTATTAACCGCACCAGCTTAGGTACAGTGTGCACGGGGTCGGCCAACATCCCTGAATCAGACTGGGCAAATTTCCTGCTTGATCACTTTAAGTCTCCTGATTATCCAAACCTCTTTGGAAACACCACCGTAACTGAGACCAGCGAAGGGTATGGTCCTTCGTGGAGTATAACACATGAAAAGGTCTCGAAACTATTGTCAAAAGCAAGATCCGACGGGGCGCCAGGCCCAAATGGCCGCCACAAACTTTGTTTAAATCTGATATTACCCTCTGGTCAGGAACATTGGCCAATCTTTTCAATTATGCATTAAGAACATCCACAATACCAGAGTCATGGCGGGGAGCCATAATACACCCAATTTATAAATCTGGACCCCATGCCCACCCGAGCAATTATAGACTCATTGCCCTACTGGACATAGAGGCAAAACATTATGCAGGTCTTCTATTAGAGGACCTAAGGTTATGGGTAAAGGACAATAAGCTCTTGCCAATGAACCAGACAGGGTTTGTGGCACACTCAGGAACCCGTACAAACTTGCTAGCAATAACAACTGTAGTCGATAGGGCAGCTGCAACCTCAAGATTAGTTCATTGCTGCTTTGTCGACTTCAAAGCAGCATTCGATAGAGTCCCCAGGGAGGCCCTATGGGCCAAACTAAAGATGTGGGGGATTCCAGAGAAACTACTAGAGGGAATAATTCAGCTCCACACTAGGACGTGGGTGCGGGTGAAGCTGGGGACCGGCACACATCTCTCACGGAAAATAATGACAACTAGAGGAGTGAAGCAGGGATGTGTGCTGGCCCCCCTCCTTTTTAACTTATTTGTAGCAGATCTGTCAGCGGTCCTAGACGACACTAATAGTCACTCTCCGAAGGTGGGCGGCATGACTCTAAGCAACCTCTTATATGACGACGACCTGGCTCTCTTTAGTTTAACCAGGGTAGGGTTGCAAAGACTCCTCGATAAACTGTTCGATTATACGATCAGCAACCAACTCGAGGTTAATCTAAAGAAAACGCAAGTAGTTACATTCGGCAAGAAACGATACACAGGGGGCGGCTGGTCATTCAATAATGTTAGTTTAGAAATTGGCCAGTCCTATAAATAATTAGGCGTCCACCTGGACTCAAAATGTAGCTACAAAAAACAGCGTAGAGAGATCGGAGTTAAAGCAGTGACCCTTATGGTGTCACTCGGCAAACTTGCGAAAGATCTTTCCGGTCCAACCTTAGCCCCCCTCTTGGAGGTAATGAGAGCAAAGGTTGGCCCCACCTTATCCAACGGCGTTGAGATTTTCACTGGTAAAATGAACACAACCCTGAACCAACAGACCACTAAAATTTATAAAGGGGTGCTCCGGTTGCCAAAGACCGCTTCTGCAGCGCAGATCAGGTTGGAGATGGGGCTAATAAACTACGAGGCCTCAGCCACTGGGGCATACCTCAATCTGTGTCACAAGTTAAGACAAGCTGAGCCAGGTACCTTAGAATCCCTAGTCTGGCAAGAAATCAGCCAGATAAACCCGGGGGGTTTGTACGGACGGCTTCTTACAGACGCCATTAACCAAATGTCAGCAAGCGATTTGTGGGCCCTAAACCCAGGCCAGATAGCATTTAAAAAAATGTGTGAGAATGACTTCTCGTCTCACTGACAAAGCACTCTTTCTGAAACGTAGCCACGCCTGGGTCACGATAAATTCCTACAGACACCCGGTCCCAGCCTGCTATCTGGCCAGCACATATCCATTACACCTGAAACGCGGCTTTATTGCCATCAGACTGGGTGACTGGCGTTTCTTGCAGGATTTACCATCATGGCGACGTACATTGGAAGATCTCTCTTGTAGAGGGTGTGGGGAAACAGCGGAAACCATGTTGCATGTAAGCTGCCTTTGCCCAGCCCTTAACATTGAACGCAGGTCTGGATTAAAATCAGAATGGAATAGGCTGGGTTTTCGGTCCTGCAGGCAAGCCATCATGGCAGCTTTGAACCCGGAAAACACAGTGCTAAACATAAAATTTACAAAATTTATCCTGCGAGCATATCACATCTTTAAACTAAGGAGACCATGCTAAAGTGCCCTTTTTATTCCTAGAAATGTTAGATACAATTTGGTTATATTCATGCAAGCTGGCGTCTTGTTTCAATTTTTGTGATTTTAAAATACACTACGAGATAAAATTCCTGTTTTTATAATGTTTGTTAATGGATTGTGCCTTTATATCTACACTCGTGTTGTTATTCCTAGAAGTTTTTATTCTAACATTCGGTCAGGCTGTGAATCTGTAAATTCTTTTAAAGATATGTTTTATATCTAAATAAAGATTATTATTATTAAGACACAGCCTATCTCAAGGTGTTAGTGGGTCAGATGAATCCGAAGAGAAGTCATCAAAGTCGACAAAGTAGCCGGAGGCTGTTAGTACACTTTTAGACAGCTCTGGAGGCTGTGTAGAGCTGGTGGTTGATTTAATTGGTGTTATGTTTCTGCAGATACCATTCTTTTTTTGTTTGTAGAATTGAAATATGTGTTTCCAAACATGTTGTTTATAAGGACGTTGTTGATACAACGGGAAGAAATGGTGTTTCAGTGTTAGCTGTCCCCAGCCGGGGAGAAGAAGCTTCATCACTGATCAAAGCTTCCATCAGGACTTCCTGTAGGATAGTAAGAGGAGACAGATAACTACCCAGGAGCACTTTTGGCCTACTGTGTAGAACCGGCTACATGATGTGGTTTGATGAGATCTATTGACAATAATCTCTTGTTTTTGTAACCAGCAAGGGGCGGTAGAAGTGCAGTTCTTGTACCTTCAACAGCCAGGACAGGTACACACACTCTATATGATGACCTGAATTCCTTCTTGTCCACTATGTAATGTAAATTGATACTTGTATAGTGCACTACTCACCCACAAGGGTCTCAAGGCGCTTGTACGAATACCGCTGTGGAACCCATCCTGGCTTTCCCTGTGAGGTGTCCACTCCTGGGCACCCCCAAGGTGGAGGCCAGGCATCCTTAGCGTTGTGGGGGCCGTTGTGGAGATTAAGCAAGCTATTGCCCAGAGTTGCAGAGTGGGACTCCATGATTGGAATAGGCACCGAGGCGAGAATTATCAGGTCCGTGGAATTTTTGAGCCCAAGACCCGCCGAGGCGGGGAATTGAACCCTGGTCCCGGGCTAGACCTCTGCATCAGGGTCTGCCGCTCTAACTATTGAGCAACACTTCTCCACTATCTTCCCCCGGACGAGATCACTGATCTTTCTAATCCAACCAGGAGTTGCTGGTGCAATGTTCACTTCTCTATTGGTGGTACGTTTCTACTGGATGTTGCTCTGAGCTTCTTGAAAGTTGTTCAAATCCCCAAAAACATTTAAACGTTCATTGTTATCAAATGGTGTTTTTTCTGCCACTATACTGGGACTGTCGAGTTCTGGAACCCACATCCTAACCCCAAATAAGATCTCATTGGGAGGCAAATTGCACAGGGATTTTCTAGGAAGATTATTTAGGGCTCTCTGAACTCCGTCCAGGTGATGAATCCAACTGCAACTTGAACCTAATACCCTAGCTGTTGAAGACTGCTTTAAGTCCTGGTTCTTCCTTGCCAGGACCACTTTTCCCTATGGATAATAGTAGGTGGAGTACCGCACAGTCATACCCAATTTTCCCATGATGTCTCGGTGGGACCTGTGGGCAAACGCTGGGCACTGGTCCCAGTAGAATGTGGCTACTGCGAATGTGCTTATTAAGACTTGCATATCTTTTACAACAGTTTGGACATCAGCCAATCACTGTGTCAAACCCATAACAATGTATTTGTAAGTCCCATCTGATTGAAAAGGAGCACAGTGGTCTCAGTAAAGCCAAGCCAGAGGCTTGTCTGAGATCAGTAGATGTGTCTGTGGTGGACATGCTATTGTGGAAACCTTCATCCACTGACAGATGTTGCATTCAAGGACAAAATCCTTAGTCTTTTAGCATTGACCTGGCCACCAATAGCGTTACTGCCATAGTTGTAGCCACCCCTGCGTGAATAGATGCTAGGCCCTCATGTGCTGCTAGGATTAATCCTAACCTGAGATATGAATTGGACATCACTCAATCCCCCAATATGGGAATGAGAGCAAATGGAATGTTTTGCACACTTAACTGGTAGGAGTATTTTGTTGGAAAGCCTTTCAGCAAGTGGGTGTCATCACGCACAGCGTCAACACCCACCATCATGTCTCCATCTATCCTCACGCTAGAACGAGTTATCGCAGTGACTGCAGCAGTTTGCACTGTTGCTTTGCCGCTTCGTCAGCCATGGAATTCCCTATAACATGTATTCCCATGAGTTGATGACTCAGTGTGTATATGAGATGAGTCTGTAGTAGGTACTCTTTTAGTTTGGCCACCTGTGCCCAAAGTATCTTGTGCTTTGTGATAGACTTTTAGAATCTCTGAATCCATTCTGGCACTAATAGTGTAAGTACTCATTGTAAGAGTGGACACTAATACGAATCACACACTATAACTGTGGGTAATCCAGGATCCGTATTCTCAAGGGCCAGAATTAGAGCTTGAAGTTCAGCCACCTGCACTGTACAATCACCTAGTGACTGTGTGTAAGTTTTGTGAGGGCACAATTCACCATCTTCCATTCTACCTGCAAAAGCTGTGCATGCTGCAGAGTATCAGTGCGTTGTCCCTATGGCAGGCTGTGCAGAACTGTCAGTATAGATGAAGTAGTCATATTGATCTAGAGGCATGACTTTATTAAGCAGCAAATATTCATTTTTGTACTGCAAATAGGCTTATTTTAGTGTTATAGAGTCAAATCTGTAATATACATCTGTTGCTATGAGAGAATTGACCCATTCTATCCATTGTGGATGTAAAGCTTTTTTGTTTGGAACGTGGGTCTTAGGGACAACCTCTAAGGCTGGGACTGGAGTCATTAAAATAATGAGTCTCCCCTGAGCCAAAAATCTTTCTCCCACTATAGCAGTCTGTACTGCAGTCATAATCTTTTCTGTTGGCTCAAAACGAATCTCTACATTGGTGTATAAATATGGTTTATATCCAATTGGAAGATCTAAAAATGGGGGTAGGTAGAGGGATATGCTAGGTCCACCCTCCTATTTCAATTGTAGTCCTACAAAATATGAAATCTCGGATAAAGCACCTAGCAGGAGAAAATCGCTCGGTTACAAAATGTCCTTTCTTGAGTCCCCTCACACACCAGGTTTCCCCACGGTGACATGCTTCATCATAGGGGCCATCTCAACCCGCTGCGGGTGGAGGCATGCTACGACTTGCGGAGATACGTAGGAGCACTATTTTAGAGGAACTGTGCGGTGCAGTGGTGTGTATGGAGTGGAGTGAGCTAAAAATATCTAACTAGTGGGCGTAAAACTTTCTTTTTGCTCCTAGTCGATATATTAAAAACAGGTTGAGTCTCTAGGGGGCCTGGTTTCAATGAGTCAGGTGTCCGAAGTGGACATCAACATGTTTCGAGCTTCTCCAATACTCTTCTTCAGGACGGGCACAGGGTCCAGCCCTGTGTCTACCACTCCTTAGGTGACCTAAATTAAGAAAAAATGGATCGTGCTGCAACTAATAAGCATGCGCGGTTAATACATATGATTTACTAACGTAGTATCTGTGAAATGAAGAAATAATAACATTAATATCAGAGACATCCTACTCTGTGTGGAGTAAGCAAATTACAAAAGCACTCTGTGAGTTCACTCTTCGAAGTGCGCGTGTTCCTACCATGCTTTAGCTTAGTCGTGCCGAGCAGAATGACATACACACTGCTTGGGTTGCCACAGAATGAATCTGTGCTTGGTACAATTTAAAATATATTATTTCCCTTTGTGACAGTAGAGTTGTTCGCGACAAACGATCTGTGCAATGATTTCGGCAGTTGGCGAGTGTATCTACACGTTCTAGTCATGCTGTCTAGTAGAATGTTGTTATGTAGTGCGCGTGACTGCGGTGCACTACATGTTGTGTCCCGCACATAATAATTATGCCATAGTCAAGAAATACATGACGTTGTCGAGTGTATCTACACGTTCTGATCATGCTGCTTAGTAGAACGTTATCACGTAGTGCGCGTTACTGTGGTGCACTACATATTGTGTCAAACACGTAATAATAGTGCCATATTCAAGAAATACATGATGATGACAAAATGGTGCGCGTGACTGAAATGCACCACGATTAGTTTCAGCATTGACGGAAAAACATGCCTCACAAACATCACAAACAAAAACATTGAAAACACTGAAAAAACATACTAGTTAAAAAAGTATCAATGTGCTTCGTGGTCTTGGAGGGGCTGGGAGGTTCTCAAGCGCTAGAAAGAGGACAAAGAGTGGTCAATCGCCTCGATGCTAAAAAAAGGAAAAACAGGGGACTTGACAGTTTTTTCAGTGTTTTCAATGTTTTCGTTTGCGTTTGCTTCCACATCGTTTAGGGCTATTAACCTATAGTTGGCCGGTTTATCTGATGGGCCACACTTCTAAATAGGCTGTACAATTCTCACTTGCCAGGATTCCGGAACCAATTTGGTTGCTACAATGCCTTTAAATAATGGAATTATGATTATTGCCCACATATCTGTATTAGCTTTGAAAGCAGCTTTGGGAATACCATTGGGACCAAGTGCACCATTTGATCTGACCACACCTATAGTTGTTATTAACATTTCCTCATTTATAGACTCAATTAATGATAGCTTTTCTTTGAGTGGATTTTCATTCAGCTTACAAAAGTTGGATGCTTTTTCCTATTTGAATTTCAGGAATAGCCCCATACAACATGGAGATAAAGGTATCCCAGCCAGATTCACGAAATGTTGGCACTATTTTCACTCCTGCAATCATATTCCAAATCGTTGATTGTTCCCCAAAAGGCTCTCATATTGTTAGTTTTACAATCATAATGCAGCTTTGTCCATATTTCCTTGTGATGTGCCCTTTTTGAGTTCCAAATCTCCTGTTTATATACTCTTCTCAAACATTTCAATGAACATATTTTATAAAAACTTAAAACACAATTTGGTTGCTTATATATTGCCCTTGTTGCTAATGTAAGTTGGCTTGATGAGGTATCCCCTGGCTGTTGTATTAACAGTAAAAAGTTCTATTAAGGAAGAACATAAACAAGACCAAATTTCAACCATAGATTTTCTGTTTCTAAATTCACTGCGTGCCCATTCTATGTGATTCTCTGCAAAGGTCAGTATTTCAGGTTGTTGAGATGACTGTAATATAAGCCATTTTGAATTAAAAATAGTTGGCATATGCTTTAGGTTCCTTGACTTCAGCAGATAGTGAGCTTCTAGAGACAATGTTTTAATTTGGGGATTATAGTCACTTTCTACTCGAGGAGCAACCCACTAATTCCAGATGATAAGTCCTATGAGATAATAGTATATTCAGTTATAGAATTTTGCCTTGAGTTTTTATATGTTGGCACACGTATTGTATTGTGCTGAGGATCTTCTTGCAACATCATTAGATCAAATGTTTGTAGCAAATCTGGATTATGTCTGTATTTAATTTATCTGAAAGGTTTCTAGAGTCCATATGCATGTTAAAGTCGCCTAAATTAATTAGACTAGTTGATGTATCAAAGTTTTAATCATTTCCCAGAAAAATGGTGAGGGGGGTTATTTTAATCAATCTCTTTGCACTTAAGTATGTGTTCAATAAAATAATTGGGGTTTTTAGGTTTATTTTTATATGTTGTAATCATGTTAATCGAAAATCAATTTCCTGAGGCTTGGTATCTAGTTCCAAAGAGACATAAATTCAAAGCCTATCTTTTGCTTGTCCGTATAAAGATGAGGGAGTTGCAAAAATAGAATGTTCTTGGTAGCCAATAGTGGCAGTATTATCCACTTTCCAAGTTTCCTGGAACATTAAGATTTCAAAAATCTGTAAAAAGAGTATTGTATTTCGATCTTCCAGGAGCAAATGTTGATATGCGTTTGCGGTCTAACAGGACCTTTCAACCATCAGTCATTCCCTAAAGATCTACCCTTAGTAGAGATTGTGGTTAACTAAGTCCAATCATTGATTAGAACCAGCATTTCTTTAATTTGTTCACAAATACATGTGCCCGAAATAGAACTTGTGATCATACTACCTGAGACTAATGCTGATTACATAATGGACCAATTGGTCCTTTTAAGACATTAGCATTCACTCCATGATTTCCAATTGTTGTAAAGCTTGACTGGTCACTCACCTTCGCGTCTGGCCTAGCGATCAATAAAGTTGGATAGTTTATGTTGCTACATTTCCTGGTCTCTATCCTCCATTCTACGAAGTATATACCGTTTTCCATGATTTGTTGATAATATCTTCACTATGCCATGTAGTACAGGTTAGTTCTCCTTTAGAGATGGTGAGATTGTATTTAAATTGAACAGAATCTAAAGCATCATTTGTTGTATGAGCAGGTTTTGGAATTGAGGCTATTAATTTGAAAATGTTACCGTGGTTAAGTATATCATGCGGGCCCCTTGAACCGTACTGGGGGATGAAAGGGAGCTTTGCAGAAGAGGAAGGACAATGATTAAGATTTTTAAATGTGATGTTCCTGTTGGTAAAGTTAGGACTTGTTATCGTGCTTTCTGTTACCAAACGCCTAGGAGAATCTCCCACTGATGAAGATGCAGTAAGAATGCAGTGATTTTCTAGGCTGTCGTTCTGTGATTGTTTTGGACTTTTTGCTGGTGGGAAGATGGAAGGCATTGTTGGATTAGGTATTTTATATTGTTGAGGTATTGATGAAATATTTTGCTTTAGCTCTTTCCTTCCCAAAAAGGGAGTCAATGTATCTCTGCTGACTTGAAGCTGACTTTGCTTATTATCTGAGCCGAGAGAATAGTTAGTCGATGCTCCACCACTATGATCAGTAGATTACTTTTTTATCTCATCTTCCGAGGTAATTTGCTCAACATGACTGCTTGTTACTTCAATCGGATCTTTCTCCACATCTTTTGCTTGTCAGAAAAGCAATGGCGTAGATTTAAAGATTGGGTAGATTTCCTTCAGTTTATCTGCCATACTATTTTAGCTAGTTTTTCTGTTTTTTATGCACTTTTCTTTGCCTTTTTCTTGCTCTTCTGGTCAGCCTAGTTATTTTCGAAGTGGAGGGTGAATTTATGATATTTATGAAATGTATTGCTTAATTACCTTCACCATCTTGGGCTGATGATATTTGCATGGTTTCAATCTCTTTTATTTTCTCAAGTACCGGAAGGTCCTGTATAATGCATGGGGATACTCTTTCTACTATGGAGGTTTTATTACTTGGAACTTGCGGGATAGGTTGCGTTGTTATTTGCTGCTGATCTTTATAGGCTTGATTCCCATTGTGGTTCGGCCCCACTTTTCGTGATCCAGCCATACTGTGTTCTTCACATTGAACTTTTTGGAATATTCGGGCTGTTGGTTCTTTAGTGTCACGACACTTACATTGTCTACGGTCGGCTGTAATTGCAGGCTCGCATTTTGCTGCAAGGACAAAAGTCTAATTCCGTCTACTAGAACCCTCACTATGATCTGGAGATTTTTCATTTTATCGATGAGGTACAGGAAATCATTTGATTATCTGTGTCTGATTGGGCCTATAGAACTAAGTTTGTCAATTTAAGTAACTTTGAAATCAATCTTGACTATGGAAAGAGCAAGTGTATTGAGCAGCTTGACTTGTATGTTCAATTTATCAGAATGGTAATTTAGGGCCATAGTTATCACCTCCAAGGTGTTAAGCCAGTTGCCCCAAAGTTCTGTCTAGGTCTGTATAGGGTCATTATGGGAGTTGGCCTCCACAAAGACATTTTCATCATATTTAACCGAAAGAGAACAGTCAGCCGACTTGAGAGCATTATTCATAACGTCTGCATTCTCTTCCTCACAGTGACTTTGTGCTTTGGGCTTTGTGACTCTATGACCATTTTCTCAGGAGTCAGGGTCCCACATTTATTTTGTATTTTTTTTCTCCAATTTTCGCCAGGTAATAGAAGAGGTGATACGCGAGGGAAGATGAAGGAGTGCTTCTGGTGCTGCAAGCCACACCTGATCAAAATCAAGCTGCTTCCTCAGCACTTGCCCTATGACTCCACACACTTAATGCAAATTTGGCTTTTAACTCTTACTACCTACTGCCACTCACCACAACATCTGTTGGTAGGCAGGCTGTCTGGCAGACAAGTGTCTAATATGGGCTTCTGACACCCGGTTGCATGGACCGCACTGCTAGAGCCTCCTAGCTCAGTAGTTGCTTAGTTTTGGTGTTTTCCGAGATATAGCAATTTGTGGTGTATAATGGTGCTGGGTTGTAGCTGCTACAGCCCCCTCTCTTCTGTCAGGAGGCATGGCAAATAAATAAGCGGGCAGGGCAAGCAGCATGCTACTGCTGATAACTGCTGGCTGTTGTGGGGAGACGCGGGGGTTACTTGCACTTGGCATGCACTTCGAGAGAGTCTGCTAGTCTCAACCTCACCAACAGAGCCGATACCTTGACCCCTGCGAACCCACCACTGAGCCTCAGTGTCCGCCTAAGGGAATCTCGGGGGGGATGTTCCACAGCCCAGTGCCAGATGCTGTGTCCTGGAAGCCAAAAACAAGTGGCGGTGCCCAGACTAGAGGCTCACGGGCCCTTGCACAACTCGACAGCATGTCATGTTGAGCGTGATGTGCGAGATGCAGTGATCCTGAGCAAGCTCACGTGCAGGGCACACCAAAAGAAGCCCTGCAAGCAGCACCCAGTCCTATCCGGCCCACTTCTGCAGGGATCTCGCGCACAAACTTGCAGCTGCTGACTACAGCTGCCGCACTCGCACTGCCCACCCCAGATGGGAAAGGAAACAGCAGTCAGTAGCCGTCAGCGGCCGTCAGCTCAGTTTCACTGACCATGCTCCCTTGTATCGCGGCATCACAGGAGAAAGGCGTTATTGTCAGTGTTCGCATGACAAATTGTGTTAAACATCCATGTGTTTTAACCAGATCTGCATATAGCATACCTAGGTCTGGAGCTCTCAGAATTTCTATACCTGGTGCAGTGTGCAACCAGCTAACACTGGCCATGTTGATCCCTCATTGCTGTGGGGACCTAGCCTAACATTGTTGTGTATATGTGTGGTAGGGCACCTTCAATCCAATTTTGGTGTTCTTGATAAGTTAGTGGTATTTCTAGAGCGCCACGCGCTGTGTAGTTGTTAGGAACTGCAGCCTCAATGTATGTTTGAGACGGTCATGTTTGTGCTTCCGTGGCTGGGAATTTAACTTATAAATAGAATCACTATGTCCTAAATAGTTTGTGGGCCTCAATCACAAATGTAACATCACCACCCGTAAGGGGTAGCCCACGTTGTAACAGCATTTGTGTAACTGCATGTCTGCAGTTCACTGATGTGTTAGTTGCTGCATTTTCAGCCGTATGAATATGTGAAATTCAGAGAGGGTACCAATATCAGTTGAACCTTTGAAAGGTTCAAGCTTGAAAAAGTTACAGCCAGTACATAGGATTTTTCTACTCAGCGGAGGAGGATTTTTTCCAAACACCGCGAACGTTGTTGGGCAATATAAACATCAGAACTGTTTGAGACTGATTCCACACACACCGTCCAGATAGGTTGGTCACTGCTAGGTCACAGTGCACTATCTGTATCCCTAATCTTACCTGTTAACAAATGGATATGCAACCTTAGAACATGACAAACCTGACTCTCAAAGGAAATCGTGGTAACAGATCAAGAAATTTTTTGCATAGTTACTTATGCATACCCAAAGAGATATACAAGAAATGTAGAGTAAAGTGTTTCAATATTTATCAAAGCATCGTAATTCATTGAGTAAAATACTTGTGCTGCAATAATTAATAGAAGGAAACATAATCATGTAATTATCATTACTAGAATGGTGAAAAAGATAAACAGTTCAACCATTTTGCTTATTACAGAAAATATATGTTTGCATACACATAATGTAATATATTGTACTTCTACCCAGCACATACCATCCTATAATCACGAAGATGAGTGAATCTGCTAAATCCCTGTAGGGTGATCTAACTTCTAATTTCTTGTGGGTAAGTTTCATCAGGCTACCTGTCTTGGTGAAGAACTAGGGAGCATCACTCACAAGAGGTAAACAGGAATTAGCTGGGTTAGAATTCCGGCATCGGTCGGCCTCTTAGTGCCAGCAAAATGCTACTATGACTGAATAAAGGATTGATGTTGTTTATATAATAAACAGCATCCTTGTTATCATGTTGAAGTCCTAGTCAGGCTGCTATTCTTTATTCTATTGTGATAGCTCTGTCGCCGAGTGGGAAAAACAAATAAAATTTTGCATGATGAACTGAATACTCTAGGTGCCTGATAGTGTGCGCACAAAGTGCTAGTATAAGTAAAGTTGGGTTAGAAGATAATTATCCTGTCTGTGCATGCAAACTAATATGTGTCAAATGTCATTGAGTTGAAGGATAGAAGGCATCTTAAGAGCATGAGTATGTAAAATGGCGTTTCTATCTGGGCCTAATGTAACCATGTGACAGGATGCCTCAGGCCACAGAGAGGATGGTTTGCCTTCACAGGCACTTTTGACCCACATCCTGTTGAACCCTATCCCCCCATTGGCAGTGCGTGGTAAGAATGCATTGATTTGGACAGCGAGGCATGTCTGGGTGATGGCGCTGCAGAGGATAAAATTGAGGCTAGCCTATACTTGTGAACTACCCTTTTTAACTGCTCATTATTGGCAATCTCCAGGGAGCTGGAGTGGCCTGCATTTATGGGTTGAGGTGGGACTCACTATATTGGGTGACTTGTTTGGGGGGGCGAGGTCACCCCCATCATGGATTTGAGAGAGAAATATAATCCCCCGGCTGGAAACTTTCTACTTCATGGGCCCCTGATGGGTAAGGTGCAAGCGTGGTGGGAGTAAGGATTATCTGAGCCTCTGGAGAATGAATGCCTCCACTATCCGTTCCTTATAACATGGAGGATGAAGGCTGTTATGATTCTTTACAGGGTACTTTTGCAAAGAACGCTGTAGAATTATTTCAGTTGCATCACCGCTAGATGGCTGATCTATGGGCCCTCATTTGATGATTCTGCTTGGAAGAAGATCCTAGTCATCTCCCCCCCAAGTCTCTTTTCCAGGGCCTCATTGGAATGTCCCCGATGTGGAGTGAAGGAGGCTGATTTTTGTCACATGGTTTGGAACTGTCCCACGATGACCCCCTATTGGGATCTAGTATTGCAGGCACTCAGTTGGGTCACAGATAACCCTTTTCAATTCTCCCCACAATTGTGCATAGCCGCGGTGCTGCTCGCAAAGTAACTGACAGGTTCATGGAACTTGGCACTCATCCTTGCCTTCAGGCAATTAACAATGAGCTGGAAATTGGCTGGATGCCCTGGTCTATATAGATAGTGGAAGGAAGTAATTAAGTCGCGGACTGAGAGAGGGAGGCGATTTGGAGAGAAAAGGCTATAGGGGTGTGCAAGGTCCCGATCCCTACAGGCATGGAATGAGGTAATGTTGGCCTGCCCCAGGCTAGCTCCCCAGTGGCGGATCTTGGTTGGGGAGGAATGCTCTGGGGAGCACTCAATGGATCCGGCCTTGCCAGCGGTGCATCCTGGCAACACTTCGGTTGGCTGAAAATGGGGTGAAACAGATTGAGGTCTCCAGTAAAACACTGCCATATCTCCCAGCATCTGCACACACTCTACTGGCTCCCCATTGAGGCTAGAATCACCTTCAAGATTCTCACCCACGCACACAAAGCCCTCCACAACACCGGACCAGCATACCTGAGCAACCAACTCAAATTCTACGCAGCCCAAAGGACTCTACGATCAGCCCAGCTCTCCGATGCCTTGGTCTCCCACACCAGAAAGACCAGATTAGGAGGCCTCACCTTCAATTTCCTTGCGGTCAGAGCCTGGAACGCCCTACCGCTCCACCTCAACAGACAACATCACTCCCCATCTTCACGAGAAACCTCAAAACTTGGCTTTTCGACAGACCCCCTCCTGGATGGACTTAAACCTGCACCTTCCGTCCTCCCCAGCGCCTTGAGACACTCACGGGTGAGTAGTTGTGCTTAACAAACACATGATTGTTTGATTGATGATGTATGTCAGGCTGAAGTGTGGTTGACTGCTCTAGCGTACATTTGCGTAGTTGTCTCTTGTGCCACTGATTAATTGCCGCTGCAAAGAGTTAATGATGTGGCTCGCCATGCCAGTGTCACTCTGCACATTAATACTGTGAATTAGTATGTTCATTTATTACTCCATCACTGTCTCCTTTGCCACACATTTATATCTTATCTAGGATTGCTTTGTTGCACTGGTTTACTTGAAATTATAATAGAAACAGTTACCAAAAAAAGTATTACATGCACCTAACGTCATAAAGTATTTGGTGGTGGTTGTTATTATTCATGGAATTCTGACATCCGTTAGCCGGGAACCCACCTAAAGTACTCGTTAAACCTTAGGGTTCTGTCATGGCCTTTCCCTGGCAGTGTGTGAGAGGAGCATGCAAACCTGTACACTTACAGCAGCCCAACCACTGCACTGTTGTCACTCGCGCATGCCTGTTATGTGTACATTGTGTTATCGTGAACATTTCCGAACAATATATCAGTTTTATGTTTTGGCCCCATTCATTTCAAAACAATATTTGGGATGACCTCAAATGTTAGCAAACTTGCCCTCGCTCCATTTCCTTTAGGAGCAAACTTATTTGCAAATTTCACATTATGCTCCTCACTAAAAGAAAGCAGAGAAAAGTTTGCTACTTAATTATTGCACATTGTTGGTACTTTTACATGCTCAAACTCTGCAAAGGTGCAGTTACCGATCAAATCAAGGTGCAACCTATCGACTTTTATTCAATTGTTATGTTACTGTACCTACATTGCTGAGTGTGGCTTATAGCACAGAGGCTTTATAGGAATATATATCTATATGAGAAGAGTCGCGCACTAGTCTTTATGGAGTTTAAATTCAATGATCTCTGCTTTTCAGCTTTCAAATAGATTTTCAAAGTTGCATTTCGTTTTTGGTTTTTAATCGTCACGCCTCCGTATCTCTCTGGCGCAGAAGCAGCCAGCTTGTACTCTCTTCAGAAGTTTTCACAGTCTAGAATCTGCTGTGGGCACCCCGCTGGCGCGTGACTGAACCTAATGTGAAATGTTTCGTCTGAAGACCTGCTTGTTTGTTTATTCGCAAAGATTGCAGCATGGGCAGAAATTCAAGTAACATCGGAGTTGTTTGATAGTTTGGCAACGTACAACAAATAATATTAGATGCACATACGGCTCCGTCAAAGGTCATCTACCGGAATTTATCGCCGGTACGATCTCAACGTCTATCAGGGCTTCCCTTCGCCTCATGTCTCTCTTATTCAGGGCACGAGTCGGGGGTACACGTGGGTACACGGCGTACACCCACTATTTTCACAGGGTGGACGGTGTCCACCCTGCTAAGAAGTTGGGCCCCGCAGAAATATGTTGAACTCGTCCTAGTGCGGGGCCGGACTGGCCGTAGCGGGCACCGGGTGTTTCTCCAGTGGGCCGCCAGGGTGGGGGTCAGTTTCGGGCCCTGGGTGTCCGTTTTTGTTCCATGCGGCTGGCAATATTGATCCCACTGTAACAAAAATCGGCCGAAACTGGCCCAGAAAAACAGCCCGGATGCACCCCCCCCCCCCAACCCCACCTCCCCCCTCATAGGCTCGCCGATCAGTTTGCCAGGGCTTCGTTTCGTTTCCCAGTCTGGCCCTGTCCCAGTGTAATTTTGAGACACTGGGACGCGTGTAGCAGCTCCTGCACATCACATTGTCTGCTTTCCATTCCCAGCAGCAACATGCAGGTGGTGAGGGGGCTTTTATCCAACCTCCAGCTGGGCAAAGATAAAGACATAAGCTAAGGGGCCATCAGACCTCCTTTTGATCGAATATGGGACTGGAGGCGTCCTGGAACCTCACAAATGCAAATGCACTGCCGAGGAAACAAAAGCACACAGCTTGTTATCTCTTCACAGGTACTTAAGAGATGCATGCTTTTTTACTTTGTTGTATATAAGTGTATGCCCTGTTAGAATGTCATATGAGTTGGTCTGTCCCAGTATTTAGACAAATAACAATTTACATAGCACTTTTTTATTTCTTTTATAGTGCTACTCATTCCAATGCAGACTGTTAGAGCGCTTTACATAACATACACATTATCCATTTCAAATAAATCATGTACGTGTGTAAATTAATGTACAAGATGAATTACATGAGACATTCACGGTTACAAGGTGTACGAGCCAAATACCCTTAATAGCTCACTGTGGTCTACTAGAAGGATTACAATGTATGAACTGCAACACAATGTATGAACTGCAAGTAACAAAAGGATCTTCGTTCAAAGCAGTAATCCATTTACCTATCTACATAAAATAAAGATCTGTGATCTGCATGTTACATGACGTGCTTTGCAGGACACAACTTTAAAAAAAATATGTTTTATTGCATTTTCAGTTAGCATATTTTATAACATACACATATCAGAGCATTATTGCATAATGAAGTGGTACATTTATGCTCACAACGTTGTATAAGATGCACACCATATGCGTTGAGATATCATGAATAAGAAACGCCAAGAAGGTAGCAACAAAATAGAGGTTCAACAATCCCCAAATGCCCCCCCCCCCGAGAACAGTGGGTAATTATGTTTTGGAGGAGACAACATAATCTTCTATACTACTTTGATTCAAATTTGGAACTAGGCAAAACGCAGATCTTTCAAACAAATGTGTCAACCTCTAAAGTTATCTCACCATTATTATTATTCCCTCCGATTTACCGGGCACCTCTGCAGCAGATGCCTTTTTTTATTTATTTTTTATTTCAAATGTTTTTATTAAAATATAAGTTTCATATCAGAAGTTACATACAGTACATTATAATGCAGAAAGAAAGAAGAGAGAAAGAAAGAGAAAGGGGGGGGGGATGGCGGGGGGTTTGTCCTTAAGTCCTTCGTGACTCCAGGTATGTGTCGAGGAGCTCCCACATTCCGTCTTTGGCATTGTGCTCCTTTGTGAACTTATTTATTTATTTATTTATTTATAGTATTTGTAAAGCGCTCTGCAACCCTACGGGCATCCTGGCGCTGGGTACATGTGGCTGAAAAACACTGTGCATCAGGGGTAGAAAGGATGACATTAGATTCTAGATAATTAGATTTTAGGAAAGAGCCATGTTTTCACCTTTTTTCGAAAGGCCATCAGTTCATCTGTTTTCCTGATGTCAATAGGTAGTCTATTCCACAGATGAGCTGCAGCTATGCTGAAGGCTCTGCCACCATAAGTGGCTTTCCTGATCCTGGGTATACTTATAAGATTAGAAGAGGAGGATCGAAGGGACCGAGTAGGTTCATACCATTTACATTTGTTTTGAAGTGGTCGGGGGCCCATCCCATGCACTGCCTTAAAGACAATGCATAGGGATTTGAAGCAGATCCTCTGGTGTACAGGCAGCCAGTGTAGATCAGCCAAAGCGAGGGTAGTAGAGGATCTTCGCCCTCGAGAGAGTGCCAATTTTGCTGCAGCCGCCTGGATACTCTGAAGTCTGGAAATCAGGTAGGCAGGGGATTCCAGTAACAGAGCATTACAGTAGTCCAGGCGGCTGAGAATGGTACTCCTAACTATGGTGGCTCTGACCTGTGTTGGTAAAAGGGGTAGCAGCTTTCGCAGTCCTCGCATTAAAGCAAAGCAGCTACTCGCCTGCTTATTAACATTGGTCTCTAAACTCAGACTGTCATTAATACTGACTCCGAGGTTCCTCACTGATTTCACTGGGGTTAGTGATTCCCCTGGCTCCAGGGGCCAGAAATCCGTGGGTAGACTTCTGGTGATTCTACCTACTGTGCAATGCATTATTTCAGTCTTGTCACTATTGAATTGTAGTGAGTTCTGATTTAACCAGAGTGTCATTTCCAACATGCAGGTGTGGAAGGTCTCAAGTGAGTCTGCATGGGCACCATCAAGAGAAATCATCAGCTGCGTGTCATCCGCATAGTTGATCACGCTAATGCCGTGAGCCTTGATGATGCCTATCAGGGGTTGCATATATATGTTAAAAAGTATCGGACTAATTGCAGGCCCCTGTGGGACCCCATGTGGAACTTTAACAAACTCTGACTGGTATGGAGGGATAGCTACTGCCTGCCATCTGTCCATCAAGTAGGAGTGAAACCAGTCGAGCACAACTCCCCCGACTCCAATGTTCTTCAGTCTTGTCAGCAGGATGTCGTGACTCACCGTATCGAATGCGGGGAACAGGTCCAGCAGGATTAGAATTGCTGACTCTCCCCTGTCCGCCCTCATTCGTAGGTCGTCCAGAACTGTCAGCAAAGCTGACTCGGTTTCGTGAGCTGGTCTGAACCCGAATTGCTCCTCTTCCAGGATGGTGTTAGTTTCCAGGAAGAGGGCTAGTGACCTGCTGACCCACCACTCTATGATCTTTATAGGGTATGGCAGGAGCGATATAGGTCGATAGTTTTTTTGGCAGTTCGGATCTAGATTTGGTTTCTTTAGTAGGGGGGTGACAACCGCCAGTTTCCAGTCTTTTGGTACGGTGCCTGTGTTAAGAGATTGGTTGCACAGCTGTCGCAGTACTGGAAAAAGTTCATCCCCGAACTCCTTTACTATTTTGTGAGGTAGAGGGTCCAGAGGGGATCCTGATGTTGTGTTAAGGGCTGTTATTGTGAATTCTTGTTCTGTAGGGGTTTTCCAGGATGGCCTTTGGAGTAGGACATCTTACATTTCCATCGCTCTTCTCCCTGTTCTCGGGGTTGCTATTATCCTGCACTAAAGGGATGGAAACACCCTTTATTCCCTCAATAATTTTAGTGATTTTCTACTGAAAGAATGATGCTAGACCATCACATAATTCTTGTGAGGGCTTGATTTGGCTGTTAGCACAATCAGGATGGGATAGCTCTCTAATTATCCTGCTGGTGATGTTGTCTGCGCCTCTTAGAAAAGTGACCCAGTTTATCCATGTTTTGAAGTTTGCTTTGGCTGTGTTCTTCCAGTTTGTTAGGATGATTTTTAGTGCTGCCGTTAGTAGGATGTCTACCAGGTCTCTCTCCTCTTTGCTGTCCAGGTCGTCCGTCATGAAGCCTGTGGCGAGGCTCATGAAGGTTAGCTTTATATTCTTGTTGGTGATGTCATTGATAAAGTTGTTTACTTTCGCCCAGAACTTCTTGACTTTGTGGCATTCGAAGCTTAGGTGTTCCAGGGTCCCTTCCTCTTTATCACAGTTCCAGCAGATGCTCGTGTCTTTTATGCCTACTTTGTGGAGTCTTGCCGGGGTCCAGTATGCTCTGTGGAGGAGCCAGAACTTAGTTTGTGCCAGTTGTGGCGTGACCTTGTTTGTTGTTGCCAACCGCCACAGTTTGCCCTTTTCTTCCTCGTTTAGCTGCCTTCCAAGGAGTGATTCCCATGTGTTCGTTACTCTCTTGTTTAACGAGGATGTTTGAGGGTTGAGAAGCTTGTATATTTTTGCTGTGTGGTGTCCAGTCGCGTTGAGGGCTTCCATGTATTTGATGATGGTTGGCGGGATTTTGCTTAGGTTTGCCTTTGTAATGGCCGTTTTCATTTTCAGGAACGTGTATAGCTCCTTTGCCGGGAGGTTGTGTAGTTGTTGCAGGTTTTGGAATGTGACTGGCAAGTTTTTTGTTTCCAGTTGGTTGGGTGTGGTTATGCCTTTTTCCATCCACGTTTCACTGCTTAGTGTCTTACCCTGGTACGTTATTTTTGTGTTTAGCCAGATCGACTCCCAGGTTGAACCCTTCAGTTTCTGATCCATTCGTTTGTCTATTTTCATTAGTGCCTCTTTGGTGTGTCTGAGGATTGGGATGAGTCGATGAGGGTGTTTGTTCGCTGTGAGTAGCGCTACGGGGTTGAGCCGCCCAAGATGTTTTTTTCCACCTTCAGCCACTCTGGTTCGTATTCCTGCAAGCTGGTCAGCCAAAAGATGCCCTGTTTCGCTAAGTGTAGGAAATGGGACCCCCGGCCAGCCAGGGCTTGCGCCCCAGCCAGTCAGAGACCGCCACTCCTATATAAAGTCGACCCCTGCTCGCCCTCTAGGTAACGCGGCGCGGGCAGTCAGGCCTATCTCGGAGGACATGTGTGAAGCATTTGCGCACGCACCCACCAACAGCAACATCCCCGGCCTCCCACAAAAGGAACTCCACACGACGTATATATGAAAATAGTCTTTGTATTAGACAGGACACATAGGGATATACACTTTACAAGGGGTTCAAGGCACGGCAGGGGTTACCAGGGAAAAGGTACAGGGCAGGGCCAAGGGACCACTGCCAGTGGTACGCATCTGATGGAACTGGCATTAGAACACATATATCCTGGGAGCTTCCTAGAACTAGCAGTAGAACTCACTCTGACCAGGGATCACATACATGAGACATCGGGTACTCAGGCGGGAAGGGACAAGGTACATAACACAGCAGAGGCCCCCATCAGCAGGGCAACACATAGTAAATCAGCAGGGCAACACATAGTAATCCTCAGCATCACATTGATATTAGTCAGTAGCACCCCCTAGGCCAGATGACCGTCCTGGGGCAGGGGCGCCTTAGAGTCTCGGTGTCCAAAGGGGCCTGAAAGGGCCCGGGCAAACCTAAACGTGGCAGCGGCCCACGAAGTGCTGGGCCGCTGAGGGACTTGGCGGAGCCTTGCCGGCTCAGGGGGACAGGAGGGCGATGGTGGAGCCTCTCGGGGCTCAGGGAAACAGGGGGGCACGTGGTGGAGCCTCGCGGGGCTCAGGGAGACAACTGTGGGCAGGCGGGGCCCCCCTCGGGGGACCCGACATCAATGGCGGCCCCTCGGGCCATGAGGGAGCCTCTCGGGGCCCAGGCAGGGTCAGGGGCACGTGGTGGAGCCTCCTCGGGCTCAGGGGCTATCTGGGTGGAGCCTCGCGGGCTCGGGGGACCAAACAGGTAGAGGGAGCCTCTCGGGGCTCAGGGGGGGCAAGGTATGGCCAGGCGGGGTCCCCCCTCGGGGGACCCGGCGTTACTGGGGGCCCCGGGGGCCTCTGAGCACACTCGGGCTCGCGCTGGAGGGGAGGGGCGGCCACCGGCAATGTGGCCCGATGCCCCGCCTCCCCTCCGGCATTACTCACCGGTCGCCGAGCGCGCCGGTCTCTCTCCGCTCTCCGGGGCTCCCTCTCGCTCCTGGGGGCCCCGGGGGGAAGTCGCGGCGGTCCGGGGGTCAAGCAGGGGCGCGGAGTAGGCTCCCGCTGCCCCCTGCATTACTCGGCTCTTCGTTCCTCGCCTCCACAGCTTCCCGGGCCGGCGTCCAATCACAGCGCGGCCCGGGGAGACGTCAGGAGCCAAGCCCGGGCCGCCATCCAATCACAGCGCGGCCCGGGGGAGGGCTTCACGGAGGGGTCCCGGGCCGGCGGCGGTGACTTGGGGGGAATTGACGAGGGTCAGGCCCCCTCGGGAATGGGGCAGTAGCGAGGTAGGCACTCGCTGGGGGTGTAGAACCCCGCAGAACAGGGCAAAGGCCGGGTAGCACCGGCGGGTGGAAGGAAGCGCTCCCAGCGCTAGAAACACGGGCAAAGCGCTCCAAAGCGCTAGGAGACAGAGTGAAGCGCTCCAAGCGCTAGGGGTCGGAGGAAAGCGCTCCCAAGCGCTAGATGAGGGATAGCAAAGTCCATGGGAGAGTCCAGGACCTCAGGAGGAGTACAGCAGCTCCTCGGAGGGGCAGAGGCCCAACAGCAGTTCAGGAGCAGGGCAGGGCCCAGGGAGGCCAGCCAACCCTGAGCCCACGCAGCAGCAGCCCCTGGCAGGGTTCCAGTCAGGAGAAGCAGGAAGAGAGAAGAGAGAGAGAAAAGGGCCCACCCTCCTTTTATACAGGAGCTCCCTTTGTCTCCAAAAGGGCAGGCAGGGAGAGAACCAGCTGGAACTGGTTATAAGGAATTTCTTGGTGCTGGCCAGGCCAGGGACACTGGACGCACCCCCGGGGGGTGGGGCCAGCCTGGTGGGGGAAGGCCCAGCCGGCTTCAGCCAATCACGCGCCAGCACACCTACTGCACACACACACCAAGGTCTAGAAGGGGCCCTTCCCTTCTAGCCACACGCATGCCACATATGTCATCTTGTAGCATTCAACCTCACGAGCGCACACATACCAAACACGGCCCGGCACGCCCCACGCATCGGGAACTGCCAGAGCCACATACATCCCCCATGCATTCCTATGGGCGGCAGGTCTCTCTCACCACGCACACACTCAGGAGGGGACTCACCATCCCCCGGTCACATATACTAAGCACAACTTCAGGGATGGACCTGCCAGACGGGCCAAGTCCAACACATGCCCCCCCCAGCCCAAACGCAGGGGAGACCAATCACTACCGGGATGGACTTCCCTGCTGCAGGGCGGTAGGACGTGGACGCGGCCCGCAGTGCCGGACCAATAAACATATCCATATTAAAAATAATAAAAGTTAAAACAAAAACAAACAAAAAAATAAAAAATGAAGACATAGGTCCAACCAGGCTACCCACCTGGTACTCCTTAGTTGCCCATGACTAGGACCAGGCCCTAAGCCATCCAGATACCACTGGTCCCTGCTAATCCGAAGTGGAGGGGCGGTACCCCTGGCCCCCAACAGCCATTCTCCACTCCCTTTCTCAGTGTAGCCACGACTACCACGGTTCCTTCCACCTAGGGTCCGCACCCTCAGGTTTACCAGAGGTCACGGGCAAGAATGCCCCACCCTACCTCTACTTCTGAGGTTCCGCGTTCTCCCAGGAGAAACACCCTCAGAACACACCTTCCTACCAGTCTTGGAACTTCCTCCCTCCACTGGTCTTCCACCTGGGAACTAAGCGTTCAGCTCTCCCCAAGGCAAGCCGCGGCCGAGCCAGCAGGTCTTCCTTGTCCGGGATACAACTTAACATGAATTCCGCCAGGGCGACACCTGACACCTAAAACACCACAAGATGAGCCGCGGCAGCGCCAGCAGGTCTCAGTACAACACAACACAAGATGAGCCGCGGCAGCGCCAGCAGGTCTCAGTACAATGAACACAACAAGATGAGCCGCGGCAGCGCCAGCAGGTCTCAGTACAACGCAACCTAAATTCAGCCAGGGCGACACCTGACACCTAGAACACAACACGATGAGCCGCGGCAGCGCCAGCAGGTCTCAGTACAACGAACACAGCAAGATGAGCCGCGGCAGCGCCAGCAGGTCTCAGTACAACGCAACCTAAATTCAGCCAGGGCGACACCTGACACCTAGAACACAACAAGATGAGCCGCGGCAGCGCCAGCAGGTCTCAGTACAACGCAACCTAAATTCAGCCAGGGCGACACCTGACACCTAGAACACAACACGATGAGCCGCGGCAGCGCCAGCAGGTCTCAGTACAACGAACACAACAAGATGAGCCGCGGCAGCGCCAGCAGGTCTCAGTACAACGCAACCTAAATTCAGCCAGGCGACACCTGACACCTAGAACACAACAAGATGAGCCGCGGCAGCGCCAGCAGGTCTCAGTGCAACGAACACAACAAGATGAGCCGCGGCAGCGCCAGCAGGTCTCAGTACAACGCAACCTAAATTCAGCCAGGGCGACACCTGACACCTAGAGCACAACACGATGAGCCGCGGCAGCGCCAGCAGGTCTCAGTACAACGCAACATAAATTCAGCCAGGGCGACACCTGACATCTAGAGCACTACAAGATGAGCCGCGGCAGCGCCAGCAGGTCTCAGTACAACTCAACATAAATTCCGCCAGGGCGACACCTGACGCCTAAAACACAACCAGCGGGGTAAGGGGACTTGATGCATCCAACACATTCAGCGGGGTAAGGAAGGACATTATTATCGTTGATTCAGCAAGCGCCCCCTCCCAGGGAACTTACACCCCATTACTCAGCACACCTCAACATTCATCCACACATCGTCCCTTAGACTGGTAAGACAGTTTTCTACCGCCCAGATTCCTCAACCTGACCCTGGTGGCACAGGTACCATTACTCTAGGGGAGGGACAAGGATCATACACATTTGAACACAGCTACGCAGACACCACTGGATCCCACCCTTCTGGGGAATCCAGAAAACCATATTGTACTAGGGAGAGGATTTACCCTCCCAAGCTAGGGGCAACTAACTAACAGGGTACACAGACACTTTTTCTACAGAACAGACGTTTCCATTGATCATTAAACATTTCCATAGGGTAGACATTTTTAGCAACCTGACCTGACCCCATGTGGGGCATGTATCATTACTCCAGGGAAGGAACAGGGACCATACACATTGAACACAATTACGCTGCCACCACTGGATCCCACCCTTCTGGTGAATCCCGAAAACACATCGCACTAGGGGGTTGATCTACCCTCCCGGGCTAGGGTCACCTAACCAGAACACATTTTTCACAGAACGGACATTTAAGTAACCTCCTAAAAACAATAATCTCCTTTCTTTGCGACCAGTTACAATACAGAGTTTTTGTAGGGAGGCCAGTTATCGTTGTGGTACTTGCGCAAACACCAGTCCGGATCCCACCGCTAGCCGCCAGTGTAGGAAATGGGACCCCCGGCCAGCCAGGGCTTGCGCCCCAGCCAGTCAGAGACCGCCACTCCTATATAAAGTCGACCCCTGCTCGCCCTCTAGGTAACGCGGCGCGGGCAGTCAGGCCTATCTCGGAGGACATGTGTGAAGCATTTGCGCACGCACCCACCAACAGCAACATCCCCGGCCTCCCACAAAAGGAACTCCACACGACGTATATATGAAAATAGTCTTTGTATTAGACAGGACACATAGGGATATACACTTTACAAGGGGTTCAAGGCACGGCAGGGGTTACCAGGGAAAAGGTACAGGGCAGGGCCAAGGGACCACTGCCAGTGGTACGCATCTGATGGAACTGGCATTAGAACACATATATCCTGGGAGCTTCCTAGAACTAGCAGTAGAACTCACTCTGACCAGGGATCACATACATGAGACATCGGGTACTCAGGCGGGAAGGGACAAGGTACATAACACAGCAGAGGCCCCCATCAGCAGGGCAACACATAGTAAATCAGCAGGGCAACACATAGTAATCCTCAGCATCACATTGATATTAGTCAGTAGCACCCCCTAGGCCAGATGACCGTCCTGGGGCAGGGGCGCCTTAGAGTCTCGGTGTCCAAAGGGGCCTGAAAGGGCCCGGGCAAACCTAAACGTGGCAGCGGCCCACGAAGTGCTGGGCCGCTGAGGGACTTGGCGGAGCCTTGCCGGCTCAGGGGGACAGGAGGGCGATGGTGGAGCCTCTCGGGGCTCAGGGAAACAGGGGGGCACGTGGTGGAGCCTCGCGGGGCTCAGGGAGACAACTGTGGGCAGGCGGGGCCCCCCTCGGGGGACCCGACATCAATGGCGGCCCCTCGGGCCATGAGGGAGCCTCTCGGGGCCCAGGCAGGGTCAGGGGCACGTGGTGGAGCCTCCTCGGGCTCAGGGGCTATCTGGGTGGAGCCTCGCGGGCTCGGGGGACCAAACAGGTAGAGGGAGCCTCTCGGGGCTCAGGGGGGGCAAGGTATGGCCAGGCGGGGTCCCCCCTCGGGGGACCCGGCGTTACTGGGGGCCCCGGGGGCCTCTGAGCACACTCGGGCTCGCGCTGGAGGGGAGGGGCGGCCACCGGCAATGTGGCCCGATGCCCCGCCTCCCCTCCGGCATTACTCACCGGTCGCCGAGCGCGCCGGTCTCTCTCCGCTCTCCGGGGCTCCCTCTCGCTCCTGGGGGCCCCGGGGGGAAGTCGCGGCGGTCCGGGGGTCAAGCAGGGGCGCGGAGTAGGCTCCCGCTGCCCCCTGCATTACTCGGCTCTTCGTTCCTCGCCTCCACAGCTTCCCGGGCCGGCGTCCAATCACAGCGCGGCCCGGGGAGACGTCAGGAGCCAAGCCCGGGCCGCCATCCAATCACAGCGCGGCCCGGGGGAGGGCTTCACGGAGGGGTCCCGGGCCGGCGGCGGTGACTTGGGAGGAATTGACGAGGGTCAGGCCCCCTCGGGAATGGGGCAGTAGCGAGGTAGGCACTCGCTGGGGGTGTAGAACCCCGCAGAACAGGGCAAAGGCCGGGTAGCACCGGCGGGTGGAAGGAAGCGCTCCCAGCGCTAGAAACACGGGCAAAGCGCTCCAAAGCGCTAGGAGACAGAGTGAAGCGCTCCAAGCGCTAGGGGTCGGAGGAAAGCGCTCCCAAGCGCTAGATGAGGGATAGCAAAGTCCATGGGAGAGTCCAGGACCTCAGGAGGAGTACAGCAGCTCCTCGGAGGGGCAGAGGCCCAACAGCAGTTCAGGAGCAGGGCAGGGCCCAGGGAGGCCAGCCAACCCTGAGCCCACGCAGCAGCAGCCCCTGGCAGGGTTCCAGTCAGGAGAAGCAGGAAGAGAGAAGAGAGAGAGAAAAGGGCCCACCCTCCTTTTATACAGGAGCTCCCTTTGTCTCCAAAAGGGCAGGCAGGGAGAGAACCAGCTGGAACTGGTTATAAGGAATTTCTTGGTGCTGGCCAGGCCAGGGACACTGGACGCACCCCCGGGGGGTGGGGCCAGCCTGGTGGGGGAAGGCCCAGCCGGCTTCAGCCAATCACGCGCCAGCACACCTACTGCACACACACACCAAGGTCTAGAAGGGGCCCTTCCCTTCTAGCCACACGCATGCCACATATGTCATCTTGTAGCATTCAACCTCACGAGCGCACACATACCAAACACGGCCCGGCACGCCCCACGCATCGGGAACTGCCAGAGCCACATACATCCCCCATGCATTCCTATGGGCGGCAGGTCTCTCTCACCACGCACACACTCAGGAGGGGACTCACCATCCCCCGGTCACATATACTAAGCACAACTTCAGGGATGGACCTGCCAGACGGGCCAAGTCCAACACTAAGCAAGCCGTCTGGAAATTTTTGAAGTTCATTAGGTTGAGGCCTACCAAATTTTTTGTTAGCCTCAGCTTTTGTAGACTTATTCTCGGTCTTTTGTCTCTCCAGATGAAGCCATTGATTAGTTTATCAAGTTTCTTGTGGAAGTTGTCTGTCGTAGCCAGGGGCAGCATGCTGAGCGTGTAGTTGATAGCTGGTGTAACCATCATCTCGATCGTTTCAATCCTGCCCCACCAGCTTATGTATTTGGGCGATCAGGTGTCCAGTCTCTCCTTTATCTTTTTCAGGATGGCCTCTTCGTTGTGTTCCAGTGTTGTCTTTAGGTCCCTGCCGAAGAGTAGGCCTAGGTATTTGAGCGGTTTGTTTTGCCAGGCTAAGCCCAACTGGCCCAGTACATCTTTAGTGGTGTGCACGTTCATTGGCTTACACTCCGACTTGTCCTTATTGAGCTTGTATCCCGAGGCTGCTGCGTATTCCCCTATGGTCTCCATTAGGGCTGTGATTGATGAGGTGGCCTCCGCGGTGGTGATGAGGATATCGTCTGCGTAGGCAGCGAGTTTCACCGTCTTGTTTTTGATTTTGACACCGGTTATGTCGTTGTTGTTTCTTATTCTGGCTAGTAGTGGTTCTAGTGCCAGGAAGAAGAGACCGGGTGATAGGGGGCAGCCCTGCCTTGTGCCTCTTTCCAGCGTTAGTATCTCCGATGTGCACCCGTTTACCACCACTTTTGCCCGTGGTTTGTTGTAGAGGGCCATTACCATTGTTCTGTATTTTGTACCTAGTCCGAATTTCTTTATGCATGCGTTGAGGAAGGGCCATGATACTCTGTCGAAGGCTTTCTCAGCATCTAGAGCTATCATTACTGCCTGGTCCTCGCTGTGTGTTGTGTGGTTGATGAGATGGCATAGTAGTCGCGTGTTATCCTGGGAGAGTCTGTTCTTGATGTAGCCCACTTGCGAGTTGTGGATGAGTAGTGGTAGGACCCTGTTCAGTCTGTTTGCCAGGATTTTCGCGTATATTTTACAATCTACATTGATTAAGGATATTGGTCTGTAGTTTTGTGGAAGTTGCGAATCTTTCCCTTCTTTGGGTATCACAATGATGTTGGCTTCGGCCATGGAGTCTGTCACTCTGCCCCTATGAATGCATTGCGTGAAGGTTGCGGCCATGATCGGTCTCAGTTGGCCGATGAATGTCTTTTAGAAGTCTGCCGTGTACCCATCCGGTCCGGGAGCTTTGTTGGGTTTGAGTTGGGTGATTGCTGCGTCGATTTCCGCATCCATTATGTCTTCCTCAAGTGTATCCCTTTGAGCCGCTGTGAGTGCTGGCAGGTTGGTCTTGCTGAGTAGGCTTGAGCCTCCATCGGTGTCTAGGTTTTTGTCAGCGCAGTATAGTTCTTGGTAAAATTGTCTGAAGACCTCTAGGATACCCTTGTTTGTTGTTTGTGAATTGTTTGATTTGTCAGTTATGGCCGCGATTGTGTGCTGCCTCTGTTTTGCCTTCAGGTAAGATGCCAGTTGTTTCCCCGCCTTGTTGGCTGCACATAGGTTTATTGCCCTGAATTTATTTATCCACGTACCTGCCCTCTCGCTGAGGATCTTGTTTAGTTCATATTTCCTTTTGGTTAGGGCCGTTAGGGTGTTCCTGTCTGTCAGGTTCGTGCAGTGCCCCTTTTCCAGAAGGGTAATCTCTTCTTCTAGGTCCTGGATTTTCTTGTTTCTACCGCGGTTCATTCTGGCCTTGATGTTTATCAGTTTCCCTCTCAATGTCGCTTTTAGGGCGTCCCAAATAGTGCTCTTCTCCACCTCGTCATTGTCGTTGTGGTCCAGGTACTCTTGCATGGTGTCTTCGATCTCTTTCACATTGCTGGGGTTCTGCAGGATGTCGCTGTTCAATCTCCATCTGCTCGTTGGTTTCTCATTGTGTCTTCCGCTCAGTGACATTGTGATGTGTGCGTGGTCTGATATGGTTATCGGCGCTATTTCAGTTTGGTCTATAAGGTGTGTGTGTGTGCTGGACATCAGTATGTAGTCTATCCTGCTGTAGGAGTTGTGTGGGTGTGAGTAGAAGGTGTACTCCCTTGCGCTTGGATGTTGAAGTCTCCATGGATCGGCGAGGTGGAGCTTGGCACATAGGTTTTTCAGGGTGTTGGTGTTTTGTGATTCGTGGCTTGTTCTGTGTGGGTGTCTGTCTGTTGCCTGGCCCCAAACTTGGTTCATGTCACCTGCCACTAATAGAAGGTCATCTTGAGGGACTTCCCCGAGCATCATGCCTACTTCCTGCCAGAAGTGTTTGTCCTCTGCGTTGGGGCCGTAAATATTGTCAATATGTATCCGTTCATCTCCTCTGGCCAGGCTTGCGAGTAGTACTCTGCCTTCCTCATCCGTACGGGAGGTGTTTAGGATTAGGTTAGCTTTCTTGCTCACTATGGTGATCACCCCCCGCTTTTTTTGTTTGGCGGGAGAGCATAGGACTTCTCCTATCCATCTTGCCTTCAGGTGAGATGCTTCTTCTTGTGATAGCTTGGTTTCCTGAAGTACGTAGACGTCTCCCTTCAGTTTGGCTCCCTTCCTGCGCTTGATGGGGTGGTTGAGACCTTTGACGTTCATGGACACTACTTTGAGGTTTGTGGCTCGCCTGGTTTGCGTTGGTGGGTTCATGGTGGTTTCGGTGTTTCGCCGCTCAGTGGGTTGGCTTGGTGTGTGGCTATCTGTGGCATTGTTCTGTTAGTTCCTCCTCTAGCGCCCCCCCCCCCGGGCCGTGGGATAGTGACAGCGGGGATGTAGATAAGATAGAGATGTACAGTGAGTGAGATGCATATGCATGTACTGTGGTGTTTACCCGTAAATTCCCATTCCCATTTCTTCCCCCACCCCCCTCACTCCCCCCCTCCCTCCGCCTATTGAATTGTGAGCGTGTGACAGCAAGGGTCCTCCCTCTCTCCCCCCCAAGTCCTTGTCTGTTAGGCAGGTGAGGAGGTCTTGTGTCCCATGCATAGTGGCTTTCCCCCCAATTGTTCGAGCATGTGGAAAAGAGAAAAAGGATATGTCGACTCTGGCGTGTCTTTGCATTCTACCGCCGCTGCTTTCCGTGGTGTCTGCGTCCTTTTTACCCCTCTGCTGCTAATGTCATGGGGTGATCGTAGTTGTCACGCTTGCGCTCGTCGGGAACTTGAGGTGGTTAGAGGTAGATAGGTTGTTTTTTTGTGTGCTTGTGCAAGGGTCCCTCTTGGGGCCGCATGATAGTCGTGTCGCTGCTTTCTCCTGGTTGAGGTAGGTATGTTGTTGAAAGTTTGCAGGTGGTTGTGCATGTAGGACTTGCGATTGGCTGTTGTTTATATTCAGTGCGTCCTTATTCTGCTCCGCCTGTGGCGGCATCTGATGATGCTCTTCTCTTTGCTCCTGGGCTCTGCAGGTCCATTTCCTCCTCGGTTGGTCCCTCTAGGTATCTCCTTAGTTCGTTAGGGTCCTCGAAGACGTTGGTGCCATTCCTGTCTGTTATTTTCATCTTGGACGGCCCTGCAAAGCTGAACGTGATGTTGTTCCTTCTCATTTTGTCTCTGAGGGCTAGGAACTCTTTCCTTATCTCCACTGTTATTTTGGAGAAGTCTTGTGTAATTGTTACTTTCTGGCCGTTGATGTGAAGCGGCTGCCCTTTCCTTGCAACTGCGAAGATTGCATCTGTTTGGTTTGCTCGAAGTGGTTTGCATATTATAGGTCTTGGGCTGTTGCTGTTGGAGGGTTTACTAGCTGGTATACGGTACGCTCTCTCAATTTCAAAGGGCCTGTCGAACTTGAGGGCTGTGAGTTTCGGTATTATGGTCTCTAGCATGGCTGCGCGCGATCCGGGAGTTTCTTCCTCGCGTTCAGGCACCCCCAGCAGTCTTATGTTCCCCTTGCGGCTTCTGTCGTCTTGCTCTGCTTGGATTCTTTGCAGGATGTTTGTTCTTCTTATGACCATGCCCAAGTCTTTGTGCATTACTTCCGTGCGGTCCTCCACGGCACTCACTCTTCTTTCAGCCTCGTCTAACCTCTCATTTGCCCTACTTTGTTCGGCCCTAATAGCAATTAGTTCCTTTTTAATGTTGTCCACAGTTTTTTTCGTGGCTTTAGCGAGGTCATTGCCTTCCGTAATTTTCTTTAGGAGTGTGTCTAGTGTTATTGTTTCACCGCCTTGACCGTTTTTGATTTTCCTGGGGAGTCCGGGTATTCGTTCTTGCTTTTTTTTGGTTAGTTTGAGATTCTTTTCTCGTCCTTCCCTGTCATGGTGTCAAAGCTCCTTCTGATTTGGTGAGTTAGGAGCCTGCCCTCTCTTTGCTGCTGTTTAGTTGGGTCTTCTTTGGGAGCTTTGGTTGTTTTGGCGACCTTAGTGGTGGTGTTCCCCTGCGGTGCGGGAACTTCTTCTCTGAATCGACACGGCCACTTGATCGTCCTGGTTCTGGTTTTTGCCCCTGCCAGCTCTTTTGTCTGGTCTTCCTGGCCTGGGGGTATGTCTAGCTGCGTTTACTGCGCCTTGTTCTGCTGCTGTGGCCTTGTTCACGTGCTTGTCCCTTGGGAGGGGTGTGCCTATGGCCTCGTCTCAGGGTGGCTGCTCTTTGTGTCTGTTTTAAATGTACTCGCTGCCTTTACTTCTTCGTTAATTGGCCTCGGTATTGAGAGCCTCCGCGAGCCACCGTGTTCTATCTTCTGTCTTCTTGTTTGATCTCCCTTCAAAATGGCCGCAGCAGCGCTATGTTTGCCCTCACCAAGATGGCCTTCAATGATCGGTGTGTCAACCCGATCCAAAATGGCCGCTGTGTTACCAAGAACCGGTGATGGGCCGTGCTCATGAGAGCGCGTCGCGCTGTCTACGCTAGTCGCACACCCGTTGCAGACCGTGTTCAATCCTCTCTTTTGCCTGTTTGGTCCCCCTTCAAAAATGGCCTCCGCTGCATTTGCTCCTCTTACCGTGTGTTGTTCTTGTTAGATCCACTGCGTCACTTTGTGCCCCCACCCAGCAGGTCGCTAGCCTCTTGTGCCTCTGGCTTGGTATGGTGCGATATTGAGAGAGTCGCCGTCCCACCTCAAGATGGCCGCCGTGGCACTATGCTCCTCCCACCTTGCTGCTTTGGGGATTTATCTTTACCAAGATGGCCTCTGATGACTGTTGTGTCTGCCCGATTCAAAATGGCCGCTGTATGTCCAAGTTCCGTTCCGCCTTTCCGTGCTGAGGTTTGTCTTGCTTGGGTGTGGTGGCTTTACCCGCTTGTTTCCTGTTTGTTGGCTCCGAGGGAGTTGTTAATCCTGTCTCCTTTGTTGTTGTAGCCGCTCATATATCGATTCTTATTCCCGCATCATGATGGCCGCCGCCTGGTTCTGTTGGTCTCTAACCGCCGGTGTTATTAGTGCAGGTTTGCGCTTGCCGCTGTTCTTGATTTTAACAGTTGGCTTCTGCGCCTGTCTCGCTTAGGCGTGGGCCGGTTGGTGGGGGCTGCACCCCTTAATTCGCACCTTGTGTCGCTGGCTTGTGTCTTTGCGACTTGGTGTCGCTTGGTCACACCACCGCTTGCTTCTGTGCGTCTGATCTCCCTCCTCTCCCCTGCACTCTGCCTTGCTTCCCGTTCTTCACACGCTGTGGCGAGTGAGGGCTCTCCTGCTTGTATACCGGGGTGAGATGGGCGCCTGAAAATGGTCGCACCTTGAGCCCGCTTGTTGGTTTCGGTTTCGGTTTCGGTTTCAGTCTCGGCGGTTACCTGCTGTGTGGTGCCAGCGTAGGGTGCGTTTACGCTGGTGGCTTCTTCTGTAGTAGCTTGATCGCCTACTTCCCTCTCGCCGCCAATCTTGGGGCTGCGGTCCATTCTCCCACAGCCGTTGTTTCGCCGCCTAAAACTTCTTCTTTATGTGTTTCGGGGGTCTGCAGACTGCTCCTTCGGATGCCTCTGGCCTTCATACACCACTTCGTTCCACTTTTATCCCTTTTTGAGGTGTTTCCCCTCGGTTGCTCGCCGTTCGTTCGACTTGGGGGTCGGGAGCTCCGGACTTAGGTCTGCTGCCTCCTCGCCATCCAAGCCACGCCCTCCTCTGCAGCAGATGCCTTAATTCCATAAAATATTTTAAAATTCAGACTTTGCAACCAGTTAAGCAGAACAGACCTACTACCATGCTTTTCCTTGTTGCCAATATCTTGTGGCAAGGTTTTAAAAAAAAATTATTAGTTGAGGCCCAGATTTTACATCAGGATTGTGCCACTTTTTTTTTTGGCCCAACCCCGACTCAAGTATCATAATGCACTTAAATGTACTCATGATGCACCTGATAAACATATGTGTGAGATCTTTGTACATGATGTCACTTCTTGTGATGTCACTTCCAGTGAGTTCCCTTCCTGTGATGCCACATTAAATGTCACACGTCGTGACGTCACATGCTTTGATGGCACGGGTTATGATGTCACTTGCACACTGCCTAACTTGGTCAGTCCCCCCACTTCTTTTTTTAGGACTTGTGCCCTGCTCTTATTCGCCACCAGGAATCTGTGTAGATCAAGCTTTACCTAAGTGTTGGCCCCCAATAACTTGGAATCAAAGGTAATCCAATTACCTGATCCTGGTAATGATTGAGGCATGCATGGTTTGCATGGGGGCAGGGGAGGCTCTAGATACCTCCAACATGTGACAACAGATCACAGCAAAGCAGACACACATAAGAGCCATGCCAAAATGATTTTAGTTAATGAATATTCGACTTAATTATTTTTTAATGGCAATTTTGACTATTAACACAACTGGACAAGGCTAGGCAAGGGTTTTTTTAGGTTACCAGTAAAAACAATAAAAAACAAAACACGTTAAAATATTTTTCTTCAATGCTCATTTACAAAACATATAAATCTAAGACTTCAAAACACAATTGTCAAAGGAGGATCAGCCAGGAATGACCCTCCCGAAATCCCCCTTGTTCTAGTGGGATTACCTTAGTTTCAGTTATCCAATCTTCGAGTTTGGCTAGGATAATCTTGGTGGATATCTTTAATGAAATATCCAGGAGGCTTATAAGCCTATAGTGCATCGGGTGGGAGCAACTCCCCTTTTTTAAAATCGGTTTTACTATGGACCCCTTCCAGGTAAAAGGATAAAGGCCAGTTCCTGAGACCCAGCAAAACAAAGGAGAATAAATTGTAGCCCACCAGACACTATTTGTTTTAATTATTACTGCTGGGACGTTTGTCAGGGCTACTTGCACGTGAGAGTTTTATTCTCTCAAAAACGGCCTTAACCTCCTTTACTGAAAATCAGTTGACTGGGAGAGTTTGCCCGCAGATATCAGAGCCTGAAGGTCCCCTATATAACTTTTTCAAATACGTAGCCCACTGGGCTTCTGGAATCATACAGGCCAGACTGCCCCTGTTTTAACCATTAAACTCATTAACCTTTGTCCAGAATTTTTGCTGATCATTTAATGACATAATTTCTTGCATCTCCTCCCACTTTCTATAATAAAAGACTACATTTTTTGTCTGCACAAGGGATTTATATTGGCGTTTAAGTTTGGCCAGCTCTTGGGTGGCTGAAGGAACGCAATGACACCTAACACTCTTTGCTCTCTGTCTCACCAATCATTTCAGCTTTTGGCAATCCAGATCGAACCAGCCCGTAAGGCCCTTTGGGCGGGATTTTGTCTGAAATTTCACTGAATTACAGCCCAAAACTTGTTGTGCAATGTTATTTATTCCACACAACTACATCATCAACATGGATAGGGTGGGTAAGGATCATCTCTTCTTACTGAAGGGAAGCTAATTGTTGAAGATGCATCGTCTCTAAATGTGTTGCGAGCCTATGCGGTTAGGGCATCTCCAAAGGCAAAACTCTCTCAGGGGATACTGGTTCACACAAATCGAGAACTGCCATAGTTGCCCAGTGGTCACTGCCCTCATAGTTCGCCACCTCAAAACTCTTAAAGAGGCCAACTTTGCCAAAGGGACGTAAATATGTCATCAATAAGGCCCAGAGTGGCCCTACCGGAATGCTGCTGCTGCTGGTGAGTCATTTTTAAAACAACCATATAAATAAATCAGACCATGGCTTGCCAGCCTTTGACTCAGCACTTTAGCCTCTTTTTTGATGGTAACTGGGAGAAACTGTGCTAAAGGAATATTGCAGGAATCCAATGCTTCCTCCAAGTGCTGGTCTAGCTGTACAGGGAAGAGACGAGCATTTACAACATCGGCCATTATTATCACTGCTTCCGGATATTTTGTCACCAAATACTGGAAAGGAGATTAAAATAATTCCAAGCAATGTTTCATTTGCTGATGGTCTTCTTTATGGACATAGACATTTATGAGTAAAAAGTAACTAAGAACATTTTTATCCACGCCCGTTTCCACAACTGATAATTGCAGACCACTTGAAAATATTATGACCTCTAATGGTCTCTTCATCACCTTAGTCGATATTAGTGTTAGCACACCTGCGGATGCTCTCCCCTTACTCTGAGAGTGACCTTTACTATTCAAAGCCATGAAGTCTTCTACTGACTGGTCCTCTCTTAGCCAAGACTCCTGAAGGAATACCAGTTGGAAGGGTTTCAAACTCTCTTCCAATTCACCACTGTTCCTCAAATGTTCAGACCCATGGATATTCCAACTTAGGATTCTTAGATTTTGAGAGGACTCCTCGTTGGTTAGGATGGATCTAATATTCCAATCCCCTTCCTCTGGCAGATGCCGCAGGGGGGAGAACCTATTACCTTGAGCCCTTACTAATTGCCTGGAGTGAGAGAATGGCCTATCGTTTACTATAACCACTCTCAAATAGCTGGGTGGGTGGCTACTTTTCTATGTAGTTTCGGGCCATAGGGGCGGGATATATGGTATAGACAGTTTCCATTGAGTTGCAGATAACCCACTGTGCATAATTTTAATGGCAGGTCAAAATTAACCCGACTAAGGTGCTAATGATTGCGGGCTCTTTTTTATAGGGCACATGGCCTGTAGACCTAGTTTTGCTAGGTCTTCATCAGCCTTAAGTACTAGGTCCGCAATACAGGGGGAAATGAAAGAAACTCTGGAAACTTCTCTATCGCCCAATTGAAACCCCACAGACACAAGGTCCAACGATGTTATCCCTGAGAGGGAAGGAGTTTGCTGGAATAACTGGAGAATATTGGAGCGATTCAAGGGTCGAAGGGTCGAGTAATATCGAGCAAATGTTCTGAGCTTCCTAGTTGTGATCTAATAAAGGAGGGGGGTTCTTTGAGCAATTTGTTCGAAGGCTGATGCTCAGCCGTCTTATTGCGTGGTGCTGATTGTTCTTTAGTAGAGGCGGTAGAGTTAATTACCGGGGAAATAGGAAGGAGATCCGGACTGGTTTTATGGTGGGTTTTTACATTATATTTTACCTTTTTATGTGTCTTTTTACATGGGAGTACATTCATGGTGCTACCACCTTGAAACACGTTGGCAGATGAACTGCTTGAAGTTCTCTCCAGTTGAAAGATTTTAGTATTTGATCCTTCCAACCACCATCCCTAAATCTGTAGTTTCTCGGACCGGGCTCCACAACTAGATGAGCTGGCATCTGCTGTCACTGTAACTTGCTCTCCTACAAACAGAGGTATTGCCTTCGGAATATTTGATGTATTAAACCTCAAAGCTAGTTCCTTCTTGATCCTGGTGGTCAACACAATGGGCTGTGTTAGATTGATCCTGATCCACAGGCGATCAATGGTAAAGAATGTGTCTCACAACTTTGTTCTATCTTGCTCACAGGACCAAAGAAGGAGTTGCAGCCATACATTCCTGTATTTGAAGCCAGTTTGCTACTTTTGGATTATCCTGATTCATCAAGGCAAGCAGATGTGACTGGATCTTGGCTACTCTTTTGTCCGGAGGCATTACCAGACTCAGATAAGTTCTGAATCTTGTCCCTGTGAATGTCAGATCCTGGCCTGGAACTCGGTGAGATTTACCATGATTTACTAGAAATCCGTGGTCTCTAACTACCGCTAGAGCCAGATCAGTATGTGTTTTAGATTTTTGAAATGATGGTCACGCAACCAGGCAATCGTTGAGGTATGGAAGGATTTTTATTCTCTGCTGATGCAATATCAGCATTAGGGGTACTAAAGTCTTTGTGAAAGTATTAAGCACAGACTTAAGGCCCAATAACAGCAATTGGAAGTGACACTGATGTGTTTCCACTGCAAATCTCAGAAATTTCGGATGAGCTGCATGAATCGAAAAATGCAGGTAGGCATCCTGTACATTTATGGAAGTAGCAAAATTGCCTCCCAATATTAAAGGGATTACTTGTTGAAGAGTGACCATTCTCAAGTGAGTGGTTTTGACCTACTTGTTTACGGTTCTCAGATTTATCAATAGCCTGTATTCGCTCTGTGCTTTTTTTTACTAGAAAAAGGGTGGAGTGCATGCCTTGCCCCCTCTCCTTTAAAGGAATAATAACTCCTTTGTGAAAAAGTGTTTGGATACCTGACCACAACATTTTTCTCTTTAGTGGATTTCTCAGAATGTTTGCTGTAATATGTCTAGACAATGGAGGTATTTAATTGAATTCTAACCAGTAGCCTTTTATTAGAATGTTGAGAACCTATTGATCCATGGTGTTTTGCTTCCAGATCTTGAAATATTCTAACAATTGCCCTCCTATTGGATCTTTCTTGAGAGGAAGGTAATTTTCAGGAGCATTGTTTAGTCACCACAAAGGATCCAGTAGCATCCCATCCTTTCAATTTATTTTTTATTTTTTATTTTTTTTGTTGAGTTCTTTATTTTTTTAAATGATTTTATTACTATTTTAAATTTATACCACTCAGCCTCAGCCCTCCTCCCCCAACCCCCACACAATAATCTACAGAGCAAAAATTGCATGTGAATATGTATAATACAGTACATATTGCTTTTCAATTTCCATTAAAACCATGCAAATTAGATCTAGTCAATTTCGGGGCAGTATAATTCATCATAAAAAGACAAATCCCCATACTTATCCCAAATAATATATAAAAGATAGAATATAGCGGCAATCATTACGATAGTAAAGTACACAAACCCAGAATTGACCAAGATTATCCCTCAAAGGGACATGTGCATTTTAAACAGCTGATTGATTAACCTTTTTGGCTAAATACTTCCAAATTCTCAATCCTCTCTTCCTTGTTCGGTGACCCTTTCGGCATATGCCTCTTTTTCCAAATTATACACTGTTAGTAGTCGAGCTACCCATTGCTGAAAAGAAGGAGGGTTTACATCCAACCAAGCTGAGGTGACACATAGCCTAAAAATAGACATGGCGATACTAATCAAAGCCCCGCCCTCATCCACCCCTACACCGTCTTGCAAGGGGGAGTTATAACTATATTCAATAACAGCTTGTCTCTAAAAAAGTTATTAATTTAATCGACTACGGGTAGACAAGAGCCACATGTTGCAACATAAGCACTATAACTGCCCCATACAGTACGCACCGTGGACAACCTGTGTTTCTTTTCCATTCCCCCCATTTATTGATCCTATGTGGGCTATACTATAGACAAAAAAGTCTTGTAAATCTGAAACTGAAGACTTGCGGACCTTAACACAGCTTTCGCTAATGAGAAAGCTTAATGAAAAACTGGGTCTGAATTGTCTAATTTCATTTGCCACTTTAGAGAGTATTGTTCTAGATCATTTTTTATGAGATTATTCAAAATAGTATATATACTACCTATTCAGGGGTTGTTGGCTCAAGCAGTTTCTCTATGAGATTGCTTTTTAAAAACCTGTCTGGCCCACCCCTGTTTCGCTGTAGAAAATTCCTGATTTGAAGATAATTTCTTATGGGTAAGATGAAATCTAATCTAAAATGATTGTAGGAAATAAAACTAGCCGATGAATAAAAAACCCTAATTTGTTAATCCTTGCATGAAACCATGTGATCAAATAAGAGTCTCCAAAAATCTCTGGTAGATTCTTAAGGTCCTGAAGCAGAGTGTAAAAATGTAATCTGCCTATACCTAACAATTGATGTCCAGAGGTCCAAACTTTAAAGGTAGCCTGAAGGGTCTTGAAGTGCATTGTTTTTTATTATCCAAAATCTAGCTGCCATCATAAACAACCCAAGGCTTCAGTACCAATTAATAACTCAAAGGGAGAGGGAGGATCTGACACACAACCACTGGGGTGTTCCTGCAGGAACACCACACAGTGTAATAAGGTGGTAGCCCAATAATATAGTTTAAGCCAACCACCCCCCCCCCAAGTCTCTAGGGAGTGACAGGAACTTAACGGATCTTCTTGGTCTCATGTAAGCCTTTAACAATTGTGAGTAGATATTATCGAATTTCTTCAACCATTGATTGGAAAAGGCAAGTGGGAGGGCTCTTATTAAATGCAAAATTTTGGGGAATATCATCTTGATATTATTACATCTACCCACCAGTAATAGATTTAAATTGTTCAACCCACCTAGTGATTTTTTAGTTTTCTCTACGAAATGGGATACCTTTTCATTAATGATCCTATCTAGATTAGCTATTACGATGACACCTAGTTGGATTGCGCTTTGGATCACTCTATTGTCTGCCAGGAAAATATGCTCATTAATAATAATTTGAGTTTTGCTTTATTTAAAGAAAACCCTGAAATAAACCCAAAGATTCGAGCCTCTTCTTCTACTGCCTTAACAGACAGTTCCGGACCAGGAGTAACCAGAGCAATGTCATCCGCATAGGCTAAAACTTTAGTATCATACCCTTGCAGCAAAACCGGGGGAATATTTATATTAATTTCCAAACTCTTCATAGAGGGTTAGATATACATTGTGAATAATAGTCAGGAGCATAGGCAGCCTTGCTGTGTCCTCTCGAAATCTTAAGTTGCTCAGTCATTTTCTCACTGATGCAAACACTGGCAACTGGCTCAACATATAGTGCTTTAACTGCCAGAATGAAGTTGGGCCAAATCCCCTTCCTTTGCATGGAAGCCCAGAAAAAAGGCCAGGAGACCCTATTGAATGCTTTTTCAGCATCAAGCATGATTGCAGATATAGAATCCCCTGACACCTGCCCATTGTCCAGCAAGGAAATGATCCTTCTAATATCAATCAATGTCTTTCTTGATTGGGCTATGAAATAGCCATAAAAGCACCTGATAAAAAAACCAATAAATATACATGAAAAATATCATATTTCATATGACATTAGATGTTTAAAACATCAGAATGCTATATAAAAAGGTCAATATTCTAGCACTGTTATCCTAGAGGATACAGCAGCTTGAAGGAACATAGTTATTCAGCAACAAGTTTCATGCTCAGACAGAGTAAGTAAGTAGCAATATGACTGCATACAAGATCGTATTTTTCTAACTCTCATAAATGGTATTAGAAATTTATGAGTATATAACATATAAAAACCACAGAAAAAAGTGTAACATATTTTATTTCGAGTAGTTGTTGCATGGGCATGTCCTCAATGCAAGATCCTGCTGATACCCACTTGGGAAGCATAAAATATATTTTATCATTCTAGCCCTATAGCAGAACAATAAAGACCATGTCAAGCTGCTTTTCATGTTCCAAAAGTTATCTTGGCTGGGTTCCCCAAAGTTAAAATGCAGATAAACTAAAACACTACTTTTCTTAATCTCTGCCAGTAATCTGTCTGCTTCAACCTTCTCCAGTAATAAATGCTTCACTTGCTTCCTACAAACAGCAGTCTGTGGCTCTCTTACCAAAAAATTATTTATTTGGCCCATGCTTTGTAAGTATTTTTTAACATAGGCCAACCAGGGGGTAGAAACAAGGCCCTTATCGCAGGCCAGACAATCGTTGACTATGTTTTTTGTTAATGTGGCACCTTCTGCACTCCAAATGGATATCCCAGGAAGATGCTGGAGCTGATACTAACCTTCTTAGGAAGCGATTCTCCTCCCTCTGGAGATTTGTGGGAACACCCAGTCCCCATACCCCTGCACCGTACGTTGCAATCGGAATGCACTGTGGTAGATATGTTTGCAGTAAGGGTTTCAAGGGCCTTCCACCCATTGATGTTGGCAAACTAAGCAGTGACCCGATGGATCCTGAACATTTTACCCTGCACTTTGTTATATGCTGAGTCCATGAGCCTGAAGTACTGACATTAATTCCTAAATAGGTAAAATTGCTAGTACTAGATAAAGTGCTTGTGCCTACAGTAATAGAATATAGTTGTGTGCATTTTCGACTAGGACATTAAAAATTATTTAGTAAAATTTGTCAACAGGTTAGGATTTGCCATAAAATTCACAAAAGAGTGAGTTAAAAATCGCAAAGCTATACGAGTTTGGGCAATTAAAACATCATCAGCATATAGTAAGGCAGGAAGAGGGCTAGCACATACTAGGGATACGTCGGGGGTGCTCTTAATGAGTTCTGCACTCAACTCATATATATATACTGAATAAGCAATAATGATACTAATACACATCTTTGACGGACCACCTGGGCACTGGTGAATTCGTCTGACACTTCCCCCCTACTTCCAAACCTAACACAGGCCGTGGTACCTCTGTGTAAAGGTATCAAACAAGTGCACTAATGAAGGGTCCATTTTTAAATTAATAAGTATCTGCCGTAGTTTTGCCCAGTTTACGCAATCGAATGCCATGGTCAGGTCCATAAAGGCAATATATAGGTTCAATTGTTTAGCCACTGTATACTTCCCAATAATGAGGCTTACATTTAGGCATTGGTGTACAGTTCCTATGCCACTCCTGAAACCGTACTGACAATCAGCAAAAAACATTATTCTCCTGAAACCATTCTGATATCATACAATACTCTCCTCAACATTTTTGCTGGAATGTCAATCAAAGAAATGAGTTGGTAGTATTTAGGTTCCGCCCTGTTACCTTTTTTAAAAATAGAGACAATGAGGAGGTCCTAGAAGAAGGGATTGAGGAGCAGTTTAAATTATTATACACATTTGTCAATACGTGGGCCCATACATTTATATTACATTTGAGGGTATCAATAGAGACTTCATCTGGTCCTGGGGCCTTCCCACCTTCACGTTCTCTATTAGTGATCTCTACTTCCTGTACTGAATCAAATTAAATAGTTACTTTATTCGGTTAAAATTTAAAACCATCAAAGTGCACATCACATGGCATTAGACAATAAGACATTTTACATTTGTACAAGAGTTCATTCCAATTCACGCCCCTTTGACAGATTCACTATAAGACATCAAATAATTAGGCATTCCTACCAAACAAAACGTTCCTTGGTATTTAAATAAATAATATTAAAAGCTTGTCCTAATCAAATATACACTATTTACAACAATTTTATGAAAAGTAGATTAAAAATTGACAAAGTCCACACTATGGTACTGTGAGTCTGTTCCTACACCTAATTGCTCCAATGATATAACTTGCAACCCCAAAACAGACTACTGGAGATGCCAACATTTGCAAGTAGGCCAATGCTGGCCTAACTTGCTCAAAATTACGCCCTCTTAAGAGTGGAATGATAAATTTCATGCGCACTGAGACATAAAATTAGCAGAAAAATATCATGTGTAGGGTGATCTGTTCCGAGAAGTTGTCACATGCGCAGGGGCCCAACGTCCCTTTAAAAAACCCTTTTGGAAAGGCTAAAAGCCCGGGCACCATATTATGCTTAAATCTGATTAAAGCAAATAAATGGTACGGTTTATTTATATATGTTAAATATGGTTGCAACTGGCTACCTAGACTCAGCATGACAACAGTAGTTTTGGCTAATTCCCTTTCCTCCCTTATAGACATCGATCTAACCAAGAACTGCTGCTTTAATCCTCTAATGGCTGACTTACCAAGTGCTCTAGGGCTTAGGAACAAGTCAGGACAACCGAGGGATTCCATTTGGGTCTTAATATAACGGACCCAAGGTATGTCTAGACCTTTATCCAAGGAAACGCAATCTTGGATGATCAATTAGTTGAGGTTGGGGGGCGGCTGTGCCCAAATTCTCAACCAGCATAATAAAGGGGCAACCTCAATCTGATCCAAGATAAAACCAGCACCAAGGTCCTAATGAATATTAAAAATTGGGGTAGAGGCCGGTACCGACAGCAGCCTACGAAAGAAATTATTTTTGACTGCCTGAATTTCCCCAGTTCCTATATATCCCAAACATCACTCCCATAAGTTGCCATAGGGATTCACTTGGCATTATAGATCTTCATGAGGGCCGGGAGAGGTTTGGAGCCAATTCTTCTAGAGAACTCTAAGATAGCCCCAGAGGCTCTAGCTAAGGTGTTCTTTTTGTGGATACGCTGCGAGCGTCTTTCGTCAAAAAAACACCTAAATAAGGGAAAGCATGGACTTTTGTGAGTTCCATCCCCTTACGATACAATTTAGCCTTCCTTGCTCTAACTGTACCAATAGACATTGAGTGTGACTTCTTAAGATTTGTGATTACATCTAGAGAGTCCATAAAATCAATAAAACAACCTAAAAAAGATTGCAGCCCTCGCGACGTCCTTGCCACCAAAACTGCATCATCGGCATAGAATAAAGCAGGGATCAATTTTGAACTGACTTTTGGGACATCTTTACAAGAGGAAGAGAGGACTTCCCCAAGTTTATTGATATAAAGTGTAAACAACAGGGGAGCTGTCGCACCCCTCTTTTGACAGCCCATGCTTCAGTTAAGCCACCATTCTCGTTATAGCGGACAGCGGCTGTGGTGTTTTCATGAATGGCCGCTAAAAAAGAGATCAAATCCGGTTCAATACCAATACTATGAAGGGACGCCCAGAGTTTTTATCTATTTACAAGGTCGAAAGCTGTGGTTAGGTCCATAAAAGCCAAATGGCGATCCACGCACTTTGCGACGTGTACTTCCCTATTACTAAATGTAGATTGAGACATTGTCCTGTTGTACCCTTTCCCTGTCTAAATCCATATTGGAGGTCAGAGATGATGCTATTTTTATCTAACCAATCTGTTAAGCGGGCAAGGACAACTTTCCCCATTATTTTGGCTGCGGAATCCAAGAGTGAAATGGGTCTATAACAGGCCGGGTCATCTCTTGAGCCCTTTTTTAAAATCGGGATGATTACCGCCTTCGCCCAAGACGGGGGAAAGCCAACCCGGATTGCAGCATTAAAAACAGAAGTTAAGATTTGTGAAAGACAGGGCATTTGAAACACAGACTGCGTCTCCTGTCTGACTAATATTTCCCTGTCTCGAGTCACTGTATACGCCCCCAAAATGCTGGGCCCACCCCCTCGGTGAGATATATTTATTATTTATTTATTTATCGATTTGTTGAGCGCGGTTGCTGCCCAGGGGCGTCCAAGCGCTGAGTTTAGACAGAGAGGTGACGGAGCAGGGAGATAAGGACTAGAGGGGTTTGGCGAATAGTACTGTTTTCAACTTTTTACGGAATGAAAGCAGATCGGGTGTGGACCGAAGAGCGAGGGGGAGGGCATTCCAAAGCTTGGCGGCGTTCAGCGAGAACAGCCTACCCCCGGACCAGGCTCTCTTCACTCTGGGAACAACTGCCAGAAAAGCATCCGTAGACCGGAGGTTCCTATTAGGGTGGTAGGGGGTGACAAGGCTGTTGTTAATTGCTGATCCGGTCTTCCAAAAGGCCCGATGCGTAATGCACAGTGCCTTGAATGCCACTCTTTGCCTCACTGGCAACCAGTGTAGGCTTTTCAGTCCATGTCTGGCTGACTGGGTTCGTGGAATCTGGAGTATGGTACGTGCAGCGCAATTTTGTACCACCTGCAGCTTCCGAAGGGTCATCTCAGGTGCCCCTAGGTAGAGAGCATTGTTTGAGTCCAAACGGGACTGGATGAGGCCTTGTACCGCCACCTTCTTGGCGTCTAGGGGCAAAAGTGGAAGGACCTTCCTGAGTGTCCTAAGTAGGCCAAAACAAATGGCGGACAGCTTGGTGGCCTGAGTGGAGAAAGAGAGCTTGTTGTCTAGCCATACTCCCAGGCTCTTAACACTGTCCTTGGGAATAGGGGGTACACCTAGACCACCGGGCCACAAGGAAGTAAAGGGTACTGGTGAAGCTGGGCCTAGGAGCATGAGCTCTGTTTTTCCTCCGTTCAGTTTGAGGGAGGAGTTGGTCATCCACTCCCTCACGTTCTCCAGACACTTCAACAGGCCGGCCGAGGATTGCCTGTTGTTTTCTTGGGCCAATGAAACCACTAGCTGGGTATCGTCGGCGTACGACACGATTTTGATGCCGTACGGTTCGACTACCCCAGCCAGCGGTTTCATGTATACATTGAATAATACAGGGCTCAAAGACGAGCCCTGTGGTACTCCACAGCTGAGAGGCCTGCTGGTAGATGTTGTGTCGCCGTCAAAGATCTGAAAAGATCTATCAGCTAGGAAGGAGCTGAACCACCTTAATGCATCTCCCGAGATTCCGATGTTCTGGAGACGGTTCAGCAGGGTGGCATGGCTGACCGTGTCGAAGGCAGCACTTAGATCAAGGAGGATCACTGCCACTGATCCTCCCTGATCCAGTATCCTTCGAGATTCTTCGGTGACTGCTAATAAGGCGGTTTCAGTCCCATGTTTTGGTCTGAAGCCAGTTTGGGAGGTATGTAGTAGGGAGTGATTCTCCAGAAACTGGACCAACAGAGCATTTATGTATTTCTCCAGCACCTTGCCAGCCCACGGAAGGAGTGAGATGGGGCGGTAGTTGGAGTGGTCATCAGGGTCTAGGTTAGGTTTTTTTAGGAGCGCCCGTACCATGGCTTGCTTCCAAGCAATGGGGACTGTACATGTAGATAAGGACAGGTTTAGCAGTTCCAAGATTACCGGGAGGGTGGCTTCGCCTGCCTGCATCAAGATTTCTGGAGGAGCTGGGTCGCGTGGGGAGCCCGACTTGACTTGGCGTGCCACTTTGTCTAAAGTGTCACGGTCTAAAAGGGGGAGATGATCAAGGGTAGGCTCAAGAGTAGGCTGGCCTGGGAGGGGGAAGTTTTCCAGGTTGAATGAGTCGGACGCCTCATGATTTGAGGCCGTGGCTGGAAAGGTGGAGTATATATTCAACACCTTATTGTGGAAGAATTCCGCCAGTTCATTGCATTGCTCTTGAGTCTTGACCAGATGGGGGACAGTGACGACACTGGTGCATTGTTTTATAATATTAAAAATTTCCTTGGGCATTGATTTGGCTTCAAAGATTTTTGTCGGAATAGTAGTTAGTTATATGAACCAGGGGTTTGACCTTCGCGTTGACAGAGATGTTAATGACCAGAGTCAAAGGGTTATGGTCACTCAGGCAACTACGGGTTACACAAAAAGTGCCTAGTAAATCCTTCAGTAGTCCTGAGACTAAAATGTAATCAATGATACTTGGGACACCTTGGCCCTTATAAGTGAAAATGGGAGATAAAGCATCCGACTGCACGGGGCAGATCAGATTATAGACCGATAAAAAGTTATCTAGAAAGGACCCATAGTTTAAATGTTCAAAATGTGTTAGCCCCTGCGGGCCATACTCCTCTGCCATACTCCTCTACTAGTCTTGACATGCAATTAACAGGACAAACATGAACGTTAAAATCATCAAGGATTAATAAATGGTACCTTAGCCCCATGCTCATCCAAAAAGGCAGCGAGAAGTCTTAGGTGCTCAAGCTCATCACTTCTCGTAAAGGAATTATAAAAATTGACCACTAAAAAGTTAGGTACATTTTTCCCTGTTAGTTCAACTGCTAAGATGTAAGGTGAGCACGTATCAATTAACTTTGCCCTGGACAGTAATTTTAAACTAATTAACAGCAAAAGTCCCCCACTAGGTCTCCCCATTCTAGATGGGACAGCATATTTACAAAATGACAAGAACCCATCCAGGAAGTAGGGTTCTTATGAGTCCCATGTTTCCTGCAGGGCAATAATGTGATAACTAGCAAGGAAAAGTTCCCAGTTAATGTCCCCCCCTTTTGGATCGAAGACCTGCTATGTTCCATGATAGGATTTTTAATCCGGGAGCACAAGATAAAAGCAGAGTGGAATTAGATTCAGTGGGCCCCTGAGTGAAGGAACCAGGCTCTTCAATAGGAATTATAATAGGAGGTAGTGTGTTAATTATAGGAAGAAAGATGTCTTCCTCTACAGTATCCCTGTTAACTAATGGGTCCACTGAAACTAATTGATTTGCTGATAGTCAGCCTTGTTCATCTAAATTAGATAAGGCCTCAAATCGATTTAGGACAGGGATACAAGGGGCGAGCTCCATCTGGGGACTCACTGAGGGCCTATATAAAAATAGCCCAAAGGAAGGGCAACAATAGAAGTAGCAGAGAGTGGGTAGTGATCATGAGTTTTGAGGATCATTTGGGCAACTAGGGGACTTCGAAAATTTACAATAACACAATTCCTCCCTATATTTTTTTGTGACCGCCCTACCCATGCAACTCTGCGCACCATCAAAATATTGTTGCCCAAGGCCACCCTGAACCCTTTAAATCTAGATAACCAATCCACGGTTTTATTTCTTAATTGGGTCCAGGATTCTGGTTGATCGAGTCTCAGCAGGCGGAACACTGGCCAAGACCACGACCAGAGGGCAAGCCGCCGCAGGCAAATCTAAGATGTCTCGCGCATGCTTAGTGGGCGCTTTGTTGGTGGTGCTCGGTCCCTTGCTAGAACCTGCCGGAGCAATGGTTAAAGCCCTAGGTGGCCCCTTCGTGATGTGGAAATGCTGGCCACCCAAACAAGGAAAGAATGCCTGCCCCCTGTGCCTTGAGGTGCTGCGCTCGATTGGGGGAGAGACCCCCCAGAATTTAGACTTGCATGCTGGGGTTGCGTGCTTGCTATGCGCGTTTCTTCATTAGGGTTATTAGCTGCCCCATGGATAGTAACCTGATTTTGATCCCCCATGGAACCACTACTCCTGGGCAATACTGGTACCCCGTGTTCCAGGCCTCCCCCTACAATCCTCACTACATCACTAATTTGCCTCACCTCAGCATTTTTTGAGACAATATGAGTTTTTCTTCAAGTACCCCCAATTTATTCCAAAGAAGTGCAAGGAGAGTGGAGATTAGGGTCTCCATTCGCTTCTAATAATCCGGATTATCTCCAGGGATCCATCAGCTTGTTCACATTAGCGTTAATGAGTGAGGACAAGCCATTGTCAATTCTTGGGGCTGGCTTCCCTTTAGGTAGTTTATTCTTTCCTTTTTCTTTGCTTTTGCCCCTCAACGCTAAACTACCCCTAGTACGCTTTGCCAGCGGTTCCCCAGGTCCCCCCCTGTATGTTATGATCTGTGTTATGATCCAACCCTTGTAAACATACTCTAGCCATCCCTTCAATATCCTTTGGTGGCATTTTGGATCTCGTAGCTCGGTCGCCTTGGGCCGTACAGGCTATAATGGGGGAGTGGAGTTGGGCTTGGGGCAGTGCTTGGGCAACAGGGAAATCAGAGTTCAGCGAAAGGGAATAATTCTCTGTAGCGCCCTGAGCACTCAGTCTTAAAGAATTAGAGTATTCGAGAGGAATAGAATTAACCGTCTCTCCCCTCTCTAAATCTAAACCATGCTGGCTTTAGGAGGTTCAATGGGATCTGTGCTTATAACACTTGAGACTTGTGTAACTGCCACAGGTGATTTAGCCGTTCTTATTGCCCCCAAAGATGATCTTTTTTGCTCCATACACGACCCCAAAGACAATCTCTTTTCGGTAAGCTGGATTTCGTGCTGGAGCACCGATTCGGCCCTGGTTAGGAAGGTTCCGGCGTACCCGCTACCCCCCATCCCCTCTGCCATGTGAGCTTGCGTTTTGTGGCCATCAATACAATAAATCTAAAATTTAAGAATATTAAAACAATGTTAATGCGCCCCACCCTACCCTGTGGCCTACAAACTTATACTAAGAACAGGGATATCTGGGGCTTACATTGTAATTCAAAATTCACTGACAGTAAAACATAAATGTCACTGACCAAGTCCTCTAGTCCTCCAGGATGGATAGAGTCAGATGAAAGAGAGGTGGCCCAGCCCTGCCTCCTCCTGGCTATGACGGGCGCTGCGGGAGGCTCTAGATGCTTTTAAGAGCCTCCTGGCGTTTTCGTGTGATGGAGTCAGTGGGCGCCAGTGGAGGCTGCTGGGAGTTGCAGTCCTTCTCCCCGTCCACACGCAACCAGACCAGCAGGGTGGGAAACGATGCAGCAGCAAGTGAGGCTGATGTCCAGGGCCCCTGAAAACAGCAACAGGTAGGGCAAGGGTCACACAGAATGCCACAAAGTAAGCCGAGGGAACCCGCGTTGCGGGAGGCTCTAGATGCTTTTAAGCGCCTCCTGGCGCTTTCGTGTGATGGCGTCAGTGGGCGCCAGTGGAGGCTGCTGGGAGTTGCAGTCCTTCTCCTCGTCCGCCCGCAACCAGACCAGCAGGGAGGGAAACGATGCAGCAGCAAGTGAGGCTGATGTCCAGGGCCCCTGAAAACAGCAACAGGTAGGGCAAGGGTCACACAGAATGCCACAAAGTAAGCCGAGGGAACCCGCGTTGCGGGAGGCTCTAGATGCTTTTAAGCGCCTCCTGGCGCTTTCGTGTGATGGCGTCAGTGGGCGCCAGTGGAGGCTGCTGGGAGTTGCAGTCCTTCTCCTCGTCCGCCCGCAACCAGACCAGCAGGGCGGGAAACGATGCGGCAGCAAGTGAGTGCGATGTCCTGGGCCCCTGAAAACAGCAACAGGACCAAGTTAACAAAATAATCAATGGTACTTCTAAAGCTATTAATACTGTCACCTAATCTAAAAACGATGATGAAAGGTGGAATAACCTATGGAATCTTAAAAAGAAAATAATCCATACTGAACTTCACTCAGATTTTATAATGGAGTAGTGCAAAAAAATAAATATTCCTAAAGGGCTACAAATTGAGAATGAGCCTGGTCTTTTTCTTAAAAATGAAAAGTTCAAAGAGAACTGGACATTGATAGCCAATCGCTGTAGTTGCGATTGGATGCTTTTAATAATAGAGACAGCGCAAGAAATAATTATAATTGAAAGAGATGAAATAGACATTTTAGAAAAACAATTAAAAGAGAGTATAGCACTAGAAGAGGCTAAACTTAAACTGGATGAAATCCAGGAAGAGATAACTGGATAAAGAGAATATTTAATAAATAAGAAATCTAACAAATTGAGAAAAGATATTGCCAAATTGAAGGCTGAGCTGGTATATCCATATTTACAAAAGGATTATTATGAACAACCAATCCAAACAGATATACACCGAGAAACAACCAATGTAATTGGAATAAGTATTTCAAGAAAAATTTTACCTTTTCGGGCACTTTATATAATAGCTCAGACTCTGAAGGAGAAAGGAGTACAGACATAAGAAATAGGAATGACTCCAGAGAAGAAGTGGCGGCACATAGTAGAGAGTATCCTGTTTTTTTAGGACAGCAATAGAGGAGACACCCTCAAACATTCAGATCACGGGGGAGGGGGTGCTCAACAAATCAATTAAGGGAGACAGGACTAAGAAGACCCTATATGAAAAGATTGGGAGTAAACATTTTAAAAGCACCTATTAGAACATTGGAACATTGGAAGCTCCATTGAAAACAATGGAGTAGCTCGGGCTTATAATGGCTGGTATAAGCCCGGAGCTCCAACATTCCAATGTTTCTTTGTTCACAGCTCTGGCAGTGAATAAAGGCTTCAGGAAGCCTGATGGGATTTCAATCCCCTCGAGCTCCCTGAAGGCTTTGTTTTATTTGTTAGAACATTCTGTGCTCTAGTGGCAATATGTTCTAATAGCCTTATAGCCCTTCGTAGCAGGGCTATACCGGCTTTTAAAGTCCCGCTTTCTTGTTAAAGTCCCTCGCCTTCGGCTCGGACCTTTAACGCTGCAGAGGGCCTTTAATAGCCACTATAGCCCGCTACAGCGGGCTATATGGCTATATTATAAACCTTTCAGGCAAAATATTGACCAAAGATGAAACAACAATTTTAGAAAAAGGATTAAGATTTGCACCTAGTGCCCAAGTATGTAAGTTTTTAATTGAGAAAGACATGCGTGATATTTTTAGAAAGATCAGAATGAAAATAAAAATTGACGGTAAAGATCAGATTCCAACCAATAATAAATCCTGTCCTAGGCCATTATCAACATGGACCCCGGCGAATCAATTGATGGGCCAAGAAGTTGATACATTTGAGAAAGTAATCACAAAAAGACTGGAAAACCTATTAAATGACAACATATGGGTAAATAATAACCTGTCAAAAAATCAACGTGAGGCTCTAAAAAACTTACAAGAGTGTGACTCAGTTGTAGTAAAACTCAGTGACAAAGGAGGGAGTATAGTGGTTCTAGACACAGTAGACCATAATAGACGTATGCAAGAATAACTAGATGTTCCATCTCACTACAGAGAAAATCCAGTCTTGATGAGTGGAATAATTTAAAACCCAGAGTACAAAATATGCTTCGTCTAGCTAAGGAAGACTGTATAATATGTGAGCAGGAATATATATTTATGCAAAATGACAATCCAACAATACCGGCACTATATGGTCTAACCAAAGGTGCACAAGAACCTTCTAGATCCCCCATGCGAGCTATTGTGTCAGTTTTAGATTCAATAACAGCCAATAAGTAATAATGTGGATTGCTTCATTAGACCTCTAGTTAAAGAGCTCCCCTCTTTCATAAAAGATACAACAGATATGATCTCAAAAGTAGAAGGCTTGCAATGTTATAAAGAGCGTGAATGGTTAGTATATTTGGACATAGAGTCCTTATATACTAACATACCACAACAGGATACGGTTGAAATGATTAAGGAACTATTACATCCTGAGGAATGTGTTTTGTCTCCATTCAACAAATGTATTGTGGAATGTATAGAAATAATTTCAATGAATAATATTTTTTTATTTGACAGTAACTTTTATTGCCAGATCAAAGGGACCAGCATGGGAGCCACATGTGCTCCCATAAAAGAAAAGAATGCCACTCTATCAGTTGAACTGTACACCAAACCATCAGATAAAAGCACTATTTTTCACCATACCAGTAATCATTCCAAATGTCAAAAGGACAGCATTCCATTTAGTAAATTATGATGTATTAGACGCAATTGTAGTGATTGAAAGGAGTTTTAATCCCATGCAACTAACTTACAACAAAAATTACTGACTCGAGGTTATCCAAAAAGATTGGTTAGAGAGTCCTACAAGAGAGCAAAATACTATAATCGTGAGAGTTTATTTGAAGGAAAGGACAATACTAAAAACACAGATCAAGGTATTGTAATGGTAACAAACTTCAGTAGTATGAGTAACAAACTGAAGAAACCTGAATAATAAGAATTGGTTTCTTTTGAATAAGTCCGGGACAATTCCCCTTTGAAAACCGATTTATGCATACAGGAGAAACAAAACAATTTGTAACCATCTTTTTAGGACATATAGAGAACCCAACATCAAACATCAGAGAAGCGAAACAGATGGCTCCCAACTAAAGGGTAATTTCCCATGCAGCACATGTACACACTGTAAATCAGTAATTAAAGAGCAAAAGGTTGAACTCAATGGTATGACACATTGGATGAATGAAATGGGTAACTGTAGAACAAAAAATGTTATATATTTAATCATTTGTCCTTGTCAAAATGGTTATATTGGGTAAACATGTTGCAAAATGCGAATGAGATTGACTGAGCATAGATCGGCCTTGAAAAATAGAAATAAGAATGCCCTGCTTGTAGACCATTGGATAGAGACAACCCACAATGAAGGTGGAAAAAGCAAAAAGTGTCAGCAAGAGGTGGCGACATTGACAGGAGGAGGAAACAAAGAGAACAGTTCTTCATGTCTTAATTTAAAACTTACTATCAGGGCTTGAACAATAGAGAAGAGTTAGAGAGATTTATTAGATGATGAATATTCCTGTCTATACCCCTGTATAATGCAGAATAGATGTGTAAAACAATTCTGATTGAGTGTTGCCTTTAACCATATTTAGGGAACGAGCAAATTAAAATAGGGCGCATTGGACCCAAGAAGTTCTTTAAGATAAAATAAAGTTTTGATAAAAAATGTTTTGATGAGTAAAAGAAATTTTAGGCAAAGTTCTGATAAAGTTATGCAGTTGATTACCATATGGAAAAGGGTATATTACAACATGGAGCACATTGTATCTACGCCATACATAAGAACCCCGTTTACCCATGGTAACCACACTGTAAATAGAGAATGTCCACGATATGGTTCAAAACTTCGAAACCGCAAAATGTAACACACATATGTAGGAGCGTTTTTTACTATACAATTCTGTATTTATAAAAAATAAGTATTGTTCGGTTTGTCGTCTTTAATTGCATAGAGCTATATTACGACATACTAAACCGAAAGAACAAATTTGACTATAAAGATGGCCGCCACCTACATGATCAGGAGGTGCGACATCGCTATTTTGCATAAAAAGAGGAAAGCTTCCAAGGGGTGTTCTTTACTAACGATACTAGAACCCCCGGCAAGGTGAAACGCTGTTCCAAGGTGTAAGGTGAGCTTAAGACAGGATGCTAGATCTGTTATAGGTGCAGCTAATTTTTTGAATGTTATAAACCAAAGTGTTTGTCTTGGCTTCATATAAAGTAGAGTTCATTTGAACTGCACGGCTTGTTAGACGAATGAGCTTAGGACAGGAAGTCAAGTCTGTTAAAAGCGCATCAAGTATTTTGAATGCTAATGAACCATAGTTTTTATATCGATTTCAAAAAAAGTATAGTTTATTCGAGGTGCCCGGCACGGGAAAGAATGAGTGAAGGATAGGACGCCAAATCTGTTATAAGGCAGCGACTTTTTGAATGTTACAAACCGCAGTTTTATTTTTGGTCTTATATATATAAAAAAAGGTATAGTTCACCCAAGATGCACAGCTCGTTAGATGTAGGAGCACTCAAATCTTTTTGCTAAAGAATTAGTTGTGTTGACTTGCGATTCACGGCGAGATTGCATCAAATAATAATCCAAGGGCCAAAAGGTAATAGCGGTCTCTATGTATAGAGATACAATAGAATTTGCATTTAGACTTCCCTTGGGGATTGATCCATAGATTTTAGTCACATAAAAATAAAAATATGATGACATAATCAAATAAGGCAATACTGTATCATATCTCTCTAAACAAAGAGAGAGGGACCAAACAGCCAAAGAGGTAGGGTACCAGAAAGACAAATGTCTAAAGAGAAATCCCCTTTAGGTCAATGTCACACACCCAGCATTGATTTTGCCACAGACATTCTTTACACATCAGTGAAATGAACAAAGATGAAATGTAAAAAATAAAGTATAAAAAATATACAATTTATTTAAAGAATCATTAAAAACATATCAGAAACAATATACAAAAAATAATCCTTGTGATCTTTTCCCTAATACAATTATAATTAAAAAACACAATATTACATTATCAGGCAAAAAATATTTTCATAAAAACACACAATAGGGAATACAATAAGGAAGAAATAATTCCTATTCATAGGAAGAAAGTACAAAAGTCAAAAAGGGGTCAATTTTGCTTTGTGTTCAAAACTTCATTCACATAAATTGTCTCCTCAAACTTAAAGTAGTTTCCACTCTTACAAGCATCGACGCGTTTCGATGGGCAAATAATTTACAGCCAACACCTTCTTCAGCAAAACATAATTCATTCCCAATTAACAAATTACAATCTGAAATAAATAAAACACAATAGAAAGAGTTTTAAATCCATCCACATTGTTACACGACATATCACAATACATACAGATAGATACATAACCTCATTGTTCAATAGATACATATCCCTGGTGGTAATCAAAGCAAAGTCAGGAAAAGTGGCAAAATACAGTCATACTAACACAACATTCATACAGCACATATATCAAATAGATAGGGCATAGAAACCTTCATGTAAATAGTGTCAAAAACCTAAATAAATACAATGCCAATTCCATAAATTGATACCAGGCATTGCTTATGGTAACCTATGCATACCGGCCAAAATACAGTGTGCCTATGCAATGGTCAATGACCACAAAACCCTTCATGCAGCACACACTCTAGCATTATCATTATGGCCACATGTTGATACAATGCTTCACGCAAAGTACTTGTCAGTCCTAGAGCTGAAGAAACCTCCAGAAATCGATTTGATTTGAAGATAAAGACTGTCAATGTCTGAATCCAAAAAATAATTAAATAGGAAGACAGAAATCCCAGTTATTTGCCTTGTGAAAATTTCATCTCACCTTGTTATATCAAAATTGTAAGAGTTTCAAACAAACCTCTTCTGTACTGGCTATTCTCACAGCGTATTAATAAAACACACACTATTCTGCGTGTTGACACCGTTTAGCTTCAGTCAAAATCTGAAACCAAGGAAAACACCTGTTAATATTGGCCAAAAACTCAAAACTACAAAATAATTGTCTGTAACCTATCATCTCGATAGAGACAGAATATGATAAAAACAATAAGGCTTAACCTATGTACTGCACAACGCAACATGTCTAAAGTGGTATCGCAGGAGCACGACTTGAAGGCTAATTACAAGTCTTGTTCTTTTATCAAAATGAGCTAGACTGTATTACCCCAATATGCCTGTTAATTTAAATAAAGAACTGGCCATAGTACTGCATTTATATACACTAGTCATAAACTGGGGGTCAAGTAACTATCCGCTCACCATATATTGTAGATCTTTAGCAACCTAACTATGGGACCGTGCTCTACCTAACATCTTACCTTGTAATACACCGAAAGCCAAAGTACGCGCAGTCACAATGACTCCTTCGTCGTTCAAGAGGAACCAAATTACCCTCAGATACTCACGCGTATTGTAAAACAGCGCCAACAGCGGTCTAAATAAAAAGATAATAAAGTTACCACTCCAACCCTGGAAGTTAAGAGGAGCACTAACTATAATAAAGGCTCTCCACCACACATACCTGTCTCTCCCGAAGTTGGGTCGCGCAATAAGGACACTCCACACTTACCTCATGGATAGCATAAAAGGTCACTTTTATTTTAGGACAGTCAAAAACAGAAATCCGCAACTTTGAATTTATTATTATATAGATAAACTTTTGTATATTACCCCAACACATTTCCCCATACTGACTTAAAAACACCAATTCCCCAACAATTCATCATTTGCAAAATCCCCAAACTGTAAAATTCCAAACCAATATGTTTCTCTCCAAATGTTTCCTTTTTACCATTTTCCACCTACCCTCCCCCCACCCCCAGAGGGAAAGGATAAGTCCGCTCTAGACTATCCTATCCCCCCCCAAAAGAACGCCTAAGAAGAACGAAAGAAAATGGAAACTGCAAAGACTGTCCTAACATTACAAAAATTATTATTATTATTATTATTTTTTTTAAACAACAACAACATAAATAACCTAAATGGGAAGGGTGGGTGGGCCAAATGAAGCTGCGCCACTCCTCTCCCTCACGCCGACGACAGCCCCTCCCGCCTTGCACGCCCGCTAAAACCCTTCCTTTCCGTACTCCTGCCCAATCCCCACGCATTATCCGTTCCATTGCGTGAATTTTCCCAGGGGGACACCTGCTTGTGCCACATCCCCCTGGGACCCATCGCGCAATAAGGACACTCCACACTTACCTCATGGATAGCATAAAAGGTCACTTTTATTTTAGGACAGTCAAAAACAGAAATCCGCAACTTTGCATTTATTATTATATAGATAAAACCTTTGTATATTACCCCAACACATTTCCCCATACTGACTTAAAAACACCAATTCCCCAACAATTCATCATTTGCAAAATCCCCAAACTGTAAAATTCCAAACCAATATTTTTCTCTTCAAATGTTTCCTTTTTACCATTTTCCACCTACCCTCCCCCCAACCCCAGAGGGAAAGGATAAGTCCGCTCTAGACTATCCTATCCCCCCCAAAAGAACGCCACCCAGGAAAACCAACGAGTTTTCCTGCCACCCCCCCAAATAAGAAAAATGTAAATGTTTTAATTGACTTTGTTAGTACACCATAACTCAACACCCCAGAAACGAGCCAACCAATCACGCAACTCCATGAGGTAATACGCCTGTCCCATTTGAGACAAATGTACTCCATCCTGTCTGAACAAGTGCAGCTCTTTGCCAGAAATAAGTTTGTGAACTAAAACATGAATTCCCATTGCAGTGCAATATATTTTCATGGCTCTATTCAGCTTCCGGCGAGCTCTCTCCACTGCTGAATGCGTGCGAGCCCCCCTCCATTGTTGTCGATATAAAAATTCGGTCCATACAACAGCCGTACCAACCCAATTGTCTTAATCACAGCTAAGTCTAGTTGCATCTGATGAATGAGTGAAAGACCTGAAAGCTCAACGAGATCATTCTCCCCCAAATGTAATATTAACAGATCGTGAAATCCCCACTCAGTAGCCAATTTAGACAATAAAGGAAAAAGATCTCTCCACTTCATTCCCCCAACCCCTTTCCACAGTACTTCATGGTCTTTACTATGCAAACCCAAGGCTCTTCCACAGATTTGTTGTTCCGCAAAGACTGCTGACCATTTCACAAAGGAGTGTGCTAAGATCCACGTCCTTTTTCTCCTTGAAAAAGAAAAAACTCGACCTAAGAATAGAAACCAAAATTAAACAGCATATATACAAAATGTGAACTGCATTCAATGACGAACAAATCTGTAACAACAATCAGATTTCCAACGACCCAAATTTTGCAACTCCTCCTTCCCCCAACCCAATCTGGACGCCTCCGTGGCCGCTCCAATGTGAAAGGAGTGAGTCCCATATAGCATTGTATTTTCCCCAGCCAATGCTAACACTTTCCTCAACACAGCCAAGAATTGGAAACAGGTAATCTTAAACCCGTCATTGTGACAGAAAATAACCCCCGTTCGAAATTGAGGAGACTTAACAAAGGATTCCCATTCACTCAAAGGGCAACAACCAACCACCCCATTCCCACCCAATTGAATCCACGTTCCGTTTGCCATCTGATCTGTTTTTGACTGTCGTTACCAAATCCGTAAAAACAACCCCTTAAACACTTGTACTTCAGACGTTAAAAGACCCTTCTGATCCTTTAATCCAAGCAATTCCGAAATCCGAAAAGCACCAAAAAACAGCCATAACATGCACAGCCTAAACCTGACTAATTCCCACTCATTGTAGCAAACTTTGGGCAGCCAAACTAAAAGTCTTTGTAAAAGATCAAAAGTAATTGATTCCCTTAACGTGTATGGATGAACCTTGCTTCTGCTGAAACCTTTCAGCATCCTACGTAACAAAACCCCAACCCGCAACTCCACCCCCAATAACAACTGACTATAAAAGGAAATGCCTGAAAGTTTGCCTGAAATGGTTGTGTGACAACCCTTTGGCCATCAGATACAGCACAAAACGTAACATAAACTGCTCATTACCAACTGCTGCACCCCCTTGATCTTGAGAAGAAGCATAAGATAAAAATTCGAACCACGCCTGACGGTAACTACGTCTCGTTGACTGCGCAATGGAGTGCTCCACCAATTCAGCAATTCTCACTGGTCCCAGATGTTCGAAGGAATCTCCGTCTTGCAGCTGTCCGCCTTTGGCACCAGCTACCGAAATGCCTGCCAATTACAACGAGACAGAGCATCTGCTATGGAGTTATTTATGCCTGGGATGTGCTTCGCCTTAAACACAATGTTCAATTTCAGAGTTTGCAGCATAAAAGAACGTAATAAATGCAGAACCCTCACATCTCTAGCTCTCTGCCAGTTAACTAAGTTCACAACAGACATGTTGTCAATGTGAAAAAGTACACAGCGATTCTTGAAATCCTCACCCCACACCTGTAAGGCCACCAGTAGAGGAAAGAACTCCAAGAAGGCGATGCTACGTCCTTGTTGTAACCAATGTGCTGGCCATCGCTCAGCACACCACCGTCCTTCCCAAAAGAGCCCAAAACCGTGAGCCCCAGCGGCATCCGAAAAAATTTGTATTTGCCACACAGTATCATCCTCAACAAAATTGATGGAGACACCATTGAAGTCTTCCGAAAAACGCAACCATATAACCAGATCTTCTTTCACTGCTTTAGTCAAACGTATTCTATGGTGAGGAAGCAAAGCTCCTGACATGGAAAAGCCAAGCCTTCTGCAGAACGTCCTACCTGGTCTCACCACTCTACATGCAAAGTTCAAATAGCCAAGCCGACGCTGCACCTGCCTGAGCTCCAGCTTCCGATGATATAACACTTCCCTTAAAAAGGTCTTAATTTCAACCACCTTTACACCCGGCAGACAAGCTATCATCCTCAGCAGGGATTGTCTCGCTTTTGTTACGAAGATATCCGGAGGCGTATGCCCCGTGAACCCGAGTCCGGGAGAGACAGGTATGTGTGGCGGAGAGCTGTGATTATAGTTAGTGCTCCCCTTAACTTCCGGGGTTGGAGTGGTAACTCTATTATCTTTTTATTTAGACCGCTGTTGGCACTGTTTTTACAATACGCGGGAGTCTCTGAGGGTAATTTGGTACCTCTTGAACGACACGGGAGTGATTTTCACTGAGCATTCTTTGGCTTTCCGGTGTATTACAAGGTAATATGTTAGGTAGTGCACGGTCCCATAGTTAGGTTGCTAAAGATCTACAATATATGGTGAGCAGATGGTTACGTGACCCCCAGTTTATGACTAGTGTATATATATATGCAGTACTATGGCCAGTTCTTTATTTAAATGAACAGGCATATTGGGGTAATACAGTCTAGCTCATTTTGATAAAAGAACAAGACTTATTTTGTAATCAGCCTTCAAGTCGTGCTACTGCGATACCGCTTTAGACATGTTGCGTTGTGCAGTACGTAGGCTAAGCCTTATTGTTTTTATCATATTCTGTCTCTGTCGAGATGATAGGTTACAAATAATTATTTTTTAGTTTTGAGTTTTTAGTTTTTGGCCAATACTAATGGGTGTTTTCTTTGGTTTCAGATTTTGACTGAAGCTAAAGGGCGTCAACACGCAGAATAGTGTGTGTTTTATTAATACACTGTGAGAATAGCCAGTACAGAAGAGATTTGTTTGAAACCATTACAGTTTTGCTATAAGAAGTTGAGATGAAATTATCACAAGGCAAATAACTGGGATTCCTGTATTCCTATTTTATTATTTTTTGGATACAGACATTGACAGCCTTTATCTTTGAATCAAATCGATTTCTGGAGGTTTCTTCAGCTCTAGGACTGACAGGTATTTTGCGTGAAGTTTTGTATCAACATGTGGCCATAATGATAAAGCTAGAGTGTGTGCTGCATGAAGGGTTTCGTGGCCATTGACCATTGCATAGGCACACTGTATTTTGGCCGGTATGCATACATTACCATAAGCAATGCCTGGTATGAATTTATGGAATTGGCATTGTATTTATTTAGGTTTTTGACACTATTTACATGGAGGTTTCTATGCCCTATCTATTTGAAATATATGCTGTATGAATGTTGTGTTAGTATGACTGTATTTTGCCACTTTTCTTGACTTTGCTTTGATTACCACCAGGGATATGTATCTATTGAACAATGAGGTTATGTATCTATCTGTATGTATTGTGATATGTCATGTACCAATGTGGATGGATTTAAAACACTTTATATTGTGTTTTATTTATTTCAGATTATAATTTGTCAATTGGGAATGAATTATGTTTTGCTGAAGAAGGTGTTGGCTGTAAATTATTTGGCCACCGAAACGTGTCAATGCTTTTAAGAGTGGAAACTACTTTAAATCTGTCTGAGGAGACAATTTATTTGAATGAAGTTTTGAACACAAAGCAAAATTGATCTCTGTTTGACTATTGTAATTTCTTTTTATGAATAGGAATTATTTCTTCCTTATTGTATTCCCAATTGTGTGTTTTTATGATGTTTTTATGAAAATATTATTTGTCTGATATTGTTATGTTGTGTTTTTTAATTATATTTGTATTAGGGAAAGATCACAAGGATTATTTTTCGTATATTGTTTCTGACATGTTTTTAATGATTCTTTAAATAAATTGTATACTTTTTATACTTTATTTTTGACATTTCCTCTTTGTTCATTTCACTGGTGTGTAAAGAATGTCTGTTGCAAAATCAATGCTGGGTGTGTGATATTGACCCAAAGGGGATTTCTCTTTAGACAATGCGGCATCATAAGCATATGGGTGTTACAATGTAAAAATAGTTCAGTAATAGGGGCTCAATAAGAAGTAGTGATGTTGATAGCGAATGACCAAACTATGTAGGTAAGAGTAGATACAACGTAGTGAATCTAAGAGATTTATATAGCTAAGATCGCAATCCAGTAAATCAAATCAAATCAAAATTATCTTTATTCGACTGTCAACAGGTGCAGTCATAAAAGCACATAAAATACATATATATACAATTCATTTATAAAAAGGATGCAACAAACATATAAAAAAGGGCAATCACGAAAGACTAAAAAATATGCTGTAAACCAATATGAGTGTACTTTTTTTTGGGACATAATTACTTGTATGATACAGTACATCTTGGGATCAACCATCCATACTTAGTCTAAACTTCAGGGCTGTTTTTAAAAACTTACAAGTGAAAAAAGTGCTATCGCCATGTAACATTTGAAGATATAAAAGTGCTGGCTTAATTTACACAAAGTTCAACTTTTTAAGCAAGGGTTTTAAAAACATACTTCGTGGTCTCGAATAGAAGGTGCACAGGAATAAAAAGTGAGCCAAGTCTTGCGGAGACTTGTTGTCGCAGCCGCAAGGTGGCAGCACTTGACCTCTATGGGCTCCGCTCGGTACAGCTAGCAACAGATGATATATACCAAAGCGGAATCTGCTCAGCAAGAAGCGCTCATGTCTGGATATGTTCCAGGATAAATATGGTTCAGAGCGCACACAAGTCTTAGTTAAAATATGGCTCCTTACGCTGGCCTTCTTTAACTCAATTTCTTCCCTATCAAGATGTCGATTTAGTAGGAAAATATCCTTTACAGAGTTTACATCTTTCTTAATAATATGCTGAGGTGTTAGGTAAAGATCCAACCTACCCAGATCTTTACAGCAATTTCTAATGTATTTCAGCCAAGGTATCTTGAGTTGCCCTTCCCAGGTGAGGGCTTCAGCGAGAATGTTATGGGTCAGTGGTATTGAAGGATTGAGCCAACAATTCATCCAACAGAGCAGAGGATTGACAGCAATTTTATCTCCTAGGTGCGATGTGCCTAGTTCCTCATGAATGGAGAAGTTTGCAGTACTTTTAGGTAAACTCAGGACCTGTTTCAGGAAGTTATTTTCAAGAGTTACAAGGGCGTCTGCTGGTAAGAAGCCCCATAATTCACTTCCGTAACAGGCAACCGTCACGCTTTTTGCTTGGTAGAGCTTCATTACGGCGGACACTGGAGTGTTACCCATTTTGCGTGCAAAATCCATAATCCCGCTGTTGGTCCTTAGGACTTCACCTTTCTTTTTAATTATGGCTGGGCCCCAAGTAAGTTTGTGATCAAACAGCACTCCTAGGTATGAAAAAGTTTTTGTTGACGGTATGTTTTCCCCGTTAACTGAGAGGGGATAACGTTTTTTCGGAGCTGAGCCTACCGTCATAACAAAAGATTTGGAGTTGTTGATACTCAGGCCACGTGAAGTCATAAATTGAAGAAAGGAGTCCAATAGTTTTTGAAGTCCAAGTGCTGTTCTGGATAAAAGGACGGCATCGTCCGCGTATAGCAGAACCGGCACGCCCTTTTTCCCAATGCGAGGATAATCCGTGTCAATTTTTAAAAGGTGTTCTTCGAGACCATTTATATATAAGTTAAAAAGAAAAGGTGCTAAAATACAGCCCTGCCTGACCCCCCGGTTAATTTTAAAGTCTCTTGTTACTTTCAGATCTTTTGTGTAACGGACATTGGCACGAGTGTCGTTGTGGAGGTCAGCCAAGAAGTTGATCAAATTATTTTCAACACCCATATTCTGCAATACTTTCCAGAGTTTACTCCTGTCGACACAATCAAAGGCCGAGGAAAGGTCCATGAAGGCCATGTATAATGTTCCTTCTCTGGCTTGAGTGTATTTCCCACAGATTAAATATAGATTCAGACATTGAGTAGTTGTAGCATGACCTGGTCTGAATCCATACTGGACGGGGGTCAATATATTGTTATGTTTGGCCCACGCGTTCAGCCGGTTTAAAAGGATCCCCCCCACAACCTTTGCAACTGAGTTTATCAGAGAAATTGGTCTGTAACAAGCCGCTTTTGTTCTGTCACCCTTTTTATATACAGGGATGATAGTAGATGCTCCCCAGGACTTAGGGGCGCCCACTACGATCCCGGCATTAATGACAGCTGTAAGAATTGGGGCCCAGAAAATGATGTTATGTTTAAATAAGTCCGGTGGAAGACCGTCTGGACCCGGAGCTTTATTGCTAGAAAGACCATGTATCCCTAATTCAACTTCTTGGATGGTGAAGTGTAGTGGAATACTTTCAGGAAGATGAGGTGGTTGCAAGGTCTGTGGAGCGTCACTCTTAAAAATGGAGCTGAAATGGGAAATCCAGTCATTCTCGGGTATCGCTGTTCCCAGGCTCTCGGCATTCGGGTCATCAAAGAGTGGTTTATTGATTATACTCCAAAACTTCGAGCTGTTGCCCAAGGTTGAAGGATCAAGCAGAGATTCCCAAGTTTTAATCTTTATAGACTTTTTACGAGAGGCAGGAGCATTTTTGTATTCTGCACGAAGGGCCTTAATAAGTGCAGAGTCTCTTGGCTTATTCTTGAGAGCCGCTTTTAATTTTCGATTAGCTAGGGAACAGGCTTGATCAAACCATCGAGGATATTGGGCAATTGGCCCCTTGACAGGTACAGTCAGCAATTGATCAATCCTTTTAGACACCACTGAAAAAGCAGATAAGATGGATTCCGGAGAAGCGGAATTTGAGGCACAGAGCTTGAGTTCAATTTCACAGTGCTGAATTACAGTCTCATACAGTTTATCACTGTTTATCAAATTCCATTTCAGGCGGCGGCTATTGTTTACCGGCTTAAGTGCCCCTGGGTCCTTGATGTTTTTTCGGAGTACAAAGGGGGCCGCATTGTAGCTCAACATGTAGGGGGTTGTGATCACTGTGAATGCTTTCAAGGATGTCAAAATTTAGCACCTGTTGGATCACACCAGCTGAAAGTAGGATGTGATCTATGAAAGAACCTGACTCAGATCCTTTATAGGTTGGATTTTTGAATATAAAAGAGTCGTCTTTCAAAGATAGTGCCAAGGTTAAATTCATAGTGTCCATTAAGGTGTTCAGTTTTGTACCGCGATGGCAGTGGGTAAAATGAGGGCCTGTTTTAAGTCCACAGCCCAAGGAGCCCAAAGGTGTTAAAAAAGGGCTTCCGCAAATGTGCGTGTTGAAGTCACCAAGGAGTATTTTGTCCTGGGGCAATTTTTTCCGATTATCACTTAGATGATGTAAAAGAGTGTCGATGTTACATTCGCTCGGAATAGAGACGGAATTGTAGAAGTTGACCAAGGCTATTCCTTTCTTCCCCTTTCTGAGGACCAAGATCTGGATGTTCTTGCTATCCATCTGCACACAGTTAATCTCAGAACTAAGTGACAGACTAATGAATATTGCTAAGCCCCCTTTTGCCCTACCACTGGGTGATGGTGATGCATGTACAAAGAAGCTATAAAATCCCTCAATAAAGATATTACTGTCTACTAACCAGGTTTCCTGAAAGCATAGGATGGTGTACTGCTTAACAAAGGATACCCACATCGGGTCATTGATTTTAGAGGCCAGTCCAGCAATGTTCCAAGACAGTATTTTAATTGAATTGGGGTCGTTGTGATCTGAAGTTGATGCAGGGATTACGTTAGTAGAATGGTGCGAATGTAAACTAACATTTGTTACTGAATTCATCCTCTGGTGTGTAACGGTAGATGAATATTGAGAGACTGTAGAGAAGGAAAGACTACAAAATTCAGATACAGGAGGGGCAGGAATATGTTCCACTGTGGGGCTCGCTAAGTAACTAGATCTCGTCATATTGGGAGTGTTAGCTAAAAAGCCCTCGGGGGTACTCAAGGATGTTAATAAGTTGGCCTTGGATTCTACAAAGATATCTTGCCTATCAGGGCATGAGACAAGAGGCAGGTCAGATGACAGTCAATCAACCTCATCCAGTTGGTCGTGGTTGTAGAGTACATCAAATCTATTGGCCGTTGGAAACCCATAGTCATTAAACTGTAAATTAGAGTGATGATATGGACGATGAAAACTGTACCCTTGTCTATCAGCTATTACTGTTGGTTGATAATTATACGTTTTGTTTACCCAAGGATGAGTGTAAGGGTATGGCTCTAGGCCCACTGGTATGCCTTGGTGAGGTAAAGCAGGGGCCGACCAAGGTTGATAGTTTGGCTGTGACATAAAGGGTCTTTCTTGAATATAATTAAATTTAGTTTTATTCCTTTGGGTATCTGAGCGAACTGGATAGAAATAGCTTAGACCCATAGTACGGATCAGGCTATTTGTCACAGGGCTCCTCCAGTCTGCAATAAATTTCGCTGCTCCTATATATTTAAAGGTGACCACAATGCAGTCACCCTCTGTAGATTTAAAACGAGTACCCACCCACTCGACTCTTTTGACATATTGGATAGTTCCTGTTATATTGGGAGGAAGAGGCCTGTGTGTAGTAAGCCATTGCATTACTTTGTTCTTCAGTTCCTCCCGTGTCTCCTCTCTATTATCGTCTACTTTCGGTACCCCAATCATAACTATTGTGTAGGGATTTGACTGTGGTGGTAGATTTATATATGATGCTGATCGTGTAGTGGTGGGTTTAGCTGGCTGTGCACCTATTACTTTTGACTGGGTGTTAACAATTGGGAGAGCCGTATGACTTAAACTCTCAGTTGTTCCTATGTTTGTATTAGGTGGATGACCCTCTGTTGCCCACTCACAGTCATCGTCATCCTCACCTGCTTGGGTGTTTAGCGTGTTGACTATGGGTATCGTGATCGCCACAGTGGGCTGAGCTGTTTGAGAGCTTGTCGTCAGGTCAGTTGTGGGGGGACTCTGATACTGTGTTTTCTTTAGATTTTCTGTGTTCTTTAAAGAGTCACAAGGATTTTTTACAGTTTTAGAGTTCTTTACATTTAGAGTGGTCACAGCTGGAACAAAGGTAGATGGTAAGTTAGGAGTTTTAAGTAATCTAAGAATGCTGGATGATATGTCATTTTGAGCCCTCTCGAATTTACTCAAGGCCTTCTCAATACTAGTAATCTGATGACTAATAGGTTGTAGAAGTGATTTAATTAGAGATTCAATCTCTCTCATGGATGGTATGTTCGTACTACTCTTCTTATCTATATGACCTGTTTCCTCATTGACCAAATTAATACCTGTGATGGTCTTAGTGTTTCCATGTACGTCATGATCCTGTAGAGCAGTTAATGAGGGCCCCCCGCATATTGGTTCCGTGGGTTTCTTCAGGCTTGTTTTCTGCCACATGTCTTTAATTGAGCATTTAAGTTTGCCTGAAAGGGGATGGTTTTTCCTCATCGAAGGTTTAATTCTTCGCTTATTCCGTTTGCCCTTTAAAAAATTGAGTTGTTTAAAAATTTGTGAGTCTGTCGGGTCAGTGACTGTTGAAGCGCTCACCTCAGGATGAGCATCCAAACCTAAAGATGTAACCTTTTCCTGATGATCATTATTTACACTATTTGTTACAATCATAAGACTGTTATCCAGGTTATTCTCCATTATATCAGTTGGCAGAGATTTAGACGTTATGTCTTTGACATGTGATCTTGGTAATTCCGAGAATGATTGCAACAGTAGAGACTCCTGCGATGAAGCAGTGTTATCCATGTTTTGGTCGTCATTAGTAGTATACGTGGACAAATCTGGGAAACATAAATTTGGAGTCAAAGAGAGACGCCTCTCAGTGTTCTGAATGGCATCCGCAACAACATTTATGGTTTTTTGGAGCATTATGTCTATAGCAGTTATAGTGGGTAAAGGTGTACTCACAGTTTTAAGTCTGCTAGTTGATCTAGTAGCCATTGGTGTTTTTTGCGTTTTGGTCATCCTTTACCAAAGAGTAATGCCCCGTTCTCCGTGTATAGATTATAGTGGATGTGACTTCTGGGTCCTGACAGAGGTGCTTAGGGGGGTGGCCCGACCCGGCCACCTCGCGCCCCTGAGGGCCACAGAGGGCCCGCCCTTTGCCCGGGCTTAGCCCCGGGCCCTGCCCCGCGCGCGGTCCCGCGACGCGGGAAGGCCAGCCCCTTTAACGGCGCCTCCGGGCGCCAAGCCTCGACGCGACTTCCTGTCCTGTCGCGGAGGCTTCTGGGGGCTGTAGTCTCTACTCCAGTCCCCCGCTCTGCAGCAGTCCCGGTGTCAGAGGGCTGCGGCGGGGAGAAGGAGACAGCAGGCGCGGTGATGGGCGCTCAAGACCTCTTGACGGTGAGGCTGGTGGTAGGTCGGGATCCCAGGAGTCGGTCTAGCGTGCAGGAACACACACGCACTGGACACAGCAGGTATGGCGCTTACACCCCGCTCCACCGCAAGGCCAGCCCCTTTAACGGCGCCTCCGGGCGCCAAGCCTCGACGCGACTTCCTGTCCTGTCGCGGAGGCTTCTGGGGGCTGTAGTCTCTACTCCAGTCCCCCGCTCTGCAGCAGTCCCGGTGTCAGAGGGCTGCGGCGGGGAGAAGGAGACAGCAGGCGCGGTGATGGGCGCTCGAGACCTCTTGACGGCGAGGCTGGTGGTAGGTCGGGATCCCAGGAGTCGGTCTAGCGTGCAGGAACACACACGCACTGGACACAGCAGGTATGGCGCTTACACCCCGCTCCACCGCAAGGCCAGCCCCTTTAACGGCGCCTCCGGGCGCCAAGTCTCGACGCGACTTCCTGTCCTGTCGCGGAGGCTTCTGGGGGCTGTAGTCTCTACTCCAGTCCCCCGCTCTGCAGCAGTCCCGGTGTCAGAGGGCTGCGGCGGGGAGAAGGAGACAGCAGGCGCGGTGATGGGCGCTCGAGACCTCTTGACGGCGAGGCTGGTGGTAGGTCGGGATCCCAGGAGTCGGTCTAGCGTGCAGGAACACACACGCACTGGACACAGCAGGTATGGCGCTTACCAAGAAATAACATTGCACAGTGAGTTAGGATTACGAATTAAATAGAATGGGGATAACATAAAGTGTTCCCTTTTCTTTGCTTTGTCTTCAATTTAGGAATACAAATCCGACCCAATTGATAAAAGGTGGCTGTATCCTTATAATGAGAACATTAGAAAAAATTGTGACGATTCCCTAAGTAAAAAATCCTGGAAGTAACACAGGGGCTGTTAGTAAAGAATAATTAATACATGGTAAGTGTTTCTGTAATATATAAACAGATTTAGACATTGCAACTAAATAGAAATATTGGATTGATTCAACAAAATAATTTTATATTCAGGGATATGGAATGCCATAAGAATTGTTGATCCACCAAGAGTGCGTGTAATCCATAGCGTGCTGACTTTGTAAGTATATGGGTAGTAATTACCATCTATAAATAATGTATGACAAATGAGGCTTCATTCAAAATAATAAAAAGAGATATTACTCATAGGTGGAGTATCTTCAGTTAATTTAGAAGTAACTGAGGAGCATAGATGGAATAATTGACACAAACCCATCCACTTTATCGGGATTCCCTTGTGTAGATATTTGAGGGTGAGATATTTAAACAACCACTGCTTATGTGAAAACTTTTTTCAAAGAGTGACTGAGTAATAGGTTAATGTTCGTTGTTCCCCAAATATAATAACCTGTTTAATTGTTATCTACAATTAGGATAATTCCATAATTAAAAATAAATTTAGGATGCACTGAACCAAAACAATGAGAGTATGCCTACATACATAATGTTTGAATTTAACTGTGCTTATTATTTATTTTTAGATATTCAGTTTGTTTTTATGTAAAAAGTCATGTTTTTAATCTGAGTCCTGAGGAAGGTGTTTAAGAATTTCAAGACACACCGAACGCGTCGACATGTGGACAAAATAATGTATTGTTTTTAAAGATTTGTATGTATTATACACACTGGAACATTTTATATCATTCGAAGAAGTGCATATAAAGTAGAGTGGTTGCGCTGACAGTTTTCTGAAACAATAGCATGAGAGTAACAAAATATTCTATGACACAGAGTTTTTTTGTGCCTGAAGTTTAGGAAAAAATTGGTTTGTATTTCAAGGAAAAATGTCAAATTTACATATATTTTGTCTTGGAAATGGGTAAGTTGTTTTGATAAATTGTAATTACAGACTTGTGTGTATAAAGGGTTTTTATACATGTTATTGTAAATGAATGTTTAACCTAATTGTGATCTAAGGCTGATATTTGGCCTATAATGTGAACAATTAAGTAAGAGAATTGGTTAAATGAATTAAGTTGTGTGATGATGATTAATAACTAAATTCAATCTTTTGGTTCAGTGTAAACTAACAGAGACATCTTTATTAGAAGTATACTGAGACACAGAAGGGAATTTGTATTTTCACTAGTGCTAAAAGTTTTAAGTACATTTTTTAATCCCTGTTGATTAGCGTAATCGGGCAATAGGAGCCAAGCTCTTGAATGGGTTTGTTATACTTGGAAAAAATTATAATATTAACCAGGTCCCATGACCTGATGGGTACTACCCCTTTAAAAATGTGCTCAAACAGAACTGTAATAAAGTCCTTTATTTGATCCACAAAAACTTTATAAACTTCAGTGGGTATTCAATCCATGCCGGCGGTCTTTCCTTCAGGTAAACTGGACAAAGCAAAAAGGATCTCATCCCAAAATAGGGGGTCGCCGAGCTGCTCTTGCTCTTCTATAGTCAGTTGTGTCAGTGAAGTGGAGTCTAAGGGGTTGATTAAAATGTAGGGCAGATCGCCACCGCCCTCATGGCGGTGGGGATCCGCCCTACATTCATTCCTACCCGCCACCCATTTCCCCCCACCATATTGGTATGGCGAGGGGACCCCGGCGGACGGGAAGACCGTCCGCCAGTTTTCTGACTGTCTACCAGTCGACCGTGCAGAAAAGGGGCTATATATGGTGGCGGTGTCTGCTAGACACGCCATCCATATTAGCATGGGCATCGGTAATTGCATGGAAAGCCATGCGGAGACTACTTTTGGGGTTATGTTGTGGGCCCCCAGGGTACTGAGGGGGTGCGTGGTACACATGGGGTGTACCTATGGTACCCCCCTACATTGTCATAGACAAGGTGGCAGGCACCACGTGGTGCCTGTCACCTTGTGCATGACAATGCACACAGTGCATTCCCAGCATTGTGGCGGGCGGTGCTGTGAGTACCACCCACCACAATGCTGGGAATAGAGAATGCCACCGCCACGGTGGCAGTGGCATCCAAATCGTCAGTGCTGGATTGCCGCACCACTGGCGGCCGGTCCCAGCACTGCTAGGGTGGGGGGCGGACAAAAGTCCTCCCCCATCTTAATCAGGCCCTAAATATTTACGAGTTAGATGCTGTATCTGGTGGGCCTCCCTCTCAGGTCCCGCAGAGTATAATACTTGATAATCTTTCTTGAAGGTAGCCCGAATCTTGATTGGATCTGATAGCAGTCCATGTACAGGGTTCCTAATAATAGACTTTAATTATGTGTTACTTCCTTTCTGGTTCTCAATGCTAAGTGGGGTCCTATCTTTTCACTACATTCGTAAGTTTTTTTCTGTGGGCAATTAGTTTGTCTGTTGATTTTTTAATAAGAATTTCCCCAATTGCGACCTTGGCCAACACCACCTCTATTTGGGCCTTGTCTATCCCATGCTTCTGCTGCAGTGCTGTGACTAGATTGTCTTCAGCCTGAGCCAAGTTCATCTGACTATCCTGCAAAATACGTTTCCCAGCTTTTCTCCTCTTCTTAGAGAACTGAATGGTTTCCCCCCATACTAGCACAGTACACCATTTACATCACGGGCATCACAGGTTGGCTTTCCATTTGTCGCATTAAAAGCGAGTCAGCCCAATTGGGAGGAATTAAGCCCCTAACGGTGTCTTGCTCATTAGAAAAGTACTTGCTTTCCAGCACAACCGCTAATTCCCACTGGCACAGTCACAACATATGGTGGCTTAGAGCAAGTGCCCATCCTTATTGGCACTGCCACTACAAATAATGATGAATCACATATTATCTGAATATTTCCTAAATTCTTCGCTTCTCATTTAACGCTGGACCATTTCTCAACATTTCAATTCAAGTCTGTCTCTAAGAGCAACTGAGCCAAGCTACCCCACTTCCATACCCATAGAAAGATATTTATGTGACGGCTTCCTGATGAAGGCACTTTTGTCAAAACATGCGTAGTAACTACATCTTCAAGCCTTCCATAATATGATTTGTTATGTTGCTTAAAATGGAATGAACTCCTGTCTTGAGTTATATACAAATAACATCAATGTCTATTTTGAGATGATGCTCTTTCGTCTGTATTTACACCAAATTGCCTAACTGTATGTATTTGTGACATTTAATTATTTATGAACAAGTGTTAAGGACATTTTTAAATAGTTGCTGAATCAGTCTTCTATGACATTTTAACTTTTTTAACATTGAATAATTATTAAAATATTTTTGCTATCGTGAATATATCACATATCGGTTTATTGTATATCTTTGATGAACTTTTATTGCACTTTTTATGTTAAGTTAATATCCATATGCTTGCAATTCCAATGTAAACCTCCTTGCCTAAGAATTTTGTAAAAATTATATCTGTTTTTTCCTGCTCTTGACAAGCCATTTTTATGCAGGGGACCCCTTCTTTTCAAAATAACGGTATCCCCCCATATGCATGCTTTCAAGGAATCCCAAACAACTCCTAATGAAGCACTTTCGATGTTTCCTCTCAAAAAATTCAGCAATCCACTTTTTCATATGTTCCCAAAATTCATTGTTGTACAGTAGGGCCCTCTTGAAACTCCAGGGAGAAAACATTTTTACAAACCCCATTACCTGTATTTCAGAAATTAGCGAATTGTGGTTGGATAAAAATCTAAAATAGCGTTTGATCTTGCTATCTTATACTAGAGAGGCAGATATAAAAAAAATAACCCAATCTTGCAAGTGATTGATGTGGGGCAGCGTAGAAAGTAAACCCATGTTCCGTCGGTTTTAAGCTGCACCAAACCACCAACAAATGTATCAATAACTGTCACCATTATATACTTCACTTCACTAGACTATTGCTGCCTCTCCCTTGATTAAGTTCCTTTAAATATTCCTGAGCTTGAATTTCTGAAGTGAAGATACACGTTTGCCCATTAGCAATAATTTTTAATCTGGCAGGATTTTGAAGGTAGACTTCTGCACCCACTTTTTGGACGGGTGCAAACTATTGCCGGAGACGCCATCTTCGCTCAACTGTTGCAAGCATGATGTCGGGTTTGACAAAAAGAGATGCCCCTTCATGCGATTTCTTGGTGTTTGGATGAGCTTGATCATGAACAATTTGCCTCAGCAAAACATTTCCAAAATGCACTGCCTTTGCTCTGGGGTTTTCTGTCTCATTCATTGGGTGCTTCTTTGGCATCAGGGGCAACCGGCGTGCCTGATGAATTTGCATAGACCCACCCTCCATCCATGATGTGCAGTGAGTCGTCCGTAGAGATGCTTTCTTCCCCCGGTCTTCCACTTGCTCTTACTGGGCCCTCACACAGTTTGCTTTCTTTGCTCGGCTGCTCAAGAGGTATCGCCGAAGAAATTCCAGCAACGGTTTGCCGCAATGGCCACGGTGCCAAAGGCAACGCTGATGAGCCCGCAGCATGCATCTTCGCGGTCTTCACTCCCAGGTCAGTCATGACATCGGAAGGATGGGCTCTCCGACACCGTGGCAGCCTAAATCTGCATCAAACAGTTAGTTGATACAGCCATGCAACGGCAACCTGATGGAGTAGCATGGAGTGCTCAGACCGCCAGAACCACACCGCACAGCTCAGTCCTGGTAATCGAGCTCCGTAGTACCAAGCCATGGCAGGAGCAGTGAGGGATGCCGCCACTTAGCCAAACGCCATCTTTGCTCCGTCGTTTAAAAGATTTTTTGGGATTGCAACTTGTTATGCCGATATTGATCATTCTTGAAATCCTTTCTCGAATATTGCTTTTAGTCTCTTCTGCATGACCTAGAAGTCTTGGAATAGCCTGACTTGTAAGGAAAAGTACGTTTTCTCTCCTTATGCGATTTAGTAGTTAAACCATCCAACTTTTCTCTAAACGACTGTCTTTTTTCCAATGGAACTTAGAAAAAGGCTGCCTTCTCAGAGTAGTCCACCTTCCAATCCTGTATCCAGAGGTTAGGATGGCCAATTACTATTGTTCCAGGGGCTAAAGTTGTTTTAATAATGTTAGAGGGCACATCTGCTAGGTATTTGGCTTGAAGACCATCTAAAATTGAATATTTGTGCAGTCAGCTTCCTCCTGAATGGCTTCTGATAACATTTCAAAGTCTTTTAAAATATATTGTGATGCATAAGCGGCATAAGACGTGGCTTTCAGAGTTATATTGTTGGCTGTAAAAGATCTTTTTAAAGAGCTATCGATCATTCTACGAACATAGTTTTACAATCATCTACTTTTATTGGTGGTCCGGTGATTAAAGGGGTCCCAATCGAGTCCAGTTTGACATTAGGTGAGATTTGTTTTTCAAGCAAAGCATACTTTTTTTAAAGAAAATACTGATCAAGATCTTTCCACTGTCTAAACATGGTGTTCTAGAATTTTCATCAGATTTTCCCTTGCAAAGTATTTCCCAGATGCACTGGGACTGGGACCATTTCCAGTTCACTCTGAATCAGTGCCTGATGGTTTCTCTGCCCTTTTTTGGTTGAGCCATGGCAGCACATGCGCTTCTCTGCGAGGCATGCTGTATTCAGGTAGGGACTTGAAGCTCCGCCTACTCTCCGCCCATATTTTTCATTGGCTTGTGTCACTGTCCACTGTAAACTGCGGCTTTTCATTGGTTAATAGGCTCAGTAAACCCTCCTTAGTACCACTTTGTCTCATTTTGTAACCTCCCATGAGGACACCCCCTTTTACGTGTGTTGTTACTCCCTAGCCTTTGATTACAACATCCAACCACGATTCTCTCAAATAGCTTTGTCCTGCCTGCAGTTGCAGAGAGGACACATGCTCTGCTAAAGCTTTAAAAAAAATCTCTATAGCAAGGTCGCCGAACGTATTTGCAATGGAATGTATGACGTTACAACGCATACATTCACAACACATACCATTACAACAAAACCTTTACAATTCAAGATCCATTACAACGCATGCTATTACAATCCATGCCATTACAACGCAGATCCTATTACAACACATGCCATTACAATGTAAGTATGGGTAAGTATTTTTCTATTTTACTTAATGGGAATGTAATAGTAGTGTAAATGTTGGATAGTGTAGGGTTTAAAATTACTATTCTAACTCCCACGGGTGTAATAGTAGGGTACGTTTTGGATATTGTAGGGGTTAAAATTACTATTCTAACTCCACGGGGTGTAATAGTAGGGTACGTTTTAGATAGTGTAGGGGTTAACATTACTATTCTAACTCCATGGGGGTGTAATCGTAAGGTAAGTGTTGGATAGTGTAGAGGTGAATATCACTATTCTAACTCCAGGGGGGTGTAATAGTAGGGTTAGTGTTGGATAGTGTAGGGGTAGAAATTACTATTCTAACTCCAGGGGGGTGTAATAGTAGGGTAAGTGTTGGATAGTGTAGGGGTTAAAATTATTATTCTAACTCCAGGGGGGTGTAATAGTAGGGTAAGTGTTGGATAGTGTAGGGGTTAAAATTACTATTCTAACTCCAGGGGGGTGTAATAGTAGGGTAAGTGTATTCTAACTCCAGGGGGGTGTAATAGTAGGGTAAGTGTTGGATAGTGTAGGGGTCTAATTAAAATAAATCAAAGTAACATGAAATCAAATTAAATTAAAATATACTAAATTAAATTTAAATTAAATGTAATTAAATTAATAATTTTTTGTAAGTAAATTAAATTAAAATCAAATTAATATTAATTAAATTAAATTACTTACTCATAGTTACGTTGTAATGGCATGCGTTGTAATAGCATCTGTGTTGTAATGGTATGCGTTGTAATAGCATGCGTTGTAATGGATCTTGCGTTGTAAAAGTTTTGTTGTAACGGTAGTGTGTTGTTATGCCCGAGTTGTGATGGTTGTTTCCCTTTGCAATGCAATAGGTCTCTCATTTGTGAGATTTAAGCTATTAGTATTGTAAATGACTATGCCTTTAATTTATGTTTTATAAAACAACACATAAATAAAAGGCATTGTCATTTGCAATGCCAATAGCTCAGACTCTCGTAAATTCGAGACCTATTGCTCTGTAAATGATTGTTTTCTTTTATCATCTTTAGAGCAATTTGGAACCTTCAGCTTCTTGAATCATTTTCTGTACCCTCAATGCGACAGAGCAGACAAACAACCAGGTGTCTTTACCTGCTTTTGTCTTGTTTGCCTTCCCTGCTCTTCCTCATCAGAAGTAGGGGAGGGAGAGCCAAATTACTTTCCTTTTGAAGGCTTTTTCCTTCCATAATCCTGCAACTGTGATGCTTTTCTCACAAGTGAAGGTAGCACTGTGGTAAATCGCTTCACCTTTCTAACATACTTCAAGTACGCAACTTAGGGGCTAAATATCTGGCAATGATGTGACTAGTAAGGTTTTAAAAAGAGCCCACAGTGACCTTTCTTACCTTTCTGCCTGGTTCAATTATTGGTAGAGGCGCTCTACTGCTTCTCTATCTCCGGTGTCTTTCCTGCAGGAAGATCTGGAAGAATCCCTATACGCATTTCCTGCCCCTCTGACAACGCTAAAGGAGCCACAGGTCATTCTGAGTCCTCGGAGACATTCATCAAAATCAAAGGTGAACCAAAGCCATAGACCACCGGCTCTGCGAAGTGGCCTGTATATTCTCCTAAGGTTCGCTGGAGCTGCTGCACAGCCATGAGCCAAGAAGGTGAGTGTCAAAGAGACACAACAACAAGAGGATGCTGGCAGTCTGTCTGGGGTTTATATATTATTAACCTTCTTGACTGAAGGCTGTCTACGAGGCTCAATGCACGAGGAGCTAATGCCGTTCTGATGAGCAGAGTGGAGACAGGTCCATGTGCCTCTAGGGCTGCACTACACTATGTGAATGTGTGACAACCAAAGTTTGATCTTATCCTGGTGGTGGCAAGTGTATAATTCAGTGGGGTATTTAGGTTTTGAAGTGCCAAACTAGAAATCTGTTGCCCTAGTGTAATGCATCTTGTCCTTCAAAGTTGTTTTGAAACATCTGACAAGTTACCAGTGTTACCAGCGTTTCATGCAGATTGGAAAATGGGGCCAAATGGTAAGAAAAGTGCATTATGGGGAGATGAAATATGGAAAAAAGCTAAACACCTTTTAAACCAAATGGATACCTATCCACATGAAGAGCGAGGTGTACTTAATTCTACTAAACATGTGCTTAGTCATTTACATTCACAACATTTATGAGAGTGTTAATTGTTTTACCCACATGCCTACTATTGTACACAAAGCAAAACCAAAGGGCATGATGGACAGAGTGTTGAACATTGCAAGCACTCACCCCCAGTCAACTGATCTGGGTTTAATTCATCATCATTCTTTAGCTCACTCCGCCACCCCAGGTCAGACATGGCCATATGCAAATCAGTCTGACCCTGTGCCTCATGGAAACAGTCCAGCCCGAACTGCCAAGACGTGGGTCCCTTGCTCACTTTGCCACTGGATTCAAGCTAGTCTGGCTTATGATGGCTGATTAGCCAGAAACCAGTCCCAGGATGCTTGTTTCCGGTCCAGGGAAGACATGGCTTGGCAGTTCGGGCTGGACTGATACCATGAGGCACAGGATCAGACTGATTTGCATATGGCCATATCTGAACTGGGGTGGTGGAGTGAGCTAAAGAATGATGATGGATTAAACCCAGATTAGTTGACTGGGGGTGAGTGCTTGCAATGTTCAACACTCCGTCCATCATCTTTCCTATTGTACACAAAGCACAAGTCATCCACTCTACTGTAATATGCACAACAGCATAGAACTGGTTGCTTATGTGTCAGGACTTTAGTATAGCTCTGGGCATCACCTCCTTCAAGCTCAGGGTGGGAGCGAAAGAGAGTTCAAAGGTCGTGTCATGAGGACTTTAGTTTGCCTCCAAATGAGGTTCATGTATAAATCTTCTGCTCCCAGATGTTTGCTGTGTGGTGGTTATGGGTGGTAGTGGTGCGCAGGCTGAGCGACATTGTGTTCTTGGTGCGGCACTGTGGGTGTGAAAAGATGTTGGGTTCACAGTGGAGCGAAGCCTACTTAATGGGCCGATTTGGGGCACTGAGGATAGGAATGCAGAGAATGTGATGTCTGATCGTGTTTGTCTTTTCTGCTATAAACGGGCTGATTGCATTGTACTCGTCAGTGGAATGAGGTATTTCCAGAAGTTGGATGATGTAATGGTAGAATGCTTTGATAAGGGTTTTTCCACTGTTTTTGAGGATGTATGAATTTGAGCAGTCTTTACTTCATGAAGTTTGCATAATTCTCAGGCTTAGTATCCCTAATTAGGTGCAAGGGGTGCTCCAACTGTTCTAATTAGTGAGAAGAGCAGTGGTTCTACTGATATATATATGAAACTATTAAGTTTACTGTAAGGAGCATAGTGTACAATCACCATATAGGAGTGAGCAATGGAGTCAGATGCACTCCAAGGTTGCTACTTGATTACTGCCCCCATAATCAATGATCCTGGGATCCCCGGGACTGTGTGTATGCCTGGCCAGCCACATATTGACATCGGCATGACCTCTGGAGGTCTAGTGGGGGTCGAATCACAACCGTAGCAGCGTAGCGGGCAGGGGATTTTATCAGCTGGGTGTGCAGACTGCTGAAACAAAATGGTAGCGCCCGCTGCTTCATGGAAGCACAGAGGCAATTGGGATGGCAACAACGCCTCAGTAAATGGAGGTGGCAGAGATGAGATGATCAATGAGTGGAGCAGGGTTGGGTGTGCCTGGCCCCCAGACACCGGAGTGAACAGCAGGGTCAGACTGGGCTGTCGGTCTCCAGCAACAAGATTGCCGCTGCCAGCATCTCATGCAGGGGGACATTGGCAGGGCAGCTCTCTAGTGGCCATTCGTCGCAGCTCGCCGCCCTGTACCCGGGGCGTGGAGGGGAGGCATGCAGGGCTCCCTGCCCCTCCCCGCGGTCGCCATGACGCGTGGCCAGGGGAAGGCTTACCTGTGGGGGGGCGGGCCATTACTTAAGCCCCGGCTGCCCCTGGGTCTGCCTCTTTTTCTTTTCGGCTTTCCGCCCGCCTGAGCGCTGCACCAGCGTCATTGTCGTCTCGTCGTGTTCGTCGTCTAAGAGGTATGTGCTACTTTCTTTCCTTTTCCCCCCCCCGACCCCGTCCCTGGGCATGACCAGGTTGCACAGGGTCCCTGTGGTAGGATACCACGGGGGAGAAAGAGGTGGTCGGGCAAGAAATTGCCTGTGGGGGGGCTCGAGCTTGGCAGACCGTGGGGATACAGAGGGATACGTAGTTCATGTGTGCTGTGTTGTTTTCCTGTGTGGAGCAGCACTTTGCAGCCTATGCCAGTCAGAGTGAACGGAGACGTGGCGTGTGGCGTCCGTCCTTACATGCAGGCTCGCAGTTGCATACAGTTTGACTGCATTGCCACGCGGGTACTAATTTTGGGATATAAAACGAGGGTAAGTTAGGAAAGCTCGGTTGTTTGTCACCGAGGCAGCCGATCACGCTCCAATGTCGGTGGCTTGATCCATTCGACCCTTACGGGCCCATGTAGGCTGTTTGGACCGGCGAGTCCGTGTTAAGTCGTATATCACCCTGAACAGCCTCCCCACCTAGCACGGACCGGGTTCTGCGTTGGTTCACGAGCAGCGGCCCTGCCGCGTGCTTCTTTTGTGCCTGACGCGGCGGAGCACACCTCCCCCTCGACCTCCCCCCCGCGGCTACTTAGCTCCATTGATGCGCGTGAGGCTAGGAACACTAAGGGAGCGGGGGCTATCGGACAGCAGCCTCTGCTGATAGGGGGTTAGAGCGTTGGTCCCGCAAGACCAGGGGTCGTGAGTTCAGATCTCACGGGGGGCCTCACCTACGTTTCCCATGCGGTGTGAATGTTGCCCACTGACTTTGTAGAATCGGCTCCCTTATAGCCGGTGACCTGATAGTGAGGCCGGATGTTGGAAGAGTTTTTTTGTTTTTTGAGTGTAATGTGATTCATTGTGAGTCAGGCCTCGAGCACGGGTCAGAGCACCACTAGCGCCTCCACCTCTGGCATCGGAGCGTCTCACCCGTCACAAGGGTTGCCGCAGGATGGAATCAGGCACCGTACCACAGATCCCGCCCGAAATGCCTGCTCTCGGCTCCTCCGGATACAAGGTCCAGCTTATGCAGCGTCACTCTCGGCTCCAAGGGTATGCCATTCTAGGTGCATTCTCTAGCGTTGCGCGGCAGCCATGATGTCTTCTCGGCCAGGCCGCAGTGAATCGGACGAGATTTCTCGGCGTTAACTCCACTGCCGTCTGCAAAAACATCGCCTAGGCAGTGCGTGTCGGTGCAGCAGCACCTTCCGTAGGTAGGCATTAGTAGATTCTGATTTAAAATGTTGATTTTCAGGGTTAATGAGGCCTGGTCTGCAGAGGCCCTTCAGCAGGCGGCCATCCCGCTGCATGACGTAGCCACATCCATGAGCATTACCAGAATGTTCATTTTATTTAGTACTGTTATGGTAGTGTCTCCAAGCTGGATTGTTGCATATGTTATTAAATGTAATTTGATTCACCTGGAAGATTTTCATAGGGTTATGTAATCCGCATGGGTGCTTCTTTCCCTTGCTATAATTTGGTTCATCAGAACAATTTACTCTTTCTGCCTCAATTATACAAGCAGTCTAGTTTTATAGGCTCAATAAGTGGTGGTTTCCTGGCCGGTAAGGCAACACCACCAGTGGCGAGCCTGCTACAGCCAGATTAAAGGCACCAACAGGGCTGTCCATCACCATTGACAAAATTGTGGGATGGGCTTACATCGCATTCTGCCCCGGGCACACAAGCAGAAGGCTTGCACAGAAGCACTGTCCCATGATCACGCCATGCAGAGCTCAGTGTGATGCGCTTGCTCGCGCGAACGCGCCCCGCCTTGGGCTCCCACATGCCTTACCGGGGCAGGCGCGTTAATTTTCTCCGAAGTATGTAGTTTTGCGGCAATGATCTACACATTACGTCCCACCTTGACCAGACGTTCTTGCCCCCGGGCCGGGACACGCAGGTTGGGACCAGTGCATGCCTCAAAGGGGACTGTCTGGCAGGCATAATGTTCATGTACTAAAGGATGGGAGCGGGCTTGTAAAATTTTGCCTTGTCATTTCAGGTCGTTTCACCCAGAAGGTCGAAGGGACTAGCCGGCTCGTAAACAGTCAGCTACCACAAGTGAGAACCAGGTATAAGATGGGTTAGGGCGTCAAGGGGACACAGTGTGTTCAAGGTGGGGGGGGGCCAGGTGCGAGAATTCAGGGTGCAGTTATGCGGCGGTCGATGCAGGGTGCGCACAAACTCACGTACTTTTTCACCCTTAGGGACCCACAAGGTGAGAAGCCATCAAGATGGACGCATTTGGGACCCCGCTACCGCAGGAGGGTTTGTGGGCTGAATTCTTGGTCATGGCCAAGGCGAAACGACCAGTGTGGGCGCAAGGTTTTATCGAGGTGCGTAGGCAGGAGGATTCGGGCGTCGTAGTCACCTCCCCACCGGACGACGTGGCGGGACCTTCAACTGGAAAGTTGTGGAGGTCTAAACGTAATCGGAAACAAACCCGCAAAGACTTCCCGGCCGAGGCACCGCGAGCAAAGACGAAACCCACGCCTCCGCCTCCCGCCGCACAGGCCCCCGAACCAGCCAGGGCACCAGTGGTGGTGCAGGACTCGGCCGCTGGCCTAACTGACTTGGCCCAAATAGGGCTAATGGCACTTTTTCAAAAACGTTTGGATGATATGACGGCGGTACCACAGGTATTGCCACTCGCCCCCGCTGCAGCGGCCCCGACATCGGTGCTTCAGGTGTGGGCTCAACAGGGGGTGCCGGCTGCCGTGACGTCTGGGGCAGGGTTCACAGCTACCATCATGCCGGCCTCAGTATCCGCTGCTCCCGCCGTGACCCCAACGATAGAGCCGTCTGCCCAGTCTAGCGGCACAACACCCCCCAGCGCCAGCGCAGCACCCAACTGCGGCGACCGGAGTAGTGCCCGCCCAGCCCAGTGCCACGGCATCACACAGCGCCAGCGCAGTAAGCACAAATGCGACAGCAGAGTTGGTACAGCCCGGCCCGACCGGGGCCACTCCAGTTCAGGTTGAGATAGTAAAGGTGTCCGCAGGAGGGGTAACACGACCGGTAGTCACGGAAGCACCCCTAGCCTCAGGCCGTTGCTCATTAGCATGGCAGGTACCGCAGGCAGTGAAAGAAGTGATATGGAGACGAGAGTACATTGATATCTTGACATTACTGATGCATGGAACAGCGGGTGCAGACACTAGAAAGATGGGGGGAAGGAGGATGAGAAGAAGACCAGGTATCAGCGTTGGCCCGAGAAATCATTAGAGAATTGGACATAGGCATTCAACATCTTAGCTACAGTAGTAGTACAGAAAGACCCTGACTAAAGTGAGGCCTTGATGGAATACGCAAACACCATCCAGCAGGAAGCAAGACAGTCAGGGGGGATGGGTTGGTTCTATTACGATCAGGATTTTTGCAAGAGAATGGCCATATGCCCTGAGTTAGGGTGGGACCAGAAAGAGATTCAACTCTGGATCAAGCACATGTGCAGAACAAACAGTGACAAGAAAGACACAACATACGAAGCGCAAGGTGAGGTAGAAAGCAAGAAGTGGGAGCAATTTCCTAGACGGCCGTTCAAGCAGTCCTTTCGTGGGGGCCGTGGGAGGGGCCAAAAGGCGAGGCTAAAACGTTTCAATTCTGGGACATGCAGACTGTTCAATGGAGGGGTGTGCACCTGGGGTAGGGCTTGCAAGTTCACACACAGCTGCAGCAAATGTGGCGCCCAGCATGCAGCATTCTCCTGCACAACCAGCCAAGGTTTGCCCCCCGCCGCCCAGGCTAACAGGCCAGACGCTCCACGCCAGTGAGTGTGTCAGTGCGGGCCGGACCACAACGATGACAAACAACAGGACCCCACCCACGTCTGATAGGCATGTGCAGCCTTCTGCAAACAGCAAGGGTCCTTCCCCCATCATCATGCAGAACATCCTCCCACTAATCAGGTTATTCCCCCTCATGAAGGAAAAAGCGCTGCTAGCTGAAGGTTTCATAGACGGGTTCAAAATACCATACAAAGGTCCACTGGGTTGTAGGGATGCGTTAGACCTCAAATCAGCCAGAGAACTGCCGCTAGTAGTCAGTGAGAAGATCAGGAAGGAGTTGGCCCTAGGGAGGGTTGCGGGCCCACTTTCCCCCCCTCGATCACTTCTTGGTCTCACCACTGGGAGTTGTGCCAAAAAAGCAGCCAGGAGCATATCGACTGATACATCACTATCCTGAGGGGAACTCCGTGAACCATTGGCTGGATGAAGGGGTTGTTCTGTGTCTTACTGTTCACTTGACATGGCTATAGATATGGTGAGGAGGATGGGGAAGGGGGGGTGGCTGGCTAAGGCAGACATTGAATCTGCGTTCCACCTCCTCCCTGTGCATCCATCCAGTCAACACCTGCTAGGTTTTAGGTGGGGAGGCGAATTCTTCTTTGACTGCTGCATGCCGATCGGTTGTGCCGTCTCTTGCGCTTATTTTGAGGCCTTTAGCTCCTTCCTTCAGTGGGCCCTTTCCACCACACATGGCATATCCCAAGTGATGCACTAACTGGATGACTTTCTGTTTTTTGGCCGGGTAGGGACTCAGGAGTGCACACATGGTTTGCGGGCCTTTGAGACGATGGCGGGACACCTCGGGGTGCCCCTTGCTCAGGGCAAGACCGAAGGTCCGGCTCAGGTCCTGACTTTTTTGGGCATCGAGCTGGACACCATCAAGGGTGAATCCAGGCTCCCTGCTGATAAGGTCTGCGATTTGAAGCGGGACATTCGGGCTTTATTGGGCAAGGATAAAGCGACCTTGGGGGTTATCCAGAGTCTCTTGGGTAAGCTAAACTTTGCGGCCCGCGTCATACCAGCAGGTAGAGTTAGCAAAAGCAAAAGCCATCATAAATAAGAAGCACCATCTGGTACGCCTTGGTTCCGGGCTGAAAGCAGACCTAAAAATGTGGGATGAATTCCTGGAGCATTTCAATGGTACGGTCATTTGGAGGGCCCCCTGGGAGAGCAGCCAGGAACTTTGTCTTTTCTCAGACGCATCAGGTAGAGAAGGTTTTGGCGTTATCTTAGGAGGAGAGTGGTGTGCAATGCGTTGGCCCAATGCATGGCGTAAGAAGGGGATTACTGCAAACATAACCGTCCTTGAGCTCTTTCCCGTTGTAGTGGCATTGCATTTATGGCCAGAGAGGTTGGGCAACAGGAAGGTGGTGTTCTGGTCAGACAACATGGCCATGGTTCAAGCAATCAATGGGCTATCAGCCACATGCCCCCTTGTTTTGAGTCTACTCAGAGAATTGGTGAGAGCGGGTTTGCAGAATAACACAGAGTTTAGGGCGCGACACATTGAAGGTGTGAAGAATGTGGCAGCTGACGGTCTCTCTCACTTTCAGTGGCTCCGTTTCCGAGAGGCCAGGCCGCGGGCAAGGGCGGCGATGACACCATTCCCGGCACCACTATGGCGACTCCTTCGGTGGGGGAGCGATTGAAGAAGATGGGCGAGCGTTCCCTGGCTCCTGCAACTCGGAAGAAATATGGCTCCCAGTTGGTCACTTTCAGAACAGTGATAGAGTCATTGGAAGCAGTGGCATTGGAACTGGATGAACAGGTTGAGGCTTTTGTGGTTTGGGCTAAAGAAACAGGCAAGACTCATTCCTGGGTGCGTGGCCACCTGGCGGCCCTGAAGCATGATACCAGACTAAACAGGGGTGATGACCCCACTAGCTCATTTAGGGTGAGGGCAGCACTAAGAGGGTGGGCCCTGGATGAGATAAAGTCCGCCGACAGCAGGTCGCCAATAGATTTCCCTTCCTTGCAGCGCATAATAGAAACCCTACCCCTAGTCACCAATTCCCCTTTCGAGGCTAGGCTTTTCACCACCGCTTTCTGCCTGGCTTTCTTTGGTGCTTTTAGGGTGAGTGAGCTCGTAGCCAAGGCTAAAACAGATAGAACAGGCGCAGCACTGGATATGATGGATGTCTGTGCGACAGACGCCCTGGCACTCCGCATCCGCAGATCCAAGACAGACCAGGCTGGCCGGGGCACAACCATAGTGCTTCAGGCTTTAGAGAACCCCAGATACTGCCCTGTCACGCATCATGGGGGCAGCTTTGGCCAAATCCGGTTTCTCAGGGGAGGGGAGGAGATTTTCGAGCCACTCCTTCAGGATTGGAGCGGCCACGGCTGCATTCAAGGCAGGGATGGGGCCAGAAGGGGTCAAGAGTGTGGGACGATGGAATTCGAACTGCTTTCAACGATACATCCGCCCCTAGAAACCCAGGCTGGGTGGTGTAAATATTGTACCAGCATTATATTGGGTTTTACGGATTACTTCTTTAATTATGTTCAGAGTTCAGACAATTCAATCACGATCTTCCAGTTAATTGTGTGCAGTGTTCAACTATTAAACCACGTGTGATAAACGTACGGCGTCCTCCCCATTTGTTTGAAATTGATTTGTCTTCTTTCCAGCAGGCTGTTGCGTGTGGTTGATGGGACATTCTTATGTTGCCAGGTTAGAACAGTGGGCAGCACTCGAGAATTGGACCCGGGGTTTCGCACAGACGCAGTTCGTATGGTTGGGCTCCCCAGGAATGAAATGGAGCAACCTGAGGCCCAAGCTAGAACAGCGCCTCGCATTAGGGGGGCCTCTACCCTATGTCCTTCTTATCCACTTGGGGGGGGGGACGACTTGGTCACCAAGGGGAAGAGGGCACTGATTCAGGTCATGCAGAAGGACATCGTGGCAATAAGCAACAGGCTGGGAGCGTGCGAGTTATGGTGGTCCGAGATTGTTCCTCACAGAGAATGGACGGGGGCGAGATCCCCTGTAGCAGTAAAACATTCCTGCAGGAGGGTCAACAGGTCCATGCAGAAGTTCATGGACCGGAGGGGCCTTGGTTTCATTAGGCACGCATTAATACTAGAGAAAACGTAAGGGTACTATGATAAAGACGGGTGCACTTGTCAAAAGTAGGAATGGATATGTTCCTCTTGGATGTGCAAGAGGTACTGTCAGCTGCAGGATGTCAGTAACTAACTAGGATGGGGGCTCTGTCATTGATGGGGGCCTCCTTCAGAGCTGTGGCGGAGTTACAGGGTGATCTGGAGGCAGACGGGTACAGTAAGGGTACCTCTGCGGCAGATTGGTACAGTAAGGGTACCTCTGCCTGGCACAGTAAGGGTGCCTGAGCAAAGGACCTGGAGCCGCAGGAGGTTCTGGGAAACCGCGACGGCACCCCTTTAGTCCTTTGGGCGGTCAGGGGGCCTGAACCGACCGGGAGTGTGCCATACCGCTCCGCCCTGAAAGGGGGGTGCGGGAGTATAAGGTAGAATCTACAAGGTGCTTCACCGTCCAAGCATCGACTCACCGTGCTGGCTGGCTCGTTAGGCAGGGACTGCCTGCTTTGGATCGCCCATAAGATGACCCACCAAACGTCATACGCTTGTTGTATGAAATAAACGTGCAGCAGTTCTTACCCATTAATACGTGTCCAGTGTATCATTTATTGAGCTAAGATGTGCATGATGTTGGGTGGGAGCAGATGACGGTGTGGGCACTATGACGCCTGCAGTGAATCGAAAGGGGCAAAGGTGTCCATGCCTCAGGCTCTTCACCTGCTGGTTACCCCTGCCCTTCTCCCCTTAAAGAGGTGTCCTAGTGGAGGAGTAGTGAAACAAAGATTCTGCAAGCATTCTGAAAACGAGGGTGCGTAATGTGAGACCCCATTTTAGTAGGGGCCTTCCCCCATCCCTCAAACTTGCAAGAAAGAATAAACAGTATGGAACTTTGCTGACCCCCACAGAGGTGAAACCAGAGTATTGGACATATGCAGGCACGAGATGTGGTATCACCCCCAAAGCGTGTGACAATATTGGAGTACCTTGTGCTGTGAATGAAAATGAACATACTTCCTTGTGGTGCAGGGTCCTGTGTTGCACTGTTTGAACGGCGCCTTTGTCACTTAATTGATGCATTTCGACTGGTAAGCAGAGAACCTTTTGCAGCTGCAGATAAATGGGGGCCCCTCTGTTTCCACTGCAGAGCAACAGACTACATCAAAGGGACTGAAGCCTTTGAGGTTCCTTCACAGATGGAAGCAGTAGATCGCACTGTTGACAAGATATTTACTGCATTTCTAGAACTGTGCCCGTGTGTATGAGTTGCAAATAGATGGGTGCTGGTTGTGGAATTCAGAACACTTACATCAACAACAGCTGCCAGAAGGATTATGAAGCCCAAATCCAGCAAGGGGGTGGGGGCTGAAGAAACTGAGGCAGCACTCAGGCCTCCACACAAGGACATGGGTGACGCCATGAGACATGTGAAATTAACACTAGATAAACACACAGTCAAGTTTAATAGAATTCTACAAGCAAAACTGGACACAAATACTACCTTAGAAATAAAAAGTGTGGCGATTGAGGTTAACCTCCGGAGAGCCGACCATTGGAAGTTGACAGAGTCGCTGAAAAGGTATCCACCTTGGTAAGCAGGAGACCATTGATGCTGGAACTCCAGAGACAAGTGAAGGATTTAAGGACAGATGTTAAGCAGCTGTAGGACAGAGATGAAGAAGCAGTCAAGCAGAGGGGCACTCACGACCCCCAATAACATATGCATATTTAAAAGACCAGAGAAGAGGAAGGACCCTAATTCATGGGTGTTCCTTGAGGACTGGCTGTTGATCATGGTGGAAGAGGGCAAAGGATTGAAATTATTCCTATTGGAAAGAACCCATCATGTGCTGAGTAGGCTACTTGCCTGTAGAGCAATCCTGAGTACAATGGAGGCAAAAAATACTCTATTTTAAACATTTGGTTTCTATCCTAAGAAGTAAAGGCTCCTGTGTTTTAAATAATCTGGATTATACTGTTGCAGTGCAAGCACAGTGCTATTCGTTCATGAAGGTTAAATGTTGAAAGTTAAATGTTAAATAACAGCCATGCCAGTTGGGTCCCTGCTTTTTCTGGTGAAGCTTAGGGTGAGAAATGACAAAGACACTCATCTGTTCATATTGGCAAAGGAGGTGAAAACATGGCTGAAATTTAGGAGACATCTTCCCTCACTGAACAAGATGGAGATGACCGCAGATCCACACAGAGGAAACAGGAGCATTTCCAGAAGAAGACACGCATGCAGGCTCACCACGGAGCAAGCAGAATGGTAGGGAGCTTGAGTGGCAGAAGAGATGCAGTTTCGGAATGGTACCTGCTGGGGGTGTCTGAACAGGTGTTATTTCCTGCAGAGGCTTCCTTCAGTTTGGAAACACAGAGCTCAATGCAAGATGTGCCGTGGAATCAGTGATCACAATAATGACATCAGATGAGATTCTTTGACTGGTATGCAAACACAATTTCATTGTGTGGTAGACGAGTGTGTTCTGCAATTTGATTTGTATTGGGGTTTGGGAGGGCATGGGGTAACCACAATACCTTGTACTTCAGAAATGTAATTAGGCTTGGAGCAGCCTTTTAGTAGTCATTCCTTGCACCACATTTTTACCTGGGGGTCACCATTCACAGTTGACGCGATTTACGGTGGTACTGAATTTTAGTCACTGGTTCCTCATTTGAGCTACAGCTTGGGAGTGGGAGTTGGGCATAACTTTTTGTTTGATGTAGTGGTCCTATTTAATCATTTGGCTGGAGGGTCAAAGTACCTGGAAGGCTTGCAGATTTTATATAGGCAACCATAGTCTGAAAAGGAAGGGATATGCCAATATGTAACACAACACATATAACATCTGGATAGGGAATGTCAGGAACATACGCAATGTGTCAAAATACTATCAAATATAGGCATACTTGAAACATCCTAAACCACATATAGCATATATTCAGGAAACCAATCTGTCATCACACAAACTAGTTAAATTAGAAAAGGAAGTGGAGAGGACAAATAGTGAGCTCTACATATTCGTCATTTGTATGTAGATCGTTGATATTTATTTCTCCACAGGTCTCCTATGTCATATACCATGACCACTTGGACACAGAAGTATAAGTGATCCTAAAAGGGACGCTAAATGGTGATTCCCTCACATTAGCTTGTGTGAACGACCAGAAACTACAACCACACAAAGGGGCATATTAGCAAGAACCTCGTTATAATTATCGCCGTTTTAGCGGCAGGAAACTGCCACTAAAACGGCAATAATAGGCTTGCTAATATGCGTTATAGAATTGCAATAGAAGCCCAGGTTAGATGTGCAGGACATCTAACCTGGCGTTCCATTGGAATTCTATAACACATGTTAGCAAGCCCATTATCGCCGTTTTAGCGGCAGTTTCCTGCCGCTAAAACGGCGATCATTTTAACGAGGTTCTTGCTAATATGCCCCAAAGTTCATTGATACGTTGCATACTACACAGTCATCCTGCATATGGGGAGGCAATTTTAATTCCACATGAAATGTGGAATTAGATGGATCATACCCAGGGCCCAATGTCATGTGGCAATCACCAGTTTTAATGCCTGGATAGACGGATCGCCCCATGAGGCAAGAGTTTTGGGGGCAGCGGCCAGCCCCCCCTTTACCCGCTCTTATCTGTGGTTGATGCAGCTGCAAGAATCGCCAGCTCTCCCTCAAAACCTCCCCCCGCCCGCGCTCTTACCTGTGGCCGACGAAGCCTCATGAATAGCCAGGACTGCCCCTAGCTCTTCGATCAGGCCGAAGTGGGTGGCAAACGCAGGGGCTGCCACGGGTGCCCTAATTCCTAGCTACGCCACTGTATGACACTGAGGTGGCTAGTGACACAGTCATCTATTACAATTGGACATTTATGCCGAGAAACATTACTGTATATGTCATTTGCAACCATGGCGGGACCATATATTTGAATACATAAACAACAGAATCTGGTGGTCTAAGCTAAAAGTCAAGGTACAATCACTGATTTAGGAGCCCCCAACCTGTGTATGCCACCAATCAACGCCTCACTCATTTGGTCAGTCTAATACTTAGGAATATGACTGTTATGAACAGAGTTGGATTTCTATCAACTGCACTTTGTGGCCAGTGTCATCATCTGGATCTCCTTCTTTCCTACCACAGTACCTCTCAGTCAAAGAGGGAGAATTTGTGGATCGGATATCATACTAGTCACTGACAACTCTTAGAAAGAAACACATGAGACCCAGTGACCCACTTGGTCCATAGTTTGTAAAGTGTAAGCCTGGAATCTACAATAGGACAGATTATGGAAAGTGTTAGTGCAGTGCAGTGAATGTGAAGGTTTAAAAGGATATGGAAGAAACAACCTATTTTATTCTAATATCATTTCCAAACCTATTAAAAAAGTGCAGGAGCAGCTTGTACCAAATACGCCACTGAACCAATTGGTCTACTAGTTTCAGCCAACATGGGCCAATAGCCCTGGCTTTCTTCAGGACCCAATCTATATCAAGCTACTGCATTCATGACACAAAATGTCTGTGCAAAATATAATTATCTAATTAATACCTCCATACAGGAAGGGTGATCTTCACACCTGTAAAGAATGGTGACATAAACAAAAGAGTTTTGAGCACAAGAAACAGTATACACAATTCTTCTACTATGTATTGTAAAAGTACCTTAATCTTAGTGTGAGGACAGATTCACTCACCTGTCCTGTTTGAGGTATTGGCCTCACCTCACCTGGTAACCACTCAGGTTTCTGAGACCCCGCCCTGTAAGAAAATTAATTTACTTATATGGTACATGTCTTCAGTCATGCTACTGGATTAGTTCCACTAATATTCCCAGTCCTTAGTTTAAATTAATCATGAAAAAAACTTTTTCTCTTGAAAAACACGCCTCTATAACTTCATTCTCTGGCCAGCCAGCCTCAGTGTCATAATTCTATCAACAACTACTGTTCTACAGTGTGCATTGATTTTTCTTAATGCTGCATTCTGTGCCCCTTTGCCAGCCTGCTTTAGACTTAGGTATCACCGATATGTATTAGTCTTTCAAACATCCAGTGCAACCTTAAGCTCACACAGTATAGTCCCTGGTACAAAATATGCACCGGTGCCATAGAGACTGCCGAACTATTTCGAGCACATCTATGCTCTCTACTCTGTCTAAGAAGGTCAGACACAGAGGAATAGGCATACAATCTCATAAAGCATCCGCACTCATAACAAAGTAGTCTTAATATATGACAGTCCTAATAGTTTGCATGCACGTTAAAGCGCATCAAAGACGGACCGAGAAATCTTCCATTTAAACACAATCAATATGTTTATCTCGGTGCTCATACTCATTTTAAGAGTGCACCAGTCGCCGGGTTGTCGATTACGAAAAACCCTTTTACACTATGTTCTAGAGCCTTACCTCTCCGCCGGTGCCTCGGGTTTCTATTGAGTTCGTGGGAGGTCCCGAGGAACTGGAGAGACTCCATTTTAAAACACAGGCGCTGGATGTACGTCGCGTCACATGTTTGGACTACAAAATCGCGTCATCCATGTGAGACCTGTAGTTTCCAACCCTGCTGATATTACTGCCGGGAAACTTGTACTCTTAAGTTTATCGGTATGTGTCATGACCAAAACGCTCTTGCTCTAACGGTTGATCCACGAGTCAATGTATGTTCCAGAGATATCAATAACAGTGTGTGGTCCCACAACAATTCATTCTGATCTGTCAATTGTATTGGTAATAGTTGGACAATAAACCAATTTTTGAATGTCAAAGACATCCCTCATCACAGTCTCATTAGCTATAGTGACACCAAATGGACAATAAAGCTTTAAATGAACAATAAAACTTTTCTCAGTCAACATATCTCCCAGTTTCAGGGTAGCAGTATGTCGTGCGGGGCTTATTCTGTTCCGTCAGCACCAGTGTTTAGAGATGGTAGAACATATCTCTGGCAAACCGACTTGATATTGTTGATGCACATTACTCTAATCACATCTAACTTCCATAGTATATATCATTAAGGAATAACTTGCAAAGACCAATTACTAGTTAATAACAAAAAACCCAGGAGTGTGCTGCACAGTAAACTAAACGTCCCTGCGTAAAGTTTTATATATCTTATATTGTATGATATGGTTGCTATCCATGCAGTATTTTACATATTGCAAGTAGCTTTGTTGCGTTATGTCTGCTTATTGTGGTAATTGACGGACAACACAGATTCTTTGCGTGCTCGTGACTGCTGCATAATCGCTATTTTTCGCTTTAGCTCAGCCTGTATATACAGGTGGTCTCCGGACCTTTCAGGATGCCCGGTCACTGTATACAGATACTGAGTGAGACCAAGAGCTCTTATAACAACGTCCAGGGTATCGTGTAATTCAGTTCCCCTTGTGTCACTCTGTAACTCGAACACCCATTTCTGTTCTTTGTTAAAAAGAAACTTGGCTTTGTTGTTAACATGAGGTGGTATATACGGTTTCTCTAACACCGTTCCTGAGAACTCGTCAGGCATGTGATTGAATTCAGTGAAATGTCTTGTTAATTTGGTATTGACCTTTTTACAGCGGAACATGCTTTTTGCTTTTATGTTCTAACATCCGCAGCCTCACTTTCCGTGTTGTCATTCCAACATATTGGTATCCACACGGACACTTGATTAAATAGACTAGGTTCTTGCTATTACAGTTAGTAAAGCTTGTTTGTACCCATGGCCTAGATGTCCCAATATCTATTGTTTTGGATGGTTTGGTCTGGGGGCAGATAGTACAACCGTCACAGGGAAAATGGCCTTGGACCGGTGGCAGGTGCGAAAGTGTCCCAATCTTTTTAGGTTCTTGTAGTCTTGGACTTATGTGTATCAGGCTGTCTCTTAGATTATGTCCTCGTTTGAAGGCAAAAAGAGGCATTGGTATCCTTTCTTTTCTTGTATTAAAAAAACACCAGTTTTTTCGAATGCATCTCTGTATGCCATTAGAGAGAGTACTGAATGTATTGACAAAGGTCAATCGCCCTAATGTTGGTTCATCAACTTTGGGTTCTAACAGTGAATCTCCATGATTATTGGATGCATGGTTGCAAGCTTGTTTAACCAACTTTCTAGTATACATCTTATCAAACAGTTGGTTGGAAAGGTTTCTTGCATGATATCTGTATTTCTCCATTGTAGAGCAATTGCGTCTTAGCCATAAAAACTGGCCAAACGGCAAGTTTTCTCACAGCGACTTCGGGTGTTGACTGTCGTAGCATCGCCACGCCATACCACCAAAATATTGTCGATGTAACGCTTCCATAGTCTAATAGACTTATGGAAGGGGTTAGTGTTGGTCAGTACATGTACTTGTTCGAAGTTATGAACATACAGGTTCGCCAAACTCTGCGCAAAAACGCTCCCCATGCTCTTTCCTGACACCTGGAGATAAAATGTTTCCTCAAATTGAGTTGAAGAAGTTTTCTTTCATGGCCAAATATGCAAGTGTCATGATGAAATGAACTGGAGTAATTAAATTTAACTCATCCTGCACATATGTTGGCATCTTTTTCACTATTGGCCTTAGGAAGAAATCTACAACGGTAGACAGTGGCTCCAAACAAGAGCCTATGCCCGATATAATGGGTCTTCCCGGCGGTGGTCTTTGTGCCTTATGAACTTTAGGTAAAGTATAAAAATAAGGCATCACCGGGTGGGCAGTCTGAAGAAAGGCAGCTTCCTGAGATATTATCCATCCTTCACTGAAGGCCTCCTCTACTACTTCCACAATGACTTTGCTTATTCTCTCAGTAGGGTCTTCTTTTAAGGGGCGATAGCATCTCCTGTCGTTCAGTTGCGTAAGCACTCCGCGCGATAGGCTTCGGTGTCAACAATGACCGTTGCACCGCCCTTATCCGCGGGCTTGATTGTGATAGCCTGGTCTTCAGTCAGTGCTCGAAGAGCATTTTGTTCATTCTTAGGGAGATTCCGATGATTACTTTTTTTGCTTTGACACAAAGCCGTAATCTCTTCTAGAACCGTTCTTTCAAAAGAAAGTACTTGGGGTGGCACACTATGCAGGAGTGGATTAAAGGTAGAGCGATTCTTCAGCCCTGTATTGATGGTGTCACTCTGGGGTTCTGATTGATCTTTATCTGTAAAGAAATGGTAAAGGCGGACTTTGCGAGAGAAAAAAATGGGCAAGTTCACATTGAACTGTGAAGTTATCCCCATCAGATGTTACCACAAAACCAAGGCCTCTGTTGATGACTGCTATCTCGTATGTTGTCAGAATCTTGCTGCTGAGATTCACTATTAGGTCCCGTCTGGTTGCATCCCCATTTGCTCATGATTCTGATTCATTTTGGTTCTGGAGCGAGTGCCTATTTGATTGGGTGCTAACGGGGGCCGATTCCAGTGTACATGTGCCTGGCGATTTCTGCGTCTTCCCCTGAATCTGCCTGGGCCTGACCCTAAAAAAGACTGGTATTGATAGTCTGGTTGATATGACTGAAATGGCCCTTGTGGTTGAAAATGTGTTGGTGGAAAACCCCATGGTGTCGGTGGCCACCACTGTTGGAAAGGTAGTCCTGTGTACCCTCTCCATGATGCTCTCCTACCTCTTCCTCTGAACTGATGTCTATTCATGTAAGGGGATTCTGAGTCACTTAGATTGTCATCTGAGCAACTCCCAGAGTACGTAGAGCCAAAACGTCTGCCTTTACTATTAAATACTGGAGCAGTATACTCATCACTCGTATATGGGTATACCACTTCGTGTTTAAACTTGTCCAAGTCTTTTTTAAATTTCTCAATTTTAGATAAAAGGATTGAATCCTTGATTTCTTTATTCACTTTGTTGGATTCCTCTTGATTCTTTTTAAAAAGAATGCTTGTGATGGTAGTTTTAATTTGAGCTTCCATCACTTGTATTTCTGTCAAAATAGCATCTGCTAACCGTTTTGCCGCGCAGGTGTTCAAGAGTAACCATTCGCGCGTGCAGCGCCAGGCTTTCAAAGACCAATCCTTATGAAAAGCCTTGTCTTGCAGAAACAGTCGAGAGGCATTGGTCACAATCAACCCTGGGGGTGCACAATTCCCCCGTAAATACTCTGCCATAATAGCACCATGTATCACTGTACATGAATGAGATTTCTTTAAAATTGACACTGAGTTCCAATCATCCGCAGTGGGACCTGGGGAGCTGGTCATGCTGTCTAATATGCTCAGTGTATTGTCTAGTATACTTTGATAGGTGGCGTCATCGTACACTAGCCCAACGAATTCAGCCATGGTAAAGAATCGAAAAAGAGAGCGTTATTGGATCAAGAGCAGTATTGAAAAAATGTTTCACCTTGAGAACATTCTAAACAGATAGACCTCCCAGTCGGGTAAGGCTACTGGTACTCAGAAAACACGGACCTGCAGTTAAACAGTCCCTTGGACCCTTGTTCCCGAGTGGAATTGTGTGTAATAGAGGGTGACCATATATGCCATCATTTCATAGAAAATGAGGGCAAGGCCGCTGGAGAGGAGACTGAGTTAGAAGCATTCAAAGTGGTATTAATGGAAATATGTATAAAGACCACATTTGGCATTATGCACACATTACGGCATGCGATTTTAGGATGAGAAGTGTAACTCAAAGTACTAGACAATGACATGATAGGGGAAACACAGGCAGCATTGCAACTGGTGGAAAACATATCTAAACATGCTAAACTGCTTTCTACAATCAGTAACTTAGACTACAAGGAATAAGCAGCCAGACAATAAGTCAGAGAGGCACAGGTCGGACAGGTTGTTGGCATGGTGGTTGAAGTCAGAATGTCCTTGGGCCCCAATCTGTGCAATACACACGACAGGGGGAGACACAGTGAACACAAAAGTAGAGATCAACGGAGTGTTTGCCAGATACTATGAAACTCAATACAAGGAAAGGGTGGTCATGTCTCAATCACAGATATGCATGCATCTGAACACAATCAGGATGTCCAATATTATACAGGAATAGAGGAACACACTTGACAACCCATTGACGCAAAAAGAGAAGTGCAGTGATAGTTTTGCTAGCCAGGGGAAAACTCCAGGGTAGGATGGCCTCCTAGTAGAATTATATGCAAAATACAAGACAAAATTAGTACACGGTCTAATGAAAATATTAGAAACATCCACAATTAAATGGATGTTGCAACCAACTATGAGACAGGTGACAATAGTGGTGCTTCCTTAACCGGGTAGAGTTGGTCTGGAGGTGGAGACATATTGCCCCATATCTATCGAATTTAGATTATACAATTTTAGGTAAAATCTTAACTAATAGATTGATGATAGTGGTGTCATCACTGTAGCATCACAACTAAAATGGTTCTATAACGCATTACAAAACATTCCCTAATCTCCGGCACCTGCTTTATATCATAGACAGTACCACCAGACCACCAGGGAGGGACTGATTTCATGGGTAGCATTGTTGGCTATCCAAAAAGCATGTGATACCTTGAGTTGACTCTATCTCTAGGAGGTACTCCAGAAATTGTACATAAGAGGATCCTACATGCACTTAGTGAGGTTGCTGTACTCATCGCCCAAGTTTGGGGCCACAACTGGACAATTCATCCCTCACCCATGGTGTGTTGAGATGGGCACCAGGCAGGGTTGTCTCCTATAATCATCATTGTTGGCTTTGCCCATGAAGCCCCAGGCTTGTCTGTTGCTAAAGAAAGGGCCGAAATGAGGCATTAGTGTGCTTGGCAGATGGCATATTGTCATGTTACATGCATTTAATGCAGTTATATTTTAGGAACTGGAGCACTAACCTAGGGAACAAGATGATGTGTATAGTGGATTTGGTAGATGCTTTGTGCTGAAGATAAACTGAAAAAAGTTTTGTCTTTTCCAACTGCGAGCAAGAACAGACACAACTGATTTTGACTACATTGCAGTTTATAAACTTAAAAATGTGTGAGTATACGTGTACCATGCTGTTGAACAACTTATTGCTGGTAATGTTCACAAGACAATGACCTCTATATGACAGTCTCTAACATTTTGGACTAGGTTTTCCTTGTCATCTATGGGCAAGGTTCCAATGCTAAAATGCTTCCATTACCCAGACTCATGTATTTCACTTCAGCTTTACCCATGATGATATGTAGAGTGTTTTTCAGCTAACTATGTATTATGCTGACACATTTGATATGGGGCATTCGGAGACTCAGAGAGTGGAACTGCCAGCAACCTACTGAGATGTAGATGAAGGATTTAGGATGCCGCAATATGAAGCATATTACTGAGCAGGGTAACAGCAGTAGCTGTCAAAGTGATTGGGCGCCTGTGATAATCCTGAAAGTAATGACATACAAAGTGCACTTCAGGGGGAAAAGATACTAGAGTGGGTTATGGCAGGTTTTTTAATCTTGTAGTTGTAACCCCTATCCAATTGTGTAGTATTCTGCTTTGCTGTGATATTAAAGTACTCTTTTTTGACATTTCTAAGGGAGCAATGCAAAACTGGTCCCAGAACCAAGACAGTGGATCCACATCCCTTGTCTGGAAAACTATTATAAAAGTGCCAACCGAACATCCCTCACTTTGTTCCAGTTCCAAGTTCTTTCTTGGTATAGGAAGCTAGTTCACCATAGAGTATTTGAATAGCTACT